>NC_140591.1:977073227-978307227 GCF_964204655.1 Triturus cristatus | reverse complement strand
GTCGGAGTTTGCTGTTGCGGAGGTACAGACGGAGGAGGGTCTTGGCGTTGAACCCCCTCGACAGGCGGTCTGTGTGGCGCAGTATTAGCATACTCGGGAGCTGCGTCGTCTAAATAAGAGGAAAGAAAAACATCTTCTGCGGTTCTGGGATGCCCTTTGGGATGTACTTTTATCGGAAACAATGGGGGTGGCAAGTCTTTTGGTATCTCCGGAGTAGCCTTAGGTAATCCTTCGGCCAGAAGGGGATACATACCATTCATAAGGGCATTTCTTTGTCTGTCTATTTGCTCTGATTTTACTCGAGTACCTTCTTCAATTAATAGACTTTCCCGGACTTTATTTGAATTCTCCTTACTTTTCTCTTCCTGTCTGAGCGCTTTTTCTGTACGTCTATATGATTCTTTACGCCATAATTCAATGGCATCTTTCTGTGATTGTCTAGCTTTCTTTTTCCATAATTCTTCCTCTACTTTCATGATGCAATCTGCATCCCAGGTCCCAGCTGCGGGCCACCTCTGACTTTCTGGTAATTCCTTGGTGTAGTCTACCCATAAATCAAGAAATAATATGGCGTCTAGGCCATGTTTATGATACATGAAGTACCCTGGAGTGTCCCTAGGAGGAATGGGAACAGCTTCTTCGAGTACCCCTTTTCTAGTTTTGATCTGTCTTAATTTCGAAAAGAGCGGCATATTGAGAACTGATCTGATACCTAATTTTGAACACGTTTAATACCACAAAACACAATAATGAACAGTCATTCACACCACAATATACAGAACGTATTTAAAACATTTTAACATTTAACGTTTAATGAATAAACAATGATGGCCATTTAGGGAACTAGTCACTAAGCATAATACTCGGTACTAACTAGATAATTCTGAATTATATACTAGACATACTTGATATACTGCTAAACAGTACAGATACACTGCTGAAACAGTGCAGACCGGATTTGTGTACCCAAACCCGTCTTGACCGGCACAAACTATGTGCACGTCAGAACGCCTCCCCGACAATGGTACTCACCGGGTAGCTCGGAACGGAAGGCCTCGGAACTGAACTGGACTTGAACCGGACTGGACTCGACTCGAAACTTCGGAAACTTCGGAAACTGGTGGGCCTCTGTATACCTCGGATCTTGCTCTCTCAGCTAGGCTCTGGTCGGGATACTTCGCACTTCTCACCGCCTCGTCTGGGTGTTGATCGCAGCCTCAGTTACCCCCGCTCGGCAGGAGGGAGATACAGGAAATCCTGTGGGTACGCGTTGTTGTCCGTCCAGCTGTGACAGGAGACCGGGCCTGCAACGCACCTCCGGCGCGTGAGATGAGAAAGTGTCCCTGTTCGGGCGCCATATATGTGGTAAATAATTTAATTACCGGAACTTAATTTGATGCAGAAAATCTATAATAATAGCTCAGTAAAATAAGAGGCAGAATCCGTGGTATTAGAGGTTCGGAACGGGCTTTATTCCAAAATCAATTCGAATTGATGGACTCCATATTCCATCACCACGAAGGTTCAGGAAGTGAAGGACCATACTTTATTGACAAGTAATCATTTTTATACAATAGGCATTACAGTGAAACAGATGCAGGAGGCGTAACAGTTGATAACAAAGATAAAAACATACATGCGTAACTAAAGTGGGTGTAACTAGGCGTAACTAAAGAACGTCATTAAGTATGATGTCACAAGTAGGTGGCACCATGAAAGAATTTCGCAATGTCAGCAGAAATACTTTGGCAGAGATGCGCGCGCAGCAGCATGACGTGTGATTAACGTGCAACTAGGGGGTGAAGGGGACTTGACATTTAGCTCTACATGTGGAGACAGAAGTCTGGGGTTATGTCAACCTAATCCTAAATCATATCTTACATCCTATGTTTAAAGAACTGTGTTATCCAAAAAGAGAGGTCTCTTAGGATAGAATCTTATTCTATACTGACTATACTGACTGTTAGTGCATGTACAAGCGTCTAAGTGTCTACACTAGATGCGAGGGGGTAGGAATATTCCATGGTAACAGGGCTATGAATTACTTGCATAAAGACAGAGAAGCCGGGCCTTTTGCTCGGTAGCTGAAAGAATGTTTACTTAAACTACTAGACAGGAATGCATTGGATGAGGAGCGGAGCAGAGCAGATAATCTCGAAGGTGAAATACAGTTTTTGGCAAGCAGACAGGTCGAGTCAGGCACCGTTAGCCGCGCAGGGAGTAGGACAAAGTTCATGGATACAGATGCGAGCTCAAACTGGAGCTTTCAGAGGCAGAAAGCAGGGAAAGGCTTAATGGCAGAATCAGGGCCTACTCGCCTGGACTGTAAAATGGGATAAATGAACCATATAAAGCCGGTGGCCTTTCATACTTAGGAATGGAATATCCGACCCATTCAGGGTGGATCTGAAAGAGGACATGTTGGCGGTGGACGCACATGTGTTTGCGTCTTCATAACTGGAACTGGAGGAAACATACATGTACTTGTGATTTATACATGAAACCGTTGGGGTCCAAGATAGGGGACATAACTGACCATAAAAATCCATATTTCCACACCATGACAGAATGTTTCAGAGTGTTCTTAAGAACAACTAGAGCGCTTACTGTCTTACTTATGACAAACGTATGGCACCCTGAAGCCATCTTGATTGGAATAAACTGGTAACACTTAAAACATTTAATTTAAAAAGGAACACAATGAGGGGGTTCATTTTGCCATAGAAATTATGATTAGTGCTGAAGAAAGAAAAATTAGGGCACATTTTGAGTGACTTCTCAAATCCACTTCTATTTCCTAAAAAAATTCTGACATGCAGACTGAAACATGCACTTTCAATACCAGCAGCAGACTTCCCTGGTGAGCAGTAGCTTTTCTACAGTGATCTAATGAGCAACTAGAGTGCTAACATTCTGAATTTATGGCAAATGTATGACACATCTGAATACCTTCTTGATAGAATCAAAGTAAAAAACAGAAAGTATTTCCTACTGAGGAGACTGTACTAAATGAGGAAATTAGGTAACTTCATAACAAATAAGTCTCCCAAGATGGCCACCAGAGACAAAAGAGCACAAATGTAGCACAAATATCACCCAGATGTAGCCCAAGTATAGCCCAATGACAGAATGTCCCAGAGTGTTCTAACGAACAACTAGAGCGCTAACAGTCTTACTTATGACAAAAGTATGGCACACCTGAAGCCATCTTGATTGGAATAAAGTGGTGACACTTAAAACATTTAATTTGCGAAGGAACAAAATAAGGGGGTTCATTTTGCCATAGAAATTATGATTAGTGCTGCAGAAAGAAAAATTAGGGCACATTTTGACTTCTCAAATCCTCTTCTATTTCATTAAAAAATTCTGACATGCAGACTTTATGGCAAATGTATGACACATCTGAATACCTTCTTGATAGAATCAAAATAAAAAACTGAAAGCATTTCCTACTGAGGAGACTGCAGTAAATGAGGAAATTAGGAAACTTCATAACAAATAAATCTCCCAAGATGGACACCAGAGACAAAAGAGCCCAAATGCAGCACAAATATCACTCCGATGTAGCCCACATGTAGCCCAATGACAAAAGTATGCAAAACACTTTTTATTTTTTGTGTTTTTGCAGTTTTATATAGTGCAGACTTGTCAGGTATTGGCGTGCTTTACATGAGCATTGGTTACATCACACAAGAACAAATTCATTTTGGTTTTAGACATGGGGAGATTAAGTGATTTGACCAGAATCACAGCAGGTCGAGCTGAAGCAGAAACTCCAACCTGGTTCTCCAGTTGCAAAGTCTGCAGCTCTGGAAGTAACACCACATCCTCTCCCCTAAGTGCAACATTTAATCAAGTGATCAAATGGATAAAAAAAACATAAAGATAACAAATAATTTAAAAGTGCTTTGTCGCTATTTGAAAACTCAGAAAATATGTCCTCATTTTAGTTTTTTAGAGCACTAACCATAATTTTGATGCAAATAAGACCCTCTCATATATGTAATTTCTAAAGGAAATGCTCTAGGTATTACAGTTTTGATTACATCAAGATGACGTCAGGCGTTCCACATTTTTGTAATAAATATAGCAATCTAGTTGTTCATTAGGATACTGTTGAGAGGCAGAGGCCAGGGGCACGGACTCTGAAAACTGAAGGCAGGTAGGAGGGTGCAGAGGCAACAATTTGACCACACTGGGCAGGTAGGAAGGGCAGTGGCAGCACAACAGACTATGGAGGGCAGTGAAAAGGGGGGCAGGGGCAACAAACCAACAATACAGGACTGGCAAGAGAGGCTGTGGCAATATAATAAACCAGTGTGGGCAGAAGGAAGAGGCAGTGGTAGTACAACCATACATGCCAACAGACCCGATTCAGCCAGGAAACATGCAATGTTTTTAAGCTCAAATGGGCTTTATTTGATCTGTCTCCTGTCTACAATCTCCTCTTTTTCAATGTAACTCAAAGGGGAAAATCAATACCCCAGTTCTTTTTCAAAATCTCCCTCTTACCAAGTTCAAAATGTTCCCAAGTATGGTACATTGGATCATGGAAGGCAGGAGGAATTGGGGTAGGGACATGGACTCGCATAACAGAGGACAGGAGGGACATGGAGAGGTGCACCAAACTGACCCTACAGGGCAGGCATCAGGGTTGGAGCAGCACAATACACCACACAGGGCATGCGGGACGGGAGTGCAGCACAACAATCCATAGAAAGCAATAGGGAGGGGACAGGACCATGCACATGGACAACAGAGAACAGAAGGGAAAGAGGCAATGATAGCTAGCTGACCATAATGGACAGACAGGAGAGAAAGCTGCAGCATAACAGACCATAAAGGGCAGGAGGGACGGATCAGGGGCATTATAATGGAACAGACAAGCCAGGAGGGAGGGAATAGGGGTCTGCACATGGAAACAGAGGGCTGGGGGCAAGGGGGCAGGGCAGGAGCAGCAAGATGACCATGGAGGTCAGGCAGGATGGGCACTAGAAGCAAGACACACCATGGAGAGCAACAATGAGACTATGGTGGCATACACACAGACCATGGAGGGAAGGTGGGAGGGGGTCAGGGGCAGCTAGCTGACCACACAGGGAAGGTGGGAGGGGCCGTGGCAGCACAGAAGACCATGCATGGCAAGTGGGAGGGTTAGTGGCAGCACAATGGCTATTATGGGCAAGAAGGAGGGTGCAGGGGCATGCACAATGGACCATGGAGGATAGAAGGGAGGGTCGGGACCTGGGCACAGACAAGAGAGTTCAGGGGAAGGGGCCTCACAACAGACCGCGCGGGGCAGGCAGGAGGAGCAGTTGCAGCACAACAGACCAGGGAGGGCAGAAGGGTGTGGCAGTAAAATGGACCATGGAGGACAGGAGGAAGGGGATAGGGGCATGGCATGTGGACAGGCAGGGTGGAGGTGGCAGGGACAGGTTACAGTCATCTGACAATGCTAGGCAGGTGGGAGGGAAGTGGCAGCTCAACAGAACACTCAGAGAAGATAGGAGTGGCAGGTCCATGGGACATGGTGGGCAAAAAGGATGGAGCAGGGGCATGCACAAAAACATCGGAGGGCAGGGGGAAGGAGAATAGGGGCAGCAAGCTAAGCACAGATGTTAAGCAGGAGGTCAATGATGGGGCATAGAATTGGGCAATGGAGGGCAGGAGGAGTGGACTGGTACATCATGCTAAATGGAAGGCAGTGGCAGCACACCAGACCATGCATGGCAGGAGGGAGGAGGCTAGTCCATGGATTCAGACAACAGAGGATAGGGAGGAGGTGGATGAGGCAGCAAGCTAACTGTTCAGAGAAGGTGGGTATTAGGAAGTTTATTGTTTTTAAAATGTGTGTCTGTGCGAACTACTTAAAATATGAACAAGTATGCAGCATAATCTCACTTTTATTCAGGAAGAGGACGTTTGTGACTGTGACTCCGGGCTCACTTGGTAGAAACACCCCCTGACCCTCCACCCCCCATCACAAAATGTAATGCCCGTGAAAAGGGTAGGTGAACGCAGTGTTATATAGAACATAGTCCTGAGAGCACGATTGAAAATGAGAACTAGATATAGTGTATGGTATAAACTATGCACCAAAAAGTGTGATATAAGATGAACCAGGGCATGAAATATAATATGGAATACATTGTGCGCAATGACAGATTCATTGGAGAGCGCGAGATAGCACAGGCACCAGCGCGTGCTATGCGATATGCGCCTTGGAGTGTAATATGCACAGGGCAGTGTTGTGTAACCTAACTAGTCTCTAAAGTTGTAATATAAAATATGTGCTGGGGAGTGTAACGTTGCATATGCACTGTGACAAAGATATGGATCCCAGATTGTAATATGTATGGCATAGCGCTGTGCGTTATAACATAGGCATCGAGGAAGGCACATTAGATGGGGCAATATAACCCGTGCGAAGGCAAGTGTGGCATGACATATTCACGGGGTTGTGTTACAGTGCACATGGGCTAGAGAGTGTCATAGCATATGCACTAGCTGGTGGAATACAACACAGAGGTGTGTGGCACTCGGCTGGCACTGGTGGGTGTAACAAGGCATTGGGCTGAGCCAGGAGCGCGCTGTAACTCTCAAGTGAGGTTTTTCTCCTTTCCAGAGAGTAAATTAAAAAGAATTACACATCAGGTGGTGGATGTGTGTTTTATTAACCGTGAGGGGGGTTTCTTGCATAGTTTTGGTCAAATTTTTGTCGAATCCCCTTTGAATGGCTTGGTGTGCGGGTGTATTAAATGTGCCCGTCAATAGCTACCCATGTTTGTATAAATAAACAACAAGGTTGTCTACTTGGAGAGTACCCAGCGGCGGGGGCGCCGGTATTAGGCACGGCAGGGCGTCAGACACGTCAGACCTTCACTAGCGGTGTAAATACATTCCACGTGAAATCATTGTATGCATAGTCACCTTTTAATGAATATCACACAAATCGTCATGGTGATAGGTACCTACGGTTTGTCCACCATGTCCTAGGTGTTTCTATAAATATATATTTTTAAAAAATAATAAAAAACAAAGGCTGGCCCCGGGGGATGGGGTCCCCGGGGCCATAAGTGGCCTGAGGAGGGGGGCAGCGCAGCCCCCGTCCTAAAGATTTTTTTTTTAAAAACAGGCCATGCCCCGGGGGTTGGGATCCCTGGGGCCGATTAAGGCCTTGGGAGGGGGGCCACGCGGCCCCCTTCCAATTTTTTTTGTTAAAAAAAAAATTAGGGGGCAGGCCCTGGGGGATGGGGTCCCCAGGGCCAATAAATTAGAAAAAGAAGGGGGGGCCACACAGCCCCCCTTCTGAAAAAAATAAAAATAATAAAAGACCGGCATCGCGCCGGTGGCCACGCCCCCTCCTTGAAGCACTCTGCAAATGCGCCCCTTGGCGAGTTGCAAGTTGGGGAATTAATTCCCCTTCCAATTTTTTTTTTCAAAAAATAAATTAGGGGGCAGGCCCTGGGGGCCTGAGTGCCAACTAGCCCAACAGGTATCTCCAGTATGCGCCAGGGAGCTGCGTTGCAGACAGGTGTTCTGAGGCCATGCCCCTTTTACTCCTCTCTGCAACGCAGCTCTGTGGCGCTTACTGGAGGTACCTAGTGGGCTAGTTTGCCCCTAGGGACCCTTAGGATTCAAGGGGAATTAATCTCTCAACTTAGAACGGCCACAGGGCGCGTTTACACAGTGGTGAAGGGAGGGGACAGAGCCTGAGGTGACGTGTGCAAACACGCCCTGTGGCGCGTTTTAAGTTGGGGAAATAATTCCCTTTCAATCCTGAGGGACCCTGGGGGCCAACTAGCCCACCAGGTGCTTCCAGTAAGCGCCACTGCGCTGCGTTGCAGAGAGGTGGTGCAGGCCGTGCCCCTTTTTACATCTCTCTGAAATGGCGCTTACTGGACGTACCTAGTGGGCTATTTTGCCCCTAGGGACCCTCAGGATTCAAGGGGGCTTAATCTCCCAACTTAAAACGGCCACAGGGCATGTTTACAGTGGGGAAGGGAGGGGACGGGCCTGAGGTGACGTGTGCAAACACGCCCTATGGCACGTTTTAAGTTGGGGAAATAATTCCCCTTCAATCCTGAGGGCTCCTGGGGGCTAACTAGCCCACCAGGTGCTTCCAGTAAGCGCCACTGCGCTGCGTTGCAGAGAGGTGGTCCAGGCCGTGCCACTTTTTACACCTCTCTGCAACGCAGCTCTGTGGCACTTACTGGAGGTACCTAGTGGGCTAGTTGGACCCTAGGGATCCTCAGGATTCAAATGAACTTAATCTCCCAACTAAAAACGGCCACAGGGCGTGTTTACACAGTGGTGAAGGGAGGGGTCGGGGCCTGAGTTAATGTGTGCAAACACGCCCTGTGGCGCGTTTTAAGTTGGGGAAATAATTCACCTTCAATCCTGAGGGACCCTGGGGACCAACTAGTCCACCAGGTGCTTCCAGTAAGCGCCACTGCGCTGCGTTGCAGAGAGGGGGTCTAAGCCGTGCCCCTTTTTACATCGCTCTGCAACGCAGCTCTGTGGCGCTTACTGGAGGTACCTAGTGGGCTAGTTGGACCCTAGGGACCCTCAGGATTCAAGGGGACTTAATCTCCCAACTTAAAATGGCCACAGGGCGTGTTTATACAGTGGGGAAGGGAGGGGACGGGGCCTGAGGTGACGTGTGCAAACACGCCCTATGTGGCACGTATTAAGAAGTAGTTTTAATCCCCCTGCCCTATTATATACTAGGGGCTTACAGAGGAGGTCATGCTAATCACCGGGGGACCCCAACGCATAGTGTTCCCTAGTGTATGTAGGTGTTTTCACTGTATTCTAAGTGTCTTTTAACATAGCACTGGCTCTAGGACTGGTTAGTCAGACTCAGTTACCACCAGTATCCGTCTGAAAAGGTTGAGGGTACAGGATGATTTTGCAACAAGGCTTTTTTCTGCTCTTCTGTTTGTTCTTTCTGCACGTTATCCTTCTTCCTGCACTTTTCTTCGTCTTTGAGGACTTTCTTTTTTTTCTTTCTGTGCGTTTTTTCTACTTTCTTCACATGTCCTATCTCTGTAGGCATAGTTAGAAATTAGCATTTAAAAAACCTTTGAAATTCACTGAAAAACCATACGTTTCAGGCACGTTATAGTTAGGAATTAGCATTTAAAAAACCTTAGGAATTCACTGAAAAAACTATAGGATTCAGGGGCGTTATAGTTAGCTGGACTTTTCACTCGTACAAAACCATTGAAATTCCCCCGTTTGTATGTGGATCTTAGAATTACTGAATAGGTTGTTGTAACTGGTATTGGAATGACCATTGTTTTGAAAATTTTAGTTTCTATTTTTGAATGTGTGTATCAAAGGTTATATTAGGGTGAGAGGAGGTCTGCCACTCTATCACAAGAATGATGTCATCAGTGATGTCATTTGAGATGTCATCAGTGATGTCATGAGTGATGTCACTGACCATGTCATGAGTGATGTAATATGTGACATCATCAGCAGTGCATTGCGGGTGCGCGAGTTATAGTTAGCTGAACTAACTATAACGGGGGAATTTTAATGGTTTTGTACGAGTGAAAAGTCCAGCTAACTATAACGCCCCTGAAACCTATGGTTTTTTCAGTGAATATATATATATATATATATATATATTTTTTTTTTTATATAGATTTTTTTATATATGCTCCGGGGTCCCCTCGCGGGGGTGGGATTATTCAGTGCTTATGACATTGATGTGTATCACCTGGAAGAGAAAAGCCATTATTTATTGACCATTTTATGTCTCCCCAAGAGTCTTCACAAGACTATTGGTGGTGATATTTTACAACAAGCACTGTCTGCTCTGTCACACTGAACTGGAGCTCTGATGGTAGAAGGCAAACTGAAACAGGCATTTTCAAATTGAAACAGGCGTTTTAAGTCTGAAGCCTTAACAAAGGTAGTGTCTGCCACCTCTGTTAGGAAGGAAATTGCTCAGTTTTTACTCAATGAAATATAACATATCACCGTGGTCACAGTTTGGGCAACTTTCAAAGCGCACATCCAATGTATTAGCTTAAAGAGTATTATACATAATGCTTCACAAGTAGGCCAATTGCTTCTGGTTTTCATCAGGTGAATAGGGTGCATGAGCTAGAGGCAGCTTGTGAAATTATGAACTTGAGGACTACTCTCTCTCAAAGTGTTGAATTTCTTAAGCCCTCTGGTATGGAATATTAGTAAGGTCGATCTTCAAGAAGAGGAAGTTGGCAGATAGGGTGTTGTCACAAGGTCAGCAGGGAAGGTGGTGGACAAGGGGGTGACTGGTGGGAAGCCCGTGAGTTCATGGAACCTATGCTTTCTTCTCGCCAGGAGGACTCGTGGCAGACATCACAAACAGACTTATTGGACTCCGATGCCGGTCCCTTTAACTGGGACGTGCTACAGGAAGGCCCCGCCCCCTCTGATGACATTGTCAGCTGGCACCCAATAAGGAGTCCCGGGTATCGGAATCCGTGGTGGTTGGACACCGGAGAGAGACTCGAGCGGACGGAGAGCGGAAGACCGAAGAACCGAGGCCCGGAAGAGCAACCCAGACGCCCGGAGAAGACATCCAGCCCAGACAGAGAGAACGAGTGCGGAGACGGGAAGACGAAGCCAGGAGGCCACCGCGAACACGCATCGCCGAGCCACGCCCCCGGAGGAGCGTGGCTGACCCAGGTACGGGAAAGATTCTCGGGCTGGGTCGGGAGGCGGGAGAAGTCTGAGGGCTGACAACATTGCCGCTCGCCGCCTCCTTATTGTATTTAGTAGTAACCCTCCTTTCACTGTCACTCCTCACCGCCACCCGTTTAGAGTCCTATCAATTCACTTGTGCACTAGAGTGTTACCCTCACTCCCTACCCTCGTGAGGTTGGACAAACGGGATGTAGTAATTGACCCACATCTTTCTGTTGTTATTTCTTTTCTTTGCGGACTCCGGAGCGCCACTCTCTGCCTTTGCCTGACGTTCAAGGGAGGACTGGGAATTCAACCTAGACGAACAACTTCCCGCCCAAAACGAAGAGGAAGACTCGTCGTTGTGTACCTGTTTGAGTTTACTTTGGGTCTCTCTGTTCTTGACTCTTTGAGTTTGTTACTCCAAACTGGCATCTCACAGAAGACGCGATTATCTTAAAATAAAACCATCCTTGTCCCGACGTAGCCTGTTGCGTAATCCTTCCGACCCGGCTACAGGTGTGCAATGCCACTGCAACTTCCTAATAAAACAAAACTTGAATGTGTTTTTGAGAGCTCAGGGTCTGCCTACCTGGTCAATTGGAGAGGACAGAAAGGAATAAAGAGGAAGTCAACTAGGGGACCACCAATGCCTAAAATAAAGGGAGTCTGAAGATGTGTAATTAGCTCAGAAACCATTTGGTCTTCTCAAGTCTATTTAGAAAGCATCATATTTGAAATGTGTTAGACCTGGCATCCTTGGTGTGGTTTCCCCTGTCTTTTTTGCCTCTGCCTCCGGTACTTTTGCTGTGTGCTGGATTCGTTTTTGCTGGTCTAGATGCCTTGGGCACTTTGCCACTGCTGATCAGTGCCAAAGTGCAAGTGCACCCTTTGTAACTTGCGTTTAGGGCCTGGTGTTTCCATGATTGGCTTATTTGATTTACTAGTAAGTCCCTAGTATAGTGCACTCTGTGTGCCCAGGGCCTGTAAATCAAATGCTGCTAGTGGGACTGCAGCACTGATTGTGCCACCCACACAAGCAGTCTTTCAAAGGGTTCTTAGACCTGCCACTGCAGTGTCTGCGTGCATCTTAAACTGCCATGTCGACCTCGCAAGTGCATCCACTTGCCAGGCCCTAACCTTCCCTTTTCTTACATGTAAGGCACCCCTCAGGTAGGCCCAAGGTACCCCCATGGGCAGGGAGCAGTGCATGTCAAAGGTAGGACATGTACTGGTGTGGGTGACATGTCCTGATAGTGAAATACTGTGTATTTCGTTTTTCACTATGGAAAGGCTATCTGTACCATAGGATAGAATGGGATATACTTTGTAACATCTTACAAGTATAACTTTCCATTGGGACAAGATGGAGAAATGGAGTTTGGGCTCTCTGAACTCAGAATTTAATAACACATCTTTTAGTAAAGGTGTTTTTTAGATTATGTGTTTGAAAATGCCACTTTTAGAAAGTAGCCATTTTCTTGCTTATCCATCCTGTGTGCCTCTGCTGGATTGTGGATTGACTGTCTGGTTTTGGAGTGACAGGGGCTGGGGATGTGCATTCACTTTAGACAGCCACTGGGATGGTTGAGGTGTATCTTGCCTTCCCTGGAGGAGTCAGGGCTGGGTTGCATTTAGGATAGTGGGAGGGAGGAGATTTCCTTGCACCTGAATAGGCCTGGTCTGCCTTACACAATACTGTCTTCTCCTCCTGCCAGGACGCTGGGCCAGGGGGGGACAGAACTAGTTTGGACTAAGCTAAGAGACTCTCTGCCACAAGAGAACAAAGGAAAATGTGGTATATATATAGGGGCCCAGACCCCAGTATATAAGATTACTTCTGGACTCAAGAGGAACCTCTGCCAAGGAGAAAAGCTGGGAAAGCTGAAGGAGAAGTACTGCCCCTGTGCTGTGTGGGGTTGGCCTGCAGTGGCTGTTTCTGCCAAGGAGAGGACAAAGAATGAGCTGCGCTGTGTATCCTGCTTGAAGAAGATCTCCAAGGGCTTGGTGTAGAGCTTGCCTTCTGTTCTGAAGTCTCAGGGACACAAAGACTTTGTTTCCTCTGTCCTCCTGCACCTGGAACTGCTGTTTCAGCTGCAACAGAGGGATATAGCAACATCGACGCTGGCGAGTGAGGAAGCTGTGGGCACCGCTCGTGAAGTGTACGATGCACGTCCCTGACTTTCACCGCAGCCCGACACCTGCCGACGCCACACTGTACCAACTTTGATGCTGTCACCGAGGTTGCTGCCTGCACTGGAGCAGAGGGCACCGCTTGTGACGCTCACGATGTACTGCCCCCACTCGCACCTCAGCCCCGACCTCACCGACGCTGGTGCTTCATCATCGCAGAGCCGATACGGACATGGGTTACCTCCCAAATCCATCGACCTGCATCATCTCCACCAGAACGTCACCTCCCCAGCAACAGTAAGGAACACAACGCCTCACCTACCCTGCATCGCAGTAAAAAAACTTACGTCTCATCTCCCCTGTGGTCATAAGGAACCGACGCCGCCCAGCGCCAAAGAAACATCACCTTCCAGATGCCGTGCACCATCTTTGCTTTCGTTTGCCAAGGTACTGTTCTTTGGACTCCGTGTGATTCAAGGGCATGATGACGCGCACCTCGCGGTTTGCGCCGTACTTTAGGATTTTCACCTGTCACGATGTTGTAATAGCCCCAGGTGGAGCTATTTGTTGCTACAAGCTTTATTTTTGTGAATAACCTATTTTTGATGATATCTTGACATATGTATGGTGGAGTTTTGTCGTTTGGTCTTGATTTGGTTTAGCTAAAGATTTCCTATTTTTCTAAACTGGTGTGGAGGCCATTTGTAGTGTTTTCACTGTGTTACTCTATGTGTGCACAAATGCTTTACGCACTGCCTCTGAGATAAAGTTACCAAGGGGGTGAGCTGGGGTTGTCTAAGGGCGTAACCCCCTCACCCTGACTAGAAGCAAGGGTCCCTACTTGGACAAAGGTGCAAACCATTAGCAACTAGAGACCCCCATTTCTAACAAAATGCTCACTGTTTTATCCTAGGTTGTGTATGTAACTAAAGGATCCTGTGAGAAAGTGGTAAAAGTGTAGAAGGATGCATCATGTAGAATGCTGTGTATGTCATATGGAATGGTGGAGTTTGAGTTGGCGTTGGCATGGATGACTGCAATAGAATCCTACATATATCTGAGCATTGGGATGTTTAAACTTTGTTTTCCTGTGCCGTTATAATTGTTCTTTGAGAATAAAAACAATTTCCCGAACCAACGATAGTGTACATCGTCCTCATTTCCATACTTGCATCAGCACTGAAACCAAAACATGGACAAAACACTTCCAGGAGTTCACTCCGGTGTTCATCCAAAAATAAAATAAAAATATCAACACAGACAAACAAAGAAACAAAACTTTTGAAAACTGAAGCGAAGTTTGAGAATATGGGCGCAACCACAACGTTTAAATTCTAAAGGCTACTACAATAAATGAAAGCAAAGATACTTGCTGAAATAATTCGAAAGTAAGACACCACAACTTAATAAGTTAGGAACTTCATAAGAAATAAACCTTTAATATTTAAATGTCTTGTTTAACAATGCAAACGACGCATTCAAAAAAACATGCTGCTATCGTGAGAAAAACGTGTAACAAATACAACGTTCACTTCTGTGATTCATGTCCTGGCAAAGACGTACCTTAAGATAAAAAACAGGAACAAAAAACACTAAACTCTACCAGTATCACACTGAAGGCAGCGATTGAAACCAGATTATTGAAATGGTACAATCGATGTGCAGCATTCCATTAATGAAAAAGATAAAGTTATCTAACGAAACGGTTACACCCGTAATGCTGATCCTCTTTAAAGATTCTTTCTAAAAGAGATCTGGTTTTAAGAACCAGTTCCGTCATTGACGCCCACATCATCTTTGTAATGTTCTGCTTTCAACTGAATGAACTCCGAGATGGGGAATTACATTTTCATGTCCACAGCCTCACCACCCTGCGAAAAAAACAGAGAAGTTCGGAGATCAATTATGTTGTATAGAATTAAGATCACTGAACTAATAACAAATACGTGAGCAGAACCCGTGCCAGCAATGAAGACAAAATACAATGACGAATGGAAGAAGATATGATCACAATTTAACAGTCGGATTAAATTATAAACTGTACTGGAATCAACGCTGAATAAGAAACAAAAGTAGACGGTAACACAAACGTTGCATAACCTGGGGGTTAGCCATTAGAAGCTGAATATCGTGAATATCGTGACAGATAAACATCAATAAACGGGAGCTGTGGTGAATAAACCAGCAGGTGCAGAGATTAAAATACATCTCAAAGGTTTAAATAGAGGAAGTTTCTAAATTTACATTTGCCCTGCAGCTTATTAACTGGTTCAAATATCTCCATGTGGGGCAGTATGAATAAAGAAAGTCAATGTTTTTGGGCCTGTGAACCCCGGTGATGCCATGGATGTGGTATCATGTTTCACACACATTAGCAGGCACAAGACTTAGACCAAACACTTGCAGTTTTAGAACTAAAACGATGGACTCTGGTCGAGTAAAATGAACTTGAGTTTCTCCTCAAACCCAGGTCACCTGCCAAATGGGGGGTAAAGTAAACATCTGACCACTCGCAACTTTGTTTGCAGATTCCTTATCAATCCACCCTTCTTACTGATACTACCTTGTGATGTGTTGTACTCATTTTAAAGAAGTCTACCTCTTTTTTCCAGATGCGTTGTTTCTGGTGTTCGCGGAGACCACACGGGATAGCACAAGTCAGCGGATTGATACTGAACCTGTCCAGGATTGTTGCTGAAAACATCAAACTAATGACTCCCTTTTTAGGTCGAGCCTAGAGCAGCGTGCATGCGCTGCTTGCGAGACTTTTAGTAAGGGGCTTCAGAAAGCTCACCACACGCTTGTGCGTGTGGTTTTTTTCCGCACAGGCTATTGGGCTTTGCGTGCGTCTTTCTAAGAAAGACAGCACGCAATTGGGCAAAGGCGGGTGCATGTCCCGCCTTTGCTCTGCCTACGGCCTATTGCTTGCGGTTACCCGGACAGGCACTATCTGTTTTGCATTATCGTGCCCAGACACGTGCACGATAATGCAAAACACATGGCCTGGTGCTCGCGCTCGCGTGCACCACTCGCCGGATGCTGCATTCATTGTTTTCCTTTCCTCCCTATCCCTCACACTCTGTATCTCTCATTCTGTCTCCCTCTCTTTTCACTTTTGCTTCTCTGTCTTTCTCTCTGCGGCTCGCCCTCCCTACCCTCTCACTCTGTTGCTGTCTCCCTCCCTCTATTTCTCACGCTCTCCGTGTCTGTCCCTTTATCTCTCCTCATCTTCTGCTTTGTCACTCCCTCTCTGTGACTCACACTCTCGCCGCCTCTCTCACGCATCTTCTCTCCCGGCACGCGCCCCTCCTTCCTGTATGCAGATTCCCAGCAGATGAGGTCATTGCTAGCAGATGGGAGGGGTGGCGCGAGCAGCCTGCTGACCGCAGCCAGCAAACAGTCAGGGCTGGTACAGTCCTTCTTGACTTGCTCTTCCTTTTGTGACCTCTTAAATTTGGGGCAGCAGGGAGACCACAGTGCTAGTTAGGATTGGTGTCAACTACAGGTAATTGACGTCCATTTTGATGAGGGTGGGTCAATTACTAGAAGCTCTTCAACTTTGTTTCAGAGGCCGTTATTAAATTAGTGGACCGGCACTCAATGACGTAATTACCAGCTGCTATTTAGCCGCATGGGGCTTCCCCAGACAGGGCGCCTTTAACAGTGGATGGGGGCTAATTGCTGACTCATTTGGGGGGCTCTCTTCTCGGCGAGGTGTCAAAAGCTTCCACTACAAACACAAAGCTCGCTGGGGCCGGCGAATGAATCGGAACGGAGCTCGTTAAAGTAGTTTCTGTTGAAGCCCTTCTGAAACCTTTTCGGCACACTTGAACAGAAATGTCCGTAATGATGAGCGGGGTGATGGGAGAGCGAGGGGGTCTTCAATGTAGGTCAGCGAAATTGAACCATGAAGCAAAGCTTTGCAACATTTCAAATGGAACTGGCCGTTTATTTCTGCAGTTTTTACGGAGCAAACAAGAGTGCTTTATATTATCACTATATTACATCCTCACACAAGTTCAGTCTTTTGGCACGGGGAGTGTTAAGTGATATGCATAGAATCTCAGGATGTTAAGGGATGCCGAGGCTTGAACCCTGTCCCGCAGTTTTAAAGTCTGCCTTTAAGCAGCTGAGCGTGAGGAGAGCCTTTCTGCCACTGTATAAACAGACAAGCGCACCGCTGCTAATTAAAACAAGCATTGGCATAGCCAATAGGTCTTGCCTTTGGGACCTTATAAGTGTTTAGCCATGCAACAGTTGATGTTGTTGCACCAAGGATATTGTGCTGGAGAACTAAACACTTATAAGGTCCCAAAGGCGAGACCTATTGGCTATGCCGATGCTTGTTCCCTTTTTCTTGTTCCTTTTCTACTCAGCATGCATGGAACGTCTCTGCCTCTTTCAAGCCTGGCAATTCACTGTCAAATTGTTTTCAATCACTGGCTTTTTTTGTTTTTGAGAAAATGGTAAATACTTTATTCACTGGGTTCCTGCCATCGCGTACTTAGCTGATGGGAGGATAAGTGCTTCTGGGGGCACCCTGGCCTGCCCCTTTTTAGATTTCGCCTGAGACAGCGCATGCTTGCAAAACATTTTGTTAGCTTACATGGGGCTTAAAGCCCACCCATTGCTTACTATTAGTTGGCTTCATCGTCAGTCCAATTTCTATGCTTCTCTTTTGTCAGCGCATGCCAGCTTCACATCTTGTTCTTGTTTTTGTTTGATACCAGTCTTTGAAAAACAGAGGCTGCTGAAGCCAAACAGAAAGGCATATGGCAGATAAATAGGGTAACGCTTTAGGCTGTTACACAATTTAGTTTGTTTTCCTCTGACAACAATGCTGATCATGTTCTATTTTTTTAAAACAGATTTTATTAGGTTTCTTTGCATCAGCAAACAACAGACCATTTTCAAACATTGCATGGTATGTCATTGAAATCTTACCCATCAACCATCCACCCGCAACCTTCCACCCGCAATTTCCCGTCTACCACCCTGAGTTGCACCCTAAAGTATGCAAGCTAAGTCCATTATTCAGAACATTTCCTCCCTATCAAACTGACATTAGTATCCATCCGAATCCCGCATCACAGGGCCACAGAACTGAGATCATACATCTATATCGATAGTCTGTGCTACTCAAGAGTCTCTCATACTTTACACCAAAGTCTCCCAAGCCCCGGCCACCTCCAGGGAGACACAACCCAGTCTCACCTCTTGAAGCAACACCCCACTATCATACCCTGCCCATCTCTCTACTCAAGATCCCCAGACAACTTGTCAGTTTCAAGTGATTTCACTCTTTGCCAAAATAAAGGCCAAATCTTGAAACCTACTTGTGACCCTGGTTTTTGCGGTGTGTGGAAACAAGTTTAGCAAACAGTGCCTCAGGGAACAAGGGACCTCCCTTATTGTGATGTCAGCCACTGTAGTTGTGGTCTCTTCCTAGTAGTCAGCCAGGGACGGGCAGGTCCATATCATATGAAATAATTCCGCCCCTATTGCCCAACACCGTGGGCATACTGCTCCAATTGTGCAATGCATAGAAGTGTATCAATTTAAACAGGGCATTCATAGACACCCTGGGGGACTGTTCTATGATTTTCACCAGAACCAAAATCCCAAAATCCTCCACCCATCATTCCCTCAGGGTATCCAATGGTGCCAGATCAGGTGAGTACGGACCCCGCATCCATGTCTTCTGCAGGCATCTGACCCAGCAGTGCTGCAGCACTTGAAGTTCGCTTGTGCCCTCCACAAGGGGACATCTGGCCTCCAGTAGCACCTGGCGCAACTGCTGGTGCTCAGGTATAAACAGTCTAACCTCCCTCCCCTGGGTCATCCTACTAGCCATCCATTGAATGAGCCAATGAAGCTGCGCCGCTATGTAATATATTTCAAACTCCCGGGACTGCTAGGCCTCCCTTTCCCACAGGGCGCTGTAAGGTTGTCAAAGCCACTTTCCTGCAGCTCATGCCCCAGATGAAGGTAATAATAAGCACATCCAGCTCCCTGAACACTGCCTGGGGAATGCACAGAGGTAGGACCGCAAAAAAAGTATAGCAGCCTGGGGAGCGCCACCATATGAACAAGAGCTATGTGCCCTGCTACAGATAAGGGAAGTGTCTTCTAGAAATCTGTGCTCACTTGAAGGGACTGAGCAGCCACGGACAAATTCTCCTCCAATAGGTCAGTCAGATCATGAAATACTGTCACCCCTAGATACTGCAGAAATCGGTGTTCCCACTGCAGCGGTCTCAGTTCCTCCAGAGGCCTCAGTTCGCAATCACCAGAAGCAACTGCGACTTTTGACAATTCACCCCCAACCTGGATATTGAGCCAAATTTATCGAGAAGCCGCACTGTTCCCTCCAGGTCAGTGTCTTGGAGGAATAGTAACAAATCATCCACATTTAGGGCAATGTGATGCGGTTGACCCCTGACCTCTATTCCCCGATAACGGGCCAATGATCTGGTGCTGCTAGCCAGAGGCTCCATCCCCAGCGCGAAGAGCAGTGGTGATAAGGGGCAGCCCTGCCTGGTCCCACGGCCCACTACATACCCCTCAGAGATTATGCAGACAGTTTTCACTCAGGCTGTAGGGCCTGGTCCAACATATAAAACGCCTACTCATCTGCAGTCTCATCATCATTCTATAGAGGAAGTTCCAATCTAAGCTACTGAAAACGTTCTCTATAGAAACTGCAAATACCACTGATTCCCTGCATTCATATGTATACGCCGCCAGCAAATTTAAGCCTCCTTATATTAAACGAGGTGTTGTGGCCTGGAATAAACCCGCTTGATTTGGATTTATCAATATGGTCATATAGGCCAGAAGCCTAGTCGCTACAATCTGGCTAAGGATTTTATAATCGATGTTGAGCATCAACAATGGTCCATATGTTTTACAGTTGTGCGCAGGCCACCCCAGTTTCAGCAATGGCACCACGAGTGCTTCATGGGTGGAAGGCGGCAGATGCCCCGAACTCTTTGCTGCCCTGTACAGGTCCTCTAATTTGGGCTCTAGCACTACAGAATATGCGATATAAAATTCAACAGGGAACCCGTCCATCCCAGGTGTTTTCCTCCTCGCCATAAACTTTAGCACTGTTCTTATTTCCTGAAGCATGATATCCCCTTTCAATGCCTCAGCCTCCTCTTGTGTGAGAGCCAGTAAGATCAACGGGTTGAGGAAGTCAGTTAAGTCCTCTGTGTACATGGAAGCGCTTGAATAGAGGCGAGTGTAGTACACCTTAAAGTGCTGGTTGGTAGCAGTCTGCTTATGGAGCCTGTCCCTCTGATCTGTTTCCAGTTCCACTATTACTGACCCCCATTTAGCTAGATTAGTGAGCCAGCACTATAGCGCTCTGTGTGTGGCCGTATCATGTATTTCCCGCAATAGAAACACATAAGCTTATCTATCAGTCCCGCTATTCGCTCCCTATTGTCTACCAGGACCTGCTGCAGTTCCAGATGCCCTAGTCTTCGTTTTTCAACCTCCCTGAATCATACCTCCGTGGCCACTGCCTTATCTAGTAAGGTGCGCCAGATACCCACCGTTTCCACAACGCACTTTTCTCTAACCACTGCTGTAAAGGCTTCCCATTCTATTTGTGGGGTAGATGCCATATCAGTATCATCTCAAAGTACTGTTTAATGCTAGCTCTTATTGTGTCCTGGAAGTCTGGGTCTTCTAACGCCTCCGGCTTCATTCTCCAAGTAGAGATACAGGGCCGCTCCCAGCCCAGATAAAGGAGTACTGGGTTATGGTCAGATATAGTCCTGGCTGGATAATCCACCTCATGCACCAAGCCGTGCACATCAACGCACACGGAGCACAAGGAGGCCTGAGGTGGAATTCCTGGTCACCGGACGGGTGTGGCGCTAAGAATCTACCATGCCCAATCCGGTCTGCCTCTCAGCAAATAATCAAAGCTGTTCTACTAACCAGGGAGTCCCTCAATGGGGGGTTGGGACCTATCCAGCGCCAGGTCAGCCACACAACTATAGTCTTCCCCCCATGATGACGGAGTGCACTAAGTAGGGGGCCAGAGTACCATGGACAAGTCCTCCAGAAACACTTCCTGATCTACGCTCGGGGCATAAACATTAATGACTGCTAGGTCCGGGCAGCCAGATGCCGTGTCACCACCACAAACCTGCCTGCTGGGTCAACCAGATCCCTGGTTTCCTGGAAGGGTGCACCCATATAAGCCCCCTTCACATAGGCAGAGTACGTGGTATAGTAGGCCTGCCCCTGCAATTGGCTCTGCAGCGGCAATCCCTTCTTAGCCATTAGGTGAGTTTCTTGCAACAGCGCTAGATGAACTGCCCCTTCTTTTTAGGTATGAGAATACTTTAAATATCTTGGCTATGCTGTTCGTCCCCCAAATGTTTCAGGATATGAACTTGTAGTTCATGGGGGTATCCATTGGACATACATTTGTGCTACAGTTGGCATACAAAATCTGGCCCTGACCCTCTTGTGCAGCGCCCCCTCCCAGGGATGGGACTATGCGGCAGATGCAGTAGGATGCAACTCCTAAAACCCCAACTCCCTACCAAACAACATTCAACACAACTCCCAATCTCAAGGGCAAGTAGGCAACTACCCCCCCACCCAAACTCACATTCTAACAACAAACACTTGTGGGTGGACCCACCTATCCCACTCAAGGAGAGGGTGTGGCAGCTCAAGTCCCCCATGCCAGACAGACCACCACCCAGCATCATATAAGATCAGTTAGCAGGTTGCCACAGGGGCCTTGGTGCACTTCCAAGGGTCTGCAGCATAAAGTTGTATTTCCAAGCATTTAATAGCATCTTGGAATTCATCTACATTCTCACCGCCACCACCTTCAAAAGGTAGAAAGGGTGGTAAAGGTTCAAAAACAGCAGGAGCTTAAAATCCCAGATGATGCACCAGTAGAAAAAGTTACTTACCTTCGGTACTGATCTTATCTTTCTGGTGGATACTCGATATACCTACAGATTTCTCACCTGTGGAATGTCCCAGGTGCCAGACTGGATCTGAAAACTTCTTCCATGCCATAAGGGCAAGCTGGGTTTATCTTGATGCTGGAATAGAGGTTGTGGTGAAGTCAATGGAGCAATACAATGCACAACCTCTGTCCTCACGTCAGTTCCCCATTTGTTTTTATGTGCCCTTATAAGCTGAAAAGAGGGAATTACATTAATGTCGTAGTGCAGCAATGCAAGTTGTAAACCTATTACAGAGACCGATGGCCATCCTGGAGAATGATGAGGCGACTGGGTTGGCGGAGTAATCTGTAAGTAGATCTAATAGAATGATTATTAATAAATGGAAATTACTTTTTTTCGGATGGATACATCTACCTGCAGATTTCTCAGCACACCAAGCGGCAAATATATTCCACCTTCCAGAACAGATGGATTTAGTTGATGTGACAAGCACAGGGAACCCCGTAGACCATTTCTCGTGCCAGTTGGAAAAAGCTCAGGTGTCCCGCTCAGTCTCCAGGCATGAAAGTGAAGACTCCGAAGGTTGAGGTGCAGAACTTGCCCAATCGATTTGAAAACAAGGTCTGCCCTGAGAAAGGAAGACTCAGAGACGGAGTACGGAATATAAGAACAGGCACAGAAGGTCAGAGTATCACACCCATCTTGGCAAGCCCACTGGGATAAAGATAACTTGTATTCAAGTCTTTTCCTGAGAACGCAAGTAAATAAGAGTATGGTAGGAAGCTAATAACGACGTGGGAAATTCCACTTCAATCGAGACCTGTCCCCTTAGGCTTCCCGAAGTGGATACTGTTGGGCAGAACTGTGGGCAATAAGCATTGATGAAAGTGGTAAACAGGTACACCTGAGGGGTGCCACACAGGGCAAAGATGTTTTGCAGAAAGCTACTTCTGATGTGCAAGATGAAGCAGTCTGTCAACTCCGGTATTCTGCCAGCCAGGCAGATGGTTGGCGACTAGCTAAATTCCATTCTTGTGTGCCCACGCTCAAAGCCAGAATGCCTCTTGACAGATAAAGTGAGACAGCAGTCCACCATGCTTGCTGACGTATCACATCACAGTTGTATTATCCATAGTGCTCTGAATGGAATGACGGTGAAAGTAAGTAAGGAAGGACTTGAGAACCAGCCAAGTTGCCCTCAGTACGAGCTGTGAAGTACCTCCTCCTCCAGAGGCCAAAAACCCCAGATATCCAGTTCCTCCGGATAAGCACCGCACATGAGTGAGGAGACATCCATCACTAACGTGGCCATGACCGGTGGAGGCAGGAGGACATCCCATACCTTAGCTTCTGGTTGCTGAACACCAGACAGAATGCTCATTTCAGAATGGCATCTGCTAGATCTCCCTCCTGTTGGAAGCGATACCTGTGGAGGCACCTCTAGAGAGCGCTCATGTGTCAGCATGCATGAATGACCAGGAGGATGGAAGAAGCCAGCATGCCTTGTAAGCAGAGGACCCATCAGGACTGGAATCCAATGTCTCTCTTGAAACATCAGAACATCCTGAATGTCTTGGATACTCTGCACAGTAGGGAAAGCTCCAAGCAATGCCGTATACAGTACTGCCCCAATGAACAGGAGGCGCTGAGAGGCCTCTACCTGGGACTTTGGCATGTTGATGGAAAAGCCCAAGTTGAACAGTAGGGATGGGGATGCTTTTGAATGCAAGGTGGTGCAACACCATTTATGGCAGGTACGGAACACAGGTCTCCGGCCTCCTTAAATGTACCTCGACCACCACCATTTCCTTCATGAAGGCTCAAGGTGTCGGAATTAGTCTAAATAGGAGGACTGAAAACTGGTAGTAAATGGACCCCTAACATGAAATGCAAATACCTCCTGAGCAACGGCAAAACTGGTATGTGGACATATGTGTTCTGCCAGTTAAATTAAACCATCCAATCACCCACTTCCAGTGGCAGAAAGACCTGATCCAGGGAGAGAATCTTGAAATATTCCTCACAAATGTAAATTTTCTAAAGCCTGAGATCTATTATTGGACGATGACCGCAATCCTTTTAGGCACCAGAAAGTACAAAGAATAGCACGCCTGGCCAATTTCTTGCACTGGCACCAACTCCACTCCTCCTTTTTTCAGCAGGGCTGCAACCTTTCGCTTCAGTATCTGCAGATAGCTCGCCAACTGAATGGACTATTGGGGTGGGATGTGAGGCATGGTTTGTTGGAAGGGTAGGGTATAGCCACTTTCTATAACCTGAAGTACCATCTGATCCAATGTAACAGCCTTCCAGGCCTGTAGAAAGGAGGATACCTGTTATCCAATGGATTACATATGCTCCATCAAGGGGGGAACTAAAGCAGCTTTCCAGGTGGTGTGGGAGAAGAAGAGGATGAAGGTGTCTGTTGGATTGCCTTTCCCTTTTTCTCTGTCTTTGTATGTAAGTACTAGAGGGTTTTGTGGCTGCTGTTGAAATGGTTGGGAGGGATGGTGCTAATGAAATTTAAACCATTTGAGAACCTCAAAAATGTACAGAACTGCCTATAATCTTTTACAGGCTACTACAGACACAATGATCTAGGTGTAGACCTTCCGGCCTCAAATCTTACTAGAGCTGTTTCTGCTTTATCACACACTGCCAAAGTGCATGTCAATCAAGATGGTCCGAACATGGCCTGAAGAGCACATGAGAAGCTTGTAGGCATGAACCAGGTGTCACAGATGGCATAGCCCTGGCCACAGAGTCTGCTGTGTCATGCCCAGTCCATATAATATGTATGCATGCATCCTGGCCATCACGTCCCACCTCTGCAAAGTGGTTTTGTAAATGGCCTGGCAAATTTGTTATTATCATGACTACCACATCCCATAGGAGGCATTTGGTGTATAAAGAGCCATGCTGCTTGCCTACAAAACCTTTTCCCCCCATATCCCCTCATTTTTTAGGATACTCTATCCGGAGGGCGGGTCAGACAAGACCTTGGATATTGTATGGTGAGGGATGAGGTCTGCACCACTAAGCTCTGTAGACTGTAGAACCTCAGTTAGGATATTGGACTCTGCAGTTGGAAGGGGAAACTAGCACCTCACTGTCTTTTTTGAGGACAGCATGGATAGAAGCCATCTCTGATGAGGGTAGATATCTAGGTCTGGGGAGGTGTCCAGCCTTCTGGCATTCTATAGCACTAGGCAATCAGCTGTGTCAGATGGAGAGGATGGCAGCAGATGGGCCATTTCACTTTGCCAGTAATGTTGGTGAGAACCAGGAGTTTCTTCCCTATACTTTTCTTTCTTCATTACTATTTGCAACGCCACTCTGGATCAAAGAGTTTTGGCAGGTCTTTCTGTTTGGTTCTGAGAGGCACTGGAATCAGCAAGGGCAGTGGCATTGCCAGTATGGCTCTTGCTAGCGTCAGAATTTCTAAATGAATAAAGGGGGTACTTGGAGCTGAGGAAGAACCTGCAGACAGGATTCTGAGCGGAGCTACAAACCATCTCATGAGGACGAATAGTGCTCATGTGGGGACAAATGCATGCTGGAACATCTCCAGCATAGCATGGAGAAATAGGGCTAGATCATGGTACCCTGGCAGCAGAAATGGCAATGATTGTGATGGGTATGGAAGGCTTACTGGAACCAGTGTCAGAGATTCATGAGGCAGTAGTTCAACTAGCCTTCGCACCCAAATATGACCCCGCCGGAGGAGGGGAAGATTGTGGAAATGTAGCTCTTGACCTAAAGCGAGATCAAGGTGAATATCTGTGGTTCCTCTTCTTGCACGTCCTCCATGGGGGTAACTTTCCATGGGTCAACTACAAAAGACAGCAAGAACTTGCTCCAGGGATACCGGTTCTTAACTAGCACCATGTCACCAACACAAAGAATTCTCCACTTGGAATGTCGTATCGAGAGACTTGGTAGTTCTGTGCCTGGCACTGACGCAGTGCTACATCTACTTGGTTATGTAAGGCTAAGGGTTTTTTCACATGGGGAATGGTATCGTTCACATCCGGATTCATGCAGAGGGCGCTGGGACTCACTATGGTTGTGTCATGTGGCGTGAGCCAGTATTCCCTCAGAAAATCATACAGGGTACACTCAACATTCTGTCCCTTCGCCAGGGCAATTCTGAGAGTCTTGTTTAGAGTCCGCATAAATCTTTCAGCCTCTCCGTTTTGAGAACAAAGTGGCGTAATTTGTCTGTGACGAATGCCACAAGATTGTAAGTACTCAGTAAATTCCTGACTGGAGAACGGGAGACAATTGCCTGTTCAGATCTCACACAACAAACCATGAGTGGCAATGACCTTTTCCAAACAGAGGATGGTGTGGCTGGCTATCATTGACTCAATGACCTCGACCTCAGGGTATTTTGAAAAATCATCGATGACGACCAGCATGTGTCTACCATCGGGTAGACTTCCGAAATCAGCACTGACTCTGTGCCACGGAATAGGTGCAATTGTCTCTGTGATGATGGGCGCAGATGACTCCGCCTGTCCAGTAGCTTTACACAATGGGCATTGCCAGACAGTACGCTTCATCAAAGCATCCAAATTCGGGAACCATACCTTGCATTGCAGTCTTGATTTGGTTCTGACGATCCCCTGGTGAGCTGTGTGAGCAAGGTCAACCACCTGCTATTGCATGGTTCTCGGGATTACCAATCGGGGACCACTCATTAAACACCCTTCCGGAGAGACAGGTAGCGCCAGATGAACATTGTGGAGGGACTTCAGAGTTATACTCGCTTCCTCGGTATGATGTGAGACTTTGTAAGTCAGGGTGCGACAGTTTCCAGAGGTTACCGTGGAGATGGGCAATTGAAGACATTCATTAGCAGCAGTGGCTTTAATAATGTCCACATGGAAGATTGGCAGTGGCCTGGACTGTTCCACCACCAGTCGAACGTATTCCTTGACCTACTCAGCATCTGATTCCTCTTCCACAGTGGTGGGCATTGCAGATAATCAGCAGGATTTTGTGATCCGGGGGGCTATATATATGACAGATAAACGTTACGCTTGAGGTTGAAGAATCCATTTCTCGATTCTAGGAGGTGGTTCAGATGAGATCCCAGTGAAAAGAGGAACCAGTGGCATATGGTCCGTATGAACTGTGAATGGCTGGCCATACAAGTAGATATGAAAATGGCAGCAGCCACAGTGCACCTCAATGGCCTCTTTTTAAATATGAGAATAGTTATGCTCCGTCTCAGTCAGGACACTACTGTCGTATGCCACTGGGTCCATTCACCATTGGGGGTGGTGTCGACTGACAACTCTGATTCCCGACTGGGGTCAAAATAAACCAAAGTAGTGTCAGCTGACTGGGTAAGTTGGGTGGCCTGAAAGGCTTTTTCCTGGTGGTACTTCAAGTCCACGTGGCATTGGCCTCGGTCAACTCACAAAGCGGGGCAGTGAGGGCTCTCAGGTTTTGGCTAAAAACCCCACAGTATGTAACCATTCCTAAAAAACTGCACACTCCAGTGACGGTTGTGGGCGCTGGTGCTGATTGGATGTCATGAACTTTTGCGTTATTAGGCATGACCCCCTCCTCTGAGAAACAGTACCCAAAAAAGGCTATCACCTTCTGAAGAAAAGCACATTTTTCTTTGTGGAGCGTGAGACAATTGTCCCTAAGTCTTTGAAAAGTAACTCTTAGATGATCAAGGTGTTCCTCTAGGGTCGGAGCATGGATTAGAATGTCATCACTCACATTAATAAAACCTGTAAGGCCAGCCAAAACTCCCCGAATTGTGTCTTGAAACACCTCTGCCACACTCGGCACGCCAAAACCGGGTTCCGGTCCCAGCATTCTTTATTCTTTTTTAGGTCTCGCTGAGTCAGCGCGCATGCGCTGCTCGGAGAGACTTTACTAAGGGCTTTAAAAAATGCTACCACCAGCTACAGCTTGAAGTGCATGTGCGCGGGCGCGCGCTTCAGCAGAGGCGCCATATGGCGTGATTACTGCTGCGCGCACACCACTGGCGCACATGCACTGCAAGCTGTGGCCGGCTGTAGCATTTTTAGCTTGCTAATCGCGGCACCGGTGCTTTACTTTTAACATTAAAAGTAAAGCGCCGGTGCCGCGATTATAGCAAAAGTAAAGAAATAGAAACAAACATCTATTTCTTTACTTTTGCTATAATCGCGGCACCCGCGCTTTACTTTTAACGTAAAAGTAAAGCGCCGGTGCCGCGATTATAGCAAAAGTAAAGAAATAGAAACAAACATCTATTTCTTTACTTTTGCTATAATCGCGGCACCCGCGCTTTACTTTTAATGTTAAAAGTAAAACACCGGTGTCGCGATTAACCATTCCTTCTATTCGAGTGACTCAGTTCAGCGATGCACACTACACGGGGCGCCCAGTTCCATGTCACTCAAGTTCTCTTACATTTAGACTTACTATCAAAAGTTAAAGTGCTTTGGAACAAAGGCGCGTTATATGCAAATATGTTGATGCTAGGCTTACAAAGATTAACTTGCAGTCCCTTCAAGAAAAATAACTTGCTGCTGCTCAAAGTCTTCTCCTCGTATATCTCTAAACACTTGTATCTGTTTAGTGGTGCAGAAAGTTATACAAATATTCTACGAACAAAATTAATTTATACGTTTAAGTTTTTGTGGAAAAACTACACCCACCATCTACCATGAAGCTGTTACAAGTACAGGAACATTGGAATTATTTAATGTCGCAATGATAACAGGCCTAAGTTATCTCCTTCATGCGTGCCAAATTTTGAAAGTATTTTAGGAGATAAATATTGAGTATAAATGTGAACAGTTCACCCAGTCAGGGATATTGTTGCGGCACGGTTGTCTAGAGACGGAAGCCACTTTACTACAGCCCATAACAGGTCACTAATACGTACACTACACGTCGTTTATGGAGAGACGTTTCCTACACTCAAAGTTCCGTTTGGGACATTTCACAGATTTATTTTCTTTTTGAACACTTGCTTCCGTTTTCACCGATGCAAGGTTTTTGTCGTGTTCCTTTCTATTGATTATGCACATAAAGAATCGAAGTCCCAGCGTCACTGCTAGTGTCCGCCAGCTTTAGCATCAAAGTGAAAGTCAACATGTCTTGAAAGGCCACACCCACTCCAGAAGAATTCTAGTTAAACGAGCATCCATAGACTTCCTCGGATTAATTGTATCCACTTTTCCTTTAAACCCCATCCTTAATCCCCCTGGCGGCATTTCGTTACTTGTGTCTAAAGGCGGTTTCCCTCTAAATACCCGGAGCTTCATTTCCTTTCGAAAGCGGCATGCTTTATAATTGAGAAATGTCAGCTTTATTAAGAACTCTTGCTTGCAACTGAAACCGTCCACACTGCGCGATTTCCCAGGTCACCAAACCACAAAAAAAAACCAAGAAAAACACCTTGGCAGACATGTTCGATCCACCCGCTGCTCGCCACTCACAATGTAAACAATCAAATTTCTTTCGAGTACGTTTAGAAAAGAAGTCGCTGTTTAAAGCACCCCCCCAATGTTGAACTTTGGCCAGATAACTCAAGTGACATTTCGGAGTGGCTTGTGCGGGGCGCCTGCGAGCAGCTAAGCCCCCGTTTTGCCTCTTTGATCGTCTCGCTTCTATTAAACATCGAGTATTCGATTTAAAACTGTTTAAAATGCAACCCGGGCCCCTCCCCCCGTCCCTGCAGAGTGTAAACAAACGGGGAGAAAGAAGCACAAAGTACAACCCTTTCAGTTTCGTGTTGTGTCAGCACAGAACTATACTAACCTTCGGCAGGCTCCGTGCAGCTCCGGCCTCTCTGCCAACCCCTGCATCTGAGAACTGCACAGGAAACTTGCGCAGAGCGCTCTGCACTGCACACAAGCCCAAAGGCTCGGCTTCGAAGCGGTGTGTTTTTTTAACTTCCATTCACAGAAGCGCGATGGTGCCTCGCTGCACACTTGCAACTTAAATCTTGCATCATCGTTCTGTCCTGCACGGGGACCCGTGCCTCGCTTATGTAACATTCGCTACTACTGTAAAGTGCACTCGAGTCACAAAGGTCCTGGCAGATAAATAGCCAGCAGGGAGGTGGAGCCATGGCAGCACTCGCTGGCTTGTTGGAAAAGAAGCCCTCGGTTTTTCGGTGGCAGGCTGCCAACGTTTTCAAATGCTCAATCAACTTCAACAATTCACGGTGTCGATGTATTAATCAGCCAGTGACCCACTTTTGGCAGTTTCGTGCAGCACACACACAGCGCACAACAACGACCCGGCTCCCATGCCCATTTAAAAGGAAAATGTGTGAATATATAGGATGTTCGAACTCTTTCAGTGTCTTCGGTCGTTTAGAGGTGTGGATGCTGCGTGACCAGGGCGCCCATTTTCCCTCTAGTCAGAGCTGGGTGTGTGATGCAAGGTAAGAATGTCAGCCAAGAGAAGGCCTCGCTTTTTTCTGCCATCTTTTTCAACCACGAGGACCAAGATATGACCAGCACACAAGTGGCAGCAGGGGAGCGACCACGCAAAGGGCCACCCAAGATGCACAGCTCTCCCTCAAGGGCCCAGGGACCAACGATATGCCTTGGTGAGCCTCCCCTCCCCTCACGATAGAGGGCTCTGTGCCTTCCCACCAACAAAGGCGGGGATGCTGTTAAGGTCCCTGTCTGTTACATAGTGTAACAGCCACTCCATCAATCACCTCTGAAACAAGGGGCCATTTTAGTTTCGAGTGACACTTACCAAGCGTATTTGATTTGTTTTGCTTCGTATTCTCCATGCAAGTTTACTCCAAATTCTCGTGTGTGAATAAGTACATACAATATATGTAATTATATGAATACCTATTTCTTGCTACCTTGCAACATGGGGACCAAGCAGACCTCCAAATGAGAAAAGCATGGTGGAGAGCTACCCATCACTCAGCCAACACACAAAACAACAATATACAAAACACGAAAGCAATAATTAAAAACAGAACACTAGTGCTACACTGAAAAAATAAGGCCAAAAAATACCATTTTGCATGAAACTGGTAATCTCGGTAGCCTGTTGACTGTTCTAAGCACATTGACGTTGGTGTTTGGGCAAGCTACTCACTAAATGGAGACCACACATTTCCAGTCTCCTGCCAACCAGTCTGAACAGGCGGTATTCTGTTGGTACAAGCTCACGGTACCAGCGCGATCTGAGGGAGAACTGCAATGACACAACTACTGCAAATCATTAAGTAATGGAACCTGGACCATCTTTAGACCTGGCACTGCAGTCAAACTACATGAAAGAACTGCTCGGCTGAACCATCCTGTTCAGGGTTTGCAGGACCGAGATGCACAGGTTACAGTAGCGTAGCCATGATGAGACTATCTTTTTGCACCATGTAGATCTTGCAATCAAAATGGACACTGCATTTTCACATACCATAACTTCCACAAAAGATGGAAAGAAATTTCTTCGGATTGGCTTGAGATTTTGGAAAGACCTGAGGTTCGATGTTTCCAAAGGTTACTATCTCACTACCAGTGAAGCAGATATCACACCGGCCTGTTCCAAGTTTTGAGTTGGCAGCGGAATGCATAATTTTTGATCATATGAGCGTGAAGATGAACACATCAATGCTCAGCAGCTAGCTAATTTCCCCTCAATAAAGCTTCCCCCCCCTTATGCTAGAAAGTTGAAGATCAAGACAAACTATTTTGCTTTTGCAGGCCACAGATTTTAGGTCATTAAAATACATAATTCTGGTTCATCTCATCAATACTCGGACAAATCAGAAAAGGTTCATCAGATGAGAAAAACTCCTTATCCAGCATCAATATGCGTTATGGAAATGCACAATCACATTGTCTCTGTCACTACAGGCGCAATAACCCACCTGGCAACAAGTCAAGCGATATTAATCCTTTATCTACTCGAGCACCAGGAGGCTCGCCACACCCTCACAAGCCTTGAATGGAGTGCAGGAGATGGGTCCATATTTGGAGTTCTTAATAACTTACACTGTTTTTAGAGAGCAATTTTAAAGCTTGCCATTTTAACCATGATTGAGTAATTCTAAAACTTTTTTTCCTTTAATAATAAACATTTCAAGTGAAATTATCAAATTTAACATCCAGCACAATGTGAGATCCGTCTGCGAGGAGAAAGCTTCTGGTGCCCTCAACAGCTACACTTGAAATTTAAAATTCTTTAGAGTTGAAGGTATAATTCAGAACCAAGCCTAATGAATGGACACGCCCTGCATCTGACAGTCTTTCTGATAATTTAAATAAATGCAAACAAAATTAAGTTCATGTAGTACTGAAGTCCCATAAAAAGTTTATATTTTTGGACTACTAAAGCAGCTGTTTGAAAAAAAGACAAAATTATTTAGATACAACCGTTTCCCTCAGGTGGTCTGCACCCTACAGAAAATACATGGGAAGAGATCAAGTGATGTCAGCATCTAGGATGCTCAAAAGTGAATGTAGTTAGTATATTAAATACTTCTATATCGGCAAATGTAATTCATTATCTTTTTGCACCATCCAAGATCGAACATTGCCAAGTTGACAATATTTGGGAAATGTTGCACCATACACGTATATGTGAACTCTAAAATGTGCCCCTAGTCATGTCTAAACTTGGCTGATTCGGTGCAATGTAAACTATACAGGTTCTGTTTAACACATTAAGCAAGCACACTCAACCCTATTAATACATTTCAACCTTACAACGAGTTTAAAACTATTTTATATTTATCATAATGTGATCCCGGGTAAGGGCCCTTTGGATCTGCAAGATCTTTTTCTTAGTATTAGGAGTCCAAAATAAACAGTCGGAGAACAAATCAATTTTGCTGTAAAATAACACCTGATTAGACACATAATAATTTACTTTCCGCACTGTTCTACCACACTACAGAATTGGAGGTAGAATGAGAGATGAGAATGTACCTCTCCGTGTATCCTCTTAGAACATATTAGTTGAAAGCATAGGCTTTTCTCAGGAGGCTGCTGCCTTTTACTCATCCAGGTACGGGAAGGGTCTTTGAGCATGCACTTTAACCACGTGTTGCAGTGGATCCATGCTGCATCCGACTGGGGAGCAAGGGAGGATTACAAGAGTGGGAGACATGCAGAACACCATGAGGTCTTTTTATCTCCCTGCGCTGCATCTGTTCGATTGTTATACAGACCATCGCCACATGAAGTTTCAAATCCCCTAGAGTCAAAGCAAATTAGTCTGGTAAGGAGTATGATGAGTGATCAAACAAACCTGACTAGGCCCGGTCTACTTGTTAGGTCTCGCCTGACCCAGCGCTTGCGCTGGTCTGGCGAGACTTAAAGGGCTTAAAAAAATGCTACCGCCGGCCACAGCTTGCAGTGCATGTGCGCGGGCGCGGGCTTGAGCATATGGCGTGATTACTGCTGCGCGCGCACCACTCGCGCACAAGACCTGCAAGCTGTGGCTGGCGGTAGCATTTTAACTTCCTTGTTGTATGGGTTAGTAGCTGCCAATATTGGTCAAAATCGAATTGCACTTCTTTGGAGGTTGGTAATCCGGCTCAATTGATCAAAGTGCAAACTTCTGCCTTTCTAATGGTTCTTGCTCACTCTTTCTTGGCCTTCATCCTGGTCCACTTTAAATATTTAAATGAAGCATGTTTTTTTAAAACTAATATGATCGATTTTTGAGAAATAAAAAGGTTGTAACTTATATACAGAATGTAGTACCTTATTTGGGATTTCAGGGACGGTGTACAACGTCATACAGCATTACCTGCACATCTAATTCGGCGAACGGCTTATCGGTCACGCTTTGACGTAATATCCTATGTGCCAAATCTAAACCGCACCTTAAATATTTAATCTGATGATAATTTAGCTCCTGAGAGGTTTCAAAAACACTGTTTCCCGTGATGCACAAGCCTAGCACACTGAAGGGAGTGTGTGTGTTTTGGGGGGGGTCTCATTGGAAATACCTCAACCTTGGTCTGTTGCGCTTTGACTTAAGGTATACAGCAGATGCGTAAAGACAGTTCTGGAAGAGAGTTTCTGTGGTGCACAATCCAAAGTGCCGCACGTCTGAATGTGTGTGAAAGTCGAATGAGTGAGATACGTTTCAGTGCAGTGCCTGCAAACATGCATCAGAACCTGCCCAATATCCCAAACAAACCCGGCTTCATACCGATTCGTTAATTGGTCTTTCGGCTGTCACAGTCAGCAATGTTGCAAACTTTTGACATAGGGGCTGAATGTTTTATTCGCAGTTTGCACATGCCCACTGTCAACTAGAATGAGGCCACCAACTTGTTTTACTTAGAAGGTAGAACTGAAAATAAAAACAAGCACTGGCAAATACAATAGGCCTGGCCTTCTCAGTGTGAAATTATATTTATTTTTGGCAAGCACATGCAAAAACAATTTAAAACAAGCATTGGCATAGCCAATAGGTCTCGCCTTTGGGACCTTATAAGTGTTTTGCCATGCAACAGTTGTTGTTGCACCAAGGATATTGTGCTGAATAACTAAATACTTATAAGGTCCCAAAAGCGTGACCTATTGGCTATGCCAATGCTTGTGCAGAGCTGACAGAAATGTCTTCAGAGCTCCTTTGTGAAAGTGTTGTATGGAGTGAAATAGAAGGAGCAGATAAACGCGAAGAGGCTTTTACAAACAAAAGGGCGCTTCACTGCAATGCATTAAAGGACATTAAAATCAACCCCATGCCTCAATATTTCGGTGTAGTCGCTTTGTTTTCACAGTGTGATGGAAGTGGAGCGCCATGTTAGTGTTCTAGAATCAATTAGAGAAGGAAAATAATATGATGCGTACGCGAACACGCGCAGAACAATAATCTCTTCACTAAAATATGAACTGCAACGACGCACACTGAATTTATGTGTCTGTATTTAATATAAAATTTGCATGAATCTACTAAGCCGTCAGCTCTATCTTTAACTGTGCATGGACCATGGTTGGTGTTCATTGGTTGACATTCGAAACGCGCCGGATACAGCCTGTCTCAGTAATCGATAGGATCCGTGCATTGAGACACAAGGGTGGGATTATGCTGCAAAGCTTTATAACAGTCTGGACCGCACAGACCATAATAAAGGTGCCCAGACAGCATGGGACGGACTCGGGACGGGCAGACACCCACCAGATCTATTTTTTTTTTATTAAGCCACGCAAAACAGGCTAGGTGGAGGCAAAACCCTTCCTAATAGAGGGCAGACTTAATTGAAACAAGCCATCCATAGATTTGGCAGTCTCTGGATTCAAACCTATAAACCACGGACACGTCATGCACAAACATACTTTGCTAAGGTGCATGGGATTCAGACCACCTGTTCAGGTCAGATTACTAGACATGCCATTTAATGGAGATGACTTGCTTGAAAAGGAGGCACATTGTGCCTTGCAAACAAAGCAGATACATGCACTGCAAAGGTGATGGGAGCCTCATCAGCAAGCCACCCAACTGCTTTTCAAAGGGAGGCTTGCTCACCATAGAGCTCATCAACTTTACTGTTCTATAGAGATTAAAGACAATACACACGAGCAGTCAGTGTGGGCTTGGGCCTATGTGATATTCCTGTAGAGGAGGGCCCCAGGCAAGAGATACCAAGCAAAAACAAGTGTGATATCCATTACTGTACAAAAGTTTCTTATAGCCACGCAGGGAGGCATCTCTGTCAATCATTGAATTGAGAAATGGTCACACCAGAGAAATGGAGCTGGACATCCTGACTGGGTCACGATGAAATCCTTTGAATAGTTGCCACTAATCCATGATCCTGTCAGTTTGAGTCAGGGAAACGATTGTCCGCTGAAGACCAAAGTTCAGTAGCTGCTTTGGAAAAGTACAATAAGGGGCTATGGTGATTCCTGGGAGACACCTTGCCACCCGGGAACTACTCTGGGTGTTTTTCTCTTGATGCACAGGGAAAATCCCCAGTAGGATGAGGAACAAGCATCGCGGCACCAACGCTTTACTTTTAATGTTAAAAGTAAAGCGCGGGTGCCACAATTATACCAAAAGTAAAGAAATAGATGTTTTTTTCTATTTCTTTACTTTTGCTATAATCGCGGCAGCCGCGCTTTACTTTTAATGTTAAATGTAAAGCGCGGGTGCCGTGATTATAGCAAAAGTAAAGAAATAGATGTTTTTTTCTATTTCTTTACTTTTGGTATAATCGCGGCACCCACGCTTTACTTATCACATTAAAAGTAAAGCGGGGGTGCCGCGATTATACCAAAAGTCAGATAGAGATTGAGTGAGCGGTGGGAGGAAAGTAAGGGCTGGGAGAGCAGGCAGAGATAGGCTCAGACTGCGCTACATGAAGTAAGCTCAGCCAAGGGCAGGGGAGGGCAGAAGAGGTAACGAGCGATGACATGAATGGGTGCCCGGAGAGAGGCACTTAATTACCCATGACAACAAAGGAAAGGCAGGAAAGGCAGATGGCCGCGCGTGCATGCGCACGTGCACTCAAGCTTGTAGCCAGCCAGCAAATGCCTGGGTAGCACTTTCGAGATCCCCTTTACTAAAAGTCGAGCAACAGCGCATGCGCTGTTCTAGGCTCGACCTAACAAAGCGCTATGGTGTGACCAGAACTGGCCGTCAAAACACTTTTTGTTCTGAGGGAGGGGGGGAGTACGAAAAGGACACAAGGGGGAGTGGGAGAGCGGCAACAAACAGCAGTAAAGCAGGAATGGAGGAAGGGACGACAACAACAAGGATGGTAGAGAGAGTGAAATGGATGGGGTGGGTAGAGAGGGACAGCAAACGCATGCATTCTTAAAGAGGGCTTGCTTAAATGTGGGGGGAAAAATTCTCTACACAAGCGGAGACCAGTGGGGGGACACTGGCAGCAGAGGTGGGAAATTGCACTTAGTTCAAGCTCCAAGGTCCCCGTGACGACTTTAGAACCAAAGAGAAAGTGGAAGCAGCAGGAAGCCCTGACCAATGAAAAGCAAGGAAATGAGAGGTAGGTGGGAGCCAACCAGTGTTAAGTAACGGCAAATATGGGCGCGGGCTCTCAGCCCGTTTCCAAGCTTTTAAAACAACTTACAATAACTTTCGCTGACCTGACAGCATATGCACGCTGTAGGCGAAACCTAAGAATGGCGGAGACATTTTAATGTTTCCTCTTGCATTGTAACAGTCAAAACAGTATGGGAAAGTAATGTGCACAGTTATTTATTTACTCATGATGAATGCCCTTGCATTAATTCAAGTGAAAGTGAATGTTGAACTGCCGTGGACATACAATACTCTGACACTATGTTTATAATGTACATACACACAAGTCCAAGCTTTGGCACCAACAAACTCGCTTCCGTTTACCCGTAACTTGAATACAATCATTTCTGTTAAATGTCCAGAAGAGGGAGCTGTTTACTCAAATGAGTATTCCTTGAATTACCAGAAGATAACGAAAATACATGAAGAAACCACACCTGTTCATTGTGCAGATGGTTAAGGTACTGTAATTGCTCTTATATTTACTACCACTGATGAACGTTGAAGCGCTTCACGGAGGGGTCCAGCGGTTAGTCCAGTAGCATTGGTTAATGGGGTTAGTCTATACTCGACATTGCTGGACACATCGGAACCTGATAGCGGGAATTTTTTGTGTCCTTCCAATCATGCCATAGTATAACACCTTTATTATGGTGTCCAGATTTGCTGATAAAAACGAGAATCCTTATTGGAGGATTATTTATTTGCTTCTTGACATGTTTCAATCTAAATGTTTTAATTGTTGGTATTATGTAGCAAATATGCATTAGTACTACATAGTATGTATGTATCTACGTATATATACATATATATAGACTTCTCCCAAAGAAATCCGCAGGGAAAGAGCGGCACTCAGCAGGGCTTGCAATTTACAGGATGTCGTTTATTCCATCAAAACAAATCGGTAAAAAGTGTCTACGTGTTTCGGCACAGAGCCTTTGGCCCAATATATATATATATATATATATTTATATATATTATCTACTGGCGGTCGCCAGTAGATAGTTATAGTTAGGACCGAGTTTCCATAGGAAATCTCAAAATTCTATTTTGAATAACTTTGGCGGCGATTGACGAATCCTCGCGAAATTTTCAAAACTAATAGGGCGCTCCGCTCCGCTCCTACCCTGAAAGTCTCGGGGTGATTCGTCAAGCGGGGGCCGAGAAAAAGGGGGGGTCCCAAAACGCGTTTTCCCCATGGATTTTTCCATAGGGACTTTAGTCGCAGCTACAGCCCGAACGGCTGAACAGGATTACGGGAAATTTGGCAGAGAGGTAGCCATAAGGTCCATGAAGTGCCTTTTGCAGGTTTGGTGTAAATCTGCTCAGTATTTCCAGAGAAAATAGCATTTAAATCAATATATATATCTGTACGCGCGCAGCGTGCGCGCTGGGTGCGCGCACCTTGCTGTGCGCGAGCGCAATTCTGATTGGTTGTTAGATCTTAGTAAACATTCGAATCGGTCGAAACCAGGAAGTGTCGGCCGCCATTTTGTCTCTCGCACTCTGAGGGGGTGAAAAACAAATGTGGAGAACGTGAAAAGGGCGCAGGGTGGACAGTTCCTGACCCCCTAGCCGTGGTCAGGGGGTCCCAGAAGGACCCCCCAAGGGCAAAATTTTTTTTAATTTTTTTTTCGAAAAATCGCCGAGTGCGCGCACCTTGCGCGCACCACCCAAACGGAAAAAATTCTGCGAAGTTCGCGCAACGTGCGCGCACTCCATGATTTACAAAAAAAAAAAAAAAATGTATTTGGCCCTTGGGGGCGAAGCGCTCCGTGCCCACCGCGTGCACGGCACTAACTGCGAAACCTGTGTGCGCACGGTGCGCGAAGCGCAGCGTGTGAGCACGGCACGAACTGCGTAAAGTGGGCACACGGAGCGCGAAGCGCACCGTGTGCCCACCGCGCGCGCACGGTGTGCGAAGCGCACCGTGCGCGCGCCGAGAAAAAGTTTTGTTTAAAAAAATATATTAATAAATACATAACTTAGCATTTAAAAAACCGTACAAATTCACTGAAAAAACCATACGTTTCATACACGTTATAGTTAGGAATTAGCATTTAAAAAACCTTGCAAATTCACTTAAAAAACCATAGGTTTCACACATGTTACAGTTAGCTGGGCATTTCCCTCGTAAAAAAACAATGAAATTCCCCGTTATAGTTAGTGCAGGCAACTATAACTCACGCGACCGCAATCCGCTGCTGATGACGTCAGATATTACATCACTGATGACTAATGTGTCTTTCTGAAAAAAAAAAAATATGAAATATATGTATAGCTAAAGATGAATGGAAGAAGACATGGGTAAATAAGTGTCTAAATACAGTGATGTAATATCTGACGTCATCAGCAGCGGATTGCGGTCGCGTGAGTTATAGTTGCCTGCACTAACTATAACGGGGAATTTCATTGGTTTTTTACGAGGGAAATGCCCAGCTAACTATAACATGTGTGAAACCTATGGTTTTTTAAGTGAATATATATATATATATATATATATATATATATATATATATATATATATATATATATATATATATATATATATATATATATATATATATATATATATATATATATATATATATATATATATATATATATATATATACCTGTTTGCATATGGGCTGCTGGGAGGAGCAGGTCCTTTTTGGTCAACACCATGACACATTTTCCAGACATGTAACGGTATGGCTCCGCTATATCGATGACATCTTTTTGATATGGCGGGGTACCAAACAGGCAGCCCTTGATTTCATTAGTGCACTCAATATCAACACTCTCAACCTCTGCTTTACATCCAACATAAGCCAGGAGTCGGTGTGCTTCCTAGATGTAGCGATCGTGGCAGGTAATGACCAGTTAGTAACGCGATTATTTAGGAAGCCCACTGCGGGTAACACAGTGTTACATGCCTCAAGTCATCATCCGGCACATCTTATACGCAGCATACCCTATGGGGAGATGTTGCGTATAAGGCGGATCTGCAGCACTGACTTAGAATGTGTTATTGCTCAACAAGCAAGCAAAGCACGTTTTTTGCAAAGGGGCTATACTGTTGCGATGGTTGACAATGCAATTCAAAAAGCCAATCGCATTCCACGGAGTGAGGCCCTAAAGAAGTCTATACCCATCGCAACGAGCTCACCTACTAATCAACCGATTAGATTAATTGTGACCTATAATCGTCAACATCAGGCTCTACGCAAAGTATTTAAGAAAAATTGGAGCCTTGTCTGTAATGACCCTGTCATTGGGGATCTGATGTCAGCTAGTCCGGTCATTACATTCAGAAAAGCTCGCTCGATGAAGGATGCGCTAGTCAAATCCAGTCCTGAAAATGTAGTGACTAGAACATGGCTGCAAACTTGTAAGGGCTTCAAACGCTGTTCTAGTTGTAAAGCGTGCAGACATGGGGCCAACAAAATGGAATATTGTATTCCGTTCTGTGACACTCCTCGCCCCATAAACAAATTCCTTTCCTGCAGCACTGAATTTGCGGTGTATGTGTTGGAGTGTCCGTGTGGCCTGCAATATGTTGGTAGTACCAAATTGCAGGTTCACAAGCGGATACTCCAGCACATACGGGCCATCGATGGCAGTGATCCCGCATATCCTGTTGCACGCCACTTTAAGGAGTGTCATGACAACAAAAGTGAACTCCTTAGGTTTTTTGTCATCGATTCTGTGCCCCCGCTGAGACGAGGTGGCAATCGTGAGGCTCGCTTACGTGCGTTAGAAACCCGCTATATTCTAGAACTGGACTCTAAGACCCCTGCGGGTCTAAATGCTAGTGAAGACTTCTTAACCTGTCTGTAATTTTACCATTTTTTCATCAACCCTTTCCTTAAGTTTCAAAGATGCCAAAAATTATTCCATTGATGTATAGCCTCCATAACTTTTTTAGTATACAGAAAGAATGATAGACTTTGTAACAGCACCTTATATTGCATTAAGATTGTTTTTAATATAGCACAATACCCGTGCACTTTGTATACTTGCACTATTTTGATTGGCGCTCTGATATAGACAGGTCACTGTACATTTAGGATGGTTATTTGTATCGTATATGCCCATTGATTATGTACACAACCAGGATTTACCCACTTGGGTCTCATTTGCACACATTGCGTCTTTTGCACGGCAGATTGCGTTGTTGCACAAGCAGGTGTTCAGTTTTTTACATACAAAGCATTTAAAGCTTGCTTTAAACTGTCACTGTCCTTTGGTTTGTACCTTTAATTTAGATTGCACCTTATATCAGTGCTTTCTCTGTTTTTAAGGATTGTGGTACCAATTGGTGAGCTAACTTCGTGATTTTTATGTATTTTACAGAAAGTGAATTACGAATAGCCTTGTACAAAATTTTCAAAACTTTCAATGTATTTTTTTCATGTCTATCACGCCAATTATGCGTTAGCCAATCATGTTTGTTATACCTTGCACTTGCACTTTAAATTTCCCCTGCATAGCCTCGGCGTCATGTGATCAAGGCCTTTCGTAGGCTGAAACGCGTCATGCAGGCATTGCTGTTCTAATGAAAATAAATTAAATTTCTCACCCACATCCTGGGTCAGCGTTCGTTTGTTCCTGGTCTCCTTTGGATTTTTGGTGCACAGGAGCGCTTGAAACTAAAAACTCCGTAATATATATATATATATATATATATATATATATATATATATATATATATAGCGACATTTTGTACAAAATAAACAGCAGAAGCACAAAGCAACTGGAGTCGGTTTCCTTCTTATTAGTTCCAAACCAAGGATCTTTTGAAGTTGGGAATATATATCCGTATGCATCCGGGACTCATTACGGATGCATACAAGGTGGAACTTTCTTCTTGTGAGTGGCACAGCAGGTCGAAGATTACAGCAGGCAAAGTCCGATCCGGGGGCTCAATTGTGGGCTGATTCAAAGTATCCCGAAAATAGTATCAGCGCATTCGGACCCACTGGAGGGTTTTAAAAAGGTGCAGCATTGAACTACGAGTACCGGCATGCAAGGGGTGACACTTTGAAAACCAATGGCACACCGGAGGCCAATAAAAGGTATTTAAAGCACGCAGGACATGTTTAGTTTTGCACGGAATACAACGAATGCGAGTGATTGCCTCTGATGAAGGAGTTAAAAGGACTCTGAAACGCGTTAGGCCTGGGATGGTACTACGGGATCGGAAGCTGCCTGTTGAATTGCAATAAAGGATGTTCCTTACCTGCTGTGTGCGCGGCCTCATTTGCTGAGCAAGTTGGTGATATGTTATACGGCGGCTTCAGGCCGTAGAGGGATCGCTCCATCCGGGACTCATTACGGATGCATACAAGGTGGAACTTTCTTCTTGTGAATGGCACAGCAGGTCGAAGATTACAGCAGGCAAAGTCCGATCCGGGGGCTCAATTGTGGGCTGATTCAAAGTATCCCGAAAATAGTATCAGCGCATTCGGACCCACTGGAGGGTTTTAAAAAGGTGCAGCATTGAACTACGAGTACCGGCGTGCAAGGGGTGACACTTTGAAAACCAATGGCACACCGGAGGCCAATAAAAGGTATTTAAAGCACGCAGGACATGGTTAGTTTTGCACGGAATACAACGAATGCGAGTGATTGCCTCTGATGAAGGAGTTAAAAGGACTCTGAAACGCGTTAGGCCTGGGATGGTACTACGGGATCGGAAGCTGCCTGTTGAATTGCAATAAAGGATGTTCCTTACCTGCTGTGTGCGCGGCCTCATTTGCTGAGCAAGTTGGTGATATGTTATACGGCGGCTTCAGGCCGTAGAGGGATCGCTCCATCCGGGACTCATTACGGATGCATACAAGGTGGAACTTTCTTCTTGTGAATGGCACAGCAGGTCGAAGATTACAGCAGGCAAAGTCCGATCCGGGGGCTCAATTGTGGGCTGATTCAAAGTATCCCGAAAATAGTATCAGCGCATTCGGACCCACTGGAGGGTTTTAAAAAGGTTCAGCATTGAACTACGAGTACCGGCGTGCAAGGGGTGACACTTTGAAAACCAATGGCACACCGGAGGCCAATAAAAGGTATTTAAAGCACGCAGGACATGGTTAGTTTTGCACGGAATACAACGAATGCGAGTGATTGCCTCTGATGAAGGAGTTAAAAGTACTCTGAAACGCGTTAGGCCTGGGATAGTACTACGGGATCGGAAGCTGCCTGTTGAATTGCAATAAAGGATGTTCCTTACCTGCTGTGTGCGCGGCCTCATTTGCTGAGCAAGTTGGTGATATATATATATATATATATATATATATATATATATTACCTACTGGCGGTCGCCAGTAGGTAGTTATAGTTAGGACCTATTTTCCATAGGAAATCCACAACATTCTATTCCCAATAAGTCTGGCGCCGGTTGACGAATCTTCGCAAAACTTTCCAAACTTTTGGCCAGCTCCGGACTGCTCCTATCCTGAAAGCTTTGTGGTGATTTGTCAAGCGGGGGCTGAGAAAAAAGGGGGGTCCCAAAACGCGTTTTCCCTATGCAATTTCCCATAGGACCTGTTGACGCAGCTACAGCCCGAACTGCTGAACGGAATTACACCAAATTTGGCAGAAAGGTAGACCTTGGTTCAGAGTCGTGCCTTTTGCTTAAATGGTGTAAATCCGTTCAGTAGTTCCTGAGAAAATCAAAAGTAACATCACATATATATCTGGGCGGAGCCTAACCACACATCTCATCGTGAGATCTGATTGGCTGTCAGCACTTCATCCAAGAAGTGTTGGCAGCCATCTTGGGACCAATATACATGATAGCACCTCATTAAAAAGCATTGAAGTTAATAGAAGGTTTTAAGACTTTATTTACATTATAAATCATTTGTTGATGGTACCATACTCATTTTAGGAATTGTGGTATGTTCTAAGGTGATTTTACCATGTGAAAAAGCCTTCTGCTGGGATATCATGAATCATGTTTGAGAGAAAACTATTTTCACATGCTTTTCCCACAGAGGTTTGGAAGGTGATCTATAAGCTAAACTGAGAGCATATTTTCTGTAAATTCACATTATCTTTCTTAGTCATGTGAGAATGAAGTCTGACATTCTCAGTAAAACATGTACATCCAACAAGGGCAGAGACTGTCACTTGATTCCTTTGTGTTCTACGGCAGCTTCCCAGAGTGTTCCAAAGAACAACTAGAGCGCTAACACTCCTACTTATAATAAACGTATGGCACACCTGAAGCCATCTTGATTGGAATAAAGTGGTAACTCTTAAAACATTTAATTTAAAAAGGAACAACATGAAGGGGTTCATTTTGCCACTGAATGTATGATTAGTGCTGCAGAAAGAAAAATTAGGGCACGTTTTGAGTGACTTCTCAAATCCTCTTCTATTTCATTAAAGAATTCTGACATGCAGACTGAAACATGCACTTTCAATACCAGCAGTAGACTTCCCTGGTGAGCAGTAGCTTTACTACAGTGATCTAATGAGCAACTAGAGTGCTAACATTCTGAATTTATGGCAAATGTGTGACACATCTGAATGCCTTCTTCATTGAATCAAAGTAAAAAACTGACAGTATGCCTACTGAGGAGACTGTAGTAAATGAGGAAATTAGGAAACTTCATAACAAGTCTCCCAAGATGGCCACCAGAGACAAAAGAGCCCAAATGTAGCACAAATATCACCGAGATGTAGCCCAAGTATAGCCCAATGACAGAAATCCCAGAGTGTTTTAAAGAACAACTAGAGCGCTAACAGTCTTACTTATGACAAAAGTATGGCACACCTGAAGCCATCTTGATTGGAATAAAGTGGTAACACTTAAAACATTTAATTTGCAAAGGAACAAAATGAGGGGGTTCATTTTGCCATAGAAATTATGATTAGTGCTGCAGAAAGAAAAATTAGGGCACATTTTGACTTCTCAAATCCTCTTCTATTTCATTAAAAAGTTCTGACATGCAGACTGAAACATGCACTTTGAATACCAGCAGCAGACTTCCCTGGTGAGCAGTAGCTTTACTACAGTGATGTAATGAGGAACTAGAGTGCTACCATTCAGAATTTATGGCAAATGTGTCACATCTGAATGCCTTCTTGATGGAACCATAGCAAACAAGCATTGAAAATGCAATAGGTCTCGCCCTCGTTTAAGTTAAAACAATTCTGTTTGTAATTAGGTGGCTTTTTAGCTTTGCTTTTATTAGTGTTTTTCAAAATTTCATGTACATAACATGCATATATGTATATGTATGCATGCATTTATATTTGTATTTATACTGATATGCAGATTATATATATGTTTATATATGTATGTATATATATATATACACATACATATATATAAATGCATATGCATATATGTGCATATGTGTGCGTGTAGAGAGAGGTAGAGGTGTAGAGGTAGAGACGTAGAGGTAGAGGTAGAGAGGTAGAGAGTAGAGGATGAGTAATAGAGAGTAGCGAGAGAGTAGTAGAGAGTAGTAGAGAGAGTAGCAGAGATTGAGTAGGAGAGAGTAGTAGAGTGAGTAGTAGAGAGTGAGTAGTAGAGAGTGAGACGTAGAGAGTAGTAAAGAGTGAGTAGTAGAGTGAGTAGTAGAGAGTAGTAGAGAGTGAGTAGTAGAGAGTAGTAGAGAGTGAGTATTAGAGAGTGAGTAGTAGAGAGTGAGTAGTAGAGAGTAGTAGAGAGTGAGTAGTAGAGAGTGAGTAGTAGAGAGAGAGTAGTAGAGAGTAGTAGAGAGTGAGTAGTAGAGACTGAGTAGTAGAGAGAGAGTAGTAGAGAGTAGTAGAGAGTGAGTAGTAGAGAGTAGTACAGAGTGAGTAGTAGAGAGTGATTAGTAGAGAGTAGTGGAGTAGTAGAGAGTGAGTAGTAGAGTGAGTAGTAGAGAGCAAGTAGTAGATAGTGTGTAGTAGAGAGAGAGTAGTAGAGAGTAGTAGAGAGTGATTAGTAGAGAGTGTGTAGTAGAGAGAGTAGTAGAGAGTAGTAGAGTAGTAGAGAGTGAGTAGTAGAGAGTAGTAGAGAGTGAGTAGCAGAGAGAGTAGTGTAGAGTAGTAGAGAGTGAGTAGTAGAGTGAGTAGTAGAGAGTAGTAGAGAGCGAGTAGTAGAGAGTGAGTAGTGGAGAGTGAGTAGTAGAGAGTGAGTAGTAGAGTAGTAGAGAGTGAGTGGTAGAGAGTAGTAGAGAGTAGTAGAGTAGTAGAGAGTGAGTAGTAGAGAGTGAGTAGTAGAGAGTAGTAGAGAGCAGTAGAGGGAGTAGTAGAGAGAGTAGTAGAGAGTGAGTAGTTGAGAGTGAGTAGTAGAGAGTAGTAGACAGTAGTAGAGTAGTAGAGAGTGAGTAGTAGAGAGTGAGTAGTAGAGAGTAGTAGAGAGCAGTAGAGTGAGTAGTAGAGAGTAGTAGAGAGTGAGTAGTAGAGAGTGAGTAGTAGAGAGTAGTAGTAGAGAGTAGTAGAGAGAGAGTAGTAGAGAGTGAGAAGTAGAAAGTAGTAGCGAGTGAGTAGTAGAGAGTGAGTTGTTTAATTTAAAAGGAACACAATGAGGAGGTTCATTTTGCCATAGAAATTATGTTTAGGGTGGAAAAAAGAAAATTAGGGCACATTTTGAGTGACTTCTCAAATCCTCTTCTATTTCATTAAAAAATTCTGACATGCAGACTGGAACATGCACTTTCAATACCAGCAGCAGAGTTCCCTGGTGAGCAGTAGCTTTACTACAGTGATCTAATAAGAAACTAGAGTGCTAACATTCCGAATTTATGGCAAATGTGTGACACATCTGAATGCCTTCTTGATGGAATGAAAGTAAAAAACCTGAAAGTATTTCCTACTGAGGAGACTGTTGTAAATGAGGAAATTAGGAAACTTCAAAACAAATAAGTCTCTCAAGATGGCCACCAGAGACAAAAGAGCCCAAATGTAGCACAAATATCACCGAGATGTAGCCCAAGTATACCCCAATGACAGAATGTCCCAGAGTGTTTTAAAGAACAACTAGGGCACTAACAGTCTTACTTATGACAAAAGTATGGCACACCTGATGCCATCTTGATTGGAATAAAGTGGTAACACTTAAAACATTTAATTTGCAAAGGAACAAAATGAGGGCGTTCATTTTGCCATAGAAATTATGATTAGTGCTGCAGAAACAAAGATTAGGGCACATTTTGACTTCTCAAATCCTCTTCCATTTTATTAAAAAATTCTGACATGCAGACTGAAACATGCACTTTGAATACCAGCAGCAGACTTCCCTGGTGAGCAGTAGCTTTACTACAGTGATCTAATGAGCAACTAGAGTGCTACCATTCACAATTTATGGAAAATGTGTGACACATCTGAATTTATTTATGTATTTTTGATTTATAATGCGCATGGCTGCCACAGCAACGAGGCGTACCAACGCAGCAGCATGAGCCAGAAACGAGAGCTAGGACAAGTCACAGTGGTTAAATGGTAGAAAGGGGGAAAAGCCACGTCTTCAGAGCTTTACAAAAAGCTAGATGGCTAGGAATAGTTCTAACAGAAGTCGGAAGAGAGTTCCACAGTTTGGCCGCCAGGTATCGAAACGAGCACCCCCCGCTCTGGCCCTCCGCACTCGAGGGGCACAGACCAGAGCTTGTTCAGCAGATCGCAGAGAGCGCTCTGGTACATAAGCCTCCAACAGATGCAAAAGGCCCGGCAGAGCCTGCTTTGCTAAAATCTTGTGTGAGATACATAATGCTTTAAACTGTATCCGCTTACACACCGGCAACCAATGGAGTTTAGGAAACACCTGGGCGACTGAGCAATGCTTAGGTAGTGAAACCAAGATCCGTGCTGCTGCATTCTGGACCCTCTGGAGGCGGTTTACGCTAGCCCTTGTAGCTCCCAAATAGAGGCAGTTCCCGTAGTCTAATCAAGAGAGAACAGACGCTTGGATAATAGTCTGTGCACCGGAGGGGGAAAAAACCCGAGCAGTGGCTTAAGACCCCGCAGAAGACCGAAGCAAACCCCAGTGACGGCCTTGGTTTGTTTCTCGAAGGTCAATCCTCGGTCAAACCATATCCCAATGTTTTTTACAGTGTCCCTGGGGACTGGGACAGGTTTTAAACAGTCCGGCAAATGGAGATCCATCCATAACTCCCTATCCTTCCCAAATAGCAGGATTTCGGATTTCCCGGAGTTCAGCTGAAGGCAGTTTGCTGCCATCCAGTCAGAGATAGCCAGCAAATCACCCCTGAAGTTATTTAGGTTGGTGGGACATTTCTTAGAGAAGGTTATCATCAATTGAGTATCATCAGCGTATGATACCAATGACAGCCCCCTTCCCTTAGCCAGCACCGCCAAAGGGCTGACGTAAAGATTGAATAATAATGGTCTTAGTATAAAGCCCTGTGGTACCCCCTGGTGTAATGCACACTTTTGTGAGGCAAAGGGAGGTGCCAAGACCTGAAAAGATCTTTCTGATAGAAATGACTTAATCCAGGCCAAGGCCAGGCCCCTGACCCCAATGTCCTGCAGGCGTTTCAGGAGTATTTTATGTGATACCGTATCAAATGCGGCACTTAAGTCCAAAAGGACCAGGGCCGCTTAGTCGCCTACATCTAAATGGTTTTTAATTGTTTCCGACACAACCAGAAGCGCGGATTCAGTACTGTGTCGGGGTCGAAAAACATGTTGTGTGGAGTCAAATAAGGCGTATTGCTCAACAAAGCCAGCCAGGATGGAATTAACGTGCGCCTCCGTCACTTTGGCCAGAAAGGGTAATTGCGAGATGGGATGAAAATTTCCTGGATCGGAAGTGGCTAAGGAGGGTTTTTTCAACAGAGGGACGACTTTGGCGTGTTTCCAAGCTCGTGGGACTGATGCCGTAGACAGTGACCGATTGACCACGTCCAGCCACAGCTCTGAGATAGAAGAATAGAGCTGACGGAAACGAGTGGGGGTCACTGGGTCAGCTGGGGAGCCAGATTTGATTTTTGAACATAGAGCCACAAACTCCAGAGGCGTGATGGAAGGAAATACCCCCAGACTATGGCCATCCACAGTCACGCCCCCTAATAGGTCTGCTTCTGCAGACAAGGGATGACAAGAATGCCTTCTTGATGGAATCAAAGTAAACAAGCATTGAAAATGCAATAGGTCTCGCCCTCGTTTAAGTTAAAGCAATTCTGTTTGTAATTAGGTGGCTTTTTAGCTTTGCTTGTATTAGAGTTTTACAAACTTTCATGTACATACCATGCATATTTATGCATATATGTATATGTATATGTTTGCATACATTTATATTTATATAGATATTAGATATGCAGATTATATTTATATGTTTATATATGTATATATATATACACATACATATATATAAATGCATATGCATATATATGCATATATATATGTGCATATGTGTGCAGGTACAGAGAGGTAGAGAGGTAGCGGTGTATAGGTAGAGGTGTGAAGGTAGAGAGGTAGAGGTAGAGAGGTAGAGAGTAGTAGTGAGAGAGTTAGAGAGGTAGAGAGTAGAGAGCGAGTAATAGAGAGTAGAGAGTGAGTAGTAGAGTGTAGTAGAGAAAGTATCAGAGAGTGAGTAGTAGAGAGTAGTAGAGTGAGTAGTAGAGAGTGAGTAGCAGAGAGTGAGTATTAGAGAGTGAGTAGTAGAGAGTAGTAGAGAGTGAGTAGTAGAGTGAGTAGTAGAGAGTAGTAGAGAGTGAGTAGTAGAGAGTGAGTAGTAGAGAGTGAGAAGTAGAGAGTGAGTAGCAGAGAGTATTAGAGAGTAGTAGAGAGTGAGTAGCAGAGTGAGTAGCAGAGAGTAGTAGAGAGAGAGTAGTTGAGAGCGAGTAGTAGAGAATGAATAGTGGAGAGTGAGCAGTAGAGAGTAGTAGAGAGTGAGTAGTACAGAGTGAGTAGTAGAGAGTAGTAGAGAGAGAGTAGTAGAGAGTAGTAGAGTGAGTAGTAGAGAGTAAGTAGTAGAGAGAGAGTAGTAGAGAGTGAGTAGTAGAGCGAGTAGTAGAGAGTAGTAGAGTAGTAGAGAGTGAGTAGTAGAGAGTGAGTAGCAGAGAGAGTAGTAGCGAGTAGTAGAGAGTGAGTAGTAGAGAGTGAGTAGTAGAGAGTAGTAGAGAGCGAATAGTAGAGAGTGAGTAGTGGAGAGTGAGTAGTAGAGAGCGCGTAGTAGAGAGTGAGTAGTAGAGAGTGAATAGTAGAGAGTGAGTAGTAGAGAGAGAGTGAGTATTAGAGAGTGAGTAGTAGAGAGTAGTAGAGAGTGAGTAGTAGAGTGAGTAGTAGAGAGTAGTAGAGAGTAGTAGAGAGTGAGTAGTAGATAGTAGAGAGTGAGTAGCAGAGTGAGTAGCAGAGAGTAGTAGAGAGAGTAGTAGAGAGTGAGTAGTAGAGAGCAGTAGAGTGAGTAGTAGAGAGTGAGTAGTAGAGAGTAGTAGAGAGAGAGTAGTAGAGAGTGAGTAATAGAGAGTGAGTAGTAGAGAGTGAGTAGTAGAGAGTAGTAGAGAGTGAGTGAGTAGCAGAGAGTAGTAGAGAAAGAGTAGTAGAGAGTAGTTGAGAGTGAGTAGTAGAGAGTAATAGAGAGTGAGTAGTAGAGAGTAGTAGAGAGTGAGTAGTAGAGAGCGAGTAGTAGAGAGTAGTAGAAAGAGAGTAGTAGAGAGTTAGTAGTAGAGAGTAATAGAGAGTGAGTAGTAGAGAGTAGTAGAGAGTGAGTAGTAGAGAGTGAGTAGTAGAGAGAGAGTAGTAGAGAGTAGTAGAGTAGTAGAGAGTGAGTAGTAGAGAGTGAGTAGTAGAGTAGTGGAGTAGTAGAGTGAGTACTAGAGAGTAGTAGAGAGCGAGTAGCAGAGAGCAAGTAGTAGAGAGTGTGTAGTAGAGAGTGAGTAGTAGAGAGTAGTAGAGAGTGAGTAGTAGAGAGAGAGCAGTAGAGAGTGAGAAGTAGAGAGAGTAGTAGAGTAGTAGAGAGTGAGTAGTAGAGTGAGTAGTAGAGAGTAGTTGAGAGCGAGTAGTAGAGAATGAGTAGTGGAGAGTGAGCAGTAGAGAGTAGAGAGAGTGAGTAGTAGAGAGTGAGTAGTACAGAGTGAGTAGTAGAGAGTAGTAGAGAGTGAGTAGTAGAGAGTAGTAGAGTGAGTAGTAGAGAGTGAGTAGTAGAGAGAGAGTAGTAGAGAGTGAGTAGTAGAGTAGTAGAGAGTGAGTGGTAGAGAGTAGGAGAGAGTAGTAGAGTAAGTAGTAGAGAATAGTAGAGAGTGAGTAGTAGAGCGAGTAGTAGAGAGTAGTAGAGTAGTAGAGAGTGAGTAGTAGAGAGTGAGTAGTAGAAAATAGTAGAGAGCGAGTAGTAGAGAGCGAGTAGTGGAGAGTGAGTAGTAGAGAGCGAGTAGTAGAGAGTGAGTAGTAGAGAGTGAATAGTAGAGAGTGAGTAGTAGAGAGAGAGTAGTAGAGAGTGAGTAGTAGAGAGTAGTAGAGTGAGTAGTAGAGAGTAGTAGAGAGAGAGTAGTAGAGAGTGAGTAGTAGAGAGAGAGTAGTAGAGTAGTAGAGAGTGAGTGGTAGAGAGCAGCAGAGAGTAGTAGAGTGAGTAGTAGAGAGTAGTAGAGAGTGAGTAGTAGAGAGTGAATAGTAGAGAGTAGTAGTAGAGAGAGAGTAGTAGAGAGTGTAGTAGAGAGTGTAGTAGAGAGTGAGTAGTAGAGAATAGTAGCGAGTGAGTAGTAGAGAGTAGTAGAGAGGGAGTAGTAGAGTAGTAGAGAGTGAGTGGTAGAGAGTAGTAGAAAGTAGTAGAGTGAGTAGTAGAGAGTGAGTAGTAGAGAGTGAATAGTAGAGAGTAGTAGAGAGTGAGTAGTAGAGAGAGTAGTAGTAGACAGTGAGTAGTAGAGAGAAGTAGAGCGTGAGTAGTAGAGAGTGAGTAGTAGAGAGTGAGTAGTAGAGAGAGTAGTAGTAGACAGTGAGTAGTAGAGAGAAGTAGAGCGTGAGTAGTAGAGAGTGAGTAGTAGAGAGTGAGTAGTAGAGAGTAGTAGCGAGTGAGTAGTAGAGAGTGAGTAGTAGAGAGTAGTAGAGAGTGAGTAGTAGAGAGTGAGTAGTAGAGAGAGAGTAGTAGAGAGTAGTAGAGAGTCTGTAGTAGAGTAGTAGAGAGTAGTCAGTCAGTGTCAGTCAGTCAGTGTCAGTCAGCCAGTCAGTGTCAGTCAATCAGTGTCAGTCAATTAGTGTCAGTCGGTCAGTGTCAGTCAATCAGTGTCAGTCAGTGTCAATCATTGTCAGTCAGTGTCAGTCAATTAGTGTCAGTCAGTGTCAGTCAATCTGTGTCAGTCAGTGTCAATCAGTCAGTGTCAGTCAGTCAGTGTCAGTCAGTTAGTGTCAGCTAGAGCAGCTCTGCTGACCTGGTTCTCTGGCTCTAAAGCAGCTCTGCTGACCTGGTTCTCTATCTCTAAAGCAGCTCTGCTGACCTGGTTTCTCTGGCTCTACAGCAGGTCTGCTGCCCTGGTTCTCTGGCTCTAGAGCAGCTCGGCTGACCTAGTTCTTATGCTACAGAGCAGCTTTGCTGATCTAGTTCTCTGGCTCTACAACAGCTCTGCTGACCTGGTTCTCTGGCTCTAAAGCAGCTCCGCTGACCCAGTTCTATGGCTCTGAAGCAGTTCTGCTGACATGGTTCTCTGGCTCTAGAGCAGCTCTGCTGACCTGGTTCTCTCCCTCTAAAGCAGCTCTACTGACCTGGTTTCTCTGGCTCTGCAGCAGCTCTGCAGACCTTGTTCTCTGGCTCTAGAGAAGCTCTGTTGACCTGGTTCTTAGGCTCTAGAGCAGCTCTACTGACCTGGTTCTCTGGCACTAAAGCAGCTCTGCTGACCTGGTTCTATGGCTCTAAAGCAGCTCTGCTGATTTGGTTCTCTGGCTCTAGAGTAGCTCTGCTGACCTGGTTCTCTGGCTCTAAAGCAGCTCTGCTAACCTGGTTATCTGGCTCTAAAGCAGCTCTGCTGGCCTGGTTCTCTGGCTCTAAAGCAGCTCTGTTGACCTGGTTCTCTCCCTCTAAAGCAGCTCTGCTGACCTGGTTTCTCTGGCTGTACAGCAGCTCTGCTGACCTGGTTCTCTGGCTCTAGAGCAGCTCTGCTGACCTAGTTCTTAGGCTCTAGAGCAGCTCTGCTGACCTGGTTCTCTGGCTCTACAGCAGCTCTGCTGACCTGGTTTTCTGCACTCACGATGCACGCACCCGACTTCGCGAAAATATATTTAAAAATAATATAAGTTTATTATAAGTACAAATATATTATTTTGATGAATATCTTAGTTAATCTCTTGCCTTAATATGTATATTAAAGACACATACATATTATTTTGAAACATAATTTTTTTTTGCAGGAGTCGCGCACCCAGCGCGCCCCAGCACGTATATGATGTCACGCGGGACCCGCAACCGCGCAAAAATCTCGTACCGTAATGCGCATGTGTCGCGAATGCGTGGGGCAGGAGTTGCAGACTGGTCGCATACCAATCGCGCATATCACGTGATATTAAATGTATATGATGTAACTGAAAAACACGCAGCCGTCGCACACCATACGCGGATCCTTCATGACTTTTCTAAAATGGCGGCTAGAATGCGCGCACCCACCGTGATGTGTACACTTTGAGTGCGCGACTCCGAAAAAAATTGGAATTTTGTTTTTTAAGAAAATAATATAAACATATTAAAATAAAAAATGAAAACAAGAACATTAATCAATATTCCAGTTTTAATTAAAACATTTTTTTTTGTGCAATTTTCAGAAAAATATATAATGTTATTTAATGAATATTTCAGATGTCATCAGTGATGTCATCAGTGATGTCACTGACCATGTCATGAATGATGCAATATGTGACATCATCAGCAGTGCATTGCGGGCGCGTGAGGTATAGTTAGCAGAACTAACTATAACGGAGGAATTTCTGTGGTTTTGTATGAGTGAAATGGGCAGCTAACTATAACACCCCTGGAACCTATGTTTTTTTCTGCGAATATATATATATATATATATATATATATATATATATATATATATATATATATATATATATATATATATATATTATCTACTGTCGGTTGCCAGTAGATAGTTATAGTTAGGATCATGTTTCCATAGGAAATCTCAAAATTCTATTTTGAATAACTTTGGCGCCGGTTGACGAATCCTCGCGAAATTTTCAAAACTAATGGGGCGCTCCGCTCAGCTCCTACCCTGAAAGTCTCGGGGTGATTCGTCAAGCGGGGGCCGAGAAAAAAGGGGGGGTCCTAAAACGTGTTTTCCCCATGCATTTTTCCATAGGACCTTTAGACACAGCTACAGCCCGAACGGCTGAACAGAATTACTTGAAATTTGGCAGAGAGGTAGCCATAAGGTCAAGGAAGTGCCTTTTGCAGGTCTGGTGTAAATCTGTTCAGTATTTCCTGAGAAAATAGCATTTAAAAGCATATCAATATCTATACACGCGTACCGTGCGCGCACTGAGCAAGCCCTGTGCGCGCACCCTGCCGTGCGCGAGCGTAATTCTGATTGGTTGTTACATGTCAGTAAACATTCGAATCGGTAGAAATCAGGAAGTGTCGGCCGCCATTTTGTCTGTCGCACTGAAAAGGAAAGGTGGAGACCATGAATAGGGGGCAGGGTAGGGAGTTCTTGACCCCCAAGCCATTGTCAGGGGGCCACAGTAGGACCACGAAGGGCCCCAAAAAAAAATTGTACTTTTTAAAAAAAACATCCTGAAAAAAAAACAGAAATAAAAATCATGTTTAAGTGTTTAGATATTAGGTGGCTCTAAAAAGAACCCTTGTGTTTATTGAGTGTTTTTCGGTACCTACAAGTAAGTACCGATGCAGAGTCTAAAGTTCAAGAGGAAGACTCTGTTCCCTTCATCATTGAAATGTACACCGACTCCTCTATAAATGTCTTGCATGTTGTAACGCAAGTTGTTGTGGTATATAGAACCCATACCATAGTCTCTGAGGAAAGCAGAAACAGACTTATTGACGTGCTTTCTTGCTTTGTCAATCTGCGGACAATGTTGGTTGGACCAGTTCCACTTTTGCCTTTGGCATATATTAGAATATACAAAGGTAGTTTGTGGAAAAAGTGACATCAATTGCACAAAGGTGTCCTTAACAAGCATTTCCAGACCTACCCCAGTTAAAGTGCCTAGGTCATTTCCACCACAGTGCACAATAATAAGGTTAGGCTGTGGGAGATGTAGAAAGGTTTTCACCAAAGTCTTTCTGCTTCCTCTGCCTCTGTCTCTCAAGAGTGTCCTGTTCACTCTCAGAAGATGGCTGCTGCTCTGCCATTGTATCTCAAAAACAGATTAGCTCCTTCTCCTAGGGAATCAGAACTAACAATGAGGGGGGTGGGTGTGATTTTGGAAGAATCTGGAACTAAAAGTACTTTGCACCAATGAAAAGTGATGTTTCTTGATCACATGACTTGCCATGAGGGGATTGGGTGTGGTGTTGAAACAATCTGAAACTGAAAGTAATGAAAACCAATTAAAAGTGTTGTTTTATTATTCACATAACCCGCGGTGAGCGCACTGAGAAAGCTTCGAGCGCGCACGGTGCAATTACGCATGTGCGAACGCGCACGGATTCCACCGAAGGAACAAAAGCAACACTGCATCTACCAGCATGCAACTCACCTGTGAGTGCATACGCTCTGGATAAATATGGGTGCAGCGCTCCGTTTCCTCATTCTTGTGTCGTCCCATGAGGAAGAAGAATGTGCTTCGAAACGCGTCGGGACCTTGTCAACAAACAGACACATTGCGCAGTTCCCAAATAAAGAAGTTTGGTGACCTGTTCAGTCACGGAGTGGCGTCTTCATGATCTGGGGCACTTTTGGAGTGATGTTTCACGCGGTTAGCCTCAACCGCGGAGGATGCACCGCCCGCTGGGAATAAGATAGCGGGGCTGCTGGGAATGCCATTAGACATCCGACTTGCAGCGTGAGTGAACTGCTTAATTGGAACTGAATAATGTGTCTGTAGCCCACTGGAGGGCTGTAAAAATGAAAAATGAACAATGAGACGCAAAGGTTTGAGATTGAGGCGCACGGATTCCACCGAAGGAACAAAAGCAACACTGCATCTACCAGCATGCAACTCACCTGTGAGTGCATACGCTCTGGATAAATATGGGTGCAGCGCTCTGTTTCCTCATTCTTGTGTCGTCCCATGAGGAAGAAGAATGTACTTCGAAACGCGTCGGGACCTTGTCAACAAACAGACACATTGCGCAGTTCCCAAATAAAGAAGGTTGGCGACCTGTCAGTCACGGAGTGGCGTCTTCATGATCTGGGGCACTTTTGGAGTGATGTTTCACGCGGTTAGCTTCAACCGCGGAGGATGCACTGCCTGCTGGGAATGAGATAGCGGGGCTGCTGGGAATGCCATTAGACATCCGCCTTGCAGCGTGAGTGAACTGCTTAATTGGAACTGAATAATGTGTCTGTAGCCCACTGGAGGGCTGTAAAAATGAAAAATGAACAATGACACGCAAAGGTTTGAGATTGAGGCGCACGGATTCCACCGAAGGAACAAAAAGCAACACTGCATCTACCAGCATGCAACTCACCTGTGAGTGCATACGATCTGGATAAATATGGGTGCAGCGCTCCGTTTCCTCATTCTTGTGTCGTCCCATGAGGAAGAAGAATGTACTTCGAAACACGTCGGGACCTTGTCAACAAACAGACACATTGCGCAGTTCCCAAATAAAGAAGCTTGGTGACCTGTTCAGTCACGGAGTGGCGTCTTCATGATCTGGGGCACTTTTGGAGTGATGTTTCACGCGGTTAGCCTCAACCGCGGAGGATGCACCGCCCGCTGGGAATGAGATAGCAGGGCTGCTGGGAATGACATTAGACATCCGACTTGCAGCGTGAGTGAACTGCTTAATTGGAACTGAATAATGTGTCTGTAGCCCACTGGAGGGCTGTAAAAATGAAAAATGAACAATGAGACGCAAAGGTTTGAGATTGAGGCGCACGGATTCCACCGAAGGAACAAAAGCAACACTGCATCTACCAGCATGCAACTCACCTGTGAGTGCATACGCTCTGGATAAATATGGGTGCAGCGCTCCGTTTCCTCATTCTTGTGTCGTCCCATGAGGATGAAGAATGTACTTCGAAACGCGTCGGGACCTTGTCAACAAACAGACACATTGCATAGTTCCCAAATAAAGAAGGTTGGTGACCTGTTCAGTCACGGAGTGGCGTCTTCTTGATCTGGGGCACTTTTGGAGTGATGTTTCACGCGGTTAGCCTCAACCGCGGAGGATGCACCGCCCGCTGGGAATGAGATAGCGGGGCTGCTGGGAATGCCATTAGACATCCGACTTGCAGCGTGAGTGAACTGCTTAATTGGAACTGAATAATGTGTCTGTAGCCCACTGGAGGGTGGAAAAATGAAAAATGAACAATGACACGCAAAGGTTTGAGATTGAGGCGCACGGATTCCACCGAAGGAACAACAGCAACACTGCATCTACCAGCATGCAACTCACCTGTGAGTGCATACGCTCTGGATAAATATGGGTGCAGCGCTCCGTTTCCTCATTCTTGTGTCGTCCCATGAGGAAGAAGAATGTACTTCGAAACGCGTCGGGACCTTGTCAACAAACAGACACATTGCGCAGTTCCCAAATAAAGAAGGTTGGTGACCAGTTCAGTCACGGAGTGGCATCTTCATGATCTGGGGCACTTTTGGAGTGATGTTTCATGCGGTTAGCCTCAACCGCGGAGGATGCACCGCCCGCTGGGAATGAGATAGCGGGGCTGCTGGGAATGCCATTAGACATCCGACTTGCAGCGTGAGCGAACTGCTTAATTGGAACTGAATAATGTGTCTGTAGCCCACTGGAGGGCTGTAAAAATGAAAAATGAACAATGACACGCAAAGGTTTGCGATTGAGGCGCACGGATTCCACCGAAGGAACAAAAGCAACACTGCATCTACCAGCATGCAACTCACCTGTGAGTGCATACGCTCTGGATAAATATGGGTGCAGCGCTCCGTTTCCTCATTCTTGTGTCGTCCCATGAGGAAGAAGAATGTACTTCGAAACGCGTTGGGACCTTGTCAACAAACAGACACATTGCGCAGTTCCCAAATAAAGAAGGTTGGTGACCAGTTCAGTCACGGAGTGGCATCTTCATGATCTGGGGCACTTTTGGAGTGATGTTTCATGCGGTTAGCCTCAACCGCGGAGGATGCACCGCCCGCTGGGAATGAGATAGCGGGGCTGCTGGGAATGCCATTAGACATCCGACTTGCAGCGTGAGTGAACTGCTTAATTGGAACTGAATAATGTGTCTGTAGCCCACTGGAGGGTGGAAAAATGAAAAATGAACAATGACACGCAAAGGTTTGAGATTGAGGCGCACGGATTCCACCGAAGGAACAAAAGCAACACTGCATCTACCAGCAAGCAACTCACCTGTGAGTGCATACGCTCTGGATAAATATGGGTGCAGCGCTCCGTTTCCTCATTCTTGTGTCGTCCCATGAGGAAGAAGAATGTACTTCGAAACGCGTCGGGACCTTGTCAACAAACAGACACATTGCGCAGTTCCCAAATAAAGAAGGTTGGTGACCTGTTCAGTCACGGAGTGGCGTATTCTTGATCTGGGGCACTTTTGGAGTGATGTTTCACGCGGTTAGCCTCAACCGCGGAGGATGCACCGCCCGCTGGGAATGAGATAGCGGGGCTGCTGGGAATGCCATTAGACATCCGACTTGCAGCGTGAGTGAACTGCTTAATTGGAACTGAATAATGTGTCTGTAGCCCACTGGAGGGTGGAAAAATGAAAAATGAACAATGACACGCAAAGGTTTGAGATTGAGGCGCACGGATTCCACCGAAGGAACAAAAGCAACACTGCATCTACCAGCATGCAACTCACCTGTGAGTGCATACGCTCTGGATAAATATGGGTGCAGCGCTCCGTTTCCTCATTCTTGTGTCGTCCCATGAGGAAGAAGAATGTACTTCGAAACGCGTCGGGACCTTGTCAACAAACAGACACATTGCGCAGTTCCCAAATAAAGAAGGTTGGTGACCAGTTCAGTCACGGAGTGGCATCTTCATGATCTGGGGCACTTTTGGAGTGATGTTTCATGCGGTTAGCCTCAACCGCGGAGGATGCACCGCCCGCTGGGAATGAGATAGCGGGGCTGCTGGGAATGCCATTAGACATCCGACTTGCAGCGTGAGTGAACTGCTTAATTGGAACTGAATAATGTGTCTGTAGCCCACTGGAGTGCTGTAAAAATGAAAAATGAACAATGACATGCAAAGGTTTGAGATTGAGGCGCACGGATTCCACCGAAGGAACAAAAGCAACACTGCATCTACCAGCATGCAACTCACCTGTGAGTGCATACGCTCTGGATAAATATGGGTGCAGCGCTCCGTTTCCTCATTCTTGTGTCGTCCCATGAGGAAGAAGAATGTACTTCGAAACGCGTCGGGACCTTGTCAACAAACAGACACATTGCGCAGTTCCCAAATAAAGAAGGTTGGTGACCAGTTCAGTCACGGAGTGGCATCTTCATGATCTGGGGCACTTTTGGAGTGATGTTTCATGCGGTTAGCCTCAACCGCGGAGGATGCACCGCCCGCTGGGAATGAGATAGCGGGGCTGCTGGGAATGCCATTAGACATCCGACTTGCAGCGTGAGTGAACTGCTTAATTGGAACTGAATAATGTGTCTGTAGCCCACTGGAGGGCTGTAAAAATGAAAAATGAACAATGACACGCAAAGGTTTGAGATTGAGGCGCACGGATTCCACCGAAGGAACAACAGCAACACTGCATCTACCAGCATGCAACTCACCTGTGAGTGCATACGCTCTGGATAAATATGGGTGCAGCGCTCCGTTTCCTCATTCTTGTGTCGTCCCATGAGGAAGAAGAATGTACTTCGAAACGCGTCGGGACCTTGTCAACAAACAGACACATTGCGCAGTTCCCAAATAAAGAAGGTTGGTGACCAGTTCAGTCACGGAGTGGCATCTTCATGATCTGGGGCACTTTTGGAGTGATGTTTCATGCGGTTAGCCTCAACCGCGGAGGATGCACCGCCCGCTGGGAATGAGATAGCGGGGCTGCTGGGAATGCCATTAGACATCCGACTTGCAGCGTGAGTGAACTGCTTAATTGGAACTGAATAATGTGTCTGTAGCCCACTGGAGGGCTGTAAAAATGAAAAATGAACAATGACATGCAAAGGTTTGAGATTGAGGCGCACGGATTCCACCGAAGGAACAAAAGCAACACTGCATCTACCAGCATGCAACTCACCTGTGAGTGCATACGCTCTGGATAAATTTGGGTGCAGCGCTCCGTTTGCTCATTCTTGTGTCGTCCCATGAGGAAGAAGAATGTACTTCGAAACGCGTCGGGACCTTGTCAACAAACATACACATTGTGCAGTTCCCAAATAAAGAAGGTTGGTGACCTGTTCAGTCACGGAGTGGCGTCTTCATGATCTGGGGCACTTTTGGAGTGATGTTTCACGCGGTTAGCCTCAACCGCGGAGGATGCACCGCCCGCTGGGAATGAGATAGCAGGGCTGCTGGGAATGCCATTAGACATCCGACTTGCAGCGTGAGCGAACTGCTTAATTGGAACTGAATAATGTGTCCGTAGCCCACTGGAGGGCTGTAAAAATGAAAAATGAACAATGACACGCAAAGGTTTGCGATTGAGGCGCACGGATTCCACCGAAGGAACAAAAGCAACACTGCATCTACCAGCATGCAACTCACCTGTGAGTGCATACGCTCTGGATAAATATGGGTGAAGCGCTCCGTTTCCTCATTCTTGTGTCGTCTCATGAGGATGAAGAATGTACTTCGAAACGCGTCGGGACCTTGTCAACAAACAGACACATTGCGCAGTTCCCAAATAAAGAAGGTTGGTGACCTGTTCAGTCACGGAGTGGCGTCTTCTTGATCTGGGGCACTTTTGGAGTGATGTTTCACGCGGTTAGCCTCAACCGCGGAGGATGCACCGCCCGCTGGGAATGAGATAGCGGGGCTGCTGGGAATGCCATTAGACATCCGACTTGCAGCGTGAGTGAACTGCTTAATTGGAACTGAATAATGTGTCTGTAGCCCACTGGAGGAAGGAAAAATGAAAAATGAACAATGACACGCAAAGGTTTGAGATTGAGGCGCACGGATTCCACCGAAGGAACAAAAGCAACACTGCATCTACCAGCATGCAACTCACCTGTGAGTGCATACGCTCTGGATAAATATGGGTGCAGCGCTCCGTTTCCTCATTCTTGTGTCGTCCCATGAGGAAGAAGAATGTACTTCGAAACGCGTCGGGACCTTGTCAACAAACAGACACATTGCGCAGTTCCCAAATAAAGAAGGTTGGTGACCAGTTCAGTCACGGAGTGGCATCTTCATGATCTGGGGCACTTTTGGAGTGATGTTTCACGCGGTTAGCCTCAACCGCGGAGGATGCACCGCCCGCTGGGAATGAGATAGCGGGGCTGCTGGGAATGCCATTAGACATCCGACTTGCAGCGTGAGTGAACTGCTTAATTGGAACTGAATAATGTGTCTGTAGCCCACTGGAGGGCTGTAAAAATGAAAAATGAACAATGACATGCAAAGGTTTGAGATTGAGGCGCACGGATTCCACCGAAGGAACAAAAGCAACACTGCATCTACCAGCATGCAACTCACCTGTGAGTGCATACGCTCTGGATAAATATGGGTGCAGCGCTCCGTTTCCTCATTCTTGTGTCGTCCCATGAGGAAGAAGAATGTACTTCGAAACGCGTCGGGACCTTGTCAACAAACATACACATTGTGCAGTTCCCAAATAAAGAAGGTTGGTGACCTGTTCAGTCACGGAGTGGCGTCTTCATGATCTGGGGCACTTTTGGAGTGATGTTTCACGCGGTTAGCCTCAACCGCGGAGGATGCACCGCCCGCTGGGAATGAGATAGCAGGGCTGCTGGGAATGCCATTAGACATGCGACTTGCAGCGTGAGCGAACTGCTTAATTGGAACTGAATAATGTGTCTGTAGCCCACTGGAGGGCTGTAAAAATGAAAAATGAACAATGACACGCAAAGGTTTGAGATTGAGGCGCACGGATTCCACCGAAGGAACAAAAGCAACACTGCATCTACCAGCATGCAACTCACCTGTGAGTGCATACGCTCTGGATAAATATGGGTGAAGCGCTCCGTTTCCTCATTCTTGTGTCGTCCCATGAGGAAGAAGAATGTACTTCGAAACGCGTCGGGACGTTGTCAACAAACAGACACATTGCGCAGTTCCCAAATAAAGAAGGTTGGTGACCAGTTCAGTCACGGAGTGGCATCTTCATGATCTGGGGCACTTTTGGAGTGATGTTTCATGCGGTTAGCCTCAACCGCGGAGGATGCACCGCCCGCTGGGAATGAGATAGCGGGGCTGCTGGGAATGCCATTAGACATCCGACTTGCAGCGTGAGTGAACTGCTTAATTGGAACTGAATAATGTGTCTGTAGCCCACTGGAGGGCTGTAAAAATGAAAAATGAACAATGACATGCAAAGGTTTGAGATTGAGGCGCACGGATTCCACCGAAGGAACAAAAGCAACACTGCTTCTACCAGCATGCAACTCACCTGTGAGTGCATACGCTCTGGATAAATATGGGTGCAGCGCTCTGTTTCCTCATTCTTGTGTCGTCCCATGAGGAAGAAGAATGTACTTCGAAACGCGTCGGGACCTTGTCAACAAACAGACACATTGCGCAGTTCCCAAATAAAGAAGGTTGGTGACCTGTTCAGTCACGGAGTGGCGTCTTCATGATCTGGGGCACTTTTGGAGTGATGTTTCAAGTGGTTAGCCTCAACCGCGGAGGAAGCACCGCCCGCTGGGAATGAGATAGCGGGGCTGCTGGGAATGCCATTAGACATCCGACTTGCAGCGTGAGTGAACTGCTTAATTGGAACTGAATAATGTGTCTGTAGCCCACTGGAGGGCTGTAAAAATGAAAAATGAACAATGACACGCAAAGTTTTGCGATTGAGGCGCACGGATTCCACCGAAGGAACAAAAGCAACACTGCATCTACCAGCATGCAACTCACCTGTGAGTGCATACGCTCTGGATAAATATGGGTGCAGCGCTCCGTTTCCTCATTCTTGTGTCGTCCCATGAGGAAGAAGAATGTACTTCGAAACGCGTCGGGACCTTGTCAACAAACAGGCACATTGCGCAGTTCCCAAATAAAGAAGGTTGGTGACCTGTTCAGTCACGGAGTGGCGTCTTCATGATCTGGGGCACTTTTGGAGTGATGTTTCACGCGGTTAGCCTCAACCGCGGAGGATGCACCGCCCGCTGGGAATGAGATAGCGGGGCTGCTGGGAATGCCATTAGACATCCGACTTGCAGCGTGAGTGAACTGCTTAATTGGAACTGAATAATGTGTCTGTAGCCCACTGGAGGGCTGTAAAAATGAAAAATGAACAATGACACGCAAAGGTTTGAGATTGAGGCGCACGGATTCCACCGAAGGAACAAAAGCAACACTGCATCTACCAGCATGCAACTCACCTGTGAGTGAATACGCTCTGGATAAATATGGGTGCAGTGCTCCGTTTCCTCATTCTTGTGTCGTCCCATGAGGAAGAAGAATGTACTTCGAAACGCGTCGTGACCTTGTCAACAAACAGACACATTGCGCAGTTCCCAAATAAAGAAGGTTGGTGACCTGTTCAGTCACGGAGTGGCGTCTTCATGATCTGGGGCACTTTTGGAGTGATATATATATATTATCTACTGGCGGTCGCCAGTAGAAAGTTATAGTTACAACCTAGTTTCCATAGGAAATCTCAAAATTCTATTTTGAATGACTTTGGCGACGGTTGACGAATCCTCGCAAATTTTTCAAAACTAATGGGGCGCTCCGTTCAGCTCCTACCCTGAAAGTCTCGGGGAGATTCGTCAAGCGGGGGCCGAGAAAAAAGGGGGGTCCCAAAACGCGTTTTCCCCATGCATTTTTCCATAGGACCTTTAGACACAGCTACAGCCAGAACGGCTGAACAGAATTACTTGAAATTTGGCAAAGAGGTAGTCCTCAGGTCAGGCATGTGCCTTTTGCATATATGGTGTAAATCCGTTCAGTAGTTCCTGAGAAAATCAAAAGTAAAATCATATACATATCTGGGCGGAGCCTAACCACACATCTCATTGTGAGATCTGATTGGCTGTCAGCACTTCATCCAAGATGTGTTGGCAGCCATCTTGGGACCAATATACATGATAGCACCTCATTAAAAAGCATTGCAGTTAATAGAAGGTTTTAAGACTTTAGTTACATTATAAATCATTTGTTGATGGTACCATACTCATTTTAGGAATTGTAGTATGTTCTAAGGTGATTTTACCATGTGAAAAAGCCTTCTGCTGGGATAACATGAATCATGTTTGAGAGAAAACTATTTTCACATGCTTTTCCCACAGAGGTTTGGAAGGTGATCTATAAGCTAAACTGAGAGCATATTTTCTGTAAATTCACATTATCTTTCTCAGTCATGTGAGAATGAAGTCTGACATTCTCAGTAAAACATGTACATCCAACAAGGGCAGAGACTGTCAGTTGATTCCTTTGTGTTCTACTGCAGCTTCCCAGAGTGATCCAAAGAACAACTAGAGCGCTAACAGTCTTACTTATGACAAAGGTATGGCACACCTGAAGCCATCTTGATTGGAATAAAGTGGTAACATTTAAAACATTTAATTTAAAAAGGAACAAAATGAGAGGGTTCATTTTGCCATAGAATGTATGATTAGTGCTGCAGAAAGAAAAATTAGGGCACATTTTGAGTGACTTCTCAAATCCTCTTCTATTTCATTAAAGAATTCTGACATGCAGACTGAAACATGCACTTTCAATACCAGCAGCAGCCTTCCCTGGTGAGCAGTAGCTTTACTACAGTGATCTAATGAGCAACTAGAGTGCTAACATTCTGAATTTATGGCAAATGTGTGACACATCTGAATGCCTTCTTGATGGAATCAAAGTAAACAAGCATTGAAAATGCAATAGGTCTCGCCCTCGTTTAAGTTAAAGCAATTCTGTTTGTAATTAGGTGGCTTTTTAGCTTTGCTTGTATTAGAGTTTTTCAAACTTTCATGTACATACCATGCATATGTATGCATATATGTATATGTTTGCATGAATTTATATTTATATAGATATGCAGATTATATTTATATGTTTATATATTCACTGAAAAACCATAGGTTTCACACACGTTATAGTTACGAATTAGCATTTAAAAAACCTTGCAAATTCACTTAAAAAACCATAGGTTTCACACATGTTATAGTTAGCTGGACATTTCACTCGTAAAAAACCAATGAAATTCCCCCGTTATAGTTAGTGCAGGCACCTATAACTCACGCGACCGCAATCCTCTGCTGATGACGTCAGATATTACATCACTGTATTTAGACACTTATTTACCCATGTCTTCTTCCATTAATCTTTAGCTATACATATATTACAAATATTTATTTTTCATAAAGACACATATGTCATCAGTGATGTAATATCTGACGTCATCAGCAGAGGATTGCGGTCGCGTGAGTTATAGTTGCCTGCACTAACTATAACGGGGGAATTTCATTGGTTTTTTACGAGTGAAATGTCCAGCTAACTATAACATGTGTGAAACCTATGGTTTTTTAAGTGAATATATATATAGATATATATATATTCACTGAAAAAAACCATAGGTTTCAGAGACGTTATAGTTAGAAATTAGCATTTAAAAAAGCTTTGAAATTCACTGAAAAAACCATAGGTTTCAGAGACGTTATAGGTAGAAATTAGCATTTAAAAAACCTTAGAAATTCACAGAAAAAACCATAGGTTTCAGGGGTGTTATAGTTAGCTGGCCATTTCACTCGTACAAAACCATAGAAATTCCTCCGTTATAGTTAGTTATGCTAACTATAACTTGCACGCCCGCAATGCACTGCTGATGATGTCATATATTGCATGATTCATGACATGGTCAGTGACATCACTGATGACATCACTGATGACATCATCCAGTGAATGTGGTTTAGTTTGAAATTTAAATATGCATTATATATATACCAATCTGTATTGAAGATTGAGTGGATTTATAACTGTCCGGATGGAGGATTTAGTAGCTGTCTGACTGTCTGTTTAAGTGAGTAATTAAAAGTGTCTCACTTAATACATGGATTAGTAACTAAACTATGTGAATGTGTGCAACACTGTCTCTGTTGTTGTAACATGCTGCATCAGTTGGTCACTAACTACATGAGTGTGTACATTAGTTATTGATTAGTTGGGTGAGTATTTGTATGGGACACTGAGTTTGTGTGTGGTTGGATGGTGTGTGTGTAACTCTATGCATAGATGTGTGAATGGTTTATTGACTAGGTGTATGGGTGAATGAGTGTATTTATTTGTGTGTTGGTGAGCGAATGTATGTTTTAGTTATACATCTTCAACAAAGTAAAAAAATAAAAGGCATTGTATGTGAGAGTTGGTGTATATAAATAAGTATGTGTAATAAGAGTCAGTGATTGTGAGAGTAACTATATGAATGAGTGTATAATTGTAATGGTGATTTTTTAACATATTAACTATGAGTTACTATGTGTTTGAATAAATTAGGTGTTGTTGGATAATTGTGTAAGTGAGTAAATGTAAGTGTGATAAAAAATTTTCATGAGTGAGTAGGATGACTGCATAATCGACTAAGATGACTGCTGATGTGTCAATGTCTATATATGTGTATAAGTGCATTTGATAGTGTTCTGTTAATTAGTGACTGCATGTATAAATGATTCTGTTGTTGAATGGATAGTTGTGTGTGTAGACTTAGGAATCAGTGAGTCGGTATGTAGTAACTGGTATTGGTGTGTCAATGGTTTCAAATATGGTACAATTTATTTTACAGTGAGTGATGAAAGGTTATACTAGTGTATGATGAGGTGTATCAGATTGTCACGTGGATGATGTCATCAGTGATGAAATTTGAGATGTCATCAGTGATGTCATCAGTGATGTGACGGACCATGTCATGAATGATGCAATATGTGACATCATGAGCATTGCATTTTGGGCGCGCAAGTTATAGTTAGCAGAACTAACTATAACGGAGGAATTTCTATGGTTTTGTACGAGTGAAATGGCCAGCTAACTATAACAACCCTGAAACCTATGGTTTTTTCTGTGAATTTCTAAGGTTTTTTAAATGCTAATTTCTAACTTTAACGTCTCTGAAACCTATGGTTTTTTCAGTGAATTTCAAAGCTTTTTTAAATGCTAATTTCTAACTATAACATCTCTGAAACCTATGTTTTTTTCAGTGAATTTCAAAGGTTTTTTAAATGCTAATTTTTAAGTGTGATAGTAGTTATACCTATTTTTTGTACTGATTTTCTACAGTTTTTTAACTGTTTATTTATACATTTTTTATTCATTAAATAACATTATATATTTTTCTGAAAATTGCAAATAATTTTTTTTTTAATTCAAACTGAAATATTGATTCATTTTCTTGTTTCATTTTTTATTTTAATATGTTTATATTATTTTCTTTAAAAAAAAAATCAAATTTTTATCAGAGTCGCACACTCAAAGCGTACACATCACGGTGGGTGCGCGCATCCTAGCCGCCATTTTAGAAAAGTCATGAAGGATCCACGTATGGTGTGCGACGGCTGCGTGTTTTTCAGTTACATCATATACATTTAATATTACGTGCTGTGCGCGATTGGTATGCGACCAGTCCGCGACTCCTGCTCCGGCGCATTCACGACACATTGGCATTACGGTACAAGATGCTTGCGCGGTTGCGGGTCCCGCGTGACGTCCTATACGTGCTGGGGCCTGCCAAAACAAATGATGATCAAAAATGATATGTATGGGTCTTTAATATACATATTAGGGCAAGAGATTATCTAAGATATTCATAAAAATAATATATTTGTACTTATAATAAACTTATACTATTTTTAAATATATTTTCGCGAAGTCAGGTGCATGCATCGTGAGTGCAGAGAACCAGGTCAGCAGATCTGCTGTAGAGCCAGAGTAACCACGTCAGCAGAGCCATTGTAGAGCCAGAGAACCAGGTCTGCAGAGCTGCTCTGGAGCCTAAGAAGCAGGTCAGCAGAGCTGCTCTAGAACCACAGACCCAGGTCAGCAGAGCTGCTCTAGAGGCCGAGAACGAGGTCAGCAGAGCTGCTGTAGAGCCAGAGAAACCAGGTCAGCAGAGATGCTCTAGAGGCAGAGAACCAGGTCATCAGAGCTGCTTTAGAGGGAGAGAACCAGGCCAGCAGAGCTGCTTTAGAGCCAGAGAAACCAGGTTAGCAGAGCTGCTTTAGAGGGAGAGAACCAGGTCAGCGGAGCTGCTTTAGAGCCAGAGAACCAGGTCAGCAGAGCTGCTCTAGAGATAGAGAAGCAGGTTCAGCAGAGCTGCTTTAGAGCCATAGAACCAGGTCAGCAGAGCTGCTCTAGAGGCAGAGAACCAGGTCAGTAGAGCTGATTTAGATGGAGAGAAACAGGTCAGCAGAGCTGCTTTAGAGGGAGAGAACCAGGTCAGCAGAGCTGCTTTAGAGCCAAGGGAACATGTCAGCAGAGCTGCTCTAGAGCCAGAGAACTAGGTCAGCAGAACTGCTTTAGAGCCATACAACTGGGCCAGCAGAGCTGCTTTAAAGCAAGAGAACCAGGTCAGCAGATCTGCTCTAGAGCCTAAGAACTAGGTCAGCAGAGCTGCTCTAGAGCCAGATAACCAGGTCAGCAGAGCTGCTGTAGAGCCAGAGAAACCAGGTCAGCAGAGCTGCTTTAGGGGGGAGAGAACCAGGTCAGCAGAGCTGCTTTAGAGCTAGAGAACCAGGTCAGTAGAGCTGCTTTAGAGCCAGAGAACCAGGTCTGCAGAGCTGCTCAAGAGTCATAGAACCGGGTCAGCAGAGCTGCTTTAGAGCCAGAGAACCAGGTCAGCAGAGCTGTTGTAGAGCCAGAGAACCAGATCAGCAGTGCTGCTCTGTAGCCTAAGAACTAGGTCAGCAGAGCTGCTCTAGAGCCAGAGAACCAGGTCAGCAGACCTGCTGTAGAGCCAGAGAAACCAGGTCAGGAGAGCTGCTTTAGAGGGAGAGAATCAGGTCAGCAGAGCTGCTTTAGAGCCAGAGAACGAGGTCAGCAGAGCTGCTTTAGAGCCAGAGAACCAGGTCAGCAGAGCTGCTCTAGAGCCAGAGAAACCAGGTCAGCAGAGCTGCTCTAGAGGGAGAGAACCCAGTCGGCAGAGCTGCTTTAGAGGGAGAGAACCAGGTCAGCAGGTCTGCTTTAGAGCCAAGGGACCAGGTCAGCAGAGCTGCTCTAGAGCCACAGAAGCAGGTCGGCAGAGCTGCTTTAGAGCCATAGAACCAGGTCAGCAGAGCTGCTCTAGAGGCAGAGAACCAGGTCAGCAGAGCTGCTTTAGAGACAGAGAACCAGGTCAGCAGAGCTGCTCTAGAGCTAGAGAAGCAGATCAGCAGAGCTGCTTTAGAGCCATAGAACCAGGTCAGCAGAGCTGCTCTAGAGGCAGAGAACCAGGTCAGTAGAGCTGATTTAGAGGGAGAGAACCAGGTCAGCAGAGCTGCTTTAGAGCCAGAGAACCAGGTCAGCAGAGCTGCTTTAGAGCCATAGAACCAGGTCAGCAGAGCTGCTTTAGAGCCAGAGAACCAGGTCAGCAGAGCTGCTCTAGAGCCTAAGAACCGGGTCAGCAGAGCTGCTCTAGAGCCAGAGAACCAGGTCAGCAGAGCTGCTGTAGAGCCAGAGAAACCAGGTCAGTAGAGCTGCTTTAGAGCAAGAGAACCAGGTCAGCAGAGCTGCTTTAGAGGGAGAGAACCAGGTCAGCAGAGCTGCTTTAGAGCCAAGGGACCAGGTTAGCACAGCTGCTCTAGAGCCAGAGAACCAGGTCAGCAGAACTGCTTTAGAGCCATAGAACCAGGTCAGCAGAGCTGCTTTAGAGCAAGAGAACCAGGTCAGCAGAGCTGCTCTAGAGCCCTAAGAACTAGGTCAGCAGAGCTGCTCTAGAGCCAGATAACCAGGTCAGCAGAGCTGCTGTAGAGCCAGAGAAACCAGGTCAGCAGAGTCGCTTTAAGGGGAGAGAACCAGGTCAGCAGAGCTGCTTTAGAGCTAGAGAACCAGGTCAGCAGAGCTGCTTTAGAGCCAGAGAACCAGGTCAGCAGAGCTGCACTAGAGTCATAGAACCGGGTCAGCAGAGCTGCTTTAGACGCAGAGAACCAGGTCAGCAGAGCCGTTGTAGAGCCAGAGAACCAGGTCAGCAGAGCTGCTCTAGAGCCTAAGAAGCAGGTCAGCAGAGCTGCTCTAGAACCACAGACCCAGGTCAGCAGAGCTGCTCTAGAGCCAGAGTCCCAGGTCAGCAGAGCTGCTCTAGAGGCCGAGAACCAGGTCAGCAGAGCTGCTGTAGAGCCAGAGAAACCAGGTCAGCAGAGCTGCTCTAGAGGCAGAGAACCAGGTCAGCAGAGCTGCTTTAGAGGGAGAGAACCAGGTCAGCAGAGCTGCTTTAGAGCCAGAGAAACCAGGTTGGCAGAGTTGCTTTAGAGGGAGAGAACCAGGTCAGCAGAGCTGCTTTAGAGCCAGAGAACCAGGTCAGCAGAGCTGCTCTAGAGATAAAGAAGCAGGTTCAGCAGAGCTGCTTTAGAGCCATAGAACCACGTCAGCAGAGCTGCTCTAGAGGCATAGAACCAGGTCAGTGGAGCTGATTTAGAGGGAGAGAACCAGGTCAGCAGAGCTGCTCTAGAGCCAGAGAACCAGGTCAGCAGAGCTGCTTTAGAGCCATAGAACCAGGTCAGCAGAGCTGCTTTAGAGCCAGAGAACCAGGTCAGCAGAGCTGCTCTAGAGCCTAAGAACCGGGTCAGCAGAGCTGCTCTAGAGGCAGAGAACCAGGTCAGCAGAGCTGCTTTAGAGCCAGAGAACCAGGTCAGCAGAGCTGCTTTAGAGCCAGAGAAACCAGGTCAGCAGAGCTGCTTTAGAGCCAGAGAACCAGGTCAGCAGAGCTGCTTTAGAGGGAGAGAACCAGGTCAGCAGAGCTGCTGTAGAGCCAAGGGACCAGGTCAGCAGAGCTGCTCTAGAGCCAGAGAACCAGGTCAGCAGAACTGCTTTAGAGCCATACAACCGGGTCAGCAGAGCTGCTTTAGAGCAAGAGAACCAGGTCAGCAGAGCTGCTCTAGAGCCTAAGAACTAGGTCAGCAGAGCTGCTCTAGAGCCAGATAACCAGGTCAGCAGAGCTGCTCTAGAGCCAGAGAAACCAGGTCAGCAGAGCTGCTTTAGGGGGGAGAGAACCAGGTCAGCAAAGCTGCTTTAGAGCTAGAGAACCAGGTCAGCAGAGCTGCTTTAGAGCCAGAGAACCAGGTCAGCAGAGCTGCACTAGAGTCATAGAACCGGGTCAGCAGAGCTGCTTTAGAGCCAGAGAACCAGGTCAGCAGAGCTGTTGTAGAGCCAGAGAACCAGATCAGCAGTGCTGCTCTGTAGCCTAAGAACTAGGTCAGCAGAGCTGCTCTAGAGCCAGAGAACCAGGTCAGCAGACCTGCTGTAGAGCCAGAGAAACCAGGTCAGGAGAGCTGCTTTAGAGGGAGAGAACCAGGTCAGCAGAGCTACTTTAGAGCCAGAGAACGAGGTCAGCAGAGCTGCTTTAGAGCCAGAGAACCAGGTCAGCAGAGCTGCTCTAGAGCCTGAGAAACCAGGTCAGCAGAGCTGCTTTAGAGGGAGAGAACCCGGTCGGCTGAGCTGCTTTAGAGGGAGAGAACCAGGTAGCAGGTCTGCTTTAGAGCCAAGGGACCAGGTCAGCAGAGCTGCTCTAGAGCCAGAGAAGCAGGTCAGCAGAGCTGCTTTAGAGCCATAGAACAGGTCAGCAGAGCTGCTCTAGAGGCAGAGAACCAGGTCAGCAGAGCTGCTTTAGAGCCAGAGAACCAGGTCAGCAGAGCTGCTCTAGAGCTAGAGAAGCAGGTCAGCAGAGCTGCTTTAGAGCCATAGAACCAGGTCAGCAGAGCTGCTCTAGAGGCAGAGAACCAGGTCAGTAGAGCTGATTTAGAGGGAGAGAACCAGGTCAGCAGAGCTGCTTTAGAGCCAGAGAACCAGGTCAGCAGAGCTGCTTTAGAGCCATAGAACCAGGTCAGCAGAGCTGCTTTAGAGCCAGAGAACCAGGTCAGCAGAGCTGCTCTAGAGCCTAAGAACCGGGTCAGCAGAGCTGCTCTAGAGCCAGAGAACCAGGTCAGCAGAGCTGCTGTAGAGCCAGAGAAACCAGGTCAGTAGAGCTGCTTTAGAGCAAGAGAACCAGGTCAGCAGAGCTGCTTTAGAGGGAGAGAACCAGGTCAGCAGAGCTGCTTTAGAGCCAAGGGACCAGGTTAGCACAGCTGCTCTAGAGCCAGAGAACCAGGTCAGCAGAACTGCTTTAGAGCCATAGAACCAGGTCAGCAGAGCTGCTTTAGAGCAAGAGAACCAGGTCAGCAGAGCTGCTCTAGAGCCTAAGAACTAGGTCAGCAGAGCTGCTCTAGAGCCAGATAACCAGGTCAGCAGAGCTGCTGTAGAGCCAGAGAAACCAGGTCAGCAGAGTCGCTTTAAGGGGAGAGAACCAGGTCAGCAGAGCTGCTTTAGAGCTAGAGAACCAGGTCAGCAGAGCTGCTTTAGAGCCAGAGAACCAGGTCAGCAGAGCTGCACTAGAGTCATAGAACCGGGTCAGCAGAGCTGCTTTAGACGCAGAGAACCAGGTCAGCAGAGCCGTTGTAGAGCCAGAGAACCAGGTCAGCAGAGCTGCTCTAGAGCCTAAGAAGCAGGTCAGCAGAGCTGCTCTAGAACCACAGACCCAGGTCAGCAGAGCTGCTCTAGAGCCAGAGTCCCAGGTCAGCAGAGCTGCTCTAGAGGCCGAGAACCAGGTCAGCAGAGCTGCTGTAGAGCCAGAGAAACCAGGTCAGCAGAGCTGCTCTAGAGGCAGAGAACCAGGTCAGCAGAGCTGCTTTAGAGGGAGAGAACCAGGTCAGCAGAGCTGCTTTAGAGCCAGAGAAACCAGGTTGGCAGAGTTGCTTTAGAGGGAGAGAACCAGGTCAGCAGAGCTGCTTTAGAGCCAGAGAACCAGGTCAGCAGAGCTGCTCTAGAGATAAAGAAGCAGGTTCAGCAGAGCTGCTTTAGAGCCATAGAACCACGTCAGCAGAGCTGCTCTAGAGGCATAGAACCAGGTCAGTAGAGCTGATTTAGAGGGAGAGAACCAGGTCAGCAGAGCTGCTCTAGAGCCAGAGAACCAGGTCAGCAGAGCTGCTTTAGAGCCATAGAACCAGGTCAGCAGAGCTGCTTTAGAGCCAGAGAACCAGGTCAGCAGAGCTGCTCTAGAGCCTAAGAACCGGGTCAGCAGAGCTGCTCTAGAGGCAGAGAACCAGGTCAGCAGAGCTGCTTTAGAGCCAGAGAACCAGGTCAGCAGAGCTGCTTTAGAGCCAGAGAAACCAGGTCAGCAGAGCTGCTTTAGAGCCAGAGAACCAGGTCAGCAGAGCTGCTTTAGAGGGAGAGAACCAGGTCAGCAGAGCTGCTGTAGAGCCAAGGGACCAGGTCAGCAGAGCTGCTCTAGAGCCAGAGAACCAGGTCAGCAGAACTGCTTTAGAGCCATACAACCGGGTCAGCAGAGCTGCTTTAGAGCAAGAGAACCAGGTCAGCAGAGCTGCTCTAGAGCCTAAGAACTAGGTCAGCAGAGCTGCTCTAGAGCCAGATAACCAGGTCAGCAGAGCTGCTCTAGAGCCAGAGAAACCAGGTCAGCAGAGCTGCTTTAGGGGGGAGAGAACCAGGTCAGCAAAGCTGCTTTAGAGCTAGAGAACCAGGTCAGCAGAGCTGCTTTAGAGCCAGAGAACCAGGTCAGCAGAGCTGCACTAGAGTCATAGAACCGGGTCAGCAGAGCTGCTTTAGAGCCAGAGAACCAGGTCAGCAGAGCTGTTGTAGAGCCAGAGAACCAGATCAGCAGTGCTGCTCTGTAGCCTAAGAACTAGGTCAGCAGAGCTGCTCTAGAGCCAGAGAACCAGGTCAGCAGACCTGCTGTAGAGCCAGAGAAACCAGGTCAGGAGAGCTGCTTTAGAGGGAGAGAACCAGGTCAGCAGAGCTACTTTAGAGCCAGAGAACGAGGTCAGCAGAGCTGCATTAGAGCCAGAGAACCAGGTCAGCAGAGCTGCTCTAGAGCCTGAGAAACCAGGTCAGCAGAGCTGCTTTAGAGGGAGAGAACCCGGTCGGCAGAGCTGCTTTAGAGGGAGAGAACCAGGTAGCAGGTCTGCTTTAGAGCCAAGGGACCAGGTCAGCAGAGCTGCTCTAGAGCCAGAGAAGCAGGTCAGCAGAGCTGCTTTAGAGCCATAGAACAGGTCAGCAGAGCTGCTCTAGAGGCAGAGAACCAGGTCAGCAGAGCTGCTTTAGAGCCAGAGAACCAGGTCAGCAGAGCTGCTCTAGAGCTAGAGAAGCAGGTCAGCAGAGCTGCTTTAGAGCCATAGAACCAGGTCAGCAGCGTTGCTCTAGAGGCAGAGAACCAGGTCAGTAGAGCTGATTTAGAGGAAGAGAACCAGATCAGCAGAGCTGCTTTAGAGCCAGAGAACCAGGTCAGCAGAGCTGCACTAGAGTCATAGAACCGGGTCAGCAGAGCTGCTTTAGAGCCAGAGAACCAGGTCAGCAGAGTTGCTCTAGAGGCAGAGAACCAGGTCAGTAGAGCTGATTTAGAGGGAGAGAACCAGGTCAGCAGAGCTGCTTTAGAGCCAGAGAACCAGGTCAGCAGAGCTGCTTTAGAGCCAGAGAACCAGGTCAGCAGAGCTGCTGTAGAGGCAGAGAAACCAGGTCAGTAGAGCTGCTTTAGAGCAAGAGAACCAGGTCAGCAGAGCTGCTTTAGAGGGAGAACCAGGTCAGCAGAGCTGCTTTAGAGCTAAGGGACCAGGTCAGCAGAGCTGCTCTAGAGCCTGAGAACCAGGTCAGCAGAATTGCTTTAGAGCCATAGAACCGGGTCAGCAGAGGAGCTGCTGTAGAGCCAGAGAAACCAGGTCAGCAGAGCTGCTTTAGGGGGAGAGAACCAGGTCAGCAGAGCTGCTTTAGAGCTAGAGAACCAGATCAGCAGAGCTGCTTTAGAGCCAGAGAACCAGGTCAGAAGAGCTGCACTAGAGTCATAGAACCAGGTCAGCAGATCTGCTCTAGAGCCAGAGAACCAGGTCAGAAGACCTGCTGTAGAGCCAGAGAAACCAGGTCAGGAGAGCTGCTTTAGAGGTAAAGAACCAGGTCAGCAGAGCTGCTTTAGAGCCAGAGAACCAGGTCAGCAGAGCTGCTCTAGAGGCAGAGAACCAGGTCAGTAGAGCTGATTTAGAGGGAGAGAACCAGGTCAGCAGAGCTGCTTTAGAGCCAGAGAACCAGGTCAGCAGAGCTGCTTTAGAGCTATAGAACCAGGTCAGCAGAGCTGCTCTAGAGCCTAAGAACCGGGTCAGCAGAGCTGCTCTAGAGCCAGAGAACGAGGTCAGCAGAGCTGCTGTAGAGCCAGAGAAACCAGGTCAGTAGAGCTGCTTTAGAGCAAGAGAACCAGGTCAGCAGAGCTGCTTTAGAGGGAGAGAACCAGGTCAGCAGAGCTGCTTTAGAGCCAAGGGACCAGGTCAGCAGAGCTGCTCTAGAGCCTGAGAACCAGGTCAGCAGAACTGCTTTAGAGCCTAAGAACCGGGTCAGCAGAGGAGCTGCTTTAGAGCAAGAGACCCAGGTCAGCAGAGCTGCTCTAGAGCCTAAGAACCGGGTCAGCAGAGCTGCTCTAGAGCCAGAGAACGAGGTCAGCAAAGCTGCTGTAGAGCCAGAGAAACCAGGTCAGTAGAGCTGCTTTAGAGCAAGAGAACCAGGTTAGCAGAGCTGCTTTAGAGGGAGAGAACCAGGTCAGCGGAGCTGCTTTAGAGCCAAGGGACCAGGTCAGCAGAGCTGCTCTAGATCCTGAGAACCAGGCCAGCAGAACTGCTTTAGAGCCATAGAACCGGGTCAGCAGAGGAGCTGCTTTAGAGCAAGAGAACCAGGTCAGCAGAGCTGCTCTAGAGCCTAAGAACTAGGTCAGCAGAGCTGCTCTAGAGCCAGATACCCAGGTCAGCAGAGCTGCTGTAGAGCCAGAGAAACCAGGACAGCAGAGCTGCTTTAGGGGTAGAGAACCAGGTCAGCAGAGCTGCTTTAGAGCCAGAGAACCAGGTCAGCAGAGCTGCTTTAGAGCCATAGAACCAGGTCAGCAGAGCTGCTTTAGAGCCAGAGAACCAGGTCAGCAGAGCTGCTCTAGAGCTTAAGAACCGGGTCAGCAGAGCTGCTCTAGAGCCAGAGAACCAGGTCAACAGAGCTGCTGTAGAGGCAGAGAAACCAGGTCAGTAGAGCTGCTTTAGAGCAAGAGAACCAGGTCAGCAGAGCTGCTTTAGAGGGAGAGAACCAGGTCAGCAGAGCTGCTTTAGAGCTAAGGGACCAGGTCAGCAGAGCTGCTCTAGAGCCTGAGAACCAGGTCAGCAGAATTGCTTTAGAGCCATAGAACCGGGTCAGCAGAGGAGCTGCTGTAGAGCCAGAGAAACCAGGTCAGCAGAGCTGCTTTAGGGGGAGAGAACCAGGTCAGCAGAGCTGCTTTAGAGCTAGAGAACCAGATCAGCAGAGCTGCTTTAGAGCCAGAGAACCAGGTCAGCAGAGCTGCACTAGAGTCATAGAACCGGGTCAGCAGAGCTGCTTTAGAGCCAGAGAACCAGGTCAGCAGAGCTGTTGTAGAGCCAGAGAACGAGATCAGCAGTGCTGCTCTGTAGCCTAAATACCAGGTCAGCAGATCTGCTCTAGAGCCAGAGAACCAGGTCAGAAGACCTGCTGTAGAGCCAGAGAAACCAGGTCAGGAGAGCTGCTTTAGAGGTAAAGAACCAGGTCAGCAGAGCTGCTTTAGAGCCAGAGAACTAGGTCAGCAGAGCTGCTCTAGAGGCAGAGAACCAGGTCAGTAGAGCTGATTTAGAGGGAGAGAACCAGGTCAGCAGAGCTGCTTTAGAGCCAGAGAACCAGGTCAGCAGAGCTGCTTTAGAGCCAGAGAACCAGGTCAGCAGAGCTGCTCTAGAGCCAGAGAACGAGGTCAGCAGAGCTGCTGTAGAGCCAGAGAAACCAGGTCAGTAGAGCTGCTTTAGAGCAAGAGAACCAGGTCAGCAGAGCTGCTTTAGAGGGAGAGAACCAGGTCAGCAGAGCTGCTTTAGAGCCAAGGGACCAGGTCAGCAGAGCTGCTCTAGAGCCTGAGAACCAGGTCAGCAGAACTGCTTTAGAGCCTAAGAACCGGGTCAGCAGAGGAGCTGCTTTAGAGCAAGAGAACCAGGTCAGCAGAGCTGCTCTAGAGCCTAAGAACCGGGTCAGCAGAGCTGCTCTAGAGCCAGAGAACGAGGTCAGCAAAGCTGCTGTAGAGCCAGAGAAACCAGGTCAGTAGAGCTGCTTTAGAGCAAGAGAACCAGGTCAGCAGAGCTGCTTTAGAGGGAGAGAACCAGGTCAGCAGAGCTGCTTTAGAGCCAAGGGACCAGGTCAGCAGAGCTGCTCTAGATCCTGAGAACCAGGTCAGCAGAACTGCTTTAGAGCCATAGAACCGGGTCAGCAGAGGAGCTGCTTTACAGCAAGAGAACCAGGTCAGCAGAGCTGCTCTAGAGCCTAAGAACTAGGTCAGCAGAGCTGCTCTAGAGCCAAATAACCAGGTCAGCAGAGCTGCTGTAGAGCCAGAGAAACCAGGTCAGCAGAGCTGCTGTAGAGCCAGAGAAACCAGGTCAGTAGAGCTGCTTTAGAGCAAGAGAACCAGGTCAGCAGAGCTGCTTTAGAGGGAGAGAACCAGGTCAGCAGAGCTGCTTTAGAGCCAAGGGACCAGGTCAGCAGAGCTGCTCTAGAGCCTGAGAACCAGGTCAGCAGAACTGCTTTAGAGCCTAAGAACCAGGTCAGCAGAGGAGCTGCTTTAGAGCAAGAGAACCAGGTCAGCAGAGCTGCTCTAGAGCCTAAGAACCGGGTCAGCAGAGCTGCTCTAGAGCCAGAGAACGAGGTCAGCAAAGCTGCTGTAGAGCCAGAGAAACCAGGTCAGCAGAGCTGCTTTAGAGCAAGAGAACCAGGTCAGCAGAGCTGCTTTAGAGGGAGAGAACCAGGTCAGCAGAGCTGCTTTAGAGCCAAGGGACCAGGTCAGCAGAGCTGCTCTAGATCCTGAGAACCAGGTCAGCAGAACTGCTTTAGAGCCATAGAACCGGGTCAGCAGAGGAGCTGCTTTAGAGCAAGAGAACCAGGTCAGCAGAGCTGCTCTAGAGCCTAAGAACTAGGTCAGCAGAGCTGCTCTAGAGCCAGATAACCAGGTCAGCAGAGCTGCTGTAGAGCCAGAGAAACCAGGACAGCAGAGCTGCTTTAGGGGTAGAGAACCAGGTCAGCAGAGCTGCTTTAGAGCTAGAGAACCAGATCAGCAGAGCTGCTTTAGAGCCAGAGAACCAGGTCAGCAGAGCTGCACTAGAGTCATAGAACCGGGTCAGAAGAGCTGCTTTAGAGCCAGAGAACCAGGTCAGCAGAGCTGTTGTAGAGCCAGAGAACGAGATCAGTAGTGCTGCTCTGTAGCCTAAGAACTAGGTCAGCAGAGCTGCTGTAGAGCCAGAGAAACCAGGACAGCAGAGCTGCTTTAGGGGTAGAGAACCAGGTCAGCAGAGCTGCTTTAGAGCTAGAGAACCAGATCAGCAGAGCTGCTTTAGAGCCAGAGAACCAGGTCAGCAGAGCTGCTTTAGAGCCATAGAACCAGGTCAGCAGAGCTGCTTTAGAGCCAGAGAACCAGGTTAGCAGAGCTGCTCTAGAGCTTAAGAACCGGGTCAGCAGAGCTGCTCTAGAGCCAGAGAACCAGGTCAACAGAGCGGCTGTAGAGGCAGAGAAACCAGGTCAGTAGAGCTGCTTTAGAGCAAGAGAACCAGGTCAGCAGAGCTGCTTTAGAGGGAGAGAACCAGGTCAGCAGAGATGCTTTAGAGCTAAGGGACCAGGTCAGCAGAGCTGCTCTAGAGCCATAGAACCAGGTCAGCAGAGCTGCTTTAGAGCCAGAGAACCAGGTTAGCAGAGCTGCTCTAGAGCTTAAGAACCGGGTCAGCAGAGCTGCTCTAGAGCCAGAGAACCAGGTCAACAGAGCTGCTGTAGAGGCAGAGAAACCAGGTCAGTAGAGCTGCTTTAGAGCAAGAGAACCAGGTCAGCAGAGCTGCTTTAGAGGGAGAGAACCAGGTCAGCAGAGCTGCTTTAGAGCCAGAGAACCAGGTCAGCAGAGCTGCTTTAGAGCCATAGAACCAGGTCAGCAGAGCTGCTTTAGAGCCAGAGAACCAGGTTAGCAGAGCTGCTCTAGAGCTTAAGAACCGGGTCAGCAGAGCTGCTCTAGAGCCAGAGAACCAGGTCAGTAGAGCTGCTTTAGAGCAAGAGAACCAGGTCAGCAGAGCTGCTTTAGAGGGAGAGAACCAGGTCAGCAGAGCTGCTTTAGAGCCAAGGGACCAGGTCAGCAGAGCTGCTCTAGATCCTGAGAACCAGGTCAGCAGAACTGCTTTAGAGCCATAGAACCGGGTCAGCAGAGGAGCTGCTTTAGAGCAAGAGAACCAGGTCAGCAGAGCTGCTCTAGAGCCTAAGAACTAGGTCAGCAGAGCTGCTCTAGAGCCAGATAACCAGGTCAGCAGAGCTGCTGTAGAGCCAGAGAAACCAGGAGAGCAGAGCTGCTTTAGGGGTAGAGAACCAGGTCAGCAGAGCTGCTTTAGAGCCAGAGAACCAGGTCAGCAGAGCTGCTTTAGAGCCATAGAACCAGGTCAGCAGAGCTGCTTTAGAGCCAGAGAACCAGGTCAGCAGAGCTGCTCTAGAGCTTAAGAACCGGGTCAGCAGAGCTGCTCTAGAGCCAGAGAACCAGGTCAACAGAGCTGCTGTAGAGGCAGAGAAACCAGGTCAGTAGAGCTGCTTTAGAGCAAGAGAACCAGGTCAGCAGAGCTGCTTTAGAGGGAGAGAACCAGGTCAGCAGAGCTGCTTTAGAGCTAAGGGACCAGGTCAGCAGAGCTGCTCTAGAGCCTGAGAACCAGGTCAGCAGAATTGCTTTAGAGCCATAGAACCGGGTCAGCAGAGGAGCTGCTGTAGAGCCAGAGAAACCAGGTCAGCAGAGCTGCTTTAGGGGGAGAGAACCAGGTCAGCAGAGCTGCTTTAGAGCTAGAGAACCAGATCAGAGCTGCTTTAGAGCCAGAGAACCAGGTCAGCAGAGCTGCACTAGAGTCATAGAACCGGGTCAGCAGAGCTGCTTTAGAGCCAGAGAACCAGGTCAGCAGAGCTGTGGTAGAGCCAGAGAACGAGATCAGCAGTGCTGCTCTGTAGCCTAAGAACCAGGTCAGCAGATCTGCTCTAGAGCCAGAGAACCAGGTCAGAAGACCTGCTGTAGAGCCAGAGAAACCAGGTCAGGAGAGCTGCTTTAGAGGTAAAGAACCAGGTCAGCAGAGCTGCTTTAGAGCCAGAGAACTAGGTCAGCAGAGCTGCTTTAGAGCCAAGGGACCAGGTCAGCAGAGCTGCTCTAGAGCCTGAGAACCAGGTCAGCAGAACTGCTTTAGAGCCTAAGAACCGGGTCAGCAGAGGAGCTGCTTTAGAGCAAGAGAACCAGGTCAGCAGAGCTGCTCTAGAGCCTAAGAACCGGGTCAGCAGAGCTGCTCTAGAGCCAGAGAACGAGGTCAGCAAAGCTGCTGTAGAGCCAGAGAAACCAGGTCAGTAGAGCTGCTTTAGAGCAAGAGAACCAGGTCAGCAGAGCTGCTTTAGAGGGAGAGAACCAGGTCAGCAGAGCTGCTTTAGAGCCAAGGGACCAGGTCAGCAGAGCTGCTCTAGATCCTGAGAACCAGGTCAGCAGAACTGCTTTAGAGCCATAGAACCGGGTCAGCAGAGGAGCTGCTTTAGAGCAAGAGAACCAGGTCAGCAGAGCTGCTCTAGAGCCTAAGAACTAGGTCAGCAGAGCTGCTCTAGAGCCAGATAACCAGGTCAGCAGAGCTGCTGTAGAGCCAGAGAAACCAGGACAGCAGAGCTGCTTTAGGGGTAGAGAACCAGGTCAGCAGAGCTGCTTTAGAGCTAGAGAACCAGATCAGCAGAGCTGCTTTAGAGCCAGAGAACCAGGTCAGCAGAGCTGTTGTAGAGCCAGAGAACGAGATCAGCAGTGCTGCTCAGTAGCCTAAGAACCAGGTCAGCAGATCTGCTCTAGAGCCAGAGAACCAGGTCAGAAGACCTGCTGTAGAGCCAGAGAAACCAGGTCAGGAGAGCTGCTTTAGAGGTAAAGAACCAGGTCAGCAGAGCTGCTTTAGAGCCAGAGAACTAGGTCAGCAGAGCTGCTTTAGAGCCAAGGGACCAGGTCAGCAGAGCTGCTCTAGAGCCTGAGAACCAGGTCAGCAGAACTGCTTTAGAGCCTAAGAACCGGGTCAGCAGAGGAGCTGCTTTAGAGCAAGAGAACCAGGTCAGCAGAGCTGCTCTAGAGCCTAAGAACCGGGTCAGCAGAGCTGCTCTAGAGCCAGAGAACGAGGTCAGCAAAGCTGCTGTAGAGCCAGAGAAACCAGGTCAGTAGAGCTGCTTTAGAGCAAGAGAACCAGGCCAGCAGAGCTGCTTTAGAGGGAGAGAACCAGGTCAGCAGAGCTGCTTTAGAGCCAAGGGACCAGGTCAGCAGAGCTGCTCTAGATCCTGAGAACCAGGTCAGCAGAACTGCTTTAGAGCCATAGAACCGGGTAAGCAGAGGAGCTGCTTTAGAGCAAGAGAACCAGGTCAGCAGAGCTGCTCTAGAGCCTAAGAACTAGGTCAGCAGAGCTGCTCTAGAGCCAGATAACCAGGTCAGCAGAGCTGCTGTAGAGCCAGAGAAACCAGGACAGCAGAGCTGCTTTAGGGGTAGAGAACCAGGTCAGCAGAGCTGCTTTAGAGCTAGAGAACCAGATCAGCAGAGCTGCTTTAGAGCCAGAGAACCAGGTCAGCAGAGCTGCACTAGAGTCATAGAACCGGGTCAGAAGAGCTGCTTTAGAGCCAGAGAACCAGGTCAGCAGAGCTGTTGTAGAGCCAGAGAACAAGATCAGCAGTGCTGCTCTGTAGCCTAAGAACTAGGTCAGCAGAGCTGCTGTAGAGCCAGAGAAACCAGGACAGCAGAGCTGCTTTAGGGGTAGAGAACCAGGTCAGCAGAGCTGCTTTAGAGCTAGAGAACCCGATCAGCAGAGCTGCTTTAGAGCCAGAGAACCAGGTCAGCAGAGCTGCTTTAGAGCCATAGAACCAGGTCAGCAGAGCTGCTTTAGAGCCAGAGAACCAGGTTAGCAGAGCTGTTCTAGAGCTTAAGAACCGGGTCAGCAGAGCTGCTCTAGAGCCAGAGAACCAGGTCAACAGAGCTGCTGTAGAGGCAGAGAAACCAGGTCAGTAGAGCTGCTTTAGAGCAAGAGAACCAGGTCAGCAGAGCTGCTTTAGAGGGAGAGAACCAGGTCAGCAGAGCTGCTTTAGAGCTAAGGGACCAGGTCAGCAGAGCTGCTCTAGAGCCTGAGAACCAGGTCAGCAGAATTGCTTTAGAGCCATAGAACCGGGTCAGCAGAGGAGCTGCTGTAGAGCCAGAGAAACCAGGTCAGCAGAGCTGCTTTAGGGGGAGAGAACCAGGTCAGCAGAGCTGCTTTAGAGCTAGAGAACCAGATCAGCAGAGCTGCTTTAGAGCCAGAGAACCAGGTCAGCAGAGCTGCACTAGAGTCATAGAACCGGGTCAGCAGAGCTGCTTTAGAGCCAGAGAACCAGGTCAGCAGAGCTGTTGTAGAGCCAGAGAACGAGATCAGCAGTGCTGCTCTGTAGCCTAAGAACCAGGTCAGCAGATCTGCTCTAGAGCCAGAGAACCAGGTCAGAAGACCTGCTGTAGAGCCAGAGAAACCAGGTCAGGAGAGCTGCTTTAGAGGTAAAGAACCAGGTCAGCAGAGCTGCTTTAGAGCCAGAGAACCAGGTCAGCAGAGCTGCTCTAGAGGCAGAGAACCAGGTCAGTAGAGCTGATTTGGAGGGAGAGAACCAGGTCAGCAGAGCTGCTTTAGAGCCAGAGAACCAGGTCAGAAGAGCTGCTTTAGAGCCATGGAACCAGGTCAGCAGAGCTGCTCTAGAGCCTAAGAACCGGGTCAGCAGAGCTGCTCTAGAGCCAGAGAACGAGGTCAGCAGAGCTGCTGTAGAGCCAGAGAAACCAGGTCAGTAGAGCTGCTTTAGAGCAAGAGAACCAGGTCAGCAGAGCTGCTTTAGAGGGAGAGAACCAGGTCAGCAGAGCTGCTTTAGAGCCAAGGGACCAGGTCAGCAGAGCTGCTCTAGAGCCTGAGAACCAGGTCAGCAGAACTGCTTTAGAGCCTAAGAACCGGGTCAGCAGAGGAGCTGCTTTAGAGCAAGAGAACCAGGTCAGCAGAGCTGCTCTAGAGCCTAAGAACCGGGTCAGCAGAGCTGCTCTAGAGCCAGAGAACGAGGTCAGCAAAGCTGCTGTAGAGCCAGAGAAACCAGGTCAGTAGAGCTGCTTTAGAGCAAGAGAACCAGGTCAGCAGAGCTGCTTTAGAGGGAGAGAACCAGGCCAGCAGAGCTGCTTTAGAGCCAAGGGACCAGGTCAGCAGAGCTGCTCTAGATCCTGAGAACCAGGTCAGCAGAACTGCTTTAGAGCCATAGAACCGGGTCAGCAGAGGAGCTGCTTTAGAGCAAGAGAACCAGGTCAGCAGAGCTGCTCTAGAGCCTAAGAACTAGGTCAGCAGAGCTGCTCTAGAGCCAGATAACCAGGTCAGCAGAGCTGCTGTAGAGCCAGAGAAACCAGGTCAGCAGAGCTGCTGTAGAGCCAGAGAAACCAGGTCAGTAGAGCTGCTTTAGAGCAAGAGAACCAGGTCAGCAGAGCTGCTTTAGAGGGAGAGAACCAGGTCAGCAGAGCTGCTTTAGAGCCAAGGGACCAGGGCAGCAGAGCTGCTCTAAAGCCTGAGAACCAGGTCAGCAGAACTGCTTTAGAGCCTAAGAACCGGGTCAGCAGAGGAGCTGCTTTAGAGAAAGAGACCCAGGTCAGCAGAGCTGCTCTAGAGCCTAAGAACCGGGTCAGCAGAGCTGCTCTAGAGCCAGAGAACGAGGTCAGCAAAGCTGCTGTAGAGCCAGAGAAACCAGGTCAGTAGAGCTGCTTTAGAGCAAGAGAACCAGGTCAGCAGAGCTGCTTTAGAGGGAGAGAACCAGGTCAGCAGAGCTGCTTTAGAGCCAAGGGACCAGGTCAGCAGAGCTGCTCTAGATCCTGAGAACCAGGTCAGCAGAACTGCTTTAGAGCCATAGAACCGGGTCAGCAGAGGAGCTGCTTTAGAGCAAGAGAACCAGGTCAGCAGAGCTGCTCTAGAGCCTAAGAACTAGGTCAGCAGATCTGCTCTAGAGCCAGATAACCAGGTCAGCAGAGCTGCTGTAGAGCCAGAGAAACCAGGACAGCAGAGCTGCTTTAGGGGTAGAGAACCAGGTCAGCAGAGCTGCTTTAGAGCTAGAGAACCAGATCAGCAGAGCTGCTTTAGAGCCAGCGAACCAGGTCAGCAGAGCTGCACTAGAGTCATAGAACCGGGTCAGAAGAGCTGCTTTAGAGCCAGAGAACCAGGTCAGCAGAGCTGTTGTAGAGCCAGAGAACGAGATCAGCAGTGCTGCTCTGTAGCCTAAGAACTATGTCAGCAGAGCTGCTGTAGAGCCAGAGAAACCAGGAAAGCAGAGCTGCTTTAGGGGTAGAGAACCAGGTCAGCAGAGCTGCTTTAGAGCTAGAGAACCAGATCAGCAGAGCTGCTTTAGAGCCAGAGAACCAGGTCAGCAGAGCTGCTTTAGAGCCATAGAACCAGGTCAGCAGAGCTGCTTTAGAGCCAGAGAACCAGGTTAGCAGAGCTGCTCTAGAGCTTAAGAACCGGGTCAGCAGAGCTGCTCTAGAGCCAGAGAACCAGGTCAACAGAGCTGCTGTAGAGGCAGAGAAACCAGGTCAGTAGAGCTGCTTTAGAGCAAGAGAACCAGGTCAGCAGAGCTGCTTTAGAGGGAGAGAACCAGGTCAGCAGAGCTGCTTTAGAGCTAAGGGACGAGGTCAGCAGAGCTGCTCTAGAGCCTGAGAACCAGGTCAGCAGAATTGCTTTAGAGCCATAGAACCGGGTCAGCAGAGGAGCCGCTGTAGAGCCAGAGAAACCAGGTCAGCAGAGCTGCTTTAGGGGGAGAGAACCAGGTCAGCAGAGCTGCTTTAGAGCTAGAGAACCAGATCAGCAGAGCTGCTTTAGAGCCAGAGAACCAGGTCAGCAGAGCTGCACTAGAGTCATAGAACCGGGTCAGCAGAGCTGCTTTACAGCCAGAGAACCAGGTCAGCAGAGCTGTTGTAGAGCCAGAGAACGAGATCAGCAGTGCTGCTCTGTAGCCTAAGAACCAGGTCAGCAGATCTGCTCTAGAGCCAGAGAACCAGGTCAGAAGACCTGCTGTAGAGCCAGAGAAACCAGGTCAGGAGAGCTGCTTTAGAGGTAAAGAACCAGGTCAGCAGAGCTGCTTTAGAGCCAGAGAACCAGGTCAGCAGAGCTGCTCTAGAGGCAGAGAACCAGGTCAGTAGAGCTGATTTAGAGGGAGAGAACCAGGTCAGCAGAGCTGCTTTAGAGCCAGAGAACCAGGTCAGCAGAGCTGCTTTAGAGCCATAGAACCAGGTCAGCAGAGCTGCTCTAGAGCCTAAGAACCGGGTCAGCAGAGCTGCTCTAGAGCCAGAGAACGAGGTCAGCAGAGCTGCTGTAGAGCCAGAGAAACCAGGTCAGTAGAGCTGCTTTAGAGCAAGAGAACCAGGTCAGCAGAGCTGCTTTAGAGTGAGAGAACCAGGTCAGCAGAGCTGCTTTAGAGCCAAGGGACCAGGTCAGCAGAGCTGCTCTAGAGCCTGAGAACCAGGTCAGCAGAACTGCTTTAGAGCCTAAGAACCGGGTCAGCAGAGGAGCTGCTTTAGAGCAAGAGAACCAGGTCAGCAGAGCTGCTCTAGAGCCTAAGAACCGGGTCAGCAGAGCTGCTCTAGAGCCAGAGAACGAGGTCAGCAAAGCTGCTGTAGAGCCAGAGAAACCAGGTCAGTAGAGCTGCTTTAGAGCAAGAGAACCAGGTCAGCAGAGCTGCTTTAGAGGGAGAGAACTGTGGTAAATATTTAGTTACCGGTACTATTTTTTATGCGGTAAAGTCTTAGTAAGAATAACTCAGTAAAAATAAGAGGCAGAATCCGTGGTATTAGAGGTTTTAAAAGGCTTTATTCCTATATAAAGGAATACAATTCGAATTGTGGGCCTTCTATTCCATCACCACGAAAGTTCAGGAAGGAAGGGGGCATATATTATTGACAGATAGGCAGTTTTATAGAAAATACATTACAGTGAAACAGATGCAAGAGGCGTGACAGCTGATAATTCAGATAAACTGTACATACGTAACTAATAGAGGCGTAAACATGGGTGTAACTAAAATACGTCATTAAACATGATGTCATAAGTGGGTGGATCCATAGAAGAATCCTGCAATGTCAGCAGAAATATTTGGCAGAGATGCGCGCGCAGCCGCATGACGTGTGATTGACGTGCAACTAGAGAGTGAAGGGGACTTGACATTTAGCTCTACATGTGGAGACAGAAGTCTGGGGTTATGTCAACCTAATCCCAAATCATATCTAATATCCTATGTTTAAAGAACTGTGTTATCCAAAAGGAAAGGTCTCTAGGATACAATCTATTCTATACTGACTGTTAGTGCGTGTACAAGCGTCTAAGTGTCTACATGAGATGCGAGGGGGTAGGAATATTCCATGGTAACGGGGCTATGAATTACTTGCATGAGGACAGCGAGGCCTGGCCCCTTTGCACGGTAGCTGGAGGAATGTTTACCTAAACTACTAGACAGGAATGCATCGGATGAGGAGGGAGGAGATAATCTTGAAGGTGAAATACAGTTTTTGGCAAGCAATATGCTGGATCAGGCACCGTTAGCCGCGCAGGGAGTAGGACAAAGTTCATGGATACAGATGTAGGCTCAGACTGGAGCTTTCAGAGGCAGAAGGCAGGAAAAGGCTTGATGACAGAATTCGGGGCCTACTCGCCTGAATCTGTAAAATGTGGAAAGTGAACCACATAAAGTCGGTGGCCTTTCATACTTAGGAATGGAATATCTGACCCATTCATGGCGGGTCTGAAAGAGGACATGTTGATGGTGGACGCACATATATTTGCGTCTTCAAAACTGGAGCAGGAGGGAACATACATGTACTTATAGCATGTACATGGAGCCGTTGGGGTCTACGATAGGGGACATAACTGATCACAAAATTCATATTTCCTCATTCCCTCCTTGTCCCCTACGGACCCTCAGGAGATATCGATCTTCATCAATCCATCGATCTGTTCATATAGCATCATTTGTTCTTCTTTCTTCTTCCGGGATCTTGAGTGAAAACGTGGATGTGGGATACACGATGTGGCACACAGACCACAAATCGCTGGCCCGCATTGTAGACATAAGCAGCAACTGAATAGTATGAGAAAGCCAATACCTAGGAAGGATAGGATTCTCCATCCCCAGGCTGACAACACGCCCCAGAACCAACCGGACCAAGTCCAGGTGCCTGGACTCTGGTGTATCTGGCTTATAATCTTGTGAAGGCGGGTTATGGCTTTATATACTGACGGCGAATTTTCTGGTATGAAAATGCAGCAACTTGATCCGATGACCCTACAAGCTCCGCCCCTATCGGCCAGGATGACGTCAAGGACAAGACGATTTTGAAGCACAACAATCCGCATAGCAGACTGCTCTTCTGTTAAATTGCCTAAGGCGGAAATAGTCTCGTTCACTACTGCTTCAAGGGTTCTGGTTAATCTACGTATCAGCTTACTATTAGTGACTGTACCTATATAGGGAAAGAACCCTTTATTGAAATCTGTGTATTTTTCCCATGCTGTTTCAGTGTAATCGACAATTGGGAGATCTCTCTGTTGTCTATTGTGTACTAAATGGGTATTTCTATGATAATCAGGAGGAGCTAGGAAAACAGGTGGCAGAAGGAATGCTATGTAACAGGTACCATCCCAATCTAAAGGTAGACATATATATGCGGTCTGGCCACATATGAAGTAGGAATGATGGGAAGCTCTAAATGTAGACTTGCCTTGATCACTGAATTTTATTACAGTGGTGCATTTACTATGGTCCATATGTATGGAACCATTCTTTCTTATACATAATTCCCCTTTTACTGAGAATACTGACATGGCGGGCAAGATTGGTGTAGCTTCAGATTCAACGTTCAGGATCATGAGGTTAAGTGTAAAATTACCTAATCCATATACTTCATTTTCTAGATCAGTTCCTGTTCTTTTGGGAAGTCCCTCCTTGTTAGGGTAGCAGACTTTAAGCAAAACTAGGTTCAGGTTTCCCCAAACCCAGTTGTCTTGGTAAACTGCGGAATTTGAATCTAGGGAATTAATCAAACTAAACCATGCTCCACAGGAGCCATTGTGTGTGAACGGATATGGAAAGAGGGGCAAAACTCCCTTATAGTTCTGATAGGGAGGGAGTCGGCCACATATCCAACAATTTGTGGCATTGCTGGTCTGATGGGAATGATGTAACATACTAATGAATGTGTTGTTGCGCAGCGCAAATCTATATGACAACTCATGCGGAGGTAATTCGCTAAAAGAATGTTCTGCAGTTATGTTGTAAGCACGTTTAAGAATAGGGTAATACATATGCAATAGTATGCTGAAAATAATGATCAGAAGACTTAGAAAAAACAAAATTAATAATGTTACTGTGCAGTGACTACGAAGTGATTTACAATACGCATGCTTTTTCAGCTGCATCTGTTGATTTCTTTCTCTATTCCGGTCTAGAGGATACATGTCAGAAACAAATTCAACCGATTCACCTTGGAGAGGACTTAAACAATCAAATTGTCTGACTTACTAGACCTCAATTTTAGTTTGTAAAGTTCTGATTTTGATTTCTCAACCAAGGGGAGCTTTGAGTCTGTCTGTGGGGGAATACAGGGTTGAGTATTTACACTGGATGGTAGTCCATAAAATTTCTTGATATGACTCGAGTGCAACCACCCTTTGCGACCCTCAATCTTCACGGCAGTCCTTGTAGTCAGTAGAACCAACTTAGGCGACTTCCACCTAGGATCCAGTTGGGTCTTCCGGTCGAAATTCCTGACCAAAACCAGGTCACCAGGAACCACGTCATGGGGCTTCACCTCAGTATTATCGGGAAAAGCTGCGGTTACCTGTGAACGACAAGATTGTAGTGCAGACATCAAGGAAGCCAGGTAATCTGTCAGCATATTACAGTCAACATCAGTGATTTTGCGAGGTATAGGCGTCCCCCACATATTTGGTGGTCTACCGAAGATCACCTCGTACGGGGATAGCCCAGTTCGAGAATGTGCTACCATTCTCATGTAAAAGAGCGCAACTGGTAAGGCTACTATCCAGTCGACACCTTTTTCCCTACATATTTTGGACAATCTAATTTTCAGAGTTTGATTATGGCGTTCCACGAGACCTGCGGCCTCGGGATGCCGGACACAGTGGAATTTCCATTGGTAGCCTAACAAAAGGGAAACGTGTTTCATTAGTTCGGATGAGAACGGCTGGCCGTTATCTGAGTAGACAACACGTGGTAAACCGTACCGTGGGAAGAATTCTCGAACTAACTGTTTGGCAGTAGTCGGAGCAGTGTAATCTGAAACCGGGTATGCTTCTGTCCAACGGGAAAGAGCACAGACAACTACGAGAACATATTTGAATCCTCGACATCGTTCCATCTGGATATAATCCATCTGGAGGACTTCAAAAGCATGATCGGGAGGTTGAAATCCACCCTGCTCTACGGGGATGCTTTTACCTGGATTAAACTGACAACATATCATACAGGTACGAACTTTTTGTTTCGCTGCTGCTCGCAAATGTTTGTTGAACCAAATGTGTTGAATGCTGTCTAGCATAGCTTTTTCTCCTAGGTGCGCTGGACTATGTATTGTATTAATGATGACTTGAACCATAGAGTCGGGAAGAAACCATATAGATTTTTCCTTCGTCATCCATCCTTGATCCGTTTGGATCCCTCCTAATTCAGTCCATTTCTTTATTTCTTCTGGTGTAGCATGTGTCTGTATGTCAATTACATCAAGGGCGGGATCCTTAACTGTCATGCAATGTGTTAGTGTCTGAACTATTGTCTTTGTCATGTCAGTTGTGAGAGTCTGATTCTGAGCAGTCTGTTTAGCTGTTCTGTCAGCTAGGTCATTACCCTGAGAAATGATATCGGTAACTTTTGTATGGGCTTTGCATTTCATAATCGATATTGCAGTAGGTAGATGAATCGCGTCTAATAGGGCTTGAATGAGGGGTCCGTGTTGGATGTGGGCACCGTGAGAAGTTAAATAACCTCTCTCTCGCCACAGTACGCCGAAGTCATGGACGACTCCGAATGCATAACGTGAATCTGTGTATATATTGACTTTCTTATTTGTGGCTTGAATACAGGCTTGTGTCAGAGCGATGAGCTCTGCTGCTTGAGCTGACAAAATGTTAATACGATTTGTTTCAATGACTTCAGTGTCTGTTGTGACTGCGTAAGCGGCCACTAACTCTCCTGTACTTGTTCTCATACATGACCCATCTACATATAATGTCAAGTCTGGATCTGACAAAGGGATATCTGTCAAGTCTTGTCTGGGTTTCGTCGTGATAGTAATGACCTCGACACAATCATGTGCCAATGGATCTGTTCCGCCCACTGGTAACAGTGTGGCAGGATTTAACGTATTACAACGTCTGATTTCTATGTGTGGCTGAAATAATGTCAATTCGTAACCGGTGAGTCTCGCTATAGTCAAGTGTTGTGTTTGTGTGCGGTTCAAAAGAACCTCTACTGCATGTGGTACTTGTACTGTCAGTTGGTGTCCTAACACTATGGCATCGCTTTGTCTGATTGCTAAAGCTGTTGCTGCCACCGATTTCAGGCACGCAGGAAGAGCCTGAGCTACTGGATCTAATGTACTAGAGAAATAAGCACATGGTTTGTGTGATCCTGCTTGTTCCTGAGTGAGTACTGACAAGGCAGTACCTTCGCGTTCTGTAACAAAGAGTGTAAACTGTTTACTGTAACATGGTGTTGCTAAGACAGGTGCTTGGCATAAAGCTTTCTTTAAGCTTTCAAAGGCGTGTGTATGTTCTGGAGTCCAAGGGAGGACAGTCGATGTGGCTGCCTCCTGTGTTGTCAACTGGATGAGTGGTTTTGCTAGAAATGCATATTGAGGGATCCACTGCCTACAGTATGAAGTGAGGCCTATGAAAGCCCGTACCTCCTTTTGTGTCTTGGGTAGTGGCATGTCAGCGATTAACTGGATGCGGTCGGGTGTAAGCTGCCTTCCCTCCTTGGACAGCGAGTGCCCAAGGTAAACAACTCGCTGGACACAGAATTGCAGCTTAGAAGGGGACACCTTGTGCCCCCTGTCAGCCAAAAATTCCAAAACCGTCAGTGACGCCACTTCACATTCATGTTCGCTTCGGGCGGTGATCAGCAGATCATCGACGTACTGAAGCAAGGCAGTGTTAACTGGCATGTGGATACTGTCAAGTTCTCGTTTCAGTGCTTGGCTATAGATGCTGGGGCTTTCTGTAAATCCTTGAGGTGCGCGTGTGAATTTAAAACTTCGTCCATTTAAACTGAACCCGAACAAATATTGACTTTCCGGATCGATTGGGACACTAAAGAAAGCATTCTTGAGATCGATTACAGTGAAGAACGTTGCTTCTGAGTCAATAGCTGTTAGTAATGAAGAGATATCTGGGACCACGGGGTATTGTGGTACAATACATTTATTTAATTCGCGCAGATCAATAACTAATCGATATACTGGTGGTGCCTTTGGATCCGTTCTTTTAAGAATCGGAATTATCGGGGAATTACATACATTGGAGTCGGTTTCGACAACCACTCCTTGTGCAATGAGCTCGTCAATTATTTGCAGCAAAGCCACAACAGCATCGGGTGGTAACTTATATTGTCGTATTCGTGGTAATATTACTCCTGTTTTTAGTGTGACACGATATGGTGTAATATTCATGCAACCAACATCAGTGGGGCCTTGTGCCCATAAATGTGTAGGTAAATTCTGCAGTCGGTGATCCATGTCTCTGGACACGTAGTGACCTTTGAAGTCACGTAGAAATAGTCGTACTCCTTCCGGAGAACAACATATTATAGCTCCTAGAGCTTTCAATGTTTTTATACCTAACAAGTTTTCTGGACATGATTTAGTAAGCAATAAATCTGTAGTACGTGTCAATGGACCAATCGTAAGTGGAAGAGGTTGTGTTACGTCATTTATTATAGGTTTTCCTGAAAATCCAAGGGAAATATTTTGTGAGCCTGAGAGGGGTGCCCCTGGAACTTCACTGCGTCTTATAGTTGTTCTGCTTGCCCCTGTATCAAGTAAAAACTTTCTGTCGTCCCCTAATAGTTCACTATGTACATAAGGTCCCTCTTGGTCTACAGGAACCTCTATAAGGGGTAAGCCAACTTCCCTCTCTAGGCTATCTCATGAGTATCGCTGATAATCGGGATAATCTGCTTGTGCATACTGATACATCTGTTGTGTTGTTGCTTGTGTTGCAGCAATAGGCTGTGCTTGTGGTGGTGCTATGGTCTGTTGTGGAGCTCCCTGTTGCGGAGCTAGTTGTTGCGGAGCTAACCTAGGTTGTGCATGCTGAGGGATTTGTTGTGTATTCTGATCCTGTCTAGGTGGACGTGGTCTCTCCTGAGTTCTACCTGTAGCAATATTATGTTTCAGGACTGGACAATCGTGTATATAATGACCTTGTGGGGTGTTACCTTGCCAGGTACTTTCGAATTTCAATACTCTATTCTTGACTTGTAGCAGAGAATTTTCAACTAATTTTGTCACAAACAGATGTGGATATGACTCACTACTGGCTTTTATGCCACTATTTATACCAAAACATTTTTCAAATCGGGAATAGAAATCACTAGTGTCTTCATCTGGTTTTTGTTTACAGGCTGAGATTGCACCCCAGTCTTCCTTTTTCGCAGTTAATAAACGTGGTAGTACCTGCACTAATAGCCCTGCTAGTGCTGTAGTCTTTTCCCCAAGCCCTGATCCTGCAGCTCGGGCCTTTTCTTCGTTTTCCAATGCTGTCCAATCTATCTTTTGGTCTCCCACCTCCCATTCCTTTTCTTTGAGTTTCTCATAAACACCGGCGGGTAATAGGACCTTTAATATTTTCATAATATCGGGGTAGGTATACTCTCCCATGAGTAACATGTCCTTTATTTCACGGTGGAAACCTGCTGGGTCCTTGTCATGGCTGGGTACTACTTTCTTCATTTCCAATAATTCTAGTTTAGTTATAGGCGTGTACACAAACACGCGTGTAAAATTATCACCGGCACCTCTAATTGGGTGCACTTCGCGTAACGGGTTCTGTCTATCTATGTGATACATTTTTCTTCCCATGATGGGAACTGGAACGTGTTCTGGGCATACGAAATTTAAATATTGGTTTCGGAATTCTAGAATTTCTTTAATCAAATCAGTACTTGACCCTCTCCATATATTCGTGAGCAGTTCTGTCAATATGTCAGGTAAGGGTCCTGGATCGGAGTGCTGGCTCTTATATAATATAAGGAGGTGTTGAATCATGTATATACTAGCTAAACGCTGTTCGTATGGGTCAAGATTCAGAAACGTGTGTGCAAGTACATCATCATTGTATTCGCTGGGACTGTCAGCCCATTGTACTGCTGACCTAGCTAATTCTTGTTCGTCCATGGAATCGAGCATATGGTACCCCCTTCGATCTCGGAGTAATTTATCAGCGGCTTGGAATAGGTGTTCGGGGGATTTTGTATTTAACATAGGATTTGGAAAATGTCTATTATATTCTGGACGTAGTGGACGTATCGGGTCATTAAAGCCTCTAGTATTGGTATGGGGTCTTCCTCTACCTACATAAGCTATCGTTTCTATTTGTTCTGATTCTTGCTCCTCCTCCTCTTCTGATTCTACTCTGTCTGTTTCTCGTCTTTCTTTATGTATTCGTTCTACTTCCTTGCGGATCTTTCGACACATGACGATTATACACGCCTGTCTATCATGTTTCTCTTCTGATACGTTCTGACCCCATTTGACAAGTTTTTGCATGGTATCGTGATCTGCCCCGGGCCTGTCTTGATTCCTAATTACACAATTTATGAAAAAGCGTAGTAGTTGTCTTTGGACATCCACTTTCTGGTATTCCATAGCTTCGTTAATACTTTCTGGACCTCGTCCTGTTTGGACAAAGCGATATATTTCATCTAGGTGTTCACCCATTCCTGGTATCGTCATTAAATATAATGTAGCTCGTCGTATACGTAGTGATGATATGAGCAATTTATCCTGTCTAACTGGTACTGGGTCGTATCTACAATCCACAAGCTGTTCTTTAAACATGTCGGATGTCGCCAATTGGGGTGTACGTTGGAGTGCTAAATCTCTGAGGGTCTGTTTATTTCGCGGCGGGGTGGCAAACATGTCTGTCGTACCTCCTGTAGCACCATCTGAGGTGCTAGGCACGAAAGGATTCGTTGGACGTAGGATAGAGATTGTAGATGCAGGAAAAACTGTAGAAACGGACGGACCTGTGGGAACTTGTGTAGGAGTTTGTAGTTGCGGGGATACAGACGGATGCCCTTGGTGCTGAACACCATCGGCAAGCGGTGTGTGTGGTATGGCATTAGCATACTCGGGAGCTACGTCATCTAAATAGGAAGAAAGGAAAACGTCCTTTGCTGTTTTGGGATGTGTTTTGGGATGTGCTTTTATCGGGAGCAATGGAGGAGTTAAGTCTTTTGGTATTTCCGGAATAGCTTTAGGTAACCCTTCGGCCAGAAGAGGATACATACCATTCATAAGAGTGTTTCTTTGTCTATCTACTTGTTCTGAGTTTACTCGGGTACCTTCCTCAAGTAATAGATTTTCTCGGGTTTTATTTGAATTCTCTCTACCTTTCTCTTCCTGTCTGTGCGCTTTTTCTGTACGTCTGTATGATTCTTTACGCCATAATTCAATGGCATCTTTCTGTGACTGTCTGGCTTTCTTTTTCCATAATTCTTCTTCTACTCTCATGATGCAATCTGCATCCCAGGTCCCTGCTGCGGGCCATCTCTGACTCTCTGGTAATTCTTTGGTGTAGTCCACCCATAAATCAAGAAATAATACGGCATCTAGACCATGCTTATGATACATAAAGTATCCTGGAGTGTCCCTAGGTGGAATGGGAACAGCTTCTTCGAGTACACCTTTTCTAGTTTTGATCTGTCTTAGTTTCGAAAAGAGCGGCATTTTTAGATCTTGTTTCTTAGAACACACTTTATACAATGAACATAATACTGAACAGTCATTCACACCACAATGTATAGAACGTATTAAAACATTTAACATTTAACAGTTTTAACGAACAATGATAACTAATAGAAAGCTAGTTACTGACATAATACTGACACTAGATGATACTTATTTATATGCAAGACATACTATATATACTGCTAAACAGTACAGATACACTGCTGAAACAGTGCAGACCGGATTTGTGTACCCAAACCCGTCTTGACCGGCACAGACTATGTGCACGTTAAATGCCTCCCCGGTAACGGTACTCACCGGGTAGCTCGGAACGGAAGGCCTCGGAACGGAACTGAAACTGGACCGGACTGGACTCGACTCGACTGGACTCGGAACTTCGGAACTCGGTGGGACTCTGTATACCTCGGATCTTGCTCTCTCAGCTAGGCTCTGGTCGGGATACTTCGCACTTCTCACCGCCTCGTCTGGGTGTTGATCGCAGCCTCAGTCACCCCCGCTCGGCCGGAGGGAGATACAGGAAATCCTGCGGGTACGCGTTTTTGTCCGTTCAGCTGTGGCAGGAGACCGGGCCTGCAACGCACCGCCGGCGCGTGAGATGAGAAAGTGTCCCTGTTCGGGCGCCAATTTATGTGGTAAATATTTCGTTACCGGTACTATTTTTTATGCGGTAAAGTCTTAGTAAGAATAACTCAGTAAAAATAAGAGGCAGAATCCGTGGTATTAGAGGTTTTAAAAGGCTTTATTCCTATATAAAGGAATACAATTCGAATTGTGGGCCTTCTATTCCATCACCACGAAAGTTCAGGAAGGAAGGGGGCATATATTATTGACAGATAGGCAGTTTTATAGAAAATACATTACAGTGAAACAGATGCAAGAGGCGTGACAGCTGATAATTCAGATAAACTGTACATACGTAACTAATAGAGGCGTAAACATGGGTGTAACTAAAATACGTCATTAAACATGATGTCATAAGTGGGTGGATCCATAGAAGAATCCTGCAATGTCAGCAGAAATATTTGGCAGAGATGCGCGCGCAGCCGCATGACGTGTGATTGACGTGCAACTAGAGAGTGAAGGGGACTTGACATTTAGCTCTACATGTGGAGACAGAAGTCTGGGGTTATGTCAACCTAATCCCAAATCATATCTAATATCCTATGTTTAAAGAACTGTGTTATCCAAAAGGAAAGGTCTCTAGGATAGAATCTATTCTATACTGACTGTTAGTGCGTGTACAAGCGTCTAAGTGTCTACATGAGATGCGAGGGGGTAGGAATATTCCATGGTAACGGGGCTATGAATTACTTGCATGAGGACAGCGAGGCCTGGCCCCTTTGCACGGTAGCTGGAGGAATGTTTACCTAAACTACTAGACAGGAATGCATCGGATGAGGAGGGAGGAGATAATCTTGAAGGTGAAATACAGTTTTTGGCAAGCAATATGCTGGATCAGGCACCGTTAGCCGCGCAGGGAGTAGGACAAAGTTCATGGATACAGATGTAGGCTCAGACTGGAGCTTTCAGAGGCAGAAGGCAGGAAAAGGCTTGATGACAGAATTCGGGGCCTACTCGCCTGAATCTGTAAAATGTGGAAAGTGAACCACATAAAGTCGGTGGCCTTTCATACTTAGGAATGGAATATCTGACCCATTCATGGCGGGTCTGAAAGAGGGCATGTTGATGGTGGACGCACATATATTTGCGTCTTCAAAACTGGAGCAGGAGGGAACATACATGTACTTATAGCATGTACATGGAGCCGTTGGGGTCTACGATAGGGGACATAACTGATCACAAAATTCATATTTCCTCAGAACCAGGTCAGCAGAGCTGCTTTAGAGCCAAGGGACCAGGTCAGCAGAGCTGCTTTAGAGCTAAGGGACCAGGTCAGCAGAGCTGCTCTAGAGCCTGAGAACCAGGTCAGCAGAATTGCTTTAGAGCCATAGAACCGGGTCAGCAGAGGAGCTGCTGTAGAGCCAGAGAAACCAGGTCAGCAGAGCTGCTTTAGGGGGAGAGAACCAGGTCAGCAGAGCTGCTTTAGAGCTAGAGAACCAGATCAGCAGAGCTGCTTTAGAGCCAGAGAACCAGGTCAGCAGAGCTGCACTAGAGTCATAGAACCGGGTCAGCAGAGCTGCTTTAGAGCCAGAGAACCAGGTCAGCAGAGCTGTTGTAGAGCCAGAGAACGAGATCAGCAGTGCTGCTCTGTAGCCTAAGAACCAGGTCAGCAGATCTGCTCTAGAGCCAGAGAACCAGGTCAGAAGACCTGCTGTAGAGCCAGAGAAACCAGGTCAGGAGAGCTGCTTTAGAGGTAAAGAACCAGGTCAGCAGAGCTGCTTTAGAGCCAGAGAACCAGGTCAGCAGAGCTGCTCTAGAGGCAGAGAACCAGGTCAGTAGAGCTGATTTAGAGGGAGAGAACCAGGTCAGCAGAGCTGCTTTAGAGCCAGAGAACCAGGTCAGCAGAGCTGCTTTAGAGCCATAGAACCAGGTCAGCAGAGCTGCTCTAGAGCCTAAGAACCGGGTCAGCAGAGCTGCTCTAGAGCCAGAGAACGAGGTCAGCAGAGCTGCTGTAGAGCCAGAGAAACCAGGTCAGTAGAGCTGCTTTAGAGCAAGAGAACCAGGTCAGCAGAGCTGCTTTAGAGGGAGAGAACCAGGTCAGCAGAGCTGCTTTAGAGCCAAGGGACCAGGTCAGCAGAGCTGCTCTAGAGCCTGAGAACCAGGTCAGCAGAACTGCTTTAGAGCCTAAGAACCGGGTCAGCAGAGGAGCTGCTTTAGAGCAAGAGAACCAGGTCAGCAGAGCTGCTCTAGAGCCTAAGAACCGGGTCAGCAGAGCTGCTCTAGAGCCAGAGAACGAGGTCAGCAAAGCTGCTGTAGAGCCAGAGAAACCAGGTCAGTAGAGCTGCTTTAGAGCAAGAGAACCAGGTCAGCAGAGCTGCTTTAGAGGGAGAGAACCAGGTCAGCAGAGCTGCTTTAGAGCCAAGGGACCAGGTCAGCAGAGCTGCTCTAGATCCTGAGAACCAGGTCAGCAGAACTGCTTTAGAGCCATAGAACCGGTTCAGCAGAGGAGCTGCTTTAGAGCAAGAGAACCAGGTCAGCAGAGCTGCTCTAGAGCCTAAGAACTAGGTCAGCAGAGCTGCTCTAGAGCCAGATAACCAGGTCAGGAGAGCTGCTGTAGAGCCAGAGAAACCAGGTCAGCAGAACTGCTGTAGAGCCAGAGAAACCAGGTCAGTAGAGCTGCTTTAGAGCAAGAGAACCAGGTCAGCAGAGCTGCTTTAGAGGGAGAGAACCAGGTCAGCAGAGCTGCTTTAGAGCTAAGGGACCAGGTCAGCAGAGCTGCTCTAGAGCCTGAGAACCAGGTCAGCAGAACTGCTTTAGAGCCTAAGAACCGGGTCAGCAGAGGAGCTGCTTTAGAGCAAGAGAACCAGGTCAGCAGAGCTGCTCTAGAGCCTAAGAACCGGGTCAGCAGAGCTGCTCTAGAGCCAGAGAATGAGGTCAGCAAAGCTGCTGTAGAGCCAGAGAAACCAGGTCAGTAGAGCTGCTTTAGAGCAAGAGAACCAGGTCAGCAGAGCTGCTTTAGAGGGAGAGAACCAGGTCAGCAGAGCTGCTTTAGAGCCAAGGGACCAGGTCAGCAGAGCTGCTCTAGATCCTGAGAACCAGGTCAGCAGAACTGCTTTAGAGCCATAGAACCGGGTCAGCAGAGGAGCTGCTTTAGAGCAAGAGAACCAGGTCAGCAGAGCTGCCCTAGAGCCTAAGAACTAGGTCAGCAGAGCTGCTCTAGAGCCAGATAACCAGGTCAGCAGAGCTGCTGTAGAGCCAGAGAAACCAGGACAGCAGAGCTGCTTTAGGGGTAGAGAACCAGGTCAGCAGAGCTGCTTTAGAGCTAGAGAACCAGATCAGCAGAGCTGCTTTAGAGCCAGAGAACCAGGTCAGCAGAGCTGCACTAGAGTCATAGAACCGGGTCAGAAGAGCTGCTTTAGAGCCAGAGAACCAGGTCAGCAGAGCTGTTGTAGAGCCAGAGAACGAGATCAGCAGTGCTGCTCTGTAGCCTAAGAACTAGGTCAGCAGAGCTGCTGTAGAGCCAGAGAAACCAGGACAGCAGAGCTGCTTTAGGGGTAGAGAACCAGGTCAGCAGAGCTGCTTTAGAGCTAGAGAACCAGATCAGCAGAGCTGCTTTAGAGCCCGAGAACCAGGTCAGCAGAGCTGCACTAGAGTCATAGAACCGGGTCAGAAGAGCTGCTTTAGAGCCAGAGAACCAGGTCAGCAGAGCTGTTGTAGAGCCAGAGAACGAGATCAGCAGTGCTGCTCTGTAGCCTAAGAACTAGGTCAGCAGAGCTGCTCTAGAGCCAGAGAACCAGGTCAGCAGACCTGCTGTAGAGCCAGAGAAACCAGGTCAGGAGAGCTGCTTTAGAGGTAGAGAACGAGGTCAGCAGAGCTGCTTTAGAGCCAGAGAACGAGGTCAGCACAGCTGCTTTAGAGCCAGAGAACCAGGTCAGCAGAGCTGCTTTAGAGGAAGAGAACCAGGTCCACAGAGCTGCTTTAGAGGGAGAGAACCAGGTCAGCAGGTCTGCTTTCGAGCCAAGGGACCAGGTCAGCAGAGCTGCTCTAGAGCCAGAGAAACAGGTCAGCAGAACTGCTTCAGAGCCATAGAACAGGGTCAGCAGAGCTGCTTTAGAGGGAGAGAACCAGGTCAGCAGAGCTGCTTTAGAGCCAGAGAAGCAGGTGAGCAGAGCTGCTCTAGCTGACACTGACTGACTGACACTGACTGATTGACACTGACTGACACTGATTGACTGACACTGACTGACACTGACACTGATTGACTGAAACTGACTGACTGACAATGACTGACACTGATTGACTGAAACTGACTGACTGACAATGACTGACACTGATTGACTGACACTGACTGACTGACTGACTGACTGACACTGATTGACTGACACTGACTGACTGACGGACACTGACTGACTGACACTGACTGACACTGACTGACTGACACTGACTGACACTGACTGACTACTCTCTACTAGTCTACTACTCACTCTCTACTACTCTCTCCTACTCTCTCTCTACTACTCACTCTCTACTACTCTCTACTACTCACTCTCTACTACTCTCTAGTATTCACTCTCTACTACTCACTCTACTACTCTCTACTAATCTCTACCACTCACTCTCTACTACTCTACTACTCACTCTCTACTACTCACTCTCTACTACTCTACTACTCTCTACTACTCACTCTCTACTACTCTCTACTACTCACTCTCTACTACTCACTCGCTACTACTCTCTACTACTCACTCTCTACTACTCTCTACTACTCACTCTCTACTACTCACTCGCTACTACTCTCTACTACTCACTCTCTACTACTCTCTCTCTACTACTCTCTTCTATTCACTCTCTACTACTCACTCTCTACTACTCTGTACTACTCACTCTATTACTCTCTACCACTCACTCTCTGCTACTCTACTACTCACTCTCTACTACTCCCTACTACTCTCTCTCTACTACTCACTCTACTACTCTCTACTACTCACTCTCTGCTACTCTCTCTCTACTACTCACTCTCTACTATTCACTCTACTACTCACTCTCTACTACTCACTCTCTACTACTCACTCTCTACTACTCTCTACTACTCACTCTCCACTACTCACTCTCTACTACTCGCTGTGAGAAAGTGGCTCTGTATATACTGTTCCCAAATAGGCACAGGGTGTACAGAGTCCACAGTTCCCAGTCCCCAGAGGCTTGGCAGAGGCTAAAGTTAGATATAACCTTACTCTCTAAAGTGGTAGCTTGGTTGAGCAGTAAGGCATTATCAGAGGACAGTGTAAAGCATTTGTTGTACACACTCAGTCAGCAAATGGTCTCACACACTCAATAACTGAACTCTAGGCCAATGGTTTATATATAAAAAATATATGCTTGTTTTATTTTAGAACCAACAATTGGATTTAAAATATACTTTCTCATAATGAGATGCTTTATATAAATACTTTTGCAATATGCAATTGACTTTTGTAAACAGTTACAAGTAGTTGCAATAGGCAACACTATTTTAAACACAATAATGCATTGAGTTCAATGGAAGTTTCATGTTATTTGCCACAGATCACTTTTAGGATTACTTTTGGAATTCCAGGACTGGATCCTAGATTCAGTCTTGGGCCAGTACTTGGAATCAAGTGATAAAAGTCGACTTAATTACTGTGATGATTTTTAGACAATATTTTGCTATTTTAAAAGTTGACACTTAGAAAATATTTCATAGAAAACAGTCAATGATTCCCTATGTCAGAAAATTCAAGTTACAGGTATAGTATGTTCTTGTTACTTTTGTAATCCAGTACTGGGTGCCCAGACTCAGTGCTGGGACCTTTATTCAAAACAGGTAAGTAATTACCTTTTCAGATATTATACGATTTTTAAAGAATAATTAAAGATTGCAGAAATTGACACTTAGAAGAAATTTCACAGAAAAACAGTCAATGATTTCCTATGGAGGAAAATTGGGTTACTGGTAAGTAAAGTTGTAAGTAGTTTTCAGAGTCAGTGCTGGGTAGCAAGATCCAGCACTGGGAGCTCACGTAAGAGCAGGTGAGTATTTTCGTTTTCGTTACTAGGCTGATTTTTGGTGAATTTTTTTGGTTTTGAAAAGTCCACACTTAGAAGAAATTTCAGGAAAAAGCCAGTCAATGTTACCCTATGAAGAAAATTGAGTTATCGGTTTAAAGATAAGTACTCGACTGGCAGAGTTGAGGTTCTGGGCATAGACTCAGGGGTCCTCCAGGGTCAGGTAGGTACAGTTGGTTCACTCCCAGCGGCACTAGGGCGGCCGGGTGCAGAGAGAGTTAGGCCCAATGTTATCCTATGAGGGATAGGGGGGCCTTGGTTGGTGGCTGCTGACTAGCAGGCCACGCGGCTGTGGGAGCTGGGCTCCTGGTCACTTACTCAGGGCAAGTGGGGAAGTAGATAGGTGTAGAGGTTGCACTGCCAGGGCCACTCGGGCGGCTGGGTGCAGGGTGCTTTTAAGCCTTCGGGCGCTCAATTGATTTCAATGGGAAATCTCCGGTTTAGATAAAGACTGCAAGCTCGGGGACGAGGATTCTTCAGGTGCCACCACCACTTCGAGAGGTAAGTTGGGTAGTTGGAGGATAGGTAGGTACCCTGGGATTGGGCGCAGGGGGCCGCTGGGCGCCGGGTGCAGGGGTGCCTTTTGGTGTCGGGAAATCTTACCCTCTGTTGATCGCGGTTGGGGGGGCACCTTGTTCTGAGGCTGCAGGCTTCTTCAGGAGTGTCGAGGGAGGTCCTTGGGTGCCAGACTCGGGGTCACAGTCACCGTGGGGTCGTCCTCGTGGTCTTTGTTCACTCCGGCACAGGCCAGGCTTGGCAGGTGCAGGATGTGCTGGGTCTGCGGTTCCGGGCTGCTGCCAGGGATTGGAAATAGGTTTTGAGTAGAGCCTCTACTCATGGGAGTCCCAGGGACTTAGAGTCAAAAGGTAGCCAGGTTTGTGAGGTTGCTGGCCACAAGAGATGCTGGGTTGGAGCAGGAGCAGGTTCGAGGGTCGACAGGCCAGTAAGGCTGGGGCCAAAGCAGTTTGTGTTTTCCTCTTCTTAGCAGCTGCAGGGCAGGTCTTCTTTCTTCTAGCTCTTCTTCGGATTTTGGAATCTGAAATCTCCGAAAGGAAGGTTTAGGGTGCCCCTAAATACTAGATTTAGGGGTGTTACAGGTAGGTGAAGGGCAGGGACCAATGGGTCCCTGTCCTGGGGTGGGTACACCTCCTATCCTGCCTCTCTCCTGTGGGAGGGGGGCAGTAGCCTAGTCCTGATAGGGTAGGGCTTCCCATCTTCAAAATGGCGAGAGCCCGGAGATGTGCTTCACCTCGCCTCCCCCACCTGAGGGGTGGGGTTGGCAGGCTGGCACATCCCCTGTCCTTATTTGGGGTTTCCGGCCAAGCTTCCCGCCAGAGTGGGGGGTTGCAAAGGCATGCCACAGAGGCGGCATGCCTTTGAAGCTTCCCCCTGCCCATCCTGGGGGAGGAGATTTAGCACCTTGCCCAGGATGTGCATTGTTGCAGGCCCAGGAGAGCAGGGGCTCTCCTACCCAGGGGTCCAGCAACATGTCTGCTGTGCGGCAGCCTAGGCAGCCTTAGAACAGACGTGGATTGTAGGTTAGGTTTTAGGGGGCATCTCTAAGATGCCCTCTGGGGTGCTTGGCACATTAAATCCCACACTGACATCAGTGTGGGTTTAATGTGCTGAGAAGTTTGATACCAAACTTCTCAGTCTTCAGTGTTGCCATTATGGTGCTGTGGAGTTCGTGTTTGACGAGCTCTCAGCACCATGTACTCTTAAATGGCAGCACTGCACTTACAGTGCACAGGAATGGATCTGGGTACTGGAGGGGCACAGGGCTCCTGCTCCTATGCCCATACCATTGGCATAGGGCACCCAGCTAGAGGGGTGGCTGATATATGCCATGGCAGTGTAGGTGATGGGCATGGCACACAGGGATGTGTCGACTCTTTGTTTTGTCTTGCACCCAGACACTCAGCCTGCAAGGGCAGTGTGTGTGTGTAAGGGTACAGGGCTTCTAAGGGTGGCACAATGAGTGCTGCAGCCCTTAGAGGCCTTCCCTGGTCACAAGGCCCTGGGTACCTTGGGTACCATTTACCAGGGGCTGACATGTGGCCAGGGTTTGCCAATTTGGGTTTTAGGGAAGGAACATAGGCCCTGGGCTCCTGATTGGCAGGAGTCCAGGGCACACTCAGTCAAAGTACATTCAGCAATTCAGCAAAAAGTGGGGGCATGCCATGCAAGAAAGATGGCACTTTCTCACACTCGCTCTCTACTACTCTCTACTACTCACTCTGTACTACTTACTCTCTACTACTCTACTACTCTCTACTACTCTCTCTACTACTCACTCTCTAGTACTCTCTACTACTCACTCTCTACTATTCTCTACTACTCACTCTACTACTCTCTACCACTCACTCTCTACTACTCTACTACTCACTCTCTACTACTCTCTCTACTACTCACTCTCTACTATTCACTCTCTACTACTCTCTACTGCTCACTCTCCACTACTCACTCTATACTACTCGCTCTCAACTACTCTCTACTACTCACTCTACTACTCACTCTCTACTACTCTACTACTCTCTCTTACTCTCTCTACTTCTCACTCTCTACTACTCACTCTCTACTACTCACTCTCTACTACACACTCTCTACTACTTGCTCTCTACTACTCGCTCTCTACTACTCTCTAGTACTCACTCTACTACGCACTCTCTACTACTCTCTACTACTTACTATACGACTCACTCTCTACTACTCACTCTCTACTACTCCACTACTCTCTACTACTCACTCTCTACTACTCACTCTCTACTACTCTACTACTCTCTACTACTCTTTCTCTACTACTCACTTTCTACTACTCTCTACTACCCACTCTCTACTACTCTCTCTCTACTTCTCTCTACTACCCACTCTCTACTAATCACTCTCTACTACTCACTCTCTACTACTCTCTACTACTCACTCTCTACTACTCTCTCTCTACTACTCACTCTCTACTACTCACTCTCTAGTACTCACTCTCTACTACTCACTCTCCACTACTCACAATCTACTACTCACTCTCTACTACTCTCTACTACTCACTCTCTAATACTCACTCTCTACTACTCACTCTCTGCTACTCTTTACTACTCACTCTCTATTACTCTCTACTACTCACTCTACTACTCACTCTCTACTACTCTCTACTACTCTCTACTTCTCACTCTCTACTACCCACTCTCTACTACTCTCTACTAATCACTCTCTACTACTCACTTTCTACTACTCACTCTCTACTACTCTCTACTACTCACTCTCTAATACTCACTCTCTACTACTCACTCTCTGCTACTCTTTACTACTCACTCTCTACTACTCTCTACTACTCTCTCTACTACTCACTCTCTACTACTCTCTACTACTCACTCTCTACTACCCACTCTCTACTACTCACTCTACTACTCTCTACTACTCACTCTCTGCTACTCTCTCTACTACTCTACTACTCACTCTCTACTCTCTATTACTCACTCTCTACTCTCTACCTCTCTACTTCTCTCTCTACTACTCTCTACCTCTCTACCTCTCTTTACCGCTCTCTACACGCACACATATGCACATATATATATGCATATATATGCATATGCATTTATATATATGTATGTGTATATATATATATACATACATACATAAACATATATATAATCTGCATATCTATATAAATACAAATATAAATGCACGCATACATATACATATATGCATACATCTGCATGTTATGTACATGAAAGTTTGTAAAACACTAATACAAGCAAAGCTAAAAAGCCACCTAATTACAAACAGAATTGCTTTAACCCCTTGCATGCCCGCCCCTTTCCCCGCCCAGTGCCGCGCCTTTCATTAGCGGGCGGAGTTCATGACGAGCTGGACTCGTCATGGGCACAGCGCCACCGCAGCCCATGACGAGTCCAGCTCGTCATGGGCACTGAAGGGGTTAACTAAAACGAGGGCGAGACCTATTGCATTTTCAATGCTTGTTTACTTTGTTTCCACCAAGAAGGCATTCAGATGTGTCACACATTTGCCATAGATTCTGAATGGTAGCACTCTAGTTGCTAATTAGATGACTGTAGTAAAGCTACTGCTCACCAGGGAAGTCTGCTGCTGGTATTCAAAGTGCATGTTTCAGTCTGCATGTCAGAATTTCTTAATGAAATAGAAGAAGATTTGAGAAGTCACTCAAAATGTGCCCTAATTTTTCTTTCTGCAGCACTAATCATACTTTCTATGGCAAAATGAACCCCCTCAGTTTGTTCCTTTTTAAATTAAATGTTTTAAGAGTTACCACTTTATTCCAATCAAGATGGCTTCAGGTGTGCCCTACGTTTATCATAAGTAGGACTGTTAGCGCTCTAGTTGTTCTTTGAAACATTCTGGGAAGCTGCAGTAGAACACAAAGGAATCAACTGACAGTCTCTGCCCTTGTTGTATGTACATGCTTTACTGAGAATGTCAGACTTCATTCTCACATGACTGAGAAAGATAATGTGTATTTACAGAAAATATGCTCTCAGTTTAGCTTATTGATCACCTTCCAAACCTCTGTGGGAAAAGCATGAGAAAATAGTTTTCTCTTAAACATGATTTATGATATCCCAGCAAAAGGCTTTTTCACATGGTAAAATCACCTTAGAACATACCACAATTCCTAAAATGAGCATGGTACCATCAACAAATGATTTATAATGTAACTAAAGTCTTAAAACCTTCTATTAATTGCAATGCTTTTTAATGAGGTGCTATCATGTATATTGGTCCCAAGATGGCTGCCAACACTTCTTGGATAAAGTTCTGACAGACAATCAGATCTCACGATGAGATGTGTGGTTAGGCTTCGCCCAGATATATATGTGATTTTACTTTTGATTTTCTCAGGAACTACTGAACGGATTTACACCATTTAAGCAAAAGGCACGAGTCTGAACTGAGGACTACCTTTCTGCCAAATTTGGTGTAATTCCGTTCAGCAGTTCGGGCTGTAGCTGCGGCTAAAGGTCCTATGGAAAATTGCATGGGGAAAACACGTTTTGGGACCCCCCTTTTTTCTCGGCCCCCGCTACACGAATCATCCCGAGACTTTCAGGATAGGAGCGGACCGGAGGTGGCCAAAAGTTTTAAAAAGTTTGCGAAGATTCGTCAATCGGCGCCAAAGTTATTGGGAATAGAATGTTGCGGATTTCCTATGGAAAATAGGTCCTAACTATAACTACCTACTGGCGACCGCCAGTAGGTAAAATATATATATATATATATATATATATATATATATATATATATATATATATATATATATATATCCAGTCACAAGAATTGCTAGTCGTGCGCTCCTAGTAATACGAATCACTGACACTTCGGAGATTCAAGGGTGTTTAATTACAACGCGTTTCAGCTTGCTGAGAAGCCTTGTTCACGTAATCCGATTATCAAAAATCACCACATACATCCCCTCTCAAACTCATATCTCACCTTTAAAATTAGTTAGTTGAGAAAGAAATGTGGCACTCAAACAGCAGATTATCAGAGTCAGAATCTCAGAGCTGTACACCTCTCTCCTCCCACCAGAACCAGTAAATGGCAATGTTTCCCTCACTTTTTTCACACATATACATGTTAATTACAAATCTCAGTGCTTCCCACATTTTTTCAAATGAAATCACACATTTCTATTGGTTGAAAACTTCAACCCTTTTCCAAATGAACCCTTCCCCCAACTTGACTTCTGCCTGCTACCATAGCAACAGCTCATGGAACACTGGTGTGAGCAGAGAGGTCAGAAGTTCAGCACACAATGTTTCTATTCCAAAGAGCAAGAGTGCTTCACCTGTCAAACCTAACAGCAAATCCAAATTAATCTTCTGTGGGAACACAATTTTCTGAACCAATACAAAACATGCTTCTAAAAATGTACACATACAGCCTAGTTTTAACTGTAAAATGGTTTGAATCAGCCAATGAGTTCTTTTTATTTAAAAAAAATATGTATGCCTCCATTTTACAACTGTCTTTCATTTCATATTGCCATTCTACTGAAAGACACCTTCTGAGTGCATCCTGTTCTCCTTGAAAGATGTTCACAGTGTGGATTGTAGGTCACAGCTATGTCTTCTGGAGTGAAAAGTATGCAGAAAAAAGAGGTATGGTGAGAGACCTTGCTTTGCCAAATGTAGACATTAAATGGATTGGTCAGAGAGGGTTAAAGTGGCACCAATTAATGCCTTTGGTGAAATCTTTTCTACACCTCCAACAGCCTAACCTTATTATTGTGCACTGTGGTGGAAATGACCTAGGCACTTTAACTGGGGTAGGTCTGGAAATGCTTGTTAAGGACACCTTTGTGCAATTAATGTCGCTTTTTCCTCAATCTGCCTTTGTATATTCTAATATATGCCAAAGGCAAAAGTGGAACTGGTCCAACCGATTTGGTCCACAGATTGACAAAGCAAGAAAGCACGTCAACAAATCTATTTCTGCTTTCCAGTATGGGTTCTATATACCACAACAACTTGCGTTACAACATATAAGGCATTTTTAGAGGAGACGGTGTTCATTTCACAGATGAAGACAACAGAGTCTTCCTCTTGAACTTTAGACTCTGCATCGGTACTTACTTGTAGGTACAAAACAACACTCAATTAACACAACGGCTCTATTTAGAGCCAACCAACATCTAAACACTTATACTTGATTTTTTAATCTATTTTTTTAATGTTTTTTTTTCCACCGTGCGCGGTCCCCCTGACAAGGCCTAGGGGGTCAGGGACTCTCTACCCTTCCCCCTTTTCACGTTCTCCACTTGTGTTTTTAACTCTCTTCTACCTCTAAAACTCAAAATGGCGCGTGCGCGCACCCAGCGATTTTTTTGAAAAAAAAATGAAATGTTTTTTTCACCCTTCGGGGTCCTTCAGGGACCTCCTGACAAAGGCTAGGGGGTCAGGAACTCTCTACCCTGCCCCCTTTTCACGTTCTCCACCTTTCTTTTTCCCTGTCACACACACAACACACAAAATGGCGGCCGACACTTCCTGATTTCGACAGATTCGAATGTTGACTGTCACGAATCCACCAATCAGAATTACGCTCGCGCACGTTAGGGTGCACGCACCGTGCGCGTACGGTGCGCGTATGGTGCGCGGCTATAGATATGTCTGTAATTTTAACTGCAATTTTCTCAGGAACTACTGAACAGATTGACACCATATATGCAAAAGGCACTTCCCTGACCTGAGGACTACCTCTTTGCCAAATTTCATTTAATTCTGATCAGCCGTTCGGGCTGTACCTTCGACTAAAGGTCCTATGGGAAAATGCATGGGGAAAACAAGTTTTGGGACCCCCCTTTTTTCTCAGCCCCCGCTTGACGAATCACCCCGAGACTTCCAGGGTAGGAGCTAAGCGGAGCGCCCCATTAGTTTTGAAAATTTCGCGAGGATTCGTCAACCGGCGCAAAAGTTATTCAAAATAGAATTTTCAGATTTCCTATGGAAACACGGTCCTAACTATAACTATCTACTGGCGACCGCCAGTAGATAATATGTTACATATCTTAATCCAAATACATCCCCTGCATGATTACTTTACGTCAACATAAAAGGTTGCTGGCCATGCCACAATAAAGATCAGTACTGTACTCTACACTTGTGTTAACTACTGTACCCAGCACTGCTGATGCATTTTTAACTGAATGGAGAAGAATGGGTTTCAGTTTGCTCAAATGATGGAAAACACACTGACACAGGAATGACCTTGAGTCTCAAGGAGGCATAAGCATCAAACATCACTTCCAAATTCATTACTTTTTCAGTGAGTTACAATTCAAGGTCAAAGATGTTAAGTGGTTTAAGGTAGGACCTACCATTGACTTCAAAAAGTATTAACTCTGGTACAGAGCTAATTATCTGGAGGAAACTAGCACTGAGCCAGGACTGAATGTCTCAAGCAAGCTGCTGCAGATCATTATCTGGCAATGGTCAAGAGAGAAGCTAATGTATTGTGTGCCAGTGTGAGGTTGGAAAAAGAATAGCCATTCCTTGGAGAGGAGACCACAATCAGTCCTCCTACTCTCAGAAAATAAAGTACATAGTTGGTGAATACCCTTACAAAACAGTGTGATGGGTCACTGATTCAAAATCTGCTGAGGGGTATAACAACATAAACAGAGATGGAGACTGCCTCCTCATCATGGCTCACCCTAGAAGACCAAAATTGACATTTCAGTCACATGCCATGGATGGGATAGAATGAAATACTTTTGGCTTATAGGTTATTCTAGCATTTTCACAAGCGTTTACAAAGTGTTGTTAGTCCAAACATTGGCTAGGTAGGAGTGGACTTTGTAATTCGGAGGATGACTAGGCAGACTTTCAAGGAAGTGGGAGCATACGATTCCTTGATGGACAGATTCATTATCTGCCGAATGATAAGAGCAAACAGGATCTTTCAATAGTACAGCCAGTTAGGAGTGGAATCTGTCAGGGTTTAAGACTTTCCAGCACAATATTCACTTCTGTCGGGTAAACTTGATTAAGGAGAAATTTAGAAGAGGTATGAACGGTCACATCGCTGATCAAGGAGTGTGCGCTATGTGTAGTTGGCCGTTTATTGTGATCATCAGGATGAGAATGTCCCCTGCATGTAGGAATGACGGTTTCCACTGCCCTAAGTGCCCAACTGTGTGTATCTGGTATCCTGGTTTTTAACTTTGGCCACAGCCTCACGATAATCTAATGTATGTGCAAAGAACTTCAGGGGAACAAGGCACAGATGTCTGTTCTACCCATTACTACTTGCCATGGCGCCATTGGTCTGTTTATTTTTGTAAGAGAGCCGATAAGTAGAGCATCCAGCAGCTAGGCATGTTGCAGATCCTTCACCTGGTGGATCCTTGCACCAAGTTAGATGTGGTGATGGAGCTTTTACCCAATTTTGGAGAAGTATCGGTCCTGTGAACTAACTGGGGTAAATCCTGGCTTTTCCTGAACAGAGTTGTAGATTCAGAAAAACCCTGGTCGGTTTCATTATGCCCTTGACGTGGATTCAGATACCTTCAAGTATCTAAGTTATGGTTTTATCGCGCAGATGAACAATTCATATAGGGCAACCTGGGTAGAGGGGTATCCGTTCCTCTGTTCCCTTCTGGAAGGGATTTCCACTGTCACCGTTAAGCGGAGTGGCTTTTGAGAAGATACAGCTACTCCTGCACTTGCCATATTATTTGTGTAGCCCTACTGATGTGTTTCAGGTGCTCCTCCTTCAGGGACTTGAATAGTCAACTCTCAGACTTCATCTGAGCTGGTAAGCACAAGAGGATCTGAGTAGCCCAGGATGTTGCCATTGATACGGGGGGTGCGCCTCCCATATATCGAATTCTACTACTTGGATGCTCAGTTGACCTGGTCAAAGAGGTAGTTGGGGGAGTCGGACGACTGGGAGATACTAGGGACTGAGGTCTTGCAGGGTGATACTTCTCTCTCTGACTGAAACGTTAATGGTGGAAACAGTGCGACTGGGATCCTTGCCTTGGGTGCCCGCCATTGCCGAGCATTGTTGGCAACGCTATATGAGTGCAAATGGAGGGGCTGTCCATTATTATCTAGAACCCACTCTAGTGCCTACCCACATTCATTGATGGACGTTTGGATATAAGGTAATGAACTGAGTCTGAGATATACAAAATGGGTGGCCTACTTACAGACTGACTGTATATAATTCAAAAGCCTCAGTGAACAGGTAGGTTTAGGTGTGGGTCAATTTTTTGGCCCGTGCAGCAGTACTAGAGGCTGTAAGAAAGACCAGGCCCGCCATGTCCGATGGCCCTCTAGTGTTCGATCAAATCACATTCTCGCTCTTGGAAGTTGTTGCCACAAGGTGATCCTCCTGCATGGGGCGCTGGCAACAGTATTTTACTGTGACACATACAGTCTAGTTTGGCCTGGTAGTCTTCACTGGGATGTGAATTGACTATCGATACATGGAACAAAATAATGTAATATACACACACGGTCACCCTTCTTTCAAAGTGCAAGTTCATGCAAATCAACTATACACATCAGACGTATCAATTCCCTTTTGAGCTAGCTAGAATATATTAAGGGGACAGTCACTTGTGCCCTAGATATATGCATTCGCTGACTCACTTCTACCGTACGGTGTGAGAATGCTGCCACAATCAGGTGGTCTGGCAGAAAGTGAGAGAAGTACTTGGGAGGTGACGGGGAGGTGACGAGGAAGTGAGGGAAAGGACTACACCACCGGAGCCGATATAGTGCCTTTTGGGCCAGTTCTGCAGACCTAAACTGCTCAGCAGACCTGTAGATTTCTTTCTTTCTTTCTTTTTTATTCGGTTTAAACATTTTAAACCATAAAAGTACATAATAAAAACAGCACAACATACATAATTCAGATTAAAATCGGGGCTGCCAGCAACATTAAAGCAAGGGAGTTAATAAAATAAAAATAATTCATATCAAATATACAATAACAATTTAAAATGCAGCTGTGAAGCTCTAAAAACATGTTAAAATTCTAGCGCTGACATTGACTTGCGTGCTAGCACTGCAACTTTTAAAACAAGCATTGAAAATGCAATAGGTCTCGCCTTTGATTAAGTTAAACCCATTTGCTTTGCTAATGGTATTGTATAGCAAAGCAAATGGCTTTAACTTCATGAAAGGCGAGACCTTTTGCATTTTTAATACTTGTTTTCCTTTTCCAAGATTAGATTATGTTATCAAGGGGAAGGACAGCAGTCGGCGCAGGGAAGTCCCAAGTGCAGCAGTCCTCCCAGTCTTGGTGCCGAGATACTTCCGACCGTTTGCAGTACAGGTTTAATGTGCCCCCGCCCCCAATTTATTTGTGTTTCTGAAGGTAGATTCCTACATTTAACCAATGAGCTTGTTTTACATACAGAAGTGCTGCAGTCTACACTCGGTCATTGATAGCAAGTGGACCCACATCTCAGGTAGCCAGCTCTGGCCTCTTGCATTGTGGGACATGTAGTTTAATTGTTACGATTTTAATATGGGTATTAATAGTGGTGTGCATGGTTGTGTTGGCTGAAAGGCAAGGTCTGTACGCATCTGGAGGGGGTGACACCTGTGCTGTCACGCATTTTAAATGCAAACTAACATAAACTTTATCACGCCAACCAGTCGGTCATTGTGAACACGCGCACAGGAGGTATGGCTTTAACGTGCACGCACGTGTACGTGGCACAGCCTTAACTCCTGGCGGTGCACGTGTAGTACAGAACACCACCCAGTGCACATGCTCGAGTCACAGCTGTAATGAGGGGTGCCTGAAAACCCCAGGAGCAGCTGGTGTGTGCTCCCTCGGTGTTACCCCCTACAGCACCCACGTCTAAGAGATCACTCCGGGTGCCAAGGGGATCCCACTCAACGCGCACGCCCCCCCCCACACACACACTTCCCTTCACTCTGCACTTCTGTGGGAGGCTACGAGGCCCAGGTCTGGTATTCCGGCCCGCAGGGAACTACCCCTCCGGCTGTCTGAACTCATACTAACACCACCCCATGCACATTGCCTTCTTGCTCACACTCGGTCACTCGTGTGCGAGTATGAGAAACCGCACTACACCCAACGCACACGCTCTGCATTGCTCGGACTCTCTGTGAGCGTCACCTGTGCTCCGCAGTGAGAAACCATACACATGCATTCACACACACTCGCATGGTCTTGGTCAGGCGCTATAACTCACGCACTTGTGTGAGAAACTACGAAGCCAAGACCCCACCCCGCTACACAGGCACCTAAGGAAGCATGCATGGAACTGCTAGGGCGCTGTAGCCGGCGGACCAAGTGAGGAGCTATACCACACTGCACTCTGAGTACCACATGAGAAGGCGGACCCCCTTACCTGCACCTGCTGACAGCAGGATGAGGAGAGAGACCCACAGTCCCTTACCACTGTTTCGGGGTAACGTCGTACTCCTGACGCTGCATCTCCGGTGTTGGCGATGACGTTCACGGCCAATTGGTGAGGATTCACAGCACAGCGAACTATGTGCCGCCTCACGCCTTTTATTCCCTATTTCTGCAATTTGGGAGCAAGCAGGAGGAGACTGCTTGCCCGGCCGTCACGGGATGACATATTGTTGCCAGACACCGCAAAGGTGCATTCCTCTAAAGGGAACCAAAGCTACCGTGTCCCTTCTACCTCTACCCAGAATGCAGTGTGCGCGCGCAGAACATGGCGTCTGAGTGAGGAGGAGCTACGATTTGGTGGTGGCACAGGGAGTCTGCATCTGCTCTGGCAGGACAGAAGGGGGCGACGGCAAAGGACATGGGTAACGGCCATAACTGTCTTTATCCGCTCTAAGGGAAAGATGGGAGTAGGCTCTGTTACTTCCCCCATGGTAGCATATTATGGGAACTGCTGCTGCCCGGTTTCCTTGTACTGAATTTTAGAACGTTCTACCTTTATTCAGGAGTTTTAGCCATAAGCGCTCGCTCGTACAAGATCACACAAATGTCCTGGACTGACACTATGCCCTCCCAGTGAAGTCGCTTGCGGGCAGAGCTTACTGTACATGGGCTGGGAGGAGGCAAATGTTTCTCCCCTTTTACTGTCAGTAGGACGATTATACATTTTCTGTCTTTCTTATAGGCTTTACCAGGTGTGGACAAAACGGCTCCGGTTACTTAGTTTAACAAGCGCTCGCAATTACGTTTTTTTCGTTCGTACACTTTTCTATTTTAGAGCTGTCCCAGTTGGACTGGCTCGCCTGACTTCCTTTTGTGCTAAAAGGTTTCTCATCTTTATGGGGCCATGTGTTTGGCCCCATAAAGAAAAAAGACCTTTTACGCCAGCAGTAAGTCCAGGCAGCCAGTCCAACTGGGACGGCTCTAAAAGAGAAAAGTGTACGTCACTGGACGCTCTTTTCCAATGGCTGGCCACCATTTAGCATAAACAGTGACGCCAGCCAATGAAAAAGAGGGGCGGGGCTTAAACCCCGCTAGTGAAAGCTCCTTTAAATCATTAAATCTCGCCAGCGAGACTGCGCATGTCTGCGCAATCTACGCCAGGCAAGACCTAAAACAGAGTGACACAATTAATAATGACCACATCATACAATCAAAATAGTGCATTAGTCGCTTCTCTAAGATCACTAATATGTCATTTATTAATAACAGGGAGCAAAATAGTTTTAGTATATATAAAATAAAAATCACAGAAGAATAAAAAGTGCAATATAGATTGACCAGATTTCCCATCGCATGGACATATGCATATATCTAAATTAGCTTGGAAGCCTAGTGGGAAGTTTAGTAAATATTTTATTGTGCCTTCCCTAAAACGGAACAATAAACTGCGTTCCCAGTAACTCACGGGGCCGATCAAATTACTTTGGGGTGAGCCAATCCATCCCTGATTTCTACATAAATAGGCCGATACTCTAGATTTTCCTGAATCCCCTTTGCTCTCTCTGCCTGCACGTGTTGGTACCAGCACGCCTGCAAATGTTTCTTACTTATAGTACAGGGGCCTTCTGGATTTTCAAATAGTTGACTGGAGCCTATCTTGCCAAGGCAGAATTCAATATACTTTAACCATGGGATTTTTCTGCCTTTGTCATAGTCTTTTATAAAATCTTTCGTAAGGACTCCCTCTGTGTTTTGCCAGACCACCTGTCAACAAAGAAGCGGGCGGACACTAATAAAATCTTCCACAAAGAGGATGCCTAACTCGTTGTGACAGATAAAACTGGAACACAAAATTGGCACTCCCAGGACCTTTCTACAAATCTGTTTTCGTCTAGTTGTACTTAATGGCAGTTCTCAGTTCCCCACACCTCTGCCCCGTAAGTTGCAGCCGGAAGGCAATGTAATCTATAATTCTTCAACAGAGGAGCCAAGACGTTCCCTTTCCTAGGACGAGGCAGGCTGAGCAGCGAGCCTATGGCTCTGGAGCGTTTATTTCCGCTATTTGCTATATACGCTTTCCAAGAACCACTACTGTCGCTAAATGTCATACCTAAATAAGTGAAAGTACTTGTGCAAAGTAGGCTGTGATCACATAGCTTCAAGGATGGTGTATTATATTTCTTAGGGCCGCACCACATAATAAAAGACTTGTTAAGATTCGTTAGATCTAGTGATGCCATAAATTTAACAAACCCATTCACTAGAAGAGAGTGACCCTTTGGGGTGCGAGCCATCGTCAGCATACAACAATGCTGGTAATGGGAAGCTCCGGATTATGGGAACATCAGTAGTAGTGGTAGATAAAAATGAGTGAAGGTCGTTAATATATAAAATAAATAAAAGTGGGGCTAAAACACAGCCTTGTCTCACATCTCTAATGATGTTAATGTCTTCTGAGACTTCACTACTGGTGTTAATTCTTATTTGTGCTTCCATTCCTCAGTATAGATAAGTTAAAAAATGCACTAAGGCTTCTTCCAAACTAAGAGAGATTAGGGTGAGCCAGATCTTGGACCGATTAACTCTATCAAGCAGCGTTCATAGGTCCATAAAAGTTAAAGACACAGGGAAGTTTCTTGCTATAGTGTACTTCCCAATGATTAATTTGAGATTGAGGCACTGCTCTATAGTGCTCACTTTAGCTCTGAAGCCATATTGACAGGGGTGTAGTATTGAATTTTCTTCAGGCCATTCATTTATGCGGTTATATAAAGCCCTACCCAAACTTCCTAAAGTGCTGTCTATTAATGAGATGGATGTATAACAGCTGGGCTGTGAGCGACCCCCTTTTTTGAAAATAGGCACTATAATGGATGTCGACCATGATTCAGGGATTGGGGCACTAGCAAGGTGCCAGTGGAATCGGCGCCGGGGGAGGCATAACGAGGTTGACTGGTGCCGATCCGGATCCAGGTCTGGATCCAAGGGGACCCTGCGGCGCCGAGGCTGAAGCCGCCGATGCCGAAGGCCCAGGGCCCCCGAGTCCACGGGGCCCGGAGGCGCGCCAACGGAGTTGGACAGCCCAAAGATGGCGTGCATTGCTTCGTAGAACTGACAAAGCTGGTCAGGGGTCGCTCCCGCTCCCGGTACGGGGGAAACCCGGAACCGACCCTGCGGGCTCTGCACGTGAAGCCGCGGAAGGGGCACCACCCGCATCCCTCGTCGCATCGGCCGACGGAATGGGGAGAAGTCGAAGAGCGACGGTGCTTCTTCGACTTTTTTTTGTGCTTCGACTTACCTGACCCCGAGTTCGAAGACTTAGAGGATGAATGGTGGTGACTCCGCGACTGGTCCCTTGACCTCATCCGCGACCGAGACCTCCAACGGCGCAGAGCCGACTGTTGGCTTTGAGTAGCTTTCGGGACCGCTCGCGCAAAGACTTCGGGGCCATGGTCCGGCAGTCAGACCACGACTTGGGATCGTGGATGCGCTGCAGGCAGTAGAGGCACACGCGGTGCGGATCCGTCACCGACATCAGTCGGGTACAGGAACCGCAAGCCTTAAAGCCGGGCATCCCTCGTGCACCAGGAGTCATGAGGACTCAAAAAACAACAAAGTCGACAAAAGTGGAGAAAAAAAGCTCAGTCACAAAATGACTGGGGGTACTGCTCTCTCCGGATCTGTGCTTGTGGGCGCGGAAAAAGAAAGAACTCCCTTCAGCGTGCGAGGGCGGCATCTATGTAGCCACCACAACATCATCCCGGTGACCACGACGCCGACGACGAACGCGGAGTCGACCGTTGCCACCTTCCGACACGCAGGGGTACTGCTGACGAAAAACTTTCCGAATCAAGTCTGACCCCTGGGGGAGATTCTAAGGTAAGAAATCTATTACTAACTGTTTCTTTCAGATACTCTGCTATTTTTAACCTTATCAACAACATTCCTAAATAAATTCCTATTTTTTTCTGACCTTAACTTAAAACACCAGACAACATCTAATTTCTTCACTGTTTTCAAAATGCAGGCTCTGATAAGCCTGTATCTTATGACTGGCCCTGTGCCATATCCTTTTTTGAGCAACGTTTGCATTGTGGTTAGCTGATCAGAGACAAAAGAAGCCTGGTAGGGCACAAGCTGACTGCTAATACTTAAAGAGTACTTGAGCTCAAGCTGAAAAAATCTAGATCGCAGGTACGCCTCTGTCTCTCTATCCGCCTTGCCCTAATGAATAGCAAAGCTCTGCATCTCACCCCACAAAAAACTTTAAGAGCGTCTCAATCAATCAAATTCCCTAAGGCAATCCTCCATTACTTTAATGTAAGATTTATCTCATATCTTAGGATGATACGTCCATCGGGGCAGAGCAGCAAGTACTTGAAAAAAGCTGAGCTTGACGTGCAAAGAGAAAGCATTAAGGTCTGAATTTATTCTAGGATTAAATTTATGTCTAGTTAAGAATAACTAACAAAAAAAATATCTATACTGGAGTAAGACTAATGGGATGCAAAGAAAAACATAGAGACGTATTGGTATGAGTGGCATAATCTCCATATATCAACTAGGGCGTATGATTTGATTATATGTTTGAGAGCTAATCTTGCTTTCTTCACACGTCATTTAACAGGCACAGCCAAGGCTGACTAATCAAAATGGAACACAGCAAAATTGGTTCAGGCCAGTAATGTAATTCCTTGAGTAAAATATTAAATATTGCTGGGTCATCTATGTTCGAGGCGTAGACCGTACAAACTATAAATATGATCAGAGCCTTTTAAATATTAGCAAAAAGCCAGCTGCCAGCATTACCAGTCTTTACCTCAGTCACGGCCTAGTCAACCCCCCATGAAAGCAGGGCGAGACCGCGTTAGAGAGTTATAACAGATGCTGCTAAAATCTTATAACCAAGGGCTTAAAGGACTCTTGTAAAGTGAGATGTATCTCCTGAAGACAGAGAATTTGTGCTCTGAGCATGCCAAGCTCTTCTTAAATGTATTTGACTTTCTTTGGACCTCTCAACCCATTGACCTTCCAGGTAAGCACATGTAAACCCTGGTTTTCCCCTCGCACAGAATATCCATATTCATCGACATTTTACATATAACAACCTGCATCTTATAATACTATGAAGTTTTCAAAGCTAGGGCAGACCTTCTTGTATTCCTCTTTATGCAATTCAAGCAGGTCATACAGGGTTGATAGATATGAAGTAGTTACATCCCCAACATTTAAGCGAGCTCCAGCATTGCTCTGAGAGTAACAAATGCCACATTTTGCCTAGGCGATATGAAGAGAGGCCGGGGGGGGGGGGGAGGGGGGAGGGGGGAGTAATATCTTGGGGCTACATTCCACGTGGCCCTGGGAGCGCAGTGTCAGCATGGCAGGACCCAGAGTGTTAGGAGGGGTTAATTCAATGCCTTCTGCGTCCTAGAGAAGCTCATCTTCATCCTTGGATCCTCTTGCACTGGATCTGCCTGTCATTTGCACATTAATCTGACTGAGGGTGAGGAATTCCCCTAGCCCTTAGCCTTTGTCTCTTGCTCAGAATTGTCATACACGTGCTTAGGTGGGTTATGACCTTCTTTAAATCTCATGCCAGCCTTTACCCCAATCTTAACAGTCAAGGCTTCGCTTCCAGACTCAAAATCCAACTCTGATCTGTGTTAGATATGTACCACCACCGTCCTCAAATAGGTCAGACAAAGAGAGGAAAGCCTCTCCAGATTCTCCTATGTCTCATGAAGGTAGGGTCCTGCCAAATTGTTTCCAAGGACAGATGGAGAATCCCTGGGGGAGTTGAGGTTGGACTATCCTGCACATTAATTAAAAGAGCAGGCCTGCCAGAACTGACAGGATTGCTGTCTGAGCAGGTTACTGTAACCACTGTAACTTTCACCAGTTTGTCATTGGACGGAGAGGGTCTGGGAAATGTATTCTATCCAGACAAAGGATTGTGTGGGGAGACATTCACCCCCCTGCCCTGCCAAGTGCTTTGCAAGACTCAATTCCCTTTTCAATGCTGAAAAATAATCAGTCATTTTTTTCTGTGCAGGGGTACAGCGGAATTAGTACGCTCAGGGTGATTTATAAGCAGCACAAGCAAAGAAGCCGTTAGAGTCTGTCCCGAGTTATACTGACATCATCTGCTGCTCCTGACTCCGATGGCAATAGACCCTCCAACCCAGCAGGCTCGAAAGCACTCTTTCCTATTGCTGCAGCAGAGTCTGTTGAGGCACTGGACTTCCTGTAAGCAGATCCAACTGCTCAAGCTGTTTAGGAACTTGGGATCCCTTCTCTCTTATGGAGCTTTGGCTGTTCTATCAAAAGCTGCCTCTAGGGTGGCATCCATGGTGGACCCACGTCTCCCTTAGGCACAGGTGCCAGATATCAAGCATGGGCGCACCACAGAACAACCTCCCCTGAAATCATAGGAGGATGCCAGACCAGAAAACAGAGGAAGCCTGCGCTATGGAAGGACCCAGAGTGCGGGAGTAGGCTGGGAGCAAAAACCCATGAAGTGCTGAGTGAATGCCGCTGAAGCCACACCAACAGTCAGGAATTCCCACGTAAGTAGCATATTTTCTAAACACACAGGCCACTGGATGCCGAACACGGCCCCAAGCAGTACAGAGACAGCCGCCAGCTTCCATGGCACCTTGCGTTTAAAAATAAACAGGAATTCAAGGGACTTGAAACAGGGAGGGACAGTAAAAGCTACATGTACAGGCCAGTGAGCTTGAGCATGTATAGCCAAGAGTGGGCTGGGAAGATGGACTTGAAGGAAGGGGGGCAGCTAACTCAACTATCTAGAAGAGACTGTAGGGGATGGTTCAGGAAATTGAAAAGTCCCTTTCCACAGCCACCTGCTGAACAAATGGCTCAAAATGTCTGAGATGAAGTACACAAATTAGAAGCCTGTCTGCTTCTACCTCAAGGGCACTCTGAAAAAAACTATTGGAAATTGATATATATTTATCAGTAAGAGCATATTTAACAATAAAATCACATTAATCCAATCGTTATCCCAAAAAGATGTAAAACATTGCATGGCTTGATGACTGATGAGGAAAGCGTGCATGGCACATGAAAAAGGGAGGCTCTATTTTGCCCTTGGATGTTAACTTAGGTGTTATGTACAGCAACTTGACCCTTCCTCATTACAAACCAATACAGAAACAAACTGTCTGTGTGAGGAAACATAAATACAAAACTGGAAGAGGTAACACAAACCCACGTTATCCACAGAGGAGCCTCTCTGCACCAGAATCACAAGGAAAGAGCAAGATTGATGCAAAGAGCTAGTAGTTGAGTATGGAATCACACTGAGGGCCATGGATGTCACTGAATCCGAGTGAATAGCTTTTTCACTCAGAATGTGTCAGACACAATTGTGTCAAGCCTCAATATCTAAAACATTTAGGGCCTGATTACAAGTATAGGTGCTATTTATTGCACCTGATAAATAATGATACCACAAGGTAGTTTATTTATCGGGTTCGCTGAATAGCACCCATTTCAAGCTTCTGAGGGATAATATGCACATTTTGGTGATTAACGCAGCACAATCAACATGGCATGGTAAATACCCAACACATTTCCCCCATCACATTTCAGCAGGCTTGACCTGCTGGAAATTAAAGAAAGGGTGAGGTATTTAACGCGTCCGATAATTATTGGCTATGTTAAATAACTTGTCATTTCGACCCATGCACAAAAGGGGCTTACACACGGGTCAAATACAATGACCCGCTCTTAATCAGGCCATAAGTGTATTAAGTCAAGTATCAAGGACATCAGTAGAAATAAGACCAATAGGCTCAGGGAAAGGAGAAAACAAGTATTGAAAATGCAATAGGTCTCGCCTTTGATTAAGTTAAGGCCATTTGTTTTGCTAATGGTATTGTATAGCAAAGCAAATGGCTTTAACTTAATCAAAGGCGAGACCTATTGCATTTGTAATGCTATTTTTTTATTTGCGAGTTGTTCCGCCTGCATGCATGGTACCTTCCAAACCCAGCCGTATTCCTCAGAGAGTTGGTGAAGCGGCTGCCGTCATTCCTTCTCATGAGGAGGAAAGTGGCTTGCTGGTGACTACAGTGCACCGACAGGAGTATGGTAGTAAGAAGCGGAAAATAATCTGTCAAATTATGTGCCCTGTTGTAAAAGATTTTTACCCCAGAGATGTTTTTTTTACAAGAATGCCATTACAGTGCAGCGCCAAGCACTGATGGAACGCACACAGGCACAGCGCCAAGCACTCATGGTAATAACACACCTTCGTGTTAATTGCAAAGTGATGCAAAGTTTTATATTTACAAGTTTTCATTCAATCCTTATCTTGGATACTTTGCAATAATGAAACGCCGAGCTTAGCAGTTCCATGGCCTGCATCTGTGTTACTCAAGATAAAACGTATAGAACGCAGGCATTGAAAACAGTTTATCTTTCCATATGTACTCTCGAGATGTGCTGCAATCTCTCCAACTTTTATCTCTTCAATAAAGAACTAATGCTGTAGTCTGATTGTACCAAGCTTCAATGTGCTCATGCATGTAAACGCCGTCATGCACAAAGGTGCGCTGGCTATATGTGTAGTGTGAATGTTTAACCTGCTGTATTGCACTGCAAGCATGGGGAATAAAGGAGGGCTTATATCTAGGCAGTAGAAGAAACCTACAAAGAGAACTTAATTTCCCATCAACCATCTGCACAGAAAGGGACGTAACTGGATTTCCGATCATCCATTGTACAGGAAGTGACATAACTGGTTTCCGTTTCCCACCCATGGCACCCTACACTCCTCCTCTTTCCCACGAACTACTTAATGGCAGCTACAAAACGGATGATGAAAGGATGCGTGCAGCAGGCACAGCTGCGCCTATCTGCACCTGCACCGTGTCCAGCACCAGGGACCCTGGTTCTGTCCCAAGCCCCGCTACCGTGCTGCACTCCTCTGTGCTTTCAGGCCTGGCTGCCGCTCACCGCACTGATGCCACACTGCACCACACAACGTTGAACGAGAGTTCACATGTGTCTCCTGTAAGTTCTTATGATCAACCACTCCTACCCCAACAGCATCCAGCAGCCCACTTGCCAATAGCTCAAACTCACGAAATGCGAGACCTATTGCATTGCAAATGCATGTTTTTTCAATTATGGGAATTACAGGAAATTAAAGAGAAGAACTTTTTAATTAAAAAGTTGTCAAGAAAAATACAATTTACTCATCACAAATTTGTTTGTAGAGCCCCAAGAGATACAGTGGAGCAGATCTGCCACAGAGTACAATAACACAAGCATTTGCAATGTAATTGGTCTCCCATTAGTGAAAGTTGGAGTTAAAGGTGTTGTAAATGACAATGTCTTTTGTTTATGGAGTGGATGTATGCAGTGTGGAGTTTAATTATATGGATTGGATTGAACTTGTTAGTTGTGGAATTGTGTGGGGTGGAATAGTGTGTGTGTGTATTTGTGTAGTGGAATTATGTGGATAGTAATTATGTGGTATTAAATTAGCTGGAATTATGTAGAATGGGATTGAGTGTTATGGAGTGAAAATATATGTATTGGTATGTGGTCTTGTGGTGTGTAGTGGAATTTAATTATGTGGTGAGCTGTTGAACTGTGTGACATGATGTTGAAATTTGAGGTGTGGATTGGATGCATTTATTATGTAAGTGTGTTGATTTGAATTATGTGGTTTGTTGTTGAATTATGTGGTGCACAATGGAAATGTGTGGAGCTGAATTGCGTGTCTTGGAACTGTGTGGTATTCTGAGTGAAATTATGCTGATGGGAATTATGTGGCACAGTGTGGAGTGTATTTGTATGGATGGTTGCTATGTGGCATAGTGGTTTTATGTGGGATTTATTTATCTGGTATTTAGTAGAGTGTAATTAGGTGGCAATGATTAATGTGCACGTATGTGCAAAGGCTATATCGAATGTACTTTATTATCCGTTATAAATAACGGTAAAAACAGCTGCAGGAGGACTGTCAAAATGATATGTGTGTGCAGGGCCTGTTTTAGCTTTCGTAAGTTGTTGGATGCAAAGATCCTGCCAGAAAGAGTACTTAAATGAAGGGTTTCAGGTGATATTACAATTTGGATGCAGCACGTTAAACCATCCCTTGCCCATGACTTGGAAAATAAATAACTTTTTAAACATAATTTAGGTGGGGAACGCAGATTTAATGAATAAAGCTTCAGCAGCATTTCAAATGTTTAAAAATGCAAACTATAAACATGTTTCTTGAAATAGGATTAGAACTCAGACATACAAAGTGCACAGTAATCTAAATACAAAGTCTTGATTTGCTAGTGTGCTGGGTTTATGACACTGCCCTGGTGACATTACATGTGAAGTCTAATAGCTCACTGTAGGATGGTGGAGTAGCAGACACAGCCATAAATCTCAGCAGGGAGCTCATTTATGCAAAAGAGCCACCTAGCGAAGCAAAGAGGCCCAGCTCGGCAGGCACTTATGTGAGAAAAAAAATAGCTGTTGTGTGTGAAAAGTGTGGCAGAGCAGAAAGAATACAGAGGAGCAGGTCAGCATGCCAGGTCCGTCATGTGGGGGAAGTGCATGAAGCAGAGAGGCACACTGGCTAGAGAGCCATAAAAGCACAGATGTGGGGGAAGAGCAACAGAAGGGAGACCTCTGAAACAGCCCTGCGCTGTGCATCGGGGTTGAAATAACGCCAATTAAGTCATTTTCCCCTCATTCCAGCACAAAGATGAGAAACATTGAGCAATAAATCTTACAGGCTATAAATAAATTAATAGTGCGTTAAACACAAAACATGTACAACAAAAAGCACCCGTAAATGGCGCCTGAAAATAAAGTGACCACTGAATATTTTTATTTATGTAGCTAAAAGAAAGCACTGCTTTGTTACTTTGCACAAGCACAGTGGCACACAATAATAGGTGCAGACAGCAAATAAACAGCGTGCTGCTTGGTGAAATTTTGAAGAGTGCTTCATGTTTGCAGTTAACCTCGAGGCAAACGCTTTCGAGGAATACGAACCGCTGCAGTGCTGGGGCCTAGGTGCCCTCGGTTAGGCTCGGTCGGGGGCACACACACGAGTGCACCATTAAAGACCCCGGCAGGGAGGTAGCAGGGGGGGCAGCGAGGATCTGCAGCATGCAGCTGAAGTGCTCCCTGGAGCAAAGTGCAGGTGCAGTAACCTGAAAAGTTTGAGGAAGAGCGGCTACTTGCGTAGGCACACAAGAGGTTTTTCGTGCAGGTGGCGCCGGGAGAGACGCCTGAGGAGCCGGCCCAAGTACTAGGAGATTAAAAAGAAGTGGCAAAGCAGGCCGCCCATGCGCAGAATTTTTGCTCTACTGCTCTAAGTAACAAGATGAAAACAAATGTAAAACCATGATGGAGTAGCGTTTATTGCAGTTTTATATAGCGCAAACTCCACACAAAGATATTGGATCACTGTGCATGAGCACCGGTTAAATTACACAAGATCACATTCATGTTTTGAGGCACGGGGAGAAGTGATGTGCCCAGAATCACAGGATTTTGAGCACGCAGAGATTCAATCATGGTTCTCAAATTCCAAATTCTGCCGTTCTGGTTGTAAAGCCACAGTCAACCCTGCAGTTGGACAGACATGGAAATTAAGACGCACAGCGCCATTAAACGGAGCCTTGCTGGTGGTCGTGTACAACAACTTGTAGTTTGCTGCTTCCGTCATTGCATACAGATATATAATACTGATACAGCAAGTAACATTACACCTACAACAAGCCAGGGCTATTGGCTTTGCCAATGGTTGTTGTTTGTGTAAGATAAATCAGCAACAACTACAGCTTCCTTGTATATAACATTGAAAATGCTTCCGTTCTGAAATGATGAGACTGAAAGAACTATAATGAGTCTCCTTGAAGTTACCTCAAAAGCAGTGACGAGTGGCACTGCTGCAGTGGTAAGATTTATTTTTCACCCCAAGGGCAACAAGCGCGTTCGATCGTTATTGCAACACATTACACGAATGGGGAAAAAAGTGCCTAGCTTATAATTAAAGGAGTGTGTGTACTGCCGCCAGTAAAAGATCCAGTCCCGGTGGGCGGGGCCAAAAGTGGACAGGGCGGCAACAAGGAGGGACCAAAAAGCCTTCTTAAGAACAGAATGCCAGCGTTTAGCCTAAGCTATGACGCGAGCCAATGGGAAGAGGGGGCGGGGCTTCAAGACCCCTTCCTCAACCGTATTGATTTCAAGAAGCTCTCGAATGCCGAGAGCAGCGCATGCGCGCTGCTATCGCTAACCGAGACCTAAAAATGTACAAAATAACAAAACGTTCTTTTGCGGTACACAAAACTGAAAAGATAACAGTGATCTTACAAAAAGGCACACATCCCAAAACATTACAGGAAAGCCAATCTGGATTTCAGAGGGACTTCCTTGATTGTCTCTAAGAAAAGAGTGAGAGAGTATGTGTGTGAGAGAGAGAGACAGACAGAGAGAGAGAGAGAGACAGACTGAGAGTGTGTTTAAAAGCAAAAAAATAATACAGTTTCTGAAAGTCCCAGGACCAAGACACTATCAGGTAGTTGACTGGGTAGTATGAACAGATTATGTAGGACAGAACATTATTAAAGCAATGTTATATAAATTACCAATCAAGAAAAGAAGAGCATGTTTTCTTTACTGTGTTTTGGATTAAAATATAATTTACCAAACAAGGCAAGCAAAGACCACACTTCAATCATGCACAAAATGAATCCTAACAACTAGCAAGACAAATACAATTTATTTCAGATCATACCTCTTTTCTCTGAAACTTCTCTTTACACTTGTAAGTGAAATTCTCCCTTCCTGTGGTTCGGAAACGTTGGTACTTGGCTTGAATGTACATGCCCTTCTGCACTAAGCCTGATTTGTAGTGTGGCTGAAATCGGCCTTCAGTAAAAACGCGCTGTAAAGATAATAAAGGGATAAAAAACATTTTTAATTTAATGAATAACAGTGTTATTAGAGTAGCAAATGCATTTCCCTCCTTAATACCGTGACAGTAGCTTGCAGAAAGTTCAGCACTTTCACTGTTAATCTCCAATCACCTTAACAACGAGCGTCAATTTTAACTTCAACCCCGATTAGTAATCGAAGCCAAAGACTACCGGGTTAATACCACTAAATATCATAACACACTGAACAACAAATACAGATCGTGCATTGCTTACTGCGTTTTGACCAGTTATATATGGGATAAAGTGCCCCCTGTAGCACATTATAAGGAAATTGCAAGTTACCGAGGACTTCCATGACGATATATAGGAGAGAGGCCAAAGGCAGTTTCTTCATAAAGTTATAGAATTCTGAGGTGACTTGCAATATCCTTAATCATGTACTGTAGAGGATATTTCATCCCATAAAATGCGTGGTCATACTATTACCTTAACCACAAAACACTTAATTTGTTGGTGCATAGCTCTATCATATGAAAGAGAGAACATGTTCGCAAATATGATGAATAAAAATAGAATAGCTATTATAAAATTGAACACATCAAAAAAGCTGTTAGATATTTGTTGCAAAAAGATATTAGAATCAGTTTAATACAAGCCAGAAAAACTGCAGTAACTCAGAATGTGTAGAAACATGCAGCAATATTCTAACTTTCTACAATTACCAAAGGAGAGCAACAAATAAATATGTTGCCATAAATATCTCCTTTCTGCTTGTGAATGTAAGCTAGAACAAGCATTAGGTTTCGCCTATGGGATTAATAAATTAAGAGGTGTGGAAGCAGTGTAGGAGTGCAGGGATAATGGTGCGAGTGCTCTCTGTGCTTGGTGAGTAATGCATGATGGTCCCCTGCACCAGAAAGACCAGATCGGGCGGCCGCTCCTTCTTCGCGGCCAGAACCTGGAACGCCCTTCCGCTCCACGTCAGACAGACAACATCGCTCTCCATCTTCGCGAGAAACCTCAAGACCTGGCTCTTCGACGGACCCCCTCCTTGATGGACTGGAACCTGCACCTCCCCCCCTCCAGCGCCTTGAGACCCTTACGGGTGAGTAGCCACGCTTAACAAACACCTGATTGATTGAATATTGATAAGTGTTCTTAATGCTTCTAAAATCCCTGAACATTGGGCTGAATTCAGCAAAATAAAATAATTGTACACTCATGTCATAATTTTGTTAGGAAAACCATTACTTTTGGGTGATTAGTCACACTCTATAAATTCAAGTTGACTGATTGATCGAGAGGGGAAGCCGAACACAGAGAAAGACACATTTTTATGTATCCCAGTGCAGCATTTTTAACAAGCCTTATCAGATTATGCTATGAATAATTCTATATTAATTTCCCTAAGTTATTTCGGTCTGTATTTCTATGTTGGGCCTGGGGAAAGGTGTCTCATAATAATTTCTAATAGCATTGTCTGTTTCATTTTGTTTGCCCGAAGATCAATCGTGGACCTGTGACAAAAAACTTTTGCCAAAGCTAAAACTCTGTTTTTTTCTTGCAGAGAGACGCCAAAAATCAAAGATTCAGGAAAATAAGTCAGAGGCTGTCCAATACGAAATGGCACATTGACAGGCTGAAAATCAAGCCAGACATAATGTGCACATGATCTTGACTGGTAGTGTCCCATGTTGATGTTCCTTCCACAAAAAAATGTCATGGGTGTGTGTACTGATATTAAAGCAAATGTTCTAGAAAAAAACAAAAGTCTTGTGGAATGTTTTAACCACAGCAGTATCATTCACATGTTTCTAATTTAATCACAAAGGAGTTCCCCTTTGCACATCCTCAGTTTACTTTTCTAGGCAGATCCAACTCTCAGTTCCAGTTGTTAAATATGTTGTGACTCTTTTCTTAGGAACACTGTTACACAAGTTCTACCAGACATCATGAGCTTAATTTAGAAACAAACCACTTAGGCCCAGTCCTGTTTGTGCCTAAAATGGGATTACACATTGGCCACAAACTGCAGGAGTAAATGGAGCACGAGACTGTGCGCAAATCAGAATGGGGAATAATATTTAATATCCTTGCTTAAGCAGATTGCAGTACATTTGCTGGTGGAATGCGATTTTCCTGCCTCATAAAACTATTATTACCACCATCAAAAAGCTAGTGGTAATTATGAAGGTATAAGTGCACAAAAGAGCACATTAAGGTCTATTTTTCTTTGCAAAGCATTAAATAAAAGTTTTAAGTTCAGTTTTACAGCAATGATCTAATTGGTTTTAAGATCCCCATCAATCAAAAACAGTCGGCGGCTGCAGAAAGTTTGTGCAATCTAATGAGACATGGTTCATAGAAAACCACCTAGGAGCAACATCCGTTCGTTTGTAATGGCACGTTGCCCTACAGTTAAAAAATCAAACTTGTTGCGAGAAAACAAAGAACGAGCGTAACAGATGTGTGTGAATACGTACGAATGTCTCTAAGTGCTTAATCTTCGTCTAATGTTTGTGTGATACTTCCAAAGTAGATCTGCGATAAACGTCGACCTTCAATTTTTGTTTCTGTTCATTAATGTTAATAACTACGCTTTAAATTATTTAACTTGTACTTACTTGACAGGTGGCAGCAATCCACATTTGACACCAAGAGCATTTTCAGCGAACACTAAGAGTTCAGTGACTTTGCATTGCATCGTCCATTAGCTTTTATAACGAGCTGCATACATTGAATGTATGCATGATTTAGGACACTTAGGGCGCGATGTAGGTAAAACCGAAATACCGAGTCCTTAATGGCAAATTTTACCAATTCGCTATTAAGGACTCGCAAAATTGAATGTAGGTAGGAATCGCTAAAATATTAGTGATTCCTTAAGATTCCTTAATAACGAATCCCAAATTGAGATTAGCTAATAAGGAATACATACCCATTCATTCCTACGAGCTAGGAGGCCCATAGGAATGAATGGGAATATATTCACTATTAGTGATTCGGTATTAAAGAATGACAAATAGTGGGCGCTTATCAAGGGGGCCAGGGTGTCAAAAGGACACCCTGTTGCACCCCTGAAATGTGCATGTGTGCACATGTGGCGCACATACATGCCCTAAGGGCATAAATGTGTGCCACATGGCACTTTAAAAAAAGCAAAAAAGTGATTTTTTAAAGGAAATCATTAATTACCACCAACTTGAAGTTGGTGGTAATTAGCGATTCCTTAAGGCTAAAGTGCACTTACTTTTGTGCTACTTACATTGCATTTAAGGAATCGCAATTCCCAATTCCTTAAATGCAAGAGCAAAATAATGAATCACAATTTTGCGATTCCTTATTTTGCTAGTAGGCTAGTAGTAGTACATTGCTCGCAGCCAATTAGCAATCGGTAACGCCGGAATTCTGTTAATTTCAGCGTTACCGATCGCTATTTGGCCACCTACATCTGGCCCTCAGTGTACACTTACACCGATTAGCAGAAGTTCAGTCGAGAAGGTTTTGTGACTAACCCGACCCACATAGTGCCACGTTAAAACACTAGTTGCTATCAGAAAGGTGATATTCAATTGCCAATTTCAATGGCACCAGTTGATGAATCTTAATGAAATTTTCCCTTAAAAAACGGCCTGGTACTTCAGGTGCTGTCTGGAAAGTTTCGGGGTGGTTCGTCAAGTGGAGTCAAAGAATAAAGGGGGTCCCAAAACTAGTTTTTCCCATGTTAATTCCCATAGGACCTTTGAACAAGCCTGCAGCCCAAACCACTGGACAGAATTCCACCAATTTTGTCAGGAACCTAGATCTTGGTACGCAGATCGTGTTTTTGTGATTTGGCGTAAATCCATTCAGTAGTTTGAGAGATATTAAGTGAGAAAAAACATTTGTATACCCGGGGACACAGATCTACCTGCTAATTATCAGCAAATCTGGAGGTGAAAGGAAGGCCCTGATTGGCTGACCGCAGTTTGAAAGATATCAGGTATCCTGGCTACAGAGGGCACATAGAGGAATCACTGAGGGACCCTTATGACCCTAAAGTAGATTTTTTTTCATCACTACAATTTAGTATCCGTAGATCCTCTGCAAACTTTGGCCCCAGCAGAAAAAAACCCATTGAAATTCACTGATAAAACCAAAGGTTACGGGATCGTTATAGTTACGCTGACTTTTTATCCATACAAAACCATAAAAATTCAGTAGTTATCGTTATATTTCTAGTTATACTTATCTGAAGAAACTATAACTCATGCTATTAAGTAACTTAAGAAAATGACACAGTGGTGGACAGAATGCGGAACAAATGAAAACATTCACCCCTAGTCAAAAGATCTGGGTTAAATCCATAGTTCTTTTCCTCACCATGCCAACCCAGCTATATGTAAATCAGTCTTGACTCTGCTCCTCATGGGAACGGTCTAGCCTTTACTGTCAAACCAGGTCCTCCCTGGACCAGAAACAAGCATCTTGGGACCAGTTGCGGGGTTTCACCCCTCATCAGCCAGGCTAGTCTGAATCCAGTGGCACAGGGAGCCCAGGACACATGTCTTCCCCTACCCGGCGCACTTAGAGCGAGAAAGAAAAAGACACAGTCGAGAAGGTTTTGTGACTAACCCGACCCACATAGTGCCACGTTAAAACACTAGTTGCTATCAGAAAGGTGATATTCAATTGCCAATTTCAATGGCACCAGTTGATGAATCTTAATGAAATTTTCCCTTAAAAAACGGCCTGGTACTTCAGGTGCTGTCTGGAAAGTTTCGGGGTGGTTCGTCAAGTGGAGTCAAAGAATAAAGGGGGTCCCAAAACTAGTTTTTCCCATGTTAATTCCCATAGGACCTTTGAACAAGCCTGCAGCCCAAACCACTGGACAGAATTCCACCAATTTTGTCAGGAACCTAGATCTTGGTACGCAGATCGTGTTTTTGTGATTTGGCGTAAATCCATTCAGTAGTTTGAGAGATATTAAGTGAGAAAAAACATTTGTATACCCGGGGACACAGATCTACCTGCTAATTATCAGCAAATCTGGAGGTGAAAGGAAGGCCCTGATTGGCTGACCGCAGTTTGAAAGATATCAGGTATCCTGGCTACAGAGGGCACATAGAGGAATCACTGAGGGACCCTTATGACCCTAAAGTAGATTTTTTTTCATCACTACAATTTAGTATCCGTAGATCCTCTGCAAACTTTGGCCCCAGCAGAAAAAAACCCATTGAAATTCACTGATAAAACCAAAGGTTACGGGATCGTTATAGTTACGCTGACTTTTTATCCATACAAAACCATAAAAATTCAGTAGTTATCGTTATATTTCTAGTTATACTTATCTGAAGAAACTATAACTCATGCTATTAAGTAACTTAAGAAAATGACACAGTGGTGGACAGAATGCGGAACAAATGAAAACATTCACCCCTAGTCAAAAGATCTGGGTTAAATCCATAGTTCTTTTCCTCACCATGCCAACCCAGCTATATGTAAATCAGTCTTGACTCTGCTCCTCATGGGAACGGTCTAGCCTTTACTGTCAAACCAGGTCCTCCCTGGACCAGAAACAAGCATCTTGGGACCAGTTGCGGGGTTTCACCCCTCATCAGCCAGGCTAGTCTGAATCCAGTGGCACAGGGAGCCCAGGACACATGTCTTCCCCTACCCGGCGCACTTAGAGCGAGAAAGAAAAAGACACACAAGTTCTCACTGCTCCACTGGATTCTAGTTCAGCATTACGTCCATCATTTGTTCCTTTTGCTTTTGTCGCCCTAAGTGGCAACGGTATGCCAAGGCATGGGTTCCGTGCTCACTGCACCACTGGATTCAAGCTAGTCTGGCTGATGAGGGGTGATTCCTCAAAACTGGCCCCAGGATGCTGTTTTCCAGTCCAGGGAGGCCCTGGCAGCAGTTATTCGCACTTTGGTGGAAGTGACCAGCAGTGCCGGGAGTTTTCCTGGATATATATATATATTTTTTTTTAACCAATGAGATGTCACACTTGGTGAACTGGATTTCAAAGATTTATTACAGCTTTACAAATGCTCCACCAACACGTTTGTACCACTTGAGGGATTTGACCCAATTGACTAGAGACTGGTTTGTTGGAAATACATATACATACATAAAAAACAAAGATTAAATTGACGGTATAGTTAGCTGAATTTGCAGTGTGAACATTAATGTTTTGAACTAAATGAAAACACAAATTCACCAGTTATAGTTAGCAGCGCCAACTATAACTTGCGCCCCTGCAAGAAGCCTCTCGCTGAAGGCTTACGGGAGAAATGTGCCCCTCACCCAATCACAAGGCTCCATTTTTGATTTTACACTCTTGCTGGATTCCTGCAGGACTCTTGTGGGCACCAACTGCCAAAATATACAATTCTTTTTTACCCATAATATCCCAAAAATTACTGAACAGATTTACACCAAATCACACAAAGCACGATCTGCGGCTCAAGATCTAGCTTCCTGCCGAATTTTGTGCAATTCCGTTCCGCAGTTTTTCCTATAATGGTCTTCAAGAAGTCTATGGAAAATGCGTGGAGGTTTTACATTTTAAGACCCCCCTTTTTTTCTTGGCTCCCGCTTGATGGATCACCCTGACTCTGGTCCATTGGGGGTCCGTGAAAGGCCTAGGAACAATCCAGAAACCTCTCACCCACAAGGGATTTTTTTTATACCTGGTTAAGGTTCCCACTTTAAGTATCAAAGCATATGAAGATGAAAGTATATTTCACATACGGTTAGTCTTTGAATGATGCTGTACTGTCTGCTCTGACCTGTTACATGCAAGGCATTTTTCTGATCTTTCTGAACCTTTTCTGCGCTTTGATTAAATCAGGCGACAGCTGAGGGCAAAAGTGCTGGTAGATTGTTTGATTAATATAGGTCTGCATAGGGCCTATCTTCCAGCTCAGAATCTAATCAGAAATTGCATCCTCCACCCCCCTGTGACCTACCAACCAAAAGAAATTTAACACTTCGACAGGAGATGGTGGACCTGGGGACCTCCATGATTGACTGACAGAACAGTTTGCTTCATACTCCCATAAATAGTGCCAGGGACCATTTAATGTGGGGGAGAGTTTAGTTCATAGCAGTGACTCCTCATCTATCGTCCCCCTTCATACTCTTATTACACCACTGGCTATAGATGTCACATCCTCCACCAAAACCAGACCCCTTATGAAATATTTGTCGCGGAACATAGCGGGTATGAGAATCAAGCTGTGGGACCCATCCTGGGGGAATTTCATTGACAAATTTTACCTCTGTATCTTCCAGGAAAACTGGTTGTGTGATTCATTGAGAGATGTGGCTATACAACATATCACATACCTGCCATTCCAGCGAGGAGGGGCCGCCCATCTGGTGGCCTCCTTATATGGGTTAAATTGGCTCTAGACACCAAAATATCTGTTCTTCCATATATCTCACATGGCATTTTGGGTTTACCTATTACCAGGGCTGACTCTCGCACCTTTTTCATATATAACGTTTATAATTGGGTGGCTGGACCAGGGGGAGAGACACAGGCATTACGTGATTTATCCTTACATAGAGCAACCTTTGACCGGCATGACTTCAACATGACATATGAACCAATGGCTGTGGCTCCCTGTCAGCGAGGAAAATAAAGTATGGGGGATCTCTACACTTAACACCAAACCAGTGAGGGTTGGTCACGTTCTGATTACCAGCTTATGCCAGTCACTCTATCTTATGGCGTGAGGGCATGTAATGGCCGCACACTCTCGGAACCGCAAGCTGCCCATACCTTTAATTGACTGGGTCACACAAGTAGAATTGACTATTGGCTAATTTATTTGCATTTAGTATGCAACTTAGCAGATTTGAGCAGGGAAGATATTGATCATATCACCCTCCATTGTTCTTTAAAAGATTTGCTTGACCTTAGGGTGACCATTTTGGTTTTGTTAAACACAAACCTGGTCCCCTCCAGTGATAAGCAGAGAATCAAATGGGAGAAAGAAGTAGGGAATATAGGCACTAGAGACCACATGACTAAAGCCCTTAGGGATGCCTCTCTGGAATTACAAAACGTAGTTATAGCGCATCCTAGGGTTGAAATATGGCAGACTAACATTGTAAAGATCAACAAGTACCTTTTAATGTTGCTATGGGAGTGCTTTGTTTACCAAAATGGTGTTACAGGGCCTTCTCTAAAGTTTGAGTGTACTTGGTATAACAAAGCCTGCAATGATAAGAAAGATGAGCAATGTCCCCCTTGCCTAAGGGGATTCCAACATGACACGAGCAAAAGAGGAAAGAAAATAAGCTGGTCTATGTAAGAGCAGGCAAGGACTGGGAAATTATTGTATGGGACAATCTATTTGAAGCTGCCCCCCTTAATGACAGCAGGAAATTCTGGAAGGTGACAGACCATGGTGACCAACGACCAGTTAAGCTCATGGCAGGTTCTATCTCACCAGAGATATGGCACTCCTGTTTCCTGAACTTTTACAACAAGGGCTCCAAATGAGATAAAACACCTGCACCAGAGGTATCGGATTTAGTTCACCCTGAGCTCCTTAAGTTGGAACTCACCAAGACCGTTACAGCTATAGCAAGGGGTTAGACGTCTGGGCCAGATGGCATCCCAGGTGACCTCTTTCTAGCAGATATTGATGGCTGAGCAACTTATTTTAACATGTTATTCAATTCTATCCACCAAGGGGCCTCCATTCCCTATAGCTGGAAGGCAGCCAAAATTGTACAGATCCATAAGGAGGGATCACAGGACTCCCCCTTACATTTTTAAATTACTGGCGGATCAGTTTGATCGATGTTGCCCACAAGGTCTTTGCAAGGCAAATTCTTGGGAATCTGGAAGGCTGGATTGAGGATCACCATGCATTATCCCCTTTGCAGGCAGGTTTCCGAAAAGGGATCAGCACAACAGACCAGGTTTTTAGGTTCCTACTGATATATTGGGAGACAGTTTTCCTCCAAAAAGTGCACCTAAGGTCTTTGTAGACATGAAGTCTGCATTCAACCTTGTTCCACAAGGTAAGTTGTGGGAGGCCCTTAAAGCTAAAGGGGTCCTACATGACCTTTTGTACATGCTGATTCGTTTACATGAAAATATATATGCCCAAGTTAGATGCGGAAGGGGTGGGGGAACTTACCGAATGCATATCTATTCAAAATGGAGTGCATCAGGGATGTGTCCTCGCCCCCACCCTATTTTCTTTATATTTAAATGATGTGATGCTTGCTTAGAGGAGGTCCAAAATGATGCCCCCGCCTAGCTGGTCGTAAGATTCCCCTTTTACTATTCGCTGATGATACTCTTTTAATATATAAGACCCTGAGTGGTCCTCAGCACCTAGTGGACAAGTTTGAGGCCTTTTGCAATGAGCAAGGGTTGATTATCAACCACTCCAATACCAAAGTTATGGTTATTAGCCCACATAATTCTTTAGGGGCATGGTAGCTCTGGAAGGTAGACCTCTAGAAAGAGTGTAGGAGTTTATTTACTTGGGGATCATGTTAACCAAGTCAATGTCTTGGAAGGCCGAGGTAGAGAGAAGTTGAGAGAAGCAGTCTGAATCTTACTCAGCCGCTATTTTAAGATTATATTGGGCGCACGAGCCAGGATGATATCACCCGCTTTGAAGGTGTACAGAGCCAAGGCAGAGGGTAGTACATTTTATGGGGCCGAATTTTGGGGCAATTCCAACTTTGCCCAGTTGGGGATGCAAAAGAATAACCAATTTACCAAAAAATACACCATTAATTCCAATTGTGCACAAGACTCTCAAAGTTAAGCTCAGACCACTCTTATTCTGGCAAAGGCTTAAATATTCACCTGAACTGGAGGTTTATTACAGCTCCTTAAAGGAAATAGTCTCTTATGACACCTTTGGCAAAATTAAATGGCTATCTAATATTAAACATCTCCTATCCAGACTTGGTCTGCGTGAATTTTGATCTTCTTGCCACTCAGTGAAACATCTATCTCAGGTCTCTCTTAAGAAACCTTTTTGGAAGTATATCTATGCTGATGAAATCAAAAATGTCACAAGAGGTCTCTTGTTGATAATTCTTTTGATTTTAAGATTGATATAAGTTTTGAGCCCTTTTTAGATCATATTTTCCAATCACCTGCTAGGAGAAAACATCTTAAATTTCGATATGGCACTTTACCCTTACTGCCACTCTTAGCGAAATGGAATCCTGTCCCCTACTTGAGTATCATGTGTCCAACCTGTCAGCAGGACAAGGAATACCTGTCTCATTTTCTTTTCTTTTATCTCAATATGTAAACAAATGGGGTGCAGAGAGCACCAGGATGCTTTACGGCTGTTGCGCACAGAATCCAAACAGTCTATTATCTGTGCTGTCTAAATACCTTTATTGGAGTTGGTGTATTAGAGACAATGAAATGGCCTGAGTCTTCCTATTTAAAACCTGCTTAGGCCATTTTAATATATGTAATGTTGATAACTGTCATCAATAAAAAGAGTTATAAAAAATCCCAAAAAATCTGCTTAGGCCAGAGCTCGGACCTCTAATGGATATGTTCGACTATAACACAAAAGTCCTTTACCTAGTTTGTTTTTTACTGGAGTGTCTTCTCTCCTTCTTGACTCAGGGTTGGTCTGCTCTTTGTGATAGTTATGTCTGTAGATATGGCCCTTTTTCAGCTCAACCTTGAGATTAACTATTTTAGTATATATTTTCATATATCTGTTTTATGAAGCTGAACTTGTGATATAGGATAGAATGGCAGTTAAAGGCTGTATGTGTTTTTTACTGGATTTTGAAATGTATTTATTATATGTATATCTGTCTATGTGTCATTTACTTTTATGGTTGAAAAAATACTGAGTAAAGTAAAATGAAATAATGAATCACACCAAAACTTTTCAGGAAGGACCTGAGGTTGATGAATTTTTTTTTAAAGTTCCGGGGAGATTAGTCAAACACGGCCAAAGTTATTAGCAAACCCAAAAACCGCTCCAGCTATGGAGAAGCAGACCTAGTTATAACTACCTACTGGACACCGCAAGTAGGTAATATACATATCTATCTATCTTTCTATCTATCTATCTATCTATCTATCTATCTATCTATCTATCTATCTATCTATCTATCTATCTATCTATCTATCTATCTATCTATCTATCTATCTATCTATCTATCTATCTATCTATCTATCTATCTATCTATCTTTATTTTCACTGAAAAAAACAAAAGTTAAAGTAACGCTATAGTTAGATGAAATTGTCAGCTACAACATTAACGTCTTGAACGAAAAAAAGTTTTACAAAATTAACACTGAAATTCACCTAACGTGCACCCCTGCCATGCTCTGCTTATGGCCTCACATAGGACATCACTCCTGATGTTTTATGACATAATTAATGACATCACTGATGACATCATCCAATGATTTAGTAAACACCTCGGGACCCCCCACCTTGGATCTTCAGCAGGCGATGCCTACATGTACACTGACTAATTTTGATCCTCTAACCTGCGGGGAGGTTCTAGCACTATTAGGCTCCATAAAGTCCGGGGCCGCTTCCGATCCATGTCCTCCTCATATCATCCACCTGATAGCGGACAGGATTGGCCCAAGTCTTACGACCCTAATCAATCAGATTCTAGCTGTAGGTACCTATCCAGTCACCTGGAAATCAGCATGTGTCAAACCCCTTCTTAAGAAGGCCTCCCTGGACCCCACAGAACCCAAAATTTATCGCCCCATCTCTGGCCTCCCTTTGATGGCCAAAGTCATTGAGAAGGCCATTAACCAAAGTCTGATGGGTTACCTGGACACGAACGCCCTGCTTGACAGATCCCAGCACGGCTTCCGGCCCAGGCACTCTACAGAGTCTGCCCTAATAACGGCAGCCGAAGGAATTCGGACGACAGTAGACGAAGGAGGACGAGCTATTCTCGTCCTCCTGGACTTGTCTGCTGCGTTCGATACCGTGAACCATCTGGTGCTGATTCAGCGCCTCAGGGAGGTCGGGATTGCAGGCCGAGCCTTGACTCTGCTTTCTTCTTTTTTGGAAGACAGAAAGCAATGCTTAAATTGGGCCGGTTTACACTCTGACAGTTTTGCCCTGCCTTGCGGTGTCCCCCAAGGCTCGGCTCTTTCCCCGACCCTTTTTAATATCTACGTTAGACCTCTGGCTAATTTGGTCAGGAAGCATGGCTTCATGCTGGTATCCTATGCTGATGATTCTCAGCTTGTGATATCAGCTGTTGAGGATCCTGACCGAATAGCGGCCAAATTCCACGCCTGTCTCTCTGATGTGATGAAGTGGATGCACCTGAGTTTTTTGAAAATAAATACGGAGAAGACAGAAGTGATGGAATTTGGGAAAGGCCCCTCAGTCTGGAGCTCTCTTTGGTGGCCATCGGCGGCAGGGAAATGCCCCCTCCCGGTCACCAAGGTCAGGAATCTGGGGGTGATGTTTGACCAAAAGCTAAACATGTCAGCTCAGGTCAACAGCCTAACGTCCTCCTGTTTCTTTTTGCTTAAAACTTTGCGGAAGATCCTTCCCTATATACCACTGTCGCTAAAAAAACAGTGATGGCTGCACTTTTCATGTCCAGATTGGACTATTGCAACGCCATGTTTCTGGGCATTGACAAGTTTCAGGTCAGAAAGCTTCAATCTTTTCAGAATGCCGCGGTTCGGGTAATTCTCAACTTACCCAGGGGTTGTTCCACCTCAGTGGGTAGGAACTCCCTACACTGGCTACCGGTTCAACAAAGAATTGAATTTAAAGCACTCTGTCTGGTGCATCGGGCCCGTTTCGGCGGGGGCGCGAATGATGGGACCAACAGGTTTCTACCTTACATTCCGTCCTGTGCCTTGCGGTCGGCCAATCTTGGCCTTATTTGTATTCCCAGACACAAACTTGCTAGATGGGGCGGCCGCTCTTTCGCCGTCTGTGCAGCCAGACTGTGGAACCAACTGCCTGTGGAGCTGCGACTCCAACCGGGCTATGCCCTCTTCAGAAAAATGCTCAAATACCGCCTATTCCAGGCTCAACCCTAGTTCACTTTCCTGCTAATCACACACACCACAGCGCCAAGACACCTTCTGGTATACGAGCGCTTTACAAGCCTTTTTATACTTATACTTGTTAGTTTGTTTTATAGTGTACAAAGTAGCGGGTAACTACCATATTACCTTTTTACCAAATTGTGTACATCCTGTGCCCAGCTAATGGGTATAAGTATTTACAAAGCACATGTGCTCCTAATGCATCATAGGTGTGTAGAGGTATTGAACACATTATAAATCTTTGTATTGAAGAGTAACTCTTGGTGCAGGTGACAGCATGTTCACCCCAAGTTTTTGGGAACTAGAAAACGTTTTCAACAGGGCAAAGATTCTACATACTATACATACATACGTATTGTAAGAAGCCTTGAGTTATTATCCAAAATCGTCTCAGCAAGACAATTTCTACTGAACATGGAAGACTGTGTGCACTGGGTACTGACTTATGTACATGTGTTTGTTTTGCTTTATAAGAATGCCTAAGGTGAACCTTTCTTCACAGTCTGAAGACTGAAGGTAGTATGATATTTAGCACCTTCAGACCTCAGTTATTTGAAGTGAATAGTCGATCTTTGGACAAGTTCTGTACACTGTGCTTAGTAGATACTTTTTAATACTCAGTGGTGTATACTTCTTGTGAGAGTTTCACTGTCTGAAAACAGTGTGGTACAAAGTAAACTCTCTCCATAGAGTAAACACTGTTAAGAGTACCCACTTCTATACTCCTATCCACTTCATTTCTCAATGTAGGGTCAGTGACTGTCAGGGGTTTGATGCAGGTAATGAGAGTTCGTAATAAGACATTGGTATGTAACAGGGATTGAGTATCTCGAGGAACTTGGTCTTCCCCGAACAGTTGTTTATAGATTGAACATCATGTGCAGGATAAGTTACCATTTCATCTGTGGTTCATAGTCAACATGACCTCGGCTAAAAATGAAGTGAATGATATAGGGTCAATGTTATAAAAAACACAAGCTTGCTTTACTCATGTGGGTTGTATGTGTGGTAGTAGTAAAGACGCTTCACATTATTCTGAGCTTTTTTGCACTCTCTTTCATAGCTCTAATCGTATAACCATTTCAAGAGCAATGTGTACAAAAGAAGCTTGGATGATGTCATCAATGATGATATTTGAGTTGTCATCAGTGATGTCATAGAACAAGTAATGAGTGATGTCATATGTGAGGTCATAAGCATAAAAGAGGGCATGTGACCCCCTTCACTGAGCCTTTTTTCAGGCTCTGAGACCCCATTCTCTGGGCACAAATCAGTTAATATGGAAAAGAGGGCATGCAGCCCCCCTCTGTGAGCCTCGTTGATGCCCCGGGTACTCTATCCCCCTGGGCCTATACACACTTAAAGGGGAAGGGGGGCTCAGGCCCCTCTCTCAAGCCTCTTCATGCCCAAAGACCACATCGCGTGGGGCCGATTTATTTTAATAAAAGGAGGAAGCGTGTATTCCCCCTCCCAAAGCAGAAATTGACCTTGGGGACCCCATCCCCTGGGGCCTGATTCTTTGCAGTGTCCTGGGTAACATTTCCCCAGGACTCTGTAGTTTCCTGCACTAAAGCAAGTGTAACCTGGCCGTGCACTGATTATGACCTCACATATTACATCACTCATGAGGTTCTGTGAAAATCACTGCAAAATCTGAAATGACAATATTGATGACAATACTGCTCATGGTGGTGGCAAGAGTTAGAGCTACCTGAGCTAACACTAACTGGTGAATTTCAGTGGTTTTGTTTGTTTAAAACTGTATGTTTTAACTGACATTTGTACCCAATTATAACGTCACTTTAACATTGCTTTTTCAGTGAATATATATTTATTGATATGGTACACAGTTTACCACTGTTTAATGATACGGAGGTCAGAGTTTACATAGGAAGATAATTTTCTGTTTCGTTAATAACTTTGGTTCCATTCAATGAATCTTCACAAAACTTCCCAATAGAAATGTTTATCCACCACACCTTCATTCTGGAACATGCCGTGCCAATCTGTTAAACAAGGGCCAAAAGAAAGTGGGGGTCCCAAAACGTTGATTTCCCATGTTAATTCACATAGGAAACATTTGTCACTGCAGCAGAAAAAAAAACAACATTATGGAATGACCCAAGCAGCTCTAGTTCGGGTCTAGAAATTAGAGCAGATCAAATCCAGGAAACTTTTTTTAGCAACTCTGAAATTACAACAGCCCTTGGCTCAGTGGCTTGTGGACGTGCTCCTGGTCTTGATGGAGTGCCAGCGGACTTATTTATTAATGACAAAGAACGCTGGAGCAAGTACATTCATCTTCTTCTGAATGCCATTGCTCAGGGCGCATCGGTACCCACATCCTGGCAGGGGGCAGTAATTATACCCATTTTTAAGAAAGGCGACCGGTCCCAGCCGGGTAACTATAGGCCAATAAGCCTTATAGATACTATCCAAAAAGTCGTGGGGCGTGTGATCGTTAACAGGCTCCTGGACTGGGCGGAGGAGTTTAATGCTCTTTCACCCTTTCAGGCAGGCTTTCGTCGCTCCACTAGTACGGTGGACCAGGTCTTCCGATTTACATTGTTACAGTGGAAGACCATAGTGCTGGGAGAGGGAAGCTTGTATGCGGCTTTTGTCGATCTGAGGGCCGCTTTTGATCTTGTCCCTCGTTCTATGTTATGGTCGGTTCTTAAGAAGCAGGGACTCCCAAACGAACTATTATCCCTCATAATGAGACTCCACGAATCTAATTACGCTAGAATTCAGTGGGGGGGGGATGGGCTCAGTAACTGCGGACTTTCCTGTTGAAAGGGGAGTTCGCCAGGGATGTTCGATGGCTCCCGTGCTTTTTACACTGTATATTAATGATGTAGTAGGCCGGATGCTCTCAGCACAAGTGGACGCCCCTTTTTTAGCAGGGATTAAAATCCCTATTTTAATGTTTGCAGATGACACGCTCATCCTATCGAAAACCCCTAGTGGTTTACAGCATGCCCTGTCTATTTTCGATCAATTTTGTGGGGAGTATGGCTTAGAGGTTAACACAGCCAAAACTAAACTTATGATTTTTAACCCCCACCGTAGTTTTAAATCCAAAATTACTTTGAATAACCGCCCGCTAGAGGTAGTGAAAACTTTTACATACCTAGGTATACATATATCTAAAGAGAAGAGCTGGCGGCATCATATTGATCTTGCAACACTTAGACACAGGCAATTGTCTGGTGCTATTTCTACAGAGCACAGAAAATCTTTAACTAAACCTGTTAAACCCGCCCTGCAGATTTATGAAGCAAAGGCTATTGGCTCTGCGCTTTACGTCGCCGAGCCCTGGGGCTTTGAAAAGGTGGCTGCACTTCAATCCTCGGAGAATAAATTTCTCAGGGCTATAACTGGTGTTCCTAAAAGCACCCCATTGTTGCCCCTAAAATACGACTTGGGTAGAAGAGCAGTTACAGATTTAGTTAAGCTTCGCCCGATTATTTATTGGCATAGACTTTGGACCACTCCTGTGCTTCATCATTACGCCGAGGGTTTTTTAGATATCATAAGATCTGATGTATACCACAAAATTGGATGGCTGAAATCACTAAAGATATCCTTGATCGACCTTGGTATGTGTTCACTTTGGGAAGACCCTACGAGAGCAATCTTCCCATCTAAAAGTATTCTAAAGAGCACCTACTGGGAGATGGTTGCCTCCCGAAGTTCCAGTGCTGGTTCAATGTCTGGTGAATTTTTGGAGGCTAAAATGTATCCCTGTTTAGAATCTTACTGGGACACTATAACCAGGCCAGGTGATAGGAAGCTTCTCTTTCAACTCCGAGCAGGTGCACTTCCCCTCAAATTTTTGACAGCCAAGTGGGAAGGTGGATCTTGTGACACCTGCCCTGTTTGTGGTATTACCAAAGAAACCATCGGTCACTTTTTATTTTCTTGTCAACCCTATGCGGTACCAAGGCGTATTTGGTTGTCCCCAATGTGCAAAAATCTCGGGACAGATAGTAGCACTGTGGCTCTGCGCATTATATGCACCAGCACTTTGACATGGGTTTTAGTGGCCACCACAAAATATCTAGGTTCGGCGTGGTCAATTAGAAGGAGATTGCTAGTTACTTAACAACTCTCCTATTTATGACAGAGACTGCTAGCCATTTGACTATTCTCTGTTATGTTTTATTCTTGTATTTTTATCTGTATGTCATTTTTTAAACTATTTTAAACTATGCATCTTATGATTTTCTTACCATTTTAAATAGAACAGCACATATATATAGGACCAATAATTTGAGTCAAAACATTTTCCTCTTGAAGTGTGCTTTGCACTTTGTTGCTAATGATTGAAATGTAATCTTGTTTTAAAATTGCTGTATGTATTCGTTTTACATTGTATTTTGTTTTTTTTGCTTTTATGAATGAAATTCAAATAAAGCATACTTTGACTGACTGACTGAATTACAGCAAATTTGTCAGAAAGTTAGAATGTTACTGAAAAAGTGTACTTTTTGTAATTTGGTGTAAATCTACTCAGCCAATTTGTAAGAAATCTGCCTTTAAAGAAGTGCTTGGGGTAGAAGTGAACGGGTTGAAAAATTGGTATATGTGGTCTGTTGGTGTCCAGATTTGCTGTGACTGGCCAATTTAAAGGGGACTAATCAATCCTGACGCAACACAACAAACACGTTTTAGCAGCCATTACAGGACTCTGGGACATGGTACCCGCATCCAGAAAATAAATTACAAACTAAAAATATAAGGAGGCCGAGTAAGCACAGTCTGACTCTCATGGGCATGTAATGGGTCAAAAGGGGCTCTCCATTGATTGGCTGGCCATAGCATGTTGTAGCAGCCATTACAGGACTCAGAGACGTGGTACCTGAGTCCTGAAAATAAATAAAAAAATATACATATGTAAGGAGGCTAAGTGAGCACACTCTGAAGCCACCCCATGCCCCTAGATGTCAAAGGGACTCCTCCTTGTTTGGTTGGCCACATATTGTGGCAGTCATTACAAGAGTCTGGGGCATGGTTCCTATTGAACTGCACTGTAGTGAAAGACTGCTTTTGAAGGTCACAAAAAGAAACACATATGAAGGGTCATAACAGATTTGAGTAACAATAAAAATTATTTGGTGGTGGTGTTCTACTATTTTTAGTAATTCTGGTAAGTTCCCAGTTGATTTTCTCTCAAGTGAGAAATGCTGACCCTCTGCTGGGATTTAAGGAACTTATTTAAGAGAAAACTGGATTTTCACATTTTCTCAGAGTTTATGGAAGATGCTCCAGAAGTTAAAATGAGGCACATTTTCTGTAAATTCACACTATCTTCTTCAACCATGTGAGAATATATTCTGATATTCAGAGTAAAACATGTACTTCCAACAGCAGCAGCATGTCAGTTGATTCATCAGTGCTGTACTGTAGCCTCTCACAGTGTTCTAATGAACAACTAAAGCGCTAAATTTCTGCATTTAAAACAAAACTGTGGCACACCTGAAGCCAAATTGATGGAATCAAAGCTGCAAAACGTAAAGAATTTCCCCCCAAAATTAACAAAATCAGGGTTTTTTGTTACAGAAATTACAGTCACTCCTTTAGAAAGCTAAAATAGGGGACATTTTCTAGGATTGCTCAAATATCTTTCTTATCCATGTCAGTATAATATACTGACATGCAGAGTGAAACTTACTTCCAACACAGCAGCAGTCAGTCAGTCAGTCAGTTTACCCCCTACTAATCAAGTGCATGTCACCACAGAGTTCTAAATAACAACTAACATATTGAATTCAAGGCAAAAGTGAGGCAATGCTGAATGCCATTTTGTTGGAACTGGAGCTAATGAATTCAAAGCTTTTCCTGAGAACCAGGCTGAAGTAACTGAGCATTAAGATGTTAATGCAGGTATGGAATCAGTGGGTTAAAAATGTGAGGAGAGGTATGTTTTGTTTTGTAATTTGAGGCATAATGTATTTTCAAAGAGTCTAAAAACAGCTAAAGACACAGATGTATGCATAAGTACAGCATCAAGTTCCACATCTGTCTGCTATGCCTAATATCACCTCAGTTGCTTAACAAATTTTAATTTAGGAACATTTTGGTAGACAAATATATACATATATATTGCCATAAAAAACAAGTTTAAAGCTACGTTATAGTTCGATTAGTTGCTTAGACCTTAACTTATGTTTAAAAAAACAGAAATTCACTGAAGGAAACAACTAAAGTGATACCATAGATAGATGTTCGAATGAGACAACACCAGTGTTAAAAATAAAACAAAAACACTGAAATAGACCTGTTCTAGTTTAGTGAACAAACTATAACTTGCAGCCCCATCATGCACGATTTATGACTTCACATTTTACATCACCCATGACATGTTAAACGACATAATTGAAGACATCACTGATTATATTTAAATAACATTTTGATATTACTATTGAGATCACCCAATGATTCTGACAGTATGCTACAGGCTTTCTGAACGAGGAGTAACACAGCAACCTAAATCAATGACTGTAATCTTATCAGCTTTTGAAAGTTGCAAAAGAAATGAGATTTCAGAAGTGCAGCACTTTTGATGGATGTAATTTGAGTTTTACCTGTATTCACCGAAGGAATGGGTGCAGTGGAGTAGGTCACTTGCGGTGAGATGGCCACTAAACTGCACTCATCAATAGACTCTTAGGTCAACCTTTGTAATGGACTGACAGCGCTTGGCGTGGTAGGACAAAATGCCTTTCACAGACTGTACATGCTTCCTCAAAGATCAGTTAAAATGGCTTAGGGAGTGGTGCTGGGAGAAAATAGGGGGAAGATTGCTACGGTTGACTTCTATAATCCTCAGGAACCACCACACCCTTTATCTTGGCAAAAGACCTTGCTGGGACGCTGCACAGACCGAGAGCAAAAAGGACAACTGATGGACAGAATGTTGAACAATGTCAAACATTAACCCCAGTACAGAGATCTGGGCCTAATTCATTGTTTTTTTGCTCCCCATGCCATTCCAGTTTGAACTCAGCCATATGCAAATCAGTCTTGCCCCTGCTCCCATGGGAACAGTCCAGCCCGAACTGCAAGGCCAGGTCCTCCCTGGACTGCAAACAAGTGTCCTAGGACCGGTTTCGGGGTATCACTCCTTATCAGCCAGGCTAGCTTGACTCCTGTGGCATGAAGAGCACAGAACCCACATCTGAGCATACCCGTCCCACCCAGGGTGACAAATGCAAAAATAACTATTGATGGACAGAGTGTTGAACAATGTCAAACATTCACCCCAGTACAGAGATCTGGACCTAAATTCATTGTTGTTTTGCTACCCATGCCATTCGAGTTCAAACCCAGCCATATGCGTTACTTCGCATGCCATTACTACGCGGACGTTAGTACGCACGCGTTTTTAGTTCGCATACCTTTACTAAGCAAGTCGGAACAGCGACTTGAGTTAGGGGGGGAAGGTGTTGGATTTAAAATCCAACACCTTCCCTAGTGTCCGCATAGACTGGAGTTGGAATAGTAAATTATACTATTCCAACATCCAGCACCCTCTACTGCAATTCGTTGTTCCGAATTGCGTAGGAAAGGTATGCGAACTAAAAACGCGGTCGTACTAACGACCGCGTAGTAATGGCATGCGTACTAAACGCATGCAAAGTAACGTCATATATTCACAAATCAGTCCTGACCCTGCTCCCAGTGGGAAAAGTCCAGCCCGAACTGCCAGGCTGAGAGGACTCGTGTCTCTGAAGGGACATGCCACTGAAGTAACATCTGAATACCTGGAACTACTAATGTACTTTTGGAGTGGAGAGACCTACTTTTCATAGGCGAGATGGGCTTTTCACCAAAAAGTCGAACTGCTTTGAAAGGCATGTCAAATCAAATCAAAATAAGTTTATTTCGGGACCAAGCCCCTTAAAAGCATTATACAATACAAATTGACTTTACATATCAAAAATAATTTACAATATAAATAAAAAGCAACAAAAAATATACAAACATGGATTAAAGGAATAAAGAATATATGTCCATCATTAAAATGATCTTGAGAAGTTACACAATATGGTATTTCAGACCTTAAGAATTAATAAGACCTTGGAGGAAAAGCCAAAGGCCTAGTGCACTAACTAGAGAAAGATACATTAAATCAAGCAAATAAGGATTCATGATAGACCCAGTCACTTCCTTTGAATCCAAGTAGCTTATAAAAAAGGTTAAGTGCAAAACCTACGACAAGTCTAGTATCAGTCAGGAAAGTTCTAAATGCATCTTTAAAATGCTTCACATCTAGGTTTAGGCAAAGTGGTCTAATCCATGCCTTCCTTGCCCTTTTGTACAATACACAGAAAAATAATAAATGGTCAACATCCTCAATCATGTCATTACAGAACATGCAAATGGCAGATTCCTCAAAATTAGGTTTCCAGCTACTGGCGAACTTGCCAACCCTCAACGTGCCCAATCTGAACATAATGAACAGTGTTCGAGCATGACAGGGTGTAGTGGAATCCATTTATGGTTTCATAGTGGGCATAGGTTTATGGGACAAGAATTTGTTTGAAAGTCTATGGCATGAATCAATCTTAGTGGTCAGATCTTGATGTAGTAGCTTTAAATCTCTTGGTGACTGCTGGTGCTCAAGGCAATAGGGTAATTTCACTTTTCAGCATTTGTTACTTCCAGGAGAATTATTTATTTATTCCACCCCCATAAGTCAAAGCTATCAACCAAAGGCAGAGATAACCCCTTCATTCAAAAGCCTCCATTAAATGACCTATGAGGATTAAACATTATGACCTTGGTCTTGAAAGTATTCACGTCTAGCCCTCTGAGGTCACAAAATTCCGAAAATCTACCAAGGGGGTTCTGAAGACCCACTGGAGTGTGGTAAAGCAAAAGGGTATCATTTGCAAATAAAAGAGCAGGTACAGGGATCACTCCCGATTTGGGAATGTTATGGATACAGGTGCTGCAGTGGTTTAGAAGACTGTTAATGTAAATAGAAAACAGAGTGGGGGCCAGAACACAGCCTTGCCGCACTCCACGCTCAAAAGGTATGAGATCTGTAAGCCCACCTCTATTCCTCACCTCATCTGGGCGAAGTCATCTTCATGAAGTCTGATGAAAATCCCTAAGAGGGTAGGATCGACGCCCATGGACTTTAAGGCGGACCACAGGGATTGTCTGGGGCCTAAGTGGAATGCAGCTCTTAGGTCCACAAATGTCAAATACAATTAATAATAACTAAACCTTAAATACTTCCACACAACTAGTTGGAAGTAAAATAACTGATCAATCGTACTAACCTTTGGGCAGAAACCAACCTGGAGTGGGTTAAGGATCTGGTATAATTTCATACAGTCTTGCAATTTGTATAAGATCTGGCGCAACATACTATCTGCAGATTATCTATCAAGCTAATAGGCTAATAGTTGCCTGGGATAGACCCACCCCCTGTTTTTAAAAAGCAGTATAATTTCAGAACCACGCCAAAAATCAGGGATCCTTTAACCAGTCATCAATAAACAATAGATTAATGTAGGGCCCAACACAGCAGGCTATGGACTAAATAGGTCCCTCAGTATCTTATCGTGCCAGGAGCTTTCCTTGTTTGCAAGCATTGAATGGCCCTGTTAGTATCATCCAAAGAAAAATATGAAAGATTGTGTCCCACTGGACAATTGTCAGTCAAAATTGGGCCAATCTCAGAATGCCAGATGTTTGACCTATCTTTGCTTAATGCATCAGATTCCAAACGTTTTAGTGAGTACAATTCTGTAAAGTGATTTATACACTAGGGTTTGATAAAAAATCTAGAGGACTGGTGTTGGCTGAACTTCCATGGGCTATAATCTGCCAGGTTGCTGCAGAATCTCTACTTCTAGAGACTTCAACTAGATCAACCCAATTTGAGTCTATCCAGTTTTGCTCAAACAATGACATGATGTGCCATTGGGATCTGGTGGACCTAATCACCTAGCAGATCCCAGATTTTATGGCCTTGATTATTATGCTGTTTGGCTTGCAAACAGTCACTTGTGAGCCATGGTGAAGACTGAGGTGCCTGCGTATTGGGAAGGACAGACTCACTAGTGCACAACTGTTGTAGGGCACTAAATAAAGCAGTGTGGGGATCCATTATAGGGAGCTCATTTAGCGGACAGTTCTCATACGGACCAACAACTTGAATAGAGGTTATACATTTGCAAGAGTTTGTTGGGTTTAGCAGACAGATTGCACCATTAAACAGATTTTCCATTATTCTCAAGCACCAAAGTTCCTCCAGATAATAAGAGAATGACACCAATACCTACAAAAAATGTTCTCAAGGATAAATTCAGTGCACTGTGATCACTGTCAGACATATACATCACTTCAAAGTCTGCCAGAGTATGCAGTAATACTATGTCAATTAAGATATAATAAATTCTGCTAACACAGCTCCTTCTATAAAAAGAGTGTGCATGGTTCCTGTCCGATTTATTTCTAGCACTGCAAGCATGCAAGCCTTGAATTACAGCAAAAGATAATAGTTGTACAGCGGAAGAGGACCAAGATTGTAACGGATCAGCATCCAGCTCCTGTTTACCCCTAGCCTCATTTTCCAGATCAAAAACAGAATCAATGCCAGCTATTGGTTTGAATGTGAGGGGCATGTCCATCAGGATGGCCAGGACATCACCTGGAAAAACGGTAGGACATGTCCAGGCATGGCGATGGAGGAGTTCATAGATCAAGTCACCTAAATCCACCTTAACCAGATCAAAACAGAGAATTTCTTTTGCTGCATCACGTTCAACCCTCTGTGAAATGATTACGGAGATGACTGAGAAACTTCAGGATGATCAGCCATGTAATCCTCACAAAGAAGAACAGTGGAAGGCCAGATGGCAATTAGTATTAGTAGGAGAAAATGTTCTTCGTCATAGCATTGATTTTCTTCGGCTCCTTATCCAGTTCTAATTCGTGGAAAAGGCCTGGACCACAAGGCTCTTCTGAGATGGACAAGTGGTCATACATTTTGGATCTCACACGAGATGAGCGATTGCACTGTCAAAACTGATGATTTACAGATTCACAAAATCTGGCTTATCAAAAAGCAGCCAGGATAGGGCCCAGTAAAGCATAATGAAAGGAAGCACAAACTCAGTAGCAGAGAAGGTCAGCATGACAACCTCATTGAGAAGATTAGACTTGTTCTCCATAGGCAAAGGCTATTTAAGGACTTCTGTGACTGTGCATAGGACTGACATAAATGAAGGTATTTCATCTATTGGGAGACCCACAAGGCAGTCCAAATCCTTTTCTGGAGAGGTATCGAGGCCACTATCAGTTTGGAGGTTCCCACAGCCACATACATCAGTACGCATAGGAGGGAGGAGTTGTCCCCGTCCCACCAATATTGGGATCAGTGTTCTTTTACGTCATGACTGAGAAAAAAAACTACTGAGGGACTTCTATCAGGGCTTAAATTCCTATTCCTCAATAGACTCCTGCCCTGTTTATATCAGGAAATATATTATTCCCTCATTTACAGATGTCTTCTAGGAATGGTTTGCTAACTCTTTAACCTCAGGAACTGTTTGAATGTCTTGGAAGAAGGGCATTGTCTACTTGCTGTTAAAAACAAGAAACAAGATACAGAAGACACATCCAACTATCATCATATAACCATTGGCCCAAACTCAGTAAAGTACTGGAAAAGACAGCTCCTAAGCAACTATCAGATTATTTAGAAGATAACATCTTAGTAGATGGGCAATTTGGCTTCAGACCAAAAAGAGTCATGTAGTCTGCCATGCTCCTGGCCACAGAATAAATGACCATGGTTCTTGATGAAAGGCCACTGTGCAACTGCTATTTATTGAGATCTGTCCACACCACTGCCCTTCTTTGTTTCAGAAAATCTCACAAAGAGCTGAATGTCCGCATGATGTTCTATGGAATGATTGATGTAAAAACTAGGCTTTTTTAGGATCTTCTCCACCTCCTTAGAGAGGTAAGGTAGAGCAAAAAACATCAGCAGAGGGATATTTTGCTTGACGAGAAACAAGTCGCCATTTTCAGGAGGAAAGAGTTCCATTTGCCTAAGTAAAACATGGTGTACAGCGGGTTGATGGAGAGGGCTTGTAGTGCACTCACCCAATGTCATGGCGACAAGAAAGATTGTCTTGAGGGTGAGGGATCATAGAGGACAGCTATGCAAAGATTCTAAAGGAATGCAGATGAGGAAAGTAATGACCAAATTCAAGTCCTACTGGGGAATAAGGAATGGAGAAGGGGAAATATATGTTGTAAATCTTTCAAAAAAAGCATCACAGTAGGTGACTGAAAGAAAGAAAGCTGATTCTGCAACTGCAAAAAGCCGAAAGAGCCAACAACTACCCATTAATTGTGCCCAAAGCAAGTCCTTGCTGAGCTAAAGATAACACAAACTGCAGCACTTTGAAGAGCGTGGCCTGACGTAAGTCAATCTGACTGTCACTACACCAACTCACAAATTTATCCCAACAGAAGCATAAACGGATTTTGTAGAGAAACACATGGTTGCCAAGATATGGACCTCTGAGGACTCAATGTTCTCACGTGAGGTTATTAGAGACTGCTTAAAACCAGGCAATGTTTTAAAGATTCCATGGTGTCAATATTTAAAGAAGAAATATCATGAAGACTTTTTTGAAAACCCGGAAGGTATTCCCTGACATGCTAAAGGTATTATCAAGGATGCGTCCTGTTCCAGGGACAATAGGCTTATCAGCTGCTAACACGACGATATGGGAGACCTCTGTTTTTCTCCTGCCCCGGCACAGTTTTATTTATCTTTTTCTACTAAGAGACAGTTTCAATTTTATTTAACTAGGTTTTGTTTAGACACAATGTACTTTTTGTTGGCATCCATCCCCCCACCCTCTCACCCCCCAAGGAGGGTGGTCAAACAAGTTAATTCTTCCCATGCGATAATGTCTCTGTTCAAAGCTCTATGCACTTTATATTATTTTGCACATTCTACAAATCAGAGAGAACTAGATTTCTGCTCCCACTATTAAGGAATGTTAGTCCTTGATCGTATATTGATGGTTTTAATATTTTACAGTCTTTGGCCTTGGATGACATTTGTATTGCAGCAACTAATTATATAAAAGCCTCTATAATAATCAGAAAGCATTATGAGTAAAAATTGTGTGGAGATTTTAATGTGTTATCGTGAATCTTGTATATATTGTATTTTAACCCTTTTTATTCTGTAAATCTTTTTATGGTTCTCTGAGCAGAAATAAAGTTAATCTTGACTTGACTTATTATGGCTGCCAAAATGACATTGACAACCTCAGGATCTACGTCAAAAGAAGTCAATTCCACCTGCTAAAACCCCAAGCACAGAAGTGGAGACTGTGCAGGCCAAGATTCAGGACCTTGCCCTGCTGCCGAGACAGAAGTTTCCCTTGAAGGGGCAGCTTGATTGGAGGACAGATGCTCATGCCCAGGAGTTCAGGATACCGCATTCTTGTTGCACAATCTGGTGCCACTAGGTTGACTTGGGCCAATTTATTCCTCCTCTCCTTTATTACATGGGTAGGAGAGTGTTAGACCCAGCGGTTTTGGTATGACTGGGACGCCTCGAAGCCAGTCAGGATCCACTGTTACAAATAGGATGAGTACAATACACTTGTCCGATAACCTGTGCTCACCCTCTGGTAGCTTGGCATCGAGCAGTCAGGTTTATCCTCAGGGGTCGAGTGTAAAGTATTGGCATAGCGCCACCCTCTCAACACACTGTGTACACCACAAAAAGACTCCACACCATATCAATAAAACATTTGCCTTAGTATTACACACACATACACTGAAATCAAAATGAGATACACATTGTATATACACTCTACAGTTATACAAAATTGTCAAACTTCTCTATTGAAATCAAAACGAAATACACATTGTATAAACACCTTACAGTTATACGCAATTATTGGACTTTCCCATTAACAGAAAGGTCAAACAGTCACAGGTCTTTGACTATGCCTCGTGACCCAGCCCCTCAGTCTTCAACTACACAAGCAAACGATACACGTTGCCCTGGCTGGCACCCCATTGACTAGACAGTCAGAACCGCTTAGCACAAAAAGAAACAGTTACTTAGACCACCAGGTGCCCGGTGGCACCTGCACAAGTGCGGGATCACTATTCCCTTCCTCCCCATACATTAAAGGTTGTGACTCAGGAAGCTGGCGAGCTTCCAAGTCTGGAGAATTGTTTTCCCTCAAACGGAGATGTGACCTGCCGTAGCCCCGACAATCAGCTGTAGGTTCCCACAAGGGACACAAAACCTCTCGGGCCTCGTCACGGTGTTATCCACAACAAAGCACCTTGTAGGGAGAGGGAGCCAACAACCTTGGACAGAGGCCTCAATGTCAGGCAATGACGTTCTCTGGATCTGGAGACCTAAGACAGTATCAACTCCCAGCTCAGGTTCCCCCAACACTCCTTGGACACCACATACTCTGGAGCGCAAGGTGGCACAGGTCCCCTGGTTGCAAAGGAGAAAACAGCCCCAGCATCTGGAGGCAGTCTCCCTGTTGCTTCGGGATCCGACTAGGGCGGAGACTAACCCCTCTACTGACACATCCTGCTCCAAGAAGGACAGAAGGTCCAGGAGAGGTTCAGTCTCCATTTGCACCCCATCACCTGTGATCAACAGCATGGTCAACCCAGTCCTCTCAAAACGTGGTTTGAGGTGATTCACAAGCAGGACCTGCAATGGATTAGTAGGAGTTTGCCAGTGCACCAGATAAGTGACATCACTCTTAAGCTCCTTTACCTCAAATGGCCTGGGCCACTTGTACTGTAGAGCCCGAGGCTCTAAGGGGGCCCATGACCCACACTTTCTGGCCAGGCTGAAACTCAATCAGAGCTCTATGCAATTATCGGACTTTCCCATTAGCAGAAAGGTCAAACAGTCACAGGTCTTCGACTATGCCTCGTGAACCAGCCATTCCCAGTCTTCAACTACACCAGCCAATGATGCACATTGCCTCAGCTGGCGCCCCACTGACTAGACAGTCGGAACCACCTAACATGGAAAGAAATAGTTACTTAGTTTCGGCCATCTAGATTAGCCCTCTAGACGCCCGGCGGCACCTGCACGAGTACAAGATTGCTACATCTCCCAAAGACAAAAGGTTGTGACCCAGGCAGCTGGCGTGCTTCCAAGTCTTGAGAAATATTTTCCCCTCAAGCAAAGGTGTGACCTGCCATAGCCCCCCGACAGTCAGCTGTAGGTGCCTACAAGACACTCAAAACCCCTTGGGCCTCGTCACTGTGTTCTCCACAACATGCGCCCTCTGGCCTGGGTCCAGGGAGAGGGAGCCAACAACCTCGGACAGAGGCCATGATGTCAAGCACAGTCATCATTCCAATCTAGAGCCTCCTTTTTCTCGGCCCCCACTTAACAGCTCACCCTGAAACTTACCTGTAAGAAGCTGAGGTGGAAGACATTTTTTTGGGGGGAAGTTTCATTAAGATGGCACCAATGTTATAGGCAAACCGAAAAATGTTTTTCCTATGGAAACACAATCTTAACTATAACTACCCAGGGCGACCGCCACTGGGTAACTCTATAAAATCATATATTTCAAAATGCCCCACACTCCAGCTACAACATAGTCTGGATTGAAGAGGCAATAGCCACCGTCCACTGGATACAGGAGTACACAGAGCAAACAGCAATGAAAAAGTTGATGTTCTTCCAATGGGTTTATGTGATTGGTAAGTTCACACAAGGAAACCAAAGGGCTAGCTACAAAAAATGGACACAGCAGGAATGCACACCTCCTCCAACCTGCACAATGGACTGTCATACTAGAGCCTTTATGTCTAAAATTTACAGAGACAGTTAAGGGGAGGGGGGACACGGGAGGGAGGCAGGAAGCCAGGTATATGGGTCTTTGGGGATGGCTTTTAGGGGAGCCGTTATATGGAATGGTCTTTTGGGAAGGGATTACCTCACTGGGCTATTCAACCAAGAATAGGGGGAGAGGATGTAGCCTTACTGTTAGAGCGATTTACCTCAAAGTTTGGGAACCGGGTTCGAGTCTCGACAACGATGCTCAACATCCTGTGATTCTGGGCAAATCACTTAATCTCCCCGTGCCTAACAAAAATGAATGTGTCCTCATGTAACGAAACTGGTGCTCATGTAAAGCGCTCTGATACCTGATGTCTCGGGTCTAGTTCGCGCTCTATAAAAGTCTGGGTGGGGAAAAAAAAGATGAAAAACATTTTTGCATTGTAATTCTGTATTCATTGCAAAAATGCAACTGTGTGCCGCAAAATTTCAATTTTTATGCCTCCAAATGTTTAAATTATTGTTGCAAAACCTCCTGGGGGGCTGATTGAACTTTGTTTGCCCTATTATTACAAGTTGTCAAATCCTATGGCCAATCAGAATTTAGAAGCACGGAACTCTCTCCTAGGTCAAGGTAGCTCTACACTTAGCTAGCAATAATGCTAAAGCTGCAAACCTCCTAAGAACCATAGGAATGTCCTTTACTTAGCCCAACATCATGATCACAGGAGAAGCTGGAATCAAGCCTTCTGGAAAGACATGAAAAGTTTGCATACAGAATTCTTTCAGATTAGGGTAGTTCCAGATGACATATAAAATCAGCGTGTGCATTGCTGAATAAGCGGCACTCTCAGTTCCTAAAAAGTGTCCGATTTGAGAAAGGTTTTTGGTGTACAGAAAATGTGATGTATGATTTTAAAGTACAGTAAGTGATGGCTATAATTCACAGAAATTGCTGCTACCTTGGAACAGCAGTAGAGACTCCATGTGTCCGAATTATTTCCTTTCTTTCCATTCTCCAGGCAGTTTTACCCTCGAGCACCCTACCACTTCTTAGGTGTATCACTCTATAATATGATTTTCATACCCATCATTGAGTGGCAGAGGTTTGTATAATAATTAACGGTTTAAATGCAGGAGGTTCCTTCAGAAACAGAGTAAGATTAATTAACTGCATGTCGCCAGTGACAGTATGTGAAAATGTCAGTTTGGAGATAGCTCTTTATAATCGTTCAGAGAAAAGAGAATTAAAGTCAGTGCATCAGTGATAGCATCAGAGAATAAAACAGGGTACAGCCAAGAGTCTTGCCCAATTTGCATCACACCCAGCTTGTGCAGTAGAGACTCTCCGTGTCCGACCATGATCTCATCAACATTGCAGCTAATATGGTCTGCAGAGTGCCCCCCCTTAATTGCTCCAGTTAGATAATCATATGTGGAGACCTGGGTGGTGAGTGACAACAAGCTGTTGCAAATTGGCTCCCTGGCACCTAAAAGTACACCTCAAAGTTGGGCAGAGCAAAACCTCCCTTCCCAAATGGGAGCGTCAAGGTTTCACAGCTCACGCCTGAAATGTTACACATACATGTCAAGCGAGAGAAGATGGATTAGAGCTTAAGATAAAAGTTCTATGTAGTGGAATGATTATGCTTACAAATATAAGACAACTTTAATTAGTACCATCCCACCAGCTATACAGTTGTAGTGATATACATCTATCCAGCTGACTCGTCTCTTTGTCAGTTACCAGTCTCGTTGAGGATCTTCTCGTCGCGGATCCTCTCGTTGAGGATCATGTAACTATTTTTATGAATCCAGTTACCTAGATATTTGATGGAGTCCCCAAACCAGCACAGCAGATAATCGGACTCCACTCTGTTGGTTGCCATGGTCAATGGCAATATTATAAAAACCACAACAAATCAAAGAAGAGTTAGCTACCTCAAAAGTTTGGCAGTCAACACCAGAGCTATTGCTTTGCCAAGGATTCTTGTTTAATCTATTCTTTCATTAGACTAGGCCTAAATCTTCCGCTGTCTTACAGAATTAAGCCCATCAAAGTTTTTGGAAACCCTATCCATATATTTGGTAAAATGGAGTGACATTCTTGTAACGTCACCACTCAGAGCAAAAAAAACTGCGTAATTGCACCAATGGGTACCATATGCAAGAAATTAAGGTTTGAGCCCGTGTCTCCTTCCATTCTCAAGGGCCTGCTAGAAGCAAAGAATGTGACTCAAAGTTTCCTTTCCATTGAAAGGAATTGTTCAATTTCCCTCAGTGGAATGAGTTCAATCAGTCTTTATTCGATTTCTTGCACGAAAACCATAAAAGCACACACAGAATACAGAGGAGAAATTCCTAGATTAAAACATGCCAGTTAAAATAATAACCCAGACTAAATATGAAAAACAGGTACAAATGACACCAGAGTCACACAGCCAAGGCCAGGTAAAGAAGAATAGCCAGTTAAATACAACTAATCACATCCTGTAAAACAATTAATAAACAGAAAAGATGTGCAGAACATTACAAAGTGCATAGTGGCATAAATAATGTATTAGAAACGCACTGATTAATCACAACTAGACCTAAGCCTAAGTGCAGATTTGAAAAAGCTAAGCACATAGAAAACTGTTCTACCCATGAGCATTATTAAAAAGATATAAGCGGGACGCTCTTGCCTAAAATTAGCCTTTTTTTAAAAATCGGAATGATATAAGACTTTCTGGGTAGGTCAGAAAAACTGCGGAACATCAGAAAATGGAGCATGTCTTGTGGAGACTTTCCATTGCAGCCACATGACAACAGACTCGGTCCTTTTGCGATGACCCCCTTGGGGTCCGTATCTGGCAGAGGGGGAAGGTCGATTCCCCGATACGTCGCCCATCGGGTCCAAATCTTGCAGTGTTTTGCAGGGCATCGCCGGGCATTGTCTCGGCCCCCATATATTTGTCTAACTCGGTCTTCCATTTACCCAGGGTCGGGGAGATGTCGCCTTCCACAATTGCACTATATTCCTCTTGGCAATGGTAGGAGCCAGAAACAGTAAGTGTGGCTTGTACCGATTCCCCTCAATATCGTCAGTGGAATGTAACAGGAAAGGTCGTGGGTCGAGTGGGAGCTCCCACGACAGCACCTCATTCAGGCAGGCCTAATCCTGCGCCAAAAGGGTTGCAACGCAGTGCAGCTCCAAACCGTGTGTAGAAATTACCGCTTCTCCCGGTCACACCTCAGACATGTAGGAGACTGGATAACTCCCATCCGCCAGAGTCGAGCCCTGTATAATACGCCCGGTGTATGTATTTGAACTGGATTAGCCGATACCGTGTGGAGACCACCGCACCACTCGGGCTGGCGATGGCTTCGGCCCAGTCGTCATCAGTCATGTCTGGAATGTCGGCCTGCAACGCAAGTCGTGTCTTGTCGAGGGTAGCGGGCGTGTGAGTCGTCAGAGTATGATATATTTGCCTGATCTTGTGAAGACCAAGATCACCCATTAGCAAGCGGCCCTCCAGGGGATGAAATTCGGGGAGGGTCTCTAATGTGTGAATCAGGGGGGTGAGTGCATGTCGGAGTTGAAGAAATGTGTAAAATTGGGACTTATGTAGATCAAAGTCAGCCTGTAGTTGGAATGATTTCAATGTTGTGCCCCGTAACACATCCCCAAGGGTCGAGATCCCCATAAGGTCCCACCCCCGGAACCCCTTCAGGGCGGCCACTGAGCAGAGATACATACCCTGCCACAGGGGAGTTTGCTGGGTGAGTTTTCGATTCCAGCCCATCTGTCGGGTTTTAACCTGCCATAGCTGTACCACAACTCTACTCGTCGGCGGCATAAACTCTAGGCGTGTGAAACTGTACAATAAATGAAGGAGGGGGATCGCAGCCCCAGGAGGTGAGCGCCAAGCCTGCATCCATATCTGCCATTTTTCATTACCGCTGGCGCCCCCTTCCCTCTCCCCCCCTACCTGGGGTGATACTGTGCTGACGTGTGGGCCAGACTGGGGCCTCTGATGGTCCCAGGGGATTGGATATACTTGCCGGCCAGCCTAGCCTGAGTGACCCCTGGGATTGCCCAGTTAGTGGGCTAGAGCGTGCTGCGGCCGCACAAGCATGATGACCTGCCCGGGGCCCCGCTAGATGCTTCACTCATCTGGTGGTGGTCAGGAGGGGCCTCAAGATTGGGCTGATATCCCCAATATTATCTCTGGCCGTCCACACACAATAAACGCCGGCTACCCCTGTCGCGATCCCCGTTGAGGAGGTGGTGGGGCTCTCCAGGGACTGGCCCCCGCTGCCTGAGGAGCAGGAGCGTGACTGCCGTGCTGAATACACGCTCCTGGCTGGACCGGAGGCCCCTCTATATTTCGGCGGCATAGCTTTGCGGCCCGGGCTTGCACACATTCGGATCCTACGCCTCCTGTCCCACACTGGGGCTACCCTCCCAGGACACACGTCTGATCCCGCACTACCGGTGCCTCTCCCCTGTGCGGCCGCAGCGCCTCAAGCCTCCATTCACGATGGGCGAGGACAAGCCTGGGAGGGGCAGGCCCCAAACAGGGCACCCTCGACCAATTCACAACATCCAATGGAGGCATATCTGTAACTCCATGAAACCTTTGACTGGTAGAGTCTTGTGGGAAGAATCAGGAATAATCTGAGCCCATTAAAGCCTTCTACCCCATCTGTGGCTTGCAATAGTCCCCCATTCCTCCCCCTCCCTTATTCTGGCCAAATAGGTCCCAGCTAGCTTTAAGACACAGAGGGTTATGGTCACTATGGATGGTCACTTTGATGGAAAATTCCGATATTCGGTAAGAAAAGGTGATAAAGAAAAAAATAAAATCAATAAATGAGTCACCCACATTCCCTTTGAAAGTGGGGGTAATATCAGTCTGGCATGGGTCCAGTTTGCCCATTGCTGATAAAGATCGAATTCACTCACTAGGGCATTGAGGTTATCACCCTGACCCCTGTGTTCTAAGTGCATCCCTGATAGACGGGGACAGGATAAACTCCCTGTGCCCAGCGATCTTGGATCTCCCATAAATGGATCTCAAAATCTCCAAACAATACAAGTTGCATCATATGACGATGGAGACGTTAAGATTGGTCAAAAAGACACCCAGCCGGGATACATTACAAACCTCTGGAAGAGATGATGTGGCATTGTAAAACTTCAAAAGCAATGGTTTATAAGACCCACATGAGAATAACAAAGCCTGCAAGCATGGGTTATCTGTTACCAATATTACAATACTACATTTCAACATAAGAGAAACATAAACAACCAGGCCACCCTTGGATCGACCAACCCTTGAAGGGTTAGCAGGCACAAAAAAGGACTTTTACCCCTCCATAAAAGAAGATTTTTCAATGGCCCACGTCCCCTGCAAACATATGACATCAAACCTTTTTACAAGACAGCACCATCCTAGGTCCGTGAGCTTTCTTCTCAGACTGGCAATATTTTATGAAATAAGTTTACAGTAATTGCCATCCAAGGAATTGGCTCCAGGACTGCATTGGTCAGGCTGATGAATAGGATCGGGATGTGAGATGGGAGTCGTAATATTCACGGGCACTGTCGCTGGGAGTCAGTCACACTTGTCCAAGAGCCCCAGGGGGCAAAGACATTTGAAACGGGAGGCCTCCTTGGGCGCCATGATCCATGAGATGTTGCAGATATGGAGGGCTATAGAAAAAACCTGTGGAGAGGGCCACAATAAAAGTGGCAGGACCTAAGGTGGTACATGAGCTAGTCGCATGGAGGATTCTCCCTGCCACATGTGTTCGATTAAAATTGATTATGACACAGTCGCCACCACAATTCTTTTAAGACCCCCCTACCCAGGCAACTCTCCGCACCACATTGATGTATCTCTCCGCTCTAACCCACAAAATTGTGTTGTTTTTCAGCCATTGCAATACTTTGTTCTTTAGCTGATGGAAGCCCTCAGTAGTGCCTGGCTTTATCATAAGTACATTGCCCAGGACCACAACATACGGTGTGGCTTCCAGTGGTAAGTGGAAGGTAATTGGGCCCTGAATCTGCGTACCTGGTGCTCCATTCATTAGGGTGGATTCCCCTCCTAACCCAGGCTACCTCCTAATGGTCCTGTCATATGAAGGCTGGCCTTCATCCTGGGGTTCTCAAGAGGTGATCCTTTTCCCTTTGACCCTTCCTTTAAGACCAGAAGCGGGAGGCGTTGTGGGTTGAAGGGTACTCTCCTGTGTGTGAGAGCGGGACGTTAAGTCCTCCTGATTTATAATACAAAGTCCAGGCTGACTAAAACCCTTGTTGCTCAGGTGTCCCAGTGAGGCCATGAGGCCATAGTTATCTGCATTGCTGCCCATCTTATTTTGCCAGATTAAAAAGTTCCTTCCCTCAATAGAAACTGGACGTAGCTTGATCGGTTCTAGTTTAGAATCCATTCCTGCCAAAAGGGAACCCACAAACGCTTCCATCATAACTGCCAAATCCGCTTTAGACAGGGCCTGTGCGCCCAATGTGTTGGACGTCAAAGCCTCCGCTCTGGGGCTCTTTGCCTTGCCCCCTGTCAAGGAACACTTTTGTTTGGCCCCAATCCCAGAACCCTCGCTGATACCCCCTCCTACTGGGGCAAGAGGGCAGGACGCCTCTGATTTGGTAGTGTTCTTGCTGCGACCAGACACAAACACTATTGCTGTTTGTACCCTACTAGCCTTCTGCATTCTGAAATTATTAAGGAATACCTTACGTTGCATAATATGCCTTTGTTTCTTCATCAAATATGTAAATACTATGTCTTTGTGCCAGGGGCAGCTCCTCCGCTAAGGTGGAGAAGAATCGCCCCACTGCTCTAAGAGCAGAAAAAAATAAAAACAAATGATAATAACTTAGTTATCATTTTTTTTTCTTTGCTACGGGGCTGGGTTAGTGCAGCGCGGAGCTGGGGTTGGAGCCTGAGAGGTGTGGTGAGTGCACACACTGCCGTCTTGGCCTGGCCAAGTGTCATGCTCACTTAACATGTTCCCCACCAGGCTGCTTTACACACCCTGGTGGGGAACATGCCCAGGCCCCCAGTCCCCATCTGAGAGCCGAACCACGGCGCTCAGACCAATCACAACGAAGGCCTGTACATAAATATCAGCACATGGGTTTTTATTCAGGCCAACCAGTATTCCCAATTTCTGCCCAAAATAAAACTTCAATCATGCCAGATGTGAGCTTCTGTAATCTTCTTAAGTGGCATGGCTTTCCTAATGGCACAGACAAGTTACACACAAATCAGGCCTAACTGTATGGCAGCAGGCTGGTAGTAGTAGCGCTAACAAAATAAATAACCAAAATGCAGTGAAGAATCTTCCATTCTGCTGCCCAGAGAGCTATGTGTGGCAAGTAATATTGCAAGGCCATCCACCCTTGCACAGCCTAGATGTGGAAAGAAGGTGGCAGCAAGGTTAGACACATTAGTTTGCTTTTCAAACAAGTCTTTAAGACATTGTTTGTTCTGTACAGTTTAGATATGAAAATACTGCACAAACTTCCCCCTCACCCCTTCATGGAGAATCACTGCATAGAAGGGTATAACGAGACCTGAGATTTGGGAGGAGCGAGACACAAGGACTGATTGTTACGGGAAGATGCCAGAGCACAATTATCTGACTGCCGGCCTGACAGCTTTCTAAGGAACGCAGAGATAAATAAGTACATGGCTTGGCATAATTAAGTTAGGAAAAATACCAATCATTCATCCAACCAAATATCATGAGGATGATAATATACATAAGTGTTCTGTAGGTTTTAGACTAATTCATTACAAATAGTAGAGATGTGCAATGAAAAACGGCTTTGGATTCTTCTAATGTTCATTTTATTCTAAGTTATAACTACTGAGAATACCAAAATAATTTCCATTATTATGATACATAAAGTTTATGTGCTGATAAATGAATACCTTTCATTGTAAAACACCAACCGCTGAGTGTGTCTCCTGGTTTCAGGGACCAGAGTAAGGGTTCAAGCACTGCATATAACCCCTGCAGATAAGACCTTCTCTGACAGGATTGTCTGACTCAAATCACTGGATCTAAATGTGTCTAACTGGTCATAGAGAAGAGTGAGAACCACCTGCCTCTTTTTATTTCTATGAAGGAGAAGCGCTAAGTAAGATCCACATGGGGCTATGGAAATCTTTCTGGGAGCCTTCTGAAATTGAGAGATTCAGGGCATACCGAGCAAAACAATGTTTGCATGTTTTATGTGATTTCAATGGTTCTAAGTAGTTATTTGAAAACAACAATTAGATTCATTCAGCAGTTCATTCCTTGTAGACAATGGTTACTTCCCAGGTATGTCTAGAGTGATGTTGGGGATAAAGTATATTTGTCAATTGTTAGACCTGGCATCTTTGGCGTGCTTTCTCCTGACTTTTTTGCCTCTACCTTCTGTATTTTTGACGCTGTGCTTAATTTCGTTTTTGCTGGTTTAGATGCTTTGGGCACTTTGCCACTGCTGATCAGTGTCAAAGTGCAAGTGCTGCCTAGGTAAATTGTTATTGTAATTGGTTATCCATGATTGGCATATTTGTGTTACCAGGAAGTCCCTAGTACAGTGCACCAAGTGTGCCAGGGTTGGTGATTCAAATGCTACCAGTGAGCCTGCAGCACTGATTGTGCCACCCACATGAGTAGCCCTAAAATGGTTTCTCAGGCCTGCCACTGCGGTGCCTGTGTGCAGTTGCTAACTGCCATGCTGCCCTGACCAGTGTCCACACTGGCCAGGCCTAACCCTTCCCTTTCTATACACATTGGACACTCCTATGGAAGGCCCTAGGTACCCCCCTGGGCAGGGTGCAGTGTATGTGAAAGGCAGAGCATGTACTAGTGTGGGTGACATGCTCTGGTAGTGAATTACAGCCATTTTCGTTTTTCACTATTGCAAGGCTACCTGTTCTCCATAAGCCAGAATGGGACGTTTGATTATTATATCTTATAATCCTAAACTGACTCAGGGAACATGGTAGAAATTCGGGTTTAGTATGCCTGAACTCAGAATGATAAAATATATCTTTTAGTGAAGTTGGTTTTAACATTCTGTGTTTGAAAATACCACTTTTAGAAGGTAGGAATTTTCTTGTCTAACCATCCAAACCTGCCTTTGTCTGGAGTTTGAGTGACAGGGGTTGGGGAATTCCAGGGGGCTGGGGAATTCCGGGAGACAGGGTGAGCCAGCACATGGCTGAATAGAGAGATCTGCATCTAGATGGGAGGGAGGAGTTGCACCTGGGACCTGAATAGGACAGTGCCTGCCCCCCACAGTGCTGGCTCCACCCCCTGTGGTGCGTCTGATGTCTCTGCCCTGCTCTGTGAAAAGAGAGAAGGAATCATGTCAACAAAGTGCTCCAGGGCTGTGATTTCCTTCCACAATGCTGGTTCCACCTCCTGTGGGGCGTCTGATGTTTCTGCCCTGCACTGTGAATGGAAAGAAGGAGTCATGTAAACAGAGTGCTCCAGAACTGGTTTGGACTGGGCAAAGGCCCCTCTGCCCTCAGAGGAGAAAGGATTTTGGGGTATAAATATTGGGACCCTGATCCCAAGAATTTAGATCATCCTGGAATCAAGAAGGAACCTCTGCCGAGGAGAAAGCTGGAAGACTGAAGAAGGACTGACCTGCTGTAAGGCTGACCTGCAGTTGCTTTGCTGCCAAGGAGAGGGGAAGGACTTTGATGTGTGCTGTGTCCCTTGGCTTGAAGGAATCTCCAAGGGCCTGAGTAGAGCTGGCCTCCTGTTAAGAAGTCCCAGGAACAAAAGGCATTCACCCCCAGCTTCCCCCTGGACTCTGCTGTGTGAGTTCTGCCCTTCCTAGAGTGCTTGATCCAATTGTGGGGCCTCTGGAAGTTGTGCCTGCTGTTGGGAAGCTGACCAAGAGAAAAGAAGTAAAAGATCTGCAACTTTTTCACGCACCGCCGGCTTAGCGAGAAAATTTCCGTCGCCGCGAAGATCGTCACAGCGCCTGTCACCGCTGCAACGTCAACGCCGCGTTCATCTTCGGAGCGCATCGCCCCCGGAGCGGGAAGATTCCTGTCACTGCGTGTATCGTCGCAGAACCTGCCGTCACTGGTGAGATCGTCGCACCGCTCATTAGCGGATCGCATTTCGTCGCTGCGAACATCGTCGCAGAGCCATCAAAGATCGTCGCATCGTGCCTTTGCGAGTAAAATTCTACCGGTGATGCTACGCCTTGGAATCCATACAAGTACCGCCTCACTCCCCATACAGACCGGATTCATCGCACACGCCCGCTGCGTGCAGCGGGGTTGTGGCATCGCTTCCCCAGGGTCTCAGGACTGACGCTGTTGCTTGTTTTTCGACGCCTGAGCGCCGCTAGGAACTTTTATCGCATCACCAGGTACTCTTGGCTAAAATCGACGCTAATGTGGATTATTTTGTCGCTAAGCTAAGAACTCTTTTGAAACCATATTCTTGAACTGTGTATGTTGGATTTTTGTCGTTTTGGTCTTGTGGAGTTTATATAAAAGTACTTTATTTATCTACACTAGTGTGGAGTCCATTTGTGGTGTTTTCACTGTGTTACTGTGAGTGTTGGTACAAATATTTTACACATTGCCTTTGATAAGCCTGTATGCTCGTGCCAAGCTACCAAGGGGGTGAGCAAGGGTTATCTAAAGAGTGTAACCCCTTTACCCTGACTAGAAGCAAGGGTCCCTATTTGGACAGTGGTACCTACCCCTGCCAACTAGAGACCCCCAGATCTAACATCTATCATCTGGAAGCAAATCAAGCAGCAATTTGTGACTGCACTGTACTTTCTATAAAATCTTTATTCAATCACGTATTAGAGGTCATAAAAGCACAAATTCATTTCTGACACATTTTGTATAAAATACAGACAGTATTGTGCATCAAATAAAACTTTAAAGTCATAATAAAGCTTTTAGTGGTTAATGTGCCCGGGTACCTCGTTGCGTTCATGGTTACAAAAATTAATTTATTAACTTCTTGGGCTACCCCAGGTCTTTCTCATGCAAGCCCACAGAAAAGTAGCTACAGAAAAACAAAAAATTGGTCTGGGAGGGGCTTTAAAAAGTACAGTGCCACCCTGAATTTGATAAAATTATGGCGCCTTAAAATTGGAAGACTGAAAGCTTCTCTTTCTGTATGATAAATATACAGAACAATACAAGGTGAAGATCTGACTGGGACGACTGATTATCACATGGGAGCAAATCTGCATGTTTAAATTGCTTCTCTTGGAAACCTAGCATCAGAGGAATGAGGATCATGCGAAAACGCAAGAGAATGAATCTAAGCTGTCTAGACGTAACGCTGGATAAATATGAAAAACCTTCCTCTGATCTTTGAGGGATGAGGTCATATCCAATGTACAATCCCTAGCTATTGGGTCATAGTGAAAATAACAAGAGAATCCGATTGAGCCGAGAGAAACCCATCAGAACATAACAGATAACAATTCCAACTTTACTCTGTGTAGTGTGCCAACAGAAAAATCAGTGATATCCACTGAGATTTGTCCCCAAGTTCCGATGCAACTGAAGTGCACCACAAGCAGATTCTCGCAATGGAATTTTGTGATTTTGTTGGAGGCAATGGGTGCCTTTTTTCATCTAATCACTTTATACTGCTTAAATGATAAACAGAAGGTACTGCAAATGTACTTTTTGATGTCTGACAGTTATATCTGTTGTGCAGCTTCTATTGTGTTAGACACAGAATTTACACAACTAACGATGCATGTAGTAAACAAATATGTTACCTTAAATGGTCTCCCAATGGCTCTTGGATTCTCAAAACGGTTTCCGTATGGTCTTTTATCAGCAAAGTGGTCATTTGTCCTCCAACTGGGATATGTTCGCTACAAGGCAAAAAAACTTATTTTAGTACACAATCAAATTTAGGTTTAGGTGCTATGTAGACACCACTAAAATGATCAGCACTTCCACAGGGTGAGGAGCATTACCTAAGACGGCATGTCTAAAGATTTGTGAGCTATCTCATTTTAATCTTACTGTCTTTGTCCAATGTTGTAGCATCTGATGCTAGTGCTAGCCTAAACTTTATCATGAAGGCCAAAAAGCACAGACACTCAATTCAGGGGATTATCTTACAAAAAAACGCTTGAGTAATGGCCACTCTGTAGCACAGAAGTGTTGGCAGCCGGCTGTCTGCATCAGACTAAGGCAAGGTATCAATATTGGTAGTCAGAGTTGCTCAATGATCGTTGATGAATTATTGTTAGCTGTTAAGATAAGAATAGTCAAAGCAATAGTATTTACTGAAACAAAAGCTGGACGACTAATAGAAATGTCAGTTGAAGAATTGACTCCTTCAAACTCTGGTGCTGGCGAATGCTTTTGAGTATACCATGAACTGCTAGAAGAATGAACCAATCAATAGATAACCTGAATAAAGCCAGAACTGTCATTGGAATGGTTTATGATAAAAATTAAGCTACAATATTTTGCCCACATAATGAGAAGAGAAGACTCCTTGAAAAGAAAATACATTATGTTGGGAATAAGAGGAGGAACACGGAAAAGAGGAAGACCAAGATCATGGTGGTTAGATACAGTCAAGAATGAAACAAACAAGAATATTCAAGAACTCAAGAATATTGCTGTTGACTGAAACAATTGGAGGTATTTTATCCATTGAATCACCAAGAGTCAGACACAACTCAATAAAATGATTACAGGTTGCTGACATAGCCAGAGTATAAAGAAAGATCCAACTCAGATTAGAGTGAATCTACACGTATAAAACACTACAATGGTAAACATTGCTGATTTCAAGATGGTGATGTGTACACAAGATGCGTAGTGCTGCGCTTCATGAGTGTTCCATTGTGCAACTACCCATGTGCTCACCTCGAAGCACGGTGCACTGATGGGTCGGAGCCACAGCCCGCTTCTTTGATGAACTGGGAAAGACGAACAGAATGCTAGCCTGGACACCTGGCAGAAACAGAGAACAAGATTCCGTCCCTATCTGAGTAGGTATATTGATTACAATCAAGGGGAAAGTGACAATGCTTTCATGACTCTAATCTCCATTAATGCTAAAAAGAATGACAAACAGAATTTCTTGTGCATGATTATTCTAGAAGTGAATTTGAATGTGGTCATGGCCAGTAATACGAACAGATCCGCCAAGAAGACACAGTGGGGGCAATTGCCAAGGACTTCAGGAAAAGGTGGCAACTTTGTCCCAATAGATTGGAAAATGAGTTACCCAGGAGCAGGGGACTGCTCTTACTCACAAGTGCATCATACTAACCCCCAAATAGAATACATTTGCCTCATAGCTAAGCCTGGTTCGGTGCAAGTAATGATGCAAATATAGTTTTTAGATTTATCTTGCAATCCCTGGAATATGTTCTCCTTACATTGCAGGGCTTGGATCAGTCTGTATCTGTAAATGTTTCATCAACCCAAAAGATTGGCAAAAATATTTTACAGGTGTTAACATGAATTGCAATTCAGGTACAAATGATGTGACATTACTGAATAATCAACAGGGCAACTGAGATAAATTAAGCTTTCTGTCAAGGTCTAATCTTAGAACACAAACGGTTTACTCTGCTATGGCTCAAACATAGTGACTAAATCTTCATCAGAAACAAAGATTCAACTCCCCTGCAATCAACCATGGAACGGTACATTCTGTTCCTTATGGAAAGAATCCAACAAAACATTACATGGATTCAGGAGACCGCCAGTGTAGTGAGACCTTCTTGGGCCCACTTTGGTTCGACATTTTAGTTTTACATTTTAGGCTAACATCATTTTAGCAATGTTATTTTTATATGTTTTGGTTGCACAATATTATTTAGAGAAGACACTGTACATGCTTGCTTGTTTTTAGAATGCCTTTCCTGTGACAATCTGTACACTTTGTTCAAGGCTAGGAACAACAGAACAAGATATCCTAGTGCTTGCGTTGACAATTCGGAGACAGCTTCTAACATCTAGACACATCATTGCATCAGGCTGTACCTCTAGCATAGTAGTTGTATTATATAAACAGTGCACTGTCCCTTTATGGGCCAGAGTGGCACTCCAGCCATGACAGTCCTGGAACGAAGGCTGTGTTCAACATGCAGCTCTGCTTAAGCTGATCTTCCATCCTGTGAAGAGTGTTTGCCAATTCCACATCAAGCGGATTCCTTGGTCCAGTTATGGGTAATCAGGGTATCCTAAGAGATCAGACAGAGGGTACATCCACTATGCTCTCCCAGTAGGGGTAGTGACAGGTAGAAATATATGTAGAAATCAGACTGCTATGGTTGGACTGTTTATTGTTTTCACCGTGTTTATAATGCTAGTTACATTGCTTCGTTTTGTCTGCCTGATAATTGCACCCATTCTTTCTATTCAAGGTTTCGATTGTTTCAGTAAATGTATTGACAACTTTATTCATATCTTTCCTTGTGTTTACCATGGGTATGCATAAGTACCCAACGAAATGGGTAAGATTTGTTTCCACTATTCCCTTGGGGATCAGAGTGTCATGTTTGAGGCTGCCGAAATCATCTGTCACCCCAAAAATGTTAGGGGTTCGGATGAGGCACTGAGAGCTAACTAGGAATATGGCCAACATTCGATGAACTTAGTACCTTCATTCTGAAGTCCTGTTGTCCCATTATGCAGTCCTAACTTTTGTAGTGGGAACCATATAACACAAGCGCTTTGGCTCCAAGGGACCAGGCAGAGTGGCTGCAGTGGAGAAGAGGCTGCAGCCTCCACACCAGAATCTCAATTGAAGTGAACAAACTGACGGGTAGCAGGATAGGCTTCCAAATGCTGTCGGCAGACACAGGGAGCCAGGGGACTGTTTTCTTGTTTTAAATATTTTTACTAGCATTTCAAACCAAAAAAACTGTTGCTAAGCAGGTGGGGTGGGTGATGTAATGCTCGATATAAAAGGCATAGGAAATCAGTATAGAAGCCAGCAGCATCAAGTATAATATTTCAACAACAAGAACATCTGGGGGCTGAGTGCGAACACATGATCAGTAGCTACACAGACCACCTGAAGGAGAGTGGTCCAATAAGTCACCAGTGAGGGGTACTAACATACCATATGGAAGAAACCTGCATCGCATCTAGAGCAAGTGAAGTCACAGCTGGGAACAAAGTACGTAGGTGTTGGGGAGTGAGATAAGCCTGACGTAAATAGTAAAACTGGAAGAGTGTGAAGCGAGCATTTAGAGACACCTGACAGTTGAATTCTATTACTTTCCTCCAAGTCGCATCCAACAAGGGTGACCCTAAATCTATCTCTCAACTCAAACACAGTTTCATCAGGTCTGATAGGGCTCTATAGAGCAGACAGCCAGTTTTGTTGCCCCGTGATATGAAAAGGGTAGGGCAAACATTCATGCTACTGCGGTTCGGCTACTCCACAACTTCACCATTCATGTATCCTGTGTACCAAGGCACTATGTAGTAAGAAATGCCCTGCTGGGAGGTCATATGTTTCCTCAACTTCTAAGAAGGGGCAAAACTCCCCATCGATAAAATGATCACCCAGTACCGTGACCCTGGCTTCCGCCCACCTGCAGATTCCCAAGCTTCCTTTTAGGTGCTCCCATTGCCAAGCCGCCAGTAGCGGTAGTTCACACTTGTAGGGCGTTGTGTTCAGAGTCCTCTGCAATGCATGAGCTCAAACGAAGCAAAACGTTCATTTTAATACATTGATATTCTGCACGATAGTCCACAGCTCCTATAAAGTGATCCCTTCACCTCAGTGGTGGCCGCACCGTCCAATATGGAAGACCTTCAGCGAGCCACCCACTGCAACTGTCTACAGGTAGTAGATCGGGAGTAGCTCGCCTCCCTCCGTCACTCGTAAATGCATTTTCCAGAATGCCACTCGGCGCCGTAATGTACCCAGGTATGTAAGCAGAATGCTATAAAGTTCCCAAAAGAATTTCCGCGGTAAGTCCAGCAGGATGGCTAAGAATATATTAATGAGGGTCAGGATGATCCTTTTCGAGATCACCACCTGGACACTAACTGACAATGGCAGCGTAATCCAGAAAGACACCAGGCGTCTCAAGCTAGCGATAGCACAGACATAATTTCTCTCATACATCAAGTCTGCCGAGCGATAAATGGTTACCCTTAAGTATCTCATAGCACGAATTCCCATTGCAGTATTGGGGCCGTAGAATCATTACGGAGGGGGTAAATACAAGATTTGTCCCAGTTGACCACCAGACCCAAATGAAAACCAAAATCCATCAGCCCAGATGCCACTGCCCCAACATTGGAGTCTTCACCTCTCAAATATAACAGTCCGTCACCTGCATACAATGATAAATACATGTCTTTAGAGGCCGCCCACGATAATCAAGGCCTAATGTGGACCTTGCGCACAAAGGGTTCCGCGGCTAGAGCATATAATAGGGAGGGGGGGCGATAAAGAGCAGCCTTTTCTGGTGCCCCTTACCACCAAAAATACATCAAACTAGAGAGCCAGTTCAATCCTGTCCAGTGGGTCACAATAAAGCAGCTTCATCCACTTAACAAATGGAAGGCCGAAGCACATGCTAAACAACGTTGCATAAAGAAAGTCACAACGGTGCTAATCACAGGCTTTCTGGATGTCTAAGGACATAACTACTAGAGCCGACGCTGGTAACTGCTCACTCTGGTCCAAAGTCAGAAGTAATTGATGATGGTTGTGTATGGTGCTACGAATGGGAATGAAACCAGTCTGATCAGAGTGAACCAGAATGCACATATGTGGGAGCAGCTGGGTTGCCAGTACCTTGCTCAATATTTTGTAACCAGCATTGAGCATTGACAGAGGGCGATACGAGTCAAGGTTGAACAGGTCCTTAGCCTTCTTAGGAAGAGATACAATAGCAGACCCCCATAAGGCGGAGGTGAGCAAACCATGCCTCCTCGAATCATTGTAGAGAGAGGTCAGTCTAGTGGCAAGAACCGAGGCAAATGTAGCATAAAATTCAATCGGTAGACCACCCAGCCCAGGTACCTTCCCTCTCGCCATGTCCTTAATCGTGCAGGTATTTTCTGCTCAGTGAAGTCTGCGCCTAAACACTACGCCACCGTAATGTTGATGGTCACAGGTGAGGAAGCTAATACATAGTCAATCATATCCTCCTTACTGCCAACACTCCCAGCCAAGTATAGATCACGATAATATAGGAGAAATGCAGCATTTATTCCCTCCTGTGTAAATGCATCATGTCCCACACTTGGATTATGGTGTATCCTAGGCTCTTTCTCCGTAAAAAAGGCACACCAACATTTTGCTTTATTTATCACGCTAAGAGTGTGCTATGGCCAGCTACACCCTGTAATGAAAATGCTGCAGATCTACTGACAGGGTAAACAGTTTCTTTCATTCCTCTACTAGCCACCACCTACCTTCTGGGGTTTCCTCAAGTCAGAGGGAAAACCATCAACCACCACCTCCTGCCGTTGATTGTCAAAATGTAACTGGGTCTGTACGCTTATCACGTTAGCTGTGCAGCAACCCAGGTCTACCACTTTCATGGCATCCCATTCCACTCCCACTGAGGTGGCCGATCCTGCATTGTCCAGCCAATAATTTGTAATTTGCTCGTTCAACTGCGCTCGGCAAGCGTGATCTTCAAGCAACCCGGGGTCTAATCACCGAGTAGGGATAGTGGGTCAGGGCGAGGTCCCCATAAGGAAGCACAACCCAGGCAAGTTATCGGAATATGTTTTCGCCAAATACTCTATTGCAGCTACCTTACTCACATTTTCCTACAGGTATAGAGTGTATCAAGCCGGACCTCAAGATCATGTAGGCCATAACAGTAGGCGAACACTCTGGACTCTGGATTCCTCACTCTCCAGCAATCAACAAGATCCCACTGCAACACCAAAGCACGAGCTGCCTCCGGCAGCCTACCTGTTGGCACGGCGTGCAGTGGCAGGTGTGACCTGTCCAATCCCAGGTCTGCCACACAGTTGAAATGACCCCCTACTATTTTTAAATAGGGGACCATCAGTAATAGGAGAGTAGTCAGCTTAGTTAGGCACAAGGTCTGATCGACATTTGGGGAATAACCATTCAGCAGAGCCACATCCCTGCCATCCAAGAGACCCAGTACCAAAGCATACCTCCCATCTGGATCAGCAATCGCCCTGTGCAATTGAAAGAAAACCCCCATTTCTTATACATATAAGAGTGCCTCTTGAAAAAGCAGAGTAGCATAAAGTTGCCCCCATCAGCATGCCCTAAGTGTCCAACCTTCAGGTTCTGTAAGACGCGTTTCCTGTAGAAACGCAATATGAGCGCCCCTATGTTTTAGATAGGAGAGTGCGGTGTATCATTTAAAAGAAGCAGAGAGGCCACACACACTCCATGTAATCTGTTTAATCTGAGCAGCCATGGACAATGATATATAGAAACTGAGACATGAGGATCCCGCACATATCTTGCTCCAATCGGAATTGACCTGCCACGCCACATCAAACAGAGAGGAATCCCAACCATACACCCACCACTACAAAGCTGTACCATCAAAAAATAAAAAACAGAACCAAAAAATGCAATCCCCAACACCACCTAAGGATTAAGACATACATCCACCCTGTCTAAACAGCACAACACACTAGGCCCAGTAACAGGCCAACTATGGCTCGAAGGCCAAACTAGTTCCATGGCAAAAATATATAATGGGGGAAAGAGCAGGCAGCCAGAGAAGGGGAAGGTACACCCAACCAAACAAGTAAAGTGTAGTGGACTCCTCCCTGTTACATCGCCACCACGGAACAAGCACCATAAAAACACACCGGTGACAAGGTTAGATGCTGCCCAGTTTGCTTTCCTTGTGGCCGCTTCGGCACTGGTTTGGGAGTTGCCTGGCTCTTGCCCCCCACGGACGCCATCTTAGTAGAGGGCTAGCCCCGGTTTTAATTGTTTTATGTTTTTCCTTTACTCCAAATTCCTCTTGCCTTATCTTTCGTTACCAGTATTTCACTTATTGCAGGGGAGCCTGTGATCTGTGATAGGGGTGGCTAGACCCTAGTATAGTTTACATTTTCCCCTACCTGTTTTAGCGTTATGCGCTGCATTAGCGCTGGACTCTGGAATGCCCCCAGACACGCCCCTCTCTATGACTGGCTACTTAGGACATCACAGAACATGTCTGTGCTGAATGCAAGCCAATCTGCCCCTGGACCAGGCCCAAGGACCGTCCCTCTGGGCAGCTGAACCCTTATAGCACGGTGCAGAAGATTTATTCGAAAGACGCTCTGCTGGCTCTCAAACCCTCAGGTAAGGCCCTCAACGGCCCCAAACGTAGCCCCACATTCCCAGACGAGCTATGGCACACTTGTCAAGTATGTAACACCAACATTATTGTCTCTAACACTCATACCATTTCCTTGAACTTGGATTTGGTAAATACCTCTTCTATGCCTAAATTAAAATGTAAATGTGTGCTAATTAATGGCAGGTCACTGGTTAAACATAATTTTGAATTTGCTGAATTTTTGGACACATACCAGCCAAACGTGGCTTTTGTAACAGAAACTTGGGCAGATCAGTCCTTAGGTCCTGAGATGATAGTGGCAGTTCCGTTCGGCTATGCTATTTTTAGGTTGGATAGAGCCCATAAGAAAGCAGGCGGGAAAGCGGTTAGTTACCATGACTCTAACGATCATGTTTACTCCAGCCACGACCTCTGAATATGAAGGCCTTTTGTTTAACTCTGAGCTAACCAAAACACAGTCCTTCAGTGGTCTTCTTCTTTACCATCCACCAAGACAAAAAGCCTCTTTTATTTAGGCTATGGGTTCTCTTTTGGAGTCCTCACTTTTTAAATCAGGATTCACGCTACTAGGTGACTTTAATTTTCACCTGGAGAATCAGATGGGTCCTGACACAGACGTTTTAGTTGATACCCTGTTGGGGCTGAGATTGGAACAGCTAGTCGGTGGTTCCACGCACTTAGCCGGACACACACTGGATGGCATATTTTCAAATGATTCAGCCATGTCTAACCCAGAATTACTTCCTTTAACCTGGTTAGACAACAGTACAGTCCTCTGAGAAATTATGCTCTTGGGAAAAAGTCCCTCCAATAAGGTTACAGGAAAACCAGCTGTGCCACATGCTTGGCATTTGGTCCAAGCTTCGGAACTTAATTCCATTCTCGTTGAAACATAGCTAGAAGAGACTAATGACATTAAATTAATGTTGATAAATTATTCAGTCAGGATAAACACCGCTTTCAATAAATTGACCCCTGCAAAACTCAAAATATCTAAGAGAAGTAAGCCTTCAGCACAGTGGTTTGGCAACACACTTCTAGCCGCTAAGCAGAGATACCACAGACAGGCACGTATTTGGAGAAGAACATATGACCCAATAGAAAAAGAAAAATAGAAAGTCCTAATTGCGCATAATAAAAACTTATTCTCACAGAAAAATCTGCCTTTTACATCAAATCAATTGAATCCACGCATTGTTCCAACAAAGCTTTGTTTCAAACAGTTACCAAACTTTCTTCACCTGCCACTCGAACTCGGCAGGCTACAGTCAAGATTTCTGTGACTCATAGGGGAGAAAATGAAAAAAAATATATATTTGGCCGATATGTAAAATGTATAGCAATTAGGATCAAAATCGATTCAGTAGAAAGGCAGCCCAATGTTTGATCTAATAATATTAACGTGGAATGTGAATGGGTTAAGAACGAAGGGGCGGAGGCAAAAGATTTTTGAGTATCTTAAACACTTAACTCTAGATATAATTATACTACAGGAAACTCATCTTCTCAGGGAAGAATGGCTTGAGTGTACAAAAAATGAGAGCTGGATCGAAGAAACAACCCAGTCATGTAACATTAAGGGTGTCTCAATTAGTTTGAGAAAATCTCCACATTGCACGTTGGTTACACAAATTGTAGATACAAGAGGTAGATGGGCCATAGCCAATATTAAATATGGAGGTTGTGCATTGTCCATAGTGGGCTATTATGGCCCTAACACGGATGACCCCGAACCTTTGTCTTCCCTGTATGCCCAGATGATAATGCTTCATACACCAATTATTTTGGGAGGAGACTTTAATATCCTATTAGACCCAAAGACGGATAGATATCCCCCTAGTAAAACTCTTAACTTGCCTAAGATGCGACAATGCCTGTCCACACTTATGGAAGATTTGAGCTTAGTCGATATATGGAGAACTAGAGGTAATCGACTTAATAAATATACCAATAAGAACTATAAATACGGACATACCTCCAGAATAGATTTCTTTTTGGTTGATAAAACCTTAAGCAATAGAGTTAACTTAGTGCAACACAATCCTGCACATCACTCTTCAGTTCAAATAAACATAAATTATGGGTCAACTAAGCGTGAAAAGAGGTGGACTTTAGATCGGTCTCTTTTATTAGACCAAAAGGTTATCGATAGCTTGAAAACAACAAGTGAAAACTATTTTAAGGAAGATAGTGGGGGAGAAGTCTCAGACATAATAGTGCGGGAAGCATTTAAAGCTGTTATTAGAGGGACATTAGTTGGCATAGCAGCAGGTAAAAACAAAACCAAGAACTCTAAAATTTTGAGGTTGGAATCAGACTTACTAGAACTACAAACAAGAATAGATTGTTCAACGTCAGAAGAAGATCAAAAAAAGTTAATAAATGAGAGCTTGGTAAAGAAACAAGAACTATCACTCTTCCTAGAGAAAAGGATAAGAGAAAGATGGCAAGCTAGTTCCCTAGCAAACTATGAATGGGGGGAGAACTGTGGGAGGTTTCTAGCTTGAAAGCTTGAGACTGATTCCAACCGAAGTAAGATAACCGCTATTCATAAAGAAAATAGCATTCAGCTGATTGAGGACAAATCAGGTATAGAAGAGGCTTTTGAGTCCTTTTTTCAGACACTATATGGGGAGGATCTGGTACCACGGCAAACATCAGTTGAAGCTTACCTGAACAAATCACAAACCTCTTAACTCGATAGCGTTTCTTGTAGTACTCTGTACGATCGGATTACCCAGAAGGAGGTGTTAGATGTAATGAATAATCTTAAAAGAAATAAAGCGGCAGGCCCAGATGCCCTACCAAATGAAATCTACATTGTTTTGAAAGACCTATTAGCTCCTATACTGACAAATGTATTTAATACTATCTTTCTTGAGGAGTTACCAGTCCCAAAATCTTGGAACGAAGCCACAATTAGTCTGATTTTAAAACCGGGGAAAGATCCCACCCATTGCGAGTCGTATAGGCCAATCTCGCTTCTTAACTCAGATTATAAAGTGTACAGCCAGGTATTGGCTAAAAGACTTGGTTCTCTCTCTAGCAAATTAATACATGAGGACCAAAAGGGCTTTATCAGAGGGAGACAGTTGCATGACTTAACACACCAATTGATAGGAGCCATAGATTTAGCAACTCATGAGAAGGTACCTTTAGCAATATTTACCTAAGATGCGGCCAAGGCCTTTGACCGAGTTAACTGGTCGTACTTACACCAAGTTATCACACATAATAACCTAGGTCAACACTTTTCTAAGGCGATAGCAAACATTTACACTGCCCGACTGGGAAAATATTGAGAAACGGTGCTACAACAAACAGCGTTCAAATTAAGAGGGGCACAAGACAGGGGTGCCCCCTTTACCCATTACTTTTCAACTTATATATAGAGCCCCTGGCCAATACGATTCGAATTTCCAATGATCTTATCCCCTTTAGCTTCAATAATTGGGAGATAAAAGTGGCACTATTCGCCGACGATTTGATGGTCTATTCGAACAATTTAACAGAGACAACTATCATCATGAACAAATTGTTGGCAAATTTTGGGGAGGTCTCTGGGTACCAAATAAACCAGCAAAAAACTGAGATTATGCAGTGGAATCTACTCCTTTCCCAACACGACTCCAAGGGGGAAATCCGATATTTAGGGATTCAAATTCGTAATAACATTGATGAAATTGCCCAAGCGAATTTGCAACTAAAAACCAAAGAAATTAGGAAATTATTGAAATCATGGTCCTGTCTATCCTTATCCTTTATAGGGTGAGTAAATATAATAAAAATGACTATCCTACCCAAGTTTACTTTTGTTTTCAATGCTATCCCTCTGGAGTTCAACGCATTTCAAATAAAGAAGATCCAAAGTGAGTTGAACTCCTTTATCTAGGCATCTAAAATGTCTAGGATAGCCTGGGAAAACCTGAGCCAAAAAAACACAGAGGAGGGATTGCTAGCCCAGATCTTTTGATGTATTATAGGGCTTTTCAATTTAAAAACATAAGACATCTTTTTCAAGATTATGCCTCGTACCCCCTTTATTGGAAAGCAATAACAAATCATAGTAATTGTTTGTACAAGTTTGGACATCCAAGATTCTTTAAGAAAATTAAATTAAAGGTACTGAGATCGGCATGTAAACTTTGGTCCGATATAAGGAAAATTTGGAGTTACCCATACTATAGTTCACAAGCCCCGATATGGAATTCGCCCGATACTCCTGAATGTTTGCAGGATTCTTTAGCTCTTCCTTTGAAAAGATCCAGAATAACAATATGGGGTGATCTCTTAGAAAATGGTAACTTAAAATCATGGGAAGACCTGGCAATGTTAACAGTGAATGGAATCTCGAGGTTCAAATTTTACCAATTGGATAACTGGGTGAAATCTCAAAATATTGGACCAGAGGACTCCATAATTGTAGGGGGCGAACTACATAAAGCTCCTGGAAAGAAGGAATTTGCGAAATGGTATTGGTCCCTGGTAGAGAAGAAGGAATCAGACTATGATATCCCAGATTATAAATGGAAGAGGATCTTTCCGGCTGAAGACCTGCAACAGGCTTGGCAAGTATCTTATACTTATTTGTGGTATACTACTATTTCTGCACCATTGAGGAAAAATCATTTATTTACCCTGCACAGATCATACTGGACTCCGGGAAAGCTTTCTAAAATGAATATCCAGGCGACGAAAAAATGTCCAAAATGTGGCGAGAATGAAGCAAATGACATCCACATGTTTTATTCTTGCCCTCAACTTGGCCAGTTCTGGAATGAAGCCAGTAAAATTATTGGTAAATGCTTAAATTTGACTTTTAAGGTAAGACCTTTCACTGTTATTTTTTGGTATCCTGGGTATCCTTGATTGTGAAATTAACTTGACTAAAAAACAGAAACATCTCTTATTCATACTTATACTTGTAGCGAGACGTGAAATCTGTATAAAGTGGATACTCCCCTCTCCTCCATTGATTCATGAATGGGTGGGGTCTGTGCATAAATTTAGGTTCATGGATAAATCTAGAGGAGTATGTAAACGCACTGAGTTTTGGGACTCATGGGAAAATGTTAGATGGTAGGGCAGGGAGGGTTGTCCGATGATTCAAACATCGCGATCAAAACCGATGGTTCTCAGATGCAGGAACCAACATCCTTGATTTATGGAATCGGTGGTATTGAAGTAAGGCCTCTAATTCTACTCCAAGGGCGCCTGAGTTTAAGAGGAACTGATTGCACTTCTTCTCTTTAAGATCACATAAATGTGGGACAAAAATAAAAAAATAAAAAAATATTTCTGTGACTCATTAGCACAGTTCTTTCAGAATAAAGTTGAAATCATCTTCAATAGAATTTCTTCGAACTCAGTTTAAAACTTGATTAGCAAGGACATCTGTTTCAGGGAAAAAGATAGATCGCCTGCACAGAATTTGACAACCTCTCCAAGGAACAAGTCAAACAGGCCATAATAAGCACTAAGACTGGATCTCTCTGGGACCCGTGCCCACCCCCCTCACCACACAGATAATGCAGTTAGTGCCTGACCTAGTGCTCCCTCATTTAATGAGGATTTTTATTGTCATGTTTCGGACACTTCTTTTCCATAAACAGTGGGTATCAGCGTTAGTCCTTCCACCGTTGAAGAAATCTAATTTGAATGTCCACAGTCCAAACAGCTATTGACCTATATAGAGGCTGTCCTTTCCTGCCAAGCTAGATGCTTTTCTGGACATCAATTAACTGTTAGACAAAGCGCAAGTTGGCTTTCTTAGAGGTCATAGTACAGAATCAACAATAATAGTGACTACGGAGGTAATCAAGGAATATGTGAATAAGGTTGGCAATGCAGCCCTTATCTTACTTGACCTGTCTGCAGCGTTCGACACGGACAATCATGACCTTTTGATGGACCAGTTAGAATGCTTAGGGATCGAGGGTGCTGCCCTTTCACCACTGCGCTCAATTCTTCCAGACTGCGTATAATCTGTTTCCCTGGATGAATTTACATCTGAACCCTTCTCTTTACCTTGCCGGGTCCCATAGGCTAGTCATTAAGCCCAACTCTTTTTAATCTTTACATCACATCACATCTTTGGCATCTTTAGTGAAATCCTTTGAGTAGTCATTAGTGTCCTATGCTTAAGACACCCAGAATATGGTTTGTCCTCCTAGCAAGGGACCAGACACGAGTGACTTCTTTCGAAACAGTATGAGCGCAGTGAGCCAATGGATGGTCTTAAATTAAACTCCTCAAAGACGTAAGTCATTCTATTTGGCAATAAAACCTCTTTCTGGTCCCCTTCTTGGTGGCCAGCTGAATTAGATTCTTTCTCGATCCTGGATAAAAAAGTTTTTAAAAACTTGTTGTTCTGATCGATGACGGACTTACCTCCAGGGAACAAGTCAATAAGGCAATTTCTATTTCTTTTTAAAACTTACGCAGCATCAGAAAATCGAGCAGTTCCTACCCTTTGACTTGCTGAAAACATTTTTCATGGTCCTTGTGTTATCCAGAGTGGATTACTGTAATGGTGTGTACCAAAATCTTCCAAAAAAGTCACTGTATAAATTACAGATCCTTCAAAACTCGGATGCTCCGATGTTGTTGAAGATTCATAGATTTCATTCTGCATTACTGGCTATAAACAGCTTACATTGGTTGCCGGTGAGGGAGCACATTGTCTTCAAGGCTCTGTGCATCACATACAAAGCTCTCCATGGCTCAGGTACAGCTTATTTAAGGGAAACATTTAGATGTATGTGCAGGCAGGACTCTTCGCTCAAGCTCAGCCAGTAATGTGATAGTCCCCTCCTCCAAACTTTCCTTTTGGGGATGCAGGAGCTTTGTCTGTACTGCACTGAACTGGAATCTGCTCCCCTTTGAACTGAAAACAGCTCCATCCCTGCTGCTGTTATGAAAGTCTCTAAAAACCTGGCTTTTCGGTCAATAGAAGCTGTAGCTGTTTAGTAACTTCTGTCACTTTGCACAAAGATGCCTCTGGGCATTTGTTTGCGCTTTACAAAAATTCAAATCAATCAATTGTACAACATATCCAAACCAGACTTCAAATGAGGTAATCTACTGTGCCCGGGGTAACCCCCTGTAGAGTGTTCTCCAGCAACGGAACAACTGAGTTCTCCAAATCTGAAAAAGATACATGGCGTTCCAGAGACACCGTTGAGAGGAGCCCAAATAGTTCCCCAGTAAAGCAGGGGTTTCCACTGCTCTAGATCGTTCCAGTGCTACCTGTCATATTGAAGGTCAGGATGTGCCCCCTGCGTCCTAACTTCACCTCTACAACGGCCACCGGTGGTCCTGCACGTCACTCCGCATCGCACAGTACCCTTATCATAAAGCTCAATCCAGTACCATGCCACAGCCGGGTTGGTGAAGAAGTGTACCTTATACTCAGCCTGGCGTTGGAGTCAAGCGGGGTACAGCAAGGAGTAAAGTAGACCTAGGTCCTGCAGGTTCTTCTTCACAACCATGAACGATTCCCTCTGGGTCTGGACCTGGAAGGTAAAGTCAGAGTATAGGACACCTTGGCTTTGTCCACCACAAAAGGGCCATGTTCTGTAGCCCATTGCAGGAGATGATCTCTGTCTCTAAAATGTAGGAAGCGGGCCGCTATTGGTCAAGGTGGGGCACCAAGGCGGTGCGGTTGAGCTGGGACTCCATGTGCACGCTTCAGGTAATAAAACTTGGAAAGGCCCTCCGGAGCTACCTAAATCACTAAAGAGATCGTCAGGGGAAGATGAAGCAACACTACTGCCCCCACGCATGAAACAATAAACACAAAAGAAGTAGGTTGCCAATACCAATGTAATAAGCAAGGAAACCATGGTTGAATGTGAAGAACTAATTGCCGTAAGTCATGTGTAGTCAAGGTAGATCTAGGCAGCCATCCTTAGTGGAAGAGAATGCCTCACACACAATATTGTGTCATGCTTCATCATAGGCATCCTCTCCCCACCCTGGTAAGATGGTGTTACCAGGGCTGAATCAACCTCTGTGAAGATTTTGGCGAAAGGAAGGAGTTCTTACATAAAGCTTACAGGACAAAAGTGGGATCCAGTTGAATTAAAAATACCTTCAGGTGCCTTGGTTATCACCTTTATTCGTGATGACCTGAAGTGCGTTAAAACCAAATACGTTGATGGAACCTAAAGAGAGTTATACCTCTAATCCATCTCGCAGTAAGCCAACATGTTTCTGCCCACACAAAGAGCCAAAGAGGGCTGGGGCATTCATCAGGGCTGTCGGATCCCTGCTGGACAATGTAACGGGTGTCCCCTTATATCCCTACAAATTAAAGTGGGAGAGTACACCTAGAGTGTGCCCAGGTGAGTCCTACCTCGGATGCTCTTATGTGTAAATCGGAGTGAGAAAAGGGGGGATTGATTCAATGAGGGTAGCAGAGGCCAGAATCAGTTATGTACTTATATAAATGTATGTTTGCCTCTGAACCCATAAATCAACACTATATTTGGTCTATCAGTCCTTTTTATTGACTGAGAGTAACAATCTTATTTTTCTTTTTTACATTTGCTTCAAACAGAGTAAACTCTTCATCAATGAACTACTTTGTATCTTACATTATTCACACATATATCCTGTACATGATATTTACACTTTTTTACAAAAACATATACATAAAACAAATGACGTTTGTGTAACTTAAATCTCCACTAATTGTTTTTTCGCAGTGCTTTATGAAAATGTCCAATACTTTACAACTTTGGGACCTTAAACAACTTTGTCCTCAAATTTGGTAACCTTTCTTGGTCCTAAGCAGGGTCAGAAACAATCGTTGCAGTACTTATACGAGGGAACCTTATATTTGTTAAATTTCTTTTCCTGGGGAAGCAAAAACACTTTTTTAGCTGTCCCTGTTTGTTCTGGTTCTCTGCTTGTCTGTTTTCGTAGCCTACGCGTTTCGACCTTTGTGTGTGGACCTACAAGTTCTTGGCAAGGTCTTCTTCAGGGCTTGTTTTACTGGTATGTGGACATCTTTCTCCATAAACTTTACTGTTCTCCTGCAAGAATAACAGTGGGCCTTATTTACAATGTGCATTCTTAAAAATGCGTCTTATCTAGTGGGTCAGGATCAAGTTTACGTACCAAAAACTTTACTGTGCCGGTGTGGCTTGGACCGGTGATGTTCTTTGTCCTGTAAGTATATATGCATATCTTAATTAGCATTAAGTTTTCAAAAATGAATGTGGTATATATTTTCATAGTCGTTTCAAATCACTTGCGATTTTAGCGTGTTTATGAGCACCTACCCGGCTAGGTTCCAAATTTTTGGGAGATGCCGGTCCGTTTCTTTACTGGTTTGCACTCGGGTTGTTTCAGTGATTTCCGGTGCCTGTTGAAGTTTTCTAGAAAAGGGGGTTTATAGTTTAGAGGTTGCTCTAAAGGTGACTCGTTCCTGCATTCTTTTGCTCATGCTGCACCACCCGTGTTTGAAAAAGGGGTCTGGTTGATTTTATATGTGCACGGGGCTTTTAGCGTCTCGTTTATCCATCCTAAACCATGCGCTTAGCGTTAGTTTACAGCGGTGTTGGCTGTGGGTTCTATTCTTCTTTCCTGACTCTGACTTTTATTCCCCCACCGTGGTGTTAGTATTAAAATTTGCTTCTGCTGCCAGATGGAACTTACGTTTTAAGAAGAAGGTGAAATCTTGAATTTCGTTTACTTGTTCTTCATGTCCTCCGCGTCTTCGCCACTGTGGAGCTATCGGGGCTTCCAGGCTGAGCTCATTTGATTGGTTTGGCAAAGCGCGTGACGTGCCTGCGTCCTACGTCATGGCGTTGCTGTTACCCGGGTGATGATTAAGCCCTTCTCTCTGTACAGCGGGAATTAGCGTCAGTGTTGCTATGACGATGTTTTTTTTAAAAAGGAGAACGATAAAGTATTATGAGCGCTGTCTTTGGTATTGACCAAATAATTTGTTTTTCTCCATGTTTGGCCTTGAGATATCAGGACTTCTATGTTAGAACATTTCGCGCTTCTTGGCTTAATCCCTTCTTTTTGTGGTTCGTGGACTAGCATCAGTGTTGTTATAGCGATGTAAATTTGGAGAACAATAAAGTTTTACTGGCGCTGTCTTTGGTTGTGACGAGATAAATCATTCATCTCTCATTTTTTGGAGACATCTGAGCTTCCCTGTTGGTGCATTGAGCTTTTCTTGGTACACAAGGTTACTTTTTGGTGTAGATTGCTCCATTGAAGTTGTTGGCTTCTCTTGTCGTCATCTTTTAATATGCTCTGTGCTGTTGGGGATTGGATCAGAGCTTTGGGTGGTGAAAAATCGGGGCGTGCAGACATTTGCTCTATAGTATGTTTCTGAGTTCTGTCATCTCGTTCAGACCATTTTCGATAGTACCCAATAGCATTATTATTTTGGCTTCTGTCTTGGACAAACGGGATTCCGTGTTTCTTCCTTTTATATGGCGTAACACTGTCCATTTTATTTCATCCGGTCCATGATTTCTTTCGATACAATGTGAAACCATGGGTGCGTTGGGTGTCCTGCATCTGATTCGTGACCTGTGCTGAGAGATCCTATTTTTGACAGCTTGCGAGGTCTTGCCGATGTATGCTAATGAGCACGGACAAACCACATAGTATATTACATTGTGGGTGTTGCAGTTTGTGAAGTTGTCATGATTTACATACTTGGGGCCATATGTGAATTTTGTGCCTTCAATGGTGCTTTCGCAGGAGGTACAATTACCGCATTTTTTGTGGCCTTTTATGGGTGGCAGGGACCACAAAGTTCGTAGAGTGGTTTCTGGTTTTGGCATGGTTGTGTTTGCGCGTACTAGTTTTTCTTTGATACTTGTGTTTTTTTTCAAAGCAAATATGGGTATTTGTTTAAATGGTGACAAATCTTTCACCGTATTCCAATTTTTTCGGATGATTTTCTGTATTTCACTGGTGCATCCTGAGAAAGTTGTTACACAAACCAATGGTGTGTCGTCCTTCTTATCTTTTGGAGTGAGGAGGGACTCACGTGGAGTGTACCAAGCTCTTTTCATCGCCTTTTTCAGGAGTTTTTTGGGATAGTTCCGTATTTTTAGTTTTTCTAGAAGTTCTGTCGCGTTTTTAAAGTAATCTTCCTGTTTTGAACAGTTGCGTCTTATCCTTAAAAATTGGCTGAATGGTAAGTTTTCACGTAGATTACGCTGATGGAAACTTGAGAATTCTAAAAAAGTGTTTCTATCCGTTTTCTTTGTGAATAATGTGGTGTACAAATGGCCATCTTCATGTTTCACCAGGATGTCTAGAAAATTCCGTTAGAGAACCTAGAGGTCTCCACGCTAGGGTAGGTACCCTAGCTACTTTCTGAAAAACAATTTCCAGGGTATCCTCTTCACCTAAACTCATCACACTATCCTTGCCTTAGTCTGTATGTGCAAGGAGTTACGTACCATTCACAAGACCACACCTAACACAAATTAATACAACACCTACCTGGCTCACCCGTAAATCGAAGAACTTCTAAAACGGCCATCGGTACTAAATGTAGGTAGTACCACCTCTACAAATTTTGGCCAACAATCAGAATTAGAAAAAATAACAAGGTTGAAGAAAAAACAAATAAGGACCGCTCTACATGGAGAAGTACTACTGGAACACCTGAGGGCTGGTACAATACCAGCAGGTCTACAAGTAAGAAACATTCCAGTGATATTTACTGATCAACCTGAATATTTGGAAGGATTCAGCCATATAGGAACAAAATGCTCCAGGGACTGGATGTTTCACTCCATCAAGACTGCTGAACGCCTTAGTCTTCAAGAACTTGAACTAATTAAAGAATTGGAGGAAGCTTTACTGAGCAACACAGCACTTGAGAATGCACAGTCATTACTAACAAAACTGGAGAAAGAAAACGAAACCTTCAAAAAAAATACTGAAGACCAAAAACGCCAAAAACTTCAAAAGGATATAACGAATTTCTCAGAAAAAAATACTTATCCATACTTGGATAAAGAATATTACAAAACTCCGTACAACACAGGAGCATTAAAAACATACGGAGGAAGAAGTAGGAGACGTTTCTTAACATTCTCAGATCCTTCCTCATCCGGAAGCTCAAGTGAAAACGAAGCCAGCTCAAGCGAAATCAGCAATCAACAAAGAACCAACTACCAACCGGCTCCTTTTTTAGGCAGAGGTACCAGCCGACCCAGAGGGCGCCCACGAGCAAGCAGATGGCACAATCCTCGCTCCAATCAATATCAAGGGGAAATCACTACCAGAAGGAATGTCTATTGTTGGTAACTATGAAAAATAAGGGCATAGATGAAGGAAATGACTGTATTTACAACTTATCCAACTATGAGTTGTCACCAAATGAACTGAATGTTTTACAGAAGGGTCTCTCTTTCATCCCCACAGTAAGGCCGGATTTGAACCAAACAAAACTGGAAATAATACAGCTGTTCCGAAAAATGCGCCTAAAAATTTTCTTTCAGGACAGAACGGAGATGAACTCACGCAATCCCTCTGGCCTAAAAAATCCTTCTACCTTCTTTCCGAACACAACCAGTATGCCTGTCGAATTGCTGTCATTTGAAAAGAACGTCCTAAGAGACATAGACAATCTAGATAAGAAAAAAGTTTTCATTAAATGGAACCTCACGAAGGAGCAACAACAGGCTCTAGACGGTCTTTCCAAAAATAAAAACTTGATAATCAAGCCTGCGGATAAGGGAGGAGGAATAGTGATCTGGACCAGAGACAGTTACGAACAGGAAGTATTACGTCAACTATCCGATGAAAAGTACTACCGGAGAACAGACGAAGACTGGAATCAAATAATAAAAACCAAAATCATGTCTATTGTAGAAACCGGAATTGAAGAAGGATGGCTATCCAAAAAGGAATCACAATTCCTTATCAATGAAAATCCGAGGATCCCGATCATGTATGTCCTCCCCAAAATACACAAGGACCCACAGAAACCACCAGGAAGACCCATAATCTCGGGTGTCAACTCCATTTTAGAGCGTCCAGCAAAATACGTGGATACGTTTCTAAAACCCCTTATATGGGATACCCCAAGCTACATAAAAGATACCATGCAAGCAATCAATATGTTGGAAAATCAATCTTTTGATGAAGACAATGAGATACTAGTGACGTTGGATATTGTGAGTCTGTACTCCAATATCCCACAAGAAGACGGTATGGAAGCCCTAGAAGTCTTTCTAGAAAAACGACCCAGACCACACATCGTACCCACCTTGGCGATATTACAACTAGCAGAGATATGTCTAAAACATAACTTTTTCAGATTCAACGACATCCAATACCTACAAACCATGGGAACCGCTATGGGTTGTCCCTTTGCGCCGGAAATGGCCATAATGTTTATGGCATTATTCGAAGAGAAGTGGATTTATAACAACAATCCCCATGATGGACACATTAAAATGTGGCGTCGATATATAGACGATGTGTTCATGCTCTGGAGAGGAAATGAAGAACAACTTCATACTTTTGTGACATGGCTAAATGACAGAAATCAAAACATCCAATTTACCATGAATTTTAACAAAACAGAGATGAATTTTCTAGACATCCTGGTGAAACATGAAGATGGCCATTTGTACACCACATTATTCACAAAGAAAACGGATAGAAACACTTTTTTAGAATTCTCAAGTTTCCATCAGCGTAATCTACGTGAAAACTTACCATTCAGCCAATTTTTAAGGATAAGACGCAACTGTTCAAAACAGGAAGATTACTTTAAAAACGCGACAGAACTTCTAGAAAAACTAAAAATACGTAACTATCCCAAAAAACTCCTGAAAAAGGCGATGAAAAGAGCTTGGTACACTCCACGTGAGTCCCTCCTCACTCCAAAAGATAAGAAGGACGACACACCATTGGTTTGTGTAACAACTTTCTCAGGATGCACCAGTGAAATACAGAAAATCATCCGAAAAAATTGAAATACGGTGAAAGATTTGTCACCATTTAAACAAATACCCATATTTGCTTTGAAAAAAAACACAAGTATCAAAGAAAAACTAGTACGCGCAAACACAACCATGCCAAAACCAGAAACCACTCTACGAACTTTGTGGTCCCTGCCACCCATAAAAGGCCACAAAAAATGCGGTAATTGTACCTCCTGCGAAAGCACCATTGAAGGCACAAAATTCACATATGGCCCCAAGTATGTAAATCATGACAACTTCACAAACTGCAACACCCACAATGTAATATACTGTGTGGTTTGTCCGTGCTCATTAGCATACATCGGCAAGACCTCGCAAGCTGTCAAAAATAGGATCTCTCAGCACAGGTCACGAATCAGATGCAGGACACCCAACGCACCCATGGTTTCACATTGTATCAAAAGAAATCATGGACCGGATGAAATAAAATGGACAGTGTTACGCCATATAAAAGGAAGAAACACGGAATCCCGTTTGTCCAAGACAGAAGCCAAAATAATAATGCTATTGGGTACTATCGAAAATGGTCTGAACGAGATGACAGAACTCAGAAACATACTATAGAGCAAATGTCTGCACGCCCCGATTTTTCACCACCCAAAGCTCTGATCCAATCCCCAACAGCACAGAGCATATTAAAAGATGACGACAAGAGAAGCCAACAACTTCAATGGAGCAATCTACACCAAAAAGTAACCTTGTGTACCAAGAAAAGCTCAATGCACCAACAGGGAAGCTCAGATGTCTCCAAAAAATGAGAGATGAATGATTTATCTCGTCACAACCAAAGACAGCGCCAGTAAAACTTTATTGTTCTCCGAATTTACATCGCTATAACAACACTGATGCTAGTCCACGAACCACAAAAAGAAGGGATTAAGCCAAGAAGCGCGAAATGTTCTAACATAGAAGTCCTGATATCTCAAGGCCAAACATGGAGAAAAACAAATTATTTGGTCAATACCAAAGACAGCGCTCATAATACTTTATCGTTCTCCTTTTTAAAAAAAACATCGTCATAGCAACACTGACGCTAATTCCCGCTGTACAGAGAGAAGGGCTTAATCATCACCCGGGTAACAGCAACGCCATGACGTAGGACGCAGGCACGTCACGCGCTTTGCCAAACCAATCAAATGAGCTCAGCCTGGAAGCCCCGATAGCTCCACAGTGGCGAAGACGCGGAGGACACGAAGAACAAGTAAACGAAATTCAAGATTTCACCTTCTTCTTAAAACGTAAGTTCCATCTGGCAGCAGAAGCAAATTTTAATACTAACACCACGGTGGGGGAATAAAAGTCAGAGTCAGGAAAGAAGAATAGAACCCACAGCCAACACCGCTGTAAACTAACGCTAAGCGCATGGTTTAGGATGGATAAACGAGACGCTAAAAGCCCCGTGCACATATAAAATCAACCAGACCCCTTTTTCAAACACGGGTGGTGCAGCATGAGCAAAAGAATGCAGGAACGAGTCACCTTTAGAGCAACCTCTAAACTTTAAACCCCCTTTTCTAGAAAACTTCAACAGGCACCGGAAATCACTGAAACAACCCGAGTGCAAACCAGTAAAGAAACGGACCGGCATCTCCCAAAAATTTGGAACCTAGCCGGGTAGGTGCTCATAAACACGCTAAAATCGCAAGTGATTTAAAACGACTATGAAAATATATACCACATTCATTTTTGAAAACTTAATGCTAATTAAGATATACATATATACTTACAGAACAAAGAACATCACCCGTCCAAGCCACACCGGCACAGTAAAGTGTTTGGTACGTAAACTTGATCCTGACCCACTAGATAAGACGCATTTTTAAGAATGCACATTGTAAATAAGGCCCACTGTTATTCTTGCAGGAGAACAGTAAAGTTTATGGAGAAAGATGTCCACATACCAGTAAAACAAGCCCTGAAGAAGACCTTGCCAAGAACTTGTAGGTCCACACACAAAGGTCGAAACGCGTAGGCTACGAAAACAGACAAGCAGAGAACCAGAACAAACAGGGACAGCTAAAAAAGTGTTTTTGCTTCCCCAGGAAAAGAAATTTAACAAATATAAGGTTCCCTCGTATAAGTACTGCAACGATTGTTTCTGACCCTGCTTAGGACCAAGAAAGGTTACCAAATTTGAGGACAAAGTTGTTTAAGGTCCCAAAGTTGTAAAGTATTGGACATTTTCATAAAGCACTGCGAAAAAACAATTAGTGGAGATTTAAGTTACACAAACGTCATTTGTTTTATGTATATGTTTTTGTAAAAAAGTGTAAATATCATGTACAGGATATATGTGTGAATAATGTAAGATACAAAGTAGTTCATTGATGAAGAGTTTACTCTGTTTGAAGCAAATGTAAAAAAGAAAAATAAGATTGTTACTCTCAGTCAATAAAAAGGACTGATAGACCAAATATAGTGTTGATTTATGGGTTCAGAGGCAAACATACATTTATATAAGTACTTATGTGTAAATCATCACATACCTGCAGCGGGGAAGAGTTATACACAAAGTCAGGTCCAATGAAACATAATGGAGTGTCAGACATGATTATTTTTTATCCAACGCACACATAGGTAAATCACATAAATAAAACCATAGGTATCCTTGCATGCTTGTAATTATCACCCATCACATGTCAATGATACAACATATCTCATGAGTGTGAGTTGGTAAAGGAACAAAATTACCTCTATGATCAAGTAGGGGTAACCTTCACTCATATTAGCTATGATGGAAACAAATCTACCAGTACGTCCAATGACCATTATGCCCCGGACCCATTTTACCAGGGTTACCAGAATTCTAAACCCGGTATAGTAGACAATGTTCACTAAGGTAACTGGTAAACAAAGTTAAAACACCTGCTCCTTACCCTAGACTTTAGAGGATACCATAGAATCGATCAGAAGGAGGGATGGTGGCCTTCATAGTCACACACTAAAAAATAGGGGAGTACATAAAGAGGAAGGACAACATGAGATGAACACAAATGGACCACACACCCTACAACCAGAATATAAAGACTCCGTAATATAATGGTACTACATTGCTCTGCTACAAGAATTATAGGTAGGTGAAAGCTGATGCGGGTAGGAAAGACTGATTGGCAGCATAAACTGACTTTTGGTCAAAGAGACCTCACAGGCCAAAAGAACAGGGAATTATTGGACTTCAACAACAAAGTCAGTGTCCAATCACTCTAGCTTAATATGCCAAAAAGCTTAATATCAATTGATGGAAAAATCTAAATATTGATGATAAGAATGGACCAATTAAAAGAAAGATTATATAAACATGCCACTTGAGTAGATACACCTGAATGCCACATTTCTGATACTGATGATAACATAGCAACGAAAAACTACTTCAGATGAAAAAGGTGATGGAGCTATAAAACCAAAAATGAGGACTTAATAGCACACTCTAGAAGGAACAATCTAAGAATAGTGGAAAACACAGAATCAACAGTCGCAGGATGCAAGGAAGGCAGAAGAAACCCTACTTACTAACATCTTTAGGAGATCAAACCATAACCAATGTTTGGCTACATCGCTCACTGACAGAGATCACCCCAGGAAGACTGTGCTCACCCTATAATTAAATGTACATTGAATCACAGAGACCTGGACACAGTTCTCAGATTAGAGAGGGCAAGAAAGAACATAAGATATCAAAGGTCAACCAACTCTCTTTTCCCGGACTTCACCATAGCTTTATAAGAAGTCAGGGGGGTCTTCCCCTCTGTCCAGAAAAAGCTCCGACAATCCCACATACCATATGCAATGAGAAATCTAGCACACCTAAAAATTACACCAAAGCCCTACTTTTTAATGACATGCAGTATGCTGCAGCTTCGCCACCTACTTGTAGCCGGGAAGACAGAACTCACCTCAACATTTTAACGAAGATTGATTACACTTCTTCTGGCTGAACAGACTATTGTTCAAAATGTATTAAACTGCTAGTGTTTATGTTAACAAACTTATTTTTGTGGGGTCTCTCTACTTTCTTTCGACAATGTGTTTTATACTACAATATGTAGTGTTGAGGGGTGAGTGCATAAGAAATGAAGGTGTACATTAAGAACTTATGGGAGTGCTACCAAGATAAAGATGCTCCATTGGCTACTGCACCCGACAATGAAAGAGCTCTGGCTTACAGGCTCTCCATGCATAAAGCTTTCTGTTACAAGCAGTCCGAAGATGGACATATTACTCTATTTTTAAGGAGGATAGAATTATTTATTACTTGCAGGATGGGAAGCATTCACTGATAAATTGGGAATCACTATGGTGGGGAAGTTTAATTTAGAGTTTGTGTTTCGTATGCAATCCAGTATTAAATGAACAGTAGAAAAGGCAGACACATCATGAGCTCTACGCAACTTATGTCAAACATGAACAAGTTAATTACCTTCGGTAACGCTCTTTCGGGTAGATATTCTATTGAACCAAAGATTCCTTACCTTATAATATTCCACATGCGCCCTACTAAATCCAGAAAGCTTTCACTAGCAGTGCTTTCGCTTTTCACTAGGTGGCACGGTGCAGTTCTGTACTAACTCCATACCAACCCAGAAGTGACAGGACGGAGCAACATATAACTGCCAGCCCACATGCTGACTTCAGCTTCTTGCTTGTGTCTTTCCAGGCCCTCAAACGTGAAGCATGACCTTTTGGGAGTATTAGTGTGCAGATTTTTAACTTTGGACCTTTATAGATGTTAAAAATAGGCCACTCCACAGAACAGGGAGGAGGGAGAGCAATTAAAAATCTGTGGGTAGATCCATCTAACTGCAGTTCCAACCATTTAGAATATTTCCAGAGCCAGACTGAATCTGAAAACAATTTTAGCAGTGCACCTGCATGCCACTGGGTGGCGCAGTGTGGCTCCATGTTTGCTTTGTTCTCCCCCTGAAGTGACAGAGCAGAAATGCATATGAGTCACCCCTGTGCTGATGTCCATTTCTTTCTTGACTCTTTCCACACCACAGACATGGAGCACAAAACAATTGTCGGTGGCAGTGGGCACATCTCTAACGTGGGAACTATTTGCAAAGTAAAAACAGACCACTCCACAGAATTGGAAATTGGATGGCAGTGAGGAATTTGCGGTTAAAAGGAATATCCACCAGTTTGAGTGTTACCAAAGGCAAAAATTATTTTTCTGATAAATACTTCTAACTGCAGCTTCCTCTGCTTCGAATAGACATTAATGCAGTACCTTCGAAAGGTGAAGGGTTTGAAGAGTGGACCGAGATCCAAACGTCCTATAGAACCGAACAGGAAAAATGTCCTTACTGTCGGATCTGGTTGTCAAGGCAGTAGTGCTTTGTGAACATGTGCATGGATGCCCACGTCACAGCCTGGCAGACATCAATAACAGGCACTCCATGTGCCAACACAATTGTAGAAGCCTTGGATTTGGTGGAATGATATATCAGACCTTCTACAGACTGCCTCTTGACGAATTTGGCATATCTGGGTTTTTTTCTTCCTTATTTGTATTTTACAAATCGTACGGTACACATTCTAAAATAAAAATAGAACTAGCAGGGTAACGCCCCGATTCAGAACAGAGAAACAGATCTGCATCATAGTAGTATCTCATCTCCTAGGGGATAGTCCAATATGGGCACTCCACTTTCACCTGAGTGGAGGCCAGTGGACATTTGAGGGGTGGGGGTGGAGGAGAGGGAAAAGACATAGACGCACACATACACAATGACTGACATTACTGTGTCAGACCGTCCGGTAGAGCACACGGCGAAAAGGAGGTGGGGAGTGGGGCACCCAGCAGAGCCGTAGCATCCAGACATCACATGTCTTAGGAACATCTCTCACTCAACTAGCCTTGAGTGTGGCAGATCTTGATGTAGAGAACTATCCACCTTGAAAGGGCTTTCTCCTGCACCGCCTTCCCTTTCTTTCCCCAGAGAACTTCATAAAAAGCTAGTCCTCCACCAGAAGGTCATTGACACGATCATATGAAATTAAAGCCCAGCTGGTCTCAAGCCAATTAAGCCACACCTTCTCTTCAGAGGAGAGGGACGAAGAATGCTAAAAAGTTGATGGATTGCCCAATTGGAAGGGAGTCATAGCTTTAGGCAAGATGGCTGCTTGAGACCTCAGAACCAATTTGTTGGGCAAAGGAGTGGTGTAGGGATGTCCTGAAGCTCACTGACATGACTAGCTAAAGTGATTGCAAAAAGGAAGCCAGTATTTATAATAAGACACAACAAGCAGCTGTGCATCCGCCCACAAGGAGTACACATGAGAAAAGTCAAGACCAAATTAAGGTTCCACTGTAGCATCAGAAATGGTTTGGGAGGGAAAATGAGTGTTCCACCTTTACAAAACCGCATCACAACAGGTGATTTAAAGAAGGACAGTTGGTCCAGCAAACAGAAAAGGGCTAAAAGGCCAGACAAGCTTTAATAGTGTCTACTGCAAGGTCTTGCTTAGCCAAAGACAAAACAAACAATAAAACGTCCAGCAGTTTGGCAAGTAAAGGGTTTTGTCTTCTGGATGCAACAAACTTGTCCCAGTACCTGGCGTAAATGGACCTAGCAGCAAGGATGACATCCACCACTTCATGTAGACCGCGAATTGTTTCCAGAAAAGTGGTTCTGGAGATCTGTATCTCCTGTAATAGATGGTTTTGACAAATGAATGATTAAGTCCACCTGACGATATCTTTGAGACCAAATTTAGGGTCCTCATTTCCTCTTAATTGTTTTTTCTTTTCTTTTTTAGCACGTTTTTGAAAGGGTCGTGTATGAATGGAAGCATGTGTGAGTATGATAGAAGTCCTGAATGATGGCTAAATAGCTAGCACTTTTTTTATATATGTATGGGATGTCCTTTGTGAATCTAGTGTATTAAGTATTTGTAAAAAGAAATAGTGTGAAATGTATTCATATCATGTGTGAAATTCTACATATACATGTACATGAAGTTATCTTAAACAAAAAATGTCTACAAAAATACTAATAAATAGTTTTTCATAAATATGTGTGATTATGTATGATATGCAGAAGGTTGTTTGGTAATGTAGAACTCTAATGGGTCATTTCCAAAACTAAATAGGGCAGTATAGAGGCTACTTTTCTTATTTATATCCACCACTTGAGGTGACATATCAAACAAAGTTAACTGGCGCCCTTTCAATCTACATATATAAAGGAGCAGACTGCGCTGCTTTGGGTGAAGGAACCTGACCTGCTGCTGCAACAGAAGATTCTCCTAAAATGGTAGCCCAATCAGAGACCAGATGCTTATGCCCGAAGTTCTAGATACCACACTCAATCCGAGCCACTAGGATGCATAGGTCCAGTCGTTCTTGATCTCTTCCAGACCTCAGGAGAGGCAGAAAGGAGTATCTGAGTCTTGTGTTCCATAGCAGCCAGAATGCATCTCCTAGTGAGTATCTTCACATGAAGTCCAACAGTTTAACACTGTGCAGTCGACTAAGGGGAAAAGATATAACCAGGGTGCTCTCCCACTACCAGAAGATGCCCTCCACCACCTCAGGTTATATAAACCATTTGTGATCCATCAATGCCACCAGCTGAGCTCATCTGGCCTGGCATTCAAGGATCCCACCAGGTGGCGCACATTTAGGAAAATGCCCTGACGCTCCAGCTAACTCGAGAGGTGCAGAGCCTTTTGGCAGAGGACTCTACCCTACTTGTTGCAGTAACAAATGGTGGTGGTGTTGTCTGTGAGACCCTGCACCAGCCTCACCTTAATGAACAGCAGGAAGGCCTTCAGTGCCAGGTGACTGCACCACAACTCCAACCAACTGAAATTAAGCTGGGCTTCTATCAGAGATCCTAGTCCTTTGATCTCCACCGCCCACAGATGACCTCCAACACCATTGTCAGTTCTGTGTGGGGAAGGGAGAGGTGCCTGCCGACAGTCCAACTGCAGTCGAGCAGCCACCACTGCAGATCATGTGAAGCCGTCTCCAAAATGTGAATGGCATCCAATAGGTTTTGTTGGTGCTAGGATCATTTAAACTTAAAATTCCATTGCAGAGGCTGCATATGCTACCTAGCGTATTTAACAAGGAGGTTGCAGGATGCTAAAAAGTTAAGAAGCCTCAGGGCTGCTCTCACCTATATATAGGACTGAAGCTGAGATATCAGGATCACAACCTGAATACCCTGTACTCATTGCAAAGGAGGGAAGGCACTGTATCCAGGACAGATCCAATGAGGGAAAGCTTTAGCGAAGGAGCCAGGTGTGACTCATTTATCGCAAACCCAAACAATACTTACTGTCATCTGGAGGTGGTCTACGAATGATTGCGGCAGATCTGCCTCCATGAACCAGTCAATGAGGTTAGGAGAAAACTGGTCTCCCAACTCCGAAAATGGGCAGCAACTACTGCCATGACTCTCCTGAACAACCAAGGAGCAAATGGTGAGGCCAAATAGGAGCATAGCAAACTTGAAAGGCTCCTGGCCTACATTAAAAAGCAGGTCACATCCGTGGGACTGCAGGACACATATATGAATATGCGACCTGCAGGAACACTGCCTGTGTCCAAGGAAGACAGGGTTTGGGCCAGCGTGCAGGAAGGGATAAAGAGGATAAAGATCTAAGAAGGGCCAAAAGCCCTGATCCTTCTATGGCAAGATGAAATAGCAAGAGTAGCAACCCTCCCCTATTTCTGAGTCAAGGACCTTCTCAATGGCTCCACTGGAAAGTAAAACGTACACATCTTGTAACAAAATGGACTGCTGTTCCACTGAGAATCACTCTGAAGTGGGGGAAGATTTGGCGGAGCAGAAAGAAAGGGTAGAGTGTAGCCATGTTGAACGACATGAAGGACCCATACTTCGGATGTGATGGATCACTACTGTGCTGGGAGTAATTGCTGCATCCTGCTTCCCAGAGTGGTTATACACCATATATGGGAAGTTACAGCAGCTTGGGGGCTGTTGCAGCACGGGAAGGGGGCTGGGAGGACTGGTGCACATGGTGGCCTGCAAGTTCCCTGCCAGATCAATGTATCTGCCTTGAATGGACTAGGGTGATTGCAACAGAGGCTGGGTGCCACTCATGCTGCGTATTTGCCAGTAACCTGGAGTAGCTTTGAATTTCCTAAACTGGTGAGCAAATTGTTAGGTAAGGGTAACAAAAACCAGAGAACTTGCTGTGGCCCTACTCTATGTGAAAAGTTCCAAGGCAGAATTAACTTTTTTTGACAAATGGTCACAAGCCATTGAAAGGCATATCCATGAGAGAGGCATGTTAATCACCAGACAATCCACGCAGGGAAAGCCTCAGACTAACTCTACGGGGGAGTCATGTGGAATGAATTGGGGTTCACCTTGCTGGCTGAAGCCTGAACAACCAGACTTTGCAGAGTAGGATGTTTAGAGAGGCAATCAGAGTTTCCAGATGCCGGCTTGTGCTTATTAACCAGTGGGCAAGAACAGGGTTTGACCAAGTGCCCATCAAGGGGTCAGTGAGGGCTTTATTGAAAGACAGAAAGAGTTCAGATGTGGCTGAGCAAGGCTGTAAGATTTCCATAAGGATATTTGATTTAACCTCAATAGAGGGCATTTTTCGGTCCACACCTCAGCTGCTTGTGAAATTACTACTGCAATGATGCAGTGATGCAATGATGCAGACTCCTCAGCTTGAGGTCTAAATAGTTAGTATCGCTCTTGACAAATGTTGCTGTTCTGTCTCTGATGGCATGGGAGCAGTTGATATCAGTCTGTACTACTGGGTGTCCCAGGTCTTGGTCATCAAAGACAGGATGACTGGGGGTTGGAGCGACCTGGCATACAAACTAGAAACTGTCTCGTCTCGGTTAGGATGAGGTGATGCACTACCTTTATAGCAGGCCGTTCCTCTCCATATACCAGAACTTACTAAAACAACTTTTCTGATTTTGCAGGCTGCCAATAAGTTCCTAGGTTGGGACAATAAATTGACCCAACACCCCCCTTTTTGGAGAGAGGGCTAGTTGAAATACATGGCACAATTGGAAAAGTTTTGACACTGGGATTGAATTGGGATTGTAATGTTGGGGGTTCTCACATGCGTTCCTTTGCAGACCTACAGACCTACTTTAAACTTTCCCCCACCCAGTTTCATAGATACCTGTAATTGAGACATGCAGTCGGACATTATCAGACAAACCTGACTGACTCACCGGCCCCCTGGAGCTAGATTACGGATGGGCAGCTTGGGTGGAGGGAGGATTTCCTAACTTTACCACTCCTTGGTTTCCAATGCCCAGGTAATGCTGGAACAGCTCCGGTGGAGGTTGGAGAGATGGGTTGGTAACCTAGATGATATGGAGTGGCGGAAGGCTTGCATGGCCCCAGCGAGCTTGTAATTTCAGCGTGGTTCAGACTGATTCAAGCACACTATCTACATCTCACACACATGACGCTCTGGCATGCTGGCCTCCTACTTGAACCTATTTGCACCCAATGCTCCTCCTCTGAGGCAGACTTCTTTCATATGATGTGGCAATGTCCGTTGATCACCCAGTATTTGTCTCAAGTTGGTAATTCCCTATCCAGAGTTCTAGCTAAACCTGTAACGTTGACACCGAAAATTGTTCTCCTGGGATTCTTGATGAACACTGTGGAGTGAGGGGCGACCGGACGCTGGTTGGTCTGACAACGTTAGTGGCCAAAAGATATCGCCAGAAATTTGTAATCACCACAGTCACCTACCCTGGCACTATGGATATCCAGAATAGACTGGTGTGCTAAAGAAGGACCGATTTACATCACAAGACGCTGTCCTCGACAATTTCACAAAACTAGGGGTAAAAGGTGGGAGTACTATGGTTTGACCTCAATGCTGGAGAATGTACTCGTGGGTAACCCAATTTCTGTGTAACTGCTGGAGATTTGGAACAGGTGGATTAGCGGGCTTTACTGGGAAGCAATTCTGTTTATTTTGTTATTGGGACTTACTTTCGAAACAATACAATTTGATAACCAAAAAAAGGTATCCATCACTGATGTTTTTTCAACCTTTTACACTTTCAGTACTAGTGATAGTTACATTTTACACTTTTATTCAATACTGTGCCTGTAAATCAAGTTATAATAGTGTGCAGTTTTTCTTCTGGTGAACAGGCAAATACAATTTCAAATAATGCACCATTAGCGTGCACATTACTTTTGTAATGTGGCAAAACATACACAATGCTATTAGCTTTGTCAACAACTGTTTTCAAAGTAGAGCAAACATCCTTAGCAATATGTGTAGATAGGTACATTTATTGTTCTTCTCCATTGGGAACTCTTTCCCCAATATTAGAATATATATACACACACACACAATTTGACAATTCGAATTTTCATAGTACTCACTAGCTTAGACACAACATTACCGAAGAATGCAGGTGTATGATTGCTTTAATTTAGGAAAGCTGCAGTTCAACTTACCATATGAAATCGCCCAATACCCCTTCTGAACGGCTGTCTCATGAATCTGCTGGGTTTCAGAAACTCTTGTGTTTTAGGGCTTTGGAATTCTGAAAAACTGGGCTTTTCTTCTTCCCTGATTTGATGTACAAGATATGAAATAGTAATTACTAAGCCACTGATTATAGTTTTTCAAATCAAGAGCAACGAGCAAGAGGCATTAGTGATGTTAGATAAAGCAGAGGTTTGTTTTGGCTGGAAACATTTCGAAGTGCCCGAGGGAAAGCTCCAAAATCTTTCCTCTTGCAGATTAAAAATCTGATTTTGAGACATGTATTGAGATTGCTATGTAGCATAGTTTTCATACAGAGCAACATTTTCTACTGGTACTTGGCCCTCTTCGTAATGAAAATCTATTGATTGGCTGGCCCAGTCGGATGCTGTTCTTGAGGGGTTTAGGTCTTGGGACCTTCAGCCTAGACCAGTATCTTTTATCGTACCCTTTAGAACAGTTGTGCTGTCTGAAACTTGTGTGTTATGTCCCATTAGTTTAGTTTGTATTCGCTCACTTGTTAGTGTCTTCGTGGGTGGCTGTGCACTCACCACACGTTTCATGTGTGCTTATCTTATTGTGGGTTCTCTATAAGGTTGGGACCTGTCTTCCAACTTCCTGCAAACTACCGAAACTATGTGAGATGAGGGATGCCTGATGTGGTTTAGTATTCATATTCTGTTTTCAGATTCATCGATGGTACACTGAGTGATATCATGTATTATTAAGATTAGGGTGAATTATGGCGAATTTAGAAGTCTACAACAGGTCCCCGAAACGCATGGCTTGGGTAGACTCAGTCAATAATGCTTCCAACTATGTGCAGACAAATCTTGATGCTAAAGAAAACAAAGGGAAACTGTCTGACGGGATACTGTAAACATTAAACCAGAATTACCGAACTATTCATGATAAATGTCAACAGTTTCTCCATCATGGGCACACAAAACATCACCCTTTTGGGCTGTCTTTCTTACTGTCCAGATTAAGTGTCTCCGTGAACAATCGCATGCGGAATTGTGGGATTTGGTGAGCTATGTAATGAAGGGGTTCGGTGCTGAGTGTGTGTGTGTGTGTGGTGTATAGTGTGATGCAGCAAGATGTGTATTGGAAGGATGTGGCGTCCTTCATAATGAGATGTGTGCATAAGGAAGTGCAGGGGTACAGTGGGTGGTGTGGCACAGTCTTATATAAGTGGCACGGTACAGGTGATGTGTCAGTTTGGTGTGGTGGTGTGTGCAGATATGTAGAGCGGTACAGAGCTGTGAACGTTTCGATGGTATGGTGAGAGGTGTAGTAATGTGCTTTTGCAAACCGTGTTATGTGATGTGGTGCCTAGCGACGTGAAATTCAAATGAGTGGTGTTTTATGGTATGGTGTGATGTGATGGATGGTGGTATGCGAGATTACACAGCACGGTGTGATGCAGTGTGGACTATATGATGTTGGAGGGCTCAGTTTTTAAGGCTGTACAGTGTGGGAAAATATGGTATGAGGCAGATTGTGATTTTGTATTTAAAGTTGTTGTAAGTGGAAAAGATTGATTGGTGTGGTGTGTGAGATGTGGCGCAAGACTGTAAAAAGTGATTCTGGGTAGTGTGGTAAATTGTGGTAAGGGAAGCTCTAGTATAAAGAGGTGTGGAGTGACATTTTGCCATGTGATCTTGTGCTGTTAGTAGTTAGGTAAAACTAATTCCAGTTATTTAAAATGATATTAATAAAATACATAGCGCATAAAAGAATGAAAAATAAAACAGGGGATCGTGCCTGTTGATACAAAAGCTTTAAAAAACGGCTAATAGCAAATCTCATAATCTAAGTAGGGAGATTCTGGCTTTAAATTTCAAAATCAAATCAAAACATTTCAAAAAACATCCAATCATTTTTCAATTATCTCAAGTAGAATCGGGTGCCTCATGATAAGTGCACATTTCCATTTTTAGAAATGGTGGGAACCACTTTCTTATACAACTTAATAATGCTGGGAAAAAGAAAATTAAATATGACCAGGTTTTGTTGCCTATCCCCTAAATTGGAATGCGATTTGTCTACCCTTTTTAGGTTTCGCCTGACCCAGCGCATGCGCTGGTCTGGCGAGACTTTTTGTGAGGGCTCACAAAATGCTACCATGGGCAGCCTAGAGCTACAGTGCATGTGCACGGGCGCGCGCTTAGGAGCAGAGGCTGGCAAACCTCGTCATGCTCATTAAGCGCCCGCGATCACTTTCACTTTCGCGGCGCCCCTTTGATGTTCTCGTTCAAAGAACATCAAACATCAAAGAACATGTTGTGTTAATGCTTTGCTGCGTCCGTTTGACTTACAATGTGCTTCCTCTTTCCACAAACTCGATGTTTGTGTTTCTTTATTTTGAGATGCTTTTAGTATTACTGTTTTGTGACTTAAAGAACATTAAGAAAATGTTACTGTGAAACTGGACAACGTTCACAGTGTTTATTTCTGATCGCAGCAGTTGCTTCATGTCCGTTGCACCATTCAGGGAGTCCTTTCGTTGGCGCTTTCATGAGGACATGATGAGGAAGCTAGAAACTTTTGGCACATTCTCTTTAGAAGCACAGCATGTTGGCAACTGGTTAATCGATTAGACCTATGTAGCGCTTTAGATCTCAAAGCGCTATGGTGGGTGCAGCAGTTACAACTCATGAAATATGGGTGCAACTCACAAGGAGGGGGCAGGTTTGAGTGCACATTGGCTGCAATCAAACTCTTAAGATGATGGGCTGTGTGTATCCATTATCAGCACTCAGTCTTCGCTAAGTGATCTTGTTTGTTTTGCTGTTTTGTTAATGCTTTGCTGCGGCCGTTTGACGTACAACGTGCTTTCTCTTTCCACAAACTCAATGTTTGTGTTCCTTTATTTTGAGATGCTTTTAGTATTACTGTCACACACACAACCACAACCACACAACCACACACACAACCACATACACAACCACACAACCACACACACACACATACACACACAACCACAACCACACACAACCACACACATACACGCAACCACACACATACACAACCACACACACAACCACACACACACAACAACCACACACACAACCACACATACACACACAAACACACATACACACACAACCACACACAACCAAAACCACACAAAACCACACCCACAACCACACACACACACAACCACACCCAACCACACACACAACCACAACCACACACACACAACCACACACACAAACACACACACACACAACCACACACAACCACACACACAACCACAACCATACACACAACCACACACACACACAACCACAACCACAAACACACACAACCACCACACCCACAACCACACACAACCACAACCACACACAACCACACACACAACACACACAACCACACACAGCCACACACACATAACCACAACCACACACACAACCACACACACACAACCACATACACACAACCACACACGCAACCACGCACACAACCACAACCACACACAACCACACACACAACCACACACACACAACCACACATATACACACAACCACACACATACACAACCACACACACACAACCACACCCACAACCACACACACACAACCACACACACAACCACACATACACACACAACCACACATACACACACAACCACAACCACACACACACACAACCACCACACCCACAACCACACACACACACACAACCACACACTCAACCACAACCACAACCACACACACAACACACACAACCACACACAACCACAACCACAACCACACACACACAACCACACACACACAACCACACACGCAACCACGCACACAACCACAACCACACACAACCACACATACAACCACACACACACAACCACACACACACACAGCCACACACACAACCACATCCACAACCCCCCACACAACCACACACACCACACACACAACCACACACACACAACCACACATATACACACAACCACACACATACACAACCACACACACACACAACCACACCCACAACCACACACACACAACCACACACACAACCACACATACACACACAACCACACATACACAAACAACCAAAACCATACACAACCACACAACCACACCCACAACCACACACACACAACCACACACAACCACACAACCACACACACAACCACACACACAAACACACACACATACAGCCACACACAACCACACACACAACCACAACCACACACACAACCACACACACACACACAACCACCACACCCACAACCACACACACACAACCACACACACACACACAACCACACACACAACCACACACACAACACACACACCCACACACAGCCACACACACACAACCACAACCACACACACAACCACACAGACACAACCACACACACACAACCACACACACAACCATGCACACAACCACAACCACACACAACCACACATACAACCACACACACACAACCACGCACACACACAACCACACACACAACCACATCCACAGCCACCCACACAACCACCCACACCACACACACAACCACACACACACACAATCACACACACATATAACCACACACACACACACACACACAACCACAACCACACATCCACACACACCCACAACCACACCCGCACCCACACCCGCACCCACACCCGCACCCACAACCGCACCCACAACCACACAACCACACACACACAACCACACACACACACAACCACACACACACAACCACACACACACAACCACATACACACACACAACCACACACACAACCACACCAAGCATTAGCATAGCCAACAGGTCTCGCTTTTGGGACCTTATAAGTGTTTAGCCACGTAACAGTTGATGTGGTTGCACCAAGGATATTGTGCTGCATAACTAAATACTTAGAAGGTCCCAAAAGCGAGACCTATTGGCTATGCCAATGCTTGTTTTCCTTTCGATTATGCCCTTAACTGGAATAAGCCTAACAAAAGGAATCTAAAGCGCAAAAGTTCCCTTACGAATGGAGAAGATGATATATATTTTATATATATATATTATCTACTGGCGGTCGCCAGTAGATAGTTATAGTTAAGACCTATTTTCCATAGGAAATCCGCAACATTCTATTCCCAATAAGTCTGGCGCCGGTTGACGAATCCTCGCGAAATTTCCAAACTTTTGACCAGCTCAGCTCCGCTCCTACCCTGAAAGTTTCGTGGTGATTCGTCAAGCGGGGGCCGAGAAAAAAGGGGGGTCCCAAAACGCGTTCTCCCCATGCAATTTCCCATAGGATCTGTTGTCACAGCTACAGCCCGAACCGCTGAACGGAATGACACCAAATTTGGCAAAGAGGTAGTCCTCAGTTCAGACTCGTGCCTTTTGCATAAATGGTGTGAATCCGTTCAGTAGTTCCTGAGAAAATTAGAGTTAAAAGTACATAAATATCTATGGCCAGGGAGGATCCGTGGACCCTACCCGCACCGTGAGCGCACCCTCCCCGAACTGAGCGCGCACCCTCCAGATCGCGCGCTGAATGCTAATTGGCTTTCGAGTGTCTGTCTACATTCGAAACCAGGAACTGTTGGCAGCCATTTTCTGCCTCGGTAGAAGCGAGGCTGAAGAAGCAAGGGGAATAAGCGTGTAAAACATATAAAGGGGGCAGAGTGGAAATACTCTGACCCTCTAGAGGTGCTTAGGGGGTCCTAGAAGGACCCCCTGGGGCCCCCCTTTTTTTTTTTTTTAAACGGCGAAATGCGCGCACGGTGCGCGCATCCTATCGCGTTGGGTGCACGGTTTCTCTCGCGTTGGGTGCGCGGATCCACTGAATATTTTTGTGAAAAAAGACAAGAAATCATTGGTTGTATGACTACTTTCTACACTGAAAGGTAGGGTGTATATTTCTGATTTTTAAAGGTATGATTCTTATTGGTTAACAAAAACAGATTGTAAGGAACATTATATATGAGAAGCTGATATGTTGAAAAGTCAAGCACACTTCCTGTCTTGTTTAGCAACATTGTGTGCTGAACTTGTGACCTGTGTGCTCAGTGCAGTGTTTCATGACCTGTGTCTATGGTAAGAGGCAGAAGGGAGATTGGGGGAAGGGTTGAAATGTATTTCAGTTGGAAAGGGTTGAAATGTTTAACCAATAGAAATGTGTGTTTGCTTTTGAGTTTATGTGTGAAGGATTGTGATTTGATGTTTACATGTATATGTGTGGAAAATGAAAGGGAAACTTTTCCATTCTTTGTTTTTGCTGAGAGGTGCACAGTGCAGAGATTCTGTAAAAGAAAATCTGGTGTGTGACTGATATACTTCTTGATCTACAAAACAACTTGAAAGGTGAGTTATTTAATTGTGAGGGGATGTATGTAGACTATTTCGATTTTAATCAGACTAATGTATTTCTCCTGCTAAAGTGTAGGGAGTACTTTTTTTCTCTACAATCTTATTGACAGTGTGTGTGCATGTAGAAACCATTCTGTGATAAGCATTTTTGTTTTTCATGTGTTTGCAGACAGATAACTGTGCTGTTTTTATATTTTGGTAGAATTAGAAACCAGTCATTGTTTACGAATTTGTGAAATGAGTTATGTTATGTTTCTATACTAAAATGTAGTACTTCTTCTAGATGAAGAAATGTGTTTTGGTATAGTGCAAGGGATAGTGTTGTTTGTCTAGAATCACACAGTGAGTATGTGTGCATTTGGGAACCACTGTGAGAGAAGCATTTGGTAACATCGTGTATTTGCTGACAGATAACTGTTTTAAAACCTGTCATGTTGTCAAGTTTTAGTAGCATTAGAAGCCAGTCTTTGCTTATGTATTGCTAAAATAAGTCATGCTTTGACACTAATGTGCTGTACTTTAATATGTAGATTGTGTGCAGTACCATTATCTCTTCTAGACTAGTGAATGAGTTTTGGTAAACTGCTAGGGATAGTGTTGCTTGTCTAAAATAACACTGTGAGTCTGTGTACATTTGGGTAAGGATTGTGAGATAAGCATTTGGTAACATAGTGTATTTGATGACAGATAACTGTTTTAAAATCGGTCATGTTGTCAAGTTTTAGTAGCTTTAGAAGCTATTCTTTGCTTATGTATTGATAAAATGAGTCAGGGTTTGACACTAAAGTGCAGTACCATGTACTATTCTCTTCACTGTGCCAGAACTGAAAATTTAAAAGTTTTACCCAGGCACTAACCTAGCAGTAGTCTGATGATTTAGTCAGTTTCCAAGTACTCATGTTGTGAACCATACATTACCACATAGATTGCTTCAAATGTCTATGCAGTATGCATGCAGTCTTCTAACATACTATACACTTGTCTTTCACATTTTCAATTCGCTAGTCAGTATCCATACACTTCCAGAAAACACCCTGTAACTCCCTTTGCAGTCCCCTAGTGACCCATTCAGCACCATGTACTAATCCATTCACTGTGCCAAAACCCAAACACTTATAAATTCACCAAGATACTATCTTTGCAGTACTCTAATCATTCAGTCAGTGGCTAAGTATTCATGCACTGAGCCAGGCCTTAGCACATGGACTGCTTCAAACCCCTATCCACTATGTATGCAGTCTTCTAACCACCTAGACACTTGTCTTTCACACTTTCAATTCCCTAGTCAGTATCCATACAGTCCAGCAAACATCCTGTCACTCCCTTTGCACTCCTCTAGTGACCCATTCAGTACCAAGTACTAATCCATTCCCTGTGCGAAAAGCCTACCACTTATAAATTCACCTAGGCACTCTCCTTGCTGTACTCTAATCATTCAGTCAGTACCCAAGTACTCATGCAGTGAGCCAGGCCTTAGCACATGGACTGCTTTAAATGCCTATCCAGTATGGATGCAGTCCTCTAATCACCTACACAGTTGTCTTTCACACCTTCAATTCCCTAGTTAGTATTCATACACTTCTAGCAAACACCCTGTCACTCACCCAGTGTGTCTCCTTATAGTACTGTAATCATTTAGTCAGTTAGCATGAAGTCTTTTAGTGAGGCAGGCTTTAGGGCATGAACTGCTTCAAAGTAGTATGCACTATGCATGTAGTGTTTTAACGATCGTCACACTTGTGGTTCAGGGCTATAGTTTCTTAGTCAGTTTTTATATAAAATGTGTTTGTACAGTAATGGAATAGTATAAATTTGAAAGTTATTATTATTTTTTTTTAAACTTTATTTTTCGTTTTAAAACATACAATCTTATTACACCCCCCTCCCCCCGACATCAGTGAAAAGCAGTACATACAGGTCCAATCAAAACACATATACTTATCTAGTACCTCAGAGTGAGACAGATCACAGTCTATATCGTGTGAGAATCCGGTCCAGCCCAGCTCAGTGCAGTACAGGAGTAGCCTCTCCGTCATCTCCTCCCCCCTCCCCCTCAGAAGTTAGCGGGGAATACAACTCTCCACTTGTTCCCTCCGACTCACTCTGTGACAATTGCCCCTTCACCGCCAATCCTTCCATACACAGAACTCGCCACGCCAGAAGGTCCTCCTGCAATTTTTCGTCCCTCCTAGAATACAGCATATGCGTTTCTTCCGCCAGCGTCCAATTTGAAAGTTATTAATATACATTTATTTGTGATTCTTTTTTACAGATACAGAACAGGAGTGTTTCTCATCTGTTTGCACTCTTCTCGTGCAAGATTGTTTGGATGAAGGGTCCTTAGGTGTTTCATCATACTTGCCGTGCTACACGAGTATTTTTTGTTAGGATCCCCTCGTAACAGAACTCTTTTGCAAATCTTGCACGTGACAAAGGTGGCATTGGTCTTTGTTTGCCCCTCGAGAAAAGTAGAAAATTTCCACACCACTGAAGGAAAACGTGGGCGTGGTGCATCCTCCAAAAATTCATCCTTAGATTCGGTGAATATTTTAAAGCGACAACATTTACAGTTTTTGTAAGTTAAACTTATAAAATTTTATTAGCTGTATGCATTTTATATATCTGTGATTTGTATCTTGTTTTTTTGTTTGAGAATAGCATGTTGTTCTTTTTTTAACAATCTTTGAAATTGTTTTTTTATTGCCCGCTGTTAAGTGATGAGTACAATTGAAATCACTATTTTTAGTGAAATTTAATATATTCTGAGAACAGCAAAAAGGCAAAAAAATTACTTTGTGGAAATTATGCTGTGTTGTAAAAAATGTATTCTTACATGCTATAATTTTTTTTTCCTTTTCTTTCACAGATCAAAAATTTTAAAATAAGCAATTTTTATGAATTTAGATTAGAATGAAAATGTGAAAAAAATGTGTACCATTTTTTATTCCTATTACTGTGAAGGTAAGTTTAACTAAGTCTCAATATGCAGAATGAGGAGGTCTGCAAGAAGATACAAAGTTGAAACATGTTTCTAAAAACACTCTGTTTATACCTATGTAGTTTTGAAATCTGACCATAATCAGATATCATGTGACCTGCAAAAAAAGAGATTTGAGGGGTTAATAATATTTCCCATTTTAGCTATTGAAGGACCGCAATTATTTCAATCATTCTTCTTTGAACATCTTTGCAGACAAAAATCTGTGCTTACCTTTTATCATTCACAAGGAATTTTAAAAACGGAAATAAGTCACTTTTTGTAACATAGTTATTGTGTAAGATACTCTTTCATAATTGCACTTTTTATACTCCATGTAAATACAACCTCATCATGTAGACCGCTTTGTGTTGAAAGGGTGTTCTATAAGTGTTGTTGTGCATGATTGCACTTAATACTCAAAGAACAAGAAACATGTCTAGATTTATCAGAAATCATAAATCTCGATATGTGTGTGAATGGTGCACCATTCTAAAATTGGTGTAGGAAAGCACAACAAGGAGAATTGTTTTAATTTCTCCACATTTTTATATCTTCAATGCATGCTGAAATGTTCAGCATACATTGAAGGAGAAAAATGCATTTTCTCATTGTTTTTGTGCAGGAAGATGTGTCTTCCTGTAGAAAAACAAACAGCACATGACACAGATATACTTTCACTATGGTGCAAGGGTGCCTGTGTCACCACATGGCTGCAGTTTAAGCAGCCGTGCAGACAGAAGCATAGATTTGCAACATATTTATGTACATATGTTGCATCCCTGAGAGCTAAAAGAGCTAAATTTCTTTGTTAGTGTGTGAAAGTTTAGATGAATGTATTTATAGTACGTAATTGACTGAATGAATGCATTAGTAGCGTATGGTGAATGTATAAGTGCAGAACTATGAGGAAGTACTACAGCACACTGCAGTTAAAGAGGTTACTGTGTGATGCTGCAGCACTTCCTCATAGTTCTGCACTTATACATTCACCATATGCTACTAATGCATTCATTCAGTCAATTACGTACTATAAATACATTCATCTAAACTTTCACACACTAACAAAGAAATTTAGCTCTTTTTTCAAACCAGGAAAGTTAGTTCTTACAAGAACTTTTTTTTTCTTCTTTCTTCTTCTATAATTTTTTTGGGGTTTTCTGAACAATTTTTTATTTTTTTGGGTTTTTCTGAAAAAAAATGCAAAAAACCAAACAGGAGAAACAATGAACTTCAGGGAACAATAAAAAAAAACAAAAAAAAAACTAGCAAATGTGACTTTCTTTCAGATCGATCGACTGCTCACCATAGCACAAAGTCGCATTGCACTTAGTGCAGAGCACCTTAAAAATTGAAATTGAGGACGGATGTCCAAGGTTTGGGCTGATGGATGCACTCTTGATGTGCTCGGCTGCGATGAGGTGGAAGGCGCAGGAGCAGGAGTGTTTCTCATCCGTCGGCACTCTTCTCGTGCAAGATTGTTCGGATGAAGGGTCCTCATGTGCTTCATCATACTTGCCGTGCCGCACGAGTATTTCTTGTTAGGATCCCCTCGCGACAGGACTCTTTTGCAAATCTTGCACGTGACCAAGGTGGCATTGGTCTTATTCTGCCCCTCTGGAAAATTAAAAAATTTGGGTGGTGCCTCCTCCAAAAATTCATCCTCAGGCGTATGAGGAGATGCAGGTGATGCCAGCTTTTTTGGTTGAAAAAAGTTAGAGCTAAGTGTAAACTTAGTTTAAAGAATCTTCTTCTCTCCAAAGAGATGGTTCTCTAAAGAAGGTCAAAGAAGAATGATTGAAATGGGTGGGGTCTTTCAATAGTTAGAAGAGGAAGTGTAATGAACCAATCAAATCTCTTTTTTTGCAGGTCACATGGGATCCGCACACCCTGCGCTTATGCAGCACGCACCCAGCATTCATCCGCGAAATTGAATTAAAAAAAATTATAGGATTAGATGTAAAAATATATTACTTTTAAGACTAGTTTAGAGTTTGTCTTCAATTAATATTCACATGAAATACATATATATTTTTTTTAAATGTTAAATGTTAAATACTTTGCGGGGTCCGTGCACCTACCGCGTCATAGACACAGATGATGCATCGCGGAAGCGCGTAAACATCGCGTTACGTACATCGAACGTGTCGCGTATAGGCAGGGAGTCACCTACCGGTCGCATTGGAATCGCGCACTAACCACGTACCCGACGCATACCATGCGCGGATGCTAACGCGTAGGAATCGAGAACGGTGCGCATAGGGTGCGCGGATCCAAAAACATTGAAAAAAATATATAAAATAAAGTTTTGAACATATAGTTAAAAAAATATTTTGAAAAATAGAAAAAAATATGTTTGAAAAACCCATTAAGTTCAAATAATATTTTTTAATTTTTAAAAGTATTAATTGAAAAAATAAGTTTAACAAATGGTGATAAAAAAGTATTTTTAAAAAAACCTAATTAATGAAATTGACACACTGAATTTGAAAAATATACAAATCCAATCAAAATCATTAAACATGATAACTTCAGAGATAAGTTATAGATAGGAATTAGCATTTAAAAAACCTTTGAAATTCACTGAAAAAACCATAGGTTTCATGCACGTTATAGTTAGGAATTGGTATTTAACCTTTGAAATTCCCTGAAAAAACCAAAGGTTTCAGGGGCGTTATAGTTAGGAATTGGCATTTAAAAAACCTTAAAAATTCACTGAAAAAACCATAGGTTTCAGGGGTGTTATAGTTAGCTGGACATTTCCCTCATACAAAACCCTAGAAATTCCCCTGTTATAGTTAGTTCAGCTAACTATAACTCGCGCCCCCGCAATGCACTGCTGATGACGTCACATATTACATCACTCATGACATGGTCAGTGACATCACTGATGACATCACTGATGACATCTCAAATGACATCACTGATGACATCACTGATGACATCATCCATGTGATAAATTACTGCATCTTCTCACACCCTAATTTAACCGTTGATACACCAACTCAAAATTTCAGACGTCCATTCTCAAAACCAAAGATACTCCAATACCAATAACTACATACCCACTCATTAACTCTTAGGTCTACATACACCTCCACTCACTCACCTGTACAGTCACTCATACTTACAGTCACTCTGTACAAGACTAACATATGCATTTATACACCTACATAGACACTCACACACCACCAATCATTCATAGAGGTACTCTCACACCTAGTCAGTCATGCAAATAATTATTGACACTCCCATTTACTCACCTATGCAGTTATACATACTCAAGTTCACTTACTCATAAAAATAGTACCACATTCTTACGCTCTTATACAATCATTGCTACAAGCACACACTCATCCATACAGCCACTCTCACAATCACACACTCTCACATATACCCACTTATATACTCTTACACGCATATATACTGCCTTTCACATATGTGGTTAGTCACACATGTACCACTGAGATATACATTCAATCCCTAACACACCCATACATACACTCACTTAACCATACAGTTCATCACAGATGCACTCTTAAAACCATGCACCCATAGAATCACCCACTCACACAACTATGCATAGAGTCACACACACCCTACCCACACAAACACTCAGGCACCCATACAGATACTCAACAACCAATCAATAACCCATATAGACACTCATATAGCTATTCACAAAACCATGCAGCCACTTATACACCTACACACAGACACATACAGACATTCACACAGTTTAGTCACTAGTCTGCAGTAAGATACATTTAATGACTCACTTATAGAGTCAGTTACGCACCTAGAAAATCATCCATTCACACACTTGTACACCCACTCATACTTCCACAGGTCTTTCACTATAAATATATAAAACATATTTAAACTTTACAGAAACACACAGTCACTGGATGACGTCATCAGTGATGTCATTTGAGATGTCATCAGTGATGTCATCAGTGATGTCACTGACCATGTCATGAGTGATGTAATATGTGACGTCATCAGCAGTGCATTGCGGGGCGCGAGTTATAGTTAGCTGAACTATCTATAACAGGGGAATTTCTAGGGTTTTGTACGAGGGAAATGTCCAGCTAACTATAACACCCCTGAAACCTATGGTTTTTTCAGTGAATTTCTAAGGTTTTTTAAATGCCATTTCCTAACTATAACGACCCTGAAACCTTTGGTTTTTTCAGTGAATTTCAAAGGTTTTTTAAATGCCAATTCCTAACTATACCGTGCATGAAACCTATGGTTTTTTCAGTGAATATATATATATATATATATATATATATATATATATATATATATATATATATATATATATATATATATTCACTGAAAAAACCATAGGTTTCAGGGGCCTGTGCTATCTCGCGCCCTCCAATGAATCTGTCATTGCGCACAATGTATTGCATATTATATTTCACGCCCCGGTTCATCTTATATCACACTTTTTGGTGCATAGTTTATACCATATACTATATCTAGTTTTCATTTTCAATCGTGCTCTCAGGACTATGTTCTATATAACACTGCGTCCACCTACCCTTTTCAAGGGCATTACATTTTGCGATGGGTTTGGAGGGTCAGGGGATGTTTCTGCCAAGTGAGCCCGGAGTCACAGTCCCAAACGTCCTCTTCTTCCTGAATAAAAGTGAGATTATGCTGCATACTTGTTCATATTTTAAGTAGTTCGCACAGACACACATTTTAAAAACAATAGAATTCCTAATACCCACCTTCTATGAACAGTTAGCTTGCTGCCCCATCCACCTCCTCCTTATCCTCTGTTGTCTGAATCCATGGACTAGCCTCCTCCCTCCTGCCATGAATGGTCTGATGTGCTGCCACTGCCCTGCATTTAGCATGATGTACCAGTCCACTCATCCTGCCCTCCATTGCCCAATTCTATGGCCCATCATTGACCTCCTGCTTAGCCTCTGTGCTTTGCTTGCTGCCCCTATTCTCCTTCCCCCTGCCCTCCGATGTCTTTGTGCATGCCCCTGCTCCATCCTTTTTGACCACCATGTTCCATGGACCTGCCACTCCTATCTACTCTGAATGTTCTGTTGAGCTGCCACTCCCCTACCACCTGCCTAGCATTGTCAGATGACTGTAACCTGTCCCTGCCACCTCCACCCTGCCTGTCCACATGCCATGCCCCTATCCCCTTCCTCCTGTCCTCCATGGTCCATTTTACTGCCACACCCTTCTGCCCTCCCTGGTCTGTTGTGCTGCAACTGCTCCTCCTGCCTGCCCCGCGCGGTCTGTTGTGAGGCCCTTTCCCCTGAACTCTCTTGTCTGTGCCCAGGTCCTGACCCTCCCTTCTATCCTCCATGGTCCTTTGTGCATGCCCCTGCACCCTCCTTCTTGCCCATCATAGCCATTGTGCTGCCACTAACCCTCCCGCTTGCCATGCATGGTCTTCTGTGCTGCCATGGCCCCTCCCACCTTCCCTGTGTGGTCAGCTAGCTGCTCCTGACCCCCTCCCACCTTCCCTCCATGGTCTGTGTGTATGCCATCATAGTCTCACTGTTGCTCTCCATGGTGTGTCTTGTTTCTAGTGCCCATCCTGCCTGACCTCCATGGTCATCTTGCTGCTCCTGCCCTGCCCCCTTGCCCCCAGCCCTCTGTTTCCATGTGCAGACCCCTATTCCCTCCCTCCTGGCTTGTCGGTTCCATTGTAAAGCCCCTGATCCGTCCCTCCTGCCCTTTATGGTCTGTTATGCTGCAGCTTTCTCTCCTGTCTGTCCATTATGGTCAGCTAGCTACCATTGCCTCTTTCCCCTCTGTTGTCTGTTGTCCATGTGCATGGTCCTGTCCCCTCCCTGTTGCTTTCTATGGATTGTTGTGCTGCACTCCCGTCCCGCATGCCCTGTGTGGTGTATTGTGCTGCTGCAAACCCTGATGCCTGCCCTGTAGGGTCAGTTTGGTGCACCTCTCAATGTCCCTCCTGTCCTCTGTTATCCGAGTACATGTCCCTACCCCAATTCCTTCTGCCTACCATGATCCAATGTACCATACTTGCGAACATTTTGAACTTGGTAAGAGGGAGATTTTGAAATAAAACTGGGGTATTGATTTTCCCCTTTGAGTTACATTGAAAAAGAGAAGATTGTAGACAGGAAACAGATCAAGTAAAGCCCATTTGAGCTTAAAAACATTGGACGTTTCCTGGCTGAAACGGGTCTGTTGGCATGTATGGTTGTATGACCACTGCCTCTTCCTTCTGCCTACAATGGTCTATTATATTGCCACAGCCTCTCTTGCCAGTCCTGTATTGTTGGTTATTGCCCCTGCCCCCCTTTCCACTGCCCTCCATAGTCTGTTGTGCTGCCACTGCCCTTCCTGCCTGCCTAGTCTGGTCAAATTGTTGCCTCTGCACTCTCCTACCTGCCTTCAATTTTCAGAGTCCGTGCCCCTGGCCTCTGCCTCTCAACAGTATCCCAATGAACAACTAGATTGCTAACATTATATATTTATTACAAAAGTGTGGAATGCCTGACTTCATCTTGATGTAATCAAAACTGTAATGCCTAGAGCATTTCCTTTAGAAATTACATATATGAGAGGGTCTTATTTGCATCAAAATTATGGTTAGTGCTCTAAAAAACTAAAATGAGGACATATTTTCTGAGTTTTCAAATAGCGACAAAGAACTTTTAAATTATTTGTAATCTTAGTTTTTTTATCCAGTTGACCACTTGATTAAATGTTGCATCCAAGGGGAGAGGGTGTGGTGTTACTTACAGATCTGCAGACTTTGCAACTGGGGAACCAGGTTGGAGTTTCTGCTTCAGCTCAACATTCTGTGATTCTGGTCAAATCACTTAATCTCCCCATGTCTACAACCAAAATGAATTTGATCTTGTGTGATGTAACAATGTTCATGTAAAGCACTCCAATACCTGACAAGTCTGCACTATATAAACCTGCAAATACACAAACAATAAGTGTTTTGCACACTTCTGTCATTGGGCTACATTTGGGCTACATCTGGGTGATATTTGGGCTACATTTGGGCTCTTTTGTCTCTGGTGGCCATTTTAGGAGATTTATTTGTTATGAAGTTTCCTAATTTCCTCATTTACTGCAGTCTCCTCAGTAGGAAATGCTTTCAGTTTTTTACTTTGATTCCATCAAGAAGGTATTCAGATATGTCACACATTTGCCATAAATTCTGAATGTTAGCATTCTAGTTGCTCATTAGATCACTGTAGTAAAGCTACTGCTCACCACGGAAGTCTGCTGCTAGTATTAGAAGTGCATGTTTCAGTCTGCATATCAGAATTTTTTAATGAAATAGAAGAGGATTTGAGAAGTCACTCAAAATGTGCCCTAATTTTTTTTCTTCAGCACTAATCATAATTTCTATGGCAAAATGAACCCCCTCATTGTGTTCCTTTTTAAATTAAATGTTTTAAGTGTTACCAGTTTATTCCAATCAAGATGGCTTCAGGTGTGCCATACTTTTGTCATAAGTAAGACAGTAAGCGCTCTAGTTGTTCTTAAGAACACTCTGGGACATTCTGTCATTGGGCTATACTTGGGCTACATCTGGGTGATATTTGGGCTACATTTGGGCTCTTTTGTCTCTTGTGGCCATCTTGGGACATTTATTTGTTATGAAGTTTCCTAATTTCCTCATTTACTGCAGTCTCCTCAGTAGGAAATACTTTCAGTTTTTTACTTTGATTCCATCAAGAAGGCATTCAGATGTGTCACACATTTTCCATAAATTCTGAATGCTAGCACTCTAGTTGCTCATTAGATCACTGTAGTAAAGCTACTGCTCACCAGGCAAGTCTGCTGCTGGTATTCAAAGTGCATGTTTCAGTCTGCATGTCAGAATGTTTTTATGAAATAAAAGAGGATTTCAGAAGTCAAAATGTGCCCTAGTTTTTCTTTCTGCAGCACTAATCATAATTTATATGGCAAAATGAACCCCCTCATTTTGTTCCTTTGTAAATTAAATGTTTTAAGTGTTACCACTTTATTTCAGTCAAGATGGCTTGAGGTGTGCCATACTTTTGTCATAAGTAAGACTGTTAGCGCTCTAGAAGAATTCGGGGGAAGGCAAGATGGCGGCCGCGTGATACCGAGTGAAGGTCGCTCCCGCTGCCGGGTCTGAACAGCAGTCTCTTGCATACACGCCTAAGGGCTAAAGACAAGCCTTTCTTTGATTTATTTTCTGCGATAATTTACTACTGATGGAGTTAGCTATCGTGGCTTAATACGGTCCTAACCCAGGAGGAAAAAAAACCCATGCTCACCGCTCTCCGTGTTCACCAGCCCTGGCTACGGGTTGTCTCCGCCTCTCTGAGCCGCGCACACCTGAGGGCCTGGCGGGTGTGGCTCGCGGTGGAAGGGAGGAACGGGAGGAACGAGGCTTCCGTGTTTGGTAGGATCCCTACCCGCAAAAACGGAAACTCTGCAGCAGCAGCAGCGAAATTGCCAGGAGAGCCGCTGATGGTTGGTTCTGGTGTCGGGGGAAAGAAAAATCCGACTGCTGACAAAGCGGACATCACCGGCAGATCAGAGAAGAAGGGGAAGCCGGCGGGAAGGATTCCAGCGGTGAGTGCGAGTAAAGCTTCCTTGGTTAAAGGAAAGTTAGGGGATAAAGTGGACAAGGCCTTTGAGAGACCATCCTGTAATAATCCTGTTAAAGCTATTAATCAAATAGGAACAACACCCTCTATTTTGGACAGTTCTGCACCGGTGAAAACGCTAACGGTCCCTGGGATGTTTGCCGGAAAGAGCAGGGTAGCTAAAAATCAGCCAGAGGTCTCTCCAGTATCTGTTACACATACTGTAGGCTCGCTAATGGAGGGAAATGAAAGTTCTTCGGATTTGGTGACTGAAAAGAATGTAGGGGATGCTAAAACTGCTGGGGGACTGGCTAATATTGAATGCTCCTCGGGATTATCAAATGCTAAAGTCCCTCAAATAAGCGGTGAAGTAATTAATAGAGAGAAACATGGGGGGTTAAATGACTCTGCTGTAACTTCTCACACTTTTCAAACCCCCATTGGCGGGAGGGTAGAAAAGAACAAGGGTCCTCTGCTGGAATTGATCGATGGGGACAGCTTCTTCTCTGTGGCAGAGGAGTCGGATATCGATTCTGAGGAAGGGTCGATTAATGAACACTCAACTTCCAGTAGTGAACCTGATAGCCCCCCGAGAACGGCGAGCACCTCTAAGAAGGCCTCTACCCGGGGCAATAATCATAAACCGGCTTCAAAGCGCGGTTTAGAGGATGAAGATAGTGAAGGTTCTGAAATCAGCAATAAACTTCAGTGGGACTATTCTCAAGTTGCACTGAGTTTGGCAGCCTTAGAGGAACCTAGTGCTCACAAAAAAAAAAAAGGGGGAAAAAAAGCGAAGATCATGAGGAATTTAATTCTCCTCCCTCTAATTCTGCGATTTATGCTTTGTTAAAATCAATACAAGGGGAGGCGCGACAAGAACATAAAAGGGCTCAACTTGCTACAATGAAGATCCAGGGCGCTATTCGAAGAAACACAAAAGCATGCACTGAGGTCATTGCCCGGACCACGGCATTGGAGGAAAGAATTGTTGATCTTGAGATGGGATTACAAAAGACTGATATCAAAACCACGTCAAATGATGATAGACTGGCTGATATAATGTGGAAACTCGAGGATTCCGAGAATAGACTTTGAAGAAATAATCTTAGACTATTGGGAATAGAAGAGAATGTTGAGGGGGCAGATATTAGAGGTTTTGTTTTAAAATTATTTAAAGCTGCCTTTCCAGAACTCTCCCAATGGTCATGGGACTCGGAAATTCAGAGAGTCCATCGGTTTCCCTTAACTTTGAAAAAGAACCCAGAACTGGGAGCCAAACCAAGAGCAATTCTGATTTTTTTTGGGAACTTTTTATTGAGACAAGCTATCTTTGAGAAAGCCCGTCCTGATGCCAAAAGATCTGCAGAAGGGCATACTTTTTTTGTTCGCCCTGATTTCTGCCATACAACAGTGGAAAGGAGATGGCGACTCCGATCACTGATTACTCCTTTTCAAAAGAAAGGGTGCGAGGTGTTCCTAATGAACCCCGCGCGCCTGAAGGTTATATTTTCTGGCAGAACACGGGTATTCACATCAGAAATTAAGGCTGAAGAATATCTTAAAGGACTTGGGGAAGGCTAAAGATTTAATTAATGTATTATATATGGGGTTGCTTTTTTCATTCTTGTCTTTGTGGGTATGCTGAATAATGGATTTTTGAGGCGGGGAGTGACCTTGGGTCACTCGGGCTAGGGTAGCCATCATATGGGTCAACTGACCTATATTGCCTGTTTTAGGGGGGGTAGGGGAGAGTTTTTGAGGGGTGAGGGGCTGCGGACAGAGATTTGTGTTGGGAGAAACCAGGAACCGATGGTTATGATAATTCAACTAAAGTTGAGCTTGTGTAAAGGGCCGAGCAGTGGCTACTGGATGTATTTTTCTTTTCTCTCTGTATGGCTAATTTAAGAATTTTATCAATAAATATTTGTGGACTTAATAATTCGTCCAAACGACGCCGGATAAGGGAAGATTTGCGTTTCCTGCGGGCAGATGTTCTCTGCCTACAGGAAACACATGTCGAAGCCAGTCAGCATAAACTTTTGGAGATTGAGGGATTTCAACTTGTGTCTTGGACTAAACTTGAGGCTAAGACTAAGGGTGTTGCAATTCTAGTTAGACGAGGAATGGTTAATATTACTCGCTCCTCTGCGGACAGCTTAGGTCGTTGGGTAATAGTCTCTGGTAATTTCCAGGGTAAAAATTTTACACTTTGTTCTATTTATGGTCCTGTTTTGGATGACCCTACTATAGTTAATTGGCTCAGCTTAGAACTGATAGGCTGGCCATCCCCGTTTATAATTTGCGGAGATTTGAATATTAATATAGAGTCTGGCACTTTAAATCAATTAGGGAGTGTTTATACTGGGAGGAAGCCTAGGGTATACCGTGCTTTAAAACACTTATTAGATCTGCATGGTTTAACGGATGCATGGGCTTTTTTTTATCCGGCTGACCCCGGCTTTACATATTTTTCTGCACCTCATAGAATATGCTCAAGGCTGGATTATTTCTTTGTTTCACCCGTACTACTTCAGGGTTCTGGTATTTTTAGATTTCCACGAGTAATGTCGGACCATAATCCGCTCTTGCTTGAAATAAACACAATGATCTGTAGGACTCAAACTAACATCTGGACGTTCAACCGTGCCCTGCTTAAGGATATAGAATATATCAATAATATGTCTTTATGGATCACTAGGTTTTTGGAAGAAAACATCGATAGTACAGGTATACAGAATCTCTGGGATACATTAAAGGCAGGGGTAAGGGGTGAAACAACACGGTTTGGTTGGGAATCTCAAAGGAAAGAAAAGGCCGAACTGCAACGATTATATATAGCACTTGCAGAAGCAGAGCAGAATCTGGTTATTCAGATACGGATGGGTGCTGATAGTGACGCTGCTCAAAACCGGATTATTTTAGCAAAATCAGCCATAATCGAACTTTCTCAGGCTAAGGCAGCCAGTAAATTTCTAATCTGGAAGTCTAAAATGTTCGAAAATAGTGAGCGAGCAGGGCACTTGCTAGCTTCAAGAATCAAAGAAAGAGAAATAGCCACGCGTATTCAAAATATTCAAGATCCAGATGTTGGTTTGGTGTCCGGGGATGAGGATATTTTGCTTGCCTTTCAAAAGTTTTATCAACATTTGTATAGTGAAGAAATTAGTGATAATGATATGCATCAGATGGAAATACAAGAGTATCTGCGGGAGGTTGGTGTTGACACACTACCTCCGGAAGAACGTGACGCATTAGAGGCGGAAATAAGTATGGAAGAGCTTTTGCAAGCTATAGATTCTCTCCCGGGCGGGAAAGCTGTTGGTCCAGATTATCTACCAGGAGAATTCTATAAAATATTCCGCCTCCAACTTACTCCTGTTATGTTGGCTCTGTTTAAGATAGTCCAGAAGGGGGAATCTTCCCCCGAGTCCTGGCAGAAGGCCCGAATTATTACATTTTTAAAGAAAGATAAAAATCCAATGGACATGGGCTCATATCGTCCAATTACGCTTATCAACAGTGACGTTAAAATCTATGCAAAGGTGCTCGCGAGGAGATTCTCTGGTGTGATCAAGTCGCTGGTCTCTGTCCATCAACACGGCTTCGTCCCAGGACGGGAAACAATCAATCATATTCGTCGCACAATTACATTATTTGATTATACCAGGGTTTCAGGGGATCCTATGGCCTTAATCCTGCTAGATGCGGAGAAGGCGTTTGATAGGGTCTCCTGGCCCTTTCTATGGGCGGTTCTAAGATATTATGGTTTGGGAGAAAGATTCATTACTGCATTACAAAGTATGTATAGACAACCCACAGCGCAAATTTCAATTATGGGGGCCCAGTCGGGAACTATTAATATTTCAAGAGGTACTCGACAGGGTTGCCCCTGTTCCCCTTTATTATTTGCTATTTATATAGATCCTTTAATAAAAAAATTTCTTTTGAATAACCTGATTAGTCCAGTAAGATCCAAGGGTGGTGAAACTAAAATACTGGGCTATGCAGATGATCTTGCTATCTTAACAGATTCACCCGAAATTGCTTTAGTGGAAATCCAAAAATTGACATCTCAATTTGGCAAATTATCCGGCTATCATCTTAATGAATCCAAAACCCAAATTATTTGTAATGCTAAGATCTTACTGACGGACCCCAGGGTTACTGAGACTGCTAATTATCTTGGGATTTTAATAAATTCAAATCCAGAAGTAATTGTGGAGATTAATATGAACCCTATGTTGTGTAGGATTGAAAAAGATGCCCGGAGGATGAACAATCTTCACCTAACACTCATGGGGAGATGCAATGCTATAAAGATGCTTTTTCTACCAAAAATATTGTATCTCCTCAGAGCTATCCCTGTTTTATTCGACTTAATATGGTTTAAAAAAATAGAACGTATTATCTCATGGTTTTTTTGGGCAGGGAAAAGACCCAGACGAGCCTTTAAATTTATGACTCTACCAAGAGAAAGGGGTGGCTGGTCTGTGCCTAATTTTCAGATTTATTATTGGGCTATTACCTTGAGACATATTTCTGTGCTGCTTGTTTGCCCTGATTTTGAGGAGCGGGAAAATTCAATATATAAACTTGTTTATGGAGAGGAAATTTCAGGGGTTTTATTTAAGCATATAGATTTTGCATACTTTAAACGTGTGAGGTTTAAAGGTCTATTAGCCGCTTTCAAAATCTGGACATCTATCCGGAAATTATTTAACATTGGTAGAATACATTTATACACTCCAGTTAATAGAAATAGTCTTTTGCCTCAAATTTTTGCTGATGGATATTTTAGAGAATGGAGGGCCCAAGGTGTTAATAAGCTAGGGGACTTGGTTTCGGATGATGGGGTAAGGACTTTTGAATACTTAAAACAGAAATTTAATCTTAGTAATCAACATTTTTTTAAGTTTTTACAGATCCGGGATTTTCTCTCTCGGAAGACGGTTAGTTGGACTTCTATTCCGCTACTTGAGGCTATCAAAGGTGGGCATTCCACAATTTCCTCAATTTATAAAATGACTAACGAAAAAAGAAAAGACGACCTGGATAAACATTTTGGTCAATGGCATACAGGATTGCATGTTGGGCAGGAGGTCTGTGAAAAATCATTACGGCTTAGCTATATTTCTACCCTAACCGCAAATCTCCAAGTCCAATGCTTTAAAACCTGGCATAATTTGTATATAACCCCACAGCGTATACATCAATGGGGTGGGACTATGGGAGTTAACTGTCCCAGATGTGGTGAGCTTGCGGTTGATATTATCCATATGTTCTCTTCTTGTCCCAATTTGATTCCTCTGTTAAACAAAGTTGAACGATGGCTGGAAATATTGTTTCACCGTACAGTTTTACTTTCATCTCAGGCAGTGATATTAGGGGTAACTGAAGTGGACATGACGCTCCCTGAGCAAAAGTTATTTTTTTGTTTCAATGGCTATACTTAGATTATGTTTAGCGACTGTTTGGCTAGATCCATCCCCTCCATCAGAACATGAGTGGTTTAGTAAATTTATAAATGTTGGGAAGTGGGAGCTTTTGGTTTTTAGAAAGAGAGGCCCAAGGGCCCGTAGAAATGGGGAATTGATTTGGGCACCTTTGATTAACTGGTTGGATTGTGTAAACCATTGATTCTTGAAATTAGTGTAGTATGATAGTAATGTATACTTATTATATTTGTATCGTGTACATTGTCTAAGTAGCTATGAATTTACTGAGTTAAAATTTTTTCTTTTTTTTCTTTCTTTTATCTATAGTCCTCAGCCCTCAAGGGTGAGTTGGGTGGGTCCAGGGTGGGGGAGGGGGTTAATATTGCTAAAATAAGAGTCATGATACAGATAATGTATTTGATGAAAATTATGGTTAAGTGCCTGTATTTCTCTTTTTCATGCTGTGATTTTTTTTTTCATTGTGATGAAGGATATCTGTGTCATGATACTCTTTAATAAAAATTTAAAATAAAAAAAAAAAAAGAGAAAGATAATGTGAATTTACAGAAAATATGCTCTCAGTTTAGCTTATAGATCACCTTCCAAACCTCTGTGGGAAAAGTATGAGAAAATAGTTTTCTCTCAAACATGGTTCGTGATATCACAGCAGAAGGTTTTTTCACATGGTAAAATCACCTTAGAACACACCACAATTCCTAAAATGAGTATGGTACCATCAACAAATGATTTATAATGTAACTAAAGTCTTAAAACCTTCTATTAACTGCAATGCTTTTTAATGAGGTGCTATCATGTATATTGGTCCCAAGATGGCTGCCAACACTTCTTGGATGAAGTACTGACAGCCAATCAGATCTCACGATGAGATGTGTGGTTAGGCTCCGCCCAGATATGTATGTGATTTTACTTTTGATTTTCTCAGGAACTACTGAACAGATTGACACCATATATGCAAAAGGCACATGCCTGACCTGAGGACTACCTCTTTGCCAAATTTCAAGTAATTCTGTTCAGGCGTTCGGGCTGTACCTTGGACTAAAGGTCCCTATGAAAAATTGCATGGGGAAAACGCGTTTTGGGACCCCCCTTTTTTCTCAGCCCCCGCTTGACGAATCCCCCCGAGACTTTCAGGGTAGGAGCGGAGCGCCCCACCTATTTTGAAAATTTCACGAGGATTCGTCAACCGGCACCAAAGTTATTCCAAATAGAATGTTGCGGATTTCCTATGGAAACACGGTCCTAACTATAACTATCTACTGGCGACCGCCAGTAGATAATATATATATACTAAACAATATATATATATATATACTAAACGCCGTCCAGTGGCAAGCAAGCTTAATTTATTTCGGAAGTCTGAATGCCTATAACTGACTGACAACATCAGTTTTAAAAATGTTACCTTCAGAATGGAAGACAGCGAAACTTTTATACAGGTGGGTCAGTGGAAGTAGTTGAATTTACCTTGAATTTTAACAAAGCCTGGTGCATCTTTGGCTCAACCCTTCCTTCCATCCCAACTCATAGCTACTGATATCTGACAGCCCTTTCTATAATCAGGTCACCTTTCACCCACCTTCGTTATCTTCAAGAGTTTAGACCAAAAATAACTACAGCATTTTTTTAGTTTATTACACGTTTGCTCGTTGGCCCTGTTGCAGACTGATGCAAAATATTCAAAGAGTATGCATATTGTACCAGTGGAAGAATGAATTCCCCAGTTTAGGTGGAAATATACATACTTGTGAAACTAAATCACACATGTCGCCTGCATACATATTAAATAATAGGTGTGCCTACACACAGCCAGAATTAGTAAGAATTTTGCAGCATAAATGTGTGTTCTAGCCTAATTTAATTTAAATTCAGGTATCAAAATAAACTAGTTGAATGGCCTTCAGTAACAAAGGTGGAATCCCAAAGGTGTACAATTTTCCCGTAGGAGGCCTTGATCTACACTGTACACAATAGTCCATGAGACAGTCAAGCAAACTTTTAGTTTTCTGGTCGGCATTTTTATCCAACAATGGTGAAAGAGACAAAACATAGTCTTTGTTTTTATGTGGTTTAATGAATGATATTTGCAGCTCCGTGTCCATATAGTCCAACAAAAAGAAATCATATGCTTAAAGTCCAGATCGAGGAGGATTTGATATTCAGACATGAAACAAATAAGGGGAATAACCACAAGGACGAAAACCTGAGGCTGCCTTAAACAGACTACTAAGGATTTCATTAGGAGAGGGGCACAGTTGCACCTTGTGTAGTTTGATGTCCTTATCACTACTTTCTGGATTATTATTGGTTCATCATCCTTCTTTAGTCATCAATGTTACTGGACTAGTCCTCACATGCACGTAAAGTTGCTTAACATGGCTAACCCAATGTTCTCCTGACACCGTCCTCATCTCGAGGTCTTGAACCATTGTCTAATCAATTTACAAAGCACCAAAATCAATTATCTGCTTTGGCAATCACCCATTAACCTAACCACTGCCTTTCTAAATAAGCCAAATTCTGTGTCTACATCAACCACATGTAATTGGAGTTTGCTAACAAAGCTCTGTTCTGTATCTTCTAGGGCACAGGAATACCTCTAATCCATCTTAACTCTTTATTAAGTCTGTCTTTCTTCCCCAAGGTGAGGGTCGGGTCAAGGGGGGGTGGGGAGGTGAACCAAAATCCCTTTCTCGACCACTTTCCTCCAGCCTCTGCCTTGGGAGCTTCTAACACACTAAAGTGAATGTGTTTGGGGAAGGGTAGGACATGTTATGCTGGGCAATCCTACTACTACTGTCGACTTTGTGTATAGTGATAACCAAGAATAAACATCTGTGTACTGCTATTTCTTTCCTTACTGTAGCATAGAAAGGGCACAACTGTGCCTACGTTAAAAGTCGTAGCTTTGTAACTACGCATGCATAGTTTGAAGAATGCATCCTTCTGAAAAGTTTAAGATAATGGCTTAATGTGACTGAAACAGACACCTAAAATGTGATTTCCAACTTAGTACCAGTCTTGCCATAGGTGGTAAACACCGATGAAGGACAAGTTGAAGGCACCTTTCTGAGGTCTTGCAGCAATTTAGGAAAACATAGATGCGTTTTTGCTTCGGGTCCCAACGACCAGCTGTGTCGTCATGTAAAGCTGAAGAGGCATCCTGAATTTTGTCCCCCGACTGAAGATTACAATATCGAGAGTCAGTCGTTTCTGAAGCAGCACCTGAAGAAGGCATGATCTTGGTTATGATCATTCCAGCAAATCTTCTCATTACTTTTCAGAGCAAAACCTTGTGTTTCAATGCAGGTTTTCAGGAATCCTCAGGTGACTGGAATCAAGGCTTGGAAGGGCTCTACTTAGAGTGTGTTATGTGTTTAGAGGCACCCTCGGATACAGGCGGTGCTGGTTCTGCAAACTGAGGTGGAGTCTAAGTACCTTTGAGGTTTTGTTTCAATGTCGGTTATGGAACCTAAATAGCCAGAAAATGTGCTCTTCCTCCATGTTCATTACTTCTGAAGGACTACAGGAGTCCTCGTCAGCATGAAAGTCCCCATCAGCCCTCAAAGTGGCTTCATCAGGAAATTTCGACTCCTTGATGGCATTGCAAGTTTACCTACGAACACAGCAGTAATGGAAAAGTGTGTTTACACTTCAAATGCTGACACGGCTAACAGATTTCTTCTTTGTGATTGAGAAAGTCACAAATTCTATATCCAATCCATATTCATTTGTGGCAATTTATTAGTCTATTGAGAATACATTCGAAACTGCATATTTTCCATCGCCTCTCCCCAAGGAGTCATTATCAAATGACCTAGAAGGAGAGTGCGAAGTCTTATGGATTTCATAAGTTATCGACGCTTCAATTGAAAGCCTCTTGTAGCCATAGGTGTTCTTCGGTATAGTCTAGTCATTGGCGCAAAATATTTAAAAAATTCACTTTTTCAGACAAGCAGTTTTGATAGACAGAACACCAAACGTTAGGTCCAAATTTTAAAGTGGAAAAAATAATATGATATGGAATCTGCGTGCTGACACACTGTGGGTTTCAACTAGGTGATCACAATAAAAAAACAAATTCTAGCTGACACGTCAAGAATTTTCAATTCTATTAAGGGCACGGAGGCGAGGATTATGCTTCTCTTTCTTTACTGAGTACAAACCAGCAGCCAACTAAACACTTGAAAACTTTATGGTTTGATTCTTTTATTGTGCACTGCAGAAAGGCAAATTCGTGAAAAACGGGCCACACTGGCACTACAGCAATACTGATCAGTGCATTTTTAGCCAACAACAACAAACAAAAGCAAATACAATCCCACCCACCACCCAGAGAGACAGGAAGGAAGAGGAAAGAAAACCGAAATGAAAAAAGAAACCACCCCCACCCTACCCCGTCCATACCAGCGCGGTAGCACTGTACCTCGCGGATTAGTGGTCCTGAATGCGGGTCCGCCTACTTAGAGGTAGCTGGCATCCTAAGGCTTAACAGGCAAAGATACCTCAGGCAATATAGCTTCTGAAATTCCTGCGCAAGTAGAGAAAGGAACGGCTGCCACAAGTCACCGAAGGAGGAGCCTTTCCCCGCTAGTGTAAGAGAATTTTTTTCCATGCCTAGTACGTGCCATTGCCGTTGATACCATCCGGAGTGTACAGGAATACGGGGGGTTCTCCAGTGAATTAAAATGTTCTGGACTGCTGTACCCAGTGCTATAGCTATCTGCTATCCTCTCCTAGATTTCAAAGGGTAAATGAGCGGGTTTGGCACCCCCAATAGGACATAGGCAGGAAACCTAGGGATTTCAGTGTCGAGGTGCTTGTCCACGTCATCTAAAATGTGTGTCCAATAGGTCTGAAGGTATTCGCAGTCCCATAATAAGTGGACCAGTGTGCCCCTTTTCCCACAGCCCCGCCAGCAGTCTGGACTTTGCATTGGGTCAATTTGGTGGAGCCTCACCGGAGTGTAATACCAGTGATAAACTAACTTGGTAAGTGTCTCCGTGAGGCCTACATGTGTTGCTGTATGGCGCGCTCGGTAGCAAGCACCTTCCCATTCTGCAAGGCTATGGGTACGTCCCAGGTCGTTCTCCCAACGCGCACGCCCCGCATGGTAAGTGTGGGTGTATCTGGACAGGAGCATCTTATATAGGTCTGAGATTAACTTCTTGTCCGAGGGACGCATGATAAGCCATCGTTCGAATGTGGTGAGGAGTCTAGTGGCCTGAGAGCAGTTGTCGGGGTGCATAGCCCAATGTCGAACTTGTAAATAATGCATACGTTCGGATTCCGGGAGGACGTAGTCTGCCCGAAGCTGCGAGAAGGGGATGATGTCACCCTTTGCGAACAATACACCTAATGCACAACACCCGGCTTCTTGCCACAAGCGATAGGGCTGATGGCTCATCCCTGGGCCAAAGACAGGATTGTCCACCAACGAAGTGAGTGGAGATGAGAAAGTTGTCAGGTTATGACGCACGCTGGTCCGGTCCCAGACTGTGAGAATCGAGCGTGGCACCTCGTAGGCATAAAGATTGGGGGGACAGAGGTTCTTGAAGAGGAAGAAATTTTCATGAGACGTGCCGGCCACGGCTCGGTCTTGGAAGAGCCATTGTTTTTCAGATGCAGCCCGGCTCCACTCAACCACATACCGGAGCTGCGTGGCGTAGAAATAAAGCGTGCGGTCTCGGATGCCTAGGCCACCTAGGTCATGAGGCGGGGGAAATCCAACTGTCTGCTTGAGCCGTGGTTTGCGCCATTGCCAGATAAAATGGGAAAGTTCCGACTGCACCCTATGGAGCCAGTCAGTTGGGGCCGGCAGGGGAAGCTTCTGGAATAAATAGAGAATTTTGGGGAGTATTGTCATCTTGACGGCTGCCACTCGCCCCAGCCATGAGATCTGATGGTGTTTCCACCTCTGTAACTCAAAGCGGATGTGAGAGTGAAGAAGAGAGTAGTTAGAGGTACGCATGGCCTGTAGAGTCAGAGCCAAGTATATACCCACATAGGGAACGGTATCTGTGGACCACTGTAGGGGATAACGAGCCGGCAGGGCTTCCTGCTCCTGGGATGGCAGGGAAAGGTTCAGCGCTGTAGATTTGGTCAAGTTAACCTTGAACCCGGAGGCGCCGGCAAAAACGTCCAATTCTTCCAAAAAGGGACCCAACGCCTGCTCAGGATTCTCTAGGGTGACGAGCACATCATTGGCATAGAGGCTTATGGGGTGTGTATCCATTCCAAAGCAGATGCCCGTGATCCGAGGGCAATCTCTAACTCTCTGAGCCATAGGCTCCATATAGAGAGCGAAGAGCAGGGGCGACAAGGGGCATCCCTGCCTCGTACCTCTATTGATAGGGAAGGGTGTGGAGGTATGCCCATTGATCCGCACTGTAGCAGTGGGAGACCTGTAGCAGTTAAAAATGTGTGTCCGCATCTTCTCCCCAAATCCGAATTGTCTGTTCAAGATACGGCCAGTGAACCCTTCACCGCATCGATGGTGAGGCGCATGTATTTCCCAGGGATGCGAGAGGCCTTCTCTATGATGTGCGCAACACGCTTTGTGTTGTCACCAGTCTGTCACTGCGGAATAAATCCGGCCTAGTCAGGGTCCACTATTCCCTGTATGTAGGGGGCAAGTCTGCTGGCCAATATGCCGGTGTAAAGCTTCAGGTCTACGTTTACGACTGAGATTGGCTGATACGACCCACACTCTGATCTGTCCTTCCCTGGCTTAGGGATAACGGCTATCGCGGCTTCTAGCATGGAGGCGGGAATTGCCCCAGCCGTTGCAAAAGAATTAAAAAGCCGGGTAAGCAATGGGGCAAGAGTCGTGCAGAACTGCTTATAGAAAGCCGCGGTATAGCCATCCGGGCCTGGTGACTTGCCCAATTTCAAGTGGGAGATGGCCGTGATAACCTCCTCTGGTCTAATCTCCCTCTCAATATGAGCCGCTTGAGATGGTTTCAGGGTAGGGATACGGGCCTGTGCGAGGTATGCCTCAATAGTGGCTCCGTCAAGAGCTTGTGCATCATAAAGTTGGGAGTAGAAATTACGGAAGGTCTCGGCAATGGTCGTATCCTCCGAACATAGTTCCCCTACTTCGTCTCTAATTTCCCGGACACCCTCACGCATTCGCACCTCCCAGAGTCTATGTGCCAGGAGACGGCCGCACTTGTCCCATCCTGTGTAAAAGGAATGCCGCAGCCGCATTGCTGCATATTCTGCCTTGTCTCTATCAATGGCTGTCAGTTGTGCCCGGGCAGCCGTCAGCTTCCGCCATATGCGGGATGATCTGGTGCGCTGGTGCATCTGCTCTAACTCCTGCACTTTCTGTGTCAGTTCATCCCTCTTTGTTTTGCGGTCCGCGTTATCTGTGGAGGAGATGGCTAGGACCTCTCCCCGAATTACTGCTTTGAGAGCTTCCTACCACGTAGATAGGGTGGTATCTGGGTTGTTGTTATGGGCAAGGAAGTCCTCTAGGGCTCGCTGCAATTGGCCCACTGGGTCATGTCTGTGCAGTAGAGCATCTCGGAAGTGCCAATGTCGGACTGGGCAGTGGATGTGTGGTAGGGCTAGTACAACCTCAATCGGGGAATGTTTGGAATGGGCAGCCGGCAGAATGTCAGTTGAGAGCATTGCGTTGCGCAGTGCCTTAGAACCTAGGAAATAATCTAACCTAGCATAGGTTTTGTGGGCGTTGAAGTAGTATGAAAAGGCTCGTGACCGGGGGTTGCCGCACCCTGCTGGGCAGGGGTTGTCTGGCGCTCGGATAAAGAGATCTTTGAGAGAGTTCTCCTTCGCAGTGGATTAGTCACGTTTGCTTGGGATGATGTCATGCTCAGGTCCCCACGCTGGCACGGCCCTGCCACCACGTGTCAGCGAGGGCGGTAAACCTCTATGGTCGCACTGCACTCAGCCAATGCGGATGAACGTCGATTGTGTCACCACCGGGGCAGCAGGTGGTCAACGGTACTCTGCGTGGCCTCCGGGACCTTCAGGGTGGTGCAAGAATCGCACAGTAAGCGCCCAGCTGCCACACAGGCTTCAGTTCAGACTCGCGTCTCCTGCAAAAGTCCCCCTAAGCAGGATGCAGGCTGACGCGGAGAGGGGGCAAAGCCAGGACGCGCCATAGTTCCGTAGGACTCCCACGGGCAGGGAGCCCGGAGTGTACGGTATTGGAGGTTGAAAGCTGGAGGCCTCATAAAGCAGGGGCCCGGCCCGAGAGTCTGCACCACAGTGGCCAAATAAGTAGGGGCGGAAAGTACGTTCCAGGCAGGCAGAGTTCCACTGATGCCGCCTCCAGCAAACAGGCCACCGCTCAACCACGGCCCTCCAGCGGCCCCAGGAGACAGGGGCCACAGCAAAGAAAGGGGGCAGCAGAACTTACCGCCGTCGGTTCCAGGACGTCTCGCGAAGCCGAGGACCAGGATATCGCCTGGCGTTCACCGCACTTGCTCCAGGCCAGGAACCCTCTCGAGGGTTGTCACGCTTCCCAGGTGCACCCTAGGTAGGCCGCCGCTCCGTTCAGGGTCCGGTCGTCAGGGCTGCCACTGATCGCCAAGCTCGTCGCCAGCGGGCCCCAGGCAGCAGGATGTGCCCCCAGGTCTGGTTGTCCGCTTCCGCCGCGCCTCAGCTTCTCGCGGCCGAGCCCCGTCGGTCTCGACTGCAACGGGCGCGGGAGTGCCGCCCCCAGCGACATGCAACGTCCGGAGAACAGGCCCGGTCCGGGCCGAGTGCCGCAGAGATGTCCACCGAGGACTGGGGAAACTCAGCTAGCGGAGCGCCGGGTGTCACCAGGCAATGTGATTCACATTTCTGCCGTCTCTTGTGCGGATAGACGCCAATACTGGTGCTTATGGTGCGACGGGTTGAGGAGAGAAGGCAGAGCGCGTCTTAGCTCTCCGCCATCTTGGCCACGCCCCCACTTAAAAACTTTAAACTACTTGGATAAATATAAATATAAGTTTAGTATACTTAGAGTGTAAATTATATTCTAGGTTAGCGCAGACAATTGAATGCGAATGAGAGGAAGACTTACTGCTGATGACGATAACAAAGTAAATGAAGGTATGTGTGTGTTATAAAATGTGGTTTGGGTCCACGCCACTTTTGCCTCATGTGCTCCGCGGTGTTAATACGGTTTTTATATGGTTGTTTCGTTATAGGAGACAGATACAGGAGAATAAGGTATTGTTTATTCATTTAGGCGTGAAGCTCTAGCATGGTTCACAGTTGGGAGAATGGTGCCATCACGTAAATGTTATATGTTCACAATCATAATGGTGGATAAGCAGATGTAATGAATATCCAATCATTGGGGCTAAAATTGTTAAAGAATCTAAAAACGTGTAAACACAAGTTGATAATAGTGTGAAATAACACAGCATGTTTATTTCCTTTGCACATGGAAGCAATGTGAGCTATTTGGTATGAATTAAGGGGGTTTCTATACTCCAATTTATATTATTTATTACTTCCAGCCCTGAGGAAGTCGCATGGGTTAAATCCCTTATCGACGAAACGCGTTGGGAGTGGAAGAATGTTTGTGAATAAAGAACTTGGAAGATTCAATTGAAAATAAAAGGAAGAAGAGAAGCCCACACTAATTTGTTCCTATTTTCGTTGTTGTTACAAGAGACATTGAATGTTATTTTCACGTGTGCTTCGACAAGAGAAAATACATATCTCATGAGCCCCACAGCCCAATGTCTCGTCCAATCATAGAGACTCTATCTCCTTATAAATATCCTTATCACAAAAGTCCATCGTCTTTTTTTGCGAACATCAACATAAGGCCTCCAACCTAAATCCAACAAGAAACTTTTGGCGAACAACAACTTGCCCTGTTCCATGGACGGAACCAAGTTCAACAGACGGAGGCGAACTTTCTTCGGAACCATTCAATTGACCAGCAACCAGAGAATCCTCTGTCATCTTCATGTAGATTTATTATCCGTCCCTGAGAAAAGAAATAGAGCATACTATAGAATCCTTCGCAGAAAAAAGAAATCATCTTTGGTGGGAAAGTTCAAATAGAAAAAATAGTAACGAAGCAGTGTATCACAAGCACTAACAAAACATTTGAAATATCACGTAAAACTTCAACAGAGTTTAATTTTTGCGGGTGGGATAATGCTTGACTCCGTTTCCTTAATAGAACTGAAAATTCTTGACAGTTCAGCTAGAATTTTTTTTATTCTATGTCAGGTCCGGAGGTTTCAGATCATGCTAGTTTAAAGTTAAGCCACCACCATCGAGGCAACATCCACAATAGGTTTATGATAAAATACCTTGAAAGTGGAGTCAGAAGATGAATCTGCCGTAATCATAATGTCTTTCAAACGAGAACCAGTAGAAAAAGCCTTAGAGTCCATAGCCTCACGCACAGAATGTGCCCCCAGAAAGTGATACATAATATCGGGCTTCTGCCAGCAGCCATTTAACCCAATGGGCCAAAGTTCCCAAAGAGACCGGGTGGAAAGGCTTCTGTAGAGAAATGAGCAGTTGACTTGCAGAGTCTCTGCGAAACTCACGGGTACACTCCTCATACAACTTAAGACATTTAACCACACAACTTTTTATTATGAGGGAAAGCAGGATAACTAATACATCACGATCCAGTTTTAGTCCATATTCAAATAGAAACCCAAGAGGAAGTAAATACTCTACCTGCTAAGTTCAAGGCCTTCACATTCAAAACACGTCTACATGAAATGAGACACAAAAGAAGCATCAGCTTCGCAGACAACTGTTTGTCAGAAAGCCCTTCATTTGTGGGCCAAGTTCTGAGAATGTGAGAGAGCTTTTCGTTTGCAGGCTGAGCTCTGAGAAAGTGCAAAACGACGTCAATATCCCATAAAATAAAATATTTTGGTTGAAGAGCAGAGTACAACTGAATACCCCTAAGCAATTTACATATTAAAGGATGTTCACCCACCGGTTTACCATCCAGATGAGGATGTCCAGTGGAAATAGGAGAAAAGAAGCTGTTTATAGTCCTATATGCTAAACCTAGACTAGCAAGGTCTGACAGAAATTTACAATCATGTGGATAACTGCCCCCAAGGAATCCACCCTCCGTTGACTACACCAACATACCCATCAGCGCCAGGCCACCTCATTTCGTTTAAGTGTAAAGGGAGTCCAAGACTGTGACAAGAAGAACATAGCTTTGTGCAACACTCCTAGCACTTGCAAGCATCGTTGGAAAGTCTCCACACCATGAGGGACATGCGCTCCTGAGTCACCAACGGGTGAGGGAGACCCATCAGGTCAGAGAGAAGATTCGGGAAGTTGAGAATCCACACCAGTGGTGCTCAAGACAGTGACATCGCAACAGGAAGCCAAGAATGGGCCTTCCAACAAGGGGTTACTAGGACCAACTCTGCAGTCTGCCGGCTCACCTGAGAGAGCACTCTCTGGATCATAGAAAAGGCAGGGAATGCATACAGAAGATCCATCGACGAGGACTGGAAAAAGAATCCGAATTAGCCGCCAGGGGATCTGGTCTCCAACTGTAAAAGATCAGGAGGTGGGCATTTAGACGGGATGCAAACAGATCTATCTTACACGGACCCTAAAGTGATTCAGCTCGTGAAAATTCTGGGGATGAAGCCTCCAATTGATGGAATTGCGCAGGAACCGAGAGTTCCAGTCCCCTATCACATTGGGCCGACCCGAAATATACTCCGCCATCACCGAGATCTGATGTTTGAGACAATAATGCCAGAAATCCTTGGAAATCTCCACCAGAAGACGGGATCGAGTCCCGCCCAGCCAGTTGATTTACTGTACTGCCAAGACGTTGTCCATTCTCAAAAAAAGGCAAAAATCGTTTTGCATGGGGAAAGAGAACAAACTGCACAGGACCTCACCAACAGCTCCAAGTAAATTGATGTGGAGGTGAAGCAAGTCTGGGTACTACCTGCCAAGATCCTCAATTATATAGTTGATGTGGCAAGGGCTCTGCTCAACTCTTTCTTGATAGACATCAGTTTCTTTAACGGTAACTGGACTGGGCCTTGACAGAATTCACCTGAAAATCCAAGAATTCTAGGGTCTGGGAAGGAATTGTGATCAATTTTTCTGAGTTGATGACAAACCCTAGATCATGAAGGAGCTGGATAGCTCAAGAGAGGTGAAGAAGAACCGTGTCCTTGCTCTGCACCATGACGAGAATATCATCCAGATATATAATCAATGTTACTTTCCGCTCCCATATATATCGGACTACAATTAGAGTCAATTTGGTGAAACAACAGGGAGCGGATGAAAGACCAAATGGCAGGGCGTTAAACGCGTACCAGTGAAGGCGCCAGCGAAATTTGAGAAACCTCAGATGGGGAGAAAAGATGGGGATTGCCAAATAGGCCTCCTTGAGATCAAGGCGGACCATCCAATCTCCCTCCTGTAAGATCTCGAAGCAACTGTGTGCTCTCCATTTTAAAGTAGCGATACACGATCCAAGAGTTGAAATGTTTGAGGCTGAGACTCTAAAGTAAACCTTGGTCCTTCTTCTAGACCAAGAATATTGTGCTAACGAACAAGTTACTTACCTTCGGTAACGATGTATCTGTAAGAAACATTAGTTAGTTAGATTCCTCACCTTAGAATATCCCCAGGCGTCAGGCTGGATCCGGAAAGATTTTCATCAGCAATACCCCTTGCGCGTCGCTAGGCGTCGTCTGCAGCTCCGCGTCCGTCGTCGGCTTCGTGCGCCGGAATGACGTCGTCAGAGTACTTAGACGCCGCCCTCGCGCGCTGACGTCAGTTCTTGTACATAGCTTTCCGCACCAGGAACGCAGAGCCATGCAAGAGACCGACACTGGTGCCAAAAAAATCTAGGGCCCTGAAAAGGATAACCTTAACCCTAGATGTCGGTTCGCAGAACGGGGAGGATGGGTGGGTCGGTGAGGAATCTAACTAACTAATGTTTCTTACAGATACATCGTTACCGAAGGTAAGTAACTTGTTCATCTGAAAGAAACACGTTAGTTAGATTCCTCACCTTAGAATAGATACCCCAGCAATACCAACCCCGGTGGAAGGTCTGCGAACCAAGATCATACCAGAAAGTCCTGGAGAACAGAACGGCCAAAGAAGTCGTCTCTCCGGACTTGGCTGTCCAGGCAATAATGCTTGGCCAACGTGTGCAACGAGACCCACGTTGCTGCCTGACAGATGTCCTGCAAGGGGACTCCCCGACCCAGGGCAGTCGTCGCCGCCGTGGCCCGAGTGGAATGGGCCCTCAGCCCAACAGGAGGTTCCTTTTTAGCTAAGGAGTAACAAGCTTTGATGCACACAATGACCCACTGAGAGATGGTCCGCTTGTGCACCGCCCGCCCACGTAGCCAACGAAGAGTTTGTCATCCACCCGGAACTGCTTGGTGTGGTCTAGATAGAAGGAGAGTGCACGTTTTGGGTCCAGACGGTGGAGCCGCTCTTCCTCTTTCGAAGGATGTGGAGGCGGAAAGAAGGTGGGCAGCGTAACAGACTGCCCGATGTGAAAGGCAGTCACAACCTTAGAAAGGAAGGAAGGGCGAGTGCGGAGCACAACCTTGTCCGGATGAATTGAAAGGAAAGGAGGCTTAGAAGAAAGAGCCTTCTAGCAGAGGTGATGGCTACCAGGAAAGCAGTCTTAAGTGTCAAGAGACGAAGAGGACAATTATGAAGTGGCTCAAAGGGAGCGCACATCAGTTATGTCAAAACAAGATTCAAATCCCACTGAGGCATTACGAAAGGGACAGGAGGAAACATGTGAGTAATGCCCTTAAGGAACAGAGAAACAACAGGGAATTTGAAGAGAGAAGGCTGATCAAGAAGCCGAAGGAAGGCAGAGATAGCAGAAAGATAACCTTTAAGAGTGCCCAGAGCAGAGCCCTGCTGGGCCTAAGAAAGAAGGAAGAGGAGAACCTCAGAAAGAGGGGCAGAAAGGGGATCCACAGCCTTTGCTGTGCACCATGCCACAAATTTGTTCCACCTACAGGCGTATACCGTTTTAGTGGAGGGACGCCTGGCTGCCAGAATCACATCGCAGACTTCAGGAGGCAAGTCAAATGACATCAACTTTCGCCGCTCAATCTCCACGCATGAAGGTGGAGACTGGACAGGTTCGGGTGGAGAACCGTCCCCTGCTGCTGCGACAGAAGGTCCTCCTGAAGAGGCAGTCGTATCGGGGGATCGATTGACATACTGAGTAGCTCGGGATACCAGTACCTTCGTGCCCAATCTGGAGCCACCAAGATGACTTGGGCCCGGTCGCGCCTGTTCTTCTTCAGCACTCTGGGCAGAAGTGGTATAGGCGGAAAGGCGTACAACAGACCGCAACTCCACTCGCGACGAAAAGCGTCCCCGAGCGAGTGCCGCCTTGGAAACTCCAACGCGCAGAACTGCTGACATTGCGCGTTCTCTTTGGTGGCGAATAGATCTAACCAAGGCTCTCCCCACTGCCGAAAGAGGCCTTGCGCCACGTCCGAGTTGAGACGCCATTCGTGATCCACCATGCACCGGTGGCTGAGTTCGTCTGCTTTGGCGTTCAGAGAGCCCGCCAGATGTTGAACCACCAGGGTGATGCCCTGATGTTCCAGCCAGGTCCAGAGGCGCAGAGCCTCCTGACAAAGGGTCCACAACCCCACCCCGCCCTGTTTGTTGCAATACCACATGGCGGTGGTGCTGTCCGTGAACACCTGCACTACACTTCCCCGGACAACAGGAAGGAACGCCTTCAGAGCAAGTCGGATCACTCTCAGCTCCAAAAGGTTGATATGGAGCCGAGACTCCGCCGGAGACCAGAGTCCTCTGATCTCCGCCTCCCCCATGTGGCCCCCCCATCCCAGGAGGGACGCATCCATCACCACTAATTGCTCCGGGTGGGGTAGGGAGAGGGATCTGCCGCTGACCCAATCGAGGTTCGTGAGCCACCACTGCAACTGTTTTGCAGTGCCCTCCGAGATCAAGACATGGTCGGACAGGTTGCCCCGATGCTGGGCCCACTGAAACTTCAGGTCCCACTGCAGAACCCGCATACGCCACCTGGCGTGATGCACTAACAGGATGCAGGAGGCCATCAGACCCAGAAGCCGCAGTACCAACCTGACCAAAACCCGGGACAGAGGCTGAAAGATGGGAATCAGAGCCTGAATATCCCGGACCCGCTGCTCCGGAGGATAAGCCCAGAACTGCGCCGAGTCCAGAACCGCCCGATGAAAAGGAGATTCTGGGAGTGACTCAGATGCGACTTCGGCACGTTGATGGAGAATCCCAGCAAATACAGGAGGTCGGCCGTAGTCTGGAGGTGGGAGACGACTTGCTGGGGCGAGCCCGCCTTCAACAGCCAATCGTCGAGATAGGGGAAGACTGGAACCCCTGATCTGCGCAGATGAGCTGCGACCATCGCCATCACTTTCGTGAACACCCGAGGGGCACTGGTGAGGCCGAAGGGGAGCACAGTGAACTGAAAATGCTCCTGACCCACCATGAACCGCAGGTAACGCCGGTGGGCTGGCAGGACTAGAATGTGAAAATAAGCGTCCTGCAAGTCCAACGCTACCATCCAGTCTCCTGGATTCAGGGCAGCCAGAACCTGAGCTAGGGTAAGCATCTTGAACATCTCCTTCCGGAGGAAGGCGTTGACGCTCCTGAGGTCCAAGATAGGGTGTAGGCCCCCTTTGCCCTTCTTGGGAACCAGAAAGTAGTGGGAATAGCAACCACGACCTACTTCTGGACCAGGAACGCGCTCAACGGCCCCCTTGGCCAAGAGGGCTGCAACTTCCTCCCGTAGAAGATTCAAGTGATCCCCCAACATGTGGTGGCAGGGAAACAGCCATTACAACGCGGTTTTTACCACGCAGTGCAGTTACATCGCATGCGTTACAACGCATGCGATGTTACAACGCTATGCCATTACAACGCAAGTCTGTACATCGACTTGCGCTAGATGGCGTGCTAACATTACAAATAGTGTAGTTTACTATCCCAACACCTTCCCTACTGTTAAGTGGACTGGAGTTGGAATAGTAAATTACACTTTTTTAATGTTAGCACGCCATCTAGCGCAAGTCGATGTAAAGACTTGCGTTGGAATGGCATAGCGTTGTAACATCGCATGCGTTGTAACGCATACGATGTAACTGCACGCGTGGTAAAAACCCGTGTTGTAATGTCATACATCCGTGGTGGCACTGTGGTGGCATGGCTGGAGGGGTCGTCTCGAAGGGGAGGGAGTAGCCCCTTCGGACGATTTGCAGCACCCACCTGTCCGACGTGATGGAATGCCAGTGGAGCAGGTGATGGTGAACTCTGCCTCCCACTGGCGTGGGATGGGCCTGAAAGCACGGACTAGGAGGGCTTTGAGGCGGATGCTGCCGGGGTTGATGTGGACTGACCGGCACGTTGACCCCCGGTATCGCCTCGGCGGAATCCACGTCCGCGATCGCGTGCAGGTTGGATCTGCGGCCGGTGGCTAGGCGGACGTGAGGGGGCACCCCTTCGTTGGCCACGAAAGGGACGAAAGGCGGAAGTTTGCGGTCGCGGCCCCGAGAGGCCCAAGGACTTGGCCGTAGCCCGGGAGTCCTTGAAGCGCACCAGCGCACTATCCGCCGTCTCGCCAAAAAGGCGAGTGCCATCAAAGGGCATATTCATGAGGGTGCTCTGGACATCCCCTGAGAAAGACGTGGACCGCTGCCAGGCGTGGCGACGGAGCACCACCGTGGTTGACATCACCCTACCCAGCGAGTCCGTAGTGTCTATTCCACATCGTATAGCATGTCGTGCTGCATCCCGCCCGTCAGCAAGAGCCTTGGCGAGCCACGTCCGGGCCTCCTCCGGACACTGGGGCAGCACGTCCTCCACCATATCCCACAGAGAGTGGGAATAACAGTCCAAGAGGCAAGCGGTGTTCAAGGAACGCAGTCCCAAACTAAGGGAAGAGAACAGCTTCTTACCGAACTGCTCTAGCCTCTTGGATTCCCGATCCGGGGGAGCGGACGGGAAGGAGGATTGGGAAGTAGAGGCCTGGATAACCAGGCTCTCGGGCGTGGGGTGTTGGGACAGAAAACTGGGGTCGCCCGGAGCAGGGCGGTGGCGCCGGGCCACGTTCCGATCCACAGGAGGTACTGTGGAGGGCTTGGACCAGGTGCCCTTCAGAACGTCCACTAGTGCCTCATTGAACTGCAGCAGAGGCTCCGAGGAGCTTGCTGACGGTTGAAGCACTTCAGTGAGGAGGTCAGTCCTCACAGCCACAGCAGGCAGCTCCAGCCCAAGGGCTTCGGCCGCCTTGCGCAGCACCACTGAAAATGCAGCACCTTCCTCCGAAGCCACAGTCGGAGGAGAGATGAAACCAGTGTCCGGGGAGGTGTCCAGACCACTGGCATCCCCCAGCTCATCTGCCCAGTCCTGAGATAAGTTGCCCTGCATGGCCAGAGGGTCCTCAGACCCCTCCCAGTCGCCCCCGTCTTCCGATTCCTGATAAACAGGGGGAATAATCGGAGCCGGACGGTAGATAAAATTGTCATCCATTGGCGTCGGCTGCGGCGCCGGACGGCGCCGCAGCGGCGCCGGGCCCGGTCCGGGGCTGAACCGGGGAACGGCGTCGTCCGGAGACGGCCCCTCAAGTCCGAGAGGAAGGCACTGATCTCCGCCGGAGTCGCGTCAGTCCCAGGGACCGGAGGGTATGGAGACGGATGCGGCTCCTGCGGCTCAGACGGAACCGCGGGGGTGGTACCACCCGGACCCTCGACCGAGTCGCGCGACCGGCGAGGGGAGTCCGAAGAGCGGTGTCACCTCTTGGTCTTCTTAGCATGCTTCGACTTACCCGAAGACTTCGATCCCGACGAGCGGTGGTGGTGGCTGCGGCTCCGCGACCGGTCCTTCGACCTCCTCGTGGACCGGAACCGTGAACGAAGCGGAGCCGAGTGTCGGAGCTCGAGAAGCTTACGGGACCGCTCCTGCCTAGCCTTTGAGGTCAGGGCCTGGCAGTCGAGGCACGACTCCGCATCGTGGTCGGCCCCCAGGCAGTAAAGGCACCGGCGGTGGTGGTCCGTCACCGACATCAGTCGATGACAGGAGTCACAGGCTTTAAAACCAGGCATCCTACCAGCACCAGTTCGAATTGAGTAGACAAAAGAGTCCAAAAAGTTTTAGTCAAAAAATGACTAAAGGGGTAAGCTCTTCCCGGATCGGCGCTGTCTGGAGCGGAAAAAAGAAGAACTGACGTCAGGGCGCGATGGCGGCGTCTAAGTACTCCGACGATGTCATTCCGGCGCACGATGCTGACGACGGACGCGGAGCTGCAGACGACGCCTAGTGACGCGCAAGGGGTATTGCTGACGAAAATCTTTCCGGATCCAGCCTGATGCCTGGGGATATTCTAAAGTGAGGAATCTAACTAACGTGTTTCTTTCAGATAAACCTCTGTGCTGGAGGCGAAGTCCTTATCATTGCCCCTTTTAAGGGCAGCAAACAAATCTTTTCTATGAAACCGCTCTCTGCTTGGGGGAAAAAAGATGATGAGTGGGATGCTTCCCTTGCTAGGGGGTTGAATGAAACGCCAGTCTGAACGACTGAACCGTCTGCAACACCCAAGGCTCTTGTGTGATAGCCCTCCAATTGTGCAGGTACAACTTAATCCTTACCCCCACCATACCCTCTGAAGATGGGATAACTCTTACCTGAGTAAGTGGCATCTGCAGTGTTGTTTCCACTTGATACCTGCCTTATCGTGCACTGCCACGACCTCCTCTTTGACAGGTGGGGTAGAAGTTGGAGGACCCAGAGGGAGAACCTCTGCCCCTTTGTGAATAGCCTCAGGAAGCTTGGTTGAATCCATGGCCTAGCGTTTGGCCTCGAAAGTGCCAGGTTCTAGCAAAAAGACAACTGTTACAAACTTTTCATGGACGTTTAGCCTTGCCCAATGGGTAGAAAGAGGCAACATACTTGCCCAGGTCCCTGACTAATTTATCCCTGAACAGTAAACCATTTGCCTTAGTGCCTGCCTCCGTAGAGTGATATAGAAAGTGGACAACCCAATAAACCCTTGAGGGCTTGGGTAAAGTTACATGAACTGGTAAAAAGATGCCTTCAAGGGATTAGTTTAGATACTTAGTTGTATGGTTGGCAATTATTTGATATAGGATAATTATATTCCTATAGAACTGAATTCAATCAGCATTCACGTATTATAGATTGTATCTTATACATCAGTCATATAGATCAGCATAAATGAATAAAAGAAACAAAATGCATTGAGAGTCAATCAAACTAGAAAAAGCAACGGGTGTGTAAAAAAAGAGGAATTTTATATCAATCAATGAAGTCAATAAAGTCAAGGGTACTGAAAGTAGACAGTTATACAAATATTGGAAGGAGATGGTACAGTCAATTGTTCCTTCACATAAACTTAATCAAACACTTTTTCATAATAATAATAAATAATTATAAAGAAAACAGTGTGACAGTCATAACTGTCTACTTTCAGTACCCTTGACTTTATTGACTTCATTGATTGATATAAAATTCCTCTTTTTTTACACACCTGTTGCTTTTTGTTCTCCCTATTATTCACTTTTGTCTCTTTTTTATTTGTATTTTTATTTTGTCTTTCCATTTGTATTCTTCCATTTGATTCCATTTTCTTCTACTTGTTGCAACTTCTTGTGTCATAAAAAGTTAACATGTAAGGTTTTATTACAAGAAACAGATTCTGATGGTAGGTGGATATTAGCTAAGTTATTGATTAATACTGTTCCTTTGACTGTCTTCAATGTTTATGGTCCTACACAACCCGATTTATTTTTTTGGCCCTCAATCATGAGCAAATGTATTCAGTTTAGAGATGACCTCTTTATTCTAGGTGGTGACTGTAATCAGATTGTGGACCCTTTTCTTGACCGTAGGTCAATGGTTCGGTTCATTCCTCATAAGCCTCACAAACAATTTCTTGATACTATTTCTCAAGCACATCTCACTGACTCCTGGAGACTCTCACACCCTGACACTCTTGACTACTCCTTTTTCTCTCCTCCTCATTCATCTTTCTCTCGCCTTGACTATATTTTTCTTTCTCCTTCTTTATCGCAAAATCTACTCTCCTCTTCTATTGAACCTATACTTATCTCGGACCATGCCCCTATTGTAACGGATCTCGACTTCCTTCCTCCGCATCCCAAGTCTTCTCGTTGGCGATTTAATAATTCTCTTCTTACTGATCCTCTTTTCTCCTCCTCCTTTCGATCCTTTGCTACTGAATTTTTTATGTTAAATGATGTTTCTAACATTTCCCCACATTCTCTTTGGGACTCTTTTAAGGCCACAGCTCGCGGGTTTGTTATTAACTTTGTTTCTAAGAAGAAGAAGCGTTTTCTTCAGAAGCAGAAAATTACATTGGCCCATATTAAAGCCTTGGGACATAAATTTTACTCTTCTCCCAATAATTCCGTCCCTCCGGATCTTATTCGTGCCAAACTTGAGTACAATAAATTTACTACTGACAACGCTTCATCAGTGCTTCTTTGTAGTAGTGCTCGTTACTATGGCGGACGAAATAAGGCAGGTAAACTCCTTGCCAATTATCTTAAGTCCCGCAAGGAGCGCTCCCTTATTGAGTCCATCTACTCTTCTGATAACACCCTATTACATAAAGCTCAGGATATTCTTGACCAGTTTCAATCCTTCTATTCTACGCTTTACACACCGGAAGCTTCCCCCCCTTCCTCTCTGGTCCAGGCTTACTTTGATAAACTTCCTAATCCTTCGAAATCTCATCTTAATCTCCCGGACTTGGAAGCTGTTCTCTTTACAAGAACTCTCTGCGGCTTTGAATATTCTCGCCAAAGGTAAAACCCCAGGCCCTGATGGTTTTTCAGTTGAATTCTATCTGCACTTCTCTGATCTTTTACTCCCCAAAATTCTTTCTCTCTTTCAATCATTTTGTTTGCTGGGCAAAGCCGAGGGTACATTCCAAGAAGCCACCATTTGTCTCATCCCTAAGGATGGTCGCGATCCCAAATTCTGCAAGAACTATCGTCCGATCTCTTTAGTAAATGTGGACTACAAGTTGTTTGCTAAAGTTCTAGCGTTGCGTCTAGACCCTCTTATGCCCCATCTTATTGGGAGGGAACAATGTGGTTTTGTTAAAGGCCGACTTACCTCTGATAATTCTCGCCTCTTCCTTAATGTTTTAAATAAGGTTCCATCTCTCTCTATCCCCTTGGCGGCTATTTCTGTTGACGCGGAGAAGGCCTTTGATAGAGTTGATTGGTCTTTTCTCTTTGCTTCATTGCGTTGGCATGGTTTTGGACCTCGTTTCATTTCTCTTATTTCTCTCTTGTATTCCGCCCCTAAAGCTGCGGTCTTGATTAACGGTCAGGTTTCTTCATACTTTCCTCTTCAGCGGGGTGTTCGTCAAGGTTGCCCCTTATCTCCTTTACATTTTGTCCTTGCCCTTGAACCCTTTTTGTCTTCCATTCGTAACAATGACTCTATTTTGGGTTTTCCTTATGGTGATAGTCAATTGAAGCTCTCTGCTTATGCGGATGATGTTCTTCTCTTCATTTCTGCTCCGGAAACTTCTATTCCCCCCCTACTATCTGAGTTTGATTCCTTTTCCCAGGTCTCGGGTTATAAAATCAATTCGGATAAAACTGAAATTCTCCCTCTTACCAAATTTTGTACTCCTTCTGTATTCTCTTCTGCTGGATTTGCTTGGAATAGTTCCAAAATTTAGTACTTAGGAGTATGGTTTTCCAACTCTATTTCCTCCTCAATTTCCTTAAATATGTCTGCGGTTTTGTCTCGTATTGATCATTTATTTTCTACTTGGAACCCCCTCTTTCTCTCTTGGTGGGGACGAATAGACTCAATCAAGATGATGATAGCTCCTATTTTAATTTATATTTTTTCTATGTTACCCGTTCATATCCCCGCAATTTATTTTAAACGCATCGATTCCTGTTTGTCGAGATTTCTTTGGAACATAAAGAAGTCTAGAATCTCTTTAGCACGTCTTCGTAAGTCCAAATCCAATGGTGGGGTTAATTTCCCAGACTTTCGTCTCTATCATAGGTCTTTCTCTCTTCGTCAGGCGTCCAGATGGCTGGACTCCACTCCTTCTCCTCTTGCTCCTCTTTGGCTGCATATCGAGCAAACATTGTTATTGCCTTTTTCTTGCAAAGAGATTATAGCCTTTTCTGCCAGGGCTCCGCATTCGTCATTCCCTTTATTTAAACATACCTCTTCTCTATTAAAACCTCTTTTTAACCCCTCTCCTACTACTCGGGAATCTTTTTTGGATTCCACCATCTGGTATAATTCACTTATTCTTATAAATAACAGACCCATCTTCTGGAAAGTTTGGAGGTCCAAGGGCATCATCTGGGTGAACCAAATTTTTGATGGAATTTCTCCTTGTTCCTTTCCTCTATTTCAGAGGTCCTTTCACTGTCCTCGCTCCTTTTTGCAAAAGTTTGTTACTCTAATGGCACTTATTCTTGATACTTTCTATTCTCTTCCATCCTCCCCTTCGTCTGTTTCCCACGCTCCTCTTTTTAAGGTGCTTTCTACCCTCCCCAAGGCTTCTCTTATCTATAAATTATTTTCCTCTCCTAATCCAGATCGTCCTAAATCTAAATTGGAACTCTCTTGGGAGGCGGATTTGGGTTGTGTTTGGTCCGTTGCCCTATGGGATAAAATCTGGTCCAGGTCTCTAAAAATTTCTCGCTCTGCTTCGCTCATTCAATCTCTCTTTTATCTGTATCACAGGCTTTATTTTTCTCCACTTTCTCTAGCCCGTTTTTCCTCCTCTTCTGATTCTCTCTGTTGGACATGCTCTACCCCTAATGCCAACCTTTTTCATCTCTTATTCTTATGTCCTTCTGTTTCTCACTTCTGGGACACTGTTTGGATATACATCTCGCGTATTTTCACAATCCCCTCTCATTACTCTATATCTACCCTTTTTCTTGGCAGTCTATCTGATTCGCTAGTTCTTCCTCCTCACTCTCGCGGTCTCTTTGACCTTATGCTTGCCTTAGCCTTTCAGCATATCTCTTCCAACTGGAAGTCCCTCACAAAGCTCTCCATACGTTGTTGGTGGAATTCTCTATGTCACTTCCACAGGCTTGACACTGCTTTTGCTTCCTCCTGTAATCCCGCACACAATAGAGATCTATTCTGGTTACCTCTTACTTCATACCTGGACCGGATGGTTCGTAAGGACCTATCAAGTATCACTGCAGAAAATTTTGACCCACCTTGAGGAAAGTATATCTTCTTTTCTTATAGTAATATTATAGGATGTATTTATCGTTTTAATTGCTCTTTCGTGTTGCATTTTGATTATTGTTTCACCTACAGTACTCACTTTCTTAAACATGTTATTGTATTTTTATAGTGCATTGTTACCATTTCTCTCTTTCCCCTTTTATTCTTTACCCCCTTCCTTTTCTCCCTCTCTCCTCCTTTTCCTTTAAAATTCTTATAAAATGCTTTTGCTCGTTTCTGATGATATTGGCCTGTTTATGCTATTTTAACTGTGTTTATGCTATTGGTGATATCTCTGTACTAATATGTTCCTGAATAAAGCTTTTCAAAAAAAAAAAAAAAAAAAGAAAAGGAGCCAGGACACAGCCTTGTCTCACTCCCCTCTCCACCCTAAAGGGTTCAGTACACTCCCCGCTAATACCATATTTAACCCTGGCATTACATCCAGAGTATAGTCCCCTCAGGAAGCTAATGATTGAAGTCTCTAACCCAGGTCTTTCATAATCGACCGCAGTTTAGAATGCATAACGCAATCAAAGGCCGAGGATAGATCAACAAAGGCTAGATATATATTCCCCTCTTTCATTTTAATGTACTTCCCGACTAACAAGCTTAGATTAAGACTCTGCTCTATTGTCCCAACCCCAGAGCGGAAACCGTATTGCAAATCTGACAAGATGTTGGTAGTGTCAGCCCAATCTTGCAATCTATTCAAGACAATTCGACCTGCAATCTCTGCCAGGGAGTCGAGCAGAGAAATCAGTCTGTAACAAGCCGGGTTGGAATGATCTCCATTGTTGGAGATCAGAACGATGATTGATTCTGCCCATGTTGATAAAAAACTGGCTGCGCAACTTGCCCTAAGTACTGAAGTCAGTAGGGGTCCCCATAGCGCAATGTTTGCTTTATTTAAAGCTACAGGGATTGCGTCTGGTCCTGAAGTTGGCCTCCTTTGCTTGCCAGTATTGCATTGTTGACTTCTTCCAAACTAAAGGGACCATGAGGGGAATCTGCAGTTGTAGAGTGGCTATGTCCCTGCTCCGCTACAGGAGCCACAGTAGGTAGAGAGTCAATGTTAGTAAAGTTATTTATCCAATCTTCTTTCGTAATGGCTATCTCAATCATAGGGACCTCTTCTGCCCTCAGTGGTGCAGAATTAATAATCTTCCTCAAAGCTCTATTATCATTACTGGCACATGCTTCACATAAGAACTCCCAGGCCTTTTCCCTTAGCTGTGACATCCTTAACTTCACCTCCTTCTTGTATTCAGCTCTGCACGTCTGCACCTCAATGCTGCATATGGGGTTTAATGTAGAGCATCCTTTAGCCGTTTATGTGCCCTAGTACATATAGTGTCGAACCATCCTTTTCTCTTCTGTCTTGCTTTTTTATTAACAACAGAGTGGCTCTCCTTCACTCTCTGTGTGACTGACAAAAAGGCCTTAATGATCTCATTGGGCAAAGCTGAGTTGCCAAGGCAGACCTCAAAAGCCTCTTGTTTATCAACTATCAATTGCTTGAGGAATCCCTCCGGAAGTACCACTTCTGGGTGGAGACACCATTTGTGAGCTGCTAGGCATCTTCGGCTGAGTTTGTCTGCTGTGGCATACAGAGAACCCTCCAGGCGTTGAACCACCAAGGATATGTCCTCCTGTTCCAGCTGTGCCCAGAGATGCAGGCCATGGCCACCCTGTCCTGTTTGTTGCAGTTCCACCTGGCGGTTGTGTTGTCTGTAAATACTTGTAGCCTTTCAATCCCGATCTGATCGCACGGAACTCCAGCAGGTTGACGAGGAGCTTGGATTCCGCTGCAGACCAGTGTCCTCTGATCTCCACCTTTCCCAGATGGTGGCCTCATCCCAGGAATGACGCATCTGTCACTACTGTGAGATCTGGTTGGGGGAGGGGTTTGCCTCTGACCCAATCGCAGTTTGTTGGCCATCACTGCAGGCCGTTTGCAGTTTCCTCTGAGATCTGTACCATACTGGAGAGATTCCCCTAATGCTGCACCCACTAGAACTTCAGGTCCCACTGCACAGCCTGCATACACCATCTGGCATGATTTACCATCAGGATGCAGGAGGCCATGAGGCCCAGCAGCCTCAGAGTCATTCTCACCGCAATCCAGGGTAGAGGCTGAAACATCGGTATCATAACCTGAATATCCTGGACTCACTGCTCAGGAGGATAAAGCTTTAAGCTGCACTGAATCTGGAACAGCTCAGATGAAAGGGATTGTCCGAGAAGGGGTCAGGTGTGACTTCGGCATGTTTATAGTGAACCCCAGTGAATGCAAAAGGTACATTGTAGTCTGGAGGTGGGAAACGACAGTCTGGGGCGAGGCTGCCTTCAAAAGCCAGTCATTGAGGTGGAATATTGAAAGCCCCAAAATGCGCAGATTAGCTGCCACCACCGTCATCACTTTGGTGAACACCAGATAGGCACTAGTAAGGCCAAAGGGGAGCACCGTGAACTGAAAGTGCTGGTGATCTACCTTGAACCGCAGGTAACGCCGATAGGGATGTGAAAATAAGTATCTACAAGTCCAACGCTGCCAGTCTTCTTGGTCTAGGGAAGACAAGACCTGAGCTAAAGACAGCATCTTGAATTTTTCCTTTTTGAGGTTCTGAAGTCTAGAATAGGGCAAAGACCTTTGTTCTGTTTGGGTATCCGAAAGAAGAGGGAATAACAACCACTGCCTATATCTGATATCGAAAGCCTTTCTATGGCCCCCTTGGCCAGGGGAGCTGTACCTTCCTCTCAGAGCAAGATGAGATGATTCTCCGCCAGCCATTCGTGAGATTTCGGTACATGGAGAGGGAAAGATTGGAAAGGAAAGGAGTAATCCCTTCGAATGATCGGCAAGACCCATTTGTCCAATGTTATGGCCTGCCAGTGGAGGAGATGATGTTGGATTCTCCCTGCAACTGGGCACCTATGGGCTTGCAAAACCAAACTAGGAAGGCTTTGAGGCTGCAGCTGCCGAGGAGTTGGTGAATGATGAGTTCTGGCCATCATTCCCATGTGATCGCAATGCACCATGTCCACATCCCAGCACAGCTCTCGAAGCTTGCGCAGAATGGTAGCGTATGGCTGGCAAGGCTTAAAGCCCCTTCCATAGCCACAAAAGGAGCAAACGGCAGACTGGCTGTGAGGTGTCACTGAAAGGCCCAAGGACTTGGCCGTAGCCTGCGAGTTCTTGAGGCACTCCTGCGCAGAATCTGCCTTAGCTCCAAAGAGACTAGTCCTATTAAAGGCCATGTCCATGAGGTTGGCCTGGAAATCGCCCGAAAATGCCAAATGTCCTCAGCCAGGCGAACCCGCAAGGCCACCGTCGACGCAACCACTCTGCCCTGCCAGTCAGTCATATCCAGACCACACCTAATACTGAACTTTGCAGACGATGGCCCACGCCTTCTTCGGGACCTGTGGCAGCTCTTACGCAACCGTTTCCCAGAGGGTAAGGGAGAAAAGACCTAAATGGCATGTGTGTTCACCGACAGCAATATAAGGCTAGTGGAAGAAAACATCTTCCCAAGTATGCCCAGCCTCTTGGATTCCCTGCTCGGGGGAGTGTCATGGAATGCGCCATATGCAAAAGGAACAATTGATGGACGGAATGCTGAACAATGCATTCACCCCCAGTCACAAAGATTTGGGTTTAATACAAGGTTCTTTTGCTCACCACGCCACCCCAGTTTGGACCTGGGATATGCAATTCAGCCTTGACCCTGTGCCTCATGGGAACAGTCCAGCCCGAACTGCCACGCCAGGTCCTCCCTGGACTGGAAACAAGCATGGCATGTTGAGGATTGGACTACCAAGCTCTCAGGTGCGGGGTGTTGGCTGAGGAAACTAGGATCATCCAGGGCAGGGTGATGGTGGTGTGCTATTGTCTTTTTCACAGGAGCCCGTGTGCTAGGCTAGATTCAAGTGCCTAGAACGACATCTGTCAGAGCTTCATTAAAGGGCGAAAAGGGTTCGGATGAGGAAGCCCCAGGGTGACGCACTTTGGTCAAGAGGTTAGTTTTGACCTGCACCAAGGGCAGCTCCAGGTCCAGGACCTCTGCTGCCCCCTAACCCACCATTGAATAAGACGCTCCCTCCTCCGTAGTCACAGTAGGTGGATATAGCATACCAGTATCACAAGAGGTGTTCAGTCTACTGGCCCCTCCTAGTTACTCATGCTAGTCCAAATTCTCATCAGGGGTGTATAACTGGTGTTCTAAAGAATCCAGTGACCCTCCCACTTTTCCCCTGTGCCTGTATGCTCCTCAAAACGCTCAGGCAACAACCTAGAGCCACTGGGTTCCATCTGCACTGGAATCTACATTGATTGACGCCATTCCGAGTCATCTGGAATAAGAATGGGGATGGCGCCGCCGGTGGGTGCCGGAAGCATCGACATCAGGATTGATGCCATAGAAGGTCACTTTGGCACAACTGGCTCCAATTCGTAATCAGATCCATGAAAACCTCACGGAGCAGAGGCCGGAGCTGTCGGGTCGGAACCTGATGGGGTCTTTTCCGACCCATTGGGGCCCAAAGCTGTACTGGAGGGTCGGTCTGCTCAAATACTAGCCACATGGCCTCGTAAAACACGTATTTGAGCGGAGTTGCTGCTAGAAACGGGGGGAGGCATAGAGTTGGACCTGGCAATGGCCCAGCAGAACCTGGAACATCGATGTTCCCCACTTGTCTCGCCAATCCTCTTTTTGTGCTTCTACCCAGAGTTTACCGAGGACTTCAAGTGCCCGATGTGGATGTGGGTTTGTACAATAGCTCCTTTAGCTTGAAAATCCCTGATCATCGCGTCTAGGAGTCAGCACTAATTCTGTGGAAATTCAAAATTCGGTGTTGCTGTTTCGGGGAGCCTTAAAACTATTTGAAAAACCTAAACTGTTTGCAACATACAGGCGTCATCAATTACTGCCTGCCATGCCATAAGTCCTGTGGACATACCAACAGTTTTAGATGTGGAAAAGGGAGAATTCACATCTAAGAAGCCTCCAGACACTGTGACTGTACCAATGAAATCTTCCACGACTGTTACATCTGCCTCTGGAGGGAAAGAACCCCACAAACCTTCTCTGGTCCTGATAATGTCCATTTTTCATGAAGGTCCGGTCCTTCTGGAAGACTTCAACTGTGAAGCAGCTGTCAAGTGCAAACTGCCTGACACGCCTAAAATAAATTTGGAACCAAAGACTTTCCTAATCAAAGATTTCATTTTAGCCTGAGAGTTTTAGGCAACCACAATTTTCTTAAGTCTTTCAAGAAAGGCTGTGCAAAAAGGCCCCTTCCTGTCACATATTTCAATTTTGAAGGTTGTGGTGTTCCATCTGAACACAAACAAGCCTTGGTGCTTGCAACTGGCTCAGATACCCTGCGTATTGGTGTAGGGAGGCTCTGGAAGACTCAATGTGTCAAAGACTGAATGGATCGATGTGGCTGACCTCCTGGACACTTGGTGACCTCTTCCTGGTGAGTTGGCCCATTGGTGAACTCGATGGTCAGAAAAATAGTGGATTGGTCAGATGAGGTCGTGCCTGATGGTGCACAGAACTTGCTCCTCCAGTCCAAGGGAGATTTTGCTGGCTCGATGAAATGCAGGGCAGACCTCCAAGGGTTTGGGGAGGCTGCTCCGCTTCTGGATGAGTTGGTCTTGGTGATTGTTGGGACGGTAGCAACCAGGCAGGGTTTTGGACCAAGTTGGGTGCTGGTCTACAGTTTTGATGCCTTCGGCTCTTCTTTGTCCTTCTTTCAGGCAGAAGGATCTGGGTTCCTGGAGTCAGGGGGCCACCAATTGTTTTTTATTTAGGGGCGTTAAGGGGAGTGAAGGACAGTAGCTAATGGGCTACTTACCACTGAGGTCATTACACCCCCCTATATGACCACTTTGTATGGGTGTGTAGGCATAACCCTGTCCCACAGTTCCTAATTCCACTAAACACAATGGTGGAGCGCTTTTTTGTGGAGCATATCAGACAACCCACCTTAGGGGTGTGATTAGCGTGGAGGTGCAACACACCTACTGCATAGTTAATTTCCTGCCTCTACTGGTGCCAAATGTGCCTTAGGGCAGGGGGTGGCATCTCCAGTTTCTAGGGAAAACCGTGATTGCATATCAAAGGCAGCAGGGGCTTTGAAGTCCCTGGCCTTGATATGCTAAATCACTAGCCATCCTGCTACAGGAGGTGTGAACACATTCCTCCGGAGAAGACATAGTTTCTGACCTCAGAGAGTGAGGGCTCTCACCTGCAGGGGGTCAGAAACGTGTCTGTGGTGGCAGGCCCGATGATGCCAGTCAGACAGCACAATAGATACTGGTAGGTATTTCAGGGGGCACCTCTAAGGTAATATTTCTGGTACTGGCAAGGCAACAGTATAGATTTATTAAGATAAGGTGTTTGATACCAAACACCATAGGTTTCAGTAAAGCCATCATGTAGCTGGAAAACTCTTAATGACCAGTGCCCTATACATATACTTATGATGGCTTCCCTGTTAACGTGTACTATTTAGTAATTGAACTAGAGAGCCCAGGGGCATATCTGCCCATGCAGATATGTCCTCACATGTAATATAATGCACCCTGCTTTCCTTATAGTTATAAGGCATGCTGTAGGGGTGACTTAGTGAGTGTGCCATGCTGTGTTTTCACACACAGTTTGCACCATGTCACGCAGCCTTCATGCAATTTGTATGGAGGTCCCTTAGAGTGACATAATACATGCTGCAGCCTTTAGGGACCCTCTTTAGTACCCATGCCATAGGGACCAAGAATACCATTACTAGGGACTTACAGGGGTGCTAAGGGGTGTGCCAATTGTAACACAATTAGACCATTTTACCTTGTTTTTAGGGAAAGAGCACAGACACTGGGGCCTCGTTAGCAGGGATCCAGTACACATCAGTCAAAAAACATCAGTACCAGTAGCAAAAAGTTGGGGTGACCATTGCAAAAAGGGCCCCTTTCCTACAAGTCTATAACTCCAGGGATGTCTTTTCCCGAGTGGTAGAAAAACTACTACTCCTCTGAATCAAAGAGGTGAGCATGGTGGTGCTCAGCCATGGGGTTCTCAGTAATATTAGATTGGTCAAAATGACTACAAGAAAAGGGAAACCAAATGATGTAGCTCCTTTCTCTTATCTCCAGGCATCACATTGTATATGGCCTGAAAATGTGAGACTTGGGCCTCCCATTTGGTGCCTGATAAATGCGGAAGAACCACAGATCCCAAGGCAGGGAGGGGTCGGGGGAGTGTGGAGAAAACACAACCAGGATGCCTGAAATCTACCACAGGCGGCAGCCTAGCACAGGCACTCATGCACATCTCCTTTGAAAATGGAGACTGTGCCCTCAACACATAAGGCTGTCTCCAGTTTGCAGATCAGTGTCCGTTGGCTGCAGCTGAATGTATCCTGTTCCACACCTCACCAACTGTTAACTTGTCCCACCATTAAGGCTGGGTCTAGTAGCCGCATTTATATGCACTGCATTTGTCCCACACAAATGATTGATTTGCTGAGAAGGTGCGCCTGCAGCCCTTCTTAGGTGGAAGAGGAGATCGCCACACCAGAGGGTAATAAAAAATTATGCAAATGTGCAAAAAAAGTGAGGAAAAAAATATAAACGATATAGAGCGGTGTCCCCAATGTGTGCTACATTTGATTAAGCTCCAATACATACCCTATAGTTTCTTTCAAAAGACAGAACCCCACTTGTTACTTAGATGCCAACGGAGCAAATAGAATGGAGGATGGACTAAAGGTTGGGGACACTATATGCAAGACTTATCTGTGGTTGGTGAATTGTTGACATTGTCATTTGTTGGTTATGGGAAATGTAATTTCTAAAGATTGTTATATTCTGTCTATAAGCTTTTTAAAGGGCAATTGAGTATGAATAAAGAGAAGATGCCTAATATGTGCCCCCCCCGTCCTGACAAAGAATTTAGTACCCAAAATGTTTAAATCTATGCAGCAGATAGAGAGAACTGAGAAGAAGGGGGAGTATTAGTGTAAGCCTGTCAAAAGCTTAAGGTCATCATATTACAACCCATTCCAGATTGTGAACTACTGGATTTTTTCATTTAAGGTCAAGAGGTCCACAATGTGATGCTACACTGCATGATATTATATTGCTCCCCAAACTCTACCATTGCACATCTCTCACCATTAGCAGAAGAATTAGTCTTTGGAACGGAAAAACAAAATATGACTTTTTTAAGGTGACTGTAAAGTTTGGCTTGCCGCTCTATTACACGGTGAGCATAATTTCCTTAATAATCTTAAAATTCTCAATCCTGTCCTGTTCAGTACCAAAGTACCAACCAGTCAGGCCATCTGACCCAATAGAGTCCTCCCTGGACTGTATCACAGTTTGCATGGAAAAATGGCTATTTCTTGCACCAAAAACAATGGGAAATTTTTCAATCAGAACAGGAACATTTTAACTGGTAAAGAAATGCAGTATTAGTAGAACCAGTAAAGGAACAGTGGTTCTGCTACATAGTTTATCAAAAACCTTGCTTATTTTTTCCCCACCGGCGTGAGATCACCATTTAATGAAAAAGAGTCACTAAAATATTTCTCCAAACTACTCAAGTAGATATGAAACAAACCACTACCAAATAATGAAATGTGAATAATTTATATATATTAAATTATAAAGGCATATTGTGGTTGCGTTAAATAAAGTAACCCAGGACATATAACACACAAAAGACTACTCAGAGGTTATTACACAAGAAGACGCAATGAAATTACAGTATGTGAATATAAGCACTCACACACATAAATCACAATACAATTGAATCAAAAAAGGTTTTACATATATAACACAATCAATTACATCAACGTCATATTATTATGGGACCATCCTAACTTAAACATAAAAACTTAATTAATGGATGTAAAGTTTTGTTGGGCTATAATGTTTGATTTCCATGTACGTCGACGTTTCGACCCCTTAAAGAAGTGTGAAATTCGTAACCATCGCTACGGGGTCTTCATCAGGACTAAGGACCAATTTGAATGATGCCTGCATAAAAAAGAATAAAGTCTACTTTAGGAAGTGATGTTGGAGAATTATGCGTGTTGAATTAATCATAATCAAACTGGAGCGTGAGCTAAAACCTATTACTACGAATGACCCTAACTGTGTCTTACCTCCAGCATCTCGCGCTCGAATGAAGAAACGTCCTGTCACCATGGAGGGGTGTTCATACTGAAATAAAGTAAATCAACGTTACGGTGCTGATGGCATTGGCGTGCACGTCAGGCAAGCTAGGAATGTAAATCTTATGTGCAGCCATGGTAACCTGTGCGCGAAGTGACAGCGCGTCAGAAGCCCTCACCATGGTAACGAACAGGGCACAAAACACGCTCACTAGTTAGATAGTCGCATCCCTAAACATGTGTTATCAAAGGTGATAGGTGCACTCTCTTGAAGAGTAAGCAGCCTCATTCTGAACACAAAAACATTAGTCGTGCGTTCTCCAATTGAAACAGGAAGAACGCTCACTAGTTAAAAGTTTGTGTCCCTGAACATGTGTCATCGATGTTAATAGGTTCACCCTCTTGAGGAGTAGACAACCTCATTCTGAACACAAAAACATTAGTCGTGTGTTCTCCATTTGAAAAAGGAAGCACGTAAGGGAACCTTACGTCCAATGAATTAAAATAAAGCAAAAGCATTCAGGCGTAAGCTCGGTCGTGTAAACAATTATGTTTACCCATGATTATAAGTCTGTGCACCAAAAGAAAGGTGTCAGAATAAAACCGTAACCCAGATAGTACTGCCTCTTTGGTTGAATTCAATAATACCAACCTGGTCAATGAGGTATTCAAATGCATTTGCATTAGACATAGATTCTAGGTATTCTATTCAAGATATGTAATGCAGCATTACTGTCCCGTGTAGGGTAGTGCATAGACTCTTAACTGAGGGTGTGTACTTGCAATAAACCTGTTACATATCTTACAATCAATCGTGTTATTAAATATGTGGCTTAAAATGCATTGGGTCACTATATGGAATCATTTGATGATAGTACATGGTCATAGGTGGATAGCACGCCTATCCACGCCTGCCCTTAAACCATTCAGGGATTACTTCTCTTTATTCTCCGAGCATATCCAGCCAGAGGTTAGTGAGGTTATCATTTTGATTTATCCCTGTTTTGAATCAATCACCTTTTATGTGATACTTCAATAATGATTTGCATTCACTTTTGGCGCCCACTAGGTAGGCATTTGGAACCTTCATTTATTTGGCAACGGAGGCGATGGGTCCCGTTTGTTGACACAGGAGTACACGTATTTAATTTCTTAGACTCCTCAACACCTGACGCTGTAGGTGAGTCATTGTCCTATTCTTTAAGTAGGGTAACGATTATGTACCACACTAACCACAGGGGTTCTTACTTATATGATTTAGAGAACTCCAAGGGAGCATGCTGTGCCCCTCCTCTTCAGATTGTTTAAAGAGAAGACCAATAGTACCTCTCATTAAAGGCGAGTCAGCTCAATTTGACGAATACGGTGAGCGATAAGCTGGGCTCGCTCTCCAGTTTGATTATGATTATTTCAACACCCATAATTCTTCCACATCACTTCCTAGAATCGACTTTATTCTTTTTTATGCAGACATCACACCAATGTGTCCTTAGTCCTGATGAAGACCCCGTAGCGATGGTTACGAATTTCACACTTCTTTAAGGGGTTGAAACGTGGACGTACATGGAAATCAAACGTTATAGCCCAACTAAACTTTACATCCATCAATTACGTTTTTATGTTTAAGTTAGAGCGGTCCCATAAGAATATGATGTTGATTTAATTAATTGAGTTATATATGTAAAACCTTTTTTGATTCAATTTTATTGTGATTTATGTGTGTAATTGTTTGTATTCACATACTGTAATTTCATTGTGTTTTCTTGTGTAATAACCTCTGATTAGTCTTTTGTGTGTTTATATGTCCTGGGTTACTTATTTAACGTAACCACAATATGCCTTTATTATTTAATATATATAAATTATTCACATTTCATTATTTGGTAGTGGTTTGTTTCATATGTAACTTTTTTCTATTAAATGGTGATCCCACGCCTGTGGGGAAAAAATAAGCAAGGTTTTTGATGAACTATGTAGCAGAACCACTTTTCGCTTACTGTAACTATCCCCATGTTCTGTGCATAACTGGGTTACCCCATTGATATTAATGGTATTAGTAGAACTAGCTGTAAAAAACATATATATATATATATATTTTTTTTTAATGCAACGTGAAATGAGAAGAGAATTTCTTGTGATTATATTAATCCTCACTGTCTAAATAATGACCTAATCTGTTCTCTTAAAGATCTATTACCAACTACAGTTAAGAAAAGACAGCCCTGCAATTGCGGGTTAAGCAACAACTGATTTAATTACAAGACCGGAGGCTACCATTATGAAATGACATTTATTAGCTGCTCCAACATGCAGCACTTTAAAGAATGTTCATACATCATAAAACATTAGAATGCTCATAAAACACTATAAAGATCCAGTGCACGATCTCATCTTCCTCTTTTATTCGCTGCTCCAGACACACAAGATAAGTATGGAATATGCTACTTACCAGTATGCATCTGTTCTTGGCGTGTAGAGCTGCAGATCTACACACTTGTGCATAGATCGCCATCTGGTGTTGGGCCCGGATGTTTGCAGTTGTTTTTCCTCTTGGAAAGTCTTTGGAAGTCACAAGGTCGGTGACTCCTCCTTTGGATCGTATTGCGCATGGGCTTCGGCTCCATCCTCAGATTGTTTTTCGCCAGCAGGGAAAGATGGAGCATAGTAATAAGAGGAAAGATGCACATGTGTGTTGTATCTAAATAAGATAAACTGGAACAGATAAAGGTAGCCGGGGAGGCGGGTGGGCGTGTGTAGATCTGCAGCTCTACACGCCAAGAACAGATGCATACTGGTAAGTAGCATATTCCGTTCGAGGCATATGAGCTGCAGATTACACACTTGTGCATAGATTATATAGCAGTACCCACCCTTAGCGGCGACCACCCGTAACTGTTGCAGTAGTTTGAAATAATGTTTTGAGTACAGCCTGGCCCACACTAGCTTGTTGCTTAGTTTGCACATCTACACAATAGTGTTTAGTGAAAGTGTGCGGTGTTGACCATGTAGCTGCTCTGCAGATATCATCTAATGGGATGTTCCCTAAAAATGCCATTGAAGCCCCTATTTTGCGTGTAGAGTGGGCTTTAGGGGGAACGGAAAGCGTTCGTTTTGCTTTGTGGTAGCAAATCTGAATACATTTGACAATCCACCTGGCTATTCCCGACTTGGAGATGGGGTTGCCCTTGTGTGGTGGAGAGAAAGAGACAAACAGCTGTTTGGTCATGCGGAAAGGTTGTGTTCTCTGTATGTAGTAGAGTAAGGCTCTTTTGACATCTAGTGTGTGAAGAGCTCTTTCTGCAATGGTTTGTGGTTGCGAGAAGAAAACTGGTAGTTCTACCGCTTGGTTTATGTGAAAGGAAGAAATGACTTTAGGGAGGAATTTTGGGTTGGTACGGAGAACAACCTTGTTATGGTGCATTTGCAGAAAAGGTTCTTGAATGGTAAGTGCTTGTATCTCACTGACCCTTCTGAGGGAAGTGATGGCTACAAGAAAAGCGGTTTTCCATGTTAGGAATTGGAGTTCACATTTGTGCACAGGTTCGAAGGGAGGCCCCATTAGTCTGGTGAGAATGATGTTTAGGTTCCACACAGGTGAGGGTGGTAGTCTGGGTGGAATTATCCTTTTAAGGCCTTCCATGAAGGCTTTAATGGCAGGTACTCTAAAAAGTGATAGATGTTGCCTGTTTTGCAGATAAGCTGCTATGGCTGTGAGGTGCAGTCTAATAGACGTATAGGCTAGATTGCATCTTTGCAGGTGTAGTAAATAGCCTATGATGTGTTGAATGGACACATCTAGGGGATTGATGGTATTGTTGTGACAGTAGACAACAAAACTTTTCCACTTGGCGGCGTAGCACGCTCTAGTGGTGGGTCGCCTAGCTTCTTTGATGACGTTCATACAGTCAGGGGGAAGATTGAGGTAACCGAATTCTAGGATTTCAGGAGCCAGATCGCTAGGTTGAGCTTAGCTGGGTCCGGGTGTCTGATCTCTCCATGGTTCTGGGTTAGGAGGTGTGGAGAAAGGTGTAACTTTTGGTGCGGTAGTACAGATAATACCAGCAGTGTGGTGTACCACGGTTGTCTGGCCCAAGTTGGAGCTAATAGTATGAGAGTGAGGGAGTGTTGTTGTAGTTTGTGCACCACTAATGGAATGTGTGGGAGAGGCGGATAAGCATACGCAAATTTGCCTGACCAGTTCATCCATATCGCATTGCCTTTGGACAATGGGTGTGGATATCTGGCGGCGAAGCTTGGGCATTTGGCGTTTTCGTGGGTGGCGAAGAGGTCTATCTGTGGATGCCCCCACAGTTGAAAGTACGGGTGAAGAACTTGTGGATGTAGTTCCCACTTGTGGATCTGTTGTGTCTGTCTGCTGAGTAGATCGGCCATAGTGTTTTGGACTGCTGGGACATGTTGGGCCAGGAGAAAGATTTTCTGGGGTATGGCCCATCTCCATATACTCTGCGCTAGCTGAGAGAGCTGTGGAGAGTGTGTGTCGCCTTGTTTTTGAATGTAGTACATGGCTGTCATGTTGTCTGTGCGGACTAGGACTGCCTTGCCTGAAATCTGTGTCTGGAAGGATTTCAGGGCTAAGAATATTGCTAGTAACTCCAGATGGTTGATGTGGAGTAACTTTTGTTGAGGTGTCCATCTGCCCTGCATGGTGTGATGTAACAGGTGAGCTCCCCAGCCGGAGAGCGATGCGTCCGTTCTCAGTATTATCTGAGGAACCGGGTCCAGGAACGGTCGCCATTTGGAAAGATTTTTGGTGGTCCACCACTGCAGAGAGCGATGGGTACGACCGTCTAGCAACACCAGATCTGTTAATTGATCTTAGGCCTGGTTCCATTGGCGTGCTAAGCACTCTTGGAGAGGATGCATCTGGAGTCTTGCGTGAGGTACTATGAATATGCAAGAGGCCATCATCCCGATTAGTTGCATAAACACTCGAGCTGGAAGGGAGTGTTGTGCTATAAATTTTGCGCGTAGAGCCTGAATGCTTGTGATTCTGGCCGTACTGGGGTAGGCTAGCGCTTTCGAGGTGTCTACGGTGGCACCAAGGTATTGTTTTACGTGGGACGGTTGCAGATGGAACTTTGCGTGGTTTACCGTGAAGCCCAGTTGGTGAAGTAGTTGGATAGTGGCATGCGTGTGTTGTACACACTGGTTGTATGAGCTGGCTTTTATTAGCCAGTCGTCTAGGTATGGGAACACATGGATGTGTTGTCTCCTGAGGTGTGCTGCCACGACTGCTAAGCACTTGGTGAATACCCGTGGTGCTGTTGTGACTCCGAATGGGAGTACCTTGAATTGGTAGTGTTGGTTGTCCACTACGAATCTGAGGAACTTCCTGTGAGCGTGGTGTACAGGAATGTGGAAGTAAGCGTCCTTTAGGTCTAACGTGGCCAGGAAGTCGTTTTGGGAGAGCAGGGGAAGTACCTGCTGAAGTGTTACCATGTGAAAATGGTCCGAGTGTATGTATGCGTTTAGGGGCCAGAGGTCTAGGATGGGCGGTAGGGTCTCGTCCCTTTTTGGTATAAGAAAATATAGGGAGTAAACCCCCAGATTTCGTTGGTTGGTAGGAACGTGTTCTATCGCCCCTTTTTGTAGGAGAGAGATTACCTCCTGCTTTAGTAATGCTAGATTTTCCTGTGACATTGGGCGTTGTCTGGGTGGAATGTTTGGGGGGATAGACATTAGCTCTAGGCAGTAGCCTGACCAAATTATTTGTGTCACCCATTTGTCTGAGGTGATGGTAGTTCAGACATGAAGGAAATTTTGGAGTCTGCCCCGACCGGAGTGGGATGGTCTGGGGGGAGTGGTGGGAAGTCATTGGGCAGGTGTGGGGGCAGAGCAGGCAGTGTTTGTTTTGCCTCTGCCTTTATTATTGCTGCCCCTGTAGCCGCCTCTTTGGTAACCCCTTGTGAAGGTGGATTGGGTAGGAGCTTTGTATGACGTGGAAGCGGTATCAGAGGAGTAGCCTTTGGATGTGCTCCGAAAGGAACGCCTGGGAGGGTGTGATTGCAAGGCTCCCATAGATTTCGCCGTGTCGGGTCCTTTTTTAATTTTTTCTAGGGCCTCATCCACTTTTGGGCCGAACAGATGTTCCTGGTCAAAGGGATGGTTCAGGATGGAAGCTTGCACTTCTGGTTTAAATCCTGAGATCCTGAGCCAGGCATGGCGGCGGCGGAGGACGCTAGTATTGATGGCCCTGGAGGCGGTGTCTGCTGCATCTAGGGCACAACAGATGGAGCTATTAGTGATGATTTTACCCTCCTGAATTAACTCGTTTGCCCTGTTTTTGTATTTGTCAGTGAGGTGTTGCATTATGGCTTCTAACTCGTCATAATGGGCCCTGTCATATCTAGCCAGTAACGCTTGTGTATTGGCGATACGCCATATGTTGGCAGCTTGTGATGCAGTGCGCTTGCCGGATGTGTCCAAGAGTTTTGACTCTTTGTCAGGTGGTGGTGCATCGCCTGATGTCTGGGAGTTGGCCCTCTTCCGTGCTGTGGATACTATCAGGGAATCTAGGGGTGTTGGCCCTCTGATGTAGGAGGTATCTGTAGGGGCGGCTTTGTATTTTTTGTCAATGCGCGGGTTAATAACTCTGGCCCTGACTGGGTCTCTAAAGACCTCTGGCGCATGTTCTACAACTCCTTTGAGCATGAGCAGTATGGAGGTGGTCCTATGTGTGGTGTCGAAAGTATCGAGGAGGAAATCCTCCTCCACGGTGTCGGTATGGAGATCTACCCCGTGGTAGTGTGCCGCCCTCTGGAGTAAATGAGTCTTCTGGTGGGGATGGTCTCAAAGGATAGAGATCATCTTGTGGGACGTTAGGGATGTCGGGGTTGTTATAGTCGTCCCATGGGTCTGGGGAGCCTGTGGGAGTGGGGTCTCCTGTAGGTAAATCATGGGGCACGTTCCTCATGTCATCATATGTATCGTCATGATCATCATCATCCGGAGGGGGTGTTGGGGAATGATGAGGAGGTGGAGAAGGTGGATGGGGAGAAGGTGGAAGGGGTGGAAGAGGTGGGGAAGGCATTCTGAAAGGTGATGTAGCAGAGTCCTTCCTCTTTGGAGGTGGAGCTGGGGTAGGTTTTTCCAGCTGTCTCTTTTTGATGCTGAGCATCAAATATCCGGTTTTGGGATCCTTGGTCAATGTCTTTTGCAAGGGATCCAGTGTAAAGAGATCTTCTGTAGGTGGTTTATCCGTCAGCGCCGAAGGCGTCGGGGTCGTTGGTTTTCTGGCTTTAGTGTCCTGTTTGGAAGTATGCGGCTTGGAAAGGGCTTTTTGTTTAGTCGGTGCCGAGATGGGTTTCGGCTTCGAGATCTCGGAGCCGGTGGCCTTGTGTGCTTTTGTCGGTTCCGGGGATGGAGTCGGTACCGAGGAGGTGGAACTGGTTTTGGCACCGAGTGTTTCGGTATGTGGCTCGGTGCCGAAGAGGAGGCCATTTTCTTTTTCGGTGTCGGTGCGGAGGAGTGTTTGTCGGCACCGACGGTGGGCTGGCTCGAGCCCGAGCCGCTGGAAGGCTTAATCGGTCTTACCTAGGCCCGGAGGCGAAGGCGTGACCGAAGCCTTTTTCGGTGCCAGTGAGGGTGTGGGGGGGGCAAATTGGTACTCACGACCCTCTGTGCCGGAGTGATGTCCTCCACATCTGAATGGTCGGCTTCGGAGGCGCTGAAGAGGCCCTCGTCGGTGTGGTATTCTTCCGGAGCGTCAACGCCCTCTCCAAAGATGTAATCTGGAATCGCCGTTGATGAGTGCGCCATGGTCCTTCTTGCTCTTCGGTCTCGAATCGTTTTCTTGGACCGGAAGGATTTGCACGCCGGGCAGTCTCGAGCCTCGTGTTCAGGGGAGAGGCAGAGATTACATACTTCGTGGAGATCGGTGTGGGGGAATTTGGACCCACATCGAGGGCACTTCTTGAAGGGAGTCCTTTCCATGAGCCAGGACCGGAGCTTGGGTAGGCCCAAAGGCCGACGTTGACGACTGGAATCGAAGGTGTTGATCGATGAGAGCCACGTCGAGTGTGGAGATCGCAATCGAAACAATACGGCGAATTGGGGTGAGGATTGCGCGTCGATTGAACTGGAAACCTGTTCGGAACCGGAGCGCGAAGATCACATCCGAGCCCGATGGTGGAAAAAAACAATCTGAGGATGGAGCCGAAGCCCATGCGCAATACGATCCAGGAGGAGTCACCGACCCTGTGACTTCCAAAGACTTTCCAAGAGGAAAACCAACTGCAAACATCCGGGCCCAACACCAGATGGGGATCTATGTACAAGTGTGTAATCTGCAGCTCATATGCCTCGAACACATATTATCCACTGGCGGTCGCCAGTAGATAGTTATAGTTAGGACCGAGTTTCCATAGGAATTCTGAAAATTCTATTTTGAATAACTTTGGCGCCGGTTGACGAATCCTCGCGAAATTTTCAAAACTAATGGGGCGCTCCGCTGAGCTCCTACCCTGAAAGTATCGGGGTGATTCGTCAAGCAGGGGCTGAGAAAAAAGGGGGGTCCCAAAACGCATTTTCCCCATGAATTTTCTCATAGGACCTTTAGTCGAAGGTACAGCCCGAACGGCTGAACAGAATTACTTGAAATTTGGCAAAGAGGTAGTCCTCAGGTCAGGCATGTGCCTTTTGCATATATGGTGTCAATCTGTTCAGTAGTTCCTGAGAAAATTGCAGTTAAAAGTACATAAATATCTATAAGCGCGCACGGTGCGCGCATCTTAATGTGCACGAGCGTAATTCTGATTGGTGGTTACATGTCAGTCAACATTCGAATCGGTCGAAATCAGGAAGTGTCGACCGCCATTTTGTGTGTGACAGTGAAAAAGAAAGGTGGAGAACGTGAAAAGGGGGCAGGGTAGAGAGTTCCTGACCCCCTAGCCTTTGTCAGGGGGTCCCTGAAGGACCCCGAAGGGTGAAAAAAACTTTTTTTTTTTTTTTCAAAAAATCGCGGGGTGCGCGCACCGTGCGAGCACCGTGCGCGCACCGTGAAAAAACTTAAAAAATAAATAAAAATTTCAACTGTTTATAAGTTTATAGAAGATATTAACTATGCTGTTCAACTTTATCCAAATACAAAAAAAAAGAGTTGAGCCATTCCATATTACAGGATACAGTCAATCTATAACTATATACATAGGTAGTTTATTGTAAAATAAATATATAAAAAATATAATAATACATACATAAATTAGCATTTAAAAAACCTTACAAATTCACTTAAAAAACCATAGGTTTCACACACGTTATAGTTAGGAATTAGCATTTAAAAAACCTTGCAAATTCACTTAAAAAACCATAGGTTTCACACATGTTATAGTTAGCTGGACATTTCACTCGTAAAAAACCATTGAAATTCCCCCGTTATAGTTAGTTCAGATAACTATAACTCGCGCGACCGCCACTCTATCACAAGGATGATGTCATCAGTGATGTCATGAGTGATGTCACTGACCATGTCATGAGTGATGTAATATGTGACGTCATCAGCAGTGGATTGCGGGCGTGTGAGTTATAGTTATCTGAACTAACTATAACGGGGGAATTTCAATGGTTTTTTATGAGTGAAATGTCCAGCTAACTATAACATGTGTGAAACCTATGGTTTTTTAAGTGAATATATATATAAATATATATATATTACTCTTGTGGTTCTATTACTTAGTTCGTCCTTTATACTTTATAACACTTTAACAGTCTGTCCTTTGTAGGACTTAACATATAGCATTTTGGTTGTTATTATTATTAATAACAATACGAACAACTAACGTTTCTTTCCCTAACAGTACATCATAAGCCCGTCAAATTTATGGTAGGGCCAGGGAAGTCTCCTTTATCTTTACCCTTGCGAGCGCAGCATACACATCTCAGCATTCATTACACCAAATAAAGAAAAGATGACAGTCGACTTACCATGCCGATATTTCTGCTCATCTCACTTGAAGGCACGACCGGTCTTAATTAATATAGATTTGTTTGCTTAGTCGGTGACGCCTTTAGAAAAGCACCCTTCTGCTTTGTTAATTTAAATTTAAAAAATGTTTTTAAAAAGGAGTTACGAAAGCGGGATTTGATCCCACCCGTGTCTCCAAGCAACGAGCTAGGAGATGCGAGTCACCGTAGGCTAGGAGGAAGTCCCTCCTTTGTTTTCTTCCACCCCTGTCACATTGACAACAGCTCCTTCACACAAGCTATAACAGTCGCGCTACCGAGTCGAAGACTTTACCCTGCATTTTCAACACAAAAGTGCAGCCTTTGCACCATCTAATGGCTTTTTTTCCTAGAACAATTGCATAGAAATTTTTTAAAAATCTTACATCGAATGAGCTATCTAGGAATCTGATAAATCCTTTACAAAAGATACCTTCGCAACAAAGCATGAGTGAAGTAAAAAAAAAAAATAGGACTATTCTATTGACTTATAGAGTCCCTTTAGCCTAAGGGTATGGAACCCAACAACCCCCAACCACATACTAAAGAGATTATGGGGAAAGTATAAAAGGATTACTTGAGGAAGAGCTTAGATCCTCGTTAAAGAGGCGGTGGATGTAGGGCGTGGCCATGCCGCCGAACGTGATGGCTGCGTTGGCTCGGAGCTCCGCTGTTTGCACCTCGGATTCCTGCCACCCGGGTGGCAGTCGCCACAGCATTGTGACCGGCAGAGATGCAGGAGCAGTGCTAGAAGTAACCGGCATCGCATGCGACTCCCCAGGACGCCCGCTGTCCATGCAGGCCTGAGAGTTGGGGCCTACTCCCATGCGGGAAGCCGGAGGCTCGCGTAGAGTGGAGCCAGCGGGCGCTTCAGGCAAGACGGGAAGGCGCTGAATAAGAGGCCGGTGCGTCCGCAACAGAGAGGGGTGCGGCGGATAAGAGTTAAACGGTGGTAGCGGGGGCATCCTGCTTTATTAGCCTCAATACAGAAAGCTCTGCAGATGCTCCCCCGGAGGCCCCGTGGTGACAGGATCCACGGGTGAGCCTGGGGGCCGGCCATCGTGTAGGGAGCTGCGGTGCCATATAGGAGCTTTCCTGGTGCCGCACTGCACATAAACACAGGTGGGGCACCCACAGGACTGTTGCTGCTACCCTCCAGCCCCCTCTTTAACGAAAACACAAAACAAAAACAAAATAACCAAGGACATTGAAGCATGCAACAAAAAGAAGGGGCATTGATAGGCCCCGTAAATGTGAATCAGGGGCAAAGATAGAGACCAGCCCTAGGCACACCTTGCCCTCACTCACGCTTCGTTGTTCGCAGGAATCACTGTGCCCAGGGTTCCTGTTTGGCGCCCAGGCTCAGGGCATGGTCCGGGGTGACCCCAAACAAAGTAAACTCTTGTTTAAGAAAACAGGCCGCGGCACAGAGATCCGGCATGGCGGCAGGAGGCGGTGCACTCACGGCCGCAGTGGCTGGGGCAGATGCCATGTTGGTAGAACTCCGGACGGACTTTAAAACCCTAGACACTCGGTTCGACTCCCTTGATAAGCGACTAGACACGATTGGCATCAAGATTGACCAACAAGAGAGGAGCTTGACAACTGCAGAGGATAGGATCTCCGACTTGGAAGATGACACCGCCCAAGCCACATGAAAGTTTGAGTGCATGGAGAAACTACTCAAGTCGATCGCCATCAAGAATGAGGATTTGGAGGCGCGGGGACAGCGCAACAACATATATGTATACCCGAGTCCACTAACACAGGGCGACTGGATGGGTTCATGGAGACGTTGCTGATCGATCTTTTCGAACAGGACTCCTTCACCTCTACCTTCGTTGTGGAACACACGCACTGCAGGTTTGGACCACGCCCCAACCCAAGCTGCCCCCCACGACCAATAATAGCCCACCTGCTCAATTTAAAAGATAGGGACACCACATTGCGGATGGCGTGAGAAAAGAGCCCCCTCAAGTGGCAGGGATCCTCCATATCAATCTACCCAGACTTTACCGCGATGGAGCAGGAGACCAGATGGAAATATGTGTGAGTCAAGGTTAATCTTCGCACGTTAGGACTGCGTTATGGGATGCTCGACCCCGCCTGCCTAAAGGTAAACGTGGATGGCAGCTCACGCGTCTTCGACTCCCCCCATGCGCTCAGGAATTTTGCCAGGCCTACTCCAAGTCGGGGAGACAGCGTGGATCCCCCTCCCTGCATCATTCCTCAAATATTCCTGACTCTGGTGCAAGTGCGGATGTGTTCTCGGCCAGTTAGAAGGACATTGTCACTGTTCCCAGTGATTTGCTGTTTTGAGTCTCATTGATCAAGTTACTACCTACTTATTTCACATTTACATTTTACACGTCGGTGCTTTGGGGGCTGCCGCTCGAGGTGGACTGTATCTCACCTTCCTAGGTATTACTGCTCCAACAGAACCAGGGACTCGACGTGGCGTTGCCACCCCCCTAGTGCAGATGCACTTCCTATGTTTACCACAGTATTGTAGAATGTTCATTTTCTTTTATGTTTTAATTCCACAGTGGAGGGTTGGGTTTTCCCCCCAAAGGTTAGTGCGGGGATGGCGGGATATGGGTTGATCAAAAATGTTTTTGCAACATGGTTCTCTCAACTGTTTCTTTTGCAGTACAGTAACAGCTACTCAGGTCTTAACAGTTCATGTAACTTTGGTATAGATTATGGTTAACAGAGTGCAACCAGAAGCTAATATTACAATGATGTTCTCGAACGTAAGGGGTCTTTATAACATGCGCAAATGTAAACAAGTATCTAATTATTACAACAGCACCAGGTGGACATTGCTTTCCTGCAGGAGACGCACTTTGCGCCTTCAGCCCTGTCCACCTTGGCTGCCAATCAGGGTGCGCACAAATACATTGCAGGTTACGGTTCTTATGCTAGAGGGGTCGCAATAGTGATTCACAAGCGTGTTCCTTTCCAGGAGGTGGCAGTTTACTGAGATGCTGAAGGGCGATATCTGTTGGTCAAGGGATGTTTTTTGGAACACTCAGTGCTACTTGTCAATGTTTATGCACCAAATATTGATGATCCCGACTTTTTTAGTGCCATTCACACACAAACTGAAAGCATGGAGGTGGACCAGATTTGCTTGGGTAGGGACTTTAACATACTTCTAGACCCTGACAGAGACAGCACAGCATCCACCACAGACACTAAGCCTAGAGCCAGGCGCTCTTTGTCTGACATCAGAGAGGCATGTGGTTGATGCATGGAGACACTACAGCCCCAGCCAGGATGAGTACACCCATTATTCTGCCCCACACAATACATGGACCCGGTTGGATTATTGGCTCCTAACAGCAGGAGTAATGCTGTTGGTTAGCACAGTCCGACATTTACCATGCATGTTCTCAGACCACTACCCCATTCTGTCGCAGTGACGAATCCCTCGTGCCAGGGGTGTGGAAAGACCATGGAGATTCCCTGATATGGCCTTACGGGACGCATTGTTCGAGTCGGAACTCCAGGACGCAATGGTGGAGTATTTTGCACTCAACACTGGCACTGTGGCCACTAAGGCTACCCTATGGGAGGCTTTTACAGTATACACCAGGGGAGTATGCATCCCAAAGAGCGCTGGGGTGCTTAGGGACCTACGTCGCACACCGTCACAGCTGGAAGCGCAGCTGGTGAAAATTGATGGCAGCGACGCTGCCCTATCCCACCCCCCGGTTTACAAAGCCGTGCATCCCTTATGGCTGAGTTTAGTGAGGCGGTAGAGCGTGAGGCTCTGGAATGGAATGGAATGGAAACCCCGAAACCGGTCCTAGGATGCTTGTTTCCAGTCCAAGGAGTACCTGGCTTGGCAGTTCGGGCTGGACTGTCCCCATGAGGCACAGGGGCAAGACTGATTTGCATATGGCTGGGTTCAAACTGGAATGGCATGGTGAGCAAAAAAAAGATGGATTTGGGCCCAGATCTCTGTACTGGGGTGAATGTATGACATTGTTCTGCATTCTGTCCATCAACTGTTGTTTTTGCCCTTTATATATGGCAGCCATTTCACTAATATCTATTGGCAGTACAGGATACTGGAGACACGCCACCCCCACAGCAACAACCCCCCCCCCATGTACTGGGACAAGCAGGGGAACACAAGCGTCCATTGGGTAGACACCAATGCGATAGTGATGTGTATGCACCTGATCTCCCCCCCTTTAATCAGGGTTGTCATAATTAATGTTCGTTTTGATGACTTCTGCATATATGCGGACCCGAATCCAACATCAACCATAGTCAAATATCAAGCTATACTGTATCTTTGTTTCAATACTTATTGTGAAAATTAATTAAAAAAGAGGCAGTGGACGCTGCACTTATTAGGAGGAAGAAGGCGTCCACTGTCGAGGAGAACTATTTTTCTCTCTCAGACGGTGAGTCCCCTACTGCCTCGACTTTGGTAGCCCTAGTGCTACAACATAAAATGGTGCTCATTGCAGCACAAGAGATAAAGGCCACCCAAACGGGGCTCAGAAAAAGGTTGCCCGTAGCAGCCTCTGTGGCACAAAAGAGATTAGAGATAGTTTCAACTCCTCATCAGAGATTCTAGAGTATGAGGAGATGGGAATGGATGAATTTATATTCGATCCTCATGTTAGTTTTGATTATTTTGGAAATCTAGACCTGGATTTGGAACTACCCTCTACATCAACAGCTTTCAAAGACCCGCTTGGCGGGGAAATGTTTAATCCCATCACCATTAGGCACCCATGCGGCGCAGAATGGCGGCTTATGGACCATGTGAATAAGTATCTAAATCAGTGGGTGAGGAAGTTTCTGTACAGAGAAACTCATAATCTACTAAGAAACGAATGCCCAAGACCTTCCACAGAGGACAAGGTGTGTTATACCCCAAACCTTGACCCCAAATTGATAACCTTCCTATTCAAGGTTGGAAAGGACCCTAGGAAAGGGATAGAAAAATGCTTAAAACAGTGCCTAAGACAAACTCCTAGACGTTCTTGGCCCACTAACACGAATCCTCGATATGACCTAAGCAGCAAGTGGAAAGATATACCTGTGACTATTGACCTCCTGAGAGGCTGGTCCCAACGGGCCATATGTTTATTGGGGAATGCCAACGCAAACTTAATAACAGAAAGACAAAAGCTGCCAGAATCAGTCTCTAGGGAGGATATGGGAGATACGAAAGATCTTCTCTTTGGGGATAACTTCGTAAAATCTCTGGGGAAGTACATATCCACTTTCACAACCTTTAGCAAAGCTCAATCTAATATGCGCAGAATCCTCGGGGCAAGCCCCCCCTTTTTGGACATGCTGGCAGGAGGAGACTGGCTGTCAGCCGCGGTGCCTATAGGTCCCAGTTCATCCCACAAGAACAGAGAGGCCCTTCTAACTATAACAGAAGCTATCCCCAGAACTCCAGTGTTTACCCCCAGAGAGAGAGAAACACAAGAATCCATGGTGGAAGAACTAGACCATCAAACCAAGGTTACCAAGATAAGCAGGATTTCTTATTCCCGTTCAAAGGTAGGTGGGATATTGAAACTTTCTGTTCACAACTAGGCAACAATCACACAAGATCCTTGGGTACCAGAAACAATTGTAGGCTTCAAAATACAATTTTGAGAAAACCCAATCCAACACAAAAGACCCAGAGAGATGAACTTGGACGCGGAGAAATCAAAACTGATAGACTTAGAGATATCCCAAATGTTGGATGAAGGGGCCTTATTAAAGATACCAGTAATAGAAAGTAAAGGGGATTTAAAAGCACAATTTTCTTTGTCAAGAAGAAGGACAATGGTTAGAGTCCTGTTATAAATCTGAAGGAACTAAACAAGTTCTTGATTTACAGGCATTTCAAGATGGAAGGGATCCATCTGTTGAGAGACATCTTACAAGCCAGGGTTTGGCTGGTAAAATTAGATCTCAAAGATGCCTAGTTCACGATACCCATGTACGAGGACAGCCAGAGGTACCTTTGTTTCACTTGGAAAGGAACACTTTACCATTTCCTCTGCCTACCCTTCGGCCTGTCCTCAGCTCCTTGGTGTTTTATCAAGGTGCTTCGCCCAGCAGTAAGCTACCTCAGAGAAAGAGGGGTTCATCTCGTTATAAACCTAGACGACATACTTATGTCTCAGAACAGAACAGAGGTTCAGAAATGCGTGTCCCTGACAATACATTTTCTAGAGAATTTAGGTTGTATAATAAATATAGAGAAGTCTATCATGACACCAACTCAAGAGATAGAATTCCTTGGGTTTCAGGTAAATTCATTTTTATCTTGGCTAGTTCTCCCTCGCAAGAAGGTAACCAAAATAAAGAAACAAGTATCTGCTGTATTATCAAAAGACTCTATACTACTAAAAGACTTAGCAAGTGTTCTGGGGATCCTATCATCTCCTATCCAAGCAATTTGCCCTGGTCCCTCAACTACAGGGGTCTGCAGAGACTAAAAACTTGGGGATTAAGAAAAGGCTTATGGTATGGGGACTCAATACCCCTAAAAAGATGCTTGCAAGGACCTACTATGGTGGCTGAAGAATCTCAAAGCATAGAATGGCAAAGCTATCTTCAGGAACGTACAAGACTTTATTCTATAATCAGACGCAAGCAACTAAGGCTGGGGAGCCCGCCTAGACAAATTAGAAACCGGGGGAGATGGTCAACAAACAAACAGTCACTGCACATAAATTGTCTTGAGATGTTAGATGTGAATGCCCTTATGAGTTTCAAAAGATTATTAAAAAAAACTCAAACACTTTAATCTGTTCAGATAATTTTTCAGCAGTCTTATATATAAACCGTCTGAGGGGTGCAAAATCTAAAACACTATCAGGGATAGCAAGAAAGATATGGTATTTTGCTGGGAACAGAAGATTACTCTCAGAGCAGAATTTATCCCAAGAATTCAGAATACTAGAGCGGACTGGAATTCACATTTTCTTCACGTTTCCAGCGATTGGAAATTAAAGCCACATTTTTTGCATTGATTCAGAATGTATGGGCACCAATTCAGACAGACCTTTTTGCAAGCAGGCTAACTTCCCAAGGACAAGTGTACTTCAGTTGGAGACCGGACCCCAATGCGGCAGCTGTGGATGCCTTTCTCCAATGTTGAGGGAAGAACATGGGTTATGCATTTCCTCCCTTCTCCATGATACAGAGAGTATTGTGGAAGGTGAGAATAGAGTCATGCAGCATCATTCTGGTAACTCACTTCTGGAAATCTCAGGTCTGGTTTGCCAGGGTAGAGGAACTTGCAGTAGATTTCCCACATCTAATCCAGACAGGCGGATTAAGCAACAACTGATTCTCTTCCAATCAAAGGAGCTAAAAATTAAGAGCACGTCAAGCTGAACAGAAGTGGAGGAAGTACTATTCCACAGAAACTAGAAGTTTCTTTATTATGCAAATACCGCAAAAAGCATTTTACCCACACACTTTGGCTGTTAGATTAAAAGTATTCTGACTGTCTTCATCCATTGCCACTCACAGATCATGCCTCCTAATCACAATAAATTGAAGTCCAAATTCCATATCAGCTCATCAGTAACAAAACTCAAATCCTACAAATGATTCTTTTTATTTATAATGCGGTTCACTTTGTCCAAGTATCTAAAACTGCAACACTGTATTGCAACATTTATATACCCTATGAGGGGATCTAATGCGCTTGCCTACATTGAAGCATGCTACAGTGTATAGGTTGTGTGGTTAGAAGTGTGCTGTTTTTGTTTTGATCCTACATCTGTCCACATACTTGCTGCGCTTTATGCCAACACTTCTACCAGGGTAGGCAATGGACAGAAAGGTGACTGGTCAGACATTATTAAGATACATCGTGGAGTGCGGCTCGCACCCTTACTATTCATTCTTTACAATAATGATTTGAGCACTTAGCTAATATCATCCAGCACTCTTGGCCTCCCAAAGGCAAATGGTATCCCACTTCCTGCACTTCTGTACGCAGATGATGCAGTGTTAATGGAATGCTAGTGCACACTTTTGTGGAGTTTATGTCAAATTTGGCTCTCCTAAAGAATTTCGGCAAATCTTACATAATAGCTTAAGGGACCAAATGATGTGTGGACTTTAAAATAGCAGTCGGTCAAAACAATTTAGTAAGTACAAAAACGTTCTCGTATTTGGGGGTAACTTTTAGTACAACAGGATCCTGGGTAGCACATGTCCAGCAAAGTAGGGCAGAATTGGCTAGACCTTTGGGTTCACTTCTTGGCCTTCCTCCCCCAGCCAGGGTTTGACCTCTGGCCCCAGTACTCCAAATTTACACTGCACAATGCTCCCCCAAAGCTTTCTATAGGGTTGGTGTCTGGGGTCACGCCGATTGTTCACCACTACAGAGGGAGGAAAATAACTTATGTAAGAGACTGCTGGCTATACCAGGATCCTCATCAAACTTTATTTGTCAAAGTTACTTGGGCTCTCTCACTTGAGTGAACTCGTGCAAATTAAACCACCTTTGTGGTGGCTCTCTATCTGGCGAAATGAGGACGCTCCACTAACTAGGCCATAATTAGAGACTGTTTGAAATGTGACAAAGGTATGTCAATCCCATGGTTGGCTTACATGAAAAGTTCCCTTGACGAGATTGGTCTAGCACACGTTTTTTCCTACCCCATTTCATGTGCATCCATCAGTAAAAAGCAAGTTTCATTAATGTGATCAGCACAATTGCATAATAAGAGGGTTGTGGAGGAGTCACGGAAAGGAATGAATGAGAAATACCTCTCCAGGAAAACAGAGGTTAACTAGCTAGTTATATATGAGAACCTATGAGGACTTGGGAGCACTCATTACATAGATTCAGGGCAGATACAGCTAAATACCTACTCTGTTTTCCAATAGGGTATCAGAACAATCTAGATGTGATTGCATGCGCATGTAGTGACGGTGCTACTCAGTCCATGATTCCCATTCTCTGGTTTTTGTAAATTCTATACGTTATACACTAAAAGCTTTTTGGTCCCACTTATGAGAGCGAGAAACATGTGATATAGTGCCCAAGCCATTCTTGGATTACAAGGTCTCTCAGATGATGAAACATGTGTTTCTCTAATTCGCTTTCTTTTTGCTCCTGTCCGATCAAGCAGAACTTTGCATTTTATCTAAAACGTGAGGTTGTGACCACTGGAAAGGATCACAACTTAGGAAGAATTTAAGTATAGAGTTTAACAAGGTAATTTTAAAATATTTATAAAGGATGAATTGTTCTCGATGTTTTATCTTTTTGAATCTTTATGGTTGCACTATTAAATTATTAGATATGAAATGCTCAGAAAAAACAAGAGTAGTATCAGGTAATCTATCCATTAATGGAGCAGGCCACAAAGTAGGCTTCTATTATCAGATTTTTACTAACTCTGCTTAGCCATAAGGAGTTGGTACTGAGACATATGATTCTGTTCTTACTGTAGTAAACTGGCTCTATATATACTACACCAAAATGAGGTATAGTGTGTATAGAGTCCAAGGGACCCCAGAGGTAGGCAGAGGTTAAAGTTAGATAGAACCTTACTCTCTATTTGTGGCAGAGTGGTCGAGCAGTAAGGCAGTATCAGAGGACAGTTAAGCATTTGATGTACACACTCAGTCAGCAAATTAATTCACACACTCAATAACTGAACTCAAGGCCAATTGTGTTTGTATAAAAATATATACTGTTGTTTTATTTTTAGAACCAAGAAAGCCTGGCACAGGTGAGCATTAAATACTTTTCAGTAATAAGTTACTGGATATAGAACAGTTTGAAAATGCAATAGAAATTGTACTTTGTTTGATTTACAGGAAATGCAACACTTAGCAAATACAGTACATTGGAATGAATAGGCTTTTACAGTAAATTGCAGGTAAGTTACTTTGTACGTTACTTTCCCTACTCAGTGCTGGATGCCTGGATTCAGCACTTGGACATTTCCTGTAAAAAGGTGAGTAAATACGTTTTGGTTATTTGTGAAATTTTTAAAGAATATTTTTAGATTACAAAACTCCACACTTAGAAACTTTTTGGAAGAAAAGTGTCAATGTTATCCTATGAAGGAAAAACAGGTTATCGGTTCACAGGTAAGTAATCGTCTGTGGGAGTTAAGGTTCTGGGGTTAGACTCAGGGGTCCCCCAGGGTCAGTGATGCACTTTTGTTTCACCCTCAGCGGCACTAGGGCGGCCGGGTGCAGAGTGTTGAGGCCCAATGTTATCCTATGGGGGATGGGGGCATCGGGTTGGTGGCTGTTGGCAAGCTGGCCACACGGCTGTGGGAGCAAAGCTCCTTGGGTTTAGGTCAGGGAAAACAGGGAACCATATTAGCACCAAAGGTGCACCCTCAGCGGCACTAGGGCAGCCGGATGCAGGGTGCTGTTTTGAGGTTTGCTGCCCTGTTTTTTTCAATGGAGAACATCCGGTTTGCAAAAGCACTGCAGGCAGGGAGACGAAGGACTTCTGGGTGCGACCACCACTTCGAGAGGTAAGTTGGGATGTTAATGGTTGGTTAGGCACTGTTGGTTTGGGCACACAAAGAAGTGGAGCCTCGGGTGCAGGGGTGCCTTTTGGGGTTGGATTTTCTTATCCGCTCCGGTCGCGGACAGGGGGGCCTTCTGGATTTAGTCTGCAGGCGTCGGCTGGAGGCTTGAGGCAGATCAGGGATCGCCGTATCCTGGGTCAGGACCGCCGGGGGGGGGCCTACTCGTTGTGTTTTTCCACTTGGGTGCAGAGTGGGCTGGATTCGCGGTATCCGGCCAGAGTCAGAAGCTGCAGTTTGAACAAATCTGGTGTTCATGGGAGAAGCAGTCTTGGAACTGAAGGTAGGCAGGTACTCTGGGGTTTTTGAGGTTGCTGGCTGCGGGACACACTGGGATTTCGCAGGTTTGAGGTGAGACAGGCGGGTAGGGCTGGGGGCCAAGTCAGTGGGCGTCGTCCCCTTGTTAGCTGGCTGCACAGCTGTTTGGTCCTTCTTCTTTTCTTCTTATTGTCAGGCTGGATCTGGGGAAGCAAGGTTCAGGGTGCCCCCTAAATACTAGATTTAGGGGTGTTACAGGTGGGTAAGGGCAGGGACCAATGGGTCCCTTCCCTGGGGTGGGTACACCCCCTATCATGCCACCCTCCAGTGGGAGGGGGGCAGGAGCCTGTCCCTGGTTGGTTGGGTCTCCCCATCCTCAAGATGGCAGGGACTCAGAGTTGTGCTTCACCTCACCTCCCCCACCTGAGGGGTGGAGTAGGCAGAGGTGGGCACACCTCTTTCCCTCACTTGTTTTTCCCACCGGCTCTCCTGCCCAAAGTGGGGGGTAGAACCAGTGGGGACCAGTTGCTGAAAGCAGCAACTGGTCTGGGGAGGCTCACAAAGGCGGCATGCCTTTGAAGCCTTCCCTTCGTGAACACTGTCCATCCTGGGGGGAGGAGACTTGACACCTTGTCCCAGGATGTGCATTGTTTAAGGCCCCAGAGAGCAGCAGGCTCTCGACCCAGGGGTCCAGAAACATGTCTGGTGGTGGCAGCTGAAAGCAGCCACTCAGCCTGGACACTAGTGGTGTGCTAGTTTTCAGGGGGCAACTCTTAGATGCCCCCTGTGTGCATTTTTCATTAAATCCCACACTGGCATCAGTGTGGGTTTAATGTGCTGAGAAATTGGATACCAAACTTCTCAGTTTTCAGTGTAGCCATTATGGTGCTATGGAGTTCGTAATGACAAGCTCCCAGCACCATATACTCTTAATGGCAGCAATGCGTTTACAATGTCTAAGAATGGACTTAGACACTGTAGGGGTACAGGGCTCATGCACCTGTACTCTCGCCACTGGCATAGGGCACCCAGTTAGAGGGGTGACTGATCTATGCCAGGGTAGTGAGTTGTAGGCATGGAACACAGGGATGTGTGCCATGTCGACTTTTTACTTTGTTCTCCACCAAAACACGCAGCCTGCAAAGGCAGTGTGAGTGTGTAAAGGTACAGGGCCTCTAAGGGTGGTACAATAAGTGCTGCAGCCCTTAGAGGTCTTCCCTGGTCACAGTGCCCTGGGTACCTGTGGTACCATTTACCAGAGGCTGACCTGTGGCCAGAGATGCCAAATGGGTTAGTTTTGGGGAAAGAACACAGGCTCTGGGAACCTGATTGGCAGGGACCCAGGGCACACCTGTGTCTATGTTGTGGGTAGTGACCACTGAGGTCCGGCTATCGTATTATGGGGCTCAGCGATTATCAGTATGATGGATGAAGAAGTGTGAGAGACAGGAACAGTTTATGATTTTCAGTTAACTGACAGCTTTGAGCAGATCAGCAGGTCCCGTTATAGTATTTCTTAAGCTAATTGTCCACTCAGCTGGTTACTGCACTGGGTTGTCCGTTTAGATATATTGTGTTTAAAGATTATGGTCCTGAGCAGGCACAGGTCAATGGGGAAAATGCAGAGATCTGCTGGGATGGACTTTGTTAACATCCTCCCGTCTCTGATTGTCATTGTGAGATGTCAAGAAGCAGCTGTAGTATGTAACGAATTGCGATCTGCAGTAAAGGACTAAATTAAATTAAATTAAATTATTGTTTGCCAGCAGCATTTGGAACGATCTCTTCAGTTGTTCCACGCTTGTTCAGTTGATAATGAGTGGTTTATGATCCTTGATGGACATCACCCTTAGATGTGTCGTCTTATGTGAGTGTAAATGTCAAACAGTAAAAAGTGAATTATTATGCAGCCTTATGAATTACAATCAACGGCTTGACTGCTGAGTGTTGTGGTATTAGTATTAGTGTGGGTTATAGTTACAACCCTTGAGAAGGTGCACTCTCAAAGTCAATAAATTAACCTGATCTTAACACCCTGGTAGCTATGACAGAGAAGACAAGCTTAACTTAGGGCAATGAGCAAAGTATTTATGCAGTACCAAACAGTAATGAAGTCGAAATTCAAAACAAAAATCCAAAACTGAATTAGAAAAACAGAGTAAAATTAAAAATCAAAATGGCACCAAAGTGACAAAAATCCAATGAGGGGAATCATATATATGATTTTTAAAAACTTTTTAGTAGGAATAACGCCAAGAAGCATAAAGTGCCAATGATAGTCAATAGTCGTGGTAGACAGAGACCTAGGCTCAATTTGATGCAGATAGCAATGGAGCGTGGGTCGGATACACAAATCAAGTACATTCTGATCAAATATTTTACCTTCTGACTTTGGTCCTTTAAGTCCTAATCTACCACTGGAGTACACAGAGAAGGCAACTAAGACTCTCAGGGTGTAGAGCAAAGGTCCAGTCCAGGTCAAGATGCTACTGGTCAGCTTGGTAGTTGCAGGAAAAGGCCGATTGTAACTTGTGTCCCTGTAGCTTCAACAGGAGGTCAGCCTTATGATGTTTGGAGTCCACTTCTTTGTTTTAAGTACATAAACGTGCTGGTCCAGTCCTTCTGATCTCTTCTGAAGTCGCAGACCACATTTTCAGTCCTCTTCTGATCTTCCTCGGATCCAGGAGTGGTCTGAATTGTGTGCCTGGAATTGCCACATTTAAGCCTGGCAGAAACTAGTGGGTGGGTATGACTCCTAGGCATGGCCTAATTAATGGGGTAAAGGTTCCTGGAGCTAACACTATCCACATTGGGTATTTTCAAGATGAAAAATGTTTTTGCCACACTAGACATCAGCGCTGGGGATATATACTATAGTATCCCTAGTGTTCTTCCACATCAAACTTTTGGGCACACCTCAATAAATCCAGAGACAGAAGTCTGGAAGAACAATGCAGGGTTTTCCAGCAACCATACCAGAAATACACAAGAATTTTTTGGCATTCTGTTTCCTTCCTTTCAAGTGTGTCTCCAGAGTTCAGTGTAAAATCCCAGGGACAGGTGCCTAGTACAACAAAAATAGTGTTGTCAACAAGAACACAAGAACTGTTTTGGTATCCTGGTTCTCTTCCATTCAAGTGTGCCCTAGTGTTATATGGAATCCCAGCAGATCTGTCAAGCAGGGTTTGACATTGAAGCAGGATTTGACACTGTAATTTCAAGATGGGATGCTCAAAGCCCCAACCTGGCTATTCTGGCAGGTGCAGGAGTCATATCTACCTATTCAGGTCAGCCTACTATTCGCTCCTGGGAAGCACTTTGCACCTTTTTCACAACTGTTCAAATATTAATTGTTGGCTGATCGAAGTGGGAAAGCAAATACAAATTTAGCCATGAACAACGCTATGGAGGGAAGTCACATGGTAACATGAACTTTCTAAATACCATGTTCCATGGTCTGACGGCAACAAGGCCTACATAGTGGAGACTTAATCATTAAAAGGTAAGTTTTCACCTGTCAAGAAGTTTTATTTTGACAGGCTGAACTGCAGTTTTTACACAGCTACACCGGTACACCTGAAGCCATGTTTACACTTTCACTGTAGTGAATGGCACAATAAGTGCTGCAGGCCACTGTGGCAAATGTCAACATTGCGTAATCAATGGCATTACTTATGGTAGCCAAAGGACCGTTTCAAAGGAAAATCTTAATAAATAGGCGCATGACATTGTGAAACCACCAGGGTAGCATTAGGACAGATTAGGAGGCACAAGTGAAGCTGTACAAACTGCTTACTTTGCTACCACGTAGTAAATGCAGAGGTGTTGAACTGCAGGTGAGCTATCAACAGTGATTACTAAGATGAGGGGAATGCTTGTAATGGAGTTGTAAGATAATGGGTCTAACAGTACGTGGATGGTAAATAAAAGTAGAAATTATGACTTTGAGCTACCATAGAAAACAGGAAGACAACTGAAAAATGTTTGGAAGACACCTCGCGATTTGGAGTCCAGCACCTTGGTCAGGTTGGAGTGTGACATAGGATGGAGTATGTGAGCTGTGGTATAGAATAGTATTAAGGAAGTTGACTTCCAGACCAACTTATCCACTACTCAAAACTGTTGTTGGGCAGCTCATTAGGACTTTGAGATTGGAGTCAGCACTGGAGCAGTGAGGATTTTGCAAAGGATGGACACTAACTGAACATAACTCTCCATTGATGTAAACTGCTGTACTACCTCCAGTGCAGCAATGATGTGGCTATCTCTGCTGAAATATTTCAGACAATGGAATCCACAGCCATTGGCAGCTTAAGCTAATACGGCTAGGGGTTGGTGCATACCAAATGTCAAGCTATCTTTAGAAACAGGCAGGTGGTGAAAATATATTTGCCATTCAGTTTAATTAATGCAACTGGCCAATATTATTTGGAGAAAGGTCACTTGAGAACGAAATTTCTTTTTTTTTTGGGTGCAAGCAAAAATGCATTAAGTCATCATGGAAGGCCAAAGATACGGCTGCATTGCCCTTATGGAGCAGGTAGCATGGTCGAAGGGCAGTGGGTACTAAGTGGTAGCTCCCGTCCTTTTGTCCCCTGACATTGAGATACCAGTAGTTCAATAAGTGTGACTCACTCTTAATACTGGGAGATGGCGGATGGAGTGACATGTCTGACGGTGGGAGGATGGGGGGCAAGTTGGAGGGGTGGGGGGAGGGTAGGGGGTGTTTTGTTAACCCGTTAATTATTGAGATAGATCAGAGCGAGGCCTCGCAGAGACGCTTATGAACTGGATCCTCCAGATGGGGACATAGATCGTGCCTAACCTAGAACTGCCGACTACGTGACTGGTCGCAGGTACGAGATGGGAAATAGGGATATCGGCAGTGATGTTGCTTCCAAGTATATTTGATACTGCATGTAAAGGACGAGAACTCATTACTGAATGTTTGGGAAATGATTTTGTCTCATGGTGATACTAGTGGAGGCATAATGAATCAATAAAATCTGTTTGAAAACAAATAAAATGGAAGGCCAATGATCTGTGACAGTTTCACTTTATTTCTTATTAGATTGGGAGGCTATTGATGACTTGCTTTGTGGAGGGGATCCATAACAAAACAGTTACTTACCTGTAGCAGTTTTGCAGTGTAAAGCATTTTCTGGAGTCACATGCTATACGCTGACAATTTTTTAAATAACCTGCCTACTGAGAGTCTGTAGATTCCACCACTGCAATTGCCCATGCACCTTCTCCGTGACTGGCACTAGATCCTACTAGTCATCTGTGACCATTGGTTTTATAGCCACTTTTAGATTAGTCTCATGTGGAGTCTGGGAAATGGAATTAGTGGAATACATGAAGCTATCATCCCTGTCAGTTTTGTCACCATGTGTCACTGTGAGAGACTCTTCTTTCTGGAAGAGGTGAGCTTGCTCTGTCAATGCTAAGACCTTTTTCTGTACAGCAAAAGCCCTTCCCTTGTTTGTGTAACGGGTCTACTCCAGGAAGACCTTTTCTTTATCAGGAAATGGGAGGATATGTCCATGTTAAGAGAGACACAGTTATTGTAAAGTTTTTATTACCTCTGTACACTCTTTGCATTTCCACATTCAGCTCTTCTTTAATATCCAGTTGTCTTAGTTGTATAAGTTGCTTAAAGAGAAGCATTTGTGAAAAGCCTTGGTGCTGTCTTACCCTAAAAGAAAGTGCTTTGAACTTGTGATGTGAATTGTTTTCCACAAACCTTACGTTATCCCTTGTGACTGCTGTATCTGGGGATATAGAAGGAGGCATTCTTGAGGTCAGTGGGCACCATGTGGCCACATCATTCAGCATGTGTACGAACTTTTGTAAAATGTTCATCTTGCTACTGTGTTTTAATGAACCTGTTCAGGAATCTGAGGTCTGTGATGGGTCTCAGTCTCAAATCGTGTTTTGGAATGACATTTAGACGACATTTAGAGCTTCTCGTGAAGTAGGCCCTGTTTATCTCTCCACTAGATTTAAATCATACTCCACAACAAGGACATTAAGATCTAGCTCTGCAAACTTACTTGCAATAACTAGGTTTAAATTTTCATCTAAAGGAGGGAAATCAGCTACGGTTCTGGGAGCAAAAGCATGGAACAGCTTGCCAAAAGAATTAAGAGCGATTCAATGTGAAGATCTGTTTAGAAGAGTCCTTAAGACCTGGATTTTCGGTTTAACAGATGTTTGCTCTTTAGCTATGATCTAGCCTGGACAGTCACAGTTAGTTCTCAGTTATCTGCAGCGCCAGGAGACTCCGTCAGGAGTGACAGTCGCGCTATACAAACCTCACTTTTCATTTCATTTCAACTAAGAAGAGAGTTAGGTTCTTCCACTCGGACTTCCTCTATTTCCTATTCTGTAATTGTTCTTTTGCCTATTGTTGTAGGGGTTGCAATGATTGTTCCTTGCAAAGCATTTTCTTTGGTTTTACTTTTGGTGATCTGTCCTGTAGTTCTATGCAATATTGCGCGTTGTATTATATTTAAGATCAATTTGTCTGAGTGAAATTTCTCCATCTTTGGAGAGATACCTAATTTCTTGTCAGAGTCTTTCTATACATCGTCACTTAGAGGTTGATGCCAGACCCTCGAGGGCTGGCTTTTACTACAAGTCCTTTCTCAAAATGTGTGCTGTCTATTCCACATGTAAGTGGCACCTGCTTTTAAGTGGAGACGATTAGATATCTAGATCAGGCCTGCCTTTGGCAGGTGCAAAAAGCAGATTGCAGTCTCCTGTACTAAAGGGTTTAAAGGTTCAAAGTTGTTGGAAATGCAGTAATAGACAAACCTCTTCCACTTGCCTGCATAGCAGCACGTGTTGTGGGCCGCTGTGTCTCCTTCAAGATTGACATGGAGTCAAAGGGGGGGGGGGAGTAGAGGTATCAGAATTCCAGAATCTCAGGTGCCAGATTGCAAGACTGAGCTGCCCAGGTTCTGGATGCCCGACGTGACGTAGCCTCCAGCAGAACATTTTCAGCTTGAGAGGAAGCCTCTTGTGGGGGCTGATTAATTGCTCCAGGAGAGTGGAAAATTAAAGCAGTCTGTTCCTATGTTGGTACCACCAAGATCAGTTAGAGAGGTTAGCCTGAGCATCCACAAGAATTGGAAGTACTGGAATAGGTGGAAAAGCTAACCAGTTGTTCCACAGTGGGTACCTGTAGGCAACGCATTTGTTTTTTGCGTTTTCTGAGGCAACAAATAGGTCTATCTGCAGAGTGCCCCACCAATGAATTGATCTGTGAAGGACCCGGGGGTAGATGATGCATCCTGCTGAGCAACTCTGAAAAGTTGCTGTCTGGGTGCAGTGAATACTCTGCTACGAGGTGAATACCATAGCAGAACGCCCAATGTCAGATGCTCTATGCCAAGTGAGGGCTGAGGGGAGTGTGTTGTCCTGTTTCTGGATATAATGCATGGATGTCATAGCAGGACTACCTTGCCACAATGGAGTTTCAGAAAGGCTATGAGGGCTAGCTGAATGGCTAGTAGTTCCAAATAATTGACGTGGCAGACCTGGTATTAAGACAGACATTGTCCTTGGACTGTGTACTATTAGATTCACGCCTCAACCTATTAAAGAGGCATCAGTGGTAATGGCCACATGCAGAACTGATTCTGCAAAAAGCCTGCCTTACAGTAAGTTGGTGAGTGACCAGCATTGCAATGCACTTTGACAGTAATAATCAACACTATATCTTCCCACTGACTTTCTGCTTGTGACCACTGGAATGCAAGACACTCTTGAGAGCTCGACACAGGAAGTTAGCGGTCGTACCACACAGCGTTTTCGCGGGAGAAGAACAGGTTTCTATAGGTAAGTTCGTCTATTTGGGAGTGTATGAAGGATTGTATTATGCCATTTGGTACGCGAAAACAACAGTGTTTTCATTGTCGGGTTTACGGTTGCTTGTAGATTGTGACGGAGACCATTTGACACATAGACGCGTTCCATCGTACTGTATTGGAGATCACTGCAAGCTTTGGTGAATGATCTATCTACATATGATTCAAGGTAAAATCTGTTTGGAGGCAGAAATTAGAGCATTATCAGCGTCAGCTGAATATGTATAGATAGCTTTGACTGAGCCGATTATCAATGTTTTGCAGTTGACACTGGGTGCCTTACTCTGTGTATAGAGAAAATCATCGAGGTCTATGTTGCGGAGTCAAAGAGATCATCGTTGTTGTCGAAATGTTCAGCGATAGACAGGCTTCACAGTTTGCCGGTAAATAGAGATGTACTTAATGGTTGATGGCAGTTCCTTTACTCAGGATCACTCCAGTTGTTTACAATATAGTTTCTTTGTTTTGCAGCGACCCGTTGAGGGGAGAACCAATTTTATTCAGATTGTGAAACTTCACATCAGATTTGTCTTATTTCATTGCGTTTAAGGTAACTTGTTAGGGTACTAAAGAAAACAATTTAAACTGAGGTTTACATTGATTTGCATTTATAACATATAAGGCATTTTGAATTGGACAGCGCCAAAAATTGGTTACTTATTCAGTGTTGGTAAGTGGAACATGACATTTACGTTTTTTCTGTTGAGACACATACACTGGGTGTTTCATTTTGGTGAAGGCTTTTTTCTCTTTTTCTTTGACCCATCAACAGCATTTCACATTTCCATCATATTTCTGAGACACAGTTATAAGTGATTTTTCTACTAGATAGTTGTGCTGGATAGAACATTAAATATTTATGTTTATTATGTTTTACTTCAACAGTTCCCCTGAAGAAGGGATCTTGCATCCCGAAATGCATTGGGATAAAACAACAAATGAATCACAAGAATGCTAAATTTTTTCAAGTAATTGTAATGTGTTGATATAAAGAAATTATATTTGATATTGGTTTCAATATACGCTATTTATCGATGTATAAAATCAGTTTTTGAGATATTACTTTGATGACAAGTTTCTTGAAAAACAAAAAGCATTAAAATGATGTGCATTGTACAAAAGTTTTCATAAATTTTGTTGGTATACATTTGGCAAATCAGCTGTTTGCCACATGCTGTGCGGGTAGGGTCAAGTGATTAAATACACTTGAAACATTAATCAGACACTCTTGAAGGGGCATATGTGCAACCCTGCATGAAGACAACTGCAATGAAAGATATCATCAGTACCAACAGACCCGATCTGACAGTTGCTCTGTAAAAGAGGCTGCACATACTGAAAATATAAGACCCATTGCTTTTTGGGGTGTGCTTTTCCTGTGACCACACTATAGGATAGAGCCAAGGAATGGCTGTCTCTGAAGGGGTTGCAGGCAGGAACAGATGGCATTTATAGTGAAGTCCAATGCGTAAAGCAAGGACACCACCACCAGCATGTGTGTGAGCCATTAGAAACTGCTATTGCTTTTGATCAGCCAATCGTTGATGTAGGGAAAGACAAGGATTCCCTTGCTGCACATGTGTGCAACACGACTGCCATAGTGTGAACCATTGGGGCCGTGAATTGATAGTGATGTATACTTACCACAAAACTAAGGTACGTCTGGTGGACTTGGGAATACATAGTAGGCATCCTTGAGATTGAGCGCAGCCATAAAGTCCCCTTGCGAAAGAAGAGGGCTGACCTGCTGATTGTCATTCAGAGATGTATTAATGTGATGCAACTGTTGAGAGGCCTGAGTGAATGGCACTTCTTGGGATAAAAGTACGAGCTTGCCCCTGATGTGGTGGTGGTTCTGACTTGATGGCCCCTTTTGCAGAAGTGCACGCACCTCTTGCTGGAAAATCTAGAGGTGTTCGTTGCTGCTCCTATGTGAGCTTGGAGGTAAGATGGGAGTGGTGGAATGCAGTTCCAGGTAGTAGCCATGCTGTATGAGGGCTAGTAACCATCAGCCAGAAGTGATTTCCTGGCAATGGTGAAGGATATAGAATAATCTCAGGGAAAAAGGAGGTGGGGGCACTATGCACATCACTGCTTGGCAGAGGTGGGTCCCTGTTGGAGCCTCCTTTTTGTATACTCATACTGTTCCCTCTGAAGGATCATCTAATGTATCCCCTTGCATGCTGGATGGTGGTAAGCCTGCTACTTGGGAAAGGCGGTCTTTGCCCCTCCTCCCTGGATTGGTGCCTCCGAAAGGAGCCTCTACATGACAGCAGAGTTCTCATGGATTTGGATATCTCCAAATCGTTTCTGATCTTTTCAAGCACCTCATCAATCTGTCACCTGAATATGTGCTCCTTGTCAAACAGGAGGTTGAGAAGATGCTGCTACACCTCCGGTTTAAACCCAGAGATATGGAGCCAGGTGTGGAATGAAAATACGAAGCTGGTGTTGACTCCCCTGGAGGCTGGGTCAGCGGTATCCACGGGATGTTGGAGATGATGTTGTGTAGTTCCTATATTACCTGTACAGGATCTGCACGTTTCGGATAACAAACTGTGGGTTTGGTGTCAGACTGGTTCCGTGCACCCCCACCAGATACGTTAGCCTGTTTGCTTTTGCTAGCTCACAGTGCCACTAGAATCTCCTCTTATCGGGGAGAGAGTAGTCTCTGGCAACCTCAAAACATGACAACCCAGATCCCTCAGGATCGTGGAAACAATTTACTACTTTTCGCTCAGGCACTCGTGCTCACTTAGTTTGTCTCAGAGATACACAGAATAAACAGTCTGGGCGTTTCAATAAGTATTTATTGAACAGTTGTTATTCTAGTGTAGAATATTTATGAGCTGCAACAACCATTAGACAGTAGCAGAGATATATGATTTGCAATACTACAAAAGGAAAGGGATGGTATAGTTCTACCATCTTGCAGTAATCATGAATATATACAAGTATATAAAACACATGATAAAAGGTCCGTACTTCTACTATGCCTCTCTAACTAGATGTACCTAAATGTACCTAGCATCTATGTAGGTGTTATGCCAAGAATCCCTCCAGGATCTAGTCCACCCCATTACCTGAGTATTAGAGAATATGGGACCCTGCCCTGGTCTCGAGTTGGACACCCCGCGACGGATGTTAGACCACTGCTAGCTGGAGCGTCTGCATGCAGGTACCTCAGCGTCTCTGGTCAGTGTGTCAGCCGGGAAGTCATGGTCTCCTCTGTCTCTCTAAGCAAGACATAATGTACATATACCCACAGGTCTCCCCAGGGGTCCTACCTTGCTTGCTTACTGTGTCGGCCTAAAGGATGATGTTGGGCCTGAACTTTAACATAGATATTATACAGTAGATGTTCGTCCTGCTGTTAGTCCTGCTGTGCTCCCTAGAAGCCTCATGCATAATGTATCAATCAATCAATCAGACTTGTAAAGCGCGCTACTTACCCGTGAGGGTCTCAAGGCGCTGGGGGGAGGGGGGGGGGAGTGGCTGCTGCTACTGCTCGAAGAGCCAGGTCTTGAGAAGCTTCCTGAAGGTGAGCAGGTCCTGGGTCTGCCGCAGGTGGGTGGGGAGGGTGTCCCAGGTCTTGGCAGCGAGGAAGGAGAAGGATCTGCCTCCGGAGGTGGTACGCTGGATTCGTGGGACGTAGGCGAGGGCGAGGCTGGCGGAACGGAGCTGGCGGGCGGGGGTGTAGAAGTTGAGTCTGTTGTTTAGGTAGGCTGGTCCGGAGTTGTGGAGTGCTTTGTGAGCGTGGGTGAGGAGCTTGAAGGTGATCCTCTTGTTGATGGGGAGCCAGTGAAGGTCTCTGAGGTGGGGGGTGATGTGGCTGCGTCGGGGGAGGTTGAGGATCAGACGGGCAGAGGCGTTCTGGATGCGTTGTAGTCTCTGTAGGTGTTTGGTCGGGATTCCCGCGTAGAGTGCGTTGCCGTAGTCCAGCCGGCTGCTGACGAGGGCTTGGGTCACCGTTCTTCTGGTTTCGATCGGGATCCACTTGTAGATCCTGCGAAGCATGCGGAGGGTGTTGTAGTAGGAGGTGGAGACGGCGCTGACCTGCTTGGACATGGAGAGGGAGGAGTCGGGGATGACTCCCAAGTTGCGTGCGTGGTCCGTGGGCATCGGTGCTGTTCCTAGTGCTGTCGGCCACCAGGAGTCGTCCCAGGCAGATGGGGTGGGGCCGAGGAAGAGGACTTCCGTCTTGTCTGAGTTCAGCTTCAGATGGCTGCGCCTCATCCACTCGACGACGGCCTTCATTCCTTTGTGGAGGTTGGTTTTGGCGGTGTGTGGGTCCTTGGTGAGGGAGAGGATGAGCTGGGTGTCGTCGGTGTAGGAGATGATGTTCAGGTCGTGTTGGTGGGCCACTTGAGCGAGGGGGGCCATGTAGATGTTGAACAGCGTCGGGCTAAGGGATGATCCCTGGAGTATGCCGCAAATGAGTTTGGTAGCTTTGGAACGGTGGGGTGGGAGGCGGACCCTCTGGGTTCTGTCGGAGAGGAAGGAGGTGGTCCAGTCCAGCGCTTTTTCCCGAATTCCGGCTTCTTGGAGGCGTGTTCTTAGTGTGTGGTGGCAGACCGTGTCGAAGGGAGCTGACAGGTCCAGAAGGATGAGGGCTGAGGTTTCGCCGTTGTCTAGTTGGCGTCGGATGTCGTCTGTGGCGGCAATGAGGGCTGTCTCGGTGCTGTGGTTCCGTCTGAATCCGGATTGCGGTCAGCTGTATGTTGGCGATTTTCTCAATGACCTTCGCCGGGAAGGGGAGCAGGGAGATGGGGCGGAAGTTCTTGAGCTCCTTGGGGTCCGCCTTGGGCTTCTTGAGGAGGGCGTTGATTTCGGCGAGCTTCCAGCTCTCCGGGAATGTCGCTGAGTCGAAGGAGATGTTGATGACCTTTCGTAGTTGGGGTGCGATAGTGGCATCTGCTTTGTTGAACACGTGGTGTGGGCAGGGGTCTGCTGGTGATCCCAAGTGAATGGAGTTCATGATCTTTCGTGTCTCGTCGTCGTTGATGTGGGCCCAGGATGTCAGCTGGTTGGTGCAGGTGGTGTTCGGGGTGGGGTCAGGCGTGGTTGGGGCTGGCGGTGCGTTGAAGCTGTCGTGGATGTCTATGATCTTGCGGTGGAAGAAAGTGGCCAGTGAGTCGCACAGTTCTTGCGAGGGCGGGATGTCGTTGGTGTTGGCGTTGGGGTTGGAGAGTTCCTTGACGATGCTGAAAAGCTCTTTGCAATCGTGTGCGTTGTTGTCCAGGCGGGCTTTGAAGGAGGATCTCTTGGTTGTTCTGATGAGTTGGTGGTGTCTGCGAATGGCGTCCTTGTGGGCAGCGTGGTTGTCTGACGTGCGGTCTTGGAGCCATTTTCTTTCTAGCATCCGGCATGAGTGTTTGGAGGTCTGGAGTTCTTTGGTGAACCAGGCAGCTTTCTTGATGGAGTGGTTGATGGAGGGCTTCTTTAGCGGGGCTAGGGTGTTGGCGCAGTCTTCGATCCACTGTCTGAAGCTTCGGTCGGCGGTGTCAGGATCGGTGGGGTCGGTTGGAGGGTCCAGGGCGAGGGCAGAGGTCAGTTGGTTCTCGGTGATTTTTCCCCAGCAGCGGCAAGTTAGCTGTTGAGTGTGGTGGTGCGCGGTTGCCTTTTCGAATGTGAAGTGGATGCAGTGGTGGTCGGTCCAGTGGAGTTCGGTGGTGTGGTTGAAGGCGATGTGGGTGCTTGTGGAGAAGATGGGGTCGAGCGTGTGGCCGGCGGCGTGGGTGGGTTCGGTGACGAGTTGTCGGAGGCCGAGGTTGGCGAGGTTGGCGATCAGGGTGGCGGAGTTGGTGTCGTTGTTGTTTTCGAGGTGGTAGTTCAGGTCCCCGAGGAGGATGTAGTCCGTGGAGGCGAGTGCGTGGGAGCTGGGGAGGTCGGCGAGTATGAGTATCGAACCAGGAAAAAACCCACGTTCTGAATGTAGTGTCGTATCAAGGTAAAAGGTCAGTGCATAAGAACCGTTATGTATGTAATGTAGGGAAGAATATAGGTGAGAGGTTGTGTTGTTTACCTGCGCCTATATAGGGTACCTATATGGAATATAACAATGATTTTGCGCTAAACACAATCTCTTACTCTCTCTTCTGGAACTGTTCCAGGATGTGTTTAAGGCGGTCCTCCATCTCCTCAAAGTCCCCAATTAATCTTGATAGGAGAGTGAGTGAATTGGCTATGCACCAGTGGGTAGCTTCTCCCACTGCCACCCTCTTGCCTGCAGCCTTTCATGTTATTATTCTTATCTGGAGGAGGAGCAGTACCAGTGGCTGGGGGGGAGGCTCACCTGTGAGCAGTGTGGACCACTTGGAAGTACTTTTAGGACATCGCCCCTAGTATACACAGGATCACTGGGGAAGGGTTCTAATTTATTTTCCACCCTGGAACGGGACTACTGTAACCTTGAGGGGGCGGTCTAAAATTCTCTGGGGCTGACTTAAGCACCCATTTCAGCATAGGAAGGAAGTAGGCAGAGTTCTCTGATTTGGAAATTGCCTCCATGAGGAATACCTCTTCCTCCAGCATTATGTAAATATGGTTGCCTGCTGAATCACCTCATGGTAAACTGCTGTATCATCGGGGGGAGGGGCAGGGGTATCTCTGACTGGATAATGATCCCCAGGGGAATCTATCCCATGGGCCATAAGTGAGTCCCTTCCTCATTGGTCTGTCATAAGGATCAAAAGGCCTTCAGGAACTGCCTTTAGGGGGAAATGGACAAGAGACCCCTCCGCACGACCTAGTGGAAGTAGTGGTGGGTGTGGCGGTAGGGGAGGGGTTGTGTGTGTGTAAGAGGTACAGAGCTGGTGGTTGCTTCTATGTTGCTCTTAGGTAGAGGTTCTGGGGAAGAAGGGGATCAAGGGAGACTCTTCCTCAAAATTAACCTTACTCTTGTGAGGGGTCAGCAGTGTGGGGTGTGCAGAGGGAAATTGTGCCAGTGAGCATGTGAATGAAGAGCTGGTGTTGCCTGAAGCCCAACTTTCGATGCAGTCGCTCGAGGACTGGGGCCTCAATGTCTTATCAGAGGGTGTTGTATGAGGCATGTGTACATCCTTCTCAATAAGACCTCTGTGAGGTTTCCAAGAGGATTTTGCCTTTGGTACCAAATAAGATTTTGGCGCTGAGGACGCCTTTGATTCACACAATGGGTTAGGTGCCAATATATGCTTTAGAGTGGTCGTGGCCTTTGGCGCCAAGGGAGGTGTTGGCGTAGTGGAGGACTTCAGAGCTGAGGCAGGCTTCAGTGTGACCTTTGTGTCTTTGGTCAGAGGCTTTCTGCCTTCTGAAGGCTCGGTCAGAGCTGACCACAGCCAGAAGATGCCAGTGGCCAATCGGTGGATTTGCTGTGGCTGCCATTCTCAGGGCTAATGTGGGAGCGATGCTCTCTCTCCGTGTAGGTTACAAGTGTTCTAATTTTTCATGAGTCTCTGGGATACTCGAGGCTCTCACCGTGGTTTTGACCTGTGGTGCCGATCAACATCGTGAGGGTTATCTTCCTCTGACTTGAAGACTGGAACCGGTCTCGGGCAAGGCAATCATTGTGAGAGGTTGAGTCTTCCGATGGCATTTTCCTCCTGTAGCCGAGTACAGAAGGAATCTTCCCTTTCCGAAGATATACAGGGTGCCAGACAGGTCTGCTGCTATATGTTGCTGTGCACCATGCTACATCCCTTCCAGTACTGGTGCGTCTTGCACCTGTAGGTGAGGCACGAAGAGCAGGTGGCATTGATATTTTGCATGGCATCGAGGACAGTATTGGAACTGAGTGCATTCTATCACCTGATGCATATTCTCGGGTGACTAAAATTCTGAAAGTATGTAGGGTTTTCAGTGAGGACTATGGACTTCAAGGCTAGAGGGATTGTCGTTGAATACGTGAGTGATAACAGAGCTTGAAGGCGCGTAACAAAAGAGGTAGGTCAGGTCACTCATGGGCGCCAACGGGCACATGGAAAACAAAGCAAACTCTGAGTGCACTCGATGGTGGGGGGAACCCAATCTAACGGAGTTGGTGTAGATGTTCAATGTGAACTGAGAGGAGCAGTCACACCAAATTCCATGACTTAGGAGAAGAAAAACAACTTCTAAAAATCTGATGAACATTAAATGGAAGGAGTATAATAAGCAGATGCATCTGTAGCCACATGTGCTAAGAACAAGTCAGTGTGTAACAGGCGTTGAGGATGCAGGTCCTATAAATGCCTCTTTCCCCTGGTTTATACTGCTTTGGCAGCATGGGCGAGAATGGTGACTTTGTCTAGCTACTAGGGTGCCTGCCTCCGTCTGCTCTTCCAATAGTTGCACCCCATAGGTGTCAAACGCCCTTTTAAGCAAAGCATTTTAGAGCAAGAACTGTGTCTATGTCTTCATAATAGGATGACTACCTCTGTCTGTTGTTCCATTAGCTGCACCCCATAGGTGTCAGCCACCCCTTTAATCAAAGCAATTTAGAGTGACAGGTCATTGGGTTGTAAATGCCTAGGCTATGAATCACAGCCTTACTCAGGAGAGTGAGTGAAGCAATTCTCCTAAATGTCCTGTCAGTGTATTCTAACACTTCTCATATTGGTTATCTCCGTCACAGAACGCTTTTTGTTAGGTCTCGCCTGACCCAGCGCATGTGCTGGTCTGGCGAGACATTTTGTGAGGGCTCAAAAAAGTGCTACCATGGCCAGCCTAGAGCTAAAGTGCATGTGCGCGGGCACGTGCGCCTCACTTTTGCGGCCGCACGGCTGCTTTGATGTTTGATCGCGATCACTTTCACTTTCGCGGCCACACGCCCGCTTTGATGTGAGCCATTCTGTTTATTACTTCTATGCAGTAATGGTGGTGCTTTAGCTTAAACATCTTAGGCTAAAGTCGGGTGCTGAGATTGCTTCAAATGTAAAGAAATAGACAATTGTTTACTTTTGAAGCAATCTTGGCACCTGACTTTAGCTTAAGATGTTTAAGCTAAACCACGGGTGCCGCCATTACTACAGAGCAGTAATAAACAGAAACAAGCATTGGCATAGCCAATAGGTCTCGCTTTTGGGACCTCATAAGTATTTAGTTATGCAACTGTTGCATGGCTAAACACTTATAAGGTCCCAAAAGCGAGACCTATTGACTATGCCAATGCTTGTTCTTCTTGTGGCTCTGATGTTAAGGGTGATTCCAGCTCGCAGTAATCCTCTGTTTTAGTCGAATCCCCAGCTGGCTTTGTTAGTATTGGCTCATTTTAGGTCTCGTCTGAGACAGCGCATTTGTTATCACTTGCGATGATCTATTGTTAAAACTTACTCCTTAGTTAACTTCATCGTTTCTCATTTCCTTGCTTCTTACTGGTCAGCGTTTGCTGGTTTCACTTTGGTCTATTCCTTTAATGGAGCATAGACCAGGTACTGATTAATTACTTACAGTTTCCGCAAGATGGCTTTACCAAATCGGGAAACCCACCAGTAAAATGTAGGGTACATTTTATTACCCTTTTTTAAATCTACACAATTACAGACTTCCACAATAAAGCAGGCAAAACCTCCTTCTCTGCTTCTCTAAAAATATTAGTCCATAATGGGGATTCAGATTAGTGTTATAGAAAATAATAGGCACTCTGTCAAGGCCAGCCACTTTCCCGAATCGACAGCCATGGAGAACTGCTTGGATCTGTCATTGTAAATGTTAGTACGTTATTACTCCCACTCCCACAAACTACACATCTTCCACCATCCCCCAGGTAAGAACGCAGTATTTGCCAACCAACTTATGGAAATCATTACAACAAACTCTACCCCTCTTTCCAATGACATATTCCTTGGTGACTTCAATCTCCATTGGGCTAACCCCCTAGACCAGGGGTCTTCAAACTGTGGGGCGCGACCCCCAGGGGGGCCGTGGAGTGATGCAAAGGGGGTCGCGCCTTCCCAGTCAGCCCGGGCTGCTGCAGTGAAACTTGAGCTGCTGGGGGCTCAGCTGGGCAGTGTCTGGATTCCTATCTCCGGCACCCCCGTGTTTTTTCACAGGTCTTTAAAGACCATTTAACATGCCTTTGTAAACTGCTTACAGAGGCTTAGGTTTTTTTGCTGGTTCCAGTACCCCCTGGGTCCCCACTGTGCCTATTCCTTACATTTGGATTTTACATACACTGCCGTAGTGTGAGAATGCATTTCATGGAAAGGAATACAAAGTTGGCTTCCTGGGGGCGCCGTGTGTGAAAGTTTATTGTGCTTTTGAAGCACCTGCTGCAGCGTTTCTTTCCCCGGCAATTACCAGGCCTCACATAAATGTCAAGATAACTTGTGTGATTAATTATCTTCCTGGAGAGAGATCAGAATGTTGTATAGTTGAGGTTTTGACTTGGGTGATGTTAGTGCAGAGGGTTAATATGCCTGCTGCAAAGAACGTATACCAAGTAGATTACAGAGTGCGTATGATGTGAAGAGATCAGCAGGTTACTGCTTTCAAAAGAGACATCCTTTTGTTACTTGCAATTTATAACTTAAAGTCCTAATAGAGAATAGTGAGCTATTAACTTTCATCCTAGAACAGCATACACACTACAAAGAATACATTATTAGGCCATTGATTAATGTTGCAAAAAGGGTTAATTTGGCTAGAAATCAATTATTATTATTAAAGGAAACTCCCAACTATGCTGTTTCTTTTTCGACTCTGAGTTTGTGCTTCTCCACACCAAGCACTCTTAACTATACTGCCTACCAGTATGGATGACGTGTGACTCCTATACTTTTAGTCCTTTGGCTTATGTAACATTTCCTATACACTGATTTACACACTTATGATTGATTGTCTCTGTGTAATGTGTGTGTGATGCAAAGTGCTCGGACACCCTACACTGGTATGAGTGGCACTATACAACTAATTCAATGCATCTGAGAGTGTGGGGTTATGGAGACTTGGTCACTGTTAAAGGGTGCTAGTGAGAGAATCCGTGGTGGGGGTGGTCATTGTGGGGGGCACCAACAAACATGGTCGCACAGGGCACCACCAGCACTAAAGCTGGCCCTGGGAAGTATGCACAGATAAGCGCTGAAAATACCGCTTTAGGTGACTGTTTTTTTTTTTGTACCGACTGGGCCACCAAAATAATCTGCTGGCAACCCTAACCATAGGACTGGAAGTTTGTTGCAGGATCAGCACATTATTTATTTTCTTCACCCTCGATCCCCGATTAATGCCGCAATAGTTTAACTTAGATCTTAAAGTCTACGCCCCGTCAATAACATGCTGAGTTACTTCATGGGTCTGGGAATGCACCCTGCATTCAGACAACTCATTCCTCATTCTCGCCCTTTATTGTCACGCTCACCTTGCACTCACAGTGATCACAATGCACTCACACTGATCACCATGCACTTGCACCATTCACCCGCTCACCTTGCACTCACGGTGATCACTCTGCACTCAAAATGCACTTGTCCTGCTCACACTATACCTCAACCTGCAGTCACACAAGTACACTACTCACCCTGCACTCATGTGACACTTCACTCACCTGTCCCCCTCACTACTCAATATGCAACTCACTCAAACAAGCCCATCAGTAATCATACATTCATTCATCCCATTCTGAACTTGCATCCGCACCCAAAATGAGAGAGGACAGCAAGGGAGTGAGAGAATTTGATTGAAGAGGTCAGGGATGAGGAGAAATGTGAATTGCAGAAGAGAAGTGTGGACACGCAAGAAGTGAGTGTGATCCAAAGGTGAGGGCTTCTGTTAGAACAAAGGGGAGATGTGAAAGAGGAATGGGGGGACTGGAGAGGTGTAAGATACAAATAGACAAAAATTTGAATGAAGAGACGAGGTGAATGAGAAGTGCTGAGGGGCACGGGAGGTGACAGGGCCAGAGAGGCCATGAGATAAATGTGAGAGACTGTTAGAGATGAGTGAAAGGACAGAATGGCAAGAGGTGATTAAAGGTGAAGTGAGAGGTTGAATGGGGAGAGTTCAGAAGTTGTAAAAAGGGGTGAAAGAAAATGACCTGCAAAGTGAGAGAGGGATCCGGGGTTAGCAGAGGAGAGAGGGATGGAAGGGAGGGGGTGAGAGGAAAGCTGCATGGGTAAAAGGCTTAACTCTACACAAAACCGCCAGGGTTTTAAGGGACCCCTGCTTCTTCCGGTCAGGGCCAGGTGATCTTCTTATGTGGCAGCACGTATTGCTGCAGAGTGGAAGGCCCTTCACAAACGTTGACTTGAAATCTTTGATGATAATTGCTGTATTTTGGTTATAAATGGGTACTGATTGGGTGAAATCTTTCCTCAGCGTTACTGTGTGTAACAAATATCAAAATAATGAAGCAATGCTATCCCAAAATACGCGGCATCACATAACCTTATTTACATTTTCATCCCACGCAATTTAGTCAACAGGTTTAGACATTTTTGTCAAGAGGGGGTCCTTACGCCTCAAAATGTTGACAGGGGGGTCTCGACATCCAAAAGTTTGAAGACCTCTGCCCTAGACAAACAGGTCAACGCCCTCAAAACCTTCCTAGCAGACCATTCCTTGATCCAAGCTATCTCAAAGCTCACTCACTCTACGGGTGCTACTCTTGACTGGCTCATCTCTAAACAAAATATGATTGAATCTACCTTGATCACCCGTTGTGACTGGTCACACACTCACATCATCACCTTCCAAATTTCTTCCGCTACCAAGAAAACGTTCCCGCAACAAAACAAGCCTAAACAATGGATAAGAAACAGGAAAAACCTTGACTGGAACAACCTAACCTCCCACTGTGAGAAAGTTCTAATTCCCCCCAACAACATGTCTGATGTCAGTGACCTCACCGATCACTACAACTCCACGATGACCAAGGTCTTTGACCAAGCTGCTCCACCTAAACTCAAACAAATTCCAGAAAACGATAAAAACCCATGGTTTAACGGAGCCCTGAATGAAGAAAGACGTAAACTTAGATCATCAGTACGGAAATGGAAACAACATCCCTCCCCCCTCCATCTTAAACTACTTCGGAAAGCTAGAAACTCCTATAACAAAAGTATTCTACAATCTAAAAATGACTTCTTTAGATCAGAACTAGACAATACCAAGAACAGACCAAAGAAGCTCTTTGAATTCTAAAACAAAAATCTAACAAATTGGGTGAATCTTCTCTCTTGATTTCGAAATCACAGCTAAGCAGTAAAGAATTTTCTTCATTCTTCACAGCAAAAACGACTCCCTCCAACTCGAGCTTAACACGGCAGCAACTAAATCAGCCACCCCAAAGAACTTTCAAGCTGAAAACGCTGAACAACCTGAGTTACTTTTGCCGAAAAATAACTCTCACTAGTCCACTTTCAAACTTTACGATCTTAATGACATCACCAAAACTTTAGCAACAACCAAACTCAACAGCACCTTCAATGATCCAGTCCCTTCAAATTGCCTTCCCCACATCTACCAAGTCATCTTCCCTCTCTGGACCAAAATCATCAACGCCTGGCTAGCTCAAGAGCACATACCACACTGCCTAAAAACGGGCCAAGTCACCCCTATACTATAGAAACCAACAGCAAACACCTCCAACCCCAACTATTTCTGAGCCATAACCAACATTCCCATGCTAGCCAAGGTCCTGGAAAAATGTGTTCAATAACAACTGAACCATCACATCATGGACTTCAGCCTTCTGAACATCCACTAATCGGGTTTCAGACCCGGCAATAGCACAGAAACAGCCATTCTGCATATAGTGGACAACGCCCTCCTTTCTCTTGACCGCAACAAAACCTGTCTACTAATCCTGCTCGACCTCTCCTCAGCCTTCGACACGGTCAATCACGACAAAATTCTAAGAAGACTGGAAAATAGGATGGGTTTACCTGGCACAGTCCTTCAATGGTTCAAATCCTTTCTGGAAAACAGAAAGCAATCGTTCATGGTGAACAAAAATCTTTCTCCCTCCACATCAAACCCTCTAGGAGTACCACAAGGCTCTACCCTATCCCCCACCTTATTCAACCTATATGTCGAACCACTAACCAAACTACTACAGCAAGTGAACATAGCCTACCACATGTACGCGGATGACACTCAACTTTACATCAAGATCTCCTCCATTGAAGACATAAAGACGATGAACCTGGCACTCGAAAAGACCGTCCACTGGCTAACGACCAACTTCCTCAAGCTAAACTCGCAAAAAACAGAATTTCTTCTAATCTCCCCCCTAATAACTCCCAGTAGACAAAGGAATGGACCAAGTTGATCACTGCACTGAATTGCACGCCAACTCTGGTGGATTCCACCAAATCACTTGGAATTACACTAGATAAGAACCTTAACATGCAAACACACATCAACCTGTTAGCTAAAAACGCATGTTTTCACCTCAGCTATCTTAGGAAAATTAAACCTTTCATCGAGAACCCGAACCTCAAAACTGCAGTTCAGTCCTTAGTCATCTCAAGGCTGGAGTACGGATGTACCACCCTCGCGTGGCTTCCCAAAATCTCAACCACCCCTTTAAAAGCCTGTCTCAGCGCTGCAGTAAGACTCCTAACAGGATCTAGGAAATTTGACCACATATCGCCACACCTGAAAGCACCCAACTGGTTACCTTATGAAGCTCGAATCCACCTAAAAATGGCCTACATCACTCACAAAGAGCTTCACCACAGTACTCCCCGGTACCCATCCCAAAAACTTACCTTATCTGGAGGAATCAGACATTCTAGGAGCATCGATAATTTACTCCTGAAACCCTTTAGTTTCCACAAGAAAAAAACCCTCTGACAGAGCATTCTCTGGAGCAGCAGCAAGAACATGGAACTTGCTTACTCCCTACATCAGAAAAATCTCCTCTACTCTTCTGTTCAAAAGAGAAGCAAAATCATTCCTTATGTGCAAATTCCTCCCGTAAACTCTCACATGGACCATTCCAGGTCTACATCCTTAAACTTGCCGCTTCTATCCCTCTAAGGAAACCCTCGCTGATCATGACCCGTTGCTCAGAAATACTCTCACGCCTGCGACCCTCCGAACTTTGTAAAATATGCTGATTTTATGTATGCGATATTTTGCTAATTGGTTTATTTGTACTGTGCCCTCATTGTAAAGTGCTCTGATACCCTACCTTGGGTCTGGTCCGCGCTATAGAAAACTCTAAATATAAAAATAAAAAAAAATTAAAATAATAAGAGTTTTTAGAGTCTGATACCAAAATATTAGGTGGACCAGTCTCCAGGTAAACATTTTTGTGAAGTGCTCAATCCAGTCTGTTTCAGAGACACCAAATTCTGTAACAGGGGTGTCTTAATCTCTTACAACTGGAGTTAAAAATACGCCAAAATACACTGGTACCTCTAGTAATGCTTGCTCTCATCAAATTTTCCCAAGCTTCATCCCTTAGCTCATTTTTCCTGACTTCCAATGTCTTCTTATACCATTATCTATATAACCCAAATATGTTCTTCATCTCTTTGCTGAGCATAAAGGGCATCTCTTTGATTTATAAGAGCTGTCCAGCAAATTGAGTCAAACCAGCCTTTTGTCTGACACCTTGACTAGCATGTCTTTTGTCAGCATGCATTATAGTGGATTTAGAGTGGTGCACATTTTTCAAACGAGGTTTTAGCATCATGGTGGTCTAATTCCTCCTCCAGACAAATCATAATATAGGAGAGGGAACAAATGACTAGCTCAAAGATACATTTAGACAGATCTATACCAGACCATTTAATCCAGACACCCTCTGATCTTATGGCCTCCAGATTTTGTACCCAATCCATATTATCTTGACGCATCCATAACTATAATGCAACAGCTAGCACATTATGGTCACTAACATAAGGGAACTTCTTTATTTTATTTGTAGAGTTTTATATAGCACGAACTTGACCCGAAGGCATCAGAGAGTTACACAGTGTTTGCATAGTGGTAGTTATGTGGTTTACTCATAACATATTAGGGTAAATGAAGGCAAAAAAGCAGAACGTACATGAAACATATGAGGGTATTAGGATCAGTAGCGGAAACATTTTTGAGGTAGAAAAAGCTTATAAATATACATCTTTTAACAGCACATAGTAGCACTACATATTGGGGCAGGCATAAAAAACAAAATGGAAGTATGTATGCGAAATATATGAAGGCATTATTGAAGTAGGAACAGCTTATAAATATAGATATTGTTTTAACAGCGCATAGTAGCAGTGGTATTGGGGTAGGCATAAAGACATAATAGCAGCGTAGGAAAGTAGGATCTGCTTCTTATGGTTACCCCCACTTTTTGTTTGATGTTACACTGTTTTAACTAGTCAACTGGGATCCTGCTAATCAGGACCCCAGTCTATCTGCTTTCTCCTTAAAATGTTATGCCATGTACTTTGGTACACTCCAGATTGGATACTGGGGTACCCTTATAAGTCCCTAGTATATGGTACACATGTACCAGGGCATAGGTAACTCAGAGGCCTCCCATGGGCTGAAGCATGTACTATGCCACCCATGAGAGGTCATGCAAAATAGATCTACAGGTCTACCATTGCAGCCTGTGTAAGCCGGTGCTTAAAATGCTTACTTTAGATATAGGTTCACTATATCTAAAGGTCACTACACTCAAAACTTATGTCACCCCTAAAGCAGGCCTTAAAAATCCTTAACCTCTTCAGTGCCCATGACGAGATGGTCTTGTCATGGAGCACGGTTGCGCTGTGCCCATGAGGAGACTATCTCGTCATGAACCCCACCCACTAGTGCAACGCCCGGCACAGGAGGGGGAAAGGGCGTGGCACTGAAGGGGTTAAGGCAGGGTGCTGAGTTTTACGTGAGAGGGTGCCCCTGCATTAGCAGAGCCCCTCTGCAGGCTTCGGAGACCATTCTCCTGGGTTGTCTGTGACTCAGCCAGACATTAGGTAGAGGTGTATTATAACCTCGCTGTAAATGCTATCTCGAAAACAGCTGAAACAAAACATGTTGTGTTTGGTATCAAACACCTTGGAATCGTACCTCCACACCGGTAACCGGTGTGGGAGGTATGATTCCACCCTTATGAAGCAAGCTTCGTGGGGTCACTGGTCTCTCCGGTGCTAGCCTTCTTGACCCAGACCGCACAAAATGGATGCTGACGACCAGAGGCACATTTCTGCCCTCCTGCTGCCAAGCCAAGCTCAAGCAGAGGAAGGCAGCACAATAGGCATTCTGTCACAGGGAGGAGTGACCACCTCCCAGACAGGATTTAGTGTATTGGGGCTGCACTTTCAAAGTGCCTGAAAGTCTGCATCTGGGGCACACTTGGTGTCCCTGTGCATTGTCCAGCTCACACCAGTTCTGGGAGCCGTTGGCTCATGCTCTGACGCAAAACTGGACAAAGGACATGGGAGTAACCTCCCCTCTGTCCTGACCCTCCCCTAGGAGGGTCCCCTGAATCTGGCCAACCCTCTCCCGTGGGTACATAAGGGCTTACCTGGCTGTAGGACCTTAGATTTGATGTGGACACGATTCTGAAACAAGAAACCACTGACCTTCAACTGTATGGACACTCTGGACATAGCTGGACTTTGACTGGGCCCGACTTCGTCTCCCTCTCCGTCCAAAGCATCGTCTGTGCCCTTGCACCATACAGGCTTCGTGCAAAACCTGTGGAGCGTTAAGGACATCTGAGTATTCTCCCTTGGGGTGAAGGAGTCATGCCCCTGCATTTGCAGGCACCGTAACGCAACTGACCGGTCTGCTGATCCTGAGCTCCTGCAGACTCCGAAGGCTCTGGCAACACAGGAGGTGGGTTCCGAAGTTCCTTAAGGTCGAGCTGCCCTCTCACCGAGTTTGAGGCCAGTATCCCTCATGGGGACCCCATAATCCGAACCCCTGTGCATTGTGTACTTTTGCAAGTGCATATGCTTGTTGGAAATTCCAGAGTTTGTGCATTGGACTTCGTGTAGTCCTGACCCGGAGCAGTATTTCCACCAAAGAACTCAGGCCTCCTAGCACTGAGTGCTCCGTGGGCTGGTACTTAGTGATCTTGCTTAAGGTCCCCTTGTGACTTCTGGTCATTCGACCTGTGGGCCCTCTTGAGGGTCGTCTTGAATTCTGTTGGGTTTTCCTGGTTGCTCCAGACGTGTCCTGAGTCTCAATTGCTTGGTGAGTCCCCTGGACCTTGCTGGTCCACACTGTAACCTGCTTGACCTTCCTGCGTGGGTTACTGTTACCAAGGCTTGTTGGTGCTCCAGCCGGATACCGACCCCTCAGCACCTAAAATCCTTTGTGGGACAGCTCGCATCTGGCTCCTGGTCGTCCTCCATGTTTCCTGGACCTCGTGGCTGCAGAGTCAAGCATCCCTTCTTCGCACTTGAAGCACCCGACATTGGTGGGCATTCGTCTACCGAGCCCCTGGTCACCCTGAAGTGACCCAGACTCTGTCCCCTCTGCTTTCAGGTTCCATCCATCACAAATCCACCCTTGGATTCCTACGGACACTTTCTTCCTTCCCGGCAGCAGCTCTTCTTTAAAGCCCTCCACTGAAAACGACGGCGGCACTACTCCAGACCTATGCACCCGGCTCCTCTGGGTTAGGTAACTCGGGTACTCCGGTATCCACCGGTGGGGTGGCTCTCCAACCTCCTAAGTTCAAAAGGGTTTCCTCTAAGTCCACGAGAAGGGACCTTAAACTTTAAAATTGTAACCCCATAGAATTGTACGGAGCCCGCAGTTGTGTTAGCACACTGAACCTGTCCTCCGTGGGGTCCCTGTTTACTCACCTTGGGTGGTTTCTTGGGGTCCCAGCGATTCTACGTGTTTTAGACACTGTCTCGACTCCAGTCGTGGTTCTTATACCGCTAATTTAGTATATGGTTTGGTCGCCCCCTGTGTATTGTGCTATTTAGTTTCTTTGCTAAAGTATTGTGTGCTTTGTGTTGTATCCTCGTGTAGAGGATACTAGGGAGTGTATATAAATAAATACATATTTTTATAACTACTGTGTTGTTCTCCTTTCATTTGATTAATACTAAAGGTGATATTCTGGTAAAAACAAGCTGCTTTACATTCCTTCAAGGCTAAGCCTGAAGGCTGCTCTCCACAGCTACCACTAGGATAGCTTTCTAAAGGTTATCTTTGACCTCATACATCATAAGGGTCGTTTGGACTGGTGAAAGGTGCCCACTGTAGTTAGTGGTCAGCATATACCAGGCCAACTTCTCACAAGCAGTACGTAAGTTAAATATATGAAGCTATTAAGCTATTAGGACTCATAGCTGAATACGATTTTTGAGGTAGAAACAGCAAATATGTATAAATAATGTTTTAACAGTGCATCAATACATTTGTACAGGGTTACACAGGGAATGAGTAAACATACATAGAATCAAATAATAACAGTGGGGTGGGGCGTGCAGTAGATTGGATGGGCGAAATAGTTCAGGTGTATCTGAGGATGGGTCTCTTGGGAGTGGAGGCGTAAGAGTTTTCCCTAGACAGAGGTGATGAGGCTTTAATTTTGAATTTTTGTGGGTGGCAGCACTGGTAAGTTGGAGACTTTATTATCATGCATACGAGAAACAGTAAGAGTCTCAATGAATTATGCTGATGCAAACACTATTCCCACTTTATCTAAGTTGCAGTTAAAAAAAAGTGGTTACAAAACTAAAGAGAAGGTAGGGAAGTAATTAAACCAACAGGCGTAGCTTACTTCTTAGTGTCACCACAAGTGGGAATACAAATCTATCTCAAGATGACATCTACTCTTCAACAAGGATTAGTTTTAACTTATAGGTTGAAAATCATCCATTTTCTGGTGGCTTTCCCTAATACGAGTGAATTGCTCCAAGATTGTAGAGTATGTCCCTGAATCGGACATTCACCCCAGAGCTCAATGCACTTTTTAAAAATTGTTCTAATTAGTGAAATATAGTATACATATATGATGACTGGATGACACATGACCATTCATATGCCTTTACAAGTACATATAGCATTTCTTAATATATATCCACCGTTGCACAGTTGTACAATTTTCCATACATATGACTGGTGCTCGACTACGCCGGCCTCCAGCATGCAAGGTACACAGATTATTTACACCCCCTTCCATGTCACCCCCACATTGTCCTGTTCTGGGATCAGCCATCTCAGCGTCACTACCGCCCTCTGAGTCCCTCTGTTTTGTAAGTTCCTATCGGGCTATTAACTTCCACTTTACTTGGTGTAAGTGACTTACGAGGCAAGGATTTCCTCTACTTCCGGTTCTCCCATTTCATTTTCTTCCCCACCAGGTATGCTTGGTAAAATCCCCAATATTTTTTGATCGACTTTGATGGGGGAGCAACTTGTTAATTACTTCTGATTCTGTATTACAATATACCATGCCAAACCTCTAAGGTAGGAGCAGGGCCCACTGCATCGCCACTCGCGGTTTGTCCAACAACAGCCCAATTACCACTAGCCTACGATCCGCCCTGTAGTACCACTCGCTTACTGTAGCTTAATAGGGCCATGAGGGGTTCAAATTCCAATGTAGTGTCTGTTATAGTCCCTAATTCTTGTATAACCGCCCTTTATAAAGTGAACACACTTAGGCAATACCAAGCAACAGACAGAAAGCCAGCCTCACATTCCGGACATCTTTGACATTCCGCCACGTCCCGTAACCCATACCTTTAGTCTCTCTAAAGTATAGTATATCCGATTCATATATTTGAAATGTATGAGCCTGTGACGTCCGTTCTGTGGTATATCCCTGGTCATGGAGCAGCAATATTCCCAGTATTCATCATCTAAAACATTGACTAGTTCCCTCCCCCAGTCACGCCTTTGTCATGGACGGTCTAAGGGCTTCTTGTGCAAAAGCGTAAAATGTTGTTACTAGTTTAGAGGGTACATTCTCCTTTATCAAGGTCGAGAGGGCAGGCATGTCCAGGAGGCCACATAGCATGCGACTAACTGTAAAATCATGAAAGCGAGCCATAATTGTAGGAGACTCCGACTCCCCTTGGAGTGTTTCCCATCCTTTCATAACCTCGTCTTGAAATAGGTCTCCCATTTTGGTGATCCCTAATGACAGCAGTGACCTCGTCACCCCTTTCTCTCTCCCGATTTTGAAACAGGAGCACCAATCCACTGATATATGAAGGGAGTACAGGACGGATCCAGATGTTTTTTCCAGCAGGTTCCACCACATGTGCGTCACAGTATTCAGAGAATTAAATATTCCATAGCACCTCTTCGAGACATAAAATAACGTCTAAGGAACTGTGGACGGATCCGCCGCATCTCTATATACAGATGTGGTACGTTGTGCGGGCCATGGAGCCAGTGGTGAATTTAAGTGCTTTATGCTCCTTTATAGTATAGTTCTAAGTCCGGCGCTTTAATGCCTTCCATGTCGGATGGCATAGTGAAGATTTCCCACTTCAACCTTGGTCGTTTCCCACCCAGTCGCAATGTAGCAAAGAGCACTTGTGGTAATAGCATTGGGATATTTTGGAATAGGAATCTGGGGAGGACCACCATCTTCATGATGACAAAACATTACAGTAGCAACAGCTGAAGTTTGACCCAGCGATCAACATCTTTTTTCCAATCTAGTCATCGCTTTTCCATAATTATAGATTATAACTGGCGTGGGGTCTGTGTGAATATGTATTATGCCCAGATATCTGACAGATTCTGCCGTCCAGCGTAAAGGAAACTCAAGGGGGACTGGCATCATGGCCGGTGTGAGTGGGAAAACTATAGATTTATCCCAAATAATGTTGAGTCAGGATAGGCACTCAAAGCGTACCACTTCTCTGAGGAAAGGAGATAGGTTCCTCTCTGGGTCCCGTACATAATCAATGTATCGTCCGCCTACGCTGAAATTATGAGATTATAATTCGGGAAGCGTATACGTCTATGTCCATGATATTCACGTATGGCACTTGCCATTGGGTCTGCTACTAGCGCATATAGGGGGCAACCCTGTCGGGTACTCCTTGGGATATTCAATGATGTTGTGACTGTATTTCCCACTTGGTCTCGAGCTACTAGCTCTATGTATAACACTTGAACTAGGCACTGAAAAAAACTCACCCAATCCTATGTGACGAAGGACTATTCACAGGAATATCCATACGACAGAGTCAAATGTTTCTCAGCGTCCAGGAAGACTGCGGCAGCCCTCATATCCGGGTCTGTTTATTGTATTGTGTCGAAGAGGGTGTGGAGATTAGAAGTGATGCTGCACCCAGGTACAAAGCCAGCCTGTTCCAGCGGTAACAATGGAGACAGTCTATTAGCTAATACCTTGGCGTACAGTTTAGAATCTAAATTTACCAGGGAACAAAGCCTGTATGGAGAGCATTTATTGGGTTGCTTGCCTGGTATAATAAAGTGACAAACATGGCCCCACGCATTGAGGGGGTATGATGCGGGCATGTACCATTTCCTCGTACAGTGTATCCAGGCGCGGTAATAGGAGATCCTGATAACCTTCGTAGAAAGCCACCGTAAGCCCATCTGTGGCTGCCGCCTTACCAGCTTGCATACTCACGAGGGCAACCAGTATTTCAGACGGGTGTAACAGAGCCATCAAGTGTTATCTATGCTCTGTAGTGAGCCATGTCATAGCAATATGCCCCAAGTAGTCGGACATAGCCTACACAGAGTACCATTTTGTTGTACACACCCATGCAGCAAATGATGTTACACACTCAAAGACTGAAACTCAGACCAACGTGTTTGTATCAAAAATATTATTTAGTTATTTTTTTTCTAGAACAAAGCCAAGCCTGGTGCAGGTAAGTGAAATAATACTTAGCAAAAAACGTATGCAGTGTTTTATAGTTGAATGCAGGTTCAAATCCAGTTGGTTGAATTACAGGTAAGTCAACAGTTCGGAATTACTTTTTAGTCACTTTACAGATTACTATGTATGTTACTTTTTAGATTACTTTTGCTAATCAGAGTGATATGCGTACATATCACACTGAGACATCTAGACAAAAGGTAAGTACTTCACTTTTAGTACATATGCAGTTTTTCAATGTTTCATACAAACCAACTCCACACATAACAATTTTCAAGAAAAGCAGTCAATGCAATCCTATGGGAGGAAATTAAGTTAACGGTTTGCAGGTAAGTACTTATTTGTGGGAGTTTGTATTCTGGGGTTAGAACCAGGGTTCTCCCAGGGTCGAGGATGCACTCTTGAAACACCCTCAGCGGCACTAGGGTGGCCGGGGGCAGAGTGCTGAGGCCCAATATTATCCAATTAGAGATAGTGGGCCTCTGGTTGGTGGCTGCTCACGATCAGGCCACAAGGTTGTGGGAGCAAAACTCCTGGTGTTAGGCTCAGGGCAAAGCGGGATCCAAGTTGGCACACAAAGTGCACCCCCAGCAGCGCAGGGGTGGCTAGGTGCAGGATGCTGTTTTGGTGTCGGGTGCCCTATTATTTTTAATGGAAGTTGCTGGTTTTGGATTTTGGCTGCTGGCTAAGTCCAGGAAGACTTCAGAGAGGAACAAACAGCTGGGCAGGTAAGTTGGAGGGCTTGGGGACATAGGTGCACCTCGGTTTCTCTTCTCCAGGGAGCAGGGCGGCCGGATGCAAGGGTGTCTTTTGAGGTCGGATTTCACCTTACTGAGCCACTCGCGGTTGGGGGGTGGGGAGTCCTGGAGGGGTCAACCCATGGTGGACTCAGACTCTGGAGTACCTCGCAGGGACTGGTGGGAAGGGGCCTGCTCCTGATAGCAGGAGATGCTGGGGGTCGCGTTACAAAGGCAGCAAGGGCTTTGAAGCTCCCCTGCCACAGATGGCTCTTCCAGGCCTGGGGGAGGTGTGACCACCTCCACCCAGGAAAGGCTTTGTTTCTGGGCTAAGGGAGCAAAGGCTCCCACCCTAGGGGTCCAGAAACATGTCTTGTGGTGGCAGGCAGGTGTGTACCAGTCAAGGAACCCACCAGAGGCTGGCTGTTTTTCAGGGGGCATCTCTAAGATGCTCTTTGAGTGCATTTTTCATTAAATAACACACTGACAGCAGTGTGGGTTTAAAGTGCTGAGAAGTTTGATACCAAACTTCCCAGTTTTCAGTAAAGCCATTATGGTGCTGTGGTCGTAATGACAAACTCCCAGTACCATATATACTCTTAATGGTATTACTGCACATACAATGTCTAAGAATTGGTCTAGACACTGTAGGGGTACAGGGCTCATGCACCTGTACCCTCACCAATGGTATAGTGGACCTAGCGAGAGGGGTGGCTGACCTATGCCAGGGCAGTGGGGTGTAAGAATGGCACACAGGGATGTGTGCCATGTCGAATCTTCACTTTGTTCTGCACCAAAACACGCAGCCTGCAATGGCAGTATGTGTGTGTGTGTGTGTGTGTATGTGTAAAGGTACAGGGCATGTAAGGGTGGTACAATACGTGCTGCAGCCCTTCCCTGGCCACAGTGCCCTTGGTACCCATGGTACCTTTTACAAGGGACTGACATGTGGCCAGAGAGGTGCCAATTGGGGTTACAAGGTATAGTTTTGGGAAAGAACACAGGCTCAGGGAACCTGATTGGCAGGACCCAGGGCACATCAAGTCAAAGTGCATCAGTAGTCTGGCAAAAAGTGTGGGGTTACTGCAAAAGAAAGCCAGCTTTCTGCAGGTGATGTATGTATAAGTCTTCATATATCTGTGAAATGTATCCGCAATACTATCCAGATCATACAACAGTCGGCCCCCCTTGTCTTGAAACTCTGGAATTCCCCCTACCTCTTGTCTGGGACGCATCAGAGATACTAAAGTTGCCCCCGGGAGATCCCCCTTACCATATATCCTAGTCGTGGCATATTTGCCCAAGTGAACAACTTCACTGTTGGTGGTGTCATAGTTTTCCACAATTTTGCCTTAATCTCTCCTAATAGATTGATGTCTCCAGAGTATTGATGTCTCGATTCCAAGTCAGCTATCGCTCTCTCTAGATGTGACAGTCTGTCTCTCAAGGATTTTACCATTATAGAGTGCTTGGAAATCGTAATGCCTCTGATATCAACTTTAAACATTCTCCAGCACTGTCCCCAAATATCTCCTGTTCTTCTGGGTCCTGAGTGAGTTCCTCCTCGCTCGAGGTGTGTCAGGGTGATTAACGCCGGGTTCTGGTGCCCTCCCTCTGTTTAAGGAAGTGTGATACCTGCCTAGAGTCTGTGAAGTAATGTGCCTTTCCTCCACCATTACCCATAGCTTGGCAGGGTATAGCAACCTGTATTACAGCTGCCGCTCACATAGCTGCCTCTTTGCTGGTAGGAAGAGCCTTCGTGCATCCTGGATTTGTTGAGTAAAATCTGGATAAAGGATAACTCAGAGCCCTCATAGAGCAATGTTTCAGTTCTCGTGCTTTGCACAAGCGGCATCCCGATCTTTGTGGTTTAGAGGTACTCCACATATTTTCCATGTTGGTGGACTCCCCTACTCCCACTACTCGGATGTTGTTTCTCCTGGATCTCACTTCCAGGCCGTGTAGAGTGCGAAGTAGCTTATCCACTTTTTGGGATTTTGATGACACTTCGGTCAGCACATTCTCTGGGACTCTCTTCTCTACTGTGTCTAGCCTCTCAGTATGCTTATTCAGATGCTCCGTCATCTCAGCCAACCGAAATGTGAGTGCATCTATCTTGCCATCGATTTTCGTCAGGCTGTGTTGCATGCTGGTATCTGCTTCAGTTCCGTGACTGTTGAGGGATCCGTAGCATCTGACCCGGACTCTGCCACATTTGTGTCGACTTCCCTTGATCTGGGGTTCCTGCAAGACTCGAATAGTAGTTTGGACTGCAGTTTGTCCGACTTTCCCACGACGAGTTGCTGTGAGATGGCTGCAGTTAGTGAGACACAGGGCGCCCCCTTGAGCAACACCACTCTGGCACAGCGTCAAGTGCTCGATCGATTCTCTGAGAGGGGGGTAGTGCAATACCACCTCGCCCAATATGTGTTACTCAGAGTATACCTGTGATACAATGGAAGGGCTCGCCAAGTCCAGCCTCGGGCCAGCACTGGGCATGTTCCAAATAGTGAAGTAGTAGCCCAACAAGTACCCCCTTTCAGGAGCAGACTTTCACCTCACCCAGTCCACCACCGTCAAAGCCAAGCGCCCATGTGGCTCATGCGTGGGTCAGATGCAGCCTCTTGGCAATTTGTGCCCCCAGCATATGCAGATTCAAATGAGGCCACCGCATAACAGTTCATGTGCTTCTGAGTTCAGGGCACAGGCATGGTGTGCATTCACAAATGTCCTCACTGCTTGATGACCAGGGTTCAGTAGTGCGTCCGCAGGCCTCTTCCTGGCCACCCACGGAGTCCTCCAGGTGTCTGCGTCCCCACACCATTGGCTTCCATTTATGTCTGGGGCCTCTATCACGTGCTAGAGCAGTCGCTACCTGCCTCGATGTGCTGCTATTCCGCCCTTGCTGCATGCTCCTAGGTCTGTGGTCCGATTGCAGTGGGAGCCGCAAGCTGGGTTCATGATTGTCCTTGGGTAGTGCCGCTGCTCTGCATTACAGCCAAGGCGAGGTACGTCCGAATCTCTGCGCTCGCTGTCCTGTGCTGGTTTAGCCACAGACAACTTCACCAACCAAAGCTTAAGTCGCACTGGTCCTTTATCGTCACTCAGGGCTTTCTGCCAATGCCAGCTCTTTCACGGTTCCAATATCGAGAAGGAAGCCACTTTTTTTAACAGTTTTTTTTGGGGGGGGAGAGAGTTTTATATAGTGCAAACGAAACCCAAGACATTGGATATCAGAGCGCTTTACATGAGCACCAGTTTTGTTACAGATAGACACATTCACGGGGAGATTAAGTGATTTGCCCAGAATCACAGGATGTTGAGCGTCATTGCTGAGGCTCGAACCTGGTTTCCCAGCTTCGAGGTCGACTACTTTAGCCGTAAGACTACAACCTCTCCCCAAGTTGATGGGCTTGCTGCTTCTGTGGGGGTATAGCATGTCTACATTGTTTATTTGTCACCTTTGGTATCAGGATGGTGATGGATTATCGGCAAGGTCATCAGAGGTTTGCTATTTCATGGCCATCTTGAAGCCGGACAATCTCCGCCCGAGCACAATGGACTTAACCCTTTTCTGTAACTGATGTAAAATCAGATGAGCATGTTTTCTAAAGCCATAGTAACCACCACTTATTTTTCTTTAATCGAAAAGACGCTTTAGCAATTTATGTGACTATATTAAGTTTCTATAATTGGGCAGTGAGACTGAGGAAAAGTTTGATACCGGCTGAGAATTAGGTGAAGAATTAACATTTATTGAGCATGCATTGTTATTAGAGGTTTTTAATATATTGTATGATTTAATATATTTTTTAATATATCTTTTTACTGAAGACCAGATTAGACAATCCAGATAGCATACAAACATAAACAATTGCAGTATTGTATTAGTACATGGCGTGCAACAAACATGAGAGCACATGCTCAAGCATTGCATTTTACTCCCGACTCCCCAGTGGCAGATCTATTGCGTCTACGTCTCTTCTGACTTGTGGGGGTTCGCATATCTCCACCCCTGTATTGATTCCAGGTCTCCCAGACCTGCGTCCATTTAGTGGGGCACCCTCTAGATTCATATATGGCCTTCTCTATTACCATACACCAATCCATATCCTTCCCCCATTCATCTAACGTTGGTGAGTCCATTTTTTTTTTGCCATCATCAGCCCCAGTCACCCATATTCGTTCTTTAGAAGTCAAATCTGTCGGGCCCCAGACATTCAAGAGACTTAATTTGATGTTACAATCAATACTTTTCCCCAGTACTCTTTCCATGCACCTCGCCACCGCTGACCAGAACCTCTGGATAGTTATACACTCCCAGATCATATGTATAAAGTGCCCTCCTGACCACAGTCCCTGGAGCAAACTGCCTCAGTGTCGTATCCCATTCTTACCAGTATAGGACCAGCGAGGTATATTCTATGAATTATCTTCAAATGTACTAGTCTCCCATTTTGTTTGAAGCTGGAGTAAAGGGTCTGTCATGTTGTTGATTAGTTTTTTTTTTTATATATAGGCGATATGACTTTCTCTGGTAGATCTCCATCCAAGACCCTATCCTCAAGCGCGGAAAATTCTGGTGGTTTCTCCCCCTTTGTGATCACAGCTAGTAAAGCATGATGGATCTGCAGGTACCTGAAGTATTCAGTATCTGCCAGCTCATACTCCATCTTCAGTTAAGCGAAGGTAATAACTTCACTCTCCTTCCACAAGTCTCCCACCCTCAAAAAACCCATTAGGTCCCAACGGTCAAATCCCCGGGTTTGTCTCAACTTGCCTAGCTGGTCAGTGTACCAAAGTGGTGTGGCCTGCGTGATCTTGCCCTCCCAGCCCAGACTCTTTGCAGCCGCTCCCCACACTTGGACTGCGTGGCCAGCGGACCCTGTCAGTTTCAACCTCGCTAGGTTTGAATATAGTGCCCCTGAGAAGCTACCCCCCGGTAAGAGCCATCTATCCATTTGGAATCCAGGGTCTCCCTGTGTCCTATATGTACATTGATTTATCGCAGCGAGCTGTGTCGCCCAGTAATATTTTTTGATGTCTGGGAGACCAATTCCTCCATCAAACCACCCTAGTGTTAACTTTTGAGTGGCGATCCTTGGTGGTTTGCCGACCCACAACAGGTCGCTGAGGACACTATTGATGTCTTTAAAGTATGCAGACCCAACTTGCTGCGGTGTATTTTGTAAGACTTACAAGAATCGCGGGAGTGACATCATTTTAAATAGGGCTGCACGCCCCAGTATGGACAGAGGGAGCGATCTCCAGTGTAGGACATCACTCTTGAGTCGCTGCAATGGGGGCTGAAGACTGTGCTCGTAAAAACGGGACAGGTCTTTAGAGACTCGGATCCCCAAGTATTTAAAATCTTCCTTTGCTTCTGTGATAGTGAATCCCAGAGGTAGTGAAAGCCACGCCCCACTTAGGACATAGAGTACTGACTTAGACCAATTAATTTTATATCCAGCAAATCTGCCGTACACAAGGAAGATGTTCAATATCCTATTCAGAGAGGCCGCTGGAGATACGAAGTATAATAAGATATCAGCTGCGTATAATGAAATTCGCTCTTCCCAGCCTTCAATCCATCTGAGTCCATTGACTACAGGGTCTTTTCATATCCCCATCGCCAGTGGTTCGATTGTCAGGGCAAAAGGCAGAGGGGATAGGGGGTTGCCCTGTCTAGTACCTTTACTGAGCGTGAAGGTGCAGTATTTCATGTAGTTGACCACTATGTGGGCCAGCGGTTCTTCATACAGGAGTCGGACCCACCCAATCTATTCCTGGCCAAACCCCAATTTCTTTAACACTGCCAACAGATAGGGCCATTCGATTGGGTCGAATGCTATGGCGCGTCAAGAGAGACCACCACCGCATCCTCACTAATCGTTCTGGCTGGGCTTAGCACTCCATGTAGCCATCGCAAATTAAGGGATGAGTTTCTAGCCGGCATAAAGGCAGACTGGTCCGGGTGGACTAATTTTGTAATTGCCCGCAATAAGCGAGTGGGCAAGACTCTTCTAATATCTTGGCTTCCACGTTAAGCAACGATATTGGCCTATATGAAGAGCACCTGTTTTCCAGCTTACTCTCCTTGTGAATAACCACTATCGTTGCCAGCCTCTGATGCGTGGGAAGAAATCCCACTACCTTACTCTCCTGGAAAGTTTTAGTTAGGTAGAGTGCGGTTTTACTCAGGGTTAGCTTATACAGTTCAATGGGCAAGCCATTGGGACCTGATGCTTAACCCCGCACAAATCCTGTATGGCCTTTCCTACCTCTACACTAGTCAGCTCCTGATCCAGGTCGGAACGCTCTTCCTCAGTGAGCACCAGCAATGAGATATCCCTTAAAATGGAGATTGCCTCCTCTTCCGTGTGAAGCGTCTGAGACGCATAAATAGTTTGATAGTATTGGCCAAAGGCATCCGCGATCTCCTGAGGTTCAGTGAGTCTCATTCCCGACTCTACTTCTATTTCTACCACTACTATGTTTGCTTGGTCTCTGCGGTCTAACCAGGCCAGCAATTTCCCGGCCTTGTCCCCTACATCATACATTCTGCTAAGTGTTGCCCTGTACCGTGCCCTGGCTGCATCATTGGCCAAGTCAGAGTATCCTTTAATTTTTATTGCAGTGCCTGTTTTACCTCTTAAGAATCATCATTTCGAAGACGTCCCTCCAACTGCAATATGCTTTCTTCCAGGCGGACTATTCCTGCTTGTTTCTCTTTTTTGGACCCCATGATTTGAGCCATAGCTACCCCATGGATTACTACCTTGTAGGCCTCCCACAGTGTAAGAGCAGAGTCTACGGAACCATCGTTCTCCTGGAAGTATAGTTCCGTGTCACACGTTATTTTATCTCTTATTGGGGGGATCTTAAGATACCATGGGTTGATAGGTTGAGTCGGCACCAGATGGGCGAATGGGCCGATATACCCCAGGCTAGGTGGTAAGCATCTACTAGACCCAGTGCCCCCAAAAAACGATGAATTTGCATACGGGAGGGAGGCAAGTCTTATTGGGGCCAGCAATCTAAGGAATCAGAGACAATGGAATTGAAATCTCCCCCGATCACTAATCTAACCTCCGGTAATTCAAGAAGAAGAATCCCAAGATCCTTGAATGCCTGGATTTGAATACCCGGGGGTACGTAGGCTGAGACTAGGTTTAACTTGTGACCTTCCCACGTCCCTGAGGTCGCTACAAATCTGCCTAGGTTATCTGTCCAAGTGCGGTCGATCGTCAACTGAAAAGTTTTCTACGTCATTATTCCCACCCCCCTAGACCCAGAACCAAATGCTGAATGTGCCACCAATTTAAACCCCCACTTCGACATTGCGTTACATGCATTTCCTAGTAAGTGCGTTTCTTGTGATAAAATCACATCTGGGGAATGTTGTTTTCTGAATTGAAGCACTATTTCCCTCATCATCTTGTTCCCCAGACCATTTACATTCCAGGACAGCAATCTGAGTTCTTGCTTAGCTGCTGAAGCCATACTTGCCCAGGGTACTATACTGCAGTCGCAAGGGGAGTCCCCTACAGTGTCCAGCGGTCTATGAAGCGTCTACCGCCCATCCTGCCCTACTACATGTCAGTGCCACCTTATTGATTGTACTCATTGAATTGTCACTAGTATCCCATGAGTTGTCTATCTTGTCCGAACTGCTCTTTAACTGAAATTATTTTTTTTTTAAAATCTTGTATGGTTTATTTTAAACAGAATTAAGATTGCATTGATTAATTGCTTTATCAGTGCCCTTTTCCTGCTAGCTCAGATTGAGGTACTTTTTTTTTTTACTTTATTTCTAGCACTGTTTGCAGGGGACCTCCCCACTTGTAGGAAGCTGGCTCTCTATATGATATATCAAAGTGAGAAATAACGCATAAAGAGTCTAGGGGTTCCCTTATGAGTGAACAGGACCAGCAGACCACCACCAGCAGCACTAGGGCAGCCGGGTGCAGAGGTGCAAAACAGCGTTGGCTGCCCAATGTTATTCTATGGAGAACGGTCATGGTGAAAGATGCTGCAGGCTTTGACGGGGGGGGGGCAAGTGGGTTGAACCAAAAGGGGGGCTCAGGCCTCACAATGCTCTGGCATGTAGGGACACCTTTCGTCCTCTTCTCCAGAGCCCAGGAGCAACGGGTGCAGAGGTGAATTTAGGGGTCGGATTTGCTTATTGCGAGCAGTCGGGGTGCAGTGTGCCTGAATGCAGGTGGTGACGTCAGAGGTTCCAAGAGGGGTAAAACCACAATGGACTCAGTCTCTGGACCACTGAGGGACCTCGATGGCACCGTTGGCTCAAATTAACTCGGGCTTGGAGCGAAGGCTGCAGTGGTGTCTTCAGGCGTTGTGTTTTGGCGGTTACAGAGTCCTCAACAGTCCTTTCTTTGGAGTTTCTGCAAGATGCAGTGAACAGTTCTGCTGTTCCATGGGAGGTCTTGATTCTTTATTGAAGACAAGCAGTCATCCCAGGTATTGGAGGCACAACAGCTGCAGGACGAGACGTCTTTGAAGCAGTTTCGACTGGGAACAGAAGACAGGCCAGAAGGCTGGTGCCAAGTCAATTGATCTCTTCAGTCTTCTGCGTCTCTTCAGTACCCTTCTTCTTCATAGATAGTCAGGATCTGCTGTTCTGGTGCCAGGGACTCCCCTAAATACTGAATTTAGGGGGCGATAGGGGAGTGTAGGGTAGTAGCCAATGGTCTACTGACCCGTGGGATCACTTTGCTCCCATCCTTTAGGAAGTGGGCAAACCCTGTCCCAGAATTCCCAAGTATGCCATCGCAAAGATGGATACTTCTGAAAAGTCGTGTCCTCCTCAATTTAACCCACCTTCGGGGTGGGACTAACCTAGGGGTTGGCATGCCTATCTTACTAACTAATTTTCCCACCTGTCCAGGTTCCAAAGGGGGTCGGCTTCCTCTCCTGTGAGTGGGGTCAGATTCGCATTTCAAAGGCAGCAGCTCTTTGAAGTTTTAGTCAGCAGGTCATCCTGGAGAAGGTGGTGTGACACTGTTCCCGGACAGGTTTTTTTTCTGGGTCTCATGAGAGCAAAGGGCTCTCACCCTAAGTCAGAACAGTATCTCTGGTGGCAGGTTGGCAGAAACCAGCCAGTAAGAACACCAGAGCCAGGTAGGTTTTTAGGGGCCCCTCTGAAGTGTGCATGTATTGGTAAATCCCACACTGGGATCAGTGTAGATTTATCAATACAAGATGTTTGATACCAAACTAACAAGCTACTTACCTTCAGTAATGCTTTTTCTGCTGGATACAGTATCTGCCTGTGGATTCCTCACCTTTTTAAGTACCCCTAGCACTAGTGCAGCATTCCACAGAAACATTTTTCATAGCTCTCCCACGTCAACGAGGACGTCACAATGGCTCCGCTCGAGACTCCGCATGATGTAATTGAAGCCATAGGAAGACCTCGTCAGCATGCTGACGTCAGTTGCACCCATTTTTTACATGCCTTTAAGGGGAATGGGTGAACCGATAACATTTCACAAGTATACACAGTATACAAAATATGCACATACTATTCAAGAACAGTTTTTTTTTTTACTATGACGGGAACCAGCATATTAAAAACTGCAAATCCAGCAGATCCGCTGCCTTCCTTATTACTGGGTGATATGAGGAAACCTCCTGTGTGGAAGGCCTTTTAGTGAGGAGAGCTACAATTCAGGTAATGTGTCCAGTCCACTAGCCACATGTAGTCCCTCAAACTCTTGGAAAGGGTCAACAATATCACCCTCTTCAGCCTCTTCCTGCTGATCCCGATATTCTTCTTCCAGCAGCTTTTGTGCTTACCTTCTGGATCACATCCTTGGGACTGACCTCGGCAGCGCCAGGGACTTTGAGAACGGCGTCGATGGGGCCTCCACAGGAATAGTAGAAGACGCCAGACGAGGCAGAGTCGGCGCCAAACTGGAGCCAGACGGCGCCGGAGAAGAACCATCCGACGGTACTCTTCCCTCCAGGGATTGCACAGGTGTCGAGAAGCTCTGTGCCGAGGGAGGCCAACTCACGGGAGCCATTGGCATAAAAGGCAGTATGTAAGCGAGTATGTAAGCGATCCCATGGGAACAACCGGCACACTAGAAGGGTTAGCCACTCTGGCAAACATACCAAACATCGCATTTGGGAAATGCAATGGTTCTGTACCTGGAGCCGGAAAGGCTGGATATCCTGGACCCAGTGCCGCCGGTTCTGAGGAAGCTCGAGGAAGCAATCTGATTGGCTCCAGTGCCGGAGACCATGGAGCCAGGGGCTGAGTGGCCGGAGGTGAAGGCATCACTTCTCTGGGCGTCGGTGAGACTCTTGGTGCCGGAGACTGAGCCGGAGTAACCTGAGGAGAAGGTGAGACTTCATCCTTGCGGTAATGTTAGAGAACCGGTGACCCTGACTTCAGTGTTTCATCCTTCGATGATAGACGTCAAGATTCATACCACCTCTTCTTTTTATGCCTCTTCAAAAACTTAGAGGTCTTCAGAGTCTGTGACTTCGGCACCTTTTCTGCTTCTTCCCCTTGGCCATAAACAGCTTGGCCTCCCTTTCCTTTAAGACCTTCGGATTCAAGCACCTGCATGACAAACACCCCTCAACATCTTGGTCCGATGAAAGGCACCATAAACAATCCTCATGGGGGTCAGTTAGCGACATATGACCCCCAGATTTCAATCATGGCTTAAAACCAGACTTCTTCTGTGTAGCCATGAGCACTGCTACAATTACAGGGAGAGCCTGAAACAAAGAAACTCCCAGAAATGGAGAGCCATGGAAAAAAACGCTACTTGTCGATGCGAGGAAAAACGGGAAATCAAGTCAGCATGCCAACAAGGTCTTCTTATGGCTCCGATGACGTCACGTGAAGTCGTGTGCAGTCGGTCCATTGTGATGTCCTCGTCGCCATGGAAGAACTATGGAGAAAAGTTTCTGTGGAATGCTGCACATGGGGTAATTCAAAAGGCGAGGAATCCAGAGGCAGATGTATCCATCAGAACAATTTTTATATGCATAGGTGTACAATACGGTCAGCTTTTTTTATGATTAAGGCTCCCTGTTTTCCGTTTTTACTGATTTTCACAGATAAATACAGACGGAAAACAGTTTATTTTTTTGTCTGTATTTATTTTTAAATGTGGGTAAAAACAGAAATTGGGTGCTTTTTGAGTGATTCTAAATACAATTTGCCACGACTGCCAGGCCAATAACTGGATTGATAGGTCAGGGGGTTAAAAATAGGAATTTTATGGGCTGGAGTGAAGAGGGGTTATGTAGGAGACAGTATGGTCTTGAAGGGACATTTATGCATGTACTTTGGGAGTGCCCTTTGATACAAGCCTACTGGAAGCAGGTACAGGAATGCATGAGTGCAGTCTGGGGGGTAGAAATGCGGTTTGAAGCCAAAAGGTGTCGAACATCTGGGAGCCCACAGACCTGACAGCAAGGGGCAGAATATGGGCGACGCTTGGTCAGACTATAGCGAAACGTAACATTGCACGCCTAAGGGGGGGCAGTAACACCACAAACTCTTAGTGCATGGAAAAAAGACATGGACTGATGCATGCTGCAGGAGAAAACAGTATATGTTGCCCAGGGTTGCCCCCGGAAATGGATAGCAATATGGACAAAATGGAATGTGTACCATAGCAATCTATATGAACCCCCCCGATCCCATCCCTTGACGAACCACTAACGCCTTAATTTGATATGAAATATGACCATCTTGTAATCTATAACATCAAAAGTTGTGACATCTGTGTGCGACCCCGAACATGTGACACTGAAACAAGTAATGATCTCCTGTATGTAATGACCATCATGTTTAACTGTACCCATAAAAAGTTATTAAAAAATAATAATAATAATAATTTTAGTAAAGAGGCTTAAACAGCAGTAGATATGCCCAAGGCGGATACTGGAATTGGCATATTTACATTAAAGTGCATTGATTTATCTTCTGCAGGTGTTCATTTCACTGAAACCTGGCAGGCATTCAAACATGACTGCATATTTATTGGTTAAATAAATGTGAAAATATACCACTTACAGCTTTCTTTTTCACAAAACCCATAATAAATATAGATAAATACAGAAAAAGTTAACATACAGACGGAAATGTCCAAAAAATAAATACCATAAAACCGGGAGCCCTATTTATGATACACTTGAGGAAACATGCAGTCAACCAGTATGGATTGTAGTGGAGATGAAGTTTTAGGTACATACATTGCTATGTTAGCATTAGCGTCTTAGAAATAGAAAGGCCATCTTGCCACTTTTGCACACAACACTGCAAATAGATGTTATTATTTGAAAACTGCTTGCTTGCCTTTTCTTCACATGAGAACTGTCTGTTGTTCACATCCCTAGACGTGCACTGCGACCTTGGTCTGAACATTAGGTGCAGAAACAGTCTGAGCCAACAAACAATGTATGTTTTTGAGTTCAGGTTGATCGGCCCACGCTCTAGCCATAACACGCACACAGCTGCAAATATCTGAAAGTCGAGCGCCTTTAATATTGCAGTTTGCATGCATTACACACACATTCTGGAGTAGAACTTTTCCAGGCGCAGAGCAAAGCTGATCCTGTGATGTGATTCACCTAAGCTGATCTTTGCGGTATGGGGTTCCCCATTCAAACCTAGAGACCTTCTATTAGTCTAATACTAGCTTACTCGTGAAGGGAGGGTGGTGGTATTCCACTATCATTTGTAATATGATTTCTCCCTTTATTTTCTATGGTTTTGTAACAATGCTGATGGTTTTAATTTTAATCATTTGGCTGCTTATGTCAGCTAAAGTACTGCATCTTAGGATACGTAGTTTATAAAGTAAACGTTTTAAACTTTACTGTGTCTCTGATTACTCTTGTTGTGGACTGATATGAGAGTAATAACGAACAGGTATTTCTGATTCCCACCATTCCTGAGAGTACTCTAAGTCGCTTATTCTGGGTTGTCTATACATTGGTAGCTTCGAGATGATATGGAGAACGAACGGGACACTGATGCTAGTCGGATTGGGGTTCTAGGTACTGAGGTGAGATTTTGGTACACCGCAATTCACTGAGGTCCTGGTTTCCTGCCCATAGTTCTGTGCATGAGCAGAATCCATGCAACACGGCGCACCCAACATTTGGTCTTCTGATTTGAGACACCTTAGTAGTGCTTATATTAGTCAATGACGCCCTCACTCTTGTTTCCGGATAGCGGGAGTGACGGTTTTAACCTACCTATTGGTACAATAGGTTCAATCAAGCTTGTCAATTAAAAAGGTTTTTATGTTTTTGAACCCTTGTGCTATTATAACTATACATTGTTGTTCTTCTCTGTGTCCTTATGGTGGTCGATATTGCAGCGCATAGCCGGACACCTCTGCGGCGTCATTTGACGCAGTTTGGGGTGCCAGATGATGGGATGGCTGTTATTTTTATGGTGAGTGCTGATGCATCATATCCCTATGAGTTGTTTTACTCTTGGGTGACTATGCCGGCGGTGAATGCGGACGACAATACGTTTCACTCCTATACGCCCACGGGTATCCCAGCAAATTATACGCCATATAGGACGCAGGAGATTCCTATTTCGGCTTGGCAGCATCACATTTGGTTTAATGGCGCCCTTCCCTATACGGTTACACCAGTTCAAATGGGCCCTTTGTCAATTCCAGGGGCCACTTGGCCGGTACTGGCCGGATTTACTCCTCATCCCCGTTATTTAACGGCCAAGGTGGATGAGTTACGTGTCCTCCATACAGCCCTGATTCCAGTATATAGGGCTTTAGTGCAATAAGTTTCACTCAACGTGCAGTTGGGGGCACCTGTTGTTGCGGAACAGCCAGCTGGCCCGGCCGGGATTGTCATTAGTCCCGTCATGGTTAATTCGGTAATGGGCAAGCACCCCCAGAATAAGGACAATTTACCTTATTGGCTTGCTGAGTAATTTGACCAGCTGGAGGCAGTATTTCCACATCTACTCCTGTGGAGAAACACAGGATACTCACCATTAGTTTGCAGAAAGACTTAGTCCCAGAGGTGTCCGATTGTGACAACTGGGGTAAAGTTTTTGCAGTGGTATACTCGAAGTGCTTCGGCACACCTTCTATGGCCGTGCTTCCCTCCGTCATCAGGCATGTTCAAGATCAAGACGGTCTGGAGGCGGCGGTTGAGTTGGGAATGAGGCTTGTCGGTATGTTCAACGTAGTTGCCACTTTCATCCTTGGTAACCTCAAGGGAGATGCGGTACACTTTCAAGTGGCAAATGGTTTAGCCCTCGTTGATGAACTCGATAAGCCCCGAGAGTTGCCTAAAATTATTGCGGAAGCTTATAGAACTATTGGCCGCAGCAGTTTAGGGATTAAGCCTACTATTGTCATTCCAGACATACAACAGCTAACTAAGGTGGGTTTGTCTGTCAAGGACGATCGTCCAACTTTTCCTAAACAGAATTGGAGAACAAAGAAACAGGGAAAGCAGCAACAGAAACAGGGGTCTCGTCCTGCGTCACCGGTACAGGCGACTGGTGAATGCACATATGACTTGCGCGATCGCACTAGTATTAGGTCACCTGATAGATTTCAGGTTACTGAACAACGTTCTCCTCGTTCTTCACAGGAAACATCGGCCTCACAGTCCGGTGGCGGAGAACGTGGCAAAGGTTGGGGTGCCCAACAAGGACCTGAGCAACCCCGTCAGACTGACGGTAAAGGCAAGCAGGACGAGTTTGCACGTCATCGTCCCCCGTTTCAAAAGAAGAAAGTTGCTGCGCTAACAGCGAGGTATGCCACAGATAGTGAGAACGCAGCTTCGGAACCTGACATGGGCACTAATGCTGCTCGACAGCGCAGCGGAGGTTACAGCAGTGCGGCAAGCACTGCGTCCATATCTGGAGGCGACAGCAACTGATACGTTCATAACTGTTGAAACTGCTGATACTAGAGTGGCTCCCCCTGACAGACTATATGACATAGTCCTATTAATTGAAGGTGACATACAACGTACAATACAAGGAATTTTTTGGGATAATCTAACTTCTTCCTATGATATTCTCTTAGCGGAGGCGGACTGGCCCCGGCATTCATTTTGGATGTTCCTCGAGGGGAGGAGGTGATCCTCCCTTCCTTTACGCACACAGTGCTAAAGGAGCACGCTCAAAGGTTTGCCGAAGAGTGGACTCAGGTGCTTGCTCCGGCTTTGTACCGTACTCAGGTTGGGTGGGATAAATTGTCGCCAAGCCATGAGATTCCGTTACGGTCTATGCCTCAGCCACAGCCCCAATATCCTATGCGCCGCGAAGCTAGCTCTCACGTCGCGGAAATCCTTGAGCAATTGGAATATCAGGGTGTTATTGAAACGTGTGTCACCAATGAATAATCCTTTATACACTGTAACTAAACCTGATGGGTCGTACCGCCTAGTTTTGGATTACCGGCATTTGAACTCTCATTGTCGGACTTGTGCTGTACAGAACACCCACAGTTATGCCCTCGTTGATAGTCTCGTGAGAAAAAGGTTTAAGACCACACTTGACATATCCAATGGCTTTTACAGCCATAACCTGTCCTCTATTAGTAGTCAGTGGGCAGCGTTTACTTCTGGCGGCAAACAAAAACAGTTTAAGAGATTAGCCATGGGCTATAAAAACAGCCCTGGCGTCTTTGCCGCACGTGTTGTCTCTCTATTGGAGAGCATTGACCCTGATGCGTACTCGTATGTTGATTATATCTATCTCACAGACGACGAGTTATGGCCGCATCTGTGTCTCGTTGATCGCATCATTGTTATGTTTGCTGACAACGGTTACAAATTCAACTTTGCGAAGTCCCACATTGCAGAGTATACAGTGTTTTTTTGGGCTAAGAGCTCAACAATCAAGGTCGAGGATTAGCTCCTCACTTCCTGTAGAAGTGAGCGTGTTTGCGTGCTCCAACAACACTGAAAAAGTTAGAATCTTTGCTGGGTTTTCTGAATTTCGGACGTACTTACATTCCCGATTATGCCCAGCATATCAAGCCGCTATATGCCTTGGTACAACCTACTTTTTCCAAATCGAGCTGGCTGCCAGAGCATTCAGCTATCTTGCAATCATTGCAGGCTGATCTTCTTGCTTCAAAATACTTACTGACACGTGATAACCACACTAACCTGGTGATAAGAATTCTGCCTGGCGCAGTTGGTTTCACATACTTGACGTTCAATGAGGGCGACACAGTCCCCATTGCCTACAAGTCACACCTGTACACATCGGCTGAACTGCGCTTTTCCACGGTTGAAAAAGTTTTGACTGCGGTGCAGATGGCGATTCTTAAAGAACGAGCGCTGTCGCAAGGGAAACGCATGTTGGTGGTTACACCATATCCTGCTCTGGAGGCTGTGACGAAAGCCAGTGTACCTAATTCTAAAGCTTTGCATCCACGTTGGGTACAATGGGCCACTTCGTTGACATCGCCAGATGTCACCTATATCTTTGATGCCTCATTGCAGACTCAGGAGTATTTGCAGTCTGAATTCGTTCATCCAGCTCCTCTGTCTTTTGCGCCCTCTTGAAGATTACCATTGTGTCATTGACACTGACGGTTCGGCGCAACCGGCGACGGGATCGAAGCATGCCTATTCAGCGGCCTGCGCAATTGTAGCGGGTACTTTCGTGAATGGAGAATTCAAGTCCGATGTCATGCATACGCAGTCATTGGGTGATTGTACCGCACAGTTGGCAGAGCTCCGTGCTCTCGTGCTTGCACTAGTTTGCTGATCCTCGGGTTACTACTCTTATAGTGAGTGACTCGTTTTACTGTGTTCAGTCTTTTAACGACAATTTGTTCTTTTGGTCTCAGAATGAATATCGAGATTCCAAAGGTAGCACAATCAAGCATAAAATGCTTTGGGTTCGAGTGGCAGAACTTAAGCAGACTCTGCCTCTCGTGAATGTAGTTCACACTCTTGGGCACCAGCGAGTTGGCGTCCACGCTGTCGGGAACAGCTTAGCTGACGAAGCAGCGAAAACAGCAGTGGCGACATATCTAGTAGCAGCAGTTACAAGATCCAAAAGTAAGATTGATGATGACATCTTGGCAGCTATTGCTGCGACGGAGAAGAGCAGTAATTACCCTAGAGGTTTCCCTTCTCTGTACCATTATCACTTAAGTCCTGATAACGTCGCGTATGCGAGAATTTACAACGTTGGTGACAGATTGATTCCCAACGCGGACTGCAGACCTTCCTTGATAACAGCGGCTCACAAAGGTATGGCCTCTGCCCATGCCGGCGTTTCAGCGACTGTTACTCTGTTACAACGTTATTGGTGGCGCGGGTTATATAAACGGGCTCGTACTTATGTTCTTGATTGTGACATTTGCCAGCAGATTAAACCTTCGACTGCTGCGCGACCACCACAATCTCAGTTGTACATATCTAATAAACCACTTGGGTGTGATTATCCAGATCACTGCGGTCCTTTCTCCTCTGATACTGCGTATAAGTACATCTTAGTGGCAGTAGATTCGTGCACACGTTTTCTTTGGGTATGGCCACAAAGGAGTGCTGATGCTCGCACTGTCATTAGGGATTTGCGTGTCTTTGTGGGAATTTTCGCATGTGGTGCCCTTCATTCTGACCAAGGTCCTGCGTTCGCCTCTAAGGCGTACAAAGAAGCCATGAGATCTTTGGGGGTCCTAGTCAAATTTTCGTCTCCATACCGGCCTGAGGGCAATAGTGTTGTGGAACGAATGAACCGTGACTTAAAGCAATCCCCGACAGCTAGGGTTTTAGGCACTGGCCGAAACTGGTTAGCCCATCTGTATAACATTCATCGTGCACTTAATAATCTCCCTAGAAGGTCTCTGGGTGGGAGGACCCCATACGAGATGCTCTTTGGCATAAAAATGTTTGTCCCGGATCTCGATGGTCTAGACATGGCGGCGTCGGCGGCGGCCGCACCCTTTGACGTAGATGATCACTGTGCTGTATTACAGAATCTACAAGAGACCAGAGACAATCTTGCAAAGGAACACTTGCCCTCCACATCTGATGCTGCGCTTCAGATTCCGGTAGTCAGCTGGCTACCTCGAGTTGGTGACCTGGTCCGTGAGAAGGTGTTGAACAAGGAGGAGTTTGGCCCCTCTTATCGTGCACCGGTTCCAGTGCTTGGCGTGCAGGGTACAAGAACAGTCATTTTACCTCCACTTCCTGGTCGCAAGGATAACAGGTACATCTCCAATGACAATGTCAAACTACAGCGAGTGGCTGATTCTTCTTAGTATGACTCCAGCGGTCTCTGTCCTGCAATGCTGAGAAATTCTGTTTTGGCTCCAGCTTCTACCACCGTGCCTGATGTTGCCATCGAGATGCATACAGTTAATAATCCTTTGTTGCCACCACCGGCTGGTGGTCCACCTGAAGATACTGAGTATGCTTATCCCACAGAAGTGTCATTGCCTGTTTTACAATCAACTGCAGTTAACCAGTCACGTTTCTCATTTGACACTAACTATCACTTCAAATGCCCCATCGAAAATTTCTATTTTTGCTGTTTGGTTTAAACGACATTTTTTAATTCCCCCTTGGACTTACATTTGGCTGGTGCTCATAAGTATTGTTTTGTTTATGTCCATTGGATTTGTGGTGGTATTTTTTCGTCTTGTAAATGGACACTATCTCACCGGGAGATCTACAATTAGACTAATTGATGGAACTTTGGCCCCCCACTCCTCATCACACATCATGAAGAGTGACCAGACTTTTGTGAATATTACTGCCTGGCCTGTGTTAGATGGGATTGTGTGGGATGCTGTAAAATTTCAAATTCATGGACCCTCTGAGGTTATTAATGTTCCCAATGTTCTTCGTGCTTCTATGGGTGATGATGTGAAACGAAACATCCGCTCTGATGATTGGGACGTTCAGGCCATAGAGGCACTGTTTTCTGATTTAAAATATTATGCTGCCTTTGATGCTGAAGATTTGTATTTAGACACTGCTAATTATGGGGAACTGTTTTGCTATCAACATTATGGCAATCATTTCCTACATAAGGCCAATACATTTCGGAATTTTGTAAATTATACGCAATGGGAACATTGTTCGGCGCCAATGCAAGGCAGCTCCAGCACATTGGTGAACAAATTTGCATATTTCACTGATTTCAGTGTTTCATAACCTGCCGCCTTTTATTTTAAACTGGCAGCAGAGTCTGCTTCGAAGGTTAGGCTGACACACACTAAATTGTTGTATTCCAAGTCCTTTATGGATGAATTGGCTATCGAGGGTTATGAGCTGTGGAAAGCTACTATTGATCTTAAATCTGTTTGGGGTTCCAAGACATGGCAGGTATGAGGAACAGAAGCTCTGCAGCGTGCCTGCCTCATCCCAAACCACATTATTTTTTAATTCTACTATTTTTCAAACCACCTGCTTTGGATTGGCTACTTCTAAAAAGATGAATTCCCCATCTATTCCTGATCTGGGTGCTTATCCTAATTGGTATAATCATACATATCTGTCCCTTGATATGTTGCAGTCATACATTACTAATACATCCTTCAATATGTCCAAGTTAAATCCGGAAGGATGGTTAATATGGCAAACGAGCTTAGATTCCTGTCAACATCGTTTTCAGGGTCTGCAACCTGGGTATACGCAGGTTCGAGTGGACCCCCGCTTTGAATCTTCCCATTCTGTTACTACCTACTGTGTGGGGAAGTTATGCCAAACTTGGCTGCAACATTCCACATTAGCTTCTGTTAAGCATCATTTATCAAAGTTGCATGAGAAAATAGATTTGAACGGTTTTGTCCTGTTGGTGGCAGGTCCAAAAGATGGGTGTATGCTATTTATAACTAGGTTTGGAAGTTATCGCAGATTGAAGTAGCTTCCAGATTGAGAGCCATTGATCAGGCCAATTTGGAGAAAGTACTAGCTGTTATCGATAATAGCATTAACACCCTTTCTTCCAGAATTTACACATTGGATAATATTGTTTCATCTGTTTTCGATATTGTGCAGGATGATCTGTCTGTGTTGTATCATGGTCAAAATCAATTGCGTTCTATAATGCAGTTTGCATGGACTTTGCAAACATTGAAAGCTGGGAAAGTTCCCTGGGACTACATGAATACATCATCTTTATTCCTTCCTTTTAATCTAACTGCGAAACAACAATTCATGTCCATGAAAGATGCAACATACTCATTATTGCATATTGAGAAGTTAGAGCCTTTGCCTTTCTCTGTGGCCGAATTAAACTCCGCTGTGTGGCTTATCCACGGGTTATCGAAATAAAGAGAGGGGAGAGGAGGATATGGCTAGGTTCGTCCTCCTAGGTACTTGTGAAACAAAAAAAGATCCGACATCAGGGATCAGAGAACCTAGCTAGATAGGAATGGAGGGGTCTACTTAGTAAGACGCACCTCAAATAGAGAAAAGAAAATACTTTTCTTGAGTCCACTCACTCACCAAAGGTTTCCCCTAGGTGACATGCTTCATCATTGGGGCCATCCCAAGCATCTACTGCTTGGGGCGTGCTGCGACTTGCGACAGTTACGTAGTGGCACTATTTAGTGAAGACTATGTGTAGTGCAGTGAGGGGGGAGTGGTGTAGGTTGATTAAAAATTACCTAGCTAGTGAGCGTAAATGAGTTTATTCTTGCTCCTAGTTGGTAAAGGATAAAAAGGGGGTTTAATAAAAGGGAAGAATTAGGTGATGTGCTAATAGTCCCTAATATTAATGGTCAGCAAGTTTCGAGGTTATCCCCTAAACCTCTTCTTCAGGACCGCATGGGGACCAGCCCCATGTGTACCACTCCGTGCAAAGACCTGTGATAAAGAGATAATAGTAAACACGCACTTCAGTGTCAGCGTAAATTACATACGGTTAGATTGAACACGTAGTATCTGGAGAAATACAAAAAAACATGCATGTTTTTATGCTGCCTGCCCATTGATGTCGTGGGCAGGTGATTCATCTTGGATCAAAATAAATCGTAGGTGATGGTGCTTGTTGGAAAACCCACTCCCACACTAGAAGGGGTGGTGGTGGTCTTCCGGACACACTGTGGTAGCTTGGCTCGAGTGGTCAGGAATCAGGCTCCGTGCTAAGCATACAACATACCCAAACAATAACCATGCGTGCATCCGTTCCAAAAACGACTCTACACCGTAAAAATTATGAAAATAACTCTCTTTATCTGCTTTTTCTCTTAGTTGCTGATTGGAGAAAATAAATAACAATCACAATATACAAACTTTTTAGAAAGTGCAGGACAAATAAATACTGGCTTAATGATTCAATAAATAGGGGTGATCATAAATACTGAAGGCATAAATAAAAGTGCAATACAGACAGGCAATTAAATATTCTGAGGCAATAAATACTGTAACCAATAAATATTGTGCATCAATAAATACTGTGGACCAATAAATACAGTGGAACAATAAATAGGTTAAATACAATAAATACAGTGCCCCTAATAAATACTTAAAAGCTGACAGTGACACTCATGGATTCAGATCACTTTTGAATTCCTAAGGGCTGATTTGGCCCAGGCACAGCTTGTGGGGATGTGGAAGGCTTGGGGGGGGTCTACTCCCTGGCTTGGTCAAGGCTGAGGCCTAAACTGAGGTAGATAAAGGGGGAAAATACCAGAGACCTGGCTCTCTCTCTCCACACAACTTCTCTAGATTAGTCCCAGTTCACCCCTGGCACAGTCAGGTTGGTTCCAGCACCTCCCTAGCCCCTTAGAGCAGTCTCTCAGGTCTCCACAGGGCCTTAGGCGCCCTCTACTCCACTTATTGCCCTTTTTCTGATGCTCCGACGCCGCTGGGGTCGTATCGATGCCGTGAGGCGGTTCCGGTTCGATGTCGGCGGCCTCGGCACAATGTCAGTTCTTTGACGACGCCGGCAGGCGGATCCGGTCTCGATGTCAGCGGCCTCGGTTCGATCTCGACCTCCGATTCGCTGGCGTCGGGCAGTCTTACTCGATGTCGACTTCGGGCGGCTCCGGTCCGATGGCGACCTCGGCTTCGATGACGTCGGCCGGCCTTGCCTCGATGTCGACTTCCGGCGGCTCCGGAGTGCGATCCTCACTCCCGACCTCCGGTGCTCCTCACAGGTTTCCGGCGACTCCGGAGTGCGACCTCCACTCCCGACCTCCGGCACGATTCTCACAGGTTCCGGCGACTCCGGAGTGCGATCCTCACTCCCGACCTCCGTTACCCTTCACCTCGGTCTCCGACGACTCCGGAGGGCGGACTTCACTCCTCCGATGACGCCGCTCACTCGACCTCCGGTGACTTCCTCCTCGACCTCTGGTATTCCTCACCACCTCTGACGGCGCCCTCTCTCGACCTCTGGCGGCTCCGGGTACGACGTCTGCTTTTCCAGTCAGCGCCGCTTCTCCACCTCGGGCTCCAGGTCTTAGGCTACTCGACGTCGGACTTCAGGGAAACCAGCTTCCAGGTCAGGATCTTGCTGTTCTCTTGTTTCTAAGGCCTGTTCCTGCTGTCCAGGTCCTCAGGATGGTTTTTCTGACTTCTTCCCACACAGGGCTCTAGGCTGGGCTCCGTCAGTAGGGACTAGTATCAAGGGTGGGTTTATGGACCCCACTCCAGGCACAAGTTTCCACCCCTGCTGCTTCACTCCTTCCTCCTTCACGTTTTTGCTGCTCACTCCTCACCAGTCAGGTGCCAACTGCCAGCTCCAACTGCCAACTCTCTCTCTTAGCTTCCCAACATTCTAAACCGCCTCCAACTGTCACAGGGTTCTGGAATGTTCTGGAAGGTGCTGGTAGGTTCCAGTGGATGCTGGTGATGTCACAGGTGGCCACCATTTTGTGCTTCAGGCCCTCAGACAGAAGTTTCAGGGGTAGGTAAAATGGCTCCCTGAATCTGCAGCAACACTAAAAAGTCTGGTGGTTCCCAAAAAGGAAAAATTCAAACAGGGTTTGAGGCAAAAGTGGGACAAAATAAATAATGATGAGGAGGGACCACCCAAAGGGCTGACAGGTCTAACACGCGTCCCCCCCAGCTGAAAGTGGGGAGAGCTACCCAACCCCTTGGGAGTTCTCATCACTAAGGCGGAAATACCTTGAGAGACCGTCTGCATTGGCGTGGTCCACTCCAGGCCGATGTTCCACCTGAAAGTCCATCCCCTGTAGGGAAATAGACCACCTCAACAACTTGGGATTCTCCCCCTTCATTTGCATCAGCCAACGAAGGGGTCTGTGGTCGGTCTGAACTAGGAAGTGCGAGCCAAACAGGTATGGCCGCAACTTCTTCAGAGCCCATACCACTGCAAAGGCTTCACGCTCTATTGCACTCCACTTCTGTTCCCTGGGAAGTAGTCTCCGGGATAGGAAGACCACGGGTTGATCCAGACCCTCTTCGTTGAGCTGCGATAACACTGCCCCAATGCCATGTTCTGATGCATCTGTCTGGACAATGAACTCCTTGGAAAAGTCTGGGGCCCTTAAGACCGGGGCCTCGCACATGGCTTTCTTCAATCTCTCAAAGGCTTGCTGACAAGCCTCCGTCCAGACTACCCGTCGAGGTTGTTTCTTGGACGTGAGCTCCGTGAGGGGGGCTACGATGGTACCGTACCCCTTCACGAAGCGGCGGTAGTATCCCGTGAGGCCCAAAAATGCTCGGACCTCAGTCTGTGTCTTGGGGGGTTCCCAGGCCATGATGGCCTCGATCTTCGCCTGGAGGGGTTGCACCGCTCCCCTACCCACCAAGTGTCCAAGGTACACTACCGACCCCTGCCCGATCTGGCACTTGCTGGCCTTGATCGTCAATCCAGCTTGTCTCAGGGCCTGGAGAACAGCTTGCAGGTGACGCAAGTGATCCTCCCAGCTGTTACTGAAGACGGCTATGTCATCCAGATAAGCAGCAGAGAAACTCTCTATTCCGGTGAGGATCTGGTTTACCAGGCGCTGAAACGTGGCAGGTGCGTTCTTGAGCCCAAAGGGCATCACACAGAACTGGTAGTGGCCATTGGGCGTGGAGAAGGCTGACCTTTCCCTTGCTCCATCAGTCAAAGAGATCTGCCAGTACCCAGAAGTAAGGTCAAAGGTACTTAGATATTGGGCAGCTCCCAGCCGGTCAATCAATTCATCCGCCCTAGGGATCGGATGAGCATCAGTTTTGGTCACTGAATTCAGTCCCCGATAGTCCACACAGAATCTCAGTTCTGGTTGGGCACCCGGTGGTGCAGCTTTTGGTACTAACACCACCGGACTGGACCAGGGGCTGCTAGAAGGTTCGATCACTCCTAGCTCCAGCATCTTAGTGACTTCACTATGAATGCTGGCCTTCACCTTGTCTGACATCCGGTAGATCTTGGACTTCACAGGTGGGCTGTCTCCTGTGTCCACGTCATGGACGCACAGGTGAGTCCTACCCGGGACAAGGGAGAACAACGAGGAGTACTGCCCCAGGACCTGGCGACAGTCCTCCTGCTGTTCAGGAGTTAGAGATGGGGAGAGAATCACTCCCTCCACCGACCCATCCTTCTCTTGAGACGCAAACAGATCAGGGAGAGGCTCGCTTTCCACGTCCTCTCCTCCGTCAGTCACCATCATCAAGATGACTTCGGGCCTCTCATGGTGGGGTTTGAGGCGGTTGGCATGCAGCACCCGCAGGGGCTGACGAGGGGTCTTCAGGTCCACCAAGTAGGTAGCCTTACCCTTCTTCTCCAACACCTCAAAGGGTCCTGACCAGCGATCCTGGAGGGCACTAAGCTCTCCCGGTTCGATCACCCACACTTTCTGGCCAGGCTCCAACTCCACCGGGTGAGCATTGTGGTCATACCACGCCTTCATTACTGCTTGGCTGGCTTCCAAGTTGTCAGAAGCTTGCTTCCACAACTTAGCCATTTGGCTCCGGAAGGCCAGCATGTAGCTCACCACATCCTGGGGAAGCTTTCTGGGAGTTCTTTCCCATCCGTCTCTCACCAGGTTGAGAGGTCCACGTACAGGGTGCCCATACAGAAGCTCGAAGGGGCTGAAGCCCACTCCCTTCTGTGGCACTTCCCTGTAGGAAAAAAGTAAACAGGGTAGGAGGACGTCCCATTTCCTCCGCAGGCTTTCAGGCAGACTTCTGATCATGCCCTTCAAGGTTTTGTTAAACCTCTCCACCAGACCATTGGTCTGGGGGTGGTAAGGAGTGGTGAACCGGTATGTCACTCCACACTCCTTCCACATCGCCCGCATATACGCTGACATGAAGTTGGTCCCCCTGTCGGACACAACTTCCTTGGGAAAACCCACTCGGGTAAAGATTCCCATCAGGGCCCTTGCCACAACAGGTGCTGTTATGGTCCTCAGAGGTATTGCCTCTGGGTACCGTGTGGCATGATCCACCAGAACCAGGATAAACCTGTGACCAGCTGTCGTTGGCGGATCTAACGGACCCACAATGTCGATGCCCACCCTTTCAAAGGGGGTGCTAACGACAGGAAGTGGTTCCAGGGGAGCTTTCAGCTTCACCCCTGTCTTCCCACTGGCTTGGCAAGACACACATGTCCGACAGTAGGTATCGGACGACACTTTCATCTGAGGCCAATAAAAGTGTGGGACAAGACGGGCGAAGGTCTTGTCTTGCCCCAAGTGTCCTGCCAATGGTATCTCGTGAGCCAACTCCAGAAGGAAGGCTCGATAACGTTGAGGAACTACCAAGGCTCGTGACGATCCATGTAGGGGTGCCTTGGGTTCACTGTAGAGGAGGCCATCCTCCCAGTAAACACTGTAGTTCCCTTCAACGTTCCCTGCTGCCTGGGCTTCGGCCTGTCGCCTCAGCCCCTCAAGGGTAGGGCACTCCCTCTGGCCCTGGCAGAATTCCTCCCTGGACGGGCCTCCCTCCACGTGCCACTCGGCCGGGATGGGTAGGTCCTCCAGGTTGGTAACGTCCCCCACCGCAGACTCCTGGTCCACCACCTCCGGTGGCCTATCCGTCCTACGGGGTGGGGACGCCGAGGCAGGCTCCTCCTGTCCTCGGTTCTTCCCTTGACTGGCAGCTGGCTGGGCCTTTGTTCCAGGCTCCAGCCGGAATGAACTCCCTCTTCGGGTAGACGCGGACCTTGTGCTAACACAGGCCCAGTCAGGTGTACCCAGCATCTCGGTGTGAGTCCGGTATTCCACCTCCTTCCAAGCGTTGTGCTCCATGTCATTCCCCAGCAGACAATCGACTGGCACGGCAGGGCTTACGGCAACTCGAAGTGAACCTGCAACCCCCCCCCCCATTCAAAGGGAACCTCGGCCACTGGATAGTGGCCTGTTCTGCCGTCAGCCATCGCGGCTGGGTGGAGTACATCGGGAATTACCTGCTCTGGAGACACCAGTTGGCTACGCACCATAGTCATACTGGCTCCTGTGTCTCTCAGAGCCTCCCCTCTTTGGCCGTTGATGGTGACCCATTGCCCATACTTTGCGGTATTTGCGGGCACCTGGATCTTAGGAACCATCTCCCGTTCTCCCAGGGACACTAAAGTGACACCCGCCCACTCCCTTCCCTTAGTTAAGGGCATCTCCTCCCCGAGCACTACACTAGCTACTCCGGGGGTCTTTCCTCCAATGGGAGGGGGTGGTCGCTTCAGACACTTCGGATCTCCTTTATAGTGTCCAACGCCACCGCACTCGTAGCAATGGACAACCCTTGGCTGCTGACTCTGGCCAGGATTAGGGTTTCTGGGTGGGTTAGCCCTAGGGGTGAATCCTGTTCCCTTCCCTTGGAAGTTATTTTGGGGGCTTTTGGAGAACTCCTTTTTCTTTTCCCCTCCCTCTTTCTTCTGGGGGGCGCCCTGTCCGGCCTTTTGTGTATCCCCTCCAGTCCCCCTTGTGGACACCCGGGTACTAGCCCAAATGTCCGCCTCCTCAGCAAGCTTCCGGGGACTGGTCAGCTTGCTATCCACCAGGTGTTGCCGCAGTTCAGGGAAACATTTCTCGAGCAGGTGTTCCTTCAGTACTAGGTCAAACAACCCCTCGTAGTTCCTCACTTCACTGCCCTGAATCCAACCTTCAAGTGCCTTCTTTGCATAGTCCAGGAAGTCCACCCAATTCTGCGTGCCCAGTTTGTGACTACCCCTGAACTTCTGTCTGTACTTTTCAGGTGTTAGTCCAAACTTTCTGATGAGCGCCAGTTTCATGGTGGGGTAGTGGGTCTGCTCATCCTCCTCGAGGGCCAATAAAGCATCCCTACCAGCTGGAGGCATGTACTTGTACAATCCCCCTCCCCAGTACTTCTCTGGAACCCCATGGGCCCTCAACGAGACCTCATAGGCCGCTAGCCACTTGGCGATATCGTCGCCCACTCCATAGCTAGCTACTATGTCCTTTGGCAGGTATGGTTTAGGTTCCCTGGTGATCTCTTGGGTTTGGCTGCCACCATTAGGAACAGGTTGTGCCCCGATTCTCAAGATCTGAAGATCTATTTCTTTCAGTCGCAATTCATGGGCCATCCTCTGCTCCTCCTTCTCCTTCTCCAGCCTTGCTAAGTCCCATGTGAGCTGTCTTTTCTCCCTCCGGTCTGTTAACTCCACCTCAGACAAGCCACCGCTAGAGGCACTGCTGCCCTTCCTAGAAATGGTTCTGGGCCCTGCTGACAGGTTCCCCACCTCAGGTTGGTACGTCTCAGCCCCCTCGGGGTCAGGCTCTCCATCCCTGTCTTCCTCCTCAGCCTTGCTTTCTCGGCGTGCCTCCCCCCAAGCCCTTAAGCTGGTTTGGAGTGCACCCTTCTTTGCTCCTGGGGGACAGTACACCCCCTCCCGCTGGCAAAACTCCCTGAGTTGGGCCACAGTGTACGTTTCTAGATTTTCTAGGACAAACTCCATCTTGCCCACTCAGGTTAGAGGACAGGTTTTTGTGCAGTAACTATGCAGGGGGGTACCTTTAATAATACCTCCTCCCACCACCAGAGTAAATTTGGAAAAAACAAAAACCCACAATTAGGAAGGCCGCTCTTGAGAAAACTCCCGGTGTAGGCCTATGGACTACCCACAGTTATTGTTGAGTATGCGTAGGCACAGCTCTATCCCACCACTGAACACCAATTTATGTTGGAAAACCCACTCCCACACTAGAAGGGGTGGTGGTGGTCTTCCGGACACACTGTGGTAGCTTGGCTCGAGTGGTCAGGAATCAGGCTCCGTGCTAAGCATACAACATACCCAAACAATAACCATGCGTGCATCCGTTCCAAAAACGACTCTACACCGTAAAAATTATGAAAATAACTCTCTTTATCTGCTTTTTCTCTTAGTTGCTGATTGGAGAAAATAAATAACAATCACAATATACAAACTTTTTAGAAAGTGCAGGACAAATAAATACTGGCTTAATGATTCAATAAATAGGGGTGATCATAAATACTGAAGGCATAAATAAAAGTGCAATACAGACAGGCAATTAAATATTCTGAGGCAATAAATACTGTAACCAATAAATATTGTGCATCAATAAATACTGTGGACCAATAAATACAGTGGAACAATAAATAGGTTAAATACAATAAATACAGTGCCCCTAATAAATACTTAAAAGCTGACAGTGACACTCATGGATTCAGATCACTTTTGAATTCCTAAGGGCTAATTTGGCCCAGGCACAGCTTGTGGGGATGTGGAAGGCTGGGGGGGGGGGGGGGTCTACTCCCTGGCTTGGTCAAGGCTGAGGCCTAAACTGAGGTAGATAAAGGGGGAAAATACCAGAGACCTGGCTCTCTCTCTCCACACAACTTCTCTAGATTAGTCCCAGTTCACCCCTGGCACAGTCAGGTTGGTTCCAGCACCTCCCTAGCCCCTTAGAGCAGTCTCTCAGGTCTCCACAGGGCCTTAGGCGCCCTCTACTCCACTTACTGCCCTTTTTCTGATGCTCCGACGCCGCTGGGGTCGTATCGATGCCGTGAGGCGGTTCCGGTTCGATGTCGGCGGCCTCGGCACAATGTCAGTTCTTTGACGACGCCGGCAGGCGGATCCGGTCTCGATGTCAGCGGCCTCGGTTCGATCTCGACCTCCGATTCGCTGGCGTCGGGCAGTCTTACTCGATGTCGACTTCGGGCGGCTCCGGTCCGATGGCGACCTCGGCTTCGATGACGTCGGCCGGCCTTGCCTCGATGTCGACTTCCGGCGGCTCCGGAGTGCGATCCTCACTCCCGACCTCCGGTGCTCCTCACAGGTTTCCGGCGACTCCGGAGTGCGACCTCCACTCCCGACCTCCGGCACGATTCTCACAGGTTCCGGCGACTCCGGAGTGCGATCCTCACTCCCGACCTCCGTTACCCTTCACTTCGGTCTCCGACGACTCCGGAGGGCGGACTTCACTCCTCCGATGACGCCGCTCACTCGACCTCCGGTGACTTCCTCCTCGACCTCTGGTATTCCTCACCACCTCTGACGGCGCCCTCTCTCGACCTCTGGCGGCTCCGGGTACGACGTCTGCTTTTCCAGTCAGCGCCGCTTCTCCACCTCGGGCTCCAGGTCTTAGGCTACTCGACGTCGGACTTCAGGGAAACCAGCTTCCAGGTCAGGATCTTGCTGTTCTCTTGTTTCTAAGGCCTGTTCCTGCTGTCCAGGTCCTCAGGATGGTTTTTCTGACTTCTTCCCACACAGGGCTCTAGGCTGGGCTCCGTCAGTAGGGACTAGTATCAAGGGTGGGTTTATGGACCCCACTCCAGGCACAAGTTTCCACCCCTGCTGCTTCACTCCTTCCTCCTTCACGTTTTTGCTGCTCACTCCTCACCAGTCAGGTGCCAACTGCCAGCTCCAACTGCCAACTCTCTCTCTTAGCTTCCCAACATTCTAAACCGCCTCCAACTGTCACAGGGTTCTGGAATGTTCTGGAAGGTGCTGGTAGGTTCCAGTGGATGCTGGTGATGTCACAGGTGGCCACCATTTTGTGCTTCAGGCCCTCAGACAGAAGTTTCAGGGGTAGGTAAAATGGCTCCCTGAATCTGCAGCAATACTAAAAAGTCTGGTGGTTCCCAAAAAGGAAAAATTCAAACAGGGTTTGAGGCAAAAGTGGGACAAAATAAATAATGATGAGGAGGGACCACCCAAAGGGCTGACAGGTCTAACAGTGCTCATGACTGTAACTTAGAATAGGTGTAGAAATTCAGTGCAGTCTGATAAAACACATATGAAAAACATATGTAAAAACAAATAGACATTACACTCGTGATGGGACATCCGACATAACAGACACAACATAAAACATATATAGTGGCTTATGGACCTACTTAGTAGTAAATCAAAATTAGCCTCATGGTCTGCCAGGGGTGGAGGAGCCTAAATAACCCTAGGAGAGAGTGGGGGGGTTATAAAACTCAGAGTTGGTATGGCGTTAAAACCCTGCAAAACGGACAAAAGTTGAAGTTAGTGAAAAAAAGCATAAATAGGCTCGAGGTTGGATTTGAGCCCTAGGCGCAGGAGAGAGAAGCTTACTTGACTTGGCTTGCCTCCGTCAACTTGACCTACTGGTTCCCATCGGCGGACTGCATCTTAGCGTGTCTTGGGTTCCAGCGGTCTAAATACTCTGAGGTTAGAAAATGCATTGTCACCGGTTCGTGGGGAAAAGGAGCTGGACCGCGTGTAGCACTTCGTCTATAGCGGCCATCTTGAGTGTAGTAGTGAATGCGTTTGGTCTATCAAAATGCGGATAAGGGTTATAAAATTATTGTAAATGGTGCGTATGGGTCAGGGACACATTAACAATAAGAAATAGGGAAATATTACAAAAAGCGAACGAAGGCGGGTCTCGAACCCAGGAGGTCGAGAAAGAGTCGTCTTTGTAGTATGACGATCCTGATAAAGTGGCAGCCCTTTTAGCCTAGTTGGCTATGGAAAGGAAAAAATAGGAAAAAATAGTCCCAGGCACGATGGCAGAAGGTGGGCACTGGTTCATAGCTTAAAAAAGGAAAAAAGGGGAGGGAGAGGATCGATGTGGAATAATAGAGGAAAAATTAAAGGAATAATTAAGGAAAAAAATTAATGGAAAAAAAAATAATTAAAAGAGAGCTGCAAGACACTGGCAATAAAAGTGCACAAATAATGCAAAAGGTTTTTTTTAATAAAAAGATTTAAGCAAATAATTAAGGAAAAAATTAAGAAAAAGGGACTAGGGGTTAGGCAAAAATCAAATGATTAGAAAATTTAAAAGGAAAAAGAAAAAATGCAAAACAAGTCAGCGAGATTAGACCGGTTTATCTGACAAATTGGCCCCACAGGATATTGTTGTTGTTTAGTCCTTTGGTATCGGTGCGCAGTTTGAAGACCCAGTGTTGTTCTTTTTCCAGCAGTCTATGCTCAAGGTTGTCACAAGGTTTTATATGCTCCAGGACCACCCACCTCATGTCGTTAGGTGTGTGTTGCCTGTCATTAAAATGTGCTGTCATTCTGGTACTTGCTCTATGGCATCGGATGTTGCTGCGGTGTTCACAAATCCTTGTGCTCACCTTCCTAGTTGTCATGCCCACATAGTGGAGATTGCAGGAGCATGTGATCAGGTAGACTACACCCACTGTGTTGCATGTCGTGAAATTTCTGAGTTCCCATGTCGTGCCTATATTGAATTGGACCGTTTTTGTGGTGGAAGTCAAGTGGCACACACTGCAGTTATGACAAGGGTGATGGCCTGTAGGTAAAATGCTTATGGTCTTTTGCATGTTCCTCTGGTTGGCTCTTGGACGTGTGTGTACCAAGAGGTCACGTAGATTCTTTCCCCTCCTATGTGAAAACATGGTTGTAGGGATATCAAGGTTGCCGCTGTTAAGGATCCTCCAATGTTTTTTTACCATCTTGGTGATTTTGTCCGACACTGTGCTAAAAGTGGTGATGCAGATTGGTCTCCTGTCTTTTTCGGTTTCCTGTTTAACGTAAGTTTCAAGGAGAGCATCTCTGTTGTTATTTTTTGCTCTCTTCTTTGCTTTATTGATGACGTGGGAGGGATACTTTCTGTCTTTCAATTTCTTTGCCAGGTCTCTAGCCTGTTCCTCATAGTTACTAGTTTCCGTGCAGTTTCTCCTTAATCTGAGGAATTGGCCAAGTGGTAGGTTCTCTTTGAGGTGTCTTGGATGGAAAATGTCGTAGCAAGAGACAGTTCTTCGCAGTGGGTTTAAAATGAGTAGTAGTTTTTAGATGTCCTTCAGCGGCGTAGATGTTGAGGTCTAGAAAGGTAAGCTCAGACCTGCTCATTGTGTGTGTAAATTTGAGGAAGGGGTCTTGTAAGTTCAACCATTCTAAAAACAGATTGGCCACTCTTTCATTGCCATTCCATATTACTAGGATGTCATCTATGTACCTCTTCCATTCGATGATCAGGGGCCGAAAGGTATTGTTGTCCGAAAGGATCTTGTGTTCTTCCATGTGGTAGACATACAAACCCGCTACACTAGGAGCGAAGGTGCTGCCCATACTGGTCCCGTGTTGTTGTTGGAAGATGGTATCTTCGAAACGGAAGAAAATTTCTGTGAGGGCCCATTTGCAACATTCCAAAACCAAATGTCGCGGTGTATGGTAAGGCCAGGATGCTCCATAGAGAATGTCTTCTAGGATGTCCAAGGTTGCCTTATGTGGTAGGCTTGTGTAGAGGCTTTCCACATCAAGACCTATGAGAATGTTGTTACTGGGGTCAAAGGGTAAGTTTTTTAGGAGGGATGGGACTGCTTTTGTGTCTTTGAGGTAAGTATTGGTATTCTGAATGAGTGGCCATAGGAACGCATCCGCAAATTTAGATAGTGGTTCAAGGATGGAACCGATACCTGAGACGATGGGACGTCCCGGGGGGGTTCTCCAACCGTTTATGGATCTTAGGTAGTGTGTAGAAGTATGGCATTGTGGGGTGGTTGTTGATCAAGAAATCACCCTCTTGTTTAGTTATCCAATCGTGGGCCAGGGCTTCTTTCACCATGCTGGTTATTCCGATCCGTATACGTTCGGTAGGGTCTTCTGTGATACGTTTGTAGTTCCTCTCGTCAGATTGGAGTCTGAGGCATTCTGAACGATGCAGTGCCAAGAGATTAGCGAACAATCTTTTTTGAGCAATTTATCCTGCTGGAAAATTAAAGGCTCATTGCGTACAATGAGTCCTCTGGGAGCAGCGTTAACTCTGAGGTATTCTGTCATCATTACTCCATGTATGATTGTTTTCACATGGTTCCTTTTTAGTTCAGTGAGTTCATCCCAGCACTGAGAAGCCTCATTGCTGCTTCCAGGTGTTGGATCTACCAGGGGGATCATGGAAGATATAATTCTCTTTACTTCTTCCTCAGTGTATGTTAGGCCTGTTATTCCCGCCATGTTTTAGAATGGTTTTCCTACTTTATTTGCGTGCAACCTGTTTTTCATTGCCTAGATTGTCCTTTCGAATGGGCTCTGGATTTGTGCTTGTCAAACTCGGTGTCTCCTGCCCCGGATTATGATCGACTGATGAGTCCCTTAGTGGCTCATGAGTTGGACTGTTCTGGTATCAGGATTATGGCCAGTGGAGCGGCACATGGAGTCCTAGGGAATTGGGACATCTGTACGGCAGCGTATGACTTCTTGGCAGGAAGTTATCTTGAAGAACACGCAAGTTGTCCTCTGATTGTGCTAGAGGCTCCAGTTGACGAGGAACATGTATGTTCGTTTGCCTTGCTGGACTGGATGGGAGAAACTTTTTCAGACCATTCTAATAACTTACTCTTGGAGGCTGTCGCTACTTATTGTGCTTACACGTTGATGGATAAATTGGAAGTCGTCCAACTATCCTTGTACGTACTTTACATTTTTTTTTGGAGTCACCATTTAGGCTCTCCTGCTGAGCCTTTTAATATGTTGCATTTTTTTTTTCTTCTAGTTTTTTTTTCATCATTTTTTTTTCCCGTTGCGTTTTCACACTTTTCACTCCCATTTCTATGGATTTCCAATACATGCACTTGGTTCTGTCACTGTCGAATTTGAAATCTGCGTTCATCATTTGTATCCCTATTTTGTTTGTGGTCCGATCAAGGGGGGGGTGTAGTGGAGATGAAGTTTTAGGTACATACATTGCTATGTCAGCATAAGCGTCTTAGAAATAGAAAGGCCATCTTGCCACTTTTGCACACAACACTGCAAATAGATGTTATTATTTGAAAACTGCTTGCTTGCCTTTTCTTCACATGAGAACTGTCTGTTGTTCACATCCCTAGACGTGCACTGCGACCTTGGTCTGAACATTAGGTGCAGAAACAGTCTGAGCCAACAAACAATGTACGTTTTGGAGTTCAGGTTGATCGGCCCACACTCTAGCCATAACACGCACACAGCTGCAAATACTTAAAAGTCGAGCGCCTTTAATTTTGCAGTTTGCATGCATTACACACACATTCTGGAGAATAACTTTTCCAGGCGCAGAGCAAAGCTGATCCTGTGATGTGATTCACCTAAGCTGATCTGTACGGTATGGGGTTCCCCATTCAAACCTAGAGACCTTCTATTAGTCTAATACTAGCTTACTCGTGAAGGGAGGGTGGTGGTATTCCACTATCATTTCTAATATGATTTCTCCCTTCATTTTCTATGGTATTGTAACAATGCTGATGGTTTTAATTTTAATCATTTGTCTGCTTATGTTAGCTAAAGTACTACATCTTAGGACACGTAGTTTATAAAATAAATGTTTTAAACTTTACTGTGTCTCTGATTACTCTTGTTGTGGACTGATATGAGAATAATAACGAACAGGTATTTCTGATTCCCACCATTCCTGAGAGTACTCTAAGTCGCTTGTTCTGGGTTGTCTATACATTGGTAGCTTCGAGATGATACGGAGAACGAATGGGACACTGATGCTAGTCGGATAGGGGTTCTAGGTACTGAGGTGAGTTTTTGGTACACCGCAATTCACTGAGGTCCCGGTTTCCTGCGCATAGTTCTGTGCATGAGCAGAATCCATGCAACAGGGTATGTCTCCGTTACTGATGCGGAAAATACGATTCCATACACATTTTGTTTTACATATAGAGATGTCCATTTTAGATGCGAAAGCGACACAAATGCAGTGTTATGAATTTTACATCATTTTTATTATCCCACTACAAAAAAACCCCCAGCTGTTTGTGCATTTCAGACTTAGTTGTTTCCCGAAAGCGCATGGCATACAGACTGTAAGTGCACTCCAGATGTATTAATGGCCCGTGAAATCATATTTCATGAATTGATGTTCTCAAATAATTTTTCCAATTGTGACATCCGCCTTTTTTGTAACTAGATAAAAGAGCCCATCTGTACTCTGTGTGCTAACCCTTCACTGGATAGAGCTTACAACCCACCAGGGTTGCCCTTTGGTGGCACGCTTCATCATAGGATTCCTTCTGTTCCGCTGCAGAAAGAGGCATGGAGCGATCTGCGAGTTACGCTGAAGCACTAAGTAGTATGCTCTAGATGATGAAAGGAGTGGGAGGGGTTTATGTGAGAGTACCTGCTGGTAGGCAAGTGATACTTCTAGTCCTTCTAAAGGTCTACATCCTTAAAACCAATCCCCCTGACTTTTCTCAGGACCAAGGATCTAACTCCCTGACTCCACTCCTAAAGTGGTGCTGACGCAAAGTGACTGCCCACACTCTGCATGCTAATGATAAAAAAGATTTTTTACACCCACTTGGTTTCACAGCTTGGCAACCCGTAATATATGAGAGAGTTAGCCTGCCAAAGCTTTGGCAGAAAACAAGAAAATGAAGTGCGCTTATACTGATTAAATTAAGCGCCTTGTATAGGCTTGCTAAATATTCTCAAAACATCACCTTGTTGCGATTAGTCATGTGAGCTAGAATATAATGTTGACTTGAGGTGAGCACATCTAGTGAAACAGTGATCCCTGTGACAAAACACAAGACACAAAAATGAACGTAGCACAAAACACTACATACACAAATGAGGAAAAAGTATTGCACCATAGGTCCTCCGGTGGCAAGGCGGGTCTGTAGTCACACTCTATGGGGTAAAAAAACAGATCATGGCCATCATGTCATGATCGTAGATTGTGGCTGTATTGGAGAAAGAAATTATGCTGTATTGGCACCATAACTGCTATGCTGTACTCACTGCTTCAAAGCGTACCCTCGGCCAATTCACCTAAGAAACCGTACCAAAATATTACCGTCCTCACCCTCATGCACAGGTTAAATACTGTATGCCGGTTTGCAGGTGTGTGGACGGTGCGTCCTAGCTGCAATGTATACAGCTGCAAGCAACTAGACCGCTTGCTCGTTTCAAAGATGGCGGCCGTGAGTAGAAATACTTCCTGGTTCCACTTGCTGTAAAAAGGGCTGAAGATATGCACATATACAGAAGGTTTTACTGCCAATGGCTGAAAGGTAACAAGCATTTACAATGTAATCGGTCCTCTTATTTGTGAACGTTATTGGTGTTGTAAATGATATTGTCTTGTGTTTTTTTGTTTGTAGAGGAGTGGATGCATGTTGTTTGTAATGGAATTATGTGGTTTGAATTGGATTGTTAGTTATGGAATTGTGTGGTGTGTAGTGTATTTATGTGGTATGGTGAATTGATATGGGGTAGAGTTGCATAAATAGAAAGGAAGATTGAGAGGGATAAGTAGCTTGTGTATTAAGTAGAGATAGAGCACCAGAAATAGTGTGTGAGAAAGAAGTGGAGAAAAGGTTGTAGATGTAATAAGGGGCGGCGTTTGTGTACTCAGAAGAGACCGAAAGGAGGAAAGTGCATTTGTGGTTTAGAGATTTTAAAAAGTTATTGTAAAGCAATTGTGCTGAAAGACCTTAAGTGAACTAATATGAGAAATGCTGGATTATTGAGCGAGAGAGGCGAGAGAGAGCGAAAGAGAGTAGTGTGAGGAGTATAGAGGGAGATTTCCCAAGATAAACAAGAAATGATTGTGTTTTTCAGTAGATCGGGCAGCTTTTAGTCCACTGGGCAAATTATAAACAGCAGATGCCAACATATACTGCGTTAAAGTGCTGAATAATAATAATAATAATAAAAAAGTCCAATGAGGGAAAGTGTACAATACAATAATAGAACACCAGTGCTGTGAACTGAATCGGCTTTAACTATATACTTTTTCGTATTTAGCTTAATGAAAATTGGCAGTACAGCATGAAGTTTCAGCTTGCAGTGTTATTATTTTATTTCTGGGGTTGTAGGCAGAGTCCTCGGAAATCATACCCCCTGGCCCTCTCACTCTTCTTTTTAGGTCTCACCTAGCGATGCAGCGCATGCGCTGTCGCCTTGGCGAGACCTATAGTCGTCGGTTTGGTGGCCGAAGGGGGACAGGGATGTGCACGTTCACGGCACCCGGACAGCCCATGTGCATGCTCACGGCGTCTCTAACGACACAGGCAGCAGAATAGACGCACTCCCTTGCAGAGAAATGGCCCGGGATACTTCCTCTTGGATCTCCCAAACTTCCCCGATCTCTCAAAGGCGGGGGGGAAACAGAGATGCTACTGAGGGCTGTGTTAACCCACCTTCCAATTGTACAGAGCCGTATGATGTATTTGGCAATGTTTTCTTTCCTCCACCAAGTTCTCTACTGATTTTGCCAGGACCCACAACGGTCTTCACTTCCTTGATTGTCTTGGCAGCGGCTGGAGGTGGATTGTCGATGAGAGTCCCTCCCGCCGCAGCTCCGACAGTCAGTGGGCCGGCAGTTCACGTCTTTGCTGCTTTTCCTCCTCGCCCTGCCATGACTTCCACAGGATATGCTCTCCTACACACCACAGCCAGACACCGGTACTGGCGAGAAAGTGAATGACTCTGGAAATCCTGTCTGCAATCCGGTAAGTCAGCCCGGTGCGCAGGTGCCCAAAGCTTAAACCAAACGGACATAGATCAAGCAAGCGGACCATGGGGGAGGGGAAAGCGGGGAGAAGTGCGTTGGGTCAGACAGTCACCAGCCTTGCTCCACCTGCAGTCTGTTTTCTGGTGATGATAAAGAAGGTTGTTTTCTTATTTGATTATATGGTGGGCCTAGATGCCTTTGCTTCTTCCTCTCAAGTTTCAATCAACTATAGAATTAGACTGCATAAGAAGTTTGGGAGGTTAATTGCTTGAATGAGTAAGCATCACCAGGGATTTCATATAAGGAATTGACACAAAAATATTGCACAGAATTGTAATCGTATGTTTGGTAAATCCCTAATAACTTTCTACTGTAGACTGATACCGGCATCATTGGTGTGATGTCACTTTAGGGAATTTTAAGACCATTTTCTCCTCAACTGTGCTAACATTGCTATAGTTTATCTCGACTGTAAGTCCGATGTTACCCAACTCAATGGTATTACTTTAATTGACCTCAGAAAGATGAATTTTAATTGGATTTTAATCAGAGGCATTCAGGTTAGACACATTGCTCAACAATCGATACATAAATCCATTTAACTATTTTGATAGTTACTGTCAACTTGTTTTAATGTACTGTGGGAGAGCATTCCTTTAGCACCTGAGGTAGCAAAAGGTCTTTATGGCAGCACGGACGTCATTTAGGGGTCACCAGGGGTTGCAGCTGTGGCCATTGCCTTGACCCTTCTACCTCTGGCACTGCCTTTGCGACCCCTTGCCCCAGAAGTGGCAAAGTCAGTGCCTGGAACACAGAAGCAGCTCACTCTAATGAACATTGTTTGGAGCTCCATTTTCATGATTTCTGTCAAGTTTTAAACCACAAATAGTAAATAATATTCACTATTAGTGCAAGAAAAACTTGAGTATTATAAGCAGGAATATGACCCTAGCTAACAGCTAAGGTAAGAAAAAATGCTTTTAAATGTATGTTGTATGCATGCTTGTAGGAGTGTTTATCTGAGAGTGTGCAAATGTGTGTGTATGCTTAAGCATGTGTTTGTGTGACTCAAAGTAAAAATCAAATGATGTGTGATGTCACTTTCGCTACAGCTGGCATTTTGGTGAATTGACGCCCATGTGTGGAAGGCACTTGGTTTTAGGGTTGGGATGATGTTTACAATAGTTTCAGGCTTTGCTGGTGAGAAGACAAATTATCTCACTATTGTAGGGGGTTCCATGAGAGAACAGATGAGAACAGGTGGGCTAGCCAAACAATTAGCAGGGAGAGCCGAGCCAGAGCTGAGCCAAGGGTCTGACTTGAATCTTAGAGCATTGCACGAGCCGAACCCTGAAAATATTTATAGGGCACATTATAGCACTGCACTGAGAAGTACTTGTTAAAAGGGATAGTATTGTACAACTGGTAGTCTGAACTCACATATTTTGTCAAAGTTTTTTTTATTCAGCCTCAAAAGCAGATACAGCAACATGAAGGCAGTAGGATGCACAGGATCCAGTGTCAATTTTTTCAGCCAATTGTAGTCCAGTTTCATGTCTCTGAGTCCCCTACACCCTCCCCCCGCAATCAAGAGAAAATGGTTTTTATTTTTTAAACATACAACCCTCAGAAGAACCCCTTAAATAGAAAAGAAAATAAATATCAAAAGAAAACTCCCTCCCCCCATCCCTCCCTCCTCCCCGTTCCTGGTGGTGCTATACGTAAGCATAGCGAGAATCATGGGTGTAACAGAAAAATGAAATTGTATAGGCAGGACAACAGCTTCTAGGAAGGCGGTGAATACTTCATCAAACCCTTGTTGAAGTGGTTAGAATTGAAAGCGATGCAGAGCCCGTAAAGAGGGAGGGTACATCGCTGAGGGTAGACCCTGGGACAGATAGGTTACCAGGGGGCACCATTTGTGTTCTTGTATTCGTCCCAGAAGATATCTGCGAGGCGTTCCATGGAGAGGATTCTCCACCGGTGGGCATGCCATAAGGAGATCACCGGTGCAGCCTTCTTTTTCCAGGCAGCTGCTATCGTAAGCTTTGCTGACCCTAGACAGGCCCACATGATGGCCTTGTCGGCTTTCGTTTGGTGTTCCAGATCAGGGTCCCTAATGCCTAGAAGTGCCCCTTCAATAGTTTTCAGGATGAGATATCCCAGCAGGTCTTTGATATGAGAGAGAGTTTCTTCCCAGAATGGACATATCCCAGGGCAGTCCCACCAGGTGTGCCAGAAATCCCCCCCGCAGCCCACAACCCCGCCAGCAGAGATCTGAGGTGTCAGGGAAGATGTCTTTGAGTTTAGAGGGGATAGGTACCAGTCCAGGAGGGTCTTGTAATGTGCTTCCCTCAAGGCGACTGAGTGGTTATGCCTGGGTATGTCGCCCCAGATGTTTCGCCATTCCTCATCCAAAATTTCCCTTCCCAGCACTTGTTCCCAGAAGGACATATAGCGCATCCAGGGTGCGTTTAATGTGTTTAGTAGCATACCATAGAGTGAGAAGATTGCTCCCTTCATGGATCCCGCTTTTCGTACTAGTCTTTCCATAGCTGTGAGTTCCCTGGTAGCGGCTTCGCTCACGTGTGGGAGGGTGACCCAGTTCGTAAGCTGGAGGTAGTGGTAGTGAAAACTCATATTTTAAGTGTTTTTATAAGCGATAATGAAGAAAAAAAGAGTTTTGGTAAAATAAAATATTTACCTAAGGTCACACAATGAACATGGTGAAGCCACAATTTATCTATGTCTTCTTGTTTCACTATCTTCAAATGAGCTAGTAAATGGGTATCCATTTGTCTTTATTTATGTTAGGGCTTTGTTTTTACCGGTTAGTGCATTTTTCGGTCATTTTTAAATATGACACGAACTTACATTACACAAGGTCACATGCATGGTTTATAGGCATGAGGAGATTAAGTGATTTTCCCAGAATTGTAAAATGTTGAGACAAAGTCAATACTCAAACCTGGTACCCAACTTCTAGTGGGCAGCTTTGACCTTAATGCCACATCCTAGGTAGAGGGAGGGAGGGAGGCAGTCAAAAGCCACAAGAAAGCTCCGCTTGTAATGGGCTCGAAGTTAGTTACACCATGACCTCGAGCTGAGCCAGAGCTAGGCTTTACGTTCGAGCCAGCCTCTAACTTTCAGTGGCTCGCCCACCTCTACTGATGAGCTACACGGATTGACAGATGGTTAATGCCTCTATGGGGATTTTGGCAAGCAAGAAATTGGTCCAGTACAAAACAAGGAGGCCACACTGCCCAATCCTGATTTGTGAAAGCTTGTGACCTGTGCCTGCTATCTCTAAATTTAAACTTGTAATGCTTCACCACATCAGTGGTTGGTAGTCTCTTAATTAAAAATATGTGGTGCACGGTTGTATTCTTTTTGCAGTTTTTGCAATTTAAGCACTACTTCTACACATCTGCTGAGAAATGTAGTGCAAAACTGCTCTGGTCAATGGTAGGTTTTGCAGAGGTAGCGAGCAGCCATATCATGCATGAATGACACTTTCAGCCAGTCTGTGATCTTTAGCCAAAGCCACTTTGCATGATGACATTTAGATCCATGCTAATAACAGAAATAGTGAATCTATAATTCACAGAATTTCAAGTGACATTGACTACAAACCAGGCCATGTTGAAAGTGTCATACAGAGCATTGGACCGCTTAGCTGCTCTCTGTGTGGTTTACCAGAGATAAAGAATCACTGACATTTGTAAACTCAAATCACAACCCAAATGTTTGATAAAAAAAGACAAAAACACAAATTTAGAGCAAACATCTTGAGGAAATATTTACACAATCTGTGTAGACATGCTTCCGATGTTGAAAGGTGCAACCAACTACGCAAATACTTTCAATATCGAAATGGCAGTTACGTGCCTCTTTAAGATCCTAGGTGGTTTCCGGTTTACATACTATTATTACGTAACTCATGCAGCTATTCAAAGATTTTTTAGGCTGAGCCTGGGATGCGCATGCGCTGCTCTGCGAGGCATGCTATATTGGAGCATGGCCTTGAAGCACGGCCACTCTCCGCCCATAATTGTCACTGGCTTGTGTCATTGCCCTTTGTAAATGCTGGTTTCTGATTAGTTAAAAGGCTTGTTAGTCCCTCCTTAGTACCGCCTTGTCTCCATTTGTAACCTCCCATGAGGACTGGCCCTTTTACTTCTGTTGTTACACAGTATGTTTTATTTAGTCTGTAAGCACTATTTCCTTTAATGAGTTTCTCCTACCGCAGGCACGACATGCTTTACTGCAACATGCAGCGTGCCATGCTTTCACTTTCTAAGCAAACCCGGGACAATGGTGGCCGTTTCTTTGAAATGAAATAGGTCTTGCATTTATAAGAGTTTGAGCTATTGGCATTGTAAATGACAATGCCTTTTATCTATGTGTTAATTATCAAAACAGATAAATAAAATACATTGCCATTTATAATGCCAATAGCTTAAACTCTCACCTATTGCATTGTAAATGCTTGTTATAGGAGTCAGAGATGCCCCTTCCTCTTTCCCAGTAGGGTTCTAAGGCAGCTGCTTATAATGCTGGGAAGAGATATTAGGGTGATACTTTTAATACGCTCATAAGATTCCGTTCCTGCCACTCCCTCTTTAATAACATGAAAACAGAAGAATTGGCAAATTTGAGGCGTGGGCCGTCATGTAACTGTCCCCTGAAGGGATCAGCAAGTCTAAGATAGGGATAATAAACCTCTTAGAGCAAGCTTTGAAGTTGTTGCTATGTGTCCCTACCGGGAGAAGGGATGGCCGGCAATGACCTTTTAAGGGGCAGGCTAGGGTTTGTAAGCAAAATAATGACCTAACGAGAGTGAAAGGCTGCTGACAGACAAAGGCACTTTATGGGAAAAAACATACTTTTCTTGGTTGTGGAAGATTGCTGGAAAAGTTGCTGGGAATGTTGCTGGGCTACTGACGATTGTGCAAGGCTTCCGCAGTACACGGCTGCCAAACCTCCCTGAATATAATGAACTGCAGCATCAATTGTTCAGCCATAAAGCTTCAAAACAGTAGTTTCAGTGCGAATGGGGGTGAATTAGCACAATGATGGCAATATTTGTATTAATTGAAAACATACACTGGCATTACAATCCAATACAAGCGCACCACCCTCAAAAGTAATTTTCATGTGGGTAAATATATATTTTCATGAGACTAGCATTAATGGCACCTAAGCACTTCAGTGAATGAAGTTATTTGCTGTTGTGGCTTGATGAAATAGATGGGTAAAAAACACTACCAGCATGCGAAAAACAACAAAATGTCAATTACAGCCAATACGGAGCGAGGATGCCACTACATGTTAGCCAGGCTTAGCAACAGCCCGTACTGAAAGCTTCAAAATAGCAGTCCCAATGTGAGAGGACTTTTGAAAAGCTGCGGCTTAAACCAGAGCCAGCAGCTGAGCGCACTGTTCACCCGTCTTCACAAACATTCGCATGCAATTCGAAAATCAAAATGAAGGCTGAAATAGAAAGCCTTGCGGGAGGTGGGTGGGCGCCGACATGAACAGGAAAGCAGCGATCCGGGAGAGGATGGCCAACAAATAACAAATATGACTGCGCAGCTGCAGTCGTGCTGATTATAATTAAAATGTACTCCTTGGAATATGCAAGCGCGGTGTCCGTGAAGCGGGTGCCATGCTAATATAAAAGCCCGAGGCACACCCAAAAGAAAAACAGTCCACGAAGCAATGTAAAAATAAAAAAAATAAGACCACATGTAGGAGGGGCTGTCTGCAGGGAAGATCTAAAACAACAAAAGGTGGGAGTAATTAGACATGCCGATCAAACGGAAGCATGCATTTATGAAAGGCAAGAACTGGAATGAATGGAAAAAGAGGAGGGGCTACAAGTCACAGTGTACATTACAGCATGCCTACCAGAGCAGAACATGCGCTGCCCAGGCTCGACCTTAAAATTAGCTGCAAAAAGGGTCAGACTTTATATTTAAAAAATATATACATATATTTTTGTCTGGCTGATGATCATATTTCCAAACATTTCGGTGAGAAATGGATGAAAATAAAGAAGGCATCTTGTTTGATAAGGACATATTACATCTTTCCGATTAAAGGCTTAGCTGAGTGTTATGAATAGATCTTGTACAATAAAAGGGACATAATCGCCCCATGGATGTGCTTGGTGATGGTAAAAAGCAACAAGCATTGGCATAGCCAATAGGTCTCGCCTTTGGGACCTTATAAGTATTTAGTTATGCAGCAGGTCCCAAAGGCGAGACCTATTGGCTATGCCAATGCTTGTAATATGAGGGGAATGATGTCCTGTGCTGGGATTTATGTTTACTTTTAAATCTCTTATCTATCGGTTGCCATTTTGTATTTATGGTGCTTTTACCCTCTGTCCATGCTGATGTGTGTGTGTATGCTCTGTTCTAGAGTTGGAATTCCTGAGGGGTACTTAAGAAAGTGAGGGCGGAGGGGATGCCTTTATCCGCGTGCACAGAGGTGACTGTGACTGGCACCAGCATGTGATCCTATATACATATAAACCTATCAGTTGTTTCCGCTTGGTTGTGGTGCTTCTCGACTCCACACTAACAAAAGCACAACATCTTCCAAGAGGGGCGCTGCAGCACCTTAGAGGTCAAGGCGGTCAAGGACTGTCAATGATCCCATTTTGTGATTTTCTTCCATAATTTTAAAACCATGACTCTGAAAACTGCCACACCATCATGTCTTGTGGGTCTTCCTCATGTTCGACTAGTGAATAATATTCACCTCCCACCCTTTGCTCACGACTGGAAGAAACACAGCTTAGGTAGTGAACCACAATCATGTCACTCCTAAAGTACCTTTCACTGAGCGTACAGCATGTGATTCAGGCAGCTCCGGGACCACAAAAGGCTGCGCGCTCCCACAGAGTGAGAGGAGACCAGTGCGAGGACCAAAGAGGTTAACACAGAAAGTGAGCTGCTGCTACAGAGCAGCACCTCCCCTATCAACATGCCCACCCCCTTCCAGGGGCGTAGCTACCATTGGTGCCCCTGGGGTGGCGGCACCGGGACCCAGGTCCCTGAGGGATCCATAGAACCCTGACAAAAAGCAGCAGAAGGGACCACTTTCCTCGCCGCAGCAAGCACGTCCTGAAAAAGAACTTCTCAAGTAGACATGTCCCCATGCGACGCTCCCTCCTCCTCCCCGCAGAACACCCCACTCTTTCCTCTTACACTAGCAGCTTGTCCTCCAGGGCGGTGCGGAAGTACTCTTCTATGTTAAGACGTTCCATGGTGCTGGTTGAGGGCCCCAACCGAGGGTACAGATGGGCCACGCATGGGATTCGAGCTGTACAAGGCAGAAGCGCGCTCTGCTTTAGTCACCATGGAGCCGCCGTGCCGCATTATGTTACCAGGGCGATGCATACTGGATGTGAAGGCGGGGCTAGCGAGGAGAAGGGAGGGAAGGCAGAAAGGGTGTTGAACCAAAAAGTGAAGAGAAGCAAAAAGGAAGTAAAGGAGAGAGTCTGAGAAAGGCGAACAACGAGAGGAAGGAACCTATGGGAGAAAAAAGATGAAAGAAGGCAAGCGGGGGTAGAGGATATAAAACGAAGAAAGGTGGAAGCGAGTGAATTGAGTTAAAATAATGGGAGCCTATGAAATGAGACCGTCAAACAAGCAGGCGAGTGGTGCGCGCGCCACAGCGAGACATCTGGTTTGAATTATCGCGCATGCATCTGGGCACGATAATTCAAACCAGATGGTGCCTGTGCGGGTAACCGCAAGCAATAGGCTGAGGGCGGAGCAAAGGTGTGACATGCGCCCGCCTTTGCCCAATTGCGTGCTGTCTTTCTTAGAAAGACACACGCAAAAATCAATAGCCTGTGAGGAAAACAAAGCCACACGCATGAGCGTGTGGTGAGCTTTTCAAAGCCCCTTCAAGAAGATTCGCCAGAGCAGCGCATGTGCGCTGCTACAGGCTCGACCTAAAAAGCTACTTCAGGGGTCCAAACTAAAATTGGAGTTGTTAAGAAACTCAATTTATGGTAGAAATGATGCCATAAATTGGCCCTGTGTGTGTCTTGTGCTTGAACACCAGGCGCTATTCCTTCTCGAAAAGACTGGATTCGCAATTGACTGTTTGTCAGTCAACCCATTGGCAGTCTTCGACTGTGTGTTTTTTCCTCATTGAAATGGGGCGACCTTTTTGTTGTTGCTCGTCCACATCTGAGGTTACTGCAGCAATTGCTCATTCTCGTTTTCACTTTCCGGGTGGTCATATATACGTAGGGTAGGTTACAGGGACAAGTTATCAAATATACTACTCACAGTGTATTGTAATTCACAGTTGCATGAGCTCCCATCGTCGTGTTATTGAAGGATACTGATTTTGTACCTTTCATTAGGTGACACACACACACTGAACTCACCACATGGCTAATGCCCAACAACTGGGGATATTGTGCCTCACATCTGTTGTTGTTTTCCAAGGGCGTGTATGCACTAGTAAGTCTTGTAGTGAACATGGGTTTAGGAAGGTTAAGGGGGCCGCTGTTTAAGATCCACCAGTATTTATTTATGATTTTGCTCATTTTGTTTGAGTCTATGTTAAATATGGTGATGAAGATGGGCCTCTCCTTTTCCTTCTGTGGGGCATGGTCCGGTAGGGTCTATTTTATTATTGTGTGCTCATTTCATGGTCTGTGCCACTATTCTAGGTGGGTATTTTTTTTAGCTTTCAGCTTGGTTGCAAATGGCCTAGTTGCACCTTGTAATCCCTTACATCTGAACAGTTCCTCTTTAGTCTTAAAAATGGACCAAAGGGGAGGTTTACCCTTAGGTGGCATGAGTAGAAGCTGTTGTAAAGTAGTAAGCAGTTATTTACTATTGGTTTCTCATCTGTGGCAGTTCTGAGGATGCCATGATCAACTATTATATTGAGGTCAAGGAATACTAGTTCCTGGTTACTAGTACATTTAAAAAAAAAAACTCAATTTGTATAAAGAACTGTTTAGCTGTCACCTCATTTCCCTCACATATGACCAGGACGTCATAAATGTAACTCCCCAAAGTGTTATATGTTTTAGGTAGGAATTCAGAGGGCTCAGGACCTTTTGTGTTTCCAAATGGTGGACGTACAACCTGGCAATGCTCGCCACAAAGGTGCTACCAATGCTGGTCCTGTGCTTCCTTAAACGAGAATAAACTGTTGGTAAGGGCCCACTTGCAGCACTCCATGACTACATTTCTGGGTGTTTAGTACTCCCAATCAACTTCAAAGAGGACATCCTCAATTATGTTGATGGTTTCTGGGCTGGGAGACTTGTATAAAGACTCTCAATGACAAGACCCAAAAGGAAATGGGCGTCTGGGTCAAAAACTGTGTTGATTAGGAGACCTAACACATCTTTGGTTTCCTTAAGGTACGTACTAGTATTCTGGACTTTGTCAAAGGTTTGAATAATTAAACTATCCCTGGAACTGGTCGCCCTCGCAGGTTTTCCAGGTTCTTATGGATCTTCAGTATGGTGTAGAAGTAAAGTGTTGTGGGGGGGTTTGTTGGTTAGAAAATCACACTCTTTTTGGGATATCCATTCACTGGCCAGGGCTTGTTTGCTCATGCTGCAGATTCTTGTTAGAAGAAAATCCATTGAATCTGTTAGTAAACGGTCAGAGTTGCCCTCATCCATGAGAAGCCGGAGACATTCTTTACAATATGCCCCTATTGATTGAAAAACAATGGTTTCCCGCATGTCTGCTGGTTTGATAACTATGTTTTGGTCACTGGCCAGCTCTTTAATGGCCGGCTTCTCTTTCCTAGTTGTGTTGTAAAAAAGTCCTTAGAAGGCAAGGATTGATTTCTCCTATATCCTTCATAACTGCCTTTTTAAAAGCAAGTATTTCTATGAGGACCGCCATAGAGGGTGGGGTAAAGGTGGATATATTCTCGTGTCACCCTGTGTATAATTTTCTTGGGTTTACTTAAAAAAAAAAAAAAAAAAAAAGGCCCAGAGTTTGATCTTTCTGATAAACTGATTGACTTTGGAATTGAGTTTAAACTTGTCAAGGCAAGCCATAGATACTAAACGGAGGTCTTTCTCTAACACCCGTATTCGTGTGTTTGAGATTCTCTTTTAGGTGTGGTTACCAACTAGGCTGGTCAGTTGCTCAGGCCTGGTAATGCTTCCGTCATACTCCCGGCTGTCATACCCATTTGTTTTCCTGTTTGTGTGTGTGTGTGTGGGGGGGGGGGGGGCATTAGACTTGATTCCTCATCTTGTCTCTTGTATGGACTTGGCTTATCAAAAAAAAAAATGCCTTCATTAATTGAGTTGATATGATGGGTAAGGGCCACTCGGCTGAACCCATTGTTCAAAGCAGGGTGGGTGCATCTGAGGTGGTGGTGGGCCGTAGTAATATGGCATTGGGTGCTTTGGTATACCGTTGTATTGCCCCCCCCCCCCCCCCCCCCTACCATGTCGGTATCCAAACCATGTTCTCTGTGTTGCCCATTTTCCCTTGGTAGTCTCCACTGTTGTCTGAACTGGAGTCAGAATTATATGATCTAGTTTCCACAGAGTCATTATCTGTGTTGTAGCCTGAACTCCTTCCAGAGCTAGTCGTCTCATGTATAGGTACACCCGCTTAAGTGTAAATTTGTTGGTATCTTTTTTTGTATTCAACAACAAATTTTATTTAATTTTCAGCACACCAGATAGACTAGGTCATTTGTTGGTATCTTACTTGAGTTTTTGGAATTTTGTTTGAGTGTGGCCTCAAACACATTCATAGTCTAGTTAAATTCCTCTAGTTTTTTCTTCAGACTAGCGTTTGACTGATAGGACTTCAAATGGAATTTTAGGATATGAATCTCTGTACTGAGTATCTATGATAGGTGGACTTCCGTTACCTTAATGAGGATCAGCCAGTCACATGTGTAATGCCACGAAATTAATGACCAATCCTTTTTAAAGGTTTTGTCATGTTAAAAGATAAATGGTTCATTTAATACAATGAGCCCTTGTGGTGCCGCATTTTCTCTCAGGTACGCTGACATCACAATTCCACGGATCATGGTTTTGATCGGAGTCCTTTTTAGAGTGTTAAGATCATCCCGGGAATGTGGATGCTAAGATCCACTCTACTTCCTCAATCGAGAAAGTTAGACCCATTATTATAGCCATTCTCTAGATGAAGGTTTAAGTGCTCTGTGTCTATTTAGGACTGAAAAAAGCGCCATTTGCGACTTCAATTGGGTTACTCCCACAGCTGTGTACTGTCTAAAATAGAAAAAAACAGATAAAACAACTTGCCAGCACAGGTGAGGGCATTTAAAAATCCAGTGCCCTATATTGACAGAATGAGGTGGTCTGTGTGTGCAGCTCTTCAACAGCGCTCTTTCTTCCATATTAGCATCACTCATCTCTTGAGTGCTTTCACAGCGACTGCACAGGCTTAAATCTGATTAATCTATTCCTTTTCCAGGCTCGCAAAGGCAGAACTGTTCGGCTTCTATAGCCGGTCTTTTCTTTTTTTGCAGTACGATTAGTGCAAACTCTACCCAAAGGTATTGGAGGGCTTTACAAGAGTACCAGTTACATTATACAAAGTCAAAATAATTTTTTTTTAGGCATGGGAAAAATACATGATTTGCCCGGAATCACAATATGTTGAGCCGAGGCTGGGACACAAACTTGGTTGCCCAGTTCCAGACTCAGTAGCTCTGGCCATTGGGTCACATCTCTTTCCCATGAACTTATTTTCCCCTGGACTCTGTGTTTGCTTTCTATTGCCAGAATGCATGTGAATCCTACATGGCTGAAGTAAGATATAATGTTGTATTCAACATCCTTTTAACCATACACACCAAAATGACACTCAGATGCCTGATGGAAAGCGAAGCGCCTTACACCACCTCAGGGTTATGAAGAGCTATGCAGATGCTATGATTAATTTATTTAAATAGATTCGCAACTCAAACAACGCTGATAAACCAAACCAGATTTGTCAGTTCATTCACTCTATAAAAGTCTCTGCTGTTTCCTCATATCTGTAGCTACTTTAATAATCTGAAAATGTGTAAAGCAAGTGTCTTCACCTATATTTTAACAATAAACACTACTTAAATACTGTGGCATTAACTCCAACAGTAACTGCTGGTACTGATGATGTTTTGTTGACTAATGCTCCCTTTCTGTAGATGGTATTTTTAAGATGCCAGTTCAGCAAGTTTAACGTCCAAACAAATTTTACATTTGGTCTTTGTTGGAAAACCACTCCCACACTAGAAGGGGTGGTGGTGGTCTTCCGGACACACTGTGGTAGCTTGGCTCGAGTGGTCAGGAAACAGGCGCAGTGCTAAGCATACAATATACCCATACAATAACCATGCGTGCATCCGTTCCAAAAACGACTCTACACCGTAAAAATTATGAAAATATTCTTTCTTTATCTTTTTCTCTTAGTTGCTGATTGGAAAAATAAATAGGTCAATCACAATATACAAGTTTCAATTAGTGCAGGTCCAATAAGTATTGGCTGGTTGATGAAATAAATAGGGGTGATCATAAATAACAGGGCATAAATACAAGTGCAATATATACAGACAATTAAATACTTTGAGGCAATAAATACTGTACCAATAAATATTGTACACCATCAAGTCCTGTGGACCTATAAATATAGTGAAGCAATAAATAGGTAAAAACTCAATAAATACAGTACCCCCAATAAATAATTAAAAGTATACAGCAACCCTCATATAATCAGATGACACTTCAATTCTTATGGGCTGATTTGGCCCAGGCACAGCTTGTAGGGTGGTGGAAGGCTTGAGGGGGGGGCTACTCCCTGGCTGGGACAAGGCTGAGGCCTAAACTGAGGTAGATCAAAGGGGGGAATACCAGTGCCCTGGCTTTCTCTCTCCACACAACCTCTCTAGGTTAGTCCCAGTTCACCCCAGGCACAGTCAGGTTGGTTTCAGCACCTCCCTAGCCCCTTAGAATAGTCTCTCAGGTCTCCACAGGGCCTTAGGCGCCCTCTACTCCACTTACTGCCCTTTTTCTGATGTTCCGACGCCGCTGGAGTCGTGTCGACGCCGTGAGGCGGTTCCGGTTCGGTCTCGGCGGCCTCGGCACAATGTCAGTTCTTTGACGACGCCGGTAGGCGGTTCCGGTCCGATGTCGGTGGCCTCGGTTCGATCTCGACCTCCGATTCGACGGCGTCGGGCAGTCTCTTCCCGATGTCGACTTCGGGCGGCTCCGGTCCGATGGCGCTCTCGGCTCCGATGACGTCAGCCGGCCTGGCCTCGATGTCAACTTCCGGCGACTCCGGGGTGCGATCCTCACCCCCGACCTCCGGTGCTCCTCCACACAGGTTCCGGGCGACTCCGGAGTGCGATCCTCACTCCCGACCTCCGGTGCTCCTCTACCTCGGTCTCCGACGACTCCGGAGGGCGGACTTCACTCCTCCGATGACGCCGCTCGCTCGACCTCGGTTCACTCCCTCCTCGACCTCTGGTATTCCTCACGACCTCCGTCGGCGCCCTCTCACGACCTCAGGCGGCTCCGGGTACGACGTCTGCTACTTCAGTCAGCGCCGCTTCTCCACCTCGGGCTCCAGGTCTTCAGGCTACTCGACGCCGGACTCCAGGGAAACCAGTTCTCAGGTCAGAATCTTGCTGTTTTCTTGGTTCTAAGGCCTGTTCCTGCTGTCCAGGTCCTTAGGATAAGTTTCTTCTGTCTTCTTCCCTCACAGGGCTATAGGCTGGGATCCATCAGTAGGGACAAGTATCAAGGGTGGGTTTATGGACCCCACTCCAGGCACAAGTTTCCACCCCTGCTGCTTCACTCCTTCCTCCTTCACTGTTGTGCTCCTCTCTCTTCACCAGTCAGGTGCCAACTGCCAGCTCCAACTGCCAACTGCCTCTCTTATCCTCCCAACATTCTAAACGGTCTCCAACTGTCACAGAGTTCTGGAATCTCCTGGAATGTTCTGGAAGGTGCTGGTAGGTTCCAGTGGATGCTGGTGATGTCACAGGTGGCCACCATTTTGTGCTCCAGGCCCTCAGACAGAAGTTTCAGGGGTAGCTAAAATGGCTCCCTGAATCTGTAGCAACACGAAAAAGTCTGGTGGTTCCCAAAAAGGAAAAATTCAAACAGGGTTTGAGGCAAAAGTGGGACAAAATAAATAATGATGAGGAGGGACCACCCAAAGGGCTGACAGGTCTAACAGTCTTGGAACATTGCTGGTCTAGCAAGGACATGTCTTGACTCAGTGTGTGAGACAGACAGACAGAGACAGACCCAGACAGACAGCCCCCCCAGTTTATTTCCAGGGCTTTATATGTATAGGTGTACCAGGGTTACCATCACATAGAGGGAATACCAATGGGCCTAATTAATTTGGCAAAACATGACCTTAAATTGCTGCATGAAGGTTGTCCATGAACATTCCAGGGATATACAGCACATTTTATTTCACTCTAGACCAAAGTTATCACATTTTATTACCTTCAACAGATGTGGTCCACTGAACAGAATAAGAGATCAAATACCAGATTGCTAGTGTTTAATACTGTGTCAGACTATGATAATTATACTCTAAATTCGAGCTGTCCTAATTGTAGCCGATTTTAATACTAGCTTTGAATCCTTGCTTGGCTTTTTAGAGTTTGACTGAGGAAGACAATTACGTTTGCACAATTCTCACAACGTATCAGCCACCTGTTAAGCACTCTAAAGAAGTAATCTAGCAGTTAAGCCTTACTGGCCCTAGAACATGGTTTGAGGGGCTGATAACAGGAGGACAAAATCTGACATTCTACTAAAGCCAACATTCGACTCTTGGAGATATAGCAATTGCACTGACTACATTTTTATAGGACAAATTGTCTCTTACCTTTTGGGTGGCATGTTAGTTGATCCCTAAGGATGAAAGTGACCATGATCCACTTAATCGGTCCCAGAAGCTTGAGTGTAATATTCTAACCAACAGACATGTATAATTATGGGACAGCTGCAGTCCCCAGAATTCTGGTAGCAAATAATAGAATACTAAAGTTAAGCAGTTTGGTGGATGGTAATGGTCACTCTAAATCGTACAACACCGTATGGCCGGTTCTAAAAATATGTTACCAGGACATTCAAGATTTGAAGACATAGTAAATTACATGAGGGGATGGTGAAAGTAATTGGTCTTTTTTAACTAACCCCATTTGCTTGATGCATAAGGGTACACATAGTTGGCAAGAAGAAGAGTGCAAAAGGGCTAAACAAAAACCTTTCTATACCATTAAAAACTGTGGCAGAGCGGAGATCTTGCTAACAAATGGAGCATACAAGAACAAAGAGCAAAAGAGGGCAGAGTACAGCACACAAGGTCAGAATAGATGAATCTAAAAAGGAGGACGCTCACACAGGGCCAAAGAGATAGCAGATTTTACGAAAGTACACATTGGGAAAGAGCAATGATTTTAACTGTTTTGCGGCCTCTATACTGGAAGTAATATTACATAGGACAGGAAGGCCAGCAAATTAACCTCAGGGGTTGGAAATTATCAAGAATTAAACTCACCCTGCACCTTTCAACTCTTTGCTTTGGAAAACAAAGAGTAAGGCAGTAAGCATGCAGAAAATCAGGCAGGTCCTTGACCTAGATAGTCCCACAGACTATATATATATATTTTTTTGTAAATCAGAGAACACTAATTAGGCCCCTTGACTGTTTCGGCCAATGCTGTTGTCCAGTGTGGCTTGTTACGGTCTACATGGATTGGGGACTAAATAGTCCATATTCACAAAAAGGATGCAAGAACAAATCATTCAATTAAAAGCATAGCTGTCTAATTGCTAGGACGCAAAATTATAGTACAAACTTTGGGAGTAGGCTATTTAATCCTGGCCCCCTGATATACCTCTGTAAAAAAACATTGTTGTCCAGAGACTTTCATTTTTGATTTGTGTATTTGGATCATTAGAGAAGTAATTTAGCTTGGGTAGACATGCGGTCCAGGATGAATTTTTCTGGACGACATTTCTACGAATGGCAGATGTGTTGCAGTGATGATGTAACATGGAAGCATGAGACCCATATACTTTTATTGGAGTCAAAGCATAGGTTTGGGGGGTCAAGTAGTTTAATACAGACAGAGAATATTTACTCAGAGCAACCGCTCCACCATTTACCAAAATGGCAGCTATAATAGAGGAAGAAGAGAACTATAGAAATTAAACAAATAATGGTTTTTAATCCATTGATGGGTACACCAAACAATGTTTATGATCTGACTAAAAAGATCATGTTTATCACTCCTGTTTAAGACAGATTTTCATGGTTCACTTTATTTGTTTTGGCAATCATTCGTGGTACATTTGAAGAATGTTGAACATTTGAGAAGAGAATTTCGACACAGACATGTTTTTGTAGCACAGGTTTTGAAAGTACATGTATGTTTAAGTTCTCTGGGTAGAGGCTTTCGAAATGTTGTAGGTTTCAGCACCACATCAATATCTTCCCAACAAAATTCACATGGACCTTTCTCGACATATGCATGATCCAAAACATTTACACATCTTCGGATCAAGAAGAACGCTCTTTTAATGTGTCCACACACAGATTATGCGGTCGGTGGAAGGTCACTTGGCGGGACTGATCTCTTAAACTCACTGTATCGAAGATCGTCAAATGTGAGAGTCAGAACTCGTTTTCCACACAAGCACAAAGTATTTTTCTACGTCTTCAAAATCACCATCTTCTTCTCTCTCAGCAAATCCTTTAAAAAAAACTTCACAGGTTCAGCAGTTAAAGCTCCAAGCTTTGTTCCAATTTTGCTCATAGTGTCATCACCTGTAAGAATATACGATTTGATAACAACACTGGGCATTTCTGGGTCAAGTTTCTTGTACAGATTATAAAGCTGGATTAAGTGTCTTTTCTCACCGGTCCTATAACGTATCCATAACTCTGACAATCTTTGATGTATGAACGTTGCAACAAATCTAAGTAGCACAATAATAAATATGTGTCATTTGACGGTACAATGACTTGATTGGAACCATTTCCAATAGCCCACTCAATATGCGGCACAACACGAAGGCCAGCTTCCTCTAATTTGCTGTTAGGTTCTTGAACAATATGGCCAGCACCTTTTTAATACATCTCTGCAGTCATCAACTCCTCATTGACAAACATTCAACTTGCAATAATTGGACATTCAGTGTTCACTGAAGCATCAGTAATGTTATGGCAAGTTAACATCTCCAAGTTCGCCTTGTTCAATGTTGATTACCAGAATGTATCAAGTTGCACAGGTGTAGGTGTCGAATTTTTGATGCAGGCAAGGTCAATTGTTCCCCCTATAGACTTTCATTGGAGTCTCTCGTATTCTTAGACACATAGTTCAAGCTAACTGCCAAAGAGCAGTTCTTGCAAGGTGCACACTGATTTTGGTATCTGCAGAACGGTCTGACCGACGTCTCCATAGTTTTGCATAGCTGAAAGCAAGAACCATTTGCAATTGTGACATATAGTCCATAACAATAGCAGTTTTCAATGAGGACACCTTTTTGAATTTAAATTCTTGAGGTGAAAGTTTTTTTTCCAGCTCTTGTACCAGTTTGTGTTTCACTGGTTTAGTTGCAGCATCTCCATCAAATAATGTCTTTGTTGGATGAAGATCATGCGACAAGGTCCTTGATAAATTCACCCTTTTTTTTGCTAAATCCATCTATGTGCTGGCGATATTAGGTTTTTTCGTAACCTGTTTAGTGGTTGGTTGGACGAAACAATTACTATGGCAATTAAAGTGTGAAAATGTAGATTAAGTGGTTATGTCAAACAGCTTTTTCTCTTCCAATACAAATCTCTCCCGCTTATTTGTGCATATAATTTCGAGCCATGTTCCAGGACATCTAGTAGACGTATCTTTATATCGTTATCCACATATTGTTTAGTCACAAAGTTGTGTAGTCGCACAGGCTCAGTCATTTCAAAGGGGGTTTCTTGCTGTTGCATGAAATAAAGAAGGCTGTCAACATGTTTATAAAACGTTCTCCTCAGGTTCGTGGTGAGGAACAGTTTCACAATGCTCCATTAATTTAGAATTTGTAATATCTTTGAAAACGTTGCAAATAGAAAGGACTTCACAGTAACCAAGCTGCCATTGAGCAACATATTCATTTTTACGTGTCTGACCAACAATTCCCTAGGAGCTTTTCTGTGATCTCTGGATCGTCTGTTCCAGTTTCATATCTGAAGCAACAGCATTGAACCTTCCCGCTCTGTCTTTAACCACAAAATGTCTTTGGATGATTTTTCTGTAGAAATATGGTTTTTCCAACTATGGCCTTTTCACTCTTTCCAAATACCAGGACTCAAATCTCAGGTAGTTTATGCAATCGAAATAGCGAAACACAGTAATAAAGAACTCCACAGACTTCATGTGCAGCTCCCAATCACCTTCCCAATCAGCATTTATCAAGTTTTTCACTAAAGCTATCATGTTTAAAACATTTTACCAGTACCTGCAAAGTACTGTGTTTCTTCACATTCTTTAGCAAATTCTACGAACTTGGTTTTCAGGTTTTCTGATTTTGAACTGAGTGTATTGAACATTGCCTGGCTTTGCATTATGTCTTTTAAATGAAGTGCACCCTGTGCCTTGTTCACTCCTGAGATAAGATATGCAAAAACTAATTTGCTATTCTTGTTCCAGAAAGCATTTCAACGCAATGTTTCAATATGCTCAGATATGAGGATTATACCTTGTAACGAGCAAACATGGGTTCTACCCAATACTGACTGGACATTTTTGCTTCCAAAGATTTCAGCCTCAATACGTGCATTGCCTATGCCACATCAACTGAGAACTTTCTGCACACTGTAATGTTTGTCATGCGGAAAACGCCCATCATTGGATAAAGATCAAATTCTACTAGACTGCTTATTATAATGTCAGCTACAATACGAAAAAATATCAATTGCAGAAAATTGGTAGGATAGGCTGGTCTTCAAGTTGAGCACGCACACTCTAGAATTGTTTTTTAGAACCGTGTATACTGTTGTGTAGTTTGTGACTGTAGATGGTATTACCGGTAAAAAAAAACCTTCTTCTTCAGTGGGACGGTATTCTGGGAGATCAGAGCATGAATTCCAGCCCACAGAGGAACTGGCTCTTCATCCTTCAGTCCGCACCAAATAAGCAATATTATAAATTCAGTTAAATCAGCTTTGCGGACTGCAACACCAGGTAGAAGAAGATCCATGCCCTCAGCCACTTTGATACTTTCTGGTAGACTAGGACATGTTGATGGCTTTTAGTGCTTTTGCATACGTTGACAAGGCAGTTTGGTTATTTATGCCAACAGCTGACACAGCATGTTTTCCAGCAGCTACTTCATTGGTATAGTCTTGAAAAAGCACCATGACAGTTTCATGTGTGCTGGATATTCCAGACAAAGCTGTCTTCTAAAACAAAATTATCAAGAGCAGAAGTTGTAAATCCTTTCCTAATGAAGTGACTTGGATGTGGTGTGCTTCTCCGATTCACAGGATTTTACAGCGTGAGCTGCTAACGAGTTCCTGCTCCGTACTATGTCATTATTGGTCACCAATCCTATTCAGAGAAGTGATTAGAGCTCTACTATTGTACTTGTCATAGGTTGTGTGGGCAGTAAGGTGTAGCGGAGTTTTGATTTTGCCATGATGTAGTTCATAAAACAGGATTTAGAAAAGACAGTACATTTCTACAGCATAAGCCTGTCTTCCACTTCTTCACTTTTATCTTCAAACCCATCATCATATGTTGTCAGCTTCTGTCATGAACTCAAGAACATTAGTTTGGAACAGTTTTGCTTTGCTAATATTAAATAATAATGTAAAAATGTTTTGAGACAGAAGGAATTCTTGTTGACTCCTATGATTTGCACTGCTCAGGGTATCACAAAATTTGTCATTAAGTCCTAAATCTAAATCTTTTAGGACGTTTCTTAAAATGGTTCCTGCTGATTTTACAGCATCCTGTGATCTTATTTTGGCAGCAAGAACTTCATGAGTCAAATCAGCTGAGAACACCACCAGTGGCTTTTTCTTAGACTGAGAAAAACGAATTGTACATTCTCACCAGAAAAAATCTTAATTTCATTATTATGGATCAATATAGTTTCATCAATGTTGACCATTATTTCTCTGATCTGACTGAGTGTGAACTAGTAGGCAGCACTCAAGAGTGGCTTTAAAACTTAATTTACTTTTTCAAAGAGTGCAAACTTAACTGAAGGCTGGCGGTTAAATTGCTGTTGGGAGCTCATTGTACATTCAGATTTCCTAATGTATGCATGCATGCAGTTCGAGTGAGCATACAAATCCGCTGTAAATACATTCCCAGTGCTGTTTAGATTAGCTACTTGGCTGAAAACATCCTCTTGGAAGAAACAAGATGCAGTCATGTTTGCCCTTGTTGACTTGTACTTTTTACTTGGTTCCTTCATCAATCCCTTTGGCCCATGCTCTGGCTAAACCACAGATAACACATTGACGAGCCTCTGCTTTCTGATCAATTGTTGGAGGTGGACAATGGGTAGCCATCGATCTTCTAAGTGGATGGGCACTGGATTTGTTTGTCGTTACTTTATCAGAAGGCTCAGATTCTTTTTGCGATTCGCTGGTTTCTGCTTTTTTTACACATTTTTTCCAGGTTTCTTTTCCATTGTAGAAGACTTCTAGCACTTGTTACAATAAAATATTTTATCCTCTTCATTCATCAGTTTCAATCCTTTGTAAACTTAGTCTACCGTATTTCTGCAGCATCTCAAACTCTCTTCTGTCCAGCCACAGATGATGTTAGCTTTTCTTTGGGATTAGTTTGGCATACGATACATTTTTCTTTAAAGGAGGCCTCAGAATTTGTAGTTAGCAACACTCTGTCAGGAGGTACAGATCCTCTGCTAACAACTGCTTCACTCAGGTTTACGAATTTGAATCAACTGAAAACCTGAAACAAAAACAATATTAAAATAAATTATCAATAGATTGCTAAAACACATCATTATAGCACCGCAATTTTGGAAAATGACAGAAGGGTTGATCTAAAGAGTTATTTTCTGTCTCTATAGGACTACTATACAACAAAATCTATGTTTTGACACCAAAATAAAATGAATGGGTCTCATGGTTCTTGAAATATTACATCATCACTGCAACACATCCATTTTCAGAAAAATTTGGCCCGGATTATCAATGTCTATCCAAACTAAATTACATCTCTAACGATATAAAAGCACAAATCAAAAACGAAAATCGCTGGACAACAATGTTTTTTTACGGAGATATATCAAGGGGCCAGGACTAATTGAACTGCACTGAAGAATTGGTCACCACTAATAATATTTTCACACTGTCAGCCAGTATTCCCCAAGCATGAAGGTGTCACCTGTTAAAGGAGAACTAGGTTGAATTAAGACTAGAATGTCTTTAAGTAGTTTTTCTTGATCTTAATTCGGCCTTTGACAGCATTCCAAGTGAATGCTGTGGGAAGTTTTACACTCGGTTGGATTTGGCCAGAACTATTAACTACCTTAATTCGGCCAAGTAAAGACAACCTCGCTACAGTTATAGAGGACACAAAGGGAGAAACAACAAAGCTTTTTCCAGTGCAGCCAGGGGTCTGCCAGGGATATGAGCTCATCCAGACTTTATTAACCATGTTTATGAACAATGTGGTGGACTGGCTGAATGACTGCATTAGTGATGCTCCATCCCTAGAAGAACGCAGGATCACGACCTTTCTTTTTTCCTGATGAAACACTTAGTTTCCCATACTCTGTATGCATGCTGAACCTGGGACCAGAACTACACTTCTGAATATGGGTTAATTATTAACCAATCTATGACCAAAAGTATTCCTTCTAACCGGCCTAAATCATTCTGTGGTAAATTAATCTTGAATAATACTAGTCTAGAAAATGTCTTGGACGTGGATTACTTTGATGACAGATTTACTTCCAATAGGAAGAGCATTCTTATCCTTTTCCAGATTGTGGGGGCTGTAGTAAGATTTCCAAAAATGGCAAGTAGTTGTGCAATATTACCGACTTTTACTGTATGTAGGGTTCAGGACTTATTGGCCCAACTTAGGGTCGAGAAATATGGAGGCGTGTTCACATTTATATGCTATCCATCACTAAGAATACATTTTGGAAAGCTTTTGAAAGGCCTCTCACAAAATACGCCTAATGTGCCCACTGATGAGGAATTAGGACTAACATTTAAATCTGAGAAGGGAAATGTCCTTTAGGACAAAGCCGGAATCACACTGTGCCTTCACAGTGCCGGCAACATAACAAATGCGTCTTTAGGATGCAATTGTTCTGCACGCAAGTCCTTACAAGGACTTGCTTTAGGGGGGTGCAATGGTGTTGGAATTAAAGTCCAACATCTTCCCTACTGTTGTGCAGACTGGAGTTGGAATAATATATAAAATTACCCCAATATCCAACGTCCCCTAAGGCAAGTCGTTAAAACATCTTGCGTGCAGAACAAATGCGTGCTAAAGACTCATTCGTTCAAATGACGGAGTTCCAAAGGCATGCGTGAAAAAAGCATGCGAAATTCCATCATACATTCTATTGAAAAATCTATCAAAACACTACAAGCCTTAGAAAAGTCACTGCGAGATCAATCAATCATGATTAACCTGAAAATTACTATTGATTCAGAGATAAAGAAATATAATCCATTCCAGAACCATGGAATTAGTAGCTCACATGCTTCACTGATTCATGAAACCACAAGTATCACCTGAGTAGGCCCTGGCACACACCTCCCGGTATGTGTTCAGCGAAAGATAGAAAATAAGATTGGGGGGGGGGGGACAAACTCAAAACATATGAAGAGGCTCTCCTGCATTGACAAGACCGGCAAATCATCTTAGAGGTATGATGAATTATAAAGTTTAATATAATTTAAATATAAAGCGCACAGCTACCCGATAATGGGCTTCCTGGAGCTGGCAGAACAAAAAGATTTAGGATCAGAAAATAATTTACTTAGCCTTAGGAAACAGCTGAAGGCTTACTTTTTCACCTTAACAGTGTAAACCCTATGAGGGTTTACACTGTTTGGGTGAAAAGGTAAGTCTTCAGCTGTTTCCTAAGGCTAAGTAAATTATTTTCTGATCCTAAATGGATTGGGAGGGTGTTCCAAAGTTTGGAGACCAAGCAGTCAAACGAACGGCCCCACCTCTTGCTCTCCTGAAGGAGGGACAGGTTTTTGAAGGATATGTGGGCCAGTGGAGTACTTTATCTTGAGGGTGATACAAAGGGCCTTGAATGTTATTATCTAATTTATTGGTAGTCAGTGAAGTTTCAGTAAAGCAGAATAGGCAGTCTGTGTTTTGTACAAGCCCATCAGTAGTCTAGTTGCGGTGTCCTGGGCAATCTGCAGCTCTCTCAAAACATACTCAGGGCAGCCCAGATACAGTGAATTGCCGTAGTCAAGACGCAAGAGTATCAACCCTTGGACTACTGTTCTATGACATTCCTGCGGAAGCCATTTCAGAGTTTTTCGAAGAACCCTTACATATTCAAAGCAGGTGCCAGCAACCTTCTTTGCTTGAGGGACCATCGTGAGGCCTCTAAGATAAATCAGAGACTCTGTACTTCAGGTTAAGGAGGGGGCCTACGGGGGCCAGGGGAATTGGTCCAACAATGCTGGATTATTTCCAGACCCCATCACCTCAGTTTTGTTCCCATTTACCTTGAGGCAGCTGAAAGCCATCCATTTAGTCACCTGATTCAGGCTGATGGTCAGTCTGTCAAAGGCTAAAGTAGTATTGGGTGACAGCGAGACAACAATCTGAGTGTGTGGCCCTCATAGAAGACCTTCAAAAACCTCAGTTTACAGATGATATCTGAAAGAACCTGTACATACAAATGAAACAGTGTGGGTTTCAATGAAGAGCCCTGCAGCACTCCATACATTCAATTCAAATTCCTCTGTAAGGTCTATAAAGCAGAATAACTTTACAAAGTTTAGCCTGTTAGAAAATATGGAAAAAGACGCTCAATGTGTTAAATGGAGAAATTATAGGCAGTTTTCCTGGAAACAGTGTGTGGCATGAGGGTGGAATCAAACACCAAGATGATATGCCACAACATATGGCTCATGGTAGATATCACAAGATTATTTACAACGGCAAGGAAAGCAGGCAAAATAATGTCATGATAATAATGTCAGCCCCTCACATAGCCCTGTAGGCCAAAACAACTCCTCATGGTCTTGAGTACAAAGATATAGGATGGGCATAAATATTTATGGAAGAAGAAAAATCAAGCATTTTTTTCCATTCACTGTTTGGTGAAGAGGCATGACAAAAGGAGTAACAGTAAGAAAAGACAATTGTCCATAACGTGATTGGAGAAATGCAGCAAAAAAATAAATACTGCATTACAAGCCAATGCCTATAAGGGTTGTTAAATGCCCTGTACCTGAGTATCAACCCAGAGCCATAGGTGATGAGAGTCCATTTAACAACGGTTTAACCCAAGGCAGAAGGGCTACAAATGACAATACTACTGTAATGTATGGCTTGCATTAGAAGGCTTTTGTCTGAATACCAGATTCTAAATTTGCTTATTAACTGGTATGTCCTACCAATCGGAGCCAAAAATTCCCACCCCGCTGTTGCTACTTCATACAGCCTCTCAGTGCAAGACATACTTTCTGCTCCGATGGAGAGCAGAGTGCACCTATTCAGGTAGGGAGGAGCAGGAAAGGCACAAAGGGTTGTGGGGATTTTGTCCCCACATTTGGGATTGGGGGACGAGTCTACGTTATGCATTGCTTTCCTATGATTTCCATGTCCCTGTGTAGCAGCTGAAAGTATGGGAAGGCCATTTTGGGGACCATACACTAAATAAAATTAGAGACGGGTAAAATATTAGCAACAGGTAAGTTTATCCACTCTGGATTCTGAGTGACATCACAGACAACTCAAGCTACGCTCTTGCAGTCTAATTGTTGTCACTCAAAAGCCCTTGGTGAAAAATATCCCCATTGTTAACTCTTATTAATTTTTAATACTATAAGGAACATTCCAGTGAGGGATTAACGTTCTCAATTACCCAGGGGAAACAGATGAGGAATGTTAAAGCAGAAAGTCTGTTCCAGCCATTATTGGCCCGTTAATGCTCCACTGTCTTAAACGCAACTTTCAACAATCCAATGTTCCAATAATGTTTAAAATGGATTTGCAAGGTTAATACAGTTTAACACCCCAGAAATCTGCGAGGTCAAGCACAAAGAAAGCGGTAACAATGTTTCCAAGTCGAGATGCTAAAGTGAAATACTAATCTAAATTAAAAACAAAAAGTCAGTGGTCCAAGCATCCTACTAGAAAGGCTCCTCATGGCTCTAACACAAAGTGGTATAATTATTATTTGAGTAGCTGTACAGATACTGCCTTCCTCAAACATTCTGAAATAGCAAGATAAAAAATTAGGAAAATTCGGGGACCACTATTGCAACAGGTGTGCAGACAAACATGTCAGTGTTTCACTAAAGCCATTGGAGAAATACATTGATATCTAGCCAACCACACCTGTTCGTGCTCCACCAGTCAGAACCACAAAATACTCTCACAATCCATTCAAGCCTTATCCTATGATACTACATTTGTACTGACCCTTATAAACTATTCCACTTGTATAACTCTTCAGGGAGAGGATGTGGCCTAACTGCTAGAGAGGTCGACCTCGAAGAAGGGGAACTGGGTTAGAGTCTTCGCACAGACGCTCAACATCCTGTGATTCTAGGTAAATCAATTAATCTCCCCATTCCTAAAAAATTGATGTATCCATCTGTAACGCACCTGGTGCTCTTGTAAAGCACTCTGAAACCTTTGGGTCAAGTTCACACTATAGATTACTCAGTAAAAAAATATTTTGTTATTTTTCATAGGACTAAAAATAATCTAAGTGGTTCTAATCATAGGTTGCATAATTTTCTGAAATCAACCTTTTTAGAGCTAGATAAAAATTAAACATTATTTTTACAGTGGGCTGCTACATAAATGTCCGAAGCCTCCAGGTGGCACATAACACAAGCATGCAAATATCATTAAGGTTTATAATTTTGCACCGTTTCGGATTTCCACCAAAAATCTCCAAGTATTCGGAGTTTGAAAATAAGTCTACAACACGACTGGTAGAAGGACCTTGCTTCATAGGAAGAACGGAACTACATTCTTCAATTCATGCCACTGCCTTTGTTCCAGGAAACAATAAATCAGTACATTATTCAAAGCCTATTCTAGAATTCTCCCTCCTCCCTTTCCATGCCCACACTTAACCACCACCCCTCAAAAAATTCTGCCCAAAAAAGGAATACATTATAGTAAAAAGCACCTTTCAGGAGAAAAGGTTTCTTCATCTTCTCCACTCCACAAACGATTTTTTCTTTTGCGCTCAAGGTCATGTCGTAGATCATTTGGGTCTTCAAGAACTTTCACAACCGTCTGGGTGAAACGAAGGCAAAAGTCACAGAACAAAATCTTCTTCCATAGGACCATGCACAACCAGTTACAGCCTACTTAAAGAATGCATTGGAACACAAATTTGTTTGTTTAAAAAAAAAAAAAAAAAAAGATGTATTTATTGATTTCAGATCAATACAACCGTGATGAGTTGGTCAAGGACACCAATTCTCACACACATTAAGCATATGCATTAATCAATACTTAGAATGCAAGGTAAGGTGACAATGAACAAGATTATTTAATATAATACATGGTATTTATACATCTGGTAAACCAACAAAGAATATACTGTGGTCTGTAACCTTGTTCAATTAGGCATTGGTCCACAATGATCTACTCATTACAAACGCCTAGAACCTTCAGCACATCATTCAGGAGGAACATGCCTGTCTTACACTAGAATGTATTTCACCCTATCCTAACGAAGATCAAGGTTCATGGTGATATTGTATTAGAAGAGAATTCCGAGTATAATAACTTGGATGGAAATGAAGTAGGTCATAAAAAGACACTCCCAAAATCAGAAGTTGATGCCAACTGCTGAGGATACGGAAAAGCCATCAGCCACTGACTGGAAAACATTTGTCACAGGACGAAATCTAGCTCTTACAATGGGGGAAAAGAAACGGTGTCAAAGAAAACACATTAAAAGTTTTGAACGCTCCAACACTAAAAGACACTGTACCATGCCCTAGAAGATGCAGTTAGAAGCAACGATGCGAGTGCATGCACTGTGTGCTCTCAGCTCTACAAAGTTTAAAAGGAAAAATGGGGAAGCAGCTTAAAAGGAAAATATTCAAATCTCCTGCAGAAAACTGCAAGGGGTCCCAAAAGCAGTGTTTCCTAGCTATCATCACAGACATGTTTTTTTTTTGTTATAAAAGGACACAGAGGCAGGGCTAATACATTTTCGTTGTTTACTTTATCTGCTTCAGAAAGTAAGAACCATGGAGAAATAGTAAATTCCCTTTTTTAAGGGAAAGAAAGAAGAAAACAATCATGTAACAGGTGCTCTCCCCACCAGTTAGAGTGGAACATTGTTTACAAGAGTTCCGCACAGTTGCGGTTCTTCCTTTTTCTTTGGTGCAGTTAACTGCACACCATCAGATAATCTTCAAAGGCGCATTCATTCTATGCGCAGAGTCCGGTGAATGATTCAGTGTCTGGTACCAGTCTGTTGTGTCACATACAACGCCTCCTCAATCACTCAGAGAATCCTCACATTCAGGGTCCAGAGGCTGAAACAAAACACAAAACAGGAAAATATTTAATGAGGGAGGGATTTTAGAGAAGGAATAATCCTCGCCTCCTCGTCTTTAATAAAATAAAGATTGTATGTTGGTATAGCTAAGGAAATCTACATTTTATGGCAAGACCGGGGGCTTCAGATTATGCAAACTCAGAGCAAGGCAATCCTAACAGGATGGAATGCTCAACAGGTTCAAAATAAGTCCCTAACCAAAAGCATCTTTAAGAATGTCTTCCACCTTGGTCTTTCTCGAAGGCCAGGGAACCCACAGCCCACTAACTGAGCGGTCCAAAAACAGCTGCATTAATTCCTGTTTACTACCCAACCCACTAAACTGATCTTGTTATCTAAAAGTATACATGGGAACCAGCTTGATAAAGTCTTCAAAATGTGGATAAGAAGCGTTCAGTGGAATAGCCAAGATCCTGAACACCTCAAGACACATAACCACACATATTAGGATGATACAGAAAATCTGGATGAAAAACAGAAGTCAAAAGGGTGTTGGTCCAAATCCTCAAGATAACGGTCACCCTCCGAAGAAAAAACTCAGTTGGTGACACCCAATACAAAGACATCTGATGCTTCACAGAGCAAAATAAGACGGGTAAGAAAAGCTAATTTTGAGGAAAGTTTTTTGAGACAATGATGATTCAGGATAGGCTAAGGCAGGAAACAAAATAAATATACCACAATTTACAATACCTTAGAATTGGTGAATGGATTTATTAAATTCAACTACCAGAAATCCCATAATGTGAGACTGACTTTAAAAACAGTCATTCTATAACTTCGCAGTTCAACAAAACGTCCAAGAGAATTTACTATAAACGGAGTATTAATGTGCTACTTCAGACATTAGTGGGTCCAGAGAACCGGGGAAATATACACTTTGTAGTTGTACACGGAGACAAAAATACTGTAATAAGGAGGATTTGGCCTTATGTCCTAATATGCCAGTAGGACATGAAACCGTGAAACCTTCCATGCCATCAAAAAGTGAGACTGATCACAATCTAAGTCAAGATGGCTAAATCAAGATTATCTAGAAAACCAATCTGGCCTACAAATGTAAAATTGAGGAAGCTATGCGTTTGGGTAAGATGCAAAAAACATGGGAGTAGCAGTCATCTGTTTTGCAGGCACTGAAAAATCTGTGATCAAACTTACTATGTTGTCTGTGCTGTACCTCTCGTTCCAATCCACTATAAAACTAATGGGATCCAGGAGTTTCCTTCCGAATTGAGGTACGATGAAAAAGCTCAGAATGGCATGGCTTTTGCCAGTTCTGCCTGGATCTTGTCCTGCCAAAAGCATGACTATATTGCTCTGCTACAAGGTCAAGAGAACTGACCTGAACAGACAATTCCTACAGAGAAACATTCCCACCCAAATGGACACATCCGTGCTTGTGAAGCCATTTTAAAATGAGGTCAATAATTTCACCTGCAGAAAAGGTATTATTACAGATTTCTCTCAATGTATTAAGAGATTGAAGCCTGATTCAACAGCATTGCTAATGAGTGGAGTTTCTCTGTAAGGCAATCTAATTGTGTGACATGAAAAGCAAGTTGTCTAGTTAACTGTTCATATGTATATCCATGGCTGTAGAAGCCCAAATAGGGGTTTCAGAGGCTGTAAAAACACTAGTTAAAGTAAAGAGCAAATAAAAGTCCCCAAACCACTTTCACGTTTGGAGATAGACAATAAGAGTTGTGTGGCTTTCAGACAAAAGGGATGCTAACCTTTGGGAAGGGATAGACTAGAAAATATGAAGTCAGAAGTAATCACTAATTTGATCTGACCTTTAACGAGTCCACCTGAAATAGAGGGATCCCAAAAGCAAGAAAAATTAAACAGCTGTTGGCAAAGTTTGGCTTCAGGCAAAGCGCAAATGCTGAGGAATGCGAGGGTGTAAAGAAAGAATTGGTCTGGAAAAATGTACCTCTGCCATGGGGACCAAAGTGATGAAAGCTTTAAGGAGACAGACAACCACAGCAACGCTGATGTCTACTAGTTCTGCTCAAAATAAAGGGTACAAATATTTTTTATCATGGCTGTTTAGGCCTTAAGTAAAGAAATCTGCTGAGGAATGTGTTTATCTCTAGTGACGTTATCTACAGACAAGCAGGCCATGAGCATCTGAGAAAGCTTATGCAACTCATCACGTATTCAACAACACCCATAGAAGTGATGATTGACTACTGCATGATACCCCAACAGCTTAGGTGTCTTGCAGAGGGTTCATATTGGACTGCCTCCCGACTTGTCAAAACACTTGCAAGGTATGTCCCTATCCCCACTGCTCTTTCTCCTCGCGATTGAACCCCTGTCAGCAGCAATTTGTATGTCCTGGGAGGTCGAAGGAATCCTCATGGATGCTGGGGAGATTAAGATTATGCTCTATGCGTTTGATATTTTGCTCCTTCTCACCAACCAGACTTTTAAAATTGCAGCTTTGCGGTCTATTATAGACAATTTTTCTAGCCTATCGGGTTAAAGAGTTAATTGGTCGAAGAGCAAAGCCCTGCAGATGACCAAAAACACCAAGTGTGTGCATTACATGATTTGGATGCCACAGAGGCTTCGATACCTAGGCATCCAAAATAACAGGGGACTCTCTCACATGATGAAGGATAACCTTTTTTTCACTGATTGATCACACCATATGGGATTTGTTGAAATGGGTACACCTCAACATATCTTTCTGGTGGAAAGTGAAGACAGTAAAATTACTACAGCAACGTAACTACACCTGCTTCACTAATGATAGCCTCGGTCCGAAAATCAGGCAGCCTCCTCTGCCTCCGTTATCCTTTGCACACCTTGCCTGGTCCGCATTTTAATCTTGAATCATGCTTTCCGTCTCTTAAAAAAAAAAAAAAAGACCTGCAAAATATATCACCCCTCTTTACAGAAAGAGTTTCCTTGACTCCTATGCTAGCAAGGAAAATGAGCCAGTTCCCCCATTTTGTAATGTAGGATAGTCCTAATGCAAGTGTCCTACAAGCTGAGTTCTGGAGTGCATCCTTTTAATGGACACCCATAAAAGTGTTTGCACTACATACAGTCTGCACTTGATTTATCTTAAATATGAAATCACTTTCCAGCAGCCTATAAACTGTGTGCAATACAATTTGAAAATAATGACTTGCATAATCCCTGTGCTTTCTGTCACAGGTTGGGATATCATAGCACTATAAATACATAAGTCACTACTACCCATTGCGCCAACCGGGATTTAAGTCTGTGACCCTCTGGTCACATACACAGATATCTGATGGAGTTTTCATAACATAAAAGAGTACAGTTACAATGGATTAGTCTAACATGCATTTATTTCTCATTCACGGTGTTTGTGTTAAAAGAAATGATGCAATATGTTGTTCTTTGTAGCCAGGTCTTTGATCCGTCACAGAATTCACTTACCTAACCCTCTCAGTTCCATTACCTTCTTTTAAGCACTTCAACCCTGCAGTCAAATGAAGATAGATGGAAAAGACCCCAAATAAACAAAGTTGCACACCTAGGCCTATTTATTTACAAGTATTGTTGAAGCATATCGTCCCCTCGGCCCCCCCGCACTCCCAGAATACAGCCACAACCCAGTGAGTGAGCGTGGACTTTTTATGGACTGTGTTGATTTTAAACTATTGAGACAAGCGTTTTAGAGCATTATAAAAATGGTAAATATTTCTAAAAAGTATATGCTGCAGAACCAGTTTAGGTTGGTTCTATATTCAAATGTCCGTGCCAGACGGCTCTCCAGACTCAGCCTTTGTTTAGTGATGCCCGACACATTAGGGCTGTGTCCAGCCTTGAGCACCCATAACCGATGGACAACAACCATGTGCAATGCAATAGGTCTCACATTTACGAGAGTTTGAGCTACTGGCATTGTAAATTACAATGCCTTTTATTGATGAGTTGTATTTGAAAAAAACAGTTAATTAAAAGGCATTGTGATTAACAATGCCAATAGCTTAAACTCTCGCAAATGTGAGACCTATTGCATTACAAATGCGTTTGGAACCCGTGCTATGAAGATAAAAAAAAAGTTTTAAAAAAAAGCATTAGGGGAGAGTGTCCGGCCTCCAACAGCAGTCAGGACAAAGCTATTTGAGAAAATAGTGCTCGGAGGCTGCAATTAAAGCCTACTGAGTAACACACTCAACAGAGGGTGTCCTTATGGGAGGACGTTACAAAATAAGACAAGGCAGTACTAAGGAGGGACTACTAAGCCTATTGACCAATGAAAAGCCACAGTTTACTGTGGACAATTACACAAGCCAATGAAAAATATGGGTAGAGAGTGGGCGAAGCTTCAAGTCCATACCTGAATACAGTTGCACAAGTTCTGTGTTGCCATGGTGTGCATCGTGTGGCTATCTCCCGTACTAGCGATGCTAGGGTGATGCGTTCTTGAGACAGTGCACTGTGTGAAATCTCTAGCTGTGTCATCTGTTGCATTTTTTATTAGTATCATTTCACATATGCAATTATGTCCTGAATACGGGCATACTCTATACAAATTATTCAAACTCACTGGAGGAGGGTACTGCATTGTAAATGGCGAGCTTAATTATATTTACTAAGCTTCATAAATTCATAGTATAGATATAAAATTATACGTCCGTAATAACGAAGAAATAATTAAATAAATCTTTTGTCGAGGGGAGGACCGAAGAAAGTCTAGCAAAGCTGCATTTCAGCGGCAACAGTTTGCACGGACCATATATTGCGTTTCATTAATTCATTAATTATCTTTATTTCGACTTAAAAATTTCATAAAAGAAATCACAATACATTACCTAAACAGATTGTTGCAGATTATGGTATAAAATCTAAAATACATTATCCCATCACAGTTATTAATCATAACGTTTTCTTGGCATATCCATAAAATCAACTGAAAGTCCCACTCCTCATTACTAGGCTTCATGCACCTTGAGCTAAACATTGATGCACCAAGTCTCATTTTGCCACAAGATTTCTTCTAATATTCCACATGGCAGCTAAAAATTTACTTACAGCAAAGACAGTTAATGGGGATAGGTCAGTTTTTAATATTCGATAAGAATGCAAGTATTGCCTAATCCCCCAATTTCTACATATGGGAATGATCCACTTCTTCCTGGGCTTCCGATAGGAAGGACAGAAGAACATAACATGGATATCATTCTCCAACTCCTCAGAGCAGGCTGGACAGTTTTTGCTGGTAGATGGGTGCCATCTACTAGTAAGGGCTCTTATTGGTAAAGAGGTATATCTCCATTGGAGGAAAAGTTTCCTTAGGCCAGTGTGGCTAATGTCGTCCAAGACAGTCTCCATCTTATAGTAGTCTTTCGTTGCTACGAATGTACTGGACATTGTCCCCAATTGGTCGTTCAGTAAGCAAGCAGACAGATTATAATCATAATACATGTTAACCAGGTCTTCACAGGATATATTTCTACTAGCCTCTTCGGGGTTTGTCCACAGTGAAGGGCAACCCAACCTCTCAAATTCCTGCTTTATATATTTTAGCCAGGGAAGTTTCCATATATTTGGGAATTTCAATAATTCCTTAAGCTCTTGCCTATAGCTAAAAAGTTCAGGGGTTACCCACAAGCGCCTCCAAAAAGTTAAAGGCTTCAACCCCAATTCCTCCTTTAAAGATCTTATTCCCAAATCAAGTCTGAGGGGAAGAAGGGGTGAACTAGTAGGCAGGGAAGCTAACCGCCTAAGAAACTTATTTTCCGTGGCAGTGATTGCAGGGGCGCAATTGTGTCCCCACAACTCACCACCATAGGTTATTGCCCCACGTGCCTGCATTTTATAAATTTCGAGAGGGGGGCTGATGGGTTTGGTCGTAGATTTATTCCAGTTTAATAATCCCCCCCGCCTTTTGGGTTAACTTTAGTTGGGATTTAGTCTGATGTTGAGCCCAGGTCATATTTTCATTAAGAGTCAAACCCAAATTCTCAAACGTCTGAACTCTTTCCAGGCTCACACCATTTATGACAGGGTTTGGGCGGGATGTCTTTGGAGGATTAAAAATCTAAATTTCGTTTTGGCCGTATTTATTTCCAGCCCCCGGTCATGGCAAAACGAGACAAAACTCTCCAGAACTCGCTGGATACCCATTGGAGTTTTAGCGAGTAACAGGGTATCATCAGCGAACATAATCGCTGATATCCCTGTACCGCCAAGCTTTGGTGCGTCTCTATTAGGGGCCGCGTTCAGATGGGAGATGACTCCGTTTACGTAGAGGCAGAACAGGGTTGGCGCCAAAACGTAACCCTGCCTAACCCCCCTGTCAACGGGAAAGCTAGATGACAAATTGCCTTCTCTCCCACACCTGACCCTTGCAAAATTATAAGTAAATCTTTTGTCGAGGGGAGGACCGAAGAAAGTCTAGCAAAGCTGCATTTTAGCGGCAACTGTTTGCACGGACCATATATTGCGTTTCACCATTTGATGTGCAGGTCTTGCTAGCAGGGCAAGTGCTGAATGTGGGTCACGTGACAAGATGTCTCTCTTTGCAGCATCTATGGATTGATCGTGGGACTTCAGCCATACTCTGTGCAGGGTGGGTTTCTGTGAAGTAAGTCCGGGAAGCGTTGCTCGGGTTATGCTACATGTAACTTGCTTTGCTCGAGTCACAAGGGGCATCAGTCGATGTGTTTGAAGGAACTTACATTTGGTCTTTATTGCGAAGTACACGAGCCATGTCTATGCATGTTATGTGACACAACAAGTATAAACCATACAATGTAAGTGCAATGAGTTAAGAAGAGGCATGTACTATTGCAAATGTTCCCCAATGTCAGTGCGTGGGGTTACAAAGCCAAGGCATTTACCTTTGTATATGTCTAATATTTATGTTCTTTTTAAGAAGTGTATTCAGCAAGTAAGAACAGAACGCTACCAAAAGCACTCTCGAAATTATCTACAGATGTGAGTAGAAGCACCTCCTTATGCTTGAATGAAATCGAGGACCAGTTGTCCAGTTGATGGATTGTAGTGTACTTTATTAGCAACAACAATCCTAAATATTCTATTTTCAACAACACCAACAGTTTGTAGTATGCAACTGCATGTCACTGCTTGAAACTTGCTGATCACTACTGGAAAGTGACGCCATCACTCGGGTCACAATTTGGAGAAGTCAGATAAAGGTCAGGTGCTGTTGTCTCTCAGATAAACAACAGAGGGTGCTATTGCACAGTACTCCGCTGCGTAATGCCGCGTCAAAGAGGCGCAGTGAAGCGGCCTGAAAAGGAGCGGATTCATGAATTTCAGCATCAGAGTCTGTCTTTGTAAGCATATGAGGGGAGAAGGATAGATAACTAATTCTAGATCAGAGCCTAAAATTATAGGGCAGCCTCTTACACAAAGCAGCATTTTTTGATATCATGGAATCTCCTTTGAATTAGAGAGACTTCCTCCTGTTGTCAGTAGGCGATGCGAGAGGCTCACTTCTGGATTTATTTATGCCATTTGTGCGAGTGCAGCAGGCTACCCGCACAGTGCCCAAAATGACGGCCAGTGAATGCTAGAACAGTTAGGCCTTACTCAGCCACACTGCAAAAAGAGACCGGCTAAGCCAGCATGAACATCTGAGCCAGCCTGACAAATCTACTCATCCCACAAAAAAGAATTCAGTAATGTACGACTAAGCCACCTCCACCCCCCTAGACCCCCTGAATTCCCCCCACCAGACGTCCGTGCTATAAAACAAAATAAACAAGCATTGGCATAGCCTTTGGGACCTTATAAGTGTTTAGCCATGCAACAGTTGCATAACTAAATACTTATAAGGTCCCAAAAGTGAGACCTATTGGCTATGCCAAACGGCCGTGCGGCCGCGAAAGTGATCGCAATCAAACATCAAAGCGGCCATGTGGCCGCAAAAGTGAAAGTAATTGCGGAAAAGTGCGGTGCGCGTGCCCGCGTACATGCACTGTAGCTCTAGGCTGGCCTGGTAGCACTTTTTGGAGCCCTCTCAAAAAGTCTCGCCAAGCCAATGAAAAATATGGGTGGAGCCTAAATACAGCATGCCTCTCAAAGCAGCGCATGCGCTGCCCAGGCTCAATCTAAAAAGGTGCGAGGTTCAGTATTTCCCAGGTCAGCCAAATTGAAAGTGTGGCCAAGAACGACAGAAGGCACAGGAGTCCCCTAAGGGGTACCTTTCACATTGCAGAACAGAATCTGCTGTTCCAGCCATCACTCCAACTATCTATCAAAGGGCAGAGCTCCAGAAAGTCTAAGCAGCAGCCCCTTTCTAGCAAGGTCTTCATTACATTTCTAAAGGGAACCCCCTCACGTCATGGATCTGCATCTCCACTCACAAAAAAGGCAATACCCTTCCACTGTCCGGAGAAGCTGTCCTCATCCTATATTTTGTGCAATGTCAAACCGGATGATCCCACTGGGCTTTATAATTAATACTGTGAGCCAAACTGGAGGCTGAACAACAGTCGACATGCACTTAAGCATTTACATAATCTCCTTTCAATGTTTGCGTTCACCCCCTGAACTGGTCAGCTCCCCCTGTTAAAGCAGTGGTCTTGGGGTAAACTAGCAGTAGAAAGTCTGCTCACCGTACACTAGCGCCTATTACCAGATCTAAAACAACACTGTCTTCACATGAAAGAAATATGCTACTTACCAGTATGCATCTGTTCTTGGCATGTAGAGCTGCAGATCTACACACTTTTGCATAGATCGCTATCTGGTGTTGGGCCCGGATGTTTGCAGTTTCTTTTTCCTCTTGGAAAGTCTTTGGAAGTCACGGGGTCGGTGACTCCTCCTTTGGTTCGTATTGCGCATGGGCTTCGGCTCCATCCTCAGATTGTTTTTCGCCAGCGGGGAAAGATGGAGCGTAGTAATAACAGTAAAGAAACCCATGTGTGTTGTATCTAAATAAGATAGACTGGAACGGATACAGGTAGCCGGGGAGGCGGGTGGGAGTGTGTAGATCTGCAGCTCTAAATGCCAACCACAGATGCATACTGGTAAGTAGCATATTCCATTCGAGGCATATGAGCTGCAGATTACACACTTTTGCATAGACTATATAGCAGTACCCAACCCTAGCGGCGACCGCCGGCATCCGTTGCAGTGGTTTGGAACAGTGTTTTTAGTACAGCCTGGCCCACACTAGCTTGTTGCTTGGTTTGCACATCTACACAGTAATGTTTTGTGAAAGTGTGTGGTGTTGACCATGTCGCTGCTTTGCAGATGTCATCTAATGGTATGTTCCCTAGAAAAGCCATAGAAGCCCCTATCTTCCTTGTAGAGTGGGCTTTAGGGGGAACAGATAGCGTACGTTTTGCTTTGTGGTAGCAAATCTGTATGCATTTTACAATCCACCTAGCTATCCCTGATTTAAAAATAGGGTTGCCTTTATGTGGTGGAGAGAAAGAGACAAATAGCTGTTTGGTTTTTCTGAAAGGTTGTGTTCTTTGGATATAGTAAAGTAAGGCCCTTTTAACATCCAGTGTGTGTAGAGCCCTTTCCGCAACAGTTTGAGGTTTTGAGAAAAAAAACGGTAATTCTACCGATTGGTTCAGATGGAAGGTAGAAATGACTTTGGGTAGGAATTTTGGGTTGGTGCGGAGTACAACCTTGTTCTGATGCATTTGGAGAAAAGGTTCCTGTATAGTGAGTGCTTGTATTTCACTAACAATTCTAAGGGAAGTGATGGCCACTAGAAAAGCGGTTTTCCATGTGAGAAATTGCAGCTCACATTTATGCAATGGATCGAAAGGCGGTCCCATTAGCCTTGTGAGAACTATATTTAAATTCCAGACAGGTGAGGGTGGTACTCTGGGTGGAATTACTCTTTTGAGGCCTTCCATAAAGGTTTTGATGGCAGGCACCCTGAAAAGTGATAGGTGCTGTCTGTTTTGTAAGTAAGCAGCAATTGCTGCGAGGTGTAACCGAATGGATGTATATGCTAGGTTACACCTTTGTAGATGGAGCAAGTAACATATGATGTGCTGTATGGATACATCTAGAGGGTTGATTGTGTTATGGCAGTAAACAACAAATCTTTTCCACTTTGCAGCGTAGCATGCCCTAGTAGTAGGGCGTCTAGCTTCTCTGATAATATTCATGCAATCAGGGGGAAGGTTAAGGTATCCGAATTCTAGGACCTCAGGAGCCAGATCGCAAGGTTGAGCTGAGCTGGGTCCGGGTGCCTGATCTCTCCATGGTTCTGGGTTAGGAGGCATGGTGAGAGGAGTAACTTTTGGTGTGGCACCACCGAGAGTTCCAGCAGTGTGGTGTACCACGGTTGTCTGGCCCATGTTGGAGCTACCAGGATGAGCGTGAGGGAATGCTGTTGTAGCTTTCGCACCACTAATGGAATTAGTGGGAGTGGTGGAAAAGCGTACGCAAATTTGTCTGACCAGTTCATCCATATCGCATTGCCTTTGGACAATGGGTGTGGATATCTGGCGGCGAAGCTTGGGCATTTTTTGTTTTCGTGGGTGGCGAAGAGGTCTATCTGTGGATGCCCCCACTTCTGAAAGAACGGGTGAAGCACCTGCGGGTGAAGTTCCCACTTGTGGATCTGCTGCGTCTGTCTGCTGAGCAGATCTGCCATGGTGTTTTGGACTCCTGGGACGTGTTGGGCCAGGAGAAAGATTTTCTGTGGATTTGCCCATCTCCATATGCTCCGTGCTAGTTGAGAGCTGTGGAGAGTGTGTGCCCCTTGTTTTTGAATGTAGTACATGGCAGTCATGTTCTCTGTGCGAATGAGGACTGCCTTGCCTGAAATCTGCGTCTGGAAGGATTCTAGGGCTAGAAAGATTGCCAGTAACTCCAAATGGTTGATGTGGAGTAACTTCTGTTGCGGCGTCCATGTGCCCTGCACGGTGAGATGTAACAGATGAGCTCCCCAGCCGGAGAGCGATGAGTCTGTTAGGATTATTTGTGGAACCGGGTCCAGGAACGGTCGACCTCTGGAAAGATTTGTGGTGTTCCACCACTGCAGAGAGCGATGGGTGAGACCGTCTACCAACACCAGATCTGTCAGTTGCCCCTGGGCCTGGTTCCACTGGCGCGCTAAGCACTCTTGGAGTGGACGCATCTGGAGTCTTGCATGAGGCACTATGAAAATGCAAGAGGCCATCATCCCTATCAGTTGCATAAACACTCTTGCTGGGAGAGATTGTTGAAGTATGAATTTTTGACGCAGAGCCTGTATGTTTGCAATCCTGGCAGGATTGGGATAGGCTATGGCTTTTGAGGTGTCTATGGTGGCACCAAGGTATTGCTTTGTGTGTGATGGTATCAGGTGGGACTTTTGGTGGTTCACCGTGAAACCTAGCTGGTGAAGTAGTTGGATTGTAGCGGCGGTGTGGTGCACACATTGGTTGTAGGACGTGGCTTTTATTAGCCAGTCGTCCAAATATGGGAAGACGTGAATGTGCTGTCTTCTGAGGTGTGCTGCCACTACTGCTAGGCACTTGGTGAATACCCTTGGTGCTGTTGTGACCCCGAACGGGAGCACCTTGAACTGGTAGTGCTGTCCGTCCACTACAAATCTGAGGTACTTTCTGTGAGCATGGTGTACTGGAATGTGAAAGTATGCGTCTTTCAAGTCCAGTGTGGTGAGAAAGTCGTTCTGGGAGAGGAGTGGAATAACCTGTTAAAGGTTACCATGTGAAAATGGTCTGAATGTATGTAAGTGTTTAGAGGCCTGAGATCTAGAATAGGTCGTAGAGTCTCGTCTCTTTTTGGAATCAGAAAGTACAGGGAGTAGACCCCTAAAATTTGCTGATTGATGGGGACTTGCTCTATGGCTTGTTTTTGCAGGAGGGAGATTACTTCCTGTTTTAATAATGTGGCATGTTCTTGTGACATTGGGCGTTGCCTGGGTGGAATGTTTGGGGGGGTAGATGTTAATTCTAGGCAGTACCCTGAATGAATAATTTGGGTCACCCATCTGTCTGAGGTGATGGTCTCCCAGACGTGAAGGAAATTTCGTAGTCTGCCCCCGACCGGAGTGGGATGGTCTGGAGGGAGCGGGGGAAAGTCATTGGGTAGGCGGTGTGGCAGAGCGGGCGGTATTTGTTTTGCCTCTGCCTTTATTATTATTGCCTCTGTAGCCGCCTCTTTGATAACCCCTTGTGAAGGTGGACTGAGGAGGGGATTTGTAGGACGTGGATGCGCTATCTGAGGAGTAGCCTCTACCCGTGCCCCGAAAGGAAGAGCGGCGAAAGAAGCGCCTAGGAGTGTGTGACTGTAGGGCTCCCATGGATTTCGCCGTATCAGTGTCTATCTTCATCTTTTCGAGGGCCTCATCAACCTTTGGACCAAATAAATGTTGTTGATCAAATGGGTGGTTTACTATGGAGGCTTGTACCTCAGATTTAAAACCTGAAACTCTTAGCCAGGCGTGGCGACGGAGGACGACACTGGTGTTTATGGCCCTGGAGGCTGTGTCTGCCGCATCTAGGGCACAGCGTATAGAGGTATTAGTTATGGTTTTTCCCTCTTGAATCAATTCATTAGCCCTATTTTTGTATTTTTCGGGGAGATGGTGCATGATGGTTTCTAGCTCATCATAATGCGCTCCATCGTATCTGGCCAATAGCGCTTGAGTGTTGGCGATACGCCATATATTGGCCGCTTGTGACGCAGTGCGCTTCCCTGACACGTCTAGGAGCTTGGACTCTTTGTCAGGTGGTGGTTCTTCGCCTGACGCCTGAGAATTTGATCTCTTTCTAGCTGTAGATACCACTAAGGAATACAGTGGTGCAGGGCCTTTAATGTAGGCGGGATCTGTGGGGGCGGCTTTATATTTTTTCTCTATACGTGGGTTTAGGACCCTAGCCCTGACTGGGTCATTAAAAACCTCTGGTGCATGTTTGATTACCCCTTTTAGCATAGGTAGTATAGCAGTAGACCTATGTGCAGTATCGAAGGTGTCTAGGAGGAAATCTTCCTCTACTGGGTCAGTATGTAGCTCTACCCCGTGATAATGTGCCGCCCTCTGTAGTAGGTGGTGAAAACATAACTAGTCTTCTGGTGGGGATGGCCTGGATGGATAAAGGTCATCCTGTGGTACATCTGGGATGTCTGGATTGTTATAATCATTCCATGGGTCTGGGGATCCAGTAGGGGTGGGGTCTTGCGGCACATCTGCTGGATCGTAGTAAGGGTCCCCTTGATCATCATGGTCTGGAGACGGGGTCAGAGAGCGATGAGGCAGGGGTGGAGAAGGTGGAGATAGAGAGGGTGGAGGAGGTGGGGAAGGCACTCTGAAAGGGGAGGTAGCACAGTCCTTCCTCTTTGGAGGTGGAGCTGGTTTGTCCAAATGTCTCTTTTTTGAAGACAGTGTCAAATGTCCAGTTTTTGGATCCTTGGTAAGTGTCTTTTGCAGAGGATCCGGTGTGAATAGTTCTTGCGACACTGTTTGTTCGGTCGGCGCCGAGGTTTTCGGGGCCGACTGCTTTTTAGGCTTGTCGTGCTTTTTTGTGACCTCCGATTTTTTGTTCGGTGCCGAGAGGGGCTTCGGCACGGGAGTGTCGGCACCGAGGGCCTTATGATGTTTGGTCGGCACCGAGAGGCCGGGTTTCGACACCGAGGGCTTTGGTGCTGAGCTCGGTGTGGAGGTGGAGGCCGATTTTTTCTTCGGTGCCGAAGGGTGTTTTTCGGCACCATGGGTAGGCTGGTTCGAGCCCGAGCTGCCAGAAGGCTTATTAGGCTTCTTTATCGGGCCCGAAGGTGGGGTGTTAGAAGCAGTGTCCTTGGTCTTGCCTAGGTTCGAAGGCGAAGGCGTGACCGAAGCCTTTGGCGCGGGTGTGGGAGGGGGTATAGTACTCACAACCCTCTGCGCCGGGGTGATGTCCTCCACATCTGAGTCGTCGGCTTCGGAAGCACTGACGAGGTAGTCGTCGTCTTCTTCGGTGTGCTGCTGTCCCGGAGCTTAGACGTCGTCCCCGAAGATGTCGACTGGAGTGGAGGTCGAGGAGTGCGCCATGTTGCGTCTGGCCCTTCGATCTCAAATAGTCTTTTTCGATCTAAAAGACTTACAGGCGGGAGAGTCTCGAGCCTCGTGTTCAGGGGAGAGGCAGAGGTTGCACACCTCATGAAGATCGGTGTGGGGGAATTTGGACCCACATCGAGAGCACTTCTTGAAGGGAGTTCTTTCCATCAGCCGAGACCGGAGCCGGGATAGGCCCGAAGGCCGCCATCGACGACTGGAATCGAAGAAGTGTCGAAGAGGTGGTGATTAAGATGATTTGTTATCTGAAGAATCTCGATGAACGAGTATTTTGCGTCGATCGTTGAACTGGAAAAGTTGGGAACCGGAGCGTGAAGTATTACATCCGAGCCCAATGGCGAAAAAAAAACAATCTGAGGATGGAGCCGAAGCCCATGCGCAATACGAAACAAAGGAGGAGTCACCGACCTCGTGACTTCCAAAGACTTTCCAAGAGGAAAAACAAACTGCAAAACTCCGGGCCCAACACCAGATGGCGATCTATGCAAAAGTGTGTAATCCGCAGCTCATATGCCTCGAACCTAATGTTTATTTCTGCAGTTCTTGCATTCTCAAAGTGCATTCTATCTCAAAACCAGTCCTTTATAGCCCTAAAACCCGGCATAAAAAAAATTATCTTTATTTAAAACACCTCATGGTCACCTTTCCTTTTTCTCCTTCTTTTCTATCTAACGCATGTTACTTCTCTCAGAGTACAACCTTTTAAGTCTCATACATGTTTGCCTTATTCTTCTTTAATGTATAACTGCAAATTTTACACAATTCATTTCAGAGATCACAAGCTTTTTAGTTTTTGGGAGAGTGCTACCCATGCAATCTAACATTTCAGAACCTCCTCAATCCTATCTTTTAATCCCACCAACATCTGCATGAATTCATCAACACACCTCCTCCCCACTCCCATTAATGATCAAACTTAACTTCTACTACTTGAATCTACCACAAAAAATACATGAACTAGTTTGCTTGCGTGTGCTAGACTAATATCAATAACCAGCCGTACTCCATAAAACTGGACTAACCACTAACCTTGGGTTCCAGAGCAGCGTGCTATACAGTGTAAAGCACTTCAATGCATCGTCAGTGGAAGTAAGGGCTACATAAATGCAATTACAATACACTATAAAAAGTTGAGCAGTTGGAGATTAGACTGACAATACTCGCAGAAATTAAAATACGAGACAAGCAAGAAGAAGAATGCCTGTACAATTGGAATTGTGAAGATGAGAGAATGGAGAAAAATCTTCCAGAATGTGTGTAGAAAAAGTGAATAGGAAATTAGCAAAATGCAGGGTAGAGTGAAGCGCCCCTTACCCACACCATAACAGATGTTTACCTTACCAAACAGGAAGATTAACATACAATACATAAAAGGAAACATGAGCAAGTCCGCGGATTACTCAGCATCGGACATTAAATTAACACAACGGAGTAAAAATACATTTTATAAAATGAGGAAATAAACTGTACAATTCACTTGCTCCTATTAGCAAAGTAAAAGGAAGAATATCATCTGCCAGAACTTCAATAAGGTGTAACACTCAGATTTGTTGAGAGCACCTGTTGCATGATTGTTTTGTTTTTATATTTTGTTTGGAAATAGGAAATAATCTGAAACCTTTGTCTTGCCATAAAAGCAACATTTCTTTGAAGACAGTTTTGTAACATGTTGGATGAAAGTTTCTCCTTGTATGCATTAATGCAACGGCTTCAGAGACAAAGAACCATTATAAAAGCATGCTTGGGCTAAACATTACAAGTCAAAAACACACAACCTTTACTATTTCAAGGTATACATGTGGAGTTTAGCAATCAGAAGAAACACAATCAGGAAATTGCTAGCCTGATGTTTTTCAGAGTTTGTTTGTTCATAAAAGTAAACAGTACATTTGATGGATTGATCCCTAAGCTTCAGGACTCCAAGTTGGCACTTTTACGACTCCATTTCAAAGCGTTAAACTTAAACTTTTATAGACCGTCTTAATGGCCCAGTTCTATCCATTCTGCTGCTGCTGCAAGTGATTCACGATATTGGTTTTCTACTTTGGGCTCCTCTGCTTGCTTATCAACATGATGTACCCATTTCTTACATAAAGTAGTGTAAAGCCCAAAGAAGGACCTAATAAATTATGTCAACTTATTGTTTCTAGAATAGGATCCGTTTCTACTTTCATGACATTCTTCTAATCCTACTTCCTGATTTCTTTACGTTTGATGGTAAACAATGCTAAATTGTATTTCTATGTGAAGTTCCACCAAAACATCTATTGGGCACCAGCCCAAGAACAAGAGGACGGTAAAGGCAAAGGAAATCACAATGAAAAAAACCCAGATTCCTCACTACATTGCGGAAGGGTAAATTTCATTCTGCTATAGCACAGCCAGCAGACTACTTTAGACATATTTTCCAAAATAGGAGAGTAATGGGAAGGGGTTTGCTTGCCTATCCTTTCCTTTGTCTGTCTTTTGAAAAAGATGGATTTACTGAGAAAAAATAACTTTTGTGGCAGTGGGAGAAACAGAGTACAGGTACCACTTTCATTAAAAATCACAAAAAAGACAAATACCTTCAATAATATTGATTTGTAACAACTGATAATTTGTGGATCCACACTAAGTTTGCATCGTCACAACTGAATACTAAGGACTTCAAAGAGTAATGTTAAGAAAGGAGACCGTGTGCGAGAGAGTGTGCGCGCGTCTGATAAGCACAGAATAGAGAGAACACCTGAGCACTCATAACAAATGTTGTAAGAAAAAGTTCCACAGATGTATAAATTGTATAAGTGTATATATATTATATAATAATGTCCAACAAGCCAACACGTTTCGTCCCGAGGGACTTTTTCAAGCCATAACTGAATAAACATACTCAGATGAGCATGGTTGCAAAGCATTGGTCGATAAGGGAGTATAATCAAAGAAAAGTATGTGAGGGGCAAATAAGTCAACCCAATATTAAAAATTATGGTCAGTATACAAGTCCCCCACCAAGGTAGGGAAGTCAATTTTGTACCTAGTAGAGAAATATTTTCATCATCCGCTGTTACACACAAGGGCTATGATAGGCTTATCTGCACCTGTTAGGATATAAGAAAACTCTAGCGATTCGCGTATTGACAGCAGGTGACAGAAATATATTCAAACTTATTTCTACTAGCTACAGAATGGACTCCCCTACTTTAATTGAGGACTTACATATTGTCTATAATTTTTAATATCGGGTTGAAATATTTGTCCCTCATACTTTTCTTCAATTAAACTCCCCTATCTACTATTGCTTTGGGATCATGCTCATTTGAGTATGTGTTCAATCACGCCTTGACAACGTGCCTCAGAATGAAACATGGTGTTGGCTGCATATCAAATATATACTTATACAAGGTATACATTTGTGTAATACCTTTTTCACAACATTTGTTATCGGAGTGCTCTGGCGTCCTCTCTAATCTGTGTTTATATGCTTTAGTCAGTCATTCTCCAAGATAGCAGGCAGGTCTGTGTTTTAACACCGTGCTAGCACCCACACTTGCCTCCCAGTTACACACACTCCAACCACAATCTTTGGATGTGCAGCAGTGAAGCCATGGCTACCAACCTTTTATCTAGTGTCTGTCTGTGCTTATGACTTTATGCATGCGTGTAATATTACCAGCAGACTCATTAACAAACTTTGGTGTACATAGCAGATATTAAGACCAAACTTGTGACTATGCCTTTATTTTTTTAATTCCTCCTGAAATTAGCATGACTTTTCTTCCTACCTTCCCTTTGAAAAGGCTTGCTCCTGAAATTCTTATCTGAAAGAAAAAAAAATAAACAATTTTAAATTAAGACTGCAGCAGAACAGATATTTTTTTGCAATACTGGTACACTATCTCGGTGTAAGGACAATCACATTCTTTGTATGCCACCAATGAACCAGACCTAATATAAATATTATGAGGTTCAAATACAAGAAAATGACCACAAGGAGGATACAAGGTTAAACCAAATCACAAACAGCATATTACGATTCAGGAACAGACAATGCAGGAGTGTATCAAAAGGAAAGAAGTTAAAATAAAATATAATAGAAACAAAATAGCACAGCCATAACAATTCTAAGACTATCCGACATATATCATAGATAATGAATTTATCAGCAATAAGCATATTAAGGATACAATTAATTGCACTTAACATAATGTACGCAACATGATGGTGGATATTTTCCGAGTGCTCACTACAGTTTATAATAAATAGTTACCTTTAAGCACCTCATTGCTTGCAGTGACTGAAGCAACACTCTGGAATTTGGCTTCCAGGTCTCAACATTCAGTAATTTTGCAAGTAATGTTAAAATATAATGTTTAAAGAAATATTTCTCCATTTACTTTTTTCTGCTCGTCCTAGTCTGGTAAAACAGGGAAGATGTACTACCCAGCGAAACAAGTGGCACCAAAGCAGTTTCGTGGTAATAAAAAAAGATATTAGAACAGGACCGGAATCTCGAGTTCTAACTAGCCCAAAAGAGTGCAGAAATTTACTACCTTAACTGTGCAATATTATGCAGAGCACCCACTGGTCCACACTGATGGTGGACAAATATATTTAAAAAAATAGTCGTCAACTTTCGAAGTAGTTGACAAGCTCATTCATGAATGTTGTAGACAGAATAGGACCGTCTAGCATGGAGTTCTCCTTTGAGCCAAATAGCTCTGTATATCCTATGTCACAGTACTCTAGTCTGGCCACGACCAGTGCCCTTGTCAGTTCAAATTAGGCAGCAGAAGAGGCTTGGCCCAATAGCTAGACTGATCATAAGAAGCAAGGGCAGAAGTGGTTGGCTCTGGTGTGAAGGGGACACCAGCTCCCTGCTAGCGTTCACCCAACATCAGAGTCCCACCTATTTGACAGAAATTACAATAGTTTCAGGTCAGTTCAGTTATAGGCAATGAATAACACATTGCCGTCTCAAGATGCCACCATCAGAGAACTTTGGCCGGCAGAGGTAAGTCAGTCCTTTGCCATGAATTTCCATCAATGAAAGCACAAATGGATTAATACAGACTAGCAAACCGCGCATCTCACCATATCCACACACCTTTAGATTCTCCAGCGATGTGCTTCGGTGGTTCCAGATGATGTAATGACTAGGGCTTTAAGAATTAATAAATGAATACTGACCTTTCTACACCAACTTCCTTGTATACTCTCAACCGTAGGGGCTTCAACTGGTATGGATGAGCAAGGGAAAAATGTACAATCTGCCTAGATGGCCTGTATATTTTGTAGGGGTATCGGAAAACATCATGCCAGAATTAGAAGATTCATAATACATAGAACCAAACCTTAATTTCTTAGACTGTATAAAAAAACAACCTGTAATTATATTTTTGTTGCATTAGTGCAAGAAAGTCATTTGTATTCCTACTGGCAAGCTCTTGTGTCACGAAATATAATCAATAGTGGACGATCCATTCTGTTTATTTAATCACCAATCCTTTCATTTTCTATGGAAAATGCTACAACTGTGTATACAAAAAAAAACAAATTGGTTTGCTTTATTTTAACATGTTCATTGCAGCATGGTGTGATTAAGAATTGTGTGCTGGATTGTCTTAGTAAGGCGTCACCTTCTAGCAATGTGTAGCCCCTTGTGACATGAGCGAGTACCACATGGTGCACTTTGCTATCTGGCAGGCAAGTTCGCTTCCTGAAAACATTCCTGTTTGCGTACAAGGACTCTGGTCACCCACGACCTGGGCGTGCCTCCCACACGTCCTTGTGCATTGCACATGATCTCTCAGTAGGCATCGACTGATTTGAGCCAGCAAGTGGGAGACCCATTACTGAGAACATCCCTCTTGCAAGTACTGATCGTCAGGGTCAGTGGTAGGGTATATAAGCAGATATACTGAACACTTATTATTATTATTTTTGTTGTTGTTGTTTTTGACGCACACTAACCTTAATTTCGGTGTCAGAGTTAATTACAAAGGAATCGAGCTAAGGTGGCGCAATTCTATGTCATAAGCCCAAAACGGACAATAATTTTTAGGTCTCCCCTGAGACCGTGCATTAGCTGTTGCTTGCAAGATCTTTTGTTAACTTAAAGGGGCTTTAGAGCTTACCCATTAGTTTCCATTGATTGGCTTCATCGTCACTCATTTCCACGGCTTCTCATTGGTCGTGGAGTGCTGGTTTCATTTCCTCTCTTCGTGTGTTTGTCTCTTTGATGGAGCATTGACCAAGTATGGATTCATGTAGGCGAGGGTGCCTCTTATTGTGGTCTTTGTGTCAATTTGCCGTAGGAAGGTGAGGTGTTCCATGAGAGGTGTCTGATCGTCATTGGGGATGGTGTATTTGATGGTTTCCATGTAGATGATGGCAATGTCTACACTTTGTTGGTTGGTGCGGTTTCAGCATATCATCTTGTAGGCTTCAGGAGTGGCGATAGCAATGTTTGGGTAAGAGGAGGGGTTAAGCCACGTTTCAATTTATAAAGGACGTCTGCGGAGAGGTAGGTAATGGTGTCCAAGATTTCTGTGGTGTGTTTGCAGAGTGAGCAGGCAGGATAGAATGGAGCGGTTGCGGGTGTTCTTGGTCTTGAGGGCAGGAGTGGTGGGGAATCTTTCATAGGTTGTGTAGAGTTAGAAGTGGCAGTTTTAGCAGTTAAAGGGTCCTTTGGTGGATCGTGGGGAGGCGGAGATGCAGGGGTTGTTTCGGTGTCCGGGGTTTAGGTCCATACCATACAAGAACAAGCCAAGCCATATCATACCATACAATAACAAGTCATACCATACCCTACAATACAATGACTAGCCATAACATACTACACAATAACCAGTCATACCATGCCGTATGATGACATACTATACTATACAATGGTATATCATACTATACAATGGCAGGCCATTCCATACCATACTATAGAGCATAATTAAAAACATTAACAAAGCCAACAAATCTCAGACAGGCCAACCAATTGTAATCAAGCTTTTCTGGAACCTCAAGTGTGATTTTGTCACAGCAGTGGTTAAATTGTGTATTCTTGTTTTTTTTTTAGTCCTGCTTGACACGGTGCTTGCACTGTTGCTTGTGAGATCTTTTAACTTAAAATGGCCTTAAAGTTTGGCCATTACTTACCATAGGTTGGCTTCATCATCCCTAACTTTTCTTGCTTCTCAATGGTCAGCGAATACTGGTTTCACTTTCTCTTTCTGTGTTTATCCCTTCTTGGAGTACTGACCACAGACTGCTTTCTGTCTGCAGGCAGTCTCATTCCACTGGTCACATGCTTTTGGAGGTACTTTTTATTTTTATTTTTTACTTTAGTTGTAGCACTCTAGAATAGTGCATTAGTATACAGTCTGTCTCCCCACTTCGTGTCATTACTTGTCCTTCTCACTCCCGCTGTTTGCCATTTTACTGCCCCCTCCAACTGTCCGTAGTCTTGATTCCCCCTGCGCTGGCTGGCCCTTACGTTGATTGCCCCATTCAGCCCTTCTCCCACTGTCCATATCACTGCCCTCTTGTTTCGTACCCTCGAACTACCTATGTCGGCCTGCCCCCATGTTTATGTACTGGATATTGCTCAGACTTGCTCCTGAAGGAGTAGCTCAGCGCTTGCCACACCATCTGCCATAACAGACAAAACAATATGAAACAGTCAGCGCTAGCTGAGTCATAGTGCTTGGGTGTGTTGCTTGCCCTAAAAACCACATAACCCCCTTCCTTGCTTTCCATGGGTGCTGCTGGTTGGTGAGACATGCTGGGCTAAAGTATATAAAACAAGAAGATAATATAATGCTGTCGATGCTTGCTGTAGCATAGCTTTTTTTTAAACACTTTTACCCAGCTTCTTCAAAAGAAGGCAAAAAAAAAAATATATAAATAAATTGACAAATCCAAAACAGATCTGCTATTTGGCTTTGTCAATGTTTCCAAATGGATCCCACTATGCTTTGTATGTCATACTGGTATCTAAATTTGAGGATGAACCTCAGCAGACATACGCACCAGTAGTTGCAGAATGTCAACTTTAATGTGTACATTATTTGCCTGAAGGTGCTTCCTTCAAGCGCATCATAACATGCAATATCTCCCCACATATGCGTCCAGCCATTACTTTTGGCTTTAAATCCTTGAGCTGATCAACTAACCTGGTTGAAGTGGTGATCTAGAGTAGTAGTAGACCGGCTTTTTGCATGATTCTAATACCTATAAAAGTACTAGGATAGCACTATCTTCACATGCAACTACTGTTGCTTCCTTCTACAGTCTTGCACCCACAAATGACATGCCATCTCAAAAATGTCCTCTAGATACCTAAAATCTGGCATAAAAAAACGTACCTTTACTTAAAACTTCTGATTGTTGCATCTCCTATTTTCCTTTAAATGTCCCTCTCCTTTCTGCTCATCCTCTGCATCTCTGCTCTCTCTGAGCACTACATGCATGCATGCTAGCCTTAATCTCCATTACTGTATATCTGCATATTGCCCACAACTCATTTACAAGATCAAAGCCTCTCCTTTCTCTGAAAGTCAGACACCTGCAACCCAACAATACATATTGTCCTCCAGCTCATCTATTAATCCCACTAGCGAGGGAATACGTTCACATGCCCCCCCTAACAATTGCATTCAACTTCTATTCATTTAATCCACCACAAAGATACTAGCGTGATTGCATGGAATGGTTTGCTTGGGCACACAAGACTAATCCCAATAACCAACAGTAACCAATAACACAGGACTAACCACCAACCTTGAGTTCCGTAGCTGCGTGCTGCCCAGAGTAAAGCGCTTCAACGCCTCATCAGGGGTAGTAAGCACTGTATAAACACACAATTACATTATCTACAGCAGTATTGAACTGAGAGGCAATTTTGCCCAAAATCTATCCTCCTATTTGAGACTTTAGAAGCTAGTCTGTCTTTAAGGGCTTTACATAGAAAGGCTGTTGTTGGCTTTAAGATGGAGTTGTGAGTTTGACTAGGAGTACTTAATTATGTGTACATGTAGATGGACAGATATTTATATATCTATTTATTCAAAGAAATCTCTAGAAGATGCATAATTGCATACTTTCTTCGGATATGTACGAATGTAGATATATGTATTGAAGAAAGTCTTGCAAAAATATAATAACGTTATGAGGTTTTCATTTCAATCTAGTAAATGTGATTATCTATTCACAGTGGAGGTCTGCACTATGTGTCATGATTATGGGAAATGGTGCTGCAAAGGTCAGACCTGACGTAGTTTATTTTTCTAATTATCTGTGTCCATGTCTAAAAGACAAGTTTCAGGCAGGTTCTAAGTTTGGTTTGAGTTTAACTATTAATGGATATATATGCATTCTATAAGTCAAAGGTGTTGTCACTTATCCCTGAAGGGATAAAGTGGAGATTAGGTGTCAGAAACCACATACAAATAAGTTCATATAGTGATGAACAGCCACCCAAATGTATACGAAAGTTAAATGCAGTACGCAAATTATAGGTGGTCTTAGCGAAAGCTGTGGAAATTGCTGTTGAAATCCTAGTAACACAACTCAAACTAGCTCCAAGAACCTAATAGAAATGGGAATGTCCTTAGAAGCAGCAGGCACTTACGTGAACTAGCAATCTAGAAAATGAAACACTTAACTCAAATAATCGAGTTTATGAATAATTAAGGAACGAGACCTCCAGCAGTTCTGGCTCCCATTAAATTGTAGACAAACTAGGCTTTCATAATCTCTAAACCAGCAAACCATTAATCTATGCCTTCTTAAAAATATGCTGTAAGAGATTAAAGAGAATACATATAATTGCCCGTGCTGACAATTTTAACACAGTAGTGTATTGTACCCACTACTATATTATTATTTTTTAACACATGGTATTCATTTTATTCCTAACGTCAGCCACTGGTAACCCCATATGTCCACAAGCCAGAGGCAATGGCTATACAAGTATTCCGGCACAACTCCCCACTGCAGCTAACTTGCATGGGGAGCCAATGGAATAAGTCTTTCTAAACTTTCAGATTACCATCAACAAGGACAGTATGATCTTTTGAAGATTCAAGTAAAAAAAAAATTAAACCTGTTGAAAAGATCAAACTTTAAAGTGGGATGGCAATGGATTATTTATAAGAAACTAATAGTGTTCTCCAACGGCCCTGAATCCAGTCTCACAAACTAAGGCTGACCAACAAAAATGTATCCCTGTCAAAATTTAAAGTCAATCTCAGAAAACAGTTTTCAGCACTGATAAGTGACCAAAAGACAAAAAATAACGTTCTCAAATATATCAGATTGGGTGAAAGGAAAAAAAAAAAGATCTAACTTAACGAAAAAGATAATGTGCTTCTCTTTATATAGAAGAGATTGGGAATATTTAATTATGCAACCAGGAACCATATGTCTGATGAACAAAAGGGCAGCCTTAAGGTAGACCTTTTCGAGAAAGTGACTAACTACAGATCAAAAGCTAAGTTAGACTGTGTATAGGGAAAAGACAGCGCCAAAGTCCAATATATGGCTTAGAGACAGACAGAGGGTGCGTGGTATATCCAAAAAAGACCCTTTTCCAAAGAATCATCATGAATCCATTAACATTCAGAAGTCTGAAACAGCAGTATATATCATTACACTTGATAAGCAAATTAAACAGCTTAAGACATGGCACATCAAACTAGACATGCCACTAGCTAACAAATGTCTTTCAAGAACCTTCGTAAGGCAATGCATATGCAGGGCTCAAGCTAAACATAGTCTGTATCATTCCTATTTCAACACCTTTGCTAATGAAGCAGGTTTCTGAGGGCAGCTTTGAACAGACTAATCATGTGGATATAAAATATTATGACAGTACAGGTTTAGACATAAATGCTTTAAAAAAGTCCTCTAAGACACAAAAGAATAACATTAAGTAATTAAAAACAGACTACTTTGCCATGTGACTGATCTCAAAGTGTATACTAAAGGCTTTCCATATTGAACAAATATATGCTGCCTTATAAAGCAAAAATATCATTGGAGTTTTTGAGAACCAACTTCAGGGGGAAGACAGTCCGATGCCATTAGATATGAATAGTCAATACGTCTTTTTTACTTTAATAGCCATGTTTTAAATTATCCAATGTCCTGAACAAGAGATACAAATGTTGATCTTAAACAATGCTGCCAAATAGCTAACCAGATAAGTTCTAGTTGTGCACGACTTGAGAAGCATTACATTAAAAATTCTCATAAAGGCCATTTGACGTCCAAAAGATCAAAATACAACTCTATAGGAAATGTAAGAGTTGACTGACCTTTTGTGGCATACTGAATGTTAGCCACTGACCTTGGAAGTGTGACATTAACTTATATACCAAAGAGAACATAGGTCTATGGATCAGGATACCTTTAGAGATATGGCGGCATGGCGTCTCCTTGAACCATATATCATGTCTCTGGCCATGTGAACCCTGAAGGTAAAATATATCCCATAATAAGGCATCAGTGAATGTTAGCAAACCATTAGAGAAAAAAATACTTCACCACTCCATTTAGTGGAGTCACGTGTGATGTTCCGTCCAGTAAATACGGACTAAATGAAACCGCCAATGTGCATATCTTGGATTGTCGCAGTTTGGCCTGCCTATGATAAGTTCTAGGAAGCCCTTAAGGAAGAAGCATGCGTATCATAGTGTTGTGCACTTCTCCTCCCTACAAAATCAATGAGCTAATCATGGAGTGGTTGAGTTCTATTTACCATGGATGCCACTTACAGCAGTGACTGAACTCTTCATGGCAACCAATAACATGGAAGGCCTCTTAAAGATCATCCATGACACAGAGTCTCACGATGATGTCAACGACTTTCCTGTGGCAGAGGTTGCTCTGGGAATCCCGGAAGAGGACTTGGAGGGACCTTTCCCGAAGTGTCAGGAAATCTGTTTAGGTGTCTTTGGTAGGTATGTCTACAAGGTCACAGACCCCAGCAGACCAATGGTTGTGACATTTTTCTATCGAAATGATATATCCAGGAAGCAAAAAAACTTATTTTTTTCCATCTCATTAAAACTGTACAGAATACAAGTATTTACCCCAAAATCCACAGACAAAAATTCCTGACAGAAAAAGCCAGTCCCCACAGCCTGGGGAACAAGCATTGGCATAGCCAATAGGTCTCGCCTTTGGGACCTTATAAGTGTTTAGCTATGCAACAGTTGCATAACTAAATACTTATAAGGTCCCAAAAGCGAGACCTATTGGCTATGCAAAGCGGCCGTGAAAGTGATCGCAATCACGATCAAACATCAAAGCGGCCGTGCGGCAGCGAAAGAGAAAGTAATTGCGGTAAAGCGCGGCACCCGCGCACCTGCACTGTAGCTCTAGGCTGGCCTGGTAGCACTTTATAGAGCCCTCTCATTAAGTCTCGCCAGACCAGCGCATGCGCTGGGTCAGGCGAGACCTAAAAAAAAGGGTCTTGACGTCTTCTTTGAAGGTTTACCTGTCGACAGAGAGCAAGTCAGTAAGTTACTGGTTGTTGACGTCCTGTTTCGAGGTCAATAATGAGTGTCACCTTTTCCTCTTGTGTCTTTTCTCCTTGGATCAACCACTAGAAGTAGTCTTGGAAGCGTCCAGAGGGCACTCTGGTGGAAGGTTGACCTTCCCTAAGGCCTCTTGACGACCCTCCGTCTGCTTCTCGTCTTCTTTCTTGGAGCCCATGCAGCTTGGTCTTTTCCCTGTCCTTAAGTATTTTTCTGGAGAACTTCTGACAGTGGGTGCAGGACTCGGGACAATGGTCTTCTGAAGGTAAACAATGCCACTACTCTATGCCCTAAAATATATGTAATAAATCTAAGCAGCAAAGATTATGGAAAGATTTCCAATGATTTTATTGTCAAAAAGGCAGAGCTCATTGCCCCAGGACCCTGTGATCGATTCCATTGACGTGCTAAGCATTCCTGTAGAGGATGCATGTTCAATCTTCCATGAGGCACTAAGGCAACGCTAAGAACCTCAAGGGACAACTATGTAATGGTTCAAAGGGAGTCTCCATCAAGAAAGTGGGAACCAAATCCAAGTCCCACTGCGGCATGATAAAGGAGATGGAAGGAAACCTATTGGTGAGACCCTTAATGAATCTCATAACTATGTGAGATTTTAATAAGAAGGGTCGGTCTGGTAAACAGAGAAAAGCCAACAAGGCAGACAAGTAGTCTTTAACAGTAGCTACCCTACAACCCTGATGAGCCAGGGAGAAAGAGAAACTCAGAATATCAGATAAATGGGCTTGCAAATGATCAATTGATCTCTCTCCACACCACTACCAGATTAGACTGATTTGGTGGAGTATCTTCTGGCCGATAAAATAACATCCACCACATCCAGCGGTAGAGAGAAAGAGCGCAGGATGCCCCATTCAATCTCCAGGCATGAACGTGCAAGCTTTGGAGGTGGGGGTGTAGAACCTCCTTCTCCGAGAGGAGGTCTTCCCAGAGAGGCAGACGGAGCAGAGGGTGCAATGAGAGGTAAATGAGGTATATGTACCACACCCTTCTAGGCCAATCCGGGGCAATCAATATGACTTGGGCCCAGTCTTGGCAAATCTTCCTCAGAACCCAGGGAATCACGGGTACAGGAGGAAACGCATAAAGAAGCAGTGAGCCCCAATCTACCTGAATACCCGCACGGATACTAGAAACTGCAGAACGACAGGCAGTGTGCGTTCCCGTGAGTGGCAAACAGGTCCAACCAAGGAAACCCCCACATTCTGAAATGGCGACGCAGAGTACTGACGACAGACGGTCTGCACGCACATTCAGCACTCCGGACAGATGATTTGCAATCAAGCAAATCTGATGGTCCTGAGCCCAGGACCAGAGTCACAGAGCCTCTCTGCAGAGACGAGACAACCCCATTCCTCCCTGTTTTTTAGTGTATGACATCGTGGTAGTGTTGTCTGTCAGGATCTGAATCAACTGACAGCGAAGGGAGGGAAGAAAGGCCTTGAGAGCTAAACGCATCGCCATCAATTCTAGAAGATTGATGTGAAACAATCTTTCCTCTGGAGACCAAAGGCCTTTGACCTCCAGATCCCCCAGATGAGCACCCCACCCTAAAGTGGAGGCATCCGTTACCACTGTGGCCACCGGAAAAGGAGGTTGAAACGGCTTCCCTTGAGACAGGTTGTCCGAGACACTCCACCATAACAGCTCCGTTGCAGTGTCTCTGGAGATTTTGACAACCTCCTTGAGATCTCGGTGTGTTGAAACCACTGCCTACGGAGGCTTCACTGGGGGGCCCTCCTGTTCCAGAATGCATGGTTGACCAACAGTATGCAGAAAGCGAACGGACCGAGCAGGCACAAGACCTTCTGACTGGGATAACTACACTATTGTGAAAAAGTGGAATTATAGCCTAAATGTTGTGAATCCTCTGCAGAGGGGAGAAAGCGCGACTCTCAGTAGTGTCCAGTACTGTCCCTATGAATAGGCTACGCTGAGAGGGCACCAGGTGAGATTGGAGTAGGTCTATCGAAAAACCCAAGTTGAACAACGGACACGTTGTTACTTGCAAATGGTGAAAGCAGCTAGAGATTGGAACACTCTTCCCTTTGAGTTACGAAGCTTGAATAACTCTAGACTCTCTCCCTGATCTTTTAGCCATACTCCCCGACACCTACTATGCCCTCCGAGCGGATCGCTCGGATGGTAGGGCCGGTGGAGGGGTGGCGATGATCGTCCGGTCGACACTTAAATTTCAACTTCTCTCTCACCCCCTCATATCCAACGTGGACTACCTTGTGGCCCGCTCCCTCAATCTGCCCTCTCCTCTTACTGTTGTTCTTGTTTACCGTCCCCCCCAATCGATGCCTTCTTTCGTAGCATCTATTCAGGATCTTCTAGCCACCTTGGTGGTTAACAACTCCTCTGTTTTATTGCTCGGAGATTTCAACTTTTGGCCAGGAGATCCTAAGAAAGATCTCCTCTCCAAAGACTTTTCAGCCACTCTCCACTGTTTGAATCTCTCCTCCCATGTCACAGCCTCTACCCATGTACAAGGTCATATCCTTGACCAAATCTGGTCTTCTCGTCCCCTTGCTTCACCTCCTTCTGTTTCTCCTTGTGTATGGTCGGATCACTTTATTATTTCTTTTTCTATTCACTTGGGTGTGGTTGACAAGCCCTCTTTTCCCAAGAATCTTCTCGCCCGCAACTGGAATCAGACCGACCTTGATTCTCTTTCACTTTCTCTGGTTTCCTCTGCTCCTGATCTCACTAACCTCCCCCTTGAGTCCCAGGCTAACGCCATCAGTACATGGCTCTCCTCCTCGTGCGATCGAGTGGCCCCGCAAAAAAAAAATCAAGGCGGTTCGCCCTTACGATGCGCACAAATGGTTTTCTCCTGAGCTCAAAGCTTTAAAACTTGAGCTCAGGCGGTCGGAACGTCTCTGGAGACGGCAGTATTCTCCCCCTTTGCGTGCTAAATACAAATCTCTCCTCACTGACTACAAACAAGCTATCCTGGTGGCCAAAACCTCCTATTTCACTGAGAGAGTAGCTCTCTCAGCAAACAAATCCCGTGAAATTTTTTCTCTGGTTCACAATCTTGCCACTTCTGATCGTTCTTCCCTCGGTTTGGTCCCCTCTCAGTCCCTCTGTTTGTCATTCAAGGACTTTTTCATAGACAAGATTGTGAAGATCAAAGCTAACATTCCTACTGTACCCCAACCCACCCCCATGTGCCCTGCTACTTCCTCGCTTTCTTCCCTCACCACTTTCCCTCCTATTTCTCTTGAGCTATTCCATAACTACCTGCTCAAGGTTAAATCTGGTTCCCCGACAGATTGCGCCCCGGCGCGTATCCTTAAAACTCTTTTCAATGATTCTCCTGTTCCCCCACTTACTCTACTTAATTCTTCTTTGGCCTCTGGGTCTGTTCCTCTATCATTTAAATCTGCTGTCGTTCTCCCCATTCTAAAAAAACCTGGTCTGGATCCCTCCCTCCCTGCTCATTTCCGACCCATTTCCCTTCTTCCTTATTTAGCTAAAATCCTCGAGACCCATGTCACCTCTTGCCTCTCCGCGTATATCGAGGATAATGGCCTTCTCGCTTCCCATCAGGCGGGGTTTCGCTCAGGTCATTCAACGGAGGAAGTGGTTCTCGCGGTCCTGGATGAACTCAAGGGGAAGGCTGATTCCAACCTCCCCCAAGCCCTGGTCCTTCTCGATCTGTCCGCTGCGTTTGACACGGTTGATCATTCCATTCTTCTTGCCCGTGTCAGCGCAGCGGGCATTCGGGGTGCGGCCTTCTCCTGGCTGGCATCCTTCCTTCGGGATAGGTACCAGGCGGTTCATCTTTACGGCTTCTCTGCCCCCCCCCCGTCCGGTCACTTGTGGTGTTCCCCAGGGTTCTTCTCTCTCCCCTCTTCTCTTTAATCTTTATATCTGTCCCCTTGTCACTTCTCTTCTCGAGCTGGGGGTCTCTGTGTATAACTATGCTGATGACCTCCAGCTCGTCTTTGATCTTTCCTCCTCCCCTGACTCTCTTCCTAAGTTCAGTTCCACCTTAATCTTCATTTCTGAGTGGATGAGCGCCAACCATCTTAAGCTCAACCCCGATAAGACGGAACTTGTTCTCACGGGTGGTTCATCTAACCCCTGGTCCCCAGCACATTGGCCCCTTTCCTTCGGTTCCCCTCCCACGCCCTCTCCCTCTGTTCGCACCCTTGGCATCAAAGTCAGTTCTGACTTAACAATGCATAGTCAGATTAGTTCTGTTGTGTCTTCCTGCTTTCTTTCCCTTCGTCTCATCAGGAAAATCTCTTGTTTTTTCACTACGGAGGCACTCAAAACCATAGTCCTGGCTTTAGTCATCTCTCGCCTCGACTATGGGAATGGCCTGTACGTGGGCATTCCTGCCTACGAGTCTCGACGTTTACAGGCCATTCAAAATCAAGCTGCCCGCCTTATTTTCTCCCTTCCCAAATTCTCTCACATTACTCCCGTCCTTAAATCTCTTCACTGGCTCCCTATTCGTTTCAGATCTCTTTTCAAATTAGCTTGCTTCGCTTTTCGAGCTCACTCCCGCTCTGCCCCTCCCTACATCACCTCCCTTATTTCATCCCACGTCACTAGTCGAACCCTCCGCTCTTCTTCTCTTTCTCTTCTGCACATCCCCCGTTTTCGTAAACTCAGAACTGGTGGCACTCGCCTCTCCGTTTTGGCCCCCCAGTTCTGGAACACCCTTCCACTTCATATTCGCTCCATCCCCATTTATTCCCACTTTCGAAAAGCTCTTAAAACTTTTCTTTTCACCCAGGCCTTTTCTTCATAAGTCCCCGGATCCCTTCTGTGAGCTCTGACCAGGCCCCCAGCGCCAGGAAGCCGCTTGGCCGCAGTGCGCTTTATTAAATATTTTTTTCATTTCATTCATTCGATTATTTAAAAAACTTTTAAAAACCTTACTCTTTTGTTAAATATCTTTTGGGCAGGATCTTTCGGATGTTCTCAAGCTTTCTTTCCTCTCCTGCTAGTAGGCATCGCGCCGGGACACTTTTTTTTAGTATCTGTCCGCGTTATAAAATGAGGCTAACATAACATAACATGATGCAGCGCCATGTCTGATGACTTTGCTTTCAGCAGCCAGTCGTCCGGAGAGGGCAACACAGGAATCCCCGATCTTCTGAGATGTGCTGGTACCACCGCCATCCCCTTTGTGAAGACATGAGGTGCTGAAGTAAGACCGAACGGAAGGAATGCAAACGGATAGTGTTGAGACCCCACCTTAAAAAATGAAATACCTCCGAAGCGACTTCAGGATGGGAATGTGAAAATACGCATCCTGCAAATCGATCAACACCATCCAGTCTTTCGGCTGCAACACCAGAAGAACCTGAGCTAGGGTCAACATCTTGAACTTCACCTGCTTGAGGTAAAAAAAAATCAAGATCCTGTGGTTCAGGATCAGCCTCAACCGACCGTCCTTTTTGGGAATCAGGAAGTACCGGGAGTAGCTATCCTGACACCTTTCCGGCTCCTGAACCACCTCTATCGCACCTTTTTATAGCAAAGATGGAACCTCCTGCTGTAGTAGCAACAGGTGCTCATCTGAACACCAACCCTGGCGAGAGGGAAAAGGAGGGGGAAGCTCCCGGAAGGGTAGGGCATACCCATTCTCCACAAGATTCAACACCCAGAGATCCGAAATAACAGACCTCCCACAGGACCAACATGCTCTAGGATGGAGGAGCTAGAGCTGCTTCAACTGCCGTACCAGTAGGAGAGGCAGGAAAGGAGGAGGAGACTTGCTGCCGAGCTGCGCCGCGCAGGCGACCTCTACCATTTCCCTTGTATGACCTGTATAGAGGGTTCACTTGTTACTGCTGTTGCAGCTGCTGCTGCTTGGCTCGAAAGGATGAAGTCTTACCAAAACCGCAAAACATACGGTATCTGAAACCCCTGGACTGGGACTGGAGACCTGTGAGAAAGTGGCTCTGTATATACTGTTCCCAAATAGGTACAGTATGTACACAGTCCACAGTCCCCCTAGGTTTGGCAGAGGTTAAAGTTAGACATAACCTTACTCTCTAAAGTGGTAGCTTGGTCGAGCAGTAAGGCAGTATCAGAGGACAGTGTAAAGCATTTGTTGTACACACTGTCAGCAAATGGTCTCACACACTCAAGAACTGAACTCTAGGCCAATGGTTTGTATAAAAAAATATATGGTTGTTTTATTTTAGAACCAACAATAGGTATTCAAAATATACTTTCTCAGAATGAGAGGCTTTAGTTAAATACTTTCGCAAAATGCAATTGACTTGTGTAGGTAATAGTTACATGTTGTTGCATTAGGCAACACAATTTCAAACACAATAATACATTGAGCTCAATGTGAATGTTAAGTTATTTGCAATAGATTACTTTCAGGATTACTTTTCTAATTCCAGGACGGGATCCTAGATTCAGTCCTGGGACAGGTCTTGGAAACAAGTGAGTAAATTAGTTTTAGTTAGTGTTGTGATTTTTAGGCAATATTTTGCTATTTTAAAAGTTGACACTTTATTTTTTTTCAACACTTTATTTTTCCAATAGCGCATGAGAGTTACATAGCATTGCAAAGAAGTACAAAATAGGAAGTCCAGGCAGTTCCTGACAGTGATAATACAAGGAGAGAAAATTATGATCCATACGGCCAAGTCATTGTGCACATCCAATACAACAGCCAGCACCCAAAAGTTGCCGTGCCTTGCCAGAGAGTACGAATAAGCATGCCAGTTTTTCCTGATAGTGATAATACAATGAAAGGAATAGTGCTCCAAACAGTCAGAACAGTTGTCGCATTTAGCACACCCGCCTACCCCACGGCCCGCCCACTCCCGCCCGCTCTCCCCACATCCCACCACTGGATTATCCTGCCGGCAGTGCCCCACCCAAACCGCCCCAAACCCACACCCCACTCTCCCCATCTGGAATGTCTATAATCGAAGGTGAACCACAAGAGGCCCTGAACGTACTCCCTCAGCCCACACCCTCAGGCACTATTCCATTATCTGGCTGAGTGTTGGGGGCCTGCCTAATCTTCTCCAAATAGGCTCTCAAGGGACCCCATATATCTTTGGGCCGTGACGTCAGAGGCATCAAACTGGAATATACCTCCGAATTTGTATTGCAGTATATAAACTCTTCAACCAATCTGTAGATTAGGAACTGTTTTCCTGCCCCAGTGGATGGCGACTTCCCTTTTCGCTAGGAGGAGACCCAATGCAGCAAATCTCCTAACCTTCAGGGGGATCTGGACTGTGTACCCCAACAGTGCAATTTCGGGGAGTGGAGTCAATGAAAGATCTATCATCTTCCCCAAGGTATCACGTATCGCCGCCCAATAGGGCTGCAGATGTGAACAGGCCCACGCCAAGTGGAAAAAATCTGCATGTGGAGTCGCGCACCTCACACAAATATGCGGCCTGCTGGTGTCTATCCTATGTGCCATGGCTGGTGTAAAGTATGCCCGCCGAAGAAACTTGAAATGCAGCAACTTATGGCGACTATTAAGTGAAATGTCCTTAGTAACCTCAACATTTTTGCCATTGCTCGTCTGTTATAGTGTGACCAGTGTCCACTTCCCAAGCCTCCCTCACCCTGGAATCGTCAACCGGCAATGCTTTAGTGCTGGCCTTATACAATTTGGAAATGAGGCGCGCACCGTCAGGTGACCCCAACACCAAATCAAGCGGAGGGAAGGAGTCAGGCTCAACCGGGTATGTAGGAAGCGCCGCTCGCAGCGCCGACTTCAATCGGCTTAGTAAGAACCGTGTCATAAAATCGCAATCCGTGAACCTGGCGTCTTTGTCTAACGAAAATATGTGGCCCCCCAGGAAGAAATCTCCCACCTTCGCGATATCCAGCGTGGCTAGGGTGCGTTGCACCAGCCTCTCCCCAGTAATGGGGAGCCATCTAGCATTGGGTAAGGGCAACGCAGAAGAATACAAGTGCGCTGCACCCGTGCGTTTCTTCAATCTATGCCACGCCCAAGAGGTTGTGGACACCGTCTGTATGTCATGCCTCGGGAGGACCTCGCACAGCCGGTCGGGGAGCACAAGGTCCACCTCCGGGCGTAGATACGGGATACGGGCGTCCGGGTGGAACCATGCCGACGCATAACGGCACTGTGCCACCAAGTAGTACAGCTGAAAGTCCGGGACACTGAACACGCCTCTATCGTATGGCAGAGTAAGCGTGGACCAAGGTATGCGTGGTCTCCTGCCACCCCATACCAAACGTATCGTGAGTGTGCGTAGCCTACGGAAAAAATGGTCAGCGAGGGGATCGGAATGTTGTTGAAATAATATAGAAATTTCGGTAGGACCACCATTTTCAAAATGGCTACCCGGCCCGCAAGGGAAAGGGGCAGGCGCAGCCACCTGTTCACCTGCTCCTCCAGGTCAGTGATGGCCCGCCCGTAATTCAGTCGAATGATTAGAGCGGTATCCAAATGGATATGTACTCCCAGGTATTTCACCGAATCGACACACCACTCCAGAGGAAATTCGCAGTCCCACCTGGCCGTGCACGCAGTGAGCGGGAATATGGTCGATTTGTGCTAATTGATACCCAAACCCGAAAAGCCACCAAAGCAGATGATTTCGCGAATGAGGGGCGGTAGGTTAATGTGCGGTTCCCGCACATATAGAATAGTATCATCCGCATATAGGGAGGCGAGGAGCGGGCCAGTGTTAAACTGAAGCCCTCTCTGTAGGTGACGTTCCTGGAGGTGTCTGACCAGTGGGTCCATAGCCAAAATGAATAGGAGTGGGGACAAGGGACATCCCTGTCTGGTCCCCCTGTATAGTCGAAACGAGTTGGATAGGGTGCCATTTAAGCAGAGTCTAGCCGATGGTTGGCTATATAGCAAGGAAACCGTAGCAAGGAAACCGTAGCAAGGAAACCGAGAGGCATCCCCATACGTCTCATCACCTCCACGAGGAATGGCCATTCCAAAGAATCAAACGCTTTTTCCGCGTCCAATAAGATAGCAGCTGCTGGGACGTCAGGCTGTATTCTATGTATGACCGCAAAGAGTGTGCGGAGATTCAATGATGTCGAACGATGGGGGACAAAGCCAGACTGCATCGGTGAAATAATGTACTGCATCAGTTGCGAACGCCTGTTGGCTAGCGCCTTGGCCAAGATTTTATAGTCTAGATTTAATAAAGATAGCGGCCGGTAGGAGCCGCAGAGTGTGTGATCTTTGCCCGGCTTAGGGAGTAGTATGATAACGGCCTCACGTAATGTGGGGGGCAGGCATTGCCTCTCCAAGGCCTCTGCGTAAACCTCAATCAGCTGAGGTGCCAGCACGTCCTTAAATTCTTTGTAGAAGTCCCCCGTGAAACCATCCAGGCCCGGGGCGGAAGAGCCCCGCAGGGTATCTATAGCATGATCTACCTCGATTAGAGTTATGGGATTAGCCATGAACTCTAACATGTCTTTCTCCAAATACACCAAAGCGACCTCGTCAAGATATGCCGTCTGGGCCGTGCCATCCGGCTCAGCCCTGGAGGAGTACAGCTTGGTGTAGTAGTCCAGAAATTCATCCCGAATCGCGGCCGTCGAGGTAAGGGCGGAACCCGACGCTGAATGTAGTACCGTGATAAAAGTGTTGTTGTACGGCGGTCGCACAATTTGTGCCAAAACCCTGCCCGGGCGGTCACCCTCCCCGTACCTGCTTGCTGTGTGATATTTGCCCAGGTATAATATTTCCCTTTCAGCCGTGTCTTTGTATTCAACCAAAAGGGCCAGTCTCGCCGCCTGGAGCTCTGCGGAGGGGTCAAATGCAAGGCGGGAGTCTAAATGGGAAATGTTGCATTCAATACGAGATAGAGTTTGTCGGAGGTCTCTGAGCACCCCCGCCCGCTTGGCTAAGCAAACCCCCCCGCCAAGTGGCCTTGAATCCCTCCCACAGAACCGCCGCGGAATCGACCGAACCCGTGTTATTATCAAAATAATCCTCTATCGCTGCCCGGATCTCCGACTTGAACACTTCGTCTTGCAGGGCTCTGCTCGGGAACCGCCACTGCCTCTCATACCCCTCCGGACGCGGGACCAGCAGCCGCAAAGCTACAGGAGAGTGGTCGGAGTATGTGCTGGGAACGTGGTGAGGGAAGCAAAGCAATGCACGAGTCCGGGCGAGATCAGCCAATAGTCTAACCTGGTCCAGGTACCGTGCGGGCTAGAGTAGTGAGTGTAATTGGTAAGGGTGGGGTTGTGATGTCGCCAAATATCTAATAGGGCGTATTGGGTACAAAGATCTCTCAAGGCCCGCCTCGCCCGTGGCTTAGGATCCAGGGCTCTAGAGGTGCTGTCCAACGTGGGGCACAGTGTAAGATTGAAATCCCCCCCCCAATATTAGTGCCTGAGGGTCATGCTTAGCAATCCGGGTATTTAAATCGTGAAAAAACTCCGGGGCGTCTACGTTGGGGGCATATACATTAATCAGAGTGACCCTATAACCGTGTAGCGTCCCCGTGACCATTACATACCTTCCCAATGGATCCCGGGTCACGTCAATGAGAGTGAAGGCAACCCTCCTGTGTATCAATATTACTGTACCTCTGGCATAATTGCTATAGTTGGCAAAATATCTATGTGCGCCCCAGCTGGAGCCAAAGCGAGCCAAATCTGTGGGAGGGAGGTGTGTCTCCTGCAGGAATGCTATGTCGACCGTGTGCCGGAGCAAGTAGTGTATCACCTGCCGTTTCTTGCGTGTGTTATTGAGGCCCCTCACATTCCAAGACATCAGGGTGATGGCCGAAGGGCCCAGAGTATTACCTAGCCGCGACATCTAGACCCAACGTGTGAAGTGCCCTGTCAGGACTGCGTTGCAACTGTGACTTCCAAAACAATGCCAACCCAAAACTTGCAAAACAATATGCGCCAAATGTATACATTACTCCAACCCACCACCCCCCACCCAGCCACCTGTAAGCCCCGAGGTGGCCCTCCCCCTGCAAGCTAATCCGCCCAGTCATCCTAGTGATCACCAGATGAGCAATTAAGGTCCACTACCTGGTCCTCAAAGTGAAATGCACAAACTCTGCGGTTACACCTAGGGGGGTGGCAACCTGGAATCTCACCGAACAATAGAAACAGCTTACTTAACAAACCCAATAAAGAACTGGGAGTTGTAATAACATTGCAATTTCCCCAATATAAACCAACCCGGTGTACAATCAGACAAAATAAATGCAGCATCAACCCGCGCCAGAATTTGAATATAGGTCCGCACTTGCATCCGAGCCGGGGCGGGGAGGACGTCACACTCCCCATCGAGTTCTGCGGAGATCGAGGCTTGTACGTTTGGCAGAACTCCTGAGCCTCCGTTGGTGAGTCAAAGATGCGTGATCTGCCACCCACATCCACCCTGAGCCTAGCGGGGTACAGCATGCCATATCTGAGTCCCAGATTGCGCAACGTAGCCTTGACTCCCTGAAATTTCCGACGCGCCTCCTGAACCATAGGCGTGAAATCTGGGTAGAACGACAGTTTGGACCCTTGCCACTCCACTGTTCCGCGTGCTCGGACCAAGCGAAGCGTGGTGTCCCGGTCTCTGAAGTTTAAGAGCCGCGCTACAATCAGACGAGGAGGAAGGTCAGGATTGGGTCTGGGGCCTAGTGATCTGTGGGCTCTTTCTACCACAAAACCAGCGGTGAAGGCTTCGCTGCCGAACAGGCCCGTGAGAAGCTTTTCCACAAACAAGTCCATGCGGCCAGTGGCTGTCGTCTCCGGGACCCTCATGATGCGAATGTTGTTGCGGCGTCCGTGCGCTTCCAAGTCCTCGTTTTTAATGGCTACCTCCTTGAGCAGGCGCTCCGCACGTTCTAGCCGCTTCAGTGCCTGAGCCGTCCCGTCCTCCAGATCCGAAACCCGGGCCTCCGCCACATCCATGCGCTTCTCCTGCGCTTGCACTTTGGCGCCCAAGTTAGCTATGGTCTGATCTAGCATGTCAAAACGTGAGTCCAGCGCCTTAAAACCAGCTTTCATTTCAAGGAGCAGCGTGGCAACAGCGGACCCCGAGGGGTAAGGGGGGGGGACCCGCCGGCGCAGCGTCTGCCATGTCAGCGGTGTGTGAGGTTGCACCGCCAACCGCCTTTTAAAAGGGAAGGGTTCGCTGCCAGGGGTCTTTCCGTCCCATCCCGCGGGGGCCCAAGCAACGCAGGCCGCGTACCCAGCCCCCACGTGGGCATCGTATGTGTTGTACTGTAGCTCTGACCGGCCCAAGTCCGTCTTCACGGGATAACAAACAGGCCCCGGCGCAATGCCAGCGTCCGAGGGCGCAATCAACGGGGTCCGTGCAGCTGCAATGTGCCCATTCCGGAGTAGAAATGCACCCCTGTTCCTGTTGGCGGCCTTTGGGCCCAGGCGTGAGGCCTAGCCCTGTCTGGGAGATACACCACGCCGCATCTCTGCACACCAGGCTGTCTCATGTAAGGTGTCCCCGTGCTGCAGGACGAGTTGCACCACCTTGTGCTCAGGGCCGCCGCAGTTCACTCGAGGGCCCCCCGGGCGCCGCATGCCCCACCGGGGAGCCGAGCACAAGCAGGGCGCACCCCCATCCCCACCGCGACCGCCAGCGCGCCAGGCCCGCGCCCCACCCCTGACGGACTCGCCCCGCGGGCCCTGTCCCCACGTACAGCAAGCCGCCACGGGGCGGGGCCACCAGCCCGAGCACCGCCCGCAGACCCGGTATGCACGGGGCGGAAAAGCGCAGCCCCCGCGGCCCGACTCACCCGGTGTGCTCCAAGTCGCCTCCAGGCGCTCCGCCGTTGGTCCGCTGAGCCGCTCTGCGCGGGGCCGCCCAAGCGCTGGGATTCACCTCGCCGGGCCCCCTGGCTCCGCTGCCACACAGTGTCACATCCGAACGGTGGGGAGCCAAACGCTGGCGGACCGCGCGCCGAATGCAGCACCGCTTCCGACGTCCGCTCCACCGCCCGCGGCCCCGGGACGATGTCAGAACATCGGGGAAATTGCTGCTGGGCCCGGTAGATCGCAGGAGCTTCACTAGCTGGCGGCCATCTTAGCCGCCGGCTCGGCCACCGTCCTCTTAAAAGTTGGCACTTAAAAGAAATTTCATAGAAAAACAGTCAATGATTCCCTATGGGAGAAAATTCAAGTTACAGGTAATGAATATGCTACTTACCAGTATGCATCTGTTCTTGGCATGTAGGGCTGCTGACATTCATATCTGTGCATAGATCGCCGCCTAGTGTTGGGTCCGGATGTTTGCACGTTGTTGTCCTGGAAGAGTCTTCGAAGTATCCTTGGATAGGTGACTCCTCCCCTGGACTACAGTGCGCATGGGCATCCTCTCCATCCTCAGATTGTTTTTCGCCATTGTGGCAGTGATGGAGTAGATACAGAAAGTGATGACCATGCTTGCAGTAATTCTGAGAGCTGCAGCTGCGACAGGCGCCGGGGAGGAGGGAGGGCGATATGAATGTCAGCAGCCCTACATGCCAAGAACAGATGCATACTGGTAAGTAGCATATTCAGTTCGAGGCATGTGGGCTGCTGAATTCATATCTGTGCATAGAATACATAGCAGTGCCCTCTATTAGCGGCGGCTACCCGTGCCAGCTGCAGCGGTCTGAAAAAGCGTCTTGAGAACAGCCTGTCCTACAGCTGCCTGCTGTTTTGACTGCACATCTACACAATAGTGTTTTGTAAATGTGTGTGTAGTGGACCATGTGGCTGCTCTGCATATATCATGCAGGGGAATATTTCCTAGGAAGGCCATGGAAGCCCCCAACTTACGTGTTGAGTGGGCTCGTGGTGGAATAGTTAATGTGCGTTTTGCCTTTTGATAACAGATTTGAATACACTTAACTATCCATCTGGCTATCCCTGCTTTGGAGATGGCGTTACCTTTGTGGTGTGGGGCAAAGGCAACGAACAGTTGTTTTGTCTTCCTGAATGGTTTAGTCCTGTCGATGTAGTACATGAGGGCCCTCCGTACATCTAGTGTATGTAGTGCCCTTTCTGCAACAGTTTGTGGGTTTTGGAAGAAAACGGGCAGTTCAATAGTCTGATTCATGTGGAACTGCGATATTACCTTGGGCATGAATTTGGGGTTGGTACGTAGTACGACCCTGTTGGCGTGAACCTGAATAAATGGCTCTTGAACGGTTAGTGCCTGGAGTTCACTAACTCTTCGTAGGGAAGTGATCGCTACTAGGAAGGCCACTTTCCAGGTAAGGAATTGAATCTCGCAGGAGTGTAGAGGTTCAAAGGGTGGACCCATCAGGCGTGTGAGGACCAAGTTGAGGTTCCACATTGGAGCCGGTGGGTGACTAGGTGGAGTGACTCGTTTGAGCCCTTCCAAGAATGCTTTGATGGCAGGCACTCTGAATAGAGAGAGGTGCTGCCTGGTTTGCAGATAGGCTGATATTGCGGTCAAATGGACACGTATAGAGGTGTACGCCAGATTGCATCGGTATAGGTGTAAGAGGTAACAGATGATGTTGTGGATGGATGCGTCCAGCGGGTTGATGTCATTATTACCGCAATAAATGACGAACCTTTTCCATTTGGCTGCATAGCAAGCCCTGGTAGTGGGTCTCCTGGCCTCCTTGATGATGTCCATACAGTCAGGTGGCAGGTTGAGATAGCCAAACTCTAGGACTTCAGGAGCCAGATCGCCAGGTTCAGCTGTTGCGGATCTGGGTGCTGAACCTCTCCATGGTTCTGCGTCAAATGCGCGGGTTTGATCCGCAGCCTTTGATGCGGCACCACGGAAAGTTCGAGGAAGGTGGTGTACCACAGCTGGCGTGCCCACGTGGGAGCAACTAGGACGAGTGTCAGGGAGTGTTGTCGTAGTTTGCGAGCCACCAGCGGTATCAGCGGCGCTGGGGGAAAAGCGTACGCAAATCTGCCGGACCAGTTCATCCATATCGCATTGCCCTGCGACTGCGGATGTGGAAATCTGGCGGCGAAGCTTTGGCATTTTGCGTTTTCGCTTGTCGCGAATAGGTCTATTTCTGGATGACCCCACTGCTGGAAGTACGGTTGGAGTACTGATGGGTGTAACTCCCACTCGTGCATCTGGTGGTTGTGTCTGCTGAGCAGATCCGCCATCTGGTTGTCCTTGCCAGGGAGGTGTTCCGCCATGAGGAACATGTTCCTCTGAATGGCCCACTTCCACATGCTCTGAGCCAGATGAGACAACTGTGGAGAGTGTGTCCCTCCCTGCTTCTGTATGTAGTACATGGCAGTCATGTTGTCCGTCCGGATCAACACGACTTTGTTGCACAGATGTACTTTGAATGCCTTCATGGCCAGGAAGATTGCCATCAGTTCCAGAAGGTTGATGTGCATCTTCTTCTGTTGTGTCGTCCATAGTCCCTGCACTGTGTAGTGGAGTACATGAGCTCCCCATCCCTGGAGAGACGCGTCCGCTGTCAGTACTATTTGCGGAACAGGCTCTTGGAACGGTCGGCCCTTGCAAAGGTTTTGTGGATTCCACCAATGCAGAGAGTTGTATGCCCGACCGCTCACCAACACTAGGTCTTTCAACTGTCCTTGAGCCTGATTCCACTGACGTGCTAGGCACTCCTGAAGTGGGCGCATATGTAACCTCGCGTGCGGGACTATGAAGATGCAGGAGGCCATCATGCCTATCAACTGCATAAACACTCGCGCTGGAAGCGAGTGATTGGGTTTGAACTTGGAGATCAGCAGTTGTATGCTGTTGATCCTCACTAAATTTGGCTGAGCTGTGGCCGCCAGAGTGTCTATAGTCTCACCTAGGTACTGTTGTACGTGTGCGGGCTGGAGATGTGACTTTGGGTAATTTAGTGAGAATCCCAGACTGTGAAGAAGGTGAATGGTGCGGGACATGTGGCTTGCACATTGCTGGGCTGACTTCGCTTGAACGAGCCAGTCGTCTAGGTAGGGGTAGACGTGTATGTGCTGCCTCCGTAGATGTGCTGCCACCGTAGCTAGGCACTTCGTGAAAACCCTGGGCGCTGTTGTCACGCCGAAGGGAAGGACTTTGAACTGATAGTGCTGCCCCTGAACAGTGAACCTGAGGTATTTTTTGTGTGAGGGGTGGATGGGTATGTGAAAGTACGCATCCTTGAGGTCCAGTGAGGCTAGGAAGTCTCCCTGCTTGAGAAGCGGAAGGACTTGCTGTAGGGTGAGCATGTGAAAGTGCTCTGAAAGAATGTACTGGTTCAGGGGTCTCAGGTCTAATATAGGCCTGAGCGACCCGTCCTTCTTTGGAATTAAAAAGTAGAGGGAGTAAACCCCCGTACCCTGCTCGTGGATGGGGACGACCTCTATAGCGCCTTTTAGAAGCATACTTTGCACCTCTTGCTGTAAGAGCGTTAAGTGCTCTGAGGACATAGGACGGTTTCTTGGTGGTATTGTGGGTGGAGTGGAGGTTAACTCCAGACAGTAACCGTATTTTACAATATCTTTGACCCACCTGTCCGTGGTGATGGAGTTCCACGTGGACAGGAACCTTTGTAGTCTTCCCCCGACAGGAGTTATGTGGTCGGGAGGAAGGGAGAGGGCGTCACTGCTTGTTCTTGGGGGAGGACCTGGTGTTGCCGTAGCCACGTCCTCTGCCCTTTGTACTGGAGCCACGATATCCACCTCGGGTGTTTTTATCGTAGGTGGTCTGTGTATTGCCTTCGTTATACGTTTGTTGTGACCCCTGTCCTCTACCTGCCCCCTTGTTTCCGGGGCGACGAAAGGAGCCGCTCCGAAAGGACTGAGTTTGGAGGGCGCCCATGGACTTTGCAGTGTCCGTGTCCTTTTTTATCTTTTCGAGGGTGGTGTCAACCTCTGGGCCGAATAAATAGTCGGGGTTGACGGGCTGGTTCAGTATGTTGTTTTGTACCTCAGGCTTGAATCCTGAGATTCGTAGCCAGGCATGTCGTCGCAGCATGACGCTTGTGTTTATGGCCCTGGCAGCCGTGTCTGCAGCATCTAGTGCACATTTGATGGAAGCATTTGTGAGTAGCTGTCCCTCTCTGATAAGAATTTCTGCACCTTCTTTGAACTGGTCAGGGAGATGTTGGAGTAGTTGCTCCAATGTGTCATAGTGCGCTCTATCGTAGCGAGCGAGGAGCGCTTGAGTGTTGGCTATGCGCCATATGTTGGCAGCCTGGGCGGCAACTCGCTTGCCGGAGGTCTCTAGCACCTTGGACTCTTTGTCCGGGGGAGGAGCGTCACCTGTCGTTTGCGAGTGTGCCCTCTTGCGAGCATTCGCTACGACGATGGAGTCGAGTGGTAATTGTCCTTTGATGTAAGTAGGATCCCCAGGTGCTGATCTGTATTTTTTATCAATCCTGGGGTTTATCACTCGTGCCCTGGTGGGTTCCTTGAAAATGTCCTTAGCTGGTTTGAGGACCCCCTTCAGCATTGGCAGAGTTTTTACATGTCTTTCTGAGGATGCAAAAGTGTCCATTAGAAAGTCATCCTCGATGGTATCTGAGTGAAGCTGTACCCCATGGTTATTTGCAGCACGTTCAATAAGAGCGTTGAACGCCGCAGTATCCTCCGTGGGAGATGTTTTTGCCCCATAGAGTTGTGGGTCCTGTGTATCGAGAGGTGCACTGGGGTCTGCAGGGTCGCCCCAAGTTTGATCAGGGTCCTGCTGGTCATTAGGGTCTGTGTCTACATGGTAGGGTGCTTGGTCATCCATGTAGTCCTCCAATGCATCCGTGTCGGAGCGTGTGGGGGAGAACCGGTGTGGATCCTGGTAGGAGGAATGGAACGGTTCATAAAGGAGAGGTTCTGATTCCACAGGCAGCTTCCTTTTTAGTGGGATCCTGAAAGGGTCCAATGGCGGTTCCGAAGTTATCCTTCGGTCGTGGAGAATCAGCCTGCCAGTGTCGGCGTCGATGACACGTGACGGAGACGTCTCGTCCGGTGGAGCCGGAGGCTGGGTAACCCGTGTCCTGAGTTGGAACATCTTCGGGATTGTTGACGGAGGCAAGCCGAAGGTAATGTTGGCTGGCCCCGTAGAGGTTGCTGGAGCTCCGATCGGGCCGGAACCCGACGGGTCTTTGAGGGCCGCCGTGGTGTTGTTGCTTTGCGTCGCAGCAGGCCGCACTTGGGGCGTCTTTGAGGCTTTGGCACCGGGCAGGTTCGTAGAGCCGGGCGTGGATTTTTTCGGTGCCGGCGGGTCCTCGAGTCGAGGTGTGGAGATCACCGTCGACGTCCTCGATACGCGAGGCATCGGCGTCGTCGAGGGAGCGACGCGAGGCGAAGCAGGCGGTATTGCCCTCGGTGTCGTTGGCAGCCGAGTAGGTTTCTCGGTGCCGATGGCCTTTTTCCGTTTGTCGACTCCGATGTCGCCCGATTCCAGTTCGGCACCGAAGTCCCTCTTGGTGCGGTCGGTGCCGACGCGTTGCGCTGACGTCGAAGGCGTGGAAGGCCTCGATCCGACCAGCGCCACTTTCAGTTTCGGTTTCGTATGAACCGGAGCAGCTTTCGGTTTCGGTTTTGTGGTAGGGAAACCAGCTGGCTTATGCAGCAATGGCTGCCGCTGAACGTCCGAGGCCGGGCCCGAGGGCGGGGCCGAAGAACTACGGGATGGGTCTCGGGTAAGGCCCGAAGGCGATCCCTCGACCGGAGCCAAAGGCTGTGGCGCTGGTGTTTCTTCGGTTTGAACAGGTAGGCCTTGTTCATCATTGGAGCTACTCTCTTCGGCCCCTAAGGCCTCCTCGTCGTCTCCTACCTCGGTGTCGTCTTCACCTCTGTGGAAGAGTGACTCGTCGCCCTCGTCCGATCCGGGGTCGTGTTCGGAAACGGGACTGGAGGGTATGACTTCTAATTCTTCGACGTCGGCCTCGTCGAAGATGTCTGTTGGGGCCGGTGCCGCGTCTCGAGTCTCGCCGCTCTTCGGTTCCTTAGAGTCTTCTTGGAACGGAACCGGGCACAGGCCATGCATGTCGATTCGTCGTGGTCCGGCGAAAGGCATTTGTTGCACACCGGATGGACGTCGATGTGTGGGTACTTCGCATTGCATACCGGACACCTTTTGAATGGCGTCCTGGATTCCATCGTCGAAGTAGTCGATGGACAGGTAAATGCGAAAGAAGTCGGTGCTGAAAGTTAGTAAACTAACAAAATGCTATCGAAACCCGATCGATAAACAGTACCGACGCGAACTAAAGGCCTTTTGGCCTCGACCAAATATTTTCCTAACTTGAGCTAAGATAGCACATCCGAACCCAATGGCGGAAAAAAACAATCTGAGGATGGAGAGGATGCCCATGCGCACTGTAGTCCAGGGGAGGAGTCACCTATCCAAGGATACTTCGAAGACTCTTCCAGGACAACAACGTGCAAACATCCGGACCCAACACTAGGCGGCGATCTATGCACAGATATGAATTCAGCAGCCCACATGCCTCGAACAGTATGTTCTCGTTACTTTTGTAATCCAGGGCTGGGCTCCTAGGCTCAGTACTGGGCCCTCTATCTAAAACAGGTAAGTAATTACGTTTTCACAGTTAGTACGATTTTTAAAGAATATTTGTGATTTGCAAAAATAGACACTTAGAAGAAATTTCACAGAAAAACAGTAAATGATTACCTATGGAAGAAAATTGGGTTAGTGGTAAGTACGGTTGTGAGTACTTTTCAGGGTCAGTGCTGGGCACCAAGATCTAGCACTGGGATCTCTCCTAATAGCAGGTGAGTATTTCCGTTTTTGTTACTCGGGTGATTTTAGGTGAATATTTTAAGTTTTAGAAACTCCACACTTAGAAGAAATTTCAGAAGAAACCAGTCAATATTACCCTATGGCACAAAATTGGGTTATCGGCTTTTGGGTAAGTACACGACTGGCAGACTGAAGGTTCTGGGCGCAGACTCAGGGGTCTCCCAGGGTCAGGTTGGTACAGTTGTTACACCCTCAGTGGCACTGGGGCGGCCGGGTCCAGAGTGAGTTAGGCCCAATGTTATCCTATGGGAGGCAGGGGGGGGGCCTTGGTTGGTGGCTGCTGACTAGCAGGACACGCGGCTGTGGGAGCTGGGCTCCTGGTCACTTGCTCAGGGCAAATGGGGAAGTAGGTAGGAGTAGAAGTTACACTGCCAGGGCCACTAGGGCGGCTGGGTGCAGGGTGCTTTTGAGCCTTCGGGCGCTCACTGAATTTCAATGGGAAAGCTCCAGGACTAACAAAGGCTGTAAGTTCGGGGACGAAGATTCTTCAGGTGCCACCCCCACTTCGAGAGGTAAGTTGGGTAGCTGGAGGATAGGTAGGTACACAGGAGTCGGGCACAGGGGGCCGCAGGGCACCGGTTGCAGGGGTGCCTTTTTGTGTTGGGAAATCTTACCCTTTGTTGATCGCGGTTGGGGGGTCCCTGGTTCTGAGGCTGCAGGCGTCATCAGGAGCGTCGAGGTGAGTCCTTGGGTGCCGGATTCGGGGTCACAGTCGCCGGGGGGATGTCCTCGGGGTCTTTGTCCACTCTGGCACAGGCCAGGCTCAGCGAGTGCAGAGTGTGCAGGGTTCGCGGTTCCGGGCTGATGCCAGGGGTTAGAAACTTGCTTTGAGCAGAGCCACTGCTCATGGGAGTCCCAGATGCTCAGAGTGACAAGGTAGCCAGGTCCTCCGGGGTTTGTGAGGTTGCTGGCCACAAGAGGTGCCGGGATTTAAAAGGAGCAGGGTCGACAGGCCGGTAGGGCTTGGGCCAAAGCAGTTGGTGTCTTCCTCTTCTTAGCAGGTGCACGGCAGGTCTTCTTTCCTCTTGCTCTTCTTTGCTTTTTCGGAATCTGGAATCTGAAGAAGGAAGGTTCAGGGTGCCTCTAAATACTAGATTTCGGGGCGTTACAGGTAGGTAAAGGGCAGGGACCAATGGGTCCTTGCCCTGGGGTGGGTACACCCCCTATCCTGCCACCCTCCTGTGGGAGGGGGGCAGTAGCCTAGTCCTGATTGGGCATGGCTTCCCATCTTCAAGATGGCGAGCGCCCGGAGATGTGATTCACCTCGCCTCCCCCACCTGAGGGGTGGGGTTGGCAGGCTGGCACATCCCGTCCTTACTTAGGGTTTCCGGCCAGTCTTCTCGCCAGAGTGGGGGTCAGAACCAGTGGGGGCCAGTTTGCTGGATACAGCAAGTGGCCTGGAGAAGCTCACAAAGGTGGCATGCCTTTGAAGCTTCCCCCTGCCCATCCTGGGGGAGGAGACCTAGCACCTCACCCAGGATGTGCATTGTTGCAGGCCCAGGAGAGCGGGGGCTCTCCACCCAGGGGTCCAGCAACAGGTCTGCTGTGTGGCAGCCTCCCAGACCAGATGTGGATAGTAGGTTAGGTTTCAGGGGACATCTCTAAGATGCCCTCTGTAGTGCTTTGTACATTAAATCCCACACTGGCATCAGTGTGGGTTTAATGTGCTGAGAAGTTTGATACCAAACTTCTCAGTCTTCAGTGTTGCCATTATGGTGCTGTGGAGTTCGTGTTTGACGAGCTCTCAGCACCATATACTCTTAAATGGCAGCACTGCACTTACAGTGCCCAGGAATGGACCCGAGTACTGTAGGGGCACAGGGCTCACGCTCCTGTGCCCACACCACTGGCATAGGGCACCCAGCTAGAGGGGTGGCTGATGTATGCCAGGACAGTGTAGTTTGTGGGCATGGCACACAGGGATGTGTGCCATGTCGACTCTTGGTTTTGCCTTGTAGCCAGACACTCAGCCTGCAAGGGCAGTGTGTTTGTGTTAGGGTACAGGGCCTCTAAGGGTGGCACAATAAGTGCTGCAGCCCTTAGAGGCCTTCCCTGGTCACAAGGCCCTGGGTACCTAGGGCACCATTTACCAGGGGCTGACATGTGGCCAGGTTTTGCCAATTTGGGGTTTTAGGTTAGGAACATAGGCCCTTGGCACCTGATTGGCAGAAGTCCAGGGCACACTCAGTCAAAGTACATTCAGCAATTCAGCAAAAAGTGGGGGCATACCATGCAAGAAATATGGCACTATCTCACAAGACCCAACAATCGCTCTGTGGCTCTGCCATCTTTAAAGCGATGTAGCACTGAGTACGCTTCGGCTCCAAAAAGACAAGAACCATCAAAAGGCAAGTCCAATAGGGTAGCCTGTACATACGGTGAAAACCCAGATCCCTTCTCTTGGCCAAGCGTGCCTCCTGGTTGCAAAAGAGGCACCCATAACCCTGGCAACAGAGTTGGCAGTGTCCAGTCCCGATTGAATGACCGGACAGGTCGCACCTTGAGTATCGGAAAGTACTTCAGCAAAATGGCCCTGAACATCCATCGAGAGCGTCGGGAGCACCTAACTTGCTGAGTCCATCAGAGCATGGATATAGCGACCCAACAGGCATGTTGCATTCGTTGATTTAAGAGCCATACTAGTAGAAGAAAATACTTCCTTTGCCGATTACTCCATTCAATTGGATTCTCTAACTGCAGGCATAGATGGAAATGAGCCTGCAGATTGTTTAGATGAGCACGATGCCTGGACTACCAAACTCTCAGGAGACGGGTGGGTACAAAGGAAAGGAGGATCTCCCGAGCCACCTTATACCTACTAGCCACAGACCTGGACACCACAAGAGCAGTCAGGGGTTTCTGCTACACCTCTAGGATAGGCTCAGTCAAAGTCTCATTGAAAAAAGGAAGCAGGGGTTCCGAGACAGAAGAAGGGGATTGAAGTACCTCAGTTAAAATGCTGGATTTAAGTTCTGCAGTATGCAATGGCAAATCCAGCAAATCCGCTGCCTTCCTTACCACAGAATGATAAAAAAGATACCTCCTGTGTTGGAAGGCCATTCGGCGGTGAGGAGAGCTCCCATTCAGGAGAGGTGTCCAGGCCACTAGCCTCCTGTAGGCCCTCAAACGTTTGAATGGGGTCAACAATCTCACCATCTTAGCCTCTTCTGTGAGAAAGTGGCTCTGTATATACTGTTCCCAAATAGGTACCGGGTGTACAGAGTCCACAATACCCAAGGGTTTGACAGAGGCTAAAGTTAGATATAACCTTACTCTCTAAAGTGGTAGCTTGGTCGAGCAGTAAGGCAGTATCAGAGGACAGTGTAAAGCATTTGTTGTACACACTTAGTCAGCAAATGGTCTCACACACTCAATAACTGAACTCTAGGCCAATGGTTTATATATAAAAAATATATGCTTGTTTTATTTTAGAACCAACAATTGGAATTAAAATATACTTTCTCAGAATGAGATGCTTTATATAAATACTTTTGCAAGATGTAATTGACTTTTGTAAACAGTTACAAGTGGTTGCAATAGGCAACACTATTTTAAACACAATAATGCATGGAGTTCAATGGAAGTTTCATGTTATTTGCCACAGATTACTTTTAGGATTACTTTTGGGATTCCAGGACTGGATCCTAGATTCAGTCCTGGGTCAGTACTCAGAATCAAGTGATGAAAGTCGACTTAATTACTGTAATGATTTTTAAACAATATTTAGCTATTTTAAAAGTTGACAGAAAATAATTACGTTTTCAGATATTATACGATTTTTGAAGAATATTTAAAGATTGCAGAAATCGACACTTAGAAGAAATTTCACAGAAAAACAGTCAATGGTTTCCTATGGAAGAAAATTGAGTTAACGGTAAGTACAGTTGTAAGTATTTTTCAGAGTCAGTGCTGGGCACCAAGATCCAGCACTGGGAGCTCACCTAAGAGCAGATGAGTAAATTCGTTTTAGTTACTCGGCTGATTTTTGGTGAATTTTTTAAGATTTGAAAAGTCCACACTTAGAAGAAATTTCAGGAAAAAGCCAGTCAATGTTACCCTATGAGGAAAATAGAGTTTGCGGTTTAAGGGTAAGTACTCGACTGGCAGAGTTGAGGTTCTGGGCATAGACTCAGTGGTCCCCCAGGGTCAGGTAGGAACAGTTGGTTCACCCTCAGCGGCTCTAGGGCGGCCGGGTGCAGAGAGAGTTAGGCCCAATGTTATCCTATGAGGGATAGGGGGGCCTTGGTTGGTGGCTGCTGACTGGCAAGCCACGCGGCTGTGGGAGCTGGGCTCCTGGTCACTTACTCAGGGCAAGTGGGGAAGTAGGTAGGTGTAGAGTTTTCACTGCCAGGGCCACTCGGGCAGCTGGGTGCAGAGTGCTTTTGAGCCTTTGGGCGCTCAATTGATTTCAATGGGAAATCTCCGGTTTAGAAAAAGACTGCAAGCTCGGGGACGAGGACTCTTCAGGTGCCACCACCACTTCGAGAGGTAAGTTGGGTAGTTGGAGGATAGGTAGGTACCCCGGGATTGGGCACAGGGGGCCGTGGGGCGCCGCGTGCAGGGGTGCCTTTTGGTGTCGGGAAATCTTACCCTCTGTTGATCGCGGTTGGGGGGGCACCTTGTTCTGAGGCTGCAGGCTTCTTCAGGAGTGTCGAGGGAGGTCCTTGGGTGCCGGACTCGGGGTCACAGTCGCCGTGGGGTCGTCCTCAGGGTCTTTGTTCACTCCGGCACTGGCCAGGCTTGGCTGGTGCAGAGTGTGCTGGGTTCGCGGTTCCGGGCTGCTGCCAGGGATTAGAGATAGGTTTTGAGTAGAGCCTCTACTCATGGGAGTCCCAGGGGCTTAGAGCCAAGAGGTAGCCAGGTCCTCCGGGGTTTGTGAGGTTGCTGGCCACAAGAGATGCCGGTTTGGAGCAGGTTCGAGGGTCGACAGGCCGGTACGGCTGGGGCCAAAGCAGTTGGTGTCTTCCTCTTTTTAGCAGCTGCAGGGCAGGTCTTCTTTCTTCTTGCTCTTCTTTGTAGTTTGGAATCTGGAATCTGGGGGAAGGAAGGTTCAGGGTGCCCCTAAATACTAGATTTAGGGGCGTTACAGGTAGGTGAAGGGCAGGGGCCAATGGGTCCCTGTCCTGGGGTGGGTACACCCCCTATCCTGCCTCTCTCCTGTGGGAGGGGGGCAGGAGCCTAGTCCTGATTGGGCAGGGCTTCCCATCTTCAAGATGGCGAGAGCCCGGAGATGTGCTTCACCTCGCCTCCCCCACCTGAGGGGCGGGGTTGGCAGGCTGGCACAACCCCTGTCCTTATTTGGGGTTTCCGGCCAAGCTTCCCGCCAGAGAGGGGGGTTGCAGTGGCCTGGGGAAGCTCACAGAGGCGGCATGCCTTTGAAGCTTCCCCCTGCCCATCCTGGGGGAGGAGATTTAGCACCTCGCCCAGGATGTGCATTGTTGCAGACCCAGGAGAGCTGGGGCTCTCCTACCCAGGGGTCCAGCAACATGTCTGCTGTGTGGCAGCCTAGGCAGCCTCAGAACAGACGTGGATTGTAGGTTTAGGTTTCAGGGGGCCTCTCCAAGATGTCCTCTGTGGTGCTTTGTACATTAAATCACACACTGGCATCAGTGTGGGTTTAATGTGCTGAGCAGTTTGATACCAAACTTCAGTCTTCAGTGCTGCCATTATGGTGCTGTGGAGTTCGTGTTTGACAAGCTCCCAGCACCATATACTCTTAGCTGGCATCACTGCACTTACAGGACCCAGCAATGGACCTGGGTACTGTAGGGGCACCGGGCTCCATCTTCAAGATGGCGAGCGCCCGGAGATGTGATTCACCTCGCCTCCCCCACCTGAGGGGTGGGTTGGCAGGCTGGCACATCCCGTCCTTACTTAGGGTTTCCGGCCAGTCTTCCCGCCAGAGTGGGGGTCAGAACCAGTGGGGGCCAGTTTGCTGGATACAGCAAGTGGCCTGGAGAAGCTCACAAAGGTGGCAAGCCTTTGAAGCTTCCCCCTGCCCATCCTGGGGGAGGAGACCTAGCACCTCGCCCAGGATGTGCATTGTTGCAGGCCCAGGAGAGCGGGGGCTCTCCACCCAGGGGTTCAGCAACAGGTCTGCTGTGTGGCAGCCTCCCAGACCAGATGTGGATAGTAGGTTAGGTTTCAGGGGACATCTCTAAGACGCCCTCTGTGGTGCTTTGTACATTAAATCCCACATTGGCATCAGTGTGGGTTTAATGTGCTGAGCAGTTTGATACCAAACTTCAGTCTTCAGTGCTGCCATTATGGTGCTGTGGAGTTCGTGTTTGACAAGCTCCCAGCACCATATACTCTTAGCTGGCAGCACTGCACTTACAGGACCCAGCAATGGATCTGGGTACTGTAGGGGCACAGGGCTCCTGCCTCTGTGCCCACACCACTGGCATAGGGCACCCAGCTAGAGGGGTGGCTGATGTATGCCAGGGCAGTGTAGGTTGTGGGCATGGCACACAGGGATGTGTGCCATGTCGACTCTCTGTTTTGTCTTGTATCCAGACATTCAGCCTGCAAGAGCAGTGTGTGTGTGTTATGGTACAGGGCCTCTAAGGGTGGCACAATGAGTGCTGCAGCCCTTAGAGGCCTTCCCTGGTCACAAGGCCCTGGGTACCATTTACCAGGGGCTGACATGTGGCCAGGGTTTGCCAATTTGGGTTTTGGCTGTTAGCCAGTTTTTAGGGAAGGAACACAGGCCCTGGGCACCTGATTGGCAGGAGCCCAGGGCACAACAAGGACAAGTGCATCAGCTATTAGGCAAAAAAAGGGGCGGGTTACTGCAACAGAAACCCACTTTCTTACATCTTCCAGCTGCTCTTGATATTCCTCCTCTTCCATCAGCCTTTGTGCTTCCCTTCTGGATCTCCTCTTTGGGACCGACGTCGGTGGCACCAGACGTGGTGCCGGTGACTTCAGGACGGGTGTTGATAAAAGGCATGAGAGGTGCCAGAGGGAAGTGAGGTGGCAAGCCTCCCAGTGAATAAGCAAGTGGACACATGGGGACAACCGGAGCACCAGCAGGGTTACCCGTTCTGGCAAACATGCCAAACATCGCATTGAAGAAATGCGACAGATCTGTACCTGGAGACGGAAAGGCAGGATATCCTGGATCCGGTACCGCTGGTTCTGAAACCGATCGAGGAGGCAATCTAATTGGCTCTGGTTGCAGCGCCGGAGACCATAGAGAGAGACCATAGAGACGGGGGTGGAGTGGCCAGAGGCTAAGGGGTCGACTCTGTGGGCGCCGGTGAAGCTCTCGGAGCCAGAGACTGGGCTGGAGTCACCTGGGCTGAAGGAGAAGGGGAGACTTTGTCTTTGCGGTGAAGTCAGAGAACCGAAGACCCCGACTTCGGTGTTCCATCCTTTGATGAACTAAGTTGAGATCCATGACGCCGCTTCTTTTTGTGTTTCCTTGACGACTTCAAGGTATGCGGAGTTTGTGATTTGAACAGCGACCTCGACCTCCTACGACCTCTTTTCTGCTTTTTCGCTTTGGCCATAAACAGCTTGGCCTTTCTCTCCTTTAAGGCTTTGGGATTCATGCGCCTGCATTATGAACACTCCCCGCCGTCGAGGTCCAACGAGAGGCACCATAAACAATTTTCAGAGGGGTCAGTGATCCACATGACCCCCACATTCCCTACATGGCTGACAACCGGACTACTTCTGGGTAGTAATGATCGCTGCTACGATAACACTAAGTATTTGCAACAAAGAAACTCCCAGAAATGGAGAGCCATGGAAAACCATTACGTGCCGCTGTGCGAAAAAAAGACAACAGACGTCAGCATGCCGACTAAGTCTTCTTACGGCTCCGATAACGTCACGCAAAGTCGCGTGCGGAGCCATTCCATTGTGATGTCCTGGTCGACATGGGAGAGCTATGGAGAAAGTTTCTATGGAATGCTGCACATGGGGCAATTCAAAAGGGGAGGAATCCACAGGCAGATGTGTCCATCCAAAAGATGTTTTCAGTCAAAAGGAGCATTAATTATTGTCTGGCGTATCTTTTGAGGAGGATGCTGGGGTTAAATCCGCTGGCTGCGGTATCAGCAGCATCTGGTGCACACTGTATGGAGGAGTTGGAGATGAATATTCCCTCCTGCACTCATTCCTGTCCTTTTCTCGTATGCTACTCAAGGAGATGTTGGATTAATTATTCCATTTCATCCCAGTGTGCTCTATCGTACCTTGCAAGCAGACCCTGTGTGTTGGCTATACGCCAGTGACTGGCTGATTGGGCAGCCACTCTCTTGCCTGACCTCTGAAACAAAAGGGGCAACCCGTTAACCCAGGGACCTGGGCCGGATAATTTTTAATAAAAAGGTGGTCCCTATGGGGGAAGTGTAGCCCTTGACTTCCACAGCAGGGTCGAGAAGGGGATACAAACACCTCTAATACAAATAACTTAGCATTACATATTTATCTTTTTTATTTTAGCAACTTTTTCTTTGATTGTTGACAGTGAGAAGTAAAACTTATATCGAACACAAGGTGCTCCAAAAAAAGGTGGGTGACGGAGCAGTGAAAGTGACTATAAGTGCATACATGCTATGTACAGAAATGTATAGAATTTTTTTTAAAGTAAAAATGGAAATGCAAAGATTTTTCAGGGAAATTCGCCTGAACCAATTCTTTGCAGGCAGTCTGTCCATGTCGGCGACCACCATCTACTTGTATACCACCATACCACACAATGCCTAGTGAATTTTTAGCATATGAGAAAATGGTACTAAAAGACATTGATGCACTCACTAAAGGGAGAAAGCATGTTAAATACAATCTCACAACTAAACCAAGGCCATCAGGGACCTCAAAAGGAACACAGAGGTGGTGATAAAATTTTCAGACAAAGGTGGGGGAATAGTTATTCAGGATATAACTAAATACAAAGAAGAAATAGTGACCCACTTAAGTCATACTACCTGCTATAAAAAGATCAGAAGTGATCCAACAGGAACATTGAAGCTAAGGATAGCTGAAAATACGAAAAAGGGTTTAGTTCAAGGTTTAAGCCCTAACAAACATGCATTCCTCAACAAACAATACCCAAGAACAAGATACTATATACCCTACCGAAGGTCCACAAAAGTTTGATCAACCCGCCAGGGAGACTGATTGTTTCGGGCAGTGGGTCCATTCTCGAACAACTATGTCAATACCTGGATTTCTTTTTGAAACCCTTTGTACCACTTACCAACTCATACGTACGAGACAGTATGCACTTCATTAACAATTATTAAGGCCTAACTTTCAATACTTCTACCGATATTATGGTTACAATGGATAAACAAACTCTTTATACCAGCATTCCACAGACAGAAGCACTAACTATATAGTCAAGGGAGTTGCCATGGGTGCAGGCTTTGCTCCGGACCTAGCAAATCTTTTATGGGCCATTTTGAGACCAACAGAATTTTTGTTAATGACAAACCTTTCCTCAATAAAGTGATGAAGTGGTCTAGGTATATAAACAATATTTTTTGATTTGGAGAGGGACATTAGATGAGCTGAATCACTCACATGAGGCGCATTTGCAGAGTGGTGGTGAAAGGGGGTGGGGCCTCCGACAATCTCTCAGAAATCTTACTGCTTCTGAATTTAAGGGGGGTGATAAGAGGGGTTTATGGCCCTCCCAAGGGCCATCACCAACGAAGGTGACTGGTTAAGAAAGGGGGTGGGCCTCCAGCAACTTCCCAATGGCCAGTCTTTTTTTTTTTTTTTTAATTAATAGTTTTATTTAATTAGGGGAGGGGGCCATGCGGCCCCCTCTTCCAAGAGCCAATTTCAGAACCGAAGACTCCATCCTCCAATTTCAGAACCGAAGACTCCATCCTCCGGGGCCAGGCCTTTTTGTAAAAGTGGAGGGGGCTGCATGGCCCACCTCCCTGGTCGATTATCACCCAGGGGAACCCAACCCCCACGGCCCAGTCTACTTGTAATAGGGGTGGGAAGTACGTGGCTTCCCAACCTGTGCCAATTGTGGGCCCGGGTACCCCATCCCCGGGGGGCTGGCCATGTTTGCATCCAGTCTCCACTGGGACCGCGGGGAGCCCGATTGCCCCCGCGGTCCCTGCTGGCTCCACGCCTCCTGTGGGAGCCAGCATTGCTTTCAGACATGGGGAGCTGCTTAACATGCAGCTCCCTGGGTCTGAAAGAAACTCTGGTCCACTTCCATCAAGCAAGAGCACGTCTTGAACTCTCGCTTGCTGGAAGCAGATCATTTGCTGTGGCTTGGCGGGAGCAGTAAAGCTCAAGCCAAACTACAGGAAACAGCTATGGCCGGCAGGTAGGAAACTCGGGACATAGCAGGAGCCGGACCTGGGGTGGTAGTCGTCCCCCCCCCCCAATGTATTTGTCTATGATGGGGGCCGAATAGGCCCCCTCCTTTCTTGTATTAGGGCTCAACCCAGGGACAGGGATCAGCCAGGGAGGCGGGGCTGCATGGTCCCCACCAAGTTAAAATAATTTAATTTGTCCTCAGGGAAGTGGTGGTCACTGCGCCACGGGGGGAGTCCGTGAGGCCCCCTGATTTCTTTTTTACTAGCCCCGGTGAGGTGGCAGTCCCCAGGGCTATGGGGAGGACACACAGGGCTCCCACGCATTAATTTGATAAATGGCCCCAGGGAGGTGGCTGTCCATGAGAACCCCCCCCCCCCCCCCCCCCCATTTGATTAAAATAACAATGAAGGCATGTCCCCAGGACCTGGCCCACCTGGGGCTAAACAACAGAAACGTGGGAGCCAGCGCTTCGCTCTTCTTTTCCTGAAGGGAGCCGCACCGCGGCTCCAATGCAACTCCGCCAAAATGTATGTTAAACAAAATTCCATGGTAGGGTCCCTCATAGCATACCTCCCCCCCCCCTCAAGAGGCTTAGGGGGTCAGGGTACCCTGACCCCTTCTAAAGTTCTCTCTGGGAATCAGCTCGAGCAGAGTCCCAAGATGGCTGCCACCTCGAGCAGAGTCCCAAGATGGCTGCCAACACATCCTGGTTTAAAGTGTGGCAGGCAATGAGATTTGAGCATGACGACGGTCGGATCCACGTCCCTATATATAAAAATTTTGATTTTGGTGAATCTCTCAAACTACAGAATAGATTTACAACAAATCACTAAAGACACTTCACTAGACCAATATCTACCTTTCTGAAATTTTGGTGTAATTCCGTTCAGCAGTTCGGGCTGTAGCAGTGTCTAAAGTTCCTATGGGAATTAACACAGGGAAAAGAGTTTTGGGACCCCCCTGCCCCATCTTGACGGATCACCGCAAAACTTTCAAAATAGCAGCTGGAGTGAGCTAGTTTTGAAAATGTCACGAGGATTCGTAAAACCACGCCAAAATTATTAGTTACCTGAACTAAGTATAACTTGCGCCCCGCATGCCCTGCTTATGACCTCACATATTACATCACTCATGACATGGTCAGTGAAATCACGGATGACATCCTGTGAGTGTAAGCATTTTGTAAACCTTTCTGAGACAAAGATAAATACTTAGCTACTGCACAAGTAAAATTACTATTCTTTTTGTACTACTGAGTGAGGCTGTTTCTAACATGTCATCTGAGGGGCTGTGTGACTGTATCAGTGTGCGAGTGGGTGTCTGGCTGTACGGGTGTGTGAGTGACTATGAATCTGTCACTGGGTGTCAGTGGCTGTATATATCGGTCAGTGAGTATGTGAGTGACTGCATGGGTCTGCAAGGGGTTTTCTGGGTGTATGAGTGGCTGTGTGTGTATGAGTGGTCGTATGTGTGAATGAGTGGTCGTGTGTGTGAGTGGTTGTGCAGGTGTGTGAGTGGTTGTGCAGGTGTGTGAGTGGGTACGTACATGGTTGTATGGGTGTTTAAGCGGATCTGTGGTTGGTTTTGTGTGTCTTTGAGTGGTTGTGTGGATGTGCGAGTGGTTCTGTGGGTGATGTCATCAGTGACCATGTCATGAGGAATGTAATATAGGTCATAAGCAGTGCACTGCGGGGGTGTAACTATACTGTCATCCATGTAACCATTGATATATATATATATCCTACTGGCAGTCGCCAGTAGGTAGTTAGGACCTATTTTCCATAGGAAATCCGCAACATTCTATTTGGAATAACGTTGGCGTCGATTGATGAATCTTCGCGAAAGTTTCCAAACTTTTGGCCAGCTCCGGTCCGCTCTTATCCTGAAAATTTCACGGTGATTCATCAAGCGGGGGCCGAGAAAAAAGGGGGGCCCCAAAACAAGTTTTCCCCATGCATTTTCCCATAGGACCTGTTGACGCAGCTACAGCCCGAAGTGCTGAACGGAATTACACCAAATTTGGCAAAGAGGTAGTCCTCAGTTCAGACTCATGCCTTTTGCTTAAATGGTGTAAATCTGTTCAGTAGTTCCTGAGAAAATCAAAAGTAAAATCACATATATATCTGGGCGGAGCCTAACCACACATCTCATCGTGAGATCTGATTGGCTGTCAGCACTTCATCCAAGAAGTGTTGGCAGCCATCTTGGGACCAATATACATGATAAAAGCATTGCAGTTAATAGGTGGTTTTAAGACTTTAGTTACATTGTAAATCATTTGTTGATGGTACCATACTCATTTTAGGAATTGTGGTGTGTTCTAAGGTGATTTTACCATGTGATAAAGCCTTCTGCTGTGATATCATGAATCATGTTTGAGAGAAAACTATTTTCTCATGCTTTTCCCACGGAGGTTTGGAAGGTGATGTATAAGCTAAACTGAGAGCATATTTTCTGTAAATTCACATTATCTTTCTCAGTCATGTGAGAATGAAGTCTGACATTCTCAGTAAAACATGTACATCCAACAAGGGCAGAGACTGTCAGTTGATTCCTTTGTGTTCTACTGCAGCTTCCCAGAGTGTTCTAAAGAACAACTAGAGCGCCAACAGTCTTACTTATGACAAAAGTATGGCACACCTGAAGCCATCTTAATTGGAATAAAGTGGCAACACTTAAAACATTTAATTTACAAAGGAACAAAATGAGGGGGTTCATTTGGCCATAGAAATTAGGATTAGTTCTGCAAAAAGAAAAATTACGGCACATTTTGACTTCTCAAATCCTCTTCTATTTCATAAACAAATTCTGACATGCAGACTGAAACATGCACTTTGAATACCAGCGGCAGACTTCCCTGGTGAGAAGTAGTATTACTACAGTGATCTAATGAGCAACTAGAGTGCTAACATTCAGAATTTATGGCAAATGTGTGACACATCTGAATGCCTTCTTGATGGAACCAAAATAAAAAAAACTGAAAGTATTCCCACTGAGGAGACTGCAGTAAATGAGGAAATTAGGAAACTTCATAACAAATAAATCTCCCAAGATGGCCACCAGAGACAAAAGAGCCCAAATGTAGCCCAAATATCACCCAGATGTAGCCCAAGTATAGCCCAATGACAGAATGTCCCAGAGTGTTCTTAAGAACAACTAGAGCGCTTACTGTCTTACTTATGACAAAAGTATGGCACACCTGAAGCCATCTTGATTGGAATAAACTGGTAACACTTAAAACATTTAATTTAAAAAGGAACACAATGAGGGGGTTCATTTTGCCATAGAAATTATGATTAGTGCTGAAGAAATAAAAATTAGGGCACATTTTGAGTGACTTCTCGAATCCTCTTCTATTTGATTAAAAAATTCTGATATGCAGACTGAAACATGCACTTTTAATACCAGCAGCAGACTTCCGTGGTGAGCAGTAGCTTTACTACAGTGATCTAATGAGCAACTAGAGTGCTACCATTCAGAATTTATGGAAAATGTGTGACACATCTGAATGCCTTCATGATGGAATCAAAGTAAACAAGCATTGAAAATGCAATAGGTCTCGCCCTCGTTTAAGGTAAAGCAATTCTGTTTGTAATTAGGTGGCTCTTTAGCTTTGCTTGCATTAGAGTTTTACAAACTTTCATGTACATACCATGCATATGTATATGTTTGCATGCATTTATATTTAAATAGATATGCAGATTATATTTATATGTTTATACGTCTCTGAAACCTATGTTTTTTTCAGTGAATATAGATATATATATACATATATAGTGCTTAGGACTATTGAGGATCTCCTGGAAGAGAAACCAAGTTGGGAAAAATGTTCACCATGTGAGGAGTGGATGTAGGGCCAAGGATGGGGCAGGGCTTAGTACCTAGAACAGTCTGAGGCACTTTTAAATCATGACCTTTCTTTCTAAAAAACACACAGCTTCAGAGGCGACCATCAAGGTCCTGGGAAGGTTTCACACACCATAAAGAAAATCCAATGCACACAGCCTCTGAAACAATTAGCTGAAAACCTGCTCTCTGCTGCGGTTTCTAGCTAACTCTATGTACATCTTGGGATATCGGCTCCTCACCGGGTGACCGTGTGAAGGAAGTCAGTATCATGTGACACACTGTGGCACTGTTTGAGATGCAAGGTCTGAAGTTCTCCATAATAGATGGAAAAAATAAAAACTGGGTTAAGTTGGCTGGTTATACACGGATGCCAGGTGAATATGCGATAAAGATATAACAAGACAGTTTTTTGTTCAATAAAGCTTTTTGGTCTTGACTGATAAACAAGTCGAACCAGTTGGGAAAGCGGAAGTAAGTAGGCTGCAAAAAAGCAGCATTTATCACAATGTTTGCAGATTATGGAACTAAAGAGTTTGGTGCCTAGATCAGCCTAACAGTTAAATAAAATAAAAAAAACAGCAAGAAAAGCACCTTCGCAAGTAACTGCTTTAAAAAAACACATCATAAACACGTACTAGTAAATTCATAGATGCAAAGATTATCTCACACAATGGAATTTCCAAATACCAACATAAGCCCAGAAAACAAGAAACAACAAGTAGAAAGTGTTGCTTATGGAATAAAGTTGAGATTTCATCATTAAGCGAGCCACGTCTTGAGATGTCACAAACACCAATATGGAGAAAAAGAGTATGTGGCAACACTCATTCTTACAAATCTCTCTTTCATAAGAGATAAATTAGATGAGGAACCTGGAGTTAAAATAGCCTGTAGAATAACACACCTGCTCAGATGCCGTCCTGTTAGAACGCTTGTTCTGAAGATCGGCTAAAGATATATCAATTCGCCTGAAAAAACAAAACAAAAGAACATAAGAATAAGATAGTCATTTTTAAAGCTGATAATCACTAGTACAGCAGTTACCTCTTTCGATTCAAGGAAAATTGTTTCGATTATTTTTCATTTAATGTTTCGGCTGCATATGCACCATTAATTACAACACAAATGAAAACAGTAATAAGATGTGGTCCAGGCTGGCGTGCTATCCTTGGAGATCTTGTTAAGGGTCATCTACTCTTATATAGCTATAAGCCTAAGCCTACACAGAGTCTTAAAAGTAGGTGTTACCCTGTAAGCATCTGTTTGTAGCGTGTAGTGCTGTAGATTCAACACCTGGAGATGTGTTGTCCACAATGTTATTGGGCACCGACTCCATGTTAGACTGTTTTTCACAGGGGGGTGACAATGTATATAGTGTCTAGAGCGGCGCACCATGAGTATTGTACATAGTCATCTTAGTAATAAAAGCAAAGATCTGCAATCATTACACGCTTCCAAGAGGAGGGAGTGTGCTTATGAATCTACAGCACTAAACGTTACAGGGTAAGAAACTAGTTACTTACCTTTACCTCCGGTTCTCCAACATTGGTATCTTTTATATATTCACATGTCTGGATCATTCCCAATCATCCCAGAAGGATGACTGGGAATGAATCAAGCATATGAATGTACATAAAAGATTAAATGATGAAGAAGGAATGTTTTCTTACCTGTAATCCTAGTTCTGTCTCAGGGGAATTTCCACTGAAATCAGAAGTATTAAATAGTTCTCCCAGAAAAGTTATTTCAAAGTCACATCCACTTTGTCTTAGTTCAGAAAGGCCAAGAGACATATCCGACACAGAAGTAAACATTTACAGCCTTAAACAGGAAAATATATATATTATCTACTGGCGGTCGCCAGTAGATAGTTATAGTTACAACCTAGTTTCCATAGGAAATCTCAAAATTCTATTTTGAATAACTTTGGCGCCGGTTGACGAATCCTCGCGAAATTTTCAAAACAAATGGGGCGCTCCGTTCAGCTCCTACCCTGAAAGTCTCTGGGTGATTCGTCAAGCGGGAGCCGAGAAAAAGGGGGGGTCCCAAAACGCGTTTTCCCCATGCATTTTTCCATAGGACCTTTAGTCGCAGCTACAGCCCGAACGGCTGAACAGAATTACGTGAAATTTGGCAGAGAGGTAGCCATAAGGTCAAGGAAGTGCCTTTTGCAGGTCTGGTGTAAATCTGTTCAGTATTTCCTGAGAAAATAGCATTTAAAAGCATATCAATATCTATACGCGCACACCGTGCGCGCACCCTGCCGTGCGCGAGCGCAATTCTGATTGGTTGTTAGATGTCAGTAAACATTCGAATCGGTGGAAATCAGGAAGTGGCGGCCGCCATTTTGTCTCTCGCAGTCTGAGGCAGTGAAAAACAAAGGTGGAGAACGTGAAAAGGGGCCAGGGTGGACAGTTCCTGACCCCCTAGCCTTTGTCAGGGGGTCACTGAAGGACCCCCAAGGGAGAAGAAAAAAACATTTATTTTTTTGTCGAAAATGCGCGGGGTGCGCGCACGGAGCAACACTTCGTGGGCGCTAGGTGAGCGAAGCGCACCGAGGGCCCACAGGACGGTGAAAAACCTGAAAAAAATAAAATATTAATAAATACATAACTTAGCATTTAAAAAAACGTACAAATTCACTTAAAAAACCATAGGTTTCACACATGTTATAGTTAGCTGGACATTTCCCTCGTAAAAAACCAATGAAATTCCCCCGTTATAGTTAGTGCAGGCAACTATAACTCACGCGACCGCAATCCTCTGCTGATGACGTCAGATATTACATCACTGATTACATATGTGTCGTTCTGAAAAATAGATATTTGTAATATATGTATAGCTAAAGATTAATGGAAGAAGACATGGGTAAATAGGTGTCTAAATACAGTGATGTAATATCTGACGTGAGCAGCAGAGGATTGCGGTCGCGTGAGTTATAGTTGCCTGCACTAACTATAATGGGGGAATTTCATTGGTTTTTTACGAGGGAAATGTCCAGCTAACTATAACATGTGTGAAACCTATGGTTTTTTAAGTGAATTTGCAAGGTTTTTTAAATGCTAATTCCTAACTATAACGTGTGTGAAACCTATGTTTTTTTAAGTGAATATATATATATATATATATATATATATATATATTACCTACTGGCGATAGCCAGTAGGTAGTTATAGTTAGGACCACGTTTCCATAGGAAAACCTCAACATTCTATTTTGAATAACTTTGGCGCCGGTCGACGAATCCTCGCGAATTTCTCAAAATAGGTGGGGCGCTACGCTCCGCTCCTACCCTGAAAGTCTCGGGGGGATTCGTCAAGCGGGGGCTGAGATAAAAGGGGGGTCCCAAAACGCGTTTTTCCCATGCATTTTTCCATAGGACCTTTAGAACGAGCTACAGCCCGAATGGCTGAACAGAATTACTCAAAATTTGGCAGAGAGGTAGTCCCTAGGTCAAGGAAGTGCCTTTTGTAGGTTTGGTGTAAATCTGTTCAGTAGATTCTGAGAAAATAGCCTTTAAATCAATATATATATCTGAGCCAGCTTACGGTACGCTTACCGTACGCTTACGGTAAGCGTACGGTGGCGTGCGCGAGCGCGATTCTGATTGGCTCTTAGATCTTAGTAAACATTCGAATCGGCCGAAACCAGGAAGCGGCGGCCGCCATTTTGTCTCTCGCACTGAGAGAGATTTTTAAAATCGGAAGCCCAAAAACATGTAAAGGGGCTGTTTTGACAACTCCCTCCCACATAGTCATGTGGAGGGAGTCCCCAAACATCCCCCAAGTGCAAAAACGGTTTTATTTTTTTTTCGGCAATTTCGCGGGGTACGCTTACCGTACGCTTACGGTAAGCGTACGGTAAAAAAATAAAAATAAAAAAAACACTATCCACACTTACCCCACCCCCTGTGCTTTTGGTGGCCGAAGGCCACCAAATGTGCTGGGCTTATTACAATGGAAAAAAACACTATCCACACTTACCCCACCCCCTGTGCTTTTGGTGGCCGTAGGCCACCAAATGTACAGGGCTTATTATAAGGGAAAAAAACTTAGCATTTAAAAAACCTTGCAAATTCACTGAAAAAACCATAGGTTTCACACATGTTATAGTTAGTGGAAATTTTACTGATAAAAAACCAATGAAATTGCCCCGTTATAGTTAGCGCAGGCAACTATAACTCACGCGACCGCAATCCTCTGCTGATGACATATGTGTCTTTATGAAAAAAAAATATTTGTAATATATGTATAGCTAAAAATGTATGGAAGAAGACATGGGCAAATAAGTGTCTAAATACAGTATTAGCATCAGCAGAGGATTGTGGTCGCGTGAGTTATAGTTGCCTGCGCTAACTATAACGGGGCAATTTCATTGGTTTTTTATCAGTAAAATTTCCACTAACTATAACATGTGTGAAACCTATGGTTTTTTCAGTGAATATATATATATATATATATATATATATATTACCTACTGGCGGTCGCCAGTAGGTAGTTATAGTTAGGACCCCTTTTCCATAGGAAAACCTCAACATTCTATTTTGAATAACTTTGGCGCCGGTCGATGAATCCTCGCGAATTTCTCAAAATAGGTGGGGCGCTACGCTCCGCTCCTACCCTGAAAGTCTCGGGGGGATCCGTCAAGCGGGGGCTGAGATAAAAGGGGGGTCCCAAAACGCGTTTTCCCCATGCATTTTTCCATAGGACCTTTAGAACGAGCTACAGCCCGAACGGCTGAACAGAATTACTCGAAATTTGGCAGAGAGGTAGTCCCTAGGTCAAGGAAGTGCCTTTTGTAGGTTTAGTGTAAATCTGTTCAGTAGATTCTGAGAAAATAGCCTTTAAATCAATATATATATCTGAGCCCGCTTACGGTACGCTTACCGTACGCTTACCGTAAGTGTACGGTGGCGTGCGCGAGCGCGATTCTGATTGGCTCTTAGATCTTAGTAAACATTCGAATCGGCCGAAACCAGGAAGCGGCGGCCGCCATTTTGTGTATTTCACTCAGAAAAAAAAGAGTGAAAACAAGAAAAGGGGGCAATGAGGAGAGTTACAGACCCCCTTACATTTGTGAGGGGGTCAAAGAAGGACTGTAAAGTACAAAGAAAACATTTATTGATTTTAAAAAAAATCACGGGGTACGCGTACGGTAAGCTTACGGTAAGCGTACGGTAGAAAAAAAAAAAAAAAAAATGAAAATCAGATTTAAGTGTTTAGATATTAGGGGGCTCTAAAAAGAGCCGTTGTGTTTATGAAATGATTTTTTAGTGGTACCTACAAGTAAGTACCGATGCAGAGTCTAAGGTTCAAGAGGAAGACTCTGTTCCCTTCATCATTGAAGTGCACACCATCTCCTCTATAAATGTCTTGCATGTCATAACGCAAGTTGTTGTGGTAAATGGCACCCATACCATAGTCACGGAGGAAAGCAGAAACAGATTTGTTGACGTGCTTTCTTGCTTTGTCATCGCACCGCGTGCCCACCGTGCGTGCACGGCACTAACTGCGTAAAGTGGGCGCGCGGTGCGCGAAGCGCACTTCGTGCTCACTGTGCGTGCACGGTGCGCGAAGCGCACCGTGCGCGCACGGAACGAACTGCGTTAAGTGGGCGCGCACGCCACGAATGGCGTAAAGTAACTTAGCATTTAAAAAACCGTACAAATTCACTGAAAAAACCATAGGTTTCACACACGTTATAGTTAGGAATTAGCATTTAAAAAACCTTGCAAATTCACTGAAAAAACCATAGGTTTCACACATGTTATAGTTAGCGGAAATTTTACTGATAAAAAACCAATGAAATTTCCCCGTTATAGTTAGTGCAGGCAACTATAACTCACGCGACCGCAATCTTCTGCTGATGACATATGTGTCTTTATGAAAAAAAAATATTTGTAATATATGTATAGCTAAAAATGTATGGAAGAAGACATGGGCAAATAAGTGTCTAAATACAGTATTAGCATCAGCAGAGGATTGCGGTCGCGTGAGTTATAGTTGCCTGCACTAACTATAACGGGGAAATTTCATTGGTTTTTTATCAGTAAAATTTCCGCTAACTATAACATGTGTGAAACCTATGGTTTTTTCAGTGAATTTGCAAGGTTTTTTAAATGCTAATTCCTAACTATAACGTGTGTGAAACCTATGGTTTTTTCAGTGAATATATATATATATATATATATATATATATATATATATATATATATATATATATATATATATATATATATATATATATATTCACTGAAAATACCATAGGTTTCAGGGGCGCGATAGTTAGCTGGACATTTCCCTCGTACAAAACCCTAGAAATTCCCCCGTTATAGTTAGTTCAGCTAACTATAACTCGCGCCCCCGCAATGCACTGCTGATGATGTCACATATTACATCACTCATGACATGGTCAGTGACATCACCGATGACACCTCAAATGACATCACTGATGACGTCACCCATGTGATAAATGAGTGCATCTTCTCACACCCTAATATAACCTTTGATACACCGACTCAAAATTTCAGATGGCCATTTTGAAAACCATAGATACTCCAATACCAATAACTACATACCCACTCGTTGACTCTTAGGTCTACATACATCTCCACTCACTCACCTGTACAGTCACTCATACTTACAGTCACTCAGTACAGGACTATCATATGCATGTATACACCTATATAGACACTCACACACCGCCAATCATCCATTGAGGTACTGACACACCTAGTCAGTCATGCAAATAATTAATCACAGTCCAATTTACTCACCTATACAGTTAAACACACTCAAGTTCACTTACTCATAAAAATACTAATTCTGACGCTCTTATACAATTACTGATACAAGCACACACTCATCCATACAGCCACTCCCGCAATCACACTCTCACATAGTTATATACTCTTACACACATATACACTGCGTTTCACATATGTAGTTACTGACACATGTACAACTGAGATATACATTCAATCACTAACACACCCATACATACACTCACCCAACCATACAGTCCATCACAGTTGCACTCTTAAAACCATGCACCCATAGAAACACCCACTCACACATCTATGCACAGAGTCACACACACCCTACCCACACAAACACTCAGGCACCCATACAGATACTCAGACAACCAATCAATAACCCATATAGACACTCATATAGCTATTCACAAAACCATGCAGCCACTTATACACCAAAACACAGACACATATAGACATTCACACAGTTCAGTCACTAGTCTGCAGTAAGATACATAAGACTCACTTATAGAGTCAGTTACGCACCTAGAAAATCATCCATTCACACACTTGTACACCCACTTATTTTTCAACAGGCCTTTCCCTATATATATATTAAACATATTAAAACTTTACAGAAGCACAGACTCACTGGATGAAGTCATCAGTGATGTCATTTGAGATGTCATCAGTGATGTCACTGACCATGTCATGAGTGATGTAATATGTGACGTCATCAGCAGTGCATTGCGGGGGCGCGAGTTATAGTTGGCTGAACTAACTATAACAGGGGAATTTCTAGGGTTTTGTACGTGGGAAATGTCCAGCTAACTAGAACACCCCTGAAACCCATGGTTTTTTCAGTGAATTTCTAAGGTTTTTTAAATGCCAATTCCTAACTATAACGCCCCTGAAACCTATGTTTTTTTCTGTAAATTTCAAAGGTTTTGTAAATGACAATTTTTAATGTATTAATTGTTATACTGATTTTTTTTATACTGATTTACTACATTTTTAAAACTATTTAATTTTAGATATATTTTTTTTAATTACATTATACATTACAATACAAAATATACTTTCTCAGAATGAATTACGTTCGTTTAAATACTTGGCAAATAGGCAACAGACTTTTAAGTACAGTAGTTACAGTTGTTGCAATGGGCAACACAATTTCAAACAAAGCAACATTGAGCTCAATGTGTATTTCTAGTTAAATGCAATTAGTTACTTTATGGATTACTTTTCTAACCACAGGACTGGATTCTAGATTCAGTCCTTGGACATCTCCTGCAAACAGTTGAGTAAAAGTGCTTTGGTTACAGTAGTAATTTTTAAGGAATATTATTGTATTTTAAAAGTTGACACTTCGAAAAAATTTCCCATAGAATCACCAATGTTATCCTACGGCAGAAAATTCACTTAGCAGGTAAGTAGTGTTATTGTTACTTTTTCTTACTCAGTGGAGGATGCTGGATCCAGCACTGGCCAACCTCCTGTAAACAGTTGAAAGAATGTGTTCAAGTCATACAGACGATTTTTTAGGAATATTTTTAGTTTGTCAAAATAGACACTTAGAAACTTTTCAGGTGAAAACCACACAATGGATTCCTATGGAAGGAAATACAAGTTACTGGTAAGTACGCTTAGAATTACTTTTCAGGGTCAGTGCTCTCTTCAGTCGCACCTCCCTGTGCTGCCGTTGTATTTCATTTACGTGCAAGGTAATGGCCGCGTTCAGGCTTTTCCAGCTGCTTCAGCCGCTTGGTACTTTTAGTTCACCTACGACCCTGACCTGAGCAATTTTGATTAATGTCAGACCTGTGAATTTGTTTTCTTTTAGCGCATCCCGCTTTGCAAATATTGAAGGGCACCTGCCAGAGCACTTCTCTCTGGGTAAGTCTAGCCACATTGATGAGGCGATTAGTGTAGTTTGCACTCTCTCATTCTCCAGATTCATATCTATTCTTGTCTTTCTCTTCTTTACACTGTCATGGTCCTGATGAGAACCCCAGCATCTAAAACCAACGGGGTCCGAAACGCGTAGACCTTTTCTTTGTTTTCTCCAGTCATGTGTATCTTTAGTCCGCTGGGGTGACATGTTTTATGCTGTTACATATTGATTACAATTTAAATTCATTTTGTGTACACCCCCACAGCGGTACCACTCTTCAAAGTGTACATGTACGGAGACCTCTTTGGTTGTTTTCAACTTTCACCAAAGACATAGAAAGGGTATTTGGATGTGTGTGTGTGTTTTGTATGAATGAGGAGTGGCGTTCGATTGATTGTTTTGAGTTGTTCCTCTGCCATCTGGGCAGTAGAGTCTTAGTGTTCATTTTGTGCTTTCTTCACAAATGTGTTAATCGTTGTTTGTGAATAACATTTCTTCTCTTTTTTGTCCACTATGTTGAATTATGTTTATTTGTCCAGATCAGAATATTCTCATAAAATAACTCATTTTGTATGATACAAATAGATCAAGTCTTAATAAATTACTATTAATTAGTACGGACGTAGTTGTTCTATTTTTCTTCTACAGACAAGCAGGATAAATATTTGTCAGCATTGGCACTCTCTGTAGTTTTACAGGGCTAAAAGATGCAGCACTGGGTTCTCTCCTGATTACAGGCAAGTAAATCTGAATTCGTAGTTCGGCTGATTTTAGAGAAATATTTGTACGTTTCAAAAATGGACACTTTGAAACTTTGCTGCAGAAAACCACACAATGGATTCCTATGGAAGGAAGGAATATGCTACTTACCAGTATGCATCTGTTCTTGGCATGTAGAGCTGCAGATCTACACACTTTTGCATAGATCGCCATCTGGTGTTGGGCCCGGATGTTTGCAGTTTCTTTTTCCTATTGGAAAGTCTTTGGAAGTCACGAGGTCGGTGACTCCTCCTTTGGATCGTATTGCGCATGGGCTTCGGCTCCATCCTCAGATTATTTTTCGCCAGCGGGGAAAGATGGAGCGTAGTAGTAACAGTGAAGAAACCCATGTGTGTTTTCCATGTGAGAAATTGCAGTTCGCATTTATGCAAAGGTTTGAAGGGAGTCCCCATTAGCCTTGTGAGAACGATATTTAAGTTCCACACAGGTGAGGGTGGTACTAGGGGGGGGGGAATTATTCTTTTTAGGCCTTCCATTAAGGCTTTAATGGCAGGTATTCTGAAAAGTGATAGGTGCTGCCTATTTTGAAGGGAAGCTGCAATTGCTGCGAGGTGTAGCCGAATGGAGGTATATGCTAGATTACACCTTTGTAGGTGGAGTAAATAGCATATGATGTGTTGTATTGACACGTCTAGAGGATTGATTGTGTTGTTATGGCAATAGACAACAAATCTTTTCCACTTGGCAGCGTAGCAGGCTCTAGTGGTAGGGCGTATAGCTTCTCTGATGACGTTCATACAGTCAGGGGGAAGGTTTAGGTATCCGAATTCTAGGATTTCAGGAGCCAGATCGCAAGGTTGAGCTGAGCTGGGTCCGGGTGCCTAATCTCTCCATGGTTCTGAGTTAGGAGGCATGGTGAGAGGTGTAACTTTTGGTGTGGTACTACCAAGAGTTCCAGCAGTGTGGTGTACCACAGTTGTCTGGCCCATGTTGGAGCTACTAGGATCAGCGTGAGGGAATGCTGTTGTAGCTTTCGCACCACTAATGGAATGAGTGGGAGAGGTGGAAAAGCATACGCAAATTTGCATGACCAGTTCATCCATATCGCATTTCCTTTGGACAATGGGTGTGGGTATCTGGCGGCGAAGCTTGGGCATTTTTTGTTTTCGTGGGTGGCGAAGAGGTCTATATGTGGATGCCCCCAGATTTGAAAGAACGGATGAAGAACCTGTGGGTGAAGTTCCCACTCATGGATCTGTTGTGTCTGTCTGCTGAGCAGATCTGCCACGGTGTTTTGGACTCCTGGGACATGTTGGGCTAGGAGAAAGATTTTGTGTGGAATTGCCCATCTCCATATGCTCTGTGCTAATTGAGAGCTGTGGAGTGTGTGTGCCGCCTTGTTTTTGAATATAATACATGGCCGTCATGTTGTCTGTGCGAATGAGGACTGCCTTGCCTGAAATCCGTGGTTGAAAGGACTTTAGGGCTAGAAAGATTGCTAGTAACTCCAGATGGTTGATATGGAGTAACTTTTGCTGAGTCGTCCATGTGCCCTGCACAGTGAGATGCAATAGGTGAGCTCCCCAGCCGGAGAGCGATGCGTCTGTTAGTATTATTTGTGGAACCGGGTCCAGGAACGGTCGACCTTTGGAAAGGTTTGTGGAGTTCCACCACTGCAGAGAGCGATGGGTGCGACCGTCTACCAACACCAGATCTGTCAGTTGCCCCTGGGCCTGGTTCCATTGGCGCGCTAAGCACTCTTGGAGTGGGCGCATCTGGAGTCTTGCGTGGGGCACTATGAAAATGCAAGAGGCCATCATCCCTATCAGTTGCATAAACACTCTTGCTGGAAGGGAGTGTTGAAGTACGAATTTTTCTCGCAAAGCCTGAATCCTTGCAATCCTGGCCGGATTGGGGTAGGCTATTGCTTTGGAGGGGTCTATGGTGGCACTGAGGTATTGTTTTATGTGGGATGGTGTTAGCTGGGACTTTTGGTGGTTCACCGTGAAGCCTAGTTGGTGAAGTAGTTGGATTGTAGTGGCGGTGTGGTGTACACATTGGTTGTATGAAGTGGCTTTTATCAGCCAGTCGTCCAAGTATGGGAAGACGTGAATGTGCTGTCTTCTGAGGTGTGCCGCCACTACCGCTAGGCACTTGGTGAATACCCGTGGTGCTGTTGTGACTCCGAATGGGAGCACCTTGAACTGGTAGTGTTGTCTGTCCACTACAAATCTGAGGTACTTTCTGTGAGCATGGTGTACTGGAATGTGGAAGTATGCGTCTTTCAAGTCCAGTGTGGTGAGAAAGTCGTTCTGGGAGAGGAGCGGAAGCACCTGCTGAAGCGTTACCATGTGAAAATGGTCCGAATGTATGTATGTGTTTAGGGGCCGGAGATCTAGAATAGGTCGTAGAGTCTCGTCCCTTTTTGGTATTAGAAAATATAGGGAGTAGACCCCTAAATTTTGCTGATTGACGGGAACGTGTTCTATTGCCTGTTTTTGTAGGAGGGAGATTACCTCCTGCTTTAGTAATGTGGGATGTTCTTGTGACATTGGGCGTTGCCTGGGTGGAATGTTTGAGGGGGTAGATGTTAATTCCAGGCAGTATCCTGACCGAATAATTTGGGTCACCCACTTGTCTGAGGTGATGGTCTCCCAGACATGAAGGACATTTTGAAGTCTGCCCCCGACCGGAGTGGAATGGTCTGGAGGGTGCGGGGGGGAAGTCATTGGGTAGGCGGTGTGGCAGAGCTGGCAGCATTTGTTTTGCCTCTGCCTTTATTATTATTGCCCCTATAGCCGCCTCTTTGATAACCCCTTGTGAAGGTGGACTGAGTGGGGGATTTGTAGGAAGTGGATGTGTTATCTGAGGAGTAGCCTCTAGATGTACTCTAGAAAGGAAGAACGGCGAAAGGAGCGACTAGGAGGGTGTGACTGCAGGGCTCCCATGGACTTCGCCGTATCAGTGTCCTTCATTTTTTCGAGGGCCTCATCAACCTTTGGGCCTAATAGGTGTTCTTGGTCAAAGGGATGATTCAGAATGAGGCTTGTACCTCTGGTTTAAAACCTGATATTCTTAGCCAAGCACGGCGACGGAGGAGGACGTTAGTATTAATGGCCCTGGAGGCTGTGTCTGCTGCATCTAAGGCACAGCGTATAGAGGTGTTAGTTATGGTCTTACCCTCTTGAATTAATTCATTGGCCCTAGTTTTACATCTTTCAGGGAGGTGGTGCATTATGGTTTCTAATTCATCATAATGTGCCCTATCGTATCTGGCCAATAGCGCTTGGGTGTTGGCGATACGCCATATATTGGCTGCCTGTGACGCAGTGCGCTTTCCTGATGCATCCAGTAGCTTTGACTCTGTCAGGTGGTGGTGCTTCGCCTGACGCCTGGGAATTTGATCTTTTTCGTGCAGTGGAAACGACTAGGGAATCTAGTGGCGCTGGCCCTTTGATATATGCAGGATCTGTGGGGACAGCTTTGTATTTTTTCTCTATGCGTGGGTTTATGACCCTGGCCCTGATTGGGTCCTTAAAAACCTCTGGCGCATGCTTTACCACCCCCTTAAGCATAGGTAGTATGGAGGTAGACCTATGTGTGGTATCAAGTGTCGAGGAGGAAATCCTCTTCCACTGGGTCAGTGTGCAACTCTACCCCGTGATAGTGAGCCGCCTTTTGAAGTAGGTGGTGGAAACCTAATGAGTCTTCCGGTGGAGATGGCCTGGAAGGGTAAAGGTCATCTTGTGGGACGTCGGGAATATCTGGGTTATTTTAGTCGTCCCCTGGGTCTGGGGATCCTGTAGGGGTGGGGTCTTGGGGCACATCCCCTGTATCGTGATATGGGTCCCCCTGATCATCATCGTCTGGAGACGGGGTCGGAGAGCGATGCGGTGGAGGGGGCGGAGGTGGAGGGGGTGGAGGAGGTGGGGAAGGTATTCTGAAAGGGGAGGTAGCAGAGTCCTTTCTCTTTGGTGGTGGAGGCGGAGCCGGTTTGTCCAAATGTCTCTTTTTGGAAGAGAGTGCCAAATGTCCAGTTTTTGGATCCCTGGTGAGAGTTTTTTGTAAGGGATCCGGTGTAAATAGTTCCTGTGACAGTGTTTGGTCCGTCGGCGCAGAAGTCTTCTGGGCCGATGACTTTTTATGCTTGTCCGTGCCAGTTTGCTTAGCACTGGGCTTGGGAACCTCCACGCTTCGTTTTTTTTTCGTTAGCAGGATGCGCGGACCCTACGCGCATCCCGCGATTTTTAAAAAAGCAGGCCTAGGGCGTCAGGGTGTTTCTACCCTGCCCACTTGTCTCGTTTTGCGCCTTTGTTTTCGGTTTTCTTGTGCCTCGGTTCTACCGAGGCACAAGATGGCTGCCAACACTTCCTGATTCAGAGTGTTGGCAGCCAATTAGCATTCAGCTCGTGCTCAGGAGGGTTCGGGGAGGGTGCAGGGAGGGTGCGCGGATCCTCCCCGGCCATAGATATCACTAACTTTTTTACCCTAATTTTCTCAGGAACTACTGAACGGATTTACACCATTTAATCAAAAGGCACGACTCTGAACTGAGGACTACCTCTTTGCCAAATTTGGTGTAATTCCGTTCAGCAGTTCGGGCTGTAGCTGCGACAACAGATCGTATGGGAAATTGCATGGGGAAAACGCGTTTTGGGACCCCCCTTTTTTCTCAGCCCCCGCTTGACGAATCACCACAAAACTTTCAGGGTAGGAGCGGAGCGGAGCAGGCCAAAAGTTTGGAAAATTTCACGAAGATTCGTCAATCGCCGCCAGACTTATTGGGAATAGAATGTTGCAGATTTCCTATGGAAAATAGGTCCCAACTATAACTATCTTTCCTGGCGACTGCCAGTAGATAATATAAATATATATATATATATATATATTTATATATATTATCTACTGGCGGTCGCCAGTAGATAGTTATAGTTAGGATAGTGTTTCCACAAAGGAGTAAATCGATAATATGTGCTAGCATTCAACGGACAACAACATTCCAGCAATTACCCACTGGAGGGTCACCCACTGGAGGGTGCAAACAATAATGATATTGCTTCGTGCGAAACCACACATACCAGAATGCATCATTTTCGAAACCACCAGAGGAGGTCCAATGAGGGCCACTATTTAAGAGCCAGTGAATGAAGGAGTGGTTTACGAGGAGGCAATAGCTGGACGATGCCTTTGAAAAAGTTCGGGAAGAATGAAACGCGTCAGGCTGCATGTCCGGATGAGAAAGAAATAAACAAGCATCCTATTACCGATTTGCGAGTGCGCCTCCCTTCCTTCCTCGCTGAGGGAGTCTCTTGGGGGGGGGGGGGGGGGAATATATATATATATATATATATATATATATATATATATATATATATATATATATATATATATTTTTCTACTGGCGGTCGCCAGTAGATAGTTATAGTTAGGATAGTGTTTCCATAGGAAATCCGCAACATTCTATTTGGAATAACTTTGGCGCCGACTGACGAATCCTCGCGAAATTTTCAAAATAGTTGGGCGCTCCGCTCCACTCCTTCCCTGAAAGTCTCGGGGGGATTCGTCAAGCGGGGGCTGAGAAAAAGGGGGGGTCCCAAAACGCGTTTTCCCCATGCATTTTTCCATGGGACCTTTAGTCCAAGCTACAGCCCAACGGCTGAACAGAATTACTTGAAATTTGGCAGAGAGGTAGTCCTCGGGTCAAGGATGTGCCTTCTGCAGGTCTGGTGTAAATCTGTTCAGTATTTCCTGAGAAAATAGCATTTAAAAGCATATATATATCTATAAGCGCGCACGCTGCCGTGCGCGAGCGCGATTCTGATTGGTGGTTAGATCTTACTAAACATTCGAATCGGTCGAAACCAGGAAGTGTTGGCCGCCATTTTGTCTCTCGCAGTCTGAGGGGGTGAAAAACAAAGGTGGAGAAGGTGAAAAGGGGGCAGGGTGGACAGTTCCTGACCCCCTAGCCTTTGTCAGGGGGTCCCAGAAGGACCCCCAAGGGCCAAAATTTCCCTTAATTTTTTTGCGAAAAATCGCGGAGTACGCGTAGCGTGCGCGTACGGTTTTAATGGAAAAATTACGCGAACTGTGTAACATGGGCGCGCGGTGCAGAAGCGCACCGTGCGCCCACAGCGCGTGCACCGTGCGCGTACGGTACGCGAAGCGCACCATGCGCGCACGGTGAAAAACCTTAAAAAAAAAAAAACATAACTTAGCATTTAGAAAACCGTACAAATTCACTGAAAAAACCATTGGTTTCACACACGTTATAGTTAGGAATTAGCATTTGAAAAACCTTGCAAATTCACTTAAAAAACCATAGGTTTCACACGTTATAGTTAGCTGGACATTTCACTCGTGAAAAACCATTGAAATTCCCCCGTTATAGTTAGTGCAGGCAACTATAACTCACGCGACCGCAATCCTCTGCTGATGACGTCAGATATTACATCACTGATGACATGTGTCTTTCTGAAAAAAAAAATATTTGTAATATATGTATAGCTAAAAATTAATGGAAGACATGGGTAAATAAGTGTCTAAATACAGTGATGTAATATCTGACGTCATCAGCAGGGGATTGCGGTCGTGTGAGTTATAGTTGCCTGCACTAACTATAACGGGGGAATTTCAATGGTTTTTCACGAGTGAAATGTCCAGCTAACTATAACATGTGTGAAACCTATGTTTTTTTAAGTGAATATATATATATACACACACACACACACACACAAACAGGACAATGGATTTGGGTTAACGGAGGAGCAAATTCAAACCCACACGATCGATAAATGATTTTCTGGAAGAATCCGCATCAAAGTGAAAATTATTTCTAAATGAGTTGTGACTCTGCCATGCTCTAGATTTACAGATAACCAACAGAGGAAGTCTGCAGTAAGAGCTACGGTGCCCGCCACTCCGACTGTAGGATGGGCTGACAAGGTAGAGAGTAGGGAGCAACCAGCCTTGGAGTGAAAAAGCAGAAAACCATCCCGCTCTTCCTTGTTTTGAGAGTAGATTCTTTATAAGGGGAGCCGGTCCAAGTGAAGGAAGAAGTAGGTAGTGTCACTGTAGAATTTTAAGCATCTGTGGACACCCAAGGAATGCTACACTGATTCTGTGCTTGTGGTAGAATTTTGAGGGAAAGCTGTGAAAAGGACTTTTGGAATGACTTCTGGAATGACTTCTAGATTGGCACATATGAGCACACTGGCTTTAGGGAGGCACAAAGGTTTGATTCAGAAATGACACAGGCCTTGCTTGAATATACACAACGGGAACGTACACCACTACAGCAGGAAGAAGAAAACAAGTTACTTACCTGTAACTACAGTTATCCAGTATTGGTATCTTTCATAGATTCACATGCCTGAATCATTCCCCGTCGCCGAGGCGGGAGTCCCCGGTAAATAAAAAAGTAGTGCCAAAATGCTAGTAGCAGTAGTAGGCCCAAAGAAAAGGCCCAAAGCCTGTATCTTAGCAGCCTATCTACCTCATTATGCAAAAAGAACCAAGAATTTGGTAACAACCAATCCGACACCAGCACCCTTCTAGAACCCTCTCAGCAGAGCCAGTTCTCCTCAGATTTTCGTAGCACAAGTGGGAAGTGAACGTCCCAAATTATATAGAACTGACTCTACGGGGAGGAGGGTGGGTGCATGTGAATCTATGAAAGATACCAATACTGGATAACTGTAGTTACAGGTAAGTAACTTGTTTTCTTATCCAGTATTGGGGTATCTTTCATAGATTCACATGCCTGAATCAGAATAGCGAGCAGTATACCAAGTATACAGTCGTTTGCGGATGGCGGGAGACTAGTGCTGATACTCCCTAATTGCATCCACAGCTTGTAACAAGAGGTATAAGAAAAGATCTTAAAATTCAAAATATGCCATCTATAAAGAGAAAAGCATGTTAACATGAAAGCAAATCATCATTGTAACACATTGCATTGTTATATTAAAGATATCAACATCTTACATATTAAAATATGAAAAAAGGGTACCTGAAGGTATCTCAAAGAAACAGATGTCGTAGTACAGCTTGTCCAACTGCTGCATCATCACGATGCGTAGATTGGAGGCAGTAATGTCTGGTAAACGTGTGGACATTTTTCCATGTCGCAGCACGGCAGATATTTTCTAGAGTCACACCAGCAAACAATGCTGTAGACGCTGCTACTGTCCTCGTGGAATGGGCCTTGGGTTTCCTCAACAGAGGCCTGTGAGCCTTGTCATGGCAGAAAAGTATTGTAGATGCTATCCATCTGGCAATGGTGGATTTTGTAACCGCCTTTCCCAGAGTAGTTTGGCCATAAGCCACGAATAATTGATCAGACTTTCTGAGGTTCTTTGTTTTCAGAAGATAGAATTTAAGACATCTCTTGATATCGAGAGAATGTAAGGCTCGTTCCACTGGGGTGGATGGATTAGGAAAGAAAGTCTTTAACGTCACTGGTTCATTAAGATGAAATTGTGAAGGCACCTTAGGTATAAACGTTGGATTAGTTCGGAGGTGCACGTAGTCTTGAGTGAAGCGTAGAAAAGGTTCCTTTACAGTAAACGCCTGAATCTCACTCACTCTTCGAGCTGATGTTAAAGCCAGAAGTAAAGCAACCTTCCATGTAAGGAATTTTAGGTCAGCCTTGTGGATGGGCTCGAATGGATGCTTCATTAACTGTAATAGGACTGTGTTGAGTTCCCATTCCGGTGGCGGAAGTCTGACCGGAGGAAACTCTCGGAATAGTCCTTTCATAAACTGTTTAATTAAAGAGGATGAACAAAGAGAAGGGCCATGAGCACCCCTTCTGAATCTTGAAAGTGCAGCTAAGTGGACCTTGACTGAAGGGAAAGAAAGCCCAGATCTTGCCAGGTGTAACAAGTAAGGAAGGATCTTTTCTGCAGGGTCATCCACCGGGTGCACCTGGTTTGCTTCACACCAGCAGCAAAACCGTTTCCATTTTAGACGGTAAGTTTTTATCGTGCTCTGAGCTCGTGATTTTGTTAATATATCCCTACAGTCCTGAGGGATATCCAGGTCCTTAAACTCTAAGAAGTCAGGAGCCATGCGTGTAAATGTAGGGACTGAGGGTCCGGGTGGAGAACCTGACCCTTGTTCCTTGACAGCATTGTGGGCGTCGGGCGAAGACTGATCGGCTGGTCCTGTGATAGCAATAGGAGCTCCTGAAACCAGTATTGGCGTGGCCATCTGGGTGCAATCAAGATGAGACGACAGCCCTCCAACTTCATCTTGCGTATGACCCTCGGTATCAGGGGTATCGGGGGAAAAGCGTAAGCACAAATCCCTGACCATCGCATGGACAGGGCATTCCCCCTTGAGCCCTGTTGAGGGTATCTGCTGGCATAGAAGCGGCATTTCTTGTTCTCCTTCGTGGCGAACAAATCCAGCGGTGGTGTTCCCCAAGCTCTGAATATTCTGAGCACCTGAGCTTGCTCTAGCTCCCATTCGTGGCAATCTGATTGGGATCTGCTGAGCGTGTCCGCTAATGTATTGCAGAGACCTCTGACATGTTCTGCTCTGAGGGTTATGTTGTGGAGTGTGACCCATTCCCACAACTCCTGAGCTTCCGTGGACAAAGTTGCTGATCTTGTTCCTCCTTGTTTGTTCACGTAGAACATGCTGGTAGTATTGTCGGTTCGAATCAGAACCGAAGAACCTGCAATCCTTGGAAGGAAAGCCTGCAGAGACAGAAAAATTGCTCGCAATTCCAGACTGTTGATGTGTTTGTTTTTGTACTCTGGGGACCACTTCCCCTGTATCTGTAAATCTTGGAGATGACCTCCCCATCCTTCCATGGAAGCATCGGTAGTGAGGACAAAGTCTGGAATTTTCTGAATGAAAGTAAGTCCTTCTGATAAGTTGGGAACATGGGACCACCAACATAGAGCGCTCTTCATGCCTGAAGTGACTCTGATGATGTCGTCGAAGGTGCCCTTCACCTGCTGCCACTGAAGGTGTAACTCCTCCTGCAAGGGTCGCATGCGGAGCCGCGCCAGAGGAACGAGGTGTATTGCAGAGGAGCACATCCCTAGCAGCGACGCGAACATCCGGACAGAAACTGACTTTCTTTTGGAAATTCGGATTGCTAAGTTTTGAAGACGAACCTGCCGTTCGTGAGACAAGAATGCCTTGCAGCGGACGGTATCTAACAGCGCGCCCAAAAAAGGAAGGATCTGCCTTGGTTGTAATTGAGATTTGCTCCTGTTGATCGTAAGCCCCAGAGAATGGAACAGACGAAGAGATGTTGTCACAGCAGTCTTGACTGATCTTTCCGAAGGACCCTTTATTAGCCAGTCGTCTAAATACGGAAAGACTTGGATTCCTTGGGAGCGCAACACTGCTGCCACTGGAGCTAGGCACTTCGTAAAGATCCTTGGGGCAGATTTTAACCCAAACGGGAGCACCTTGAACTGGTAATGGGCGCCAGCCACTGTGAAGCGAAGATACTTGCGATGCTTCGGATGTATTGGGATGTGAAAGTAAGCGTCTTCCATATCTAAGGAAGCTAGAAAATTTCCCTCGTTGAGGCAACCTAGAATTTCCGCCAGAGTGACCATGCGAAATCCCTGCTTCTTGAGGAATCTGTTCAGATTGCGAAGGTCTAAGATTGGGCGCCACTCCCCTGATTTCTTCTTGATGAGAAAAAAGCGGGAATAGAAACCTGTCCCCTTTTGAAGCGCAGGAACTTTCTCGATTGCGTTCTTGAGGAGCATTGTTAAAGCTTCCTTGAATAGTAAGTGAAGACGAGGGGGAGGGGGTCCCTTGGGTGGTTTGTTGGGTGGTTTGGTGACAAACTCTAAGGTATGACCGTTGTGAACCAGGTCCAGAACCCACTGGTCCGACGTAATTTCTTGCCACCTGGTCGCAAAAGTTGAAATTTTTGCACCCACAGGGAGGGGAAAAGGAGTGAAAGGCGCCCTGCAGAAATCATTGCTTCCGTGAGGTGTCTCTTCCCTGATTCTGCGATCTTTTTCGTCCGCCTTGACGAGAGAAACCAGATGTATTGGTCTGTCTGTAGGAAGACTGATATGATTGCCGATACTGAGGCTGGTACCTATTTTGTTGGGTATGATAACTTCCTCTGGAAGAGAATCCACGGCCCCTTGCTCCTCTGAAGGTACCTCTTTTGTATTGTAAGGAGCCCAACGATCTTGCAGTATCGGTATCCGTTTTAATTGCTTGGAGCGCATCATCTATGCGCTTTCCAAACAATGATTCGCCATCATAGGCCATGTCCAATATTTTTGTCTGGACCTCTGGTCTGAACGTGGTAGCTTTCAGCCAACCCTGGCGCCTAAGAACCGCAGCCCCAGCCAACTGGCGAAAGTTAGTATTCGCAATATCAAGTGCACAGTCGTTAGTCTCTGAGGCTGCACGCTCACCCTCCAACAAAATCTTTCGAGCGTCTTGCCTGTTATCGTCTGGGATGAGGTCGATAAAGCTTGCCATTTCTGACCACATCTGGCGGTCATAACGCCCAATTATCGCTAGGGAATTGGCTGCCCTGATGGAAGCAGCTGCCATAGTTGAAAATTTTTTCCCAATTAGATCCAGTCTGCGTCCTTCCCTATCCGGTGGTGTAGTGACCGGTGCTGCCGGATTCTTAGACTTTTGTTGGGCTGCCTGAGATATAACAGAGTCTGGACGCGGTTGACCAGTGAGACAAGAGGGACTGTCGGCTGGAGCACGGTATTTTTTGTCAATCCGTGGAAGCACCGCTGGTACTGATGCCGGGTTTTTCATGATTTTAACCCCTTCTTTCCAAATATAGTCAATGATAGGGATAGCTCTCGTAACCTTCCTTGACTCCTCCTTAAAATCATGCAGAAAACAGTCAGACTGCTCAATGGTAACCGGCAAGTTGAACCTGGTCGCAGCTCGCTGCATAAGGTTATGGAACCCCCCTATATCTTCTGGAGGCGAATCAGATGGTAGAGGGGTAGGTGGCGAAGGCATAGGGATTATATATGAATCCCAAGGGTCTGCTGGGTCTGGCAACTCGCCCTCTTCGTATTCCTCCTCCGAGGTTGTATCCTGATGCGGGTCCTGTGGAGGATCAGGCAGTTGAGGCATTGGGGCTGGACCCTCAGGCAGAGGCAATGGGTCCGGCTGCGGCGCAGTCTGTGGAACCTGTGGAACATTTGGCTGCGGTGGAAAACGCTGCTTATAATCTGCAAGCATGGCCTGTAGGTCTTGTATCAACGTAGGGGGCAGATGTGACATCTCATTCCTACGAGTTTGTGTGTAGCAGGGTCTATGGTGCGGAACGATTATGTCTTCCTGATAGTAATGCCCTTGATAATCCTCATCCTCATCGTCCTCCTGACATTTAATGTGCAGTTCCGAAGGGTGGCGAGCAACCCCAAAGGGCCCTTCGTCCTCGTCATCCACATAATCATCATCTTCAACATAAGTTTCCAGGAGATGCGAGGGAGTAAGCGGTGAAATGTCCTGCCTTTGAAAAGACTTTAGTTGAAAAGTCCTGGTGGAAACTGGAGTAGAAATCATCGTCGACGAGGTCGTCGTCGACGGGGCTGTGGTAGACGGGATCGTCGACGGGATCGTCGACGGTATCGTAGATGGTGCGCTCGTCGTCGACTGGCTCGTCGTCGACGGAGCCGTCGTCGACGGGCTTGACGTCGATGGTATCTTCGTCGACGAGCCCTTCGTCGACGGGCTCGACGTCGACGGGGTCTTCGTCGATGGAATCTTCGTCGACGAGCTCTTCGTCGACGGGCTCGACGTCAACGAGCTCTTCGTCGACGGGATCTTCGTCGACGATGGAATCTTCGTCGACGATGGAATCTTCGTCGACGAGCTCTTCGTCGACGAGCTCGACGTCGACAGGCTTTTTAATGGCGGAATCGTCGACGGCGGTACTGCTGACTTCGTCGACGAGGACTTCGTCGACGACCCCTCGACGGTGGGCTTCTTTGAGAGGATAGTAACCTTCGTAGACATAATAGGTGAGGTAAGCGCCGTCGTCGTGAATGTTTGCGTCAATGAAGAAGCAGACGAGGTGACAGAAACTGAAGATTGAGAGTAAGCCAAAGATTTTGAAAGGCTTTTACTCACAGTTTGCTTGACTGTAGATTCCTGAGGAGAGTGCGCATCAGAAGTAGAATGATGCGATTTCTGACGCTTCTTCCCATCGCTGGAAGAGCTGTCCTGCGATCTAGCTCTCTTGCTAGAAGTAGAGGCTTTGTCATCCTCCTCAGCCGAAGAGGATTTAAGCCACAAAAGCACTCTCGCCTCCCTATCCCTGAGAGTTTTTGTAGGGAAGGTGCGGCAAATCTTGCAATCTTTTGCCTCATGTTTAGGGTAGAGGCAGTAGATGCAGTCTACATGTTGATCATCAACATGGACTCTCTTCTTGGTGCAGGTCCTGCAGGACTTAAATAAAGCCTTCTTGTCTGACATGCTGAAGCAAGTTGAAAGAAAACTGAGAGGCACTAAGGGAAACTCCCTTCCACACGACGTGCGGTGAAAATCTGAGGAGAACTGGCTCTGCTGAGAGGGTTCTAGAAGGGTGCTGGTGTCTGATTGGTTGTTACCAAATTCTTGGTTCTTTTTGCATAATGAGGTAGATAGGCTGCTAAGATACAGGCTTTGGGCCTTTTCTTTGGGCCTACTACTGCTACTAGCATTTTGGCACTACTTTTTTATTTACCGGGGACTCCCGCCTCGGCGACGGGGAATGATTCAGGCATGTGAATCTATGAAAGATACCCCAATACTGGATAAAGAGTGAAATCCAAAGGTGATAAAGGCGCATGGATATTATGGACTACTGTGACCTCAAAGAGTCAGCTATCATGGACAATGAGGCATGAGACACAAGGCACCTATAATGGAAGCTCAGGAGGGAGAGATGAAGTGGGGGGAGGAGGGGACAGGGTAAGCATTGGTTTATCTAGATAAGTTGTAGTTAGACTGATTGGGACACATGTCCGTCTAATTACTTCAATTGTTCACGTTGGAAGCAAATGCATAACTGGTGTGTGTGTGTGTGTGAGAGAGTGTGAGAGTGAGTATATAAATATATATTGCTCTATCAACTAATAAAAAGAAATTAAAAACAGAGGTTTGATTGTGAAAGTGTACATTTCTGTAAACCTACTAGAGGACGTCCTAGCTGACACAAATTTGATATTTACTGTGAATTGATTCAAATTGAGATTTCATTGCTTGACCAAAAACAGTGATCCTTGGGATCTTGAGTGCTCTGGGGGAAAGGAAAGATCCTTGGTGAAGATTCGGAAGATAGTCGAAGTCTTTAGATACCAGCAAGGGAACCCTAATGGAGGCATACGCTAGGCCCAACAGGGTCAGCTGAAAGAGATCAGGTAATATTTGATGCAGTTGGACTAACACAGGATGGAAACTATTTTCCTGACAGCAGATTCACATGCACTTCCATTGTACTTGATAAGTTCTAGTGATAGACAAACCTCTGACCTGGGACAGAATGAGTTGGCAATTCAAATGAATATTAGACTGCAAACTCCACAAATTTAGGAGCCATGCCATGATGATGATGAAGAAACCAGTTGCTTACTAGTAATAATGGTAATAATTCTGCTTTTCGAGGACCAAAAGTCTGACCATAAGTATGAGAATTGCTACGCCTGTTCTTCGTTCAAGTCCAAGAAATTAGTACACTGGGATCAGATTTCACTCGCCTACTATGTAGCTACGGAAATGGCTAGGATCTCAGAGGTGGCGAGGGAACCACTCTATTGCGCAATTATGCACAGCCTGTTAATCTAGAAGAGACTTCACATTACAAAATGTAAGATTTCTCCTTAGCATGAGGTCTTGACGTGTCCCTAGAGGTATGGAAGGAGCTTTAGGAAGGTGAAAAAGATCAATGAACCAACACTGATGGACCCATGTAGGGTCTAGGATTATCATCCTGGTTGGTTAAAAGGCATAAGAAAAGCTCTTGAACCAGGAGACTGAAAATGCAATGCCACTTGACCCCACATGGCACTGCATGCAAAGAACAAGTTACTTACCTTTGGTAACGATGTACCTGTAAGAAACATTAGTTAGTTAGATTCCTCATCTTAGAATATCCCCAGGCGTCAGGCTGGATCCGGAAAGACTGTCAGCAATACCCCTTGCGCGTCGCTAGGCGTCGTCGGCCGCTCCGCGTCAGTCATCGGCGTTGTGCGCCGTAATGACGTCGGAGTACTTAGATGCCGCCCTCGCGCGCTGACGTCAGTTCTTGTACATAGCTTTCCGCGCCAGGAACGCAGAGCCATGCAAGAGACAGACACTGGTGCCAAAAATGTCTAGGGCCCTGAAAAGGATAACCTTAACCCTAGATGTAGGTTCGCAGAACGGGGAGGATGGGTGGGTCGGTGAGGAATCTAACTAACTAAGGTTTCTTACAGATACATCGTTACCAAAGGTAAGTAACTTGTTTATCTGAAAGAAACATGTTAGTTAGATTCCTCACCTTAGAATAGATACCCCAGCAATACCAACCCCGGTGGTGGGACTGCGAACCAAGATCATACCAGAAAGTCCTGGAGAACAGAACGGCCAAAGAAGCCGTCTCTCCGGGCTTGGCTGTCCAGGCAATAATGCTTGGCAAACGTGTGCAGCAAGGCCCACGTTGCTGCCTGACAAATGTCCTGCAAGTGGACTCCCCGACCCAGAGCAGTCGTCACCGCCATGGTCCGAGTGGAATGGGCCCTCAGCCCAACAGGAGGTGAATTTTTAGCTAAGGAGTAACAAGCTTTGATGCACAAAACGACCCACAGCGAGATGGTCCGCTTGTGCACCGCCCGCCCCTTCTTAGTGCCCACGTAGCCAACGAAGAGTTGGTCATCCACCCGGAACTGTTTTGTGCGGTCCAGATAAAAGGAGAGGGCACGTTTTGGATCCAGACGGTGGAGCCGCTCTTCCTCTTTCGAGGGATGCGGAGGCGAAAAGAAGGTGGGCAGCGTAACAGACTGCCCGATGTGAAAGGCAGTCACTACCTTAGGTAGGCAGAAAGGGCGAGTGCGGGGCACAACCTTGTCCGGATGAACAGAAAGGAAAGGAGGCTTAGAAGAGAGAGCCTGGAGCTCACTCACCCTTCTAGCAGAGGTGATGGCTACCAGGAAAGCAGTCTTAAGCGCCAAGAGACGAAGAGGACAATTATGAAGTGGCTCAAAGGGAGCGCACATCAGATATGTCAAAACAAGATTCAAATCCCACTGAGGCATTACGAAAGGGACAGGCGGAAACATGTGAGTAATGCCCTTAAGGAACAGAGAAACAACAGGGGATTTGAAGAGAGAAGGCTGATCAGGAAGCCGAAGGAAGGCAGAGATAGCAGAAAGATAACCTTTAAGAGTGCCCAGAGCAGAGCCCTCCTGGGCCAAAGAAAGAGGGGCGGAAAGGGGATCCACAGCCTTTGCTGTGCACCATGCCACAAATTTGTTCCACCTACAGGCGTATACCGTTTTAGTGGAGGGACGCCTGGTTGCCAGAATCACATCGCAGACTTCAGGAGGCAAGTCAAATGGCATCAACTGTCACCGCTCAATCTCTACGCATGGAGGTGGAGACTGGACAGAGTCGGGTGGAGGACCGTCCCCTGCTGCTGCGACAGAAGGTCCTCCTGAAGAGGCAGTCGTATCGGGGGATCAATTGACAGACTGAGTAGCTCGGGATACCAGTACCTTTGTGCCCAATCCGGAGCCACCAAGATGACTTGGGCCCGCAGTGGTATAGGCGGAAAGGCGTACAACAGACCGCAACTCCACTCGCAACGAAAAGCGTCCCCGAGCGAGTGCCGCCTTCGAAACTCCAAAGCGCAGAACTGCTGACATTGCGCGTTCTTTTCGGTGGCGAATAGATCTAACCAAGGCTCTCCCCACTGCCGAAAGAAGCCTTGCGCCACGACCGAGTTGAGACGCCACTCGTGATCCATCATGCACCGGCGGCTGAGTTAGTCTGCTCTGGCGTTCAGAGAGCCCGCCAGATGTTGAATCACCATGGTGATGCCCTGATGTTCCAGCCATGTCCAGAGGCGCAGAGCCTCCTGTCAAAGGGTCCACTACCCCACCCCACCCTGTTTGTTGCAATACCACATGGCGGTGGTGTTGCCCGTGAACACCTGCACCACACTGCCCCGGACAACGAGAAGGAATGCCTTCAGTGCAAGTCGGATCGCTCTCAGCTCCAAAAGGTTGATATGGAGCCGAGAATTCGCCGGAGACCAGAGTCTTCTGATCTCCGCCTCCCCCATGTGGCCCCCCCATCCCAGGAGGGACGCATCCGTCACTACTACGTGCTCCGGGTGGGGTAGGGAGAAGGATCTGCCGCTGACCCAATCGCGGTTCGTAAGCCACCACTGCCTGCTTCGCAGTGCCCTCCGAGATCAAGACATGGTCGGACAGGTTGCCCAGATGCTGGGCCCACTGAAACTTCAGGTCCCACTGCAGAGCCCGCATTCACCACCTGGCGTGATGCACTAACAGGATGCAGGAGGCCATCAGACCCAGAAGCCGCAGCACCAACCTGACCGAAACCCGGGATAGAGGCTGAAAGATGGGAATCAGAGCCTGAATATCCCGGACCCGCTGTTCCGGCGGATAGTTCCGGAACTGCGCCGAGTCCAGAACCGCTCCGATGAAGAGGAGCTTCTGGGAGGGACTCAGATGCGACTTTGGCACATTGACGGAGAACCCCAGCAAATGCAGGAGGTCGGCCGTAGTCTGGAGGTGGGAGGTGGGAGATGACTTGCATGGGCGAACCCGCCTTCAACAGCCAGTCGTCGAGATAGGGGAAGACTGGAACCCCTAATCTGTGCAAACACCGCAGGCCCAAACTAAGGGAAGAGAACAGCTTCTTTCCAAACTGTTCCAGCCTCTTGGATTCCCGATCCGGAGGAGCGGACGGTAAGGAGGATTGGGAAGTAGAGGCCTGGATAACCAGACTCTCGGGCGTGGGGGACAGAAAACTGGGGTCGCCCGGAGCTGGCGGTGGTGCCAGGCCACGTTCCGATCCACAGGAGGTACTGTGGAGGGCTTGGACCAGGTGCCCTGCAGAACGTCCACAAGTGCCTCATTGAACTGCAGCAGAGGCTCCGAGTAGCTTGCTGACGGTTGAAGCACTCCAGTGAGGAGGTTAGACCTCACGGCCACAGCAGGCAACTCCAGCCCAAGGGCGTCGGCCGCCTTGCGCAGCACCACTGAAAAAGATGCACCTTCCTCCGAGGCCACAGTCGGAGGAGAGATGCAACCAGTGTCCGGGGAGGTGTCCAGACCACTGGCATCCCCCAGTTCGTCTGCCCAGTCCTGTGCTAAATGGGCCTGCCTGTCCATAGGGTCCTCAGACCCCTCCCAGTCGCCCTCGTCATTCGATTCCTGATAAACAGGGGGAATAATCGGAGCCGGGCGGTAGATGAAATGTTCATCCGTCTGCGTCAGATGCGGTGTCCGACGGCGCCGGGACCGGACTGGGGCTGAACCGGGGAACGGCGTCGTCCGGAGACGGCGCCGGAGGTGGAAGCGGTGTCGGCGGAGGAGTCGTGAGGTCGACTGGTGCCGGCAGAGATCCAGGCCTGGATCCCTCGGGGACCTGCGGCGTCGGGACCGAAGTCGTCGACGGCGCCGGGGCCGCCGGCTCGCGAGGTCGCCCAGTCGAGCCAGGCCCCTCATGGCCGAGAGGAAGCCACTTATCTCCGCTGGAGTCGCGTCAGTCCCAGGGACCGGCGGTTATGGGGACGGACGCGGTTCCTGTGGAGCCGCGGGGGTGGGACCAACATGACCCTCGACGGACTCGCGCGACCGGCGAGGGGAGGCCTAAGAGCGGTGTCGCCTCTTGGACTTCTTTGAGTGCTTCGACTTACCCGAAGACTTCGAGTCCGACGAGCGGTGATGGTGGCTGTGGCTCCGCGACCGGTCCTTCGACCTCCTCCTGGACCGAGACCTTGAAAGGCGCGGAGCCGAATGTCGAAGCTTGAGAAGCTTACGGGACCGCTCCCGCCTAGCCTTCGAGGTCAAGGCCTGACAGTCGATACACGATTCCGCATCGTGGTCGGGCCCCAGACAGTAAAGGCACCGGCGATGGTGATCCGTCACAGACATCAGTCGATGACAGGAGTCACAGGCTTTAAACCCAGGCATCCTACCGGCACCAGAATCAAGTCGACAGTAGACCAAAAAGGGTCAAAAAGTTTAGTCAAAAAATGACTAAGGGGTAAGCTCTTCCCGGATCGGCGCTGTCTGGCGTGGAAAAAAGAAGAACTGACGTCAGCGCGCGAGTGCGGCGTCTAAGTACTCCGACGACATCATTCCGGGGCACGACGCCGACAACGGACGCTGAGCCGCAGACGACGCCTAGCGAAGCGCAAGGGGTATTGCTGACGAAAAATCTTTACCGATCCAGCCTGACGCCTGGGGATATTCTAAGGTGAGGAATCTAACTAACGTGTTTCTTTCAGATACATGGTAGTCATACTGTTTGTTGTTACCGGTAGCGGCAAACTCATCAGCCTTTGAGCGGAAAGGTTGCAGACCCTTTCGGACCCCCCTGTACTCTGGGTCATGTGCTTCTTCTTGGCAGGCTCCTGATACTTTAAAGGACACGTCTGTGGTCATGAAAAAGGAGCCAGATGCTGTTGAAAGTGTAAACCTTGTGCTCATTCCCCACTCCAGCAACCATGTTAGGGCGTTCTGGATTCTGACTGTTACTTGGATGCAACTGTCAAAGGATTCGGCTACTTGAAGTCAGTGGATATACAATTTCTCTTGCAGAGGGTGCATCCTTTACCTACATTATGGAATTAAATGGATGCCGGAAGATATTGTGTTGGACAACCATTGACGAGACGGAAATTAATTTTTCCTAGTTTCCAAAGTGGTGAAGTGCTTAAGGGTAGAACTCTCTTTTGATGGATAGGCTTTGCCTACAAGGTATTCAAGATGGCGCCAAGGAAGTTCTGGGAAGTAGATGAGATTTGGCTAGGTTAAGTAAAAGGCCTGGTTTCATGAATAGCAGTTTGCATTCCTGTGTGAATTTGCCGATCTCTGCTAAGCACCTCCTGTTCATCAGGAAGTAATTCACATGAAGACGTGAGGACAGTGGAATTGCAAGAAAGCTGATACAGGGACCATTCACTTTGTGAATAGCACTGTCACATACTTTAGGTCAAAGGGCAGAACCATGAACTGTAGGATCTGGTTACCTCAAATCTAAATTACTTGTTGTAGAAAGTGCACCTTTTTGACATGGTCACCCCCACTTTTTGCCAGGTATCTGATGCAATTTTGACAGAAGTGCACTGGGTTCCTGCTTTCCAGGTCCCCAGTGCCAGGTCTCTTTCCCTAAAACCGTACAATCGTTCCCCCCTGTTGGCAATACCTTTAACACCCCCTGTAAGCCCCAAGTACATGTTACCCCTGGTACATAGGGCAAGGAGGCAAAAGAGGATCCCTACGGGCCGCAGCATGTGTTGTGAGACCCTAAGGGACCCTCAGCACCAACATGTAAACTGCCACTGATGCAGAGAAAAGTGAAGAAATGACATGCCATACCTCCTGTGTGCTATGCCTACAGACTTCATGTGGTATAGGTGCGTCACCCCTACAACAGGCCTTACAGTCCTATGGCAGGGTGTGCTATACTACATGGGTGGACATATCTGCACAAGCAGATATGCCCCTGTAATGTCTAAGTCGAATCTTAGATCTTACAAGAGAACCCACTCCTAGAACACTGTAGTTTACCTGCCCAAAGGAGCGCAGGCGAAAGAGCAAGTATGCGCCAACCCAGCAGGAGTTTTGAAAATGCTCCCACCAGGTGGAAGCAGCCTTTTATTTCCGCGCCCGTATTCTTGTGGGCAGCAAAAGTGATTTCTACCACTCGGCGGGTGTAAGCAAAAACAGCTGCTCTCAATAATAATGTCGGCTCCCACAGCACACAGGATGACGTGATCGGGTCGATGGGGTTCCCTCTTAGTCATGCCCAAAAAGGACTAGGGGGTCAGGGTATCCCCACACTAACCCCATATATTTTGATTACAGAGCCCCTAAGCCCTGTAACGGCATCCGCAATATCGGAGTTTGTGGTTCAGCCAGCCAATCGGAATGAGCTCTGTAGCGGGACTCACAAGAGCCTCCCATAAAAATGTGATGGCTGATGTGCAAAAATGCCCTGGAGGCAAATCAGATAAATATATTATTTGAAGTTGCGTGCCCACAAAAACTCAGGGGACAATCTCACCTCAACACTCCTCAATATGGCTTTGTGTTTTATTGCAATGCCCCAAACAACCTAAGCAGTTCTTTGAAAATGTAGCACACCATAAAATAGACAACGCAAGGTTTGCAAAGCACATTTTTCATACCTAAGAATTCATCTTGCCCCATAACGAGCCCTTCAACACCTTTTAATTGTAAACATATCTGATCCAGCAAAGGTCCTTGACATAGAGTTAGATTATATACCTGTGAATTTCTGGATCTGGACGTGCCACTGCTTCTTTTGTATCTTCGGCTTGTTTGTCTTTCAACTTGGAAAAACGTTCATGAAGAGTAAGCCCAGAAGACTTGAAATAATTTGCTGTAAACAAAAGGATTGATTAAAAGATAAATACATTTATTTAAGAATAGCTTTCTTACCAGAAGTAACTAAACAACTCGAAAAATAAAAATACATGGATTCACTTTCAGAGAAGATTTCGTCAGTGTCTAAAATGTGCTATTTTGCAAACAGAAGGTCGACATTGGGTTTCTACTGGAGAAATGGAAAAAAGCACTACATAGATCAAAGGCAGTTTGCTCTCCCACCAAATATAGTGCTTGCCACCAAATATAGTGCTTGCCACTCTTAAGACACCAGCCTCCAATACAAATCAATTTTCTTAGCTATCCATGCTGTAATCTGACATATTGGCACTGAGAAGAAGCATTCTGTTCAAAGATGTGAAAAGTTAACTAAAAGAGTGTGCAAAAAAAGAAAAAAAACAAGACTTAAGCCCAAAGGGTTGCAACAGCTGTTGTTGCAGGGTTTCTGCTTAGGAACAGAACTATGCTTGGACCACAGTACATCAGTGTTGGAAACGGCCCTTTTTGCAGGGTTATCCCCAAACTTTTTGCTTCTTCCTCCTTTATTTTTTCTAACCCGTGGTTGTTGGCAATAGGACTCTGGGCACTTTACCACTGCTGATCAGTGCTAAAGTGCATATGCTCTCTGTGTAAATTGTTATATTGATTGGTTATCCATGATTGGTATATTTGTTTCACCTGTTAGCCCCTAGTAAAGTGCACTGCGTGTGCCAGGGCTGGTGATTCAAATGCTACTAGTGGGCTGCAGCACTGATTGTGCCACCCACAGGAGTAGCGCTCAAATGATGTCTTAGGCCTGCTTGCAGTGCCTATGTGCAGTCCAGGACTGCCATGTCGACCTGGCCAGTGCACCCACTGACCAGGCCTTATCCTTCCCTTTCTGTACATGTCAGGCATCCCTATGGTGGCCCTAGGTACCCCCCTGGGGTGGGTGCAGTGTATCTGAAAGGTAGGGCATGTACTGAGGTGTGCAACATGCCCTGGTAGTGAATTACAGCCATTTTCGTTTTTCACTGCTGAGAGGCTATCTTGCCCATAGGATAGAATGGGGAAGGCTGTTTACATGCCTATCTTCCCATAAGGGCAAGATAGAAAATCCAAGTTTGGTATCTCTGTGTTCAGAATGTAATTATACATCTTTTTAGCAAGATGGTTTTTAAATTCACTGTGTGAGAATAGCACTTTTTAGAAAGTAGCTATTCTCCTGATTAACCTTCCTGTGTGCCTGTGTGCTGGTTGGCTGACTGGTGTCATGTGATGGGCTAGGTGGCTCCAGGAGCCTGGATGAGTCAGCAGCAGGGTGAATAGGGAGATCTGCTTTAGATGGGTGGGAGGAGTAGTCCCTGGGTTTGAATAGGGCTGCCCCTGCCAGCACAAAGCTGGTTCCACCCCCTGCTGGCCAGGCTGAGGACTCTGCCTCTGCTGGCACAAAGAAGGCTCCACCTCCTGCTGAGCGTCTAACGACCCTGCCCCTCACTCTGAAAGGAACCAGGTGCTCCAGAGCAGAGCACACCCAGGAACCGGTTTGAGCAGGGGAATCCCCCCACTGGAACAAAGAGAGACAAAGACTTGGAGGGGTATAAGAAGAGGACCCCAGAACCTAAAACTTTAGATCACTTTGGAACTAAGAAGAAACCTCTGCCAAGGAGAAAGCTGAAAAGGACTGAAGAGGAGAAGACTGCCTGCTTGCTGTTTTGCTTTGCTGCCAAGGAGAGGGGAAGGACTTTGCTGTGTCCCCTTCTTTTGATTCTGATCTCCAAGGGCCTGAGAAGAGCTGGCTCCCTGTTAAGAAGTCCCAGGAACAAAAGGACTTCACCACCAGCTCCCCTGGAAATCTGCTGAGAGAGTTCTGACCTGCCTTGGAGTGCTTGCCCAGTCTTGGGGCCTCAGGAGGTCGTTTTGCTGTGTTTTGGGAGCTGGGAAGCAGAAGCGTGAAAAAGAGCAACTGGTACCCAACGCATCATCCGATTGCGTGTCGCAAGAACGAGAGTGCGTGGACAATTTCATCGCGGCACCATCGCAACACGCAGGGTCCCCGCATCGCCGAGTGCGTCGAGCATCGTCCCGAAGCGTGAAGATTCCTGACATTGCGAGGGTCGTCGCAGAACCAGCTTGCGAGCCGCACCACTGCCGGTGCGTGAAAGTCTCCAGTCATCGGGTGCGTCGACGCAGAGTCCCGTTCCGTGGCGCATCGAGAGTTGCGGCGCCGGAAGACAACGCTGCGCCGCGCATCGTGCCACATCGAAGCGTGTCGCATCGAACCTGTGCGTGAAGCTTCCCCCTAAGAAACCTACGCAACGAAAGCCAAAGTCATCGCATCCTCCCCCTACAGATCGGAGCCGGCGCATCCACCTCTGCTGCGTGAAGCAGGGCTGCTGCAAAGCCTCCCCAGGATCTCAGGAGTATCGCATCGCCTTTGCCATCTTCCTTGTTATAGCTTTTGGGAACCTTATCGCAACTACAGGTACTGTTGGGCACGAAAGTGTCGCATTTTGTGCATTGAGAGTCGCATTGTGCAAGACACTGACTTTTACATCCTGGAGTACTTTCTGCAAACTCTTGAACTATCTTTAAAGTAACCTTTTGAATTATATGTTGGTTTGTCTGTAGTATTTGGTCTTGTGAAGTTTTTAGTAAAGATACCTTATTTTTCTAAAACTGGTGTGGAGTAAATCTGTGGTGTTTTCACTGTGTTACTGTGAGTGTTGGTACAAATACTTTACACATTGCCTTTGATAGCCTAGACTGCTCAGGCCAAGCTACCTAGAGGGTGAGCAGGGGTTATCTTAACAGTGTATCCCCCTTTCCGTGACTAGAAGCAAGGGTCCCTACTTGGACAGTGGTACCTACCCTGCCAACTAGAGACCCCCAGATCTAACAATCAGTATGTAGGGGACTGAGTCACCAGACCACCTCAGTATCTACGAACCAGAGTCCGACTATCTATAGTGCCTCACTTGCCCACCCAAGTTTTCCAGAGAGATAAGTGGTTTGGCACCCCAGAACACAACACACTCAACCATCTCAGGGATCAAGGTAACAGGACACACCCTTTTGCTCTATCACTCGTACTTGTCCACAATAAGATAAACCAGCGACAAGATGGAAGTTTGCAATGTTTATTTAAACGATTGTGCTCTAAGATGCAACAATTGTGCCACAATTAGAAAGAAATACATGTTAATGTCAACAACATGGTTAATAACCATATACAGAAGAGCCCTGTCATGCTTCCTAAACCCTCCCCCACTCCTAAAAGCTAAGCTATTCTAGGTTACAGATCTCTGGGTTTAGTGGCGGACCCCATACCTAGCATACATAGGTGGATGTTTTACATTCAGCTGACGCAGCACTCTTGCCTCTGGATCTTCGCTCTGCGTGTTTTCAGAACAACTGTCCCCAGTTATATGACAAGCTATCTGTAGTCAAAGCAGTAGCTGCATTCTTTTATAATGTCTAGGTGCTAGTGTCTGACCAGAGAGAATAACAAGGGGCAATGTTGTTTGACCTTACCTAGGCTGTTCAGTCCAAATCCCAGGAAAATAATATAATGCGAAAATGTGTGCTGGTTCTGCGTGAAAATACAATGAGGCCCAAAAGCAATATGATATTTAGTAATGTGTGCAAAATTAAGGTGGCATACAACGTGCATAAATAGACTAACATAAGTAGAACGGCAATGGGCCATATAAGAAACACACAACATCCTACCTTTGGGCAGGATAATAGCAGAATAAATAACTAAAAAAATATAAATATAATCGAAAGAAAAAACTCAAAGCACAATTCATTAAATTATATTGAAAAATAGTCAAATTATTGTGCGTTGGAGGAATCCATGATGTCACTTGCAAATTCAAAGGCCAAAGACTCCAAAAAGTCAGAAGATGATTGATTGACAGCCCAAGTTACAGGTTCTAAAGAACCAACATGATCCTCTGTCTCAGTTGATGCTGAAATAGCTACCACGTAACCCGTATCCGTGATCCGTGTTAGTAGAGCCTCTATTTCGTGATCCATGTGCCGATGCATATATTTCCTCAAAAGTGAGAGGCTCAAACCTTGAATTGTGGAAAAGCCGCAAGCCCAAGGGACAGTCCTGAAAATAGGATGCGAAGGGACTCGTTAACAGTTCAATGTCTATGACAGCGGGCATCTGCAAAGCAAGGAAAATATCCAGTGCCCATTCATAGGGGCACCAAAGGCAGTGGAAACCAGGTTGTAGGCAAGTAAACCAGACAGGTCGGAATGTTAACCAATTGAGAAACAGATCTTGCTGAAGAAATATTTTAAAGTTTTGAAGCATGCACTCATGATTACGTTGGAGCCTTCGCAGTTCCAGGGGGCTTGCAAATGGAACATTAATTGAGGAGAAGAAGAAATAAGATGAGAATGTCGCAAATGAGGATAGATTAGTAAAAGCAGCAGAAATTCTCCAAAAGCACTGAAAAAAATGGAATGAAATAAAGCTGGTATTATTTCAAAGACCGTTTGGAATGAGCTGACTTGAGCAGACTATCGGTGCGAAACCTGCCGTGTATGATGCATTAAAATTTCGATGCACTGATTCACCAAAATACAGAAGGAAGATTGTGATTAACAATGACTGTATTTCACTAGAAGTTCTAGCCACCTGCAATTCATTTCGCGAGCAGATCTGAGAGCTACCTCTTTTTGAAACAATAATGCTTTTGTCTGTTTGGCTTGTTGAAATCTGCCTTCAAAGTTGGGTTTGAATGCCACAACAAGTTACCTACAATCCCATGCTTAGGGAGGAACAGGATGTTGTTGCAACAAGTGACGAGCTGGGAAACAGACAAGATGTAGGGAACTCCAGATCGCAGTCCGCAACAGTCTTAATCACCAAGCATTAAATAACTCCCATTTGGGAGGACTGTGATAAGTGGAAGAATGCAGGAACCGGTATTCATTTTAAGGAACAGTCCAAATTTGGCACTGAAGCTTAACATGTGAAGTTTATCTTAACATGTTTGCGAATTAATGTCCGACAAAAGGGTCACAATCCTCTCAAGTAAGGAAAACGTCCTTATTGTCAAGTTCAAAACGATAGGAGAAGGGAAGTGACCGTAACTCCTGAATAAAGCTGCCTCCAAGGGGTTCATATCTACCAACAGTGAAATGATTCATGCAAGATATGAACTGAAATGTCAAAATAGGTACAGAGATAACGCAATGTATAAACCACACACCTGAAAGTGTTTCAACTATGGTTTATGAAGTTGCTCTAACTTCTTCAAAAGCAGCATTCTGTAGGATGCGTCTTTCACTGCCATCAGTTGTATGCATGTTAAATTAAAGGGCAAGAATAATTTACTACAATTCAAATAGCGCCATGGTACGAGCCCCTTCTTAAGGGTTTGAAGCGTCCAGCTAAAAAAGACCTAAGCTAACTTTGCCCAGGATACTATGTTGACATGTCACTTTGCATATTCTCATTATCAGACTACACAATGTTAAATTATAAATACGAGAAGACAGAGTATTAATACTATTATCAACAGCAAGCATTTTACCCAAATTATTCTGATCAATTTGTCTTAAACGTGCGGCAGCTTCTATTTGGGACAATTTCCAAATTTCATTATTAGTAGCATAAATACATCTTTTAGAACGTGGAAACTCGGGACGCAAAAGATAAGAAAATAAGTTACTTACCTGTAACTACGGTTATTCAGTATTGGTATCTTTCAGAGATTCACATGCCTGAATCATTTCCCGTCACCGAGATGGGAGTCCCACAGTGAAAATCACTGTAGGACTCCCATCTCGATGACAGGGTATGATTCAGGCATGTGAATCTATGAAAGATACCCAAATACTGGATAATCTGATAAATTCATGTCTTCGGACAGTAGAGAAAAAGGTTGTTTCACTGTAGACCGTGTGGAATGTTCCAACCATTGTTGGCGATTTTCTCACTGAATTAGTGGTAACAATACCAGAATGTTGTAAGAATATCGGGACTCGGGTCTGTTTGATTTGAAGCCAGGTGTGGAATGGAGAAAACTAGTGTAGGAGAGTGGCATCGACTGCATAGTTCCCCCCAACTTTTTGCTAATGTTTTGACTGTTTTATGATTCTAGCCAGGCTGTGGCCCCGTTATCCACGACCCCAGCCTCTCTGCTTCCTCTCTAAACTAATGTGAGTACCTTAGGTACCTACCAATTGGAAACTGAGGACACCCTGTCAGCCCCTTGTAGATGGTACCCTAGGTATCCAGGGCATGGGTCCCTCAGAGGCCTACCAGGGGCTGCAGCACTTATTGTGCCACCCCTGGGACAGCCATACAAACTGACACCACCAGACCACTACTGTAGTCTGGGTAAGGTGGTGCTTGCACCCCTTACATGGATATAGGTATCCTGTTTCCCACTTAATACAACACATATATCCTCATAGGTCACCCCTAAGGCAGGCCTTGCTAATCCTAGAAGGCAGGGTGCTGAGATATTTGTGAGGGGGAACCCCTACATGAGTAGGGCCCCTCTGCAACCTTCGTAAAACTATTCCGGGGTTGTTTGTAGTGCAGCCATACCATATACTCTTAACCGCATTATAAGTAATCGCAATAGCGTGATAACTTGAGAGTGGCTGCACAGAACCATGTCGTGTTTGGTGTCAAACATGTAGGAATCATACCCCCAATCCAGTCATGGGAGTGAGGGCATGATTCCCCCCTGCTAGAGGAGCGACATGGTAAATGCGGCAGATTTTAGACACCAATTTAAAAGTGGACACGTAGTACAAAATGGATGCTACCCGCCACCCACACGACTCTGGCTGCCTGTTGCTGGGCAGAACTCCAGCCACGGCAGCTGGACAATAGGGATCTTGCTGCAGGGAGGTGCTCCCACCTCCCCAGACAGACTTTGTGGATTGGAACTGGGTGGGTGCACCATAGGATGTCTTTCAAACCTGCACATAGGCTTCTCCAGTGCCTACTTCTGTATACACCGCCTCAAACCGGTTCAAGGGCATCATGTCCCCTGCCCAGGCGGGAAACCACACAAAGGGGAGAGGGTGTAGCCACCCATTCCCGCCTGAACTCACGTTGGTGGGCTCTGATCTGGACACTCCCCTAATCTTTGGATAAAGGTGAATACAGGGTCCCCAGAGCCTCAGATTATTCTTGGACTTCACAGACTTGAACTTCGACTTGCTGCCGCACAGCTGAATGAAGAAATCTCCCTTGGGGTAAAGGAGTTACCCTCCCTGCTTGGCAGGCACCTGAAACACTGCAAGTGACCCGGTTGGAACCTCGCTGCTCCTACGGACATCGACGACTCTTTCCTACCTTGAGGTGGGTTTACAAGCATCCCAGAGGCCAGTGAGTGTGCACAGCAAAGCACAGCACCGTGGACCCCGTGGGTGCCGAGATCCCCAATACCCCAGGACACCGGCCACCTCTTGCACAGCACCCGACTCCGACGAGTGGGGAAGTTGTGCTTTGGCCCATTATTGAGCCAACCTCTCAGCATCATCTGTGCCAAAGATCAACGCCCTAGCCCGCTCCGGCGACCCGTGGGCGCATCTTTACGCCCGCCAAATTGCTGCCTCCCGCGGTCCCTTGTCTCTCGACTGGTGGGCCCTGGCGGAGGTCAATCTTCACTTCCAAGAGTTCCCCTGGTTGCTCCAGGACTGCTCTTCAGTCTCCTCGCTGGAGACCTCGCTCAGACCTTGTGGGTCTGCACCAGTAGCGGTTTTGTGATTCTTGCGCGGGTTGCGGTTGCCAAGGCTTAGTGGATCCAATCCGGACACTAACATTGCATCGACCCTCATCCTTCGTGGGACAGTCGCCCTCCAGAAGCTGGCCTTCCTTGACGCTCCAAGCTACACCTCTTCCACCTGGAAGCACCCGACATTGAAGGGCTCTTTCTCCTGAGCCCCCTGGTCACTGTGCCATGACCCAGACTCTGTCCCCTCTCCTTTCAGGTCCTTCTCTTCAAGATCTACATCTTCAATCTTCACGACATCGACGACGCTTCTTGCTAGCAGCAGTTCTTCACGTTTTGCCATTGAAAATCAGCCAGCGACCCGACATCGAAAACGACCTATGCGCCCGGCTTCCCTGGGGCAGGTAACAGTGGTACCTCGGTACTCTCGTGGGTGTGGGCCCTTCAAAAGCTTAACTCTAAAGTGTTGAACTTGAACTCCTGCTAGAAGTGTTTTTAATCTTGTAAAATTCAACCGCGACATTCTCCATAGGCTTCAATAGAGATCCCGACAGTAGCTTCTGCCACTGCACGCGTCGCCCGTGGGTCCCCTTCCTCACTACCTTGGGTGGTTTCACAAGGGGCCAGCGACCCTAAATGCCCTAGGCGTTGTCTGTAGAATTGCGTGGTTCTTATACCACTTTTTTGATATATGGTTTGGTCCCCCCTGGGGCCCTATGATTCCAGTGCTATTTATTGTAACTATCAATGCTTGTTTGAATTGTATCTTTACCTCCAGCCTCATAAAGAGACTAGTGGGATTATTCTTAGACTAAATACATATATTTTATATATATACCTGTGTGGACTACTCTTTCATTTGGTTATTCAAGAGCTTTCATAAGCTTAACACTCCTTCAAGACTTAGTCTGAAGGCTGCTCTCCACAGCTACCACTAGGATAGCTTTCTTTAAAGGTTGTCTTTTAACCTATCACCATAAGAGTTGAATTGGACTGGTGCAAGGTGTCCCCTATAACTAGTGGACAGCATATGCCAGGCCAACTTCTCACAACTAGCATGACAACCATTAGTGTCTACTGGCCACAATAACCACCCGTTAGGATCTGAAATTGTGGAATTAAATGTACCGCTTTCCACCATGCTATTGAGTTACTCTTCGGTATAATTTTTCAATTATCAAAGGGGGAAATGGAGGGGGTATTCATTTCTTTCATTTTTGTCAATCCCAGGTATGCAGACTGCTGGACGGTGTTTTTCCAAGAAGATCATTTGTGTTGGAAGGAAGAAGGCTCAAAATAAGGCTTCCATTCCCTGAACCTGCCAATGTTTCATTCCCCTAATGGCTAGACCAGTCAACGTGCAGGAGAACCCGGTTTGAGTCTCTGCAGGGACGCTCAACATCCTGTGACTCTGGGCAAATCACTTAATCTTCCTGGGTCTACCAAAAAAAATTAATGTGTCCGTCTGTAACGTAACTGGTGCTCATGTAAAGCGTTCTGATTCCTTCGGGTCGAGTTCGCACTATATAAAACTCGGAAAAAAAAAAAAAAGAATAGTGTCTTTCCAGTAATCATAACCTTTAAGGGCTAACTGGTTAACAAATTAAGCTGTATATATTAGCATGAACTGTGCAAGCATATTTTTGGGGACAGGGACCAATGTGAAACAATATGGGTTCATATTGTCATATCCTTCAAAATACGTGAATTTGTCTTTATGCGTTTTAGAACTCCCTTGTTGGGGAGTTGGGACAATGCTCCCATTGTGTAAAATTAAAAAGTGTACGTGGACTACTAGCTGTGTGTAAAAAAGTATGTCCATAATGGTGATAATATAGCAATGATAGCAGAATTGAAGTATAAGTTCTCCGATTCAAAAACAGTATAATATTCCAGCTCTGAAAGCCAAGAATTTACAATTTCAACATCCCAATCATCTTAATGCAACCCAGGTACTATTACATCACCCATAGAAACTATGAACACATGATATCGGCAAGATCTCCGTAAGGCAAAATATATCGAAATGAACTTTATCCCAAACAATTCCACCAGTCATGGCTGAAATGTTGACGAGGGACAAGTCACTTTTCGGTTTATGGGAAGAAGAATGGGGGGCCAACACCCCTTAGATCAGTTCCATTGCAGATCGTTCTGGAAGGTAGTGGTCATTAATCAACAAGAAATAAAACAGTCACAAATCCAAACCACAAGAACAAGAAAACCAAGGAGAGTATGATCCAAACATATATCCTTGGATGGGGCTACATAAGTGCGTTTCAGTCATGAAATGAACGAAAACACGAATCCGTGCCAGAGGCGGAAGCAAAACAGAAGAACTGTCTGAAGAAAATTGATCTTGAGCCATATAATACTCAGAAGCGCTTAGCTGAAAAACTGGAAGCTGGGGTTCAATAACAGAATTCAAAAGTCCAACAAAGAAAGATCCACCAATGGTGGATCTGTGTAAATAACTTCAGCTGTAAAGGACTCATTAGTAGAAACTGCTCTTACTTCGGTCATGTTGTCGGTTGACGACCCCCAGCTGGGGAGTAACAGCATTGGTTGTGCTCACGGGCTGCAGAGTGATGTCCTGAAGAGTAGCATGGACACCCCGTGGCTTACTATTGAGGATCAGCCACCTGGTGTAATTTGACATGTTTGATGGAGACATAGCGTGTCTTTAGAACCAGCAAGTGGTTGCAAGATTACAGTTCTTGTACCTTGAATGCCAATGACCGGCACCAGAGCAGGATAGGATGGGCCGATTCCTTTTTAATCACTACCTTCTCTCTGACAAGAGCTAAAATTTTTGGAATCCAGCCAAAAACATCAGTTTTTCCGTCTGCACTTGGAGAGAGAGACGTGTGGAAATCTTTGCTTGGTTGAGCTTTACGGAACTTTTGTAGGTCCTGTAAAACAGCAGAATGATTATCTACGTCAAAGGTTGCAGAGGCTGCCACAATGTCTGGACTGTCGAGGTCTGGAACATACATCTTGATACCAAAAAGTCCTTCGTATGGGGTCTACCGATCCAGAGATCTTTTAGGAAGGTTATAGAGAGCTAGTTGAACCCCATAAATGTGACTGGATCAACCACGCCCAGTACCTAATACTCTAGCTGTTAAGGATTGCTTTAAGTCACAGTTCATTCTTTCCACAACAGAATTGCCCTCTGGCCTATAGTTGGAATGCACTTGTACACCCAGGGCCCATATAGAATCCTGGTATGCTTAGGAGCAAAAGCCGGGCCTTGGCCCAAATGGAATGCATGACATGCATCTGTCCCAATAAAGACCTGCAGGTCTTAAATAACAGGTCGAGCGTCAGCCAAGCGCTGTGGCCAAAGGAATCTAGAGCAATAATCAACTACAACCAAAATAAATTTGGGTGCAGTGTCCAAAATTACTGGACTACAGTGATCCAAATAGATACAGCTAAAAGGCTTGTTGAAGATCATTAGGTGCGTTTGCAGTGGATGAGCCACGATGGAGCATTTAATCTGTTGACAAATGTAACAACTGAGGACATATTTTGTACCCTACTACCTATAAGCCCGGCCACCAATAACGTTGCTGCAGCAACGAAATTGTGGCCGCCATCCCAGCATGTGCTGAAGCAACACCTTCATGTGCCACTACAACCAAAGCAAGTCTGGGTTGGGTATCAAACAATCGACAACCCCTTGAATTGTTACAAAAGGAACAGTCTGGTGATTTAAATAAGAGTATTTGGAAGGGAAATCCTTAGGTAAAAGGGGTGCCGTTCTTAATTACATTTATGGCAACCAGGATATCATTATCTATACAAGTTTTAGAGCGTGTAACTGCTGCTGCTATAACGACTGCAGATTTGGCTTCTTCATCAGCCAGAGAACGTCCTACAGCGTGTGCTCCCAAACGCTGAGGACTCAGTGTATGTATTACATGAGTTTGTGGCAACCTAGCCTTGAGGTCTGTCACTTTAACCTTAAGCGTCTTAAGCTTGGTTGAGCTACCCTCAGAATTTCTGAATCCATTTTGTTGCCACTAATGTAAATTATTATTAAAGGACTGTACACAGTAATAGGAATTACACACACAATAAGATTGGGGAATTCAGGATTCGAACATTCAAGTGCAATAAGCAAAGTCTTCAGTTTAGCCAACTGCACAGTGCAGTCACGCAAAGACTGTGCATGTTGTGTGAGGTGCCATCTAACATAAGACCAATAACAATGGCGCATGCCGCTGAGTACTGTTGGCAGGTTGAGCTGAACCGTCAGTGTAAATAATATATTTATACTGATTAAGAGGCAGAACAAAAGAGGGTAAAGGGTACACATGCTCAGACTTCTTAAGTCTGCAAAGAAGGGTCTAAGACAGAGGTCTTCAAAAGTTTTTAGGTTGAGCCCCCCCAGCTGATTTTTTTTTTAGATGTTGGCCCTCCGAAGAAATTTCTGGAATCTGGTACACTACATAATCGACCGCCATCTGCATATCTCATACCATATCTGGCAAATAACTGATTGATCAACATAGAAAGGAGCCTAGAGGGAAAACCAGTCAGGCCGCCCCCCACTCAACATATTATAAACAACCAAGGCCTGACTCAATGGACAGATAACCTCATTTTTCAGACACACGGAGGGTATTTCCTATCAACTCCCCCTATGATGCGGACTAATCCCGCTAATTCAAGTGTCTATATGTCCAGTTTATATAACAATGTCACTACAATGCAGTACCAAAATTCCCACCAGAATTAAAAAAGGTTAGAAGAAATTGTGGGAAAAAAGTGTAAAAAGTTATGAGAAAAATCTGAGAAAGGAGAGAAAGCACCTCACGGTAGCAACACCATGGGCGGACTGGCTAGTTCGTACTCGATAGCTCACCCACTTATCAGTTGCTTTCTCACCAGAAATGTGTTCCAAAGTAATTTTTCTCAAAAGTGAAGAAAAGAAACAGTGAAAGGAAATAAAATGTGCACTGTAGGTGTGAATATCACAAGCATGCCGAGCTGGTCCCCAAAGGAAGAGAAGCAAAATTCCAGTTCCCAACTATAAAAATGAGATCCTACTCACTGGCCGGTTATAGCTTTTTTTCAGTGCCGTGAGCGTCCTCAATTAAAAAATGGTTCAACTTAGACCATTATTATATCCAAAGCGTCAACATGTTTCGTTGCTACCACTTTGCGCAACTTCATCAGGGTTACGGGGATGACCAGTCTTTACTTCACTTAAAGTTACCACTTGATCGGGTGGTTGCTATTATCACTCGTACCTGCAACCACCTTGATATGTGGTACGCGCCAAATGGTCGCGTATTCACAGGGTGACCACACGAAGTTATGGCACCGCTACCGATAAATGTCGGCATTTAAGTTGCACCATTTTTTAATTGAGGAAGCTCACGGCACTCTTTACCTTTATCTAAAAACAGAAAGAGCTGTTGAACAAACCGGGATTAGCACCCTTCCCAATGCAAGAAGGCTAACCTTGTGAGTGAACCTCAAACTAGCCTATTACAAAAAGGAGATGTCTTATCTCATGGCAGAAAGCAAAATGCCACTACTTAAATGTCTTAAACGTATCGCTTGTGGAGCTCCTTACTGAGCAGCATTTCTTAATTACTACCACGGATAAAGCACGTTGAAGTAAAGGTTGCACTCGACTCCTGACTGAATCTACATACATCCAAGTGCTCAACATCTGTGACCAACTAGTAGTGGTCCCGCTCTCCCCCAGAAGGCCTGGCTACTAGTCTCTGGCTACTTCATTTCCAGGCCTTACTCTGCTACCTTTATATAGTGGCTTCTGCTGCTTCCAATGGGACCATGAAGGGCAGTTACTACGAGGGCTACAATCAGTTTTTGCCCTGTCAGGCTTCCAGCTGTACTACCTACATCTGGAGTACAAACATCCAGCAGGCATAGGTGCTTTGGTGATTGAAAGGTTGTACACAATTTTAAATACCTCATTGTAAAGATGGGTTGGCAATCACCATTGTCCTCTCCTAAAATGACTTGGGTGTGCATGTTGCACCGCTGTTTGGCATACCTCTTGGATCTGCTTAGATCTGGAGGGCAAAAGCCAGACCACCAGAACTTTGACCCCAGTGACCACACAGGACGAAACATCACATGGCCTATGACAAAGTGACATCACGTCTTTGCTACTCAACTAGACGGCTATCATTTTATCGTCCTCAGAAACATGTATGGCTGAGTGGACCTACAGGGAATCGAACGTGTGACCATGGGATCAAAGACTGGCACAGCAGTCAGAAAAATACACAGAAGTACATTTTCATCACGTAACTGCGCTAGGACAGCTGCACCTTTTCAGTCACAGTTCTGAAAAACACGGACGGTGGATAATTAGCAAAAGAATACACAAACTTGTTCAATGGCGGTGGTTGAAAATCAAGTGAGCACCTGAGTGTTTTCATCCACTGGGCTCTGATCTGTATTTACAGATTTCTTTATCTCAGCCATTTGATCGGGAGAGGTGAGGCACAGAATAACTCATTTTACTTTAATAGAAAACAGGCAGGCTCACTGTGTGTATGCACGTGTGCTGTTTTTATGCGGAAGAGGGCACCTTTTCTTACCTTTCGGAATTGCTGTCATGTCCTTACAAAACAAGGGCAGCCAATGGGCCCTGCACGCAGAGGCGCAACTAGGGCCAAATTTCGGGGGGGGGGGGGGGGGGGGGGACAAAGAAAACATTCGGGGGGGGAGGAGGGGGCTGGGTTGGCTAATTATTCCAGCAATAGGCAGAGTGGAGATGCAGGGGTTCTAAGTAGTAGTGAAAAAAGAACAAAGCGTAATTAACAAGTAAATGGTCTTTAAAAGACCCGTGAAGTACTCGGGTGCAGCTGTTTGTGTTCCCGGGAAGCTCTCAGCCAGGGCTGACAACACACGACAGTGAGGAGGGGGATGAAGCCCTTTGAGCGCAATGGGCGTTGCGCGCCTGCCTGCATGTCAGTGTCTGAGAGGCAGGTTTGGACCAGACGCCAACACATTGTCAGAGTCGCCGAGAGAGCTGAAGACAGTAGGAAAACGTTTTTCTTTAAATTACAAAAGTATGGCACGTCGCAAATGTACTTGCGACATGGAACAGTGAGAAGGTGAGATTTTAAGGTGAAACGCGTGCCCAACTCAAGATGATGTCACGCCCCCCCAGGGGGGCGCGCCCCACAGATTGAAGAACTCTGGTCTAAGACAAAGTGCACATCCACAGCTCTTAAGGATGTAACACATTGTATCCTTCTTGGATGGAGGGCTTTAGCGTTTGGAAGCTAGCTTTGGTGACCACCTCTAAGGCTGGCACAGGAGTAACGACAATGTATTTCCCTTGAGAAAGTGGCCTTTCTTGAAGGATAGCTATCTACTGAGCAGTCAGTATTATTTCAGTGGAAGCAGAAAGCATTTCTGCTCCGGAATATAAATGAGATTTATATACTACAGGCACTATTTCACCTTCGCCAACGGTGATGTGCATAAATCCAATCGTATACAGTAAAAAACAGATGACTAAGTTTGTGGTATTGACAGGTGTATGCAAGAGGAGTGTTTCAAGCAAGTCAGACTGTAAAGATCTCAGTGAATTTGTGAGTTCTGATGTCCAGCATGCAGTGGAAAAATCAGGGTGTATTAATTCATAAAGTGGTTTAATGCGTTGCGCAAAGTCAGGGATGTAAGTCCTGCCAAAATTCTGAAATCCCAGCAGGGACTGCAATTTTTTCAACATGTATGGAGCTTGCAATTGTGCACATTTCTCAAATAAATGAGGGGCGACACTTTTTCCCTCATGTGTAAGTTCATAACCTAAGAAAAGGACACTCCAAAAAGCTATATTAGATTTTTTTGAAGTTGAAAAATTGTACCCAAGCTCAGCAAATCCCCCAAAAATGCGATTTACTCAGGCTAGGTGGAGATTTAGTTAATCGTCGGTTAAATAGATATCTACACAGGACAGTGCGTAAGGGTCAATGTAATTAAGAACTGACACAATACGAGCTGTGAAAACACCTGGGCTATTCTTATACCCCTAATTAATTTGTGTGTAGGTTATTTGGAAACCAGGGGCACTAAAAGCGGTCCAATAACGTCTTTCAGGGCTTAAACTGAGGCTGAAGAAACCATTGGCGATATCAAATGTGGTTTTGTGGTTTTTTTTGATGGACAACATTGTTAATGAGTGCCGTACTGTCAGTCTTTTGCACCACAAATGTGTGTGTATGACTGGTTAAATGTCCATATTTTCAGAAAATACGATAGGAATGAACTGGTTTCAAAACAGGAAGAAGAGGATTATTCATTCGAGAGACATGGGGTTCAATTACACCCTTATATACAAATTGTGAGAGAATTTCTTTAATGGGCGCTTCTGCGTCCCGTTTAATAGGATATTGCGCTACACTTTCGGGCTGGATCTTACAGGTAATACATGAGGAGAATCCTTATCCTAGCCAACATGATTGTGATAAAGTACAGGGGCTCAGGCAATGCCCATTCGGCTGCATAAGCTTGTTTAACTTGGTCAGAGACGAGGTCAGAAAAGGAAGGAAGAATCACATATTCTCCTTGGGGGGGATGAGAGTACAAATAGTGAGGGCCAATCGACCTCCGCCAACAGGATGTCATAGGACAAAGTCAAATTTCCCCAGAATATTACTTTAACAGCAGGTTCAACGACACCTTCTATTTGTATACTGTGACGGAGCTCCGAGCGCTACCCCGGGGGTTACTGAAGACACTGATTGGTGGACCCCGCTTACACGGGTCTCTAACCTTCTTCCCTGTCCGCAGGATGAGTGGGATTCGGCCGCTGAAGATCAGCTTTTCCGGATGGGTGCTGGGCCCTTTAACTGGGAGTATCCAGAATCACAAGTCCAGCCCTGCAGTGACGTCACGACGCGAGGTCCTACAAACGTGGGTGGAACCAGGAAGTCGACGGACGGCGAACCCTGGAGGAGTGTTGGAGTCGCAGAGAGCAAGGAGCACGGCGAGAAGGAGAGCGAGGAGCAGCAGAACCAACCGGAGTACAGCAGGAAGGCGGAGGTGGAGAGGACCGCAGGATACGGATCCGGCGAAGCGCCCTGCCACGTTCCCGGGGGAGGAGCGTGGCTAGGACAGGTACGGGACCGGGTAGCGGGCTGGATGGGGAGGCGGGACCGTCCACAGTAGTCGGCGACCGCAGCGTTTCTCCCTAGGCCTTATTTGTGTTTAAAACCCCATCCCTCACGGTTACGATCACTGGAATCTATTGTTTGTGGTTATCACATGGTGATCCCTCACTCCCCTGGTCCTGGTGTTAGGTACAAGTCCACATATACAAAGCCTAATAAGCCCCTTCTCTTTCCTTCTGGGGACCGGCGAGCGCGGACCTTGGGGAGACGAGAGACCGGACCCCTCCGTGGGAGAAGACGGCCCCAAGACCTTGACCGACGTATCATCACGGATCCCGCCCGGTTTGCCCGAGAAAGACTGACTATCAGAACAAAACGCAAACTTATAGCAATAAAACCTAAACTACCCCGACCCCGTGTTCCGTCTCTCCTTGGTCCCCCGTCACATATACCTAAATATTATAACTTATCTAGAGGGGTCACAGGTCTATCTGTGGTTTCAACTGTAACAAAGGTATCAGTTGCTTTCGCTTCCAGAAACGCATAGAGGGTTCTTATTGTCTGTGACATATTTAGCAGTCAAAGCTGCATCTTTCTCTTTCTGAAAAGGGACTCTATATTGAGGAGGCTTGTCCTCCTCTTATCTTCATGTCAGACGAGAGTTGCGTCTTCCTTTTTGGTTTCACATACTCTTCCTGTATGCGTTCAGATTGCTCTCCTCTATCAAACCGTGGATCAGACTATTCCTCAAAGGAACTAGGAGAACGTGTATCAGGAACCTGATGCCTGTATGGCATCTTGATTTTAGAGCGATCAATAAAATCACACCTCCTTTCAGATGACTCCGGGGGTCGAGAACTTCACAAGGTTTACCTTTATTTGTTGTTTAGATTTATTCCACAGTTCTTTAACAAACTCATGGACTGGTCTAGTCAGTGCTAGGCTTGCCAAGTGGTGGTACTGAACGTCTGGATCCCAAAGTATTGCGTCCTAAAGATGTATATACATTCACAATAATTAAAGGAAACTTCCGTTCACAGTTAGCTACCGCCACCAAAGTAAGTCGCTGGCATACAGCCACAAACGCCGCTTCACCTTTAACATTACGAAGAATAATTTCTAAGACTATGGGAAAATTACCCATTAGCTTCATCCCCAAAGCTAGGGCAGGACCTGCCCCATGTTCATTCTGCATCTGTTTGAGAACTTTTGGTAAAATGGCCATCGAGCGAGTGACAGGACTGATAGTACAAACTGGGGCAAAAATTGTCCTCCAGATGTTAGTCTCCAAGAGTGGGAACCATCTCAGTGGGTAAGCACAGTTAAAATTCTGTGCTTGTCTTGTAGTCCCGTAAGGTGAAAGACAGCTTCGAGGTGATCGATTTTTTGGGGTGATCCAAAATCGAATTTCCTCATGATTAGTGGGTCTTTTGCCCATAACTGAATAAACAATTACAGCACTGATAACAGGCGCTGCAGGCAACTGGGCTTGCGATTGCAGGCCAAGTCTAGCTGGACCAGCTAATAAGGTATGTGAAATATATTGTGTTAAGTGCCTGTAAAAGAAGCAGAGAACATTGTACAAACCTCATGTCTGCACAAGATCTAAATTACCTAAATCAGGGTATGATGAGAATCCAGGTAATTAATGCTGGTCAAGTAGCCCTATCAATAATGAGGGGGCCCATTTGAACGGCCCCAGGCACATTGAGAAGGACGCCATTAATCCAAGTCTGGAATTCCCAGACGATAAGAGGAATTTTAACAAATGCGTATGGTCTGTATGCAGCAGGTGCTTGTGGGACACTGCAGTCATGAAAAGTGTAAGCGTTAGCATCCACAGCTGGAAATGGGACCCAAGAATAAACAAGCATTTGCAATGCAATCGGTCTCGCCATTGGGACCTTCTATGTATTTATCGACGCAGCACAGTAGCCAGGGTGCTGAAACATCTACTGTTCTTTAACATGGAGGGAATGTAAGCACCAAACTGAGTGACACGCCAGTTATGGGAAAACAGGGATCAAAATATTATCTTTCAGCAGGAATTGATGTAGTCCAAAGCTCTGTTTTTCATATAAAATCAGGGCCTTTGGTGGTCATATCATTGAAAATACAAGATTTGAAAAAAATATTACTGTCCACAGGTGCTCGTGGACTGGAATCTAGAGAATTCTAAAGTGATTGTGGTATTTTACTAACATCTGCTGGTCGTTTCTATCAAGAAAGGTAAATAGAGGCAGTTGCCAGAAAAATTTAAAAAAGAAAGTCCCTCAGCAAAAAGCAATTCTGGTATTTTACGGACCTCTACTGGTCGTTTTCTATAAAGACACTTAAATAGAGGCAGTTGAACAGGAAAAAAACGTCCTAGGGCTGATCTCCAGAGCCCACAAAGTACATACACATACAAGTACATACTAAAGTATATGCAAGAGGTCTCGAATGCTCGACCCAAAAACTTCAAAGCAGTCTGCAGTGTCCGCTTCTACAACGAAGATTACAAGAGCCTCCATGCTGTGCCAAATGTGCATCGACTGCCTGTCGGCAGTTGGCCGCAATATTTACAGGTTGTGCCAGGAGAAAACAAAAGTGGATTCAAAGTGCAACATAAACTGGGTTTAAACCTTTAAATATTCAAGCTTGAAAAATCAACAGAACTAAGTGATTCCTAAACACTGTGGAGAATAAGTCTCCAACACCACGGACGTCTACAGTAAAAGGTATGAGGGTATTGTGGACAAGCACTACTCAGGGTTACTGCAAACAAGCACCTGATCAAACGCTGGCGGCCATCTTGCAGGGATTCTGCCCAGGAACATAACTATGCTTGGGATCATAGAACATCAGTATGTAGGCGGACTGAGTCAACAGACCACCTCAGTATTTATGAGCCAGAGTCCGACTAGCTATGGTGCCTCACTTGTCCTACTAACCTTTCCAGAGAGACAAGTGATTTGGCACTCCAGAATACAACCCTCTCTACCCTCTCAGGAATCGCGGTAACAGGGCACACTCTTTCGCTCTCTCACTTGCACTTGTCCACAATAAGATAAACAAGAGACACTAGGGAAGTTTACAATGTTGATTGAAACTATAGTGCTTTAAGATGCAATAATTGCACCACAATTGGAAAAATACATGTCAATGTCATCAACATGGTTAATAAACCATATACAATAAAGTGCTCTGTCATGTTACCTGACCGATCTGCCTAAACCATCCCACACTACTAAAGCTAATGGTTATAGGATATAGATTTCGGAGTTCAGTGGCGGACCCCGTACCTTAGCATACATAGGTGGATGTTCTGCAACTCAGATGACGCAGCAGCTCTTGTCGCAGGGACCTTCGCTCAGTAAGTTTGTTTTCAGAACCCCTTTCCTCAGTTATATGAAATGTGTATTAAAAACAAAAGCTGCATTCTTTAATTATGTCTAGATGCTAGTGTCTGATCAGAGAGAATCACAAGGAAAAATGTTATTTGACCTTGCCTAGGCTATTGCTATTCAAACTAAATCCAAGGAAAATAATAAAATGCGAAAACATGCTTATTCAGTGTAAAAATATAATGTGACACGAAAGCAAGCGTGAGTGTGAGAGGCTGGCTCACCATATCCTATACCACAAAGAGGTATAGTGTGTATAGAGTCCAATGTCTCACCAGAGGTTGAACAAAGACTAAATAGGTATCACTAATGCTCTCTTTTGTGGTAATGTGGTCAAGCAGTTAGGCTTATCAGAGGAATGTGTTAATGCATTTGTTGTACACACAGTGGCAATAAATGAGACGCAATGAATAAATTACAGACCAATTTATAAGAATAGTACTTTGGTATATTCATTTTTTAAGACCACAAAACTTTCATAAAAGCAAGTAAGTTTTAAAATAAAAAATACTTTTCACTTTCAAAAGTGGACACTGCAATTTTCAGTGTTTGCAATGTTAAGTCAGGAACACAATAACACGGTTTTGCAGGTAAGTACACAACTTACAGTTCCAATCTTTGAAGTGTAGTGTCAGCAAAGACCAAGGTTCAGGTAAGCACCAACACTGCACCACAAGCGGCGGCCAGGTGCAGAGGTCAAATCTGGAGTTAGCGCCCAATGTTAACCAATGGAAACTGGGGGTGCTTGAAGGCTCGCTGCTTGCAGGCAAGTAAAACAGCTGCTGGATTCAAGCTTTTGAGGTTTAGGCAAGCACGGGCGGGCCACAAGGTAGCACCAAACATACACCACCAGCAGCACATGGACGGTCGGGTGCAGGGTGCGAACACTGTCGAGCACCAAATGCAAGTAAATGGAAGAACTTGGTTTTGAAAACAGGCTGCAGGCGTCGAACTAGAGGCTGCTCTAAGAACACCGGCCAAGGTAAGTTAGGATGATGTGCGTCAATCGAGCACTTCAAGGCCCAGGGGCTTCGGGTGCAATGGTATCCTTTGACGCGGGTTTCTCTTACCGGAGCCGGTCTAGTTTGGGGGAGAGCCTTTGAATTCACACTGCAGGCGCTGTTTTGTCCTCCAGGAAGGGTCAGCCACTGCTGGACTAGAACAACGGATCGCTGGGGAATCTTTCTGGACCAGTGGGCCACCTGGACACAGGCCGGAGGCATCAGATGCAGAGTGGTCAGGAATCCCAGTTCCAGAGGGCACCAGAGTTCTTTGTCTTGGTTTCTTGTGGACAGATCAGTTGTCATCTGGAGTTCTGGTCTTTTTCAAAGGCAGGGAGTCCTCCCAGGGGTTTGGGGGTCACTGGCTGCAAGACAGGTGGCGTCTTTTGCTGGACCTTCAAAACTGCAGACAGGCTGGTAGGGCTGGGGCCAGGCCAAGTCAGTGGGCGTCTTCAGTCTTTTCTGCACTGCATCTTCGTCGTCTCTCTTCTTAGGTTGGTCAAGCACTGGTTTCAGAGTCTGCAGAGCCACCTAAATAACAGATTTAGGGGTGTTACAGGGAAGTAGCAGGGGCCAATGGGTCCCTTACCTGGGGTAGCTACACCAACTATTATGCCACTCTATTGTGTGAGGGGGGCATAGCCCTAGCCCTGATTGGATAAGTATCACCATCTTCAAGATGATGGGTACTGAAAAATGTGCTTTACCTCACCACCTGCAACTGAGGGGTGGAGTTGGCAAAGGGGGCACACATCCTATTCTAAGTTTCCCCACTGGTTCTCTCACCCAAAAGTGGGGGTTTGAACCAGGAACCAGGGGGTGCAATCTGCTGCTAGCAGCAGAGGCTGGGGTCACATTACAAAGACGGCAGGCCTTTGAAGTTTTCCTATCGAGCACTGTGCCCATCCCGGGGGAGAAGGCGTGACACCCTTGTCCAGGATGTACTTTGTTTCTGGCCACAGAGCCAAGGCTCTCGACCCTGGGGTCCGGAAACAAGTCTGGTTGTGGCAATCTGCTGAAAGCCAGTCAGAGACCACACCAGGGTTGGCAGGTTTTCAGGGGGCAGCTCTGAGTGGCCCTCCAAGTACATGTATTAATAAAGCCAACACTGGCCTCAGTGTGAGTGTATTAAGGGAAGTTGTTTGGTACCAAACACTCATGGGTTCAGAGAAGCCATCATGGTGCTGGGGAACTAGAGTGGTTAAGTTTCCAGCCCATGTACTCTCTATGACTTACCTTGTACTTACAATATCTAAGAACACACTTAAATATTGTAGGGGCATATCTGCTAATGCAGATATACCCACGCCTGTTGTATAGTTCACCCTGCCTTAGGGCTATAAGGCCTGCTAGAGGGTTGACTTACCTTTACATTAGGCAGTGCTTTTTGGCATGGCAGTGTGCCAGGTCGACTGTCGTTTTTCACTGTACCAAGGCATGCAAGCTGCAGGGGCAGTGGCATGGCCTCGGTAAGGAGTTCCAAGGGGGCCCTCTACAGTTCCCATGCCCCGCGGACCCAGGGCACCATTTACTACGGACTTACAGGGGGTTGAAGTTGCCAACTGTGGAACAGTTTTAGGGAAGAAGCACTAGCACAAGGGACCTGGTTGGCAGGGACCTTGTGCATTACAATCAAAACCACATCATTTTCCAGGCAAAACATAGGGGGCGTACCACGTCAAAAGAAGCACTTTCTCACAGTGGTATTTAGTAACATGTGCAAAATAAAAGCGACTACAACCTGGAAAATTAGGCGAACAGGCCATACAAGGAATACACGACACTATCCAATATTGAATGTCAATTTTAAATTTTCATGACAGATCTACTTTTTTCTCTCCTTTGATATTATTGTTCACAGATTTACACAAAACAAAAATGTATTCTAGATTAAATTCCTTTCACAGACTTCTTGTAAAAGATAGGAACCCACTTTTAAAATAATTAATGAATGTCTAACTATAATCACATTCAAAAAGTGGGAGCTTAAAAAGGGTCTAAATTAAATTACTTTCTATACTACTATTCTTTATTGTTAAAGCACAGGTAGCATCTTGGCACCAGGATAAGACTGCTACTAAAACATAGCACCAGAGGAAATTAGCAAGATAAATAATATTTCAGTACTTGTTTGAAAGGGAAAAACAAGTTATGTTAAAAAGTTTCAGATGAAGGTCATTCCACGGAGGCCAGAACTCAAAAGGCTTTTCCTCCACTTTGAACCCAAGTGACGCAGGGGACAAAAATTTTAACGGAGGCAGATCAGTAAGGTCTTTAATGGTTATATTTACACAATAGCTAACTCAGCCTGTGTTGTAGAAGATCCGATTGACCAGACATGGACTAATGAATTGAATTCACATTTAACTGGTGTTGGACCTAACGTCCTAGAGGTAGCTTGGCTCAGGCCAACAGGCTTTTATCCCAACATGGCATATCGTGCTTGCATCACACCCAGCTCACACCTTAACGCAACACCACTTAAAAAGGACACTACACCGATTAATTTTTAAAGTTTACCAGCAGTCTTTATCTTGTCTTCACGAACGGGGTTAATCAGCTTCACATTTCAGAATAAAGCATTTCATAGTATTCACCAATAGCACAATTTCTTTCTTTACTTCATTATAGCAAATACCTAAGCACCATTGGATGTTTCACTCCAGCACCTTGATCCTGGAGCACCGGTTTGAAGTCCCCCAGATAATGCTCCACACAACAGTTACATAGTACTGGATTTCGAATGGTCATCTAGTCTACACAACGCTCTTTGATCAGATGGTTACTTTAGGCGCTATACTTCAAAAATCTTATACCGTCGCATATTATCAAAACTTTACATTTAGATGCTATTTTGGAACTGTTACTCTGCTGCTGTGAATCAGGTGGTTACAGCTAGGCAATATACAAGGAAATCCCTCTTTCACTGGAAGGCAAGCTGTTACACATAAGCATCCTACATGAAACTTTCTCTGTTACTGGGAAGTAATCTATTATTTCTAGTGCTATTCTTGACAGTCTCAATGGGTAAACTACAGTCTCCTGAGTGAATACAGCATCGTGCCGGAGTTTTGATCTTAAAACCAGGCTTCCCCTGTGACCGGCACTCGGCTTTACCCGGACATCAGCTGGCCTTAAGTCCGTAGTATCCTGTGCTCTCCCCCCTTCTTATTATGCCCCGCTTACTGATTACGCATCGGTGTCCTCCTCTCTGGAAGTTCGGCGGAGCCTGGCGTGGAGTTCCCACTCCTTACGGGACAGACGGGGCTTCACACGCTGACAACGGAGATCTCCCCGAGGGCGAAATCAGGGCACAACCACCGACCACCTCCCCCAAGGGCTTCCCCGTAGTGTGGACTCCTTCGTTGGTGGGGGCCTCGCTCTAGCACTCCCTCACTGCTGCTGTCCCATTCTGCAGCAGACTCCTAGGCCAGGCGCAGGCTACTACCACTCAGCTTCCTCATGGAAAGCGCGCCCGCAGCCACCCGTAGCAGCGCGGCTTGCATGGGCGCGGCCTTCACCCGTGTATGACAGCAGTGGGGCGGCGCTTCGGCGTCAGCCCCCTCCTCACGTGACAGCAGGACGGCGGCTTCCAGGTCGAAGCTCGTCCCTTCTTCCGAAATACAAATCTCCTCAGCTTGGCTGCGGTGACGCTTGCTCACCAGTTACCCACATTAAGCCTCTCCACAGAACCCGCGGCAACAGCGGGCCACCTCCGGAGGACAACCGGAAACCTCCCGACCTCTGGGGGGCGGCAGTGATAGTTCCAGGTAGAGACTCGTGACAGGGGGGGGGGCTGAACTTAAGGGGGCCAGCAGTTCTCCGATGCAGATGAAGGGGCTAACAGAGCTCTTCTTATTCACTGGGCACAGATATCTTCTCTTTAGTCAGAGATCATGGGAAATCGCTAAGGCCAGTCTGAATCAACATCTCAGGCCCAACAGGGATGAGGGAAAGGGAGTCCCAGACGGCGATTCTTCCCTTGGTCCTCCTTCAGGGATACTGACTACCTGGGAGCCCCCAGGGTAACGATGACCTTCAAAGTCATTGGCTGAGTCAGGGACCGGTCAGAAGGTTGAGGGTGGTGTCACTGGTGAGGAAAATCGCGCAGACCCCAAGATCTGTCCATTCCCTTCCTAGCGCAGCCACCTCCCCACTCAGGTGCCTTACTCCTGACTATCTCATCTCTCAGCTCCGTCCTAAAATGGCCGCCCTGCTCGCCCCTCTATTTATCACCTGGGGCCTGACTGGCCAGCGTGGTCCAGAAGGTTCTGGAACCTCTCATGGCAGGCTATGGCCCAGGTGCTGAGGTGACAGTTGGAACCACCATTTTGTGAGGCTACTCTCTCTCTTCCTGTTTCTTCATTGAAGCACCTTGCGCCTCTCCCTCAGATAGTAAGAAGAGGGCGCCCAGAGCCTCTACATCAACACCCAAAAAGTAGTTAGTGGACAGAAAAAAAATTAGAAGGAAAAGGGAAAAAGAATAAAATGAGGAGGGAACTGCCAAAGGGCTGACAGGTCTAACAACTGGCAAGCAATTAAGGTTCCGTTAAGCCTGTAAAACTTGCTCAAACTTCCCAAGTCCCTAGGCTGACCGGATTGCCATGTTTTGAGTGTGTTGAAGTTTAAACACAAGAGTAGTCCCAAATGCTGAGAACATTAGAATGATCTACGTGCGCTAAGACAGAGGAACTAATTACCTGCGTTCATCATGGGAGATGAAAGGGAAGAATAGGGTTCCACAACTTTAGCTACAAAGACCCCTTAAATCAAACTATTTTAATTTGAGGGTCAAAGAGGATACCCTAAGCTTTTCAGAGTGGTAACTGGAACTGGATATGGGCCTAAGTCATTGACCCACAGCTGCCAAACAGAGATTTCAGTTAACTGCGCAATTTCAGTTACCTCTCGAATTTAAGTTGCACAACAACCCTCATGAGTCACCTAACCTGATAATATTGTTTGTAGTGTGCTTGTCAAATTTCAGGAGAATCTGAATGTCATCCATGTAATATAAATTGGTTAATGAAAACGAATGAAAGAATTACACTATAAAGTGTCTGGATGTAGCTAATAAACAATAAGAGGGATAGAGCTGATCCTGGAGGACCACTGCAAAAAACCTTGGCCTCTGCCAAGTGACAGCAGGGGCAGGATTATCAGCGTGACTCCATTATTTAGAAGGAAGTAGAAAAAGGCTAGGGATTTTCCGTAATTCCCAGCAGATCTCATCAAAATGTTATAACTTACTGTTTTGAAAGCTGAAACACATCCAATAAGAAGCACCCCAGCCATCAGTATTTCAACCTGAAACCAGCTAAACTAATCCAGCATTGCCATTAGAGAGTCAGAGCCATGTCCTGGATCGAACCCAGCTTGGCCATTATATGGAAATGTAGTTGAGTCAAGCTAGCTATTCAGATAGCTGGTGCTTCTGTGTGATTTTTCCATTTCTGCTGGGGGAAGGCAATTATTGCCCACCCACTCCCCCACAGTTGGGCTCTATGTCACTGAACATGTGCAGGACGTGTGCGCCTGTAACGTTGGTATGCGGATTTACGTGTGCGCGAGACTGCGTGCGCGAGACTGCATGCGCGAGACAGAGAGAGACACAGGGTGCGCATCTGGACTGCAAAAGCTGGTGCCCATTGGACTTCATGTGGGCAGGGGTGTAGAATTACTATGGCTCGTTTGGGGTTAAGGACTACAAGCGTTAATGTTTATGTTGTCCACTGGCCAAGTAGACCCAAAGACCTGGTGCCCAAACCCTTTGGTTACCAATTGAGAGTAACACAATATCTTTCAAAGATGACTGCCAGGCACTAAAGGCAAATTCTGAATCCATATGTATAAATTGTTCAAACTTGTATATTTGATTCTTGAATATTTAAGCCTTTACTATTATATTAGTGCAAGCGTCTTAAGTAAATGAAGGGAGCTTTAAGTTCAGTTTGCATTACTGACAATAACCATGTACACATTTGCAAATGATTTACAATTTGAGGCTTCTTATAATGCACCTAGAATGCTTGTTTATTATTTTAAAATAATTGCAGCCGCATGAAAGCAAGGTTGATAATTGTATTAAAAATAAAAAGGTACACAGAAAACTATTTGCAACTTGAAAGAAAATGTTTTGCTACACTACTGTGCAAACTTAAATACAATTTCTACGAGGCATCATGCAGTCAAACATATATAAAATACATCAATAATGGAGACTGTGTAGAACCATTTTTAGCAACATGAAAAGTACAAGGTGAATTTTTATGGCCTGGCTTGACAGCACAGTGAGAACGTGAGAATCACCAGGAGGGGGGCTTTGGCTCTGCCCACATGGTTGGGAGCAAAGAGTACATCTTTTGATTGGGCCTAAGTTGTGCGCTTCCACACAGCTTTAATAATTTTATTTATCAAGCTGCCTAAGCATGATCTTTTAGGGGTACACAGATAACATTGGAATGCTATTAAAAGGTCTTGGATAACAAGATAAATTATGGCGTTTTTGTTTGGCAGCAGCACAGAGGGTAGAAGGGCAGCCATTAACTTACATTGATTTTTAGGTCTGACTTGACAGTGCAACTGTTACCTGACCGTTTAACCCTACACCAATATTATTCTATAAATATATATCAATTCCAATTCTATCAACTTATAATGCTTCACATTACCATGCAATATTCATTTAAGGGCCGACCTATTGGCATTGCCGATGATTGTTTAAAGAAAGTTACGAGCCGGTACCTCTAGGTACATACTCTTGTATTGATACAAACTGACTGGAATTAACATGCACTAAAGAGAAAAATGTGGAAATCTGTTGACCAGCAAATTCACATTCCCTTCCACCCCATGTCCCCCTCCCCCAGCTAAACCGACTCCCCTCCCCATCCTCCCTCAACCCCCCCCATCCCCACACACAGGAAAAAGTAGGGAGATGCTGAGACCTGGAAAATACCTTTATACATGCAAGTTTGTGGGTATGCAGAGACTTACTGGGCATTCCAGCCCTGGAACCATGGAAGTGATTTCTAGCTAATGCCAGCTACACTATGTAGATTTGTGTAACGGTAGCAAAACCACAGCCTAGCACGCGTTCAGGCTCAGATATGTATGTGCCCTGGTATTGTAATCAATAAGAGAGGGAGGAGTGAACGTGGGGGCTAGTTCACTTCCCCAGACGTGATGCTAGAGATATCAAGAAGAACTAGCTCACAATATTTAGGAACTAGAATGTTTATGGGTGGAAAACCCTTCGGTTTTATATGAAAACCCTCACCCACAAACCTAGTTGGTGGCATGCTTCATCATCGGGTCCCACCCAAGGTGCCGAGTGCACCTCGGGTGTGCTTCGACGCCTGAATTGCAGCGGAGCAGGTGTAGTGTAAGTGCTAAAGTGGTGCTGTGATAGTGAAGTTAAAAGCTGTCCATTGGGTCCCTTTGAATAAAGAGTAATTTCAATAATGAGCCATCTGGCAGAATGAACAAGCATTTGCAATGCAATACGTCTCGCATATGCGAGAGTTTGAGCTATTGGCAATATAAATGACAATGCCTTTTATTTATGCATTTGAAAACCTGCAAGTTGTGCGTAAACAAGCACTTTGTACTTATAGTCCTTGCTCATGAGAAGGAAGGCTGGCAGTCTCTTTTTACTGTCAGCCTTGCTTCTCTTAAGCAAGGACTATACGTACAAAGTGAGTGTTTATGCACCGCTTGCAGGTTTTCAAAACAAATTATTAAAAGTTATTGTCATTTACAATGCCAATAGCTCCAACTCTCGCATATGCGAGACCTATTGCATTGCAAATGGTTGTGGTCTTCTCTTAGATGGTACTGGCTCCTACCCGTGTACAGACACTTGATCATAAGGGCCTGTAAATGTGCAGTCAAAGAATGCTTGAAAGGGGAATCCAGTTCATTAACAGCAAGATGTGTAAGGTTCATGACGGCTGCATCAACGCTGCTGAATAAAACATATTGTGGAGTTAGCAAGGCGCTCCTTCTGCACTTTCTTCTCTTGTTCGTGATTGGTTGCTTTTATAGACTATACGGAACAATCTCGATTGACTCTCTAGACATCTTGTTCGCTTAATTTTTCTCTTAGAAGTGTAGTCCTACTGTTTGATTATGATGAGAATTGCACTGAACTACACTTGCACTTTAGATCTCACGAGGAATCCTCCCTTTGCAGCTATATCTTGTAGAATCAGCCGTTGGGCCAGATCGCTGCATGTAGAATTTGAAATGAACTACAGTAAACCAATCGGGCATTGCACGAAGGCCATGCTGGCCACCCTGGCATCATGGAGCTAGCAGGGGGCTCCTTCAGTACTCTCTTCTCTCTGTTGTTTGGGTATTGCCCTAATGGTATATATTGATTAATTTAGCGTTATTCCATCTATGACAGGTGAGTTATTTGTGTGCACTGTACTGGGATTTGTACTCTACTGCACTAGCACTTTGGACTACAGGAGGGATTGCCCCTTAGTAGCTTACTTGCACAGCAACTTTGGGGTTGACCGTTTCACGCGGAATCCAATGTGAACTGGTGCAAATTATTTTGGCACTTTAGTTCCATTTTGGCACTCTTTATGCAGATAAATTGCATAGTCCCTTTTCATAACCAGGCCTTCTACTATCACTCTGGGCCGCAAGGCATACATCGGTAAGCACTTGCACTTTACCTGTTTGAGATGGGAGTGGCTGGATTTAAATTTTATAGTATTTTTCGATTAGGCCTTGAACTTAAAAGGCATTTACTACTGAGCTTCTTGTACTATGGCCTATCATCAGTCATTGGGTTCATCATATATGTTTATATATAGATTGCACTTGTTGATAAATGAAGACTTGTATAATAGTTATAGGTTATATTTACATTTCCGCAGCGTTTTGATACTAGATAATGTTGCCACTGTTAGGTTACACTAAGAGATCAACAAGCGCTTTACCCACTGCGCTATTGTTCCGAATGCTAACAATGCGTACCCGGGTAGAGTGATACGAGTGCTTTATCTAATTAGCATTTTTTTCTAGTGAAACAGGTTAGATACAAGTCCAAGAGTGCCGTACAACTATGCAAAGCGGAGTATTATAAAAGCCTGATCTGTGACGTCATGCGCAATTCGTTTTAGATGGTGCTTATTTACATAAAAGATACACAAAAGGGCAACTGATCAATGTGATCCATACAGGCGCCAAGGACATAAACCACGGAAGGAGGACACGTGACTTATACCTGTCACTTGAACCCCGAATCGGCAAGTATGAATACCGACTGATTCTTTTCTGCGCTAATCAAACTAGGCTCCTAAACATTTCCTATTTTTGCAGGTCTGATTTTCTTATCCTTTTCGGTTGTCTGGGCTTTCGCGTAACACTTGGCATCTCAAACTGTACCGCTACCAATAAGCAGATGGCGCTGGCCCCCACTCCGTTAGAGAGCCTTAACTGTAGCCTCCTGAAACTCTATACCGCTCGTGTCTAAATAAAGAAGAGCGAGCGACTACGTTGTCATTAACAACAAGAACATTTCCTACTCACTGACACAGAATACACAGACTTCCTGAAAACAGTCCCTCCGATGCAACACTGAGCACACAGACCGCCAGCGCCGCTTATCTGCTGCAGCTTTTGCCAGGTCAGGAACCGGTGCCAGCACTGCTTCCCTGTGAAATACATCCAAAACAAACATGCCCGCAAGTGGTGCGCATGTGCGCGTCGCAGCGAGCCAAGTGGTTTCAATTATCGCACCCGTGTCTGGGCACGATAATTGAAACCACATGGCCTTTGGCGCACGTAATGGACACCAATAGGCCATGGGCGGAGCAATGCGCCCGCCTTTGGCCTATTGCATGCAGTCTAAGTAACAAACATGCATGCCAAGGCTAATAGCAGTACAGGTAAGTAAAATCATATACACAAGCGTGTGCAATTTCAGGCTCGATTTCCAAACCCCGAAGAAAGGACTCTCGCTGCGCGCGAGCAGTGCTACGCACTGCAATGCGAGGTGCAAGACCTAACAAGCATTTACAATGCAATGGTCTCGGCATTGGTAAAGTTAGAGCTATTGGCATTGCTCATGACATTATTTTTGTTTATGTGTTTGTTTTTAAAACATTGAAAGAAACGGCATTGTCATGAGCAATGGCAATAGCTCGAACTTTAACAATGCCGAGACCGTTGCATTGTTAATGTTTGTTCTGTGAATTCTGGGACTTGCAGCCCTGGTTGTATAATGGCATAAACAAGACTACACATCGCGGAACGTAAACAAAACACCTGGACTTGAGCAGTAAGTTACACATGAAGATGGTGCACATTTACATGAGAAACTTGGCAGGGCTGTGTACTGGGCCAGACCCCTCTTTTCCGAGTGCGGCTGCTGCAGAAGGCTTGAGTGCTCTCCAGTCTCTCTCATTTTCAGGCGCAGTATCTGGTTATATAATTTTTGATATCTTGATCCTAACCTGGCTTTTTAGCCAACACGGTGTATTCTGGGAAATGTAGTTATACAGGTCTTTCTCTTGTGTGAGGCTACATATTATCCGAAGCGAAGTGTTGTTTACAGAAAAGTCATGAATGGCTGCCATGGTCGGTTGTCATAGGACCACTGGGTAGCTCTGCTTGCATAAGTCGCCGAGAGCTGAACGACAAATACCAGAGTTCACAGGAGAAATTAACAACGGGATATACATGCACACGTGACGCAGGTCAACCCGAGAGTTTCAGAAATCATACAGGTGGAGGTGGTTCCAGATTAAGGCGGGGGTACCCAAAGGTGTCGCAGCACAGGGCAGTTCGTACCATGAATAATGTTTGTGCCAGGTCTTCAAACGTCCTGTTCCGTGAAATATCAAATTTAGTGAAGAAAACATGGCCGATTTTACATTGTGCAGCGAGAAACGGACATTGTTTAATAAGCGCATACGTGGGATTTGAGAAAAGCTTCCATTTCTGCGAGGTTACTACAGACTGTGTACGGGTAATCTCTGGTCGGTTGCTGAATACAAGCACACGCACAGCAGCGCCTGAAAGGTGCGGCGGGGGGGGTGGTTCATTTTATTGGTATGAACGTGCACAGAGGCGCAACTAGAGCCAAATTTCGGGGGCGGGGCTAAGAAAAAATTTGGGGGGGGGGGGGGGCTGGATCTTTAAGCAATAGGCATAGTGGATCTGCAGGGGCTCTTAGAAGGGGTGAAACAACAGCGAGGCCTCATTAACATGCAAACAGTCTTTTAAAGACCCGTGAAGTGCTCCGGTGCAGCTGTGTGGATGCCCGGGAAGCTGTCTCATCCCGGCTGCCACACACGACGGGGTGGCTGAAGCCCTTTGAGTCCAATGGGTGTTGCGCGCATGAACGTGCATATTAGCACTCAGTATATTGAATGTGGCAATAAGTCGTCCTGTCGCTTCTTGAAAATATCTACCTGCTTAATTTTTTTCTTTTAGAACGTAGATACATCAGTGGACGTTGGAGGGCTAATTGTGTGGTGTATGCCCGCTGCAGACATTTTCTAATGCCAGAAAGTCTTATGTTTGATTCAGTATTTTAAGAGGTAGGTGCCACGAGATTCCCTGGGCTGGATAAAACTTACGTCCGTTAATTAAAAACCTATATAATCAGAGATTTGTTGCAAACTTTGTAGGAAAAAAATATAATTAAGAAAACAATGTGATTTGGGGCTGGGGTTTGTGATATTTAAAGCCCCCTCTAATGTAATGAATCTATTTTTGTAGTAGCACCTGCTGATCGAGAGTAGCTGCATATATTGGTATTGTTAATTTGATTTTTCCATCCGTAACGTATTTTAATAAACATGAATAATGTCAGTGCCTAACGCATGAAAACCTAGCCCTTCGCCCTCAAAATGTAACATGCGGACCCGGTTTGCCGTCATCTGCGAGCGCGCGGCGTTTCTCCGCTGCCGCTCCTGCCCTCTGGGTCTGCGGCTCTCCGCGCGCGCAGGGCTTGTTCCGAATGTCATACCCTTTAAAGCTCTGGCTGTTTCCTTCCCCTCCAGCCAGAGGCAGTTGCAATGTCAACGGGGAAGCGGTAGTGCAAAGAAACAAGGGGATAATCAGATTTAGGACTGGCTCCCCGTACAGCAGCCTCCCCCAATTCAAGAAGCTAGTTTTAGTAAAATTGCGTGGACTGCTCTGACAAAGAGCTAACCAGGTCTTTTCTCTCTCTCTTTAAAAAAAAGATCAGATAATCTTTCGATGGCTTTTCTCCCAGACACCCTTCAGCTTAAATCAATTGCGACGTAAAACAAGCTTTTAGTGAATTATTGCTACTCCCGCCTTCTCTCCATCTTTTCCAAGGAGGTTGATATCTGACAGAAAACGAACAATAGCTCGAGCAGAAGGGAGGCGCCTGGAAGCGCGGTGCTGCATGCCATGTCCACATTACAGCCTCTGCAGGGAGAGAGGTGGGACAAACAGTTAGACCCTCCTGTGGCAAGAGCACATCTGCTCACTGCAGCAGGCTGCCCCCCCTTGACAACAGTTTCTAGGAAAGCAGCATGGGGTAGGGGCGGGGGAGTGCATAGAGGCAACGTTAAACACCTCCACCACTAAAGCCTGCTCCCAATAAACACCACATGGCGCCCTTGACAACCAGGGCTCCTAATGCAACAGCACTCTGCAAAATTACAAAATTATCATTCTGCAGGGAAGGCTAAGGAGACAGATTTCGCCATCGGTGTGAGGGAGCCAGGCTGTTTCTGAGAACAGGAAGCTCGACGCTCACCCTGCTATTAGAGAGCCATATATAGAACTGTGGATTTAACATGCACGGGCCGAGCGTAGACGCGATGTCACCCTGTCGACCTCTGAACGGGAAGCTAGCCAGCATCAGTCACATTCATAAAATGCAGGGATCCCCGCACAGTTTTACAATGCAACGGTCTCGGCATTGGTAAAGTTAGAGCTATTGGCATTGCTCGTGACATTCGTTTTGTTTATGTTTTTAAAACATTTAAAGAAACGGCATTGTCATGAGCAATGCCAATAGCTCTAACTTTAACAATGCCGAGACCGTTGCATTGTAAATGCTTGTTTAAGGTTGAGAAGCCATGTGGAGAAATAAGTGCTAAAAAATTCAGAACAGATTAGAAAAAGCTTTAAAAAAAACTATTCTTTGCCTTTCCAGTCAAGACTGCTCCAGAGTTGGTGATGGACGATTTACGATTTACTGCCTATCGCATCAGCAATGGTTTAATTGCAAAGTTCAGTATAACTTCCTGGAGCATGCTGTTCCAGTCGCAGCATGTGGCTGCACAGGACATGTTAGTCAAATTAAACCCTGAAATCAAACACTGCTCCAAGTTACTGGGGTGGTGGTGTCCTTTCAGAAAAGAATGAGACTAAAAGTACAGAGAACTGCGCTCGAGTTTCATATGCAAAAGCAGTGGTTGAGTCTGAATCCCAGTAACTTGAGGTAATATAAAAGAAAGATGGGAAGAAGAAACAACAACCCAGGTCCGATTGCATCGGAAACGTTCAAAGTCCTCAAGCCTAACGAAGGGGAGGCATGGCCACCGCACAAAGGGAGCATGAGAACTGGTCAGTCACCGACGCCAGTATAATGAGCACACACAATTAGGGGGTGGGGAAAGGCACAAACTGGCCCTCACAAGCGAGGAATGTACAAGAATAAAGTTTAACTCCTCATGTTCATCTAAATGGCTGGCTCATGTGAGGATGGGCTCGTCGATGGTATAGTAGTGCGCATGTGCACAGGGTTTCTAGTGGCAAGGCGAACGGCAGACCAGTGACCGAAGCGGGCACAGCACTCCAGTTTAGCGCAGCAGACAATGAAAGACTGTTCAGATCCATATGAAAGAGGCCATTTTACGGGTCATTAAAACGCACCATGGGAGCGAGAGGAGGGGAAGAAGATGGTGCAAGGGAGAGAGCCTGGACAGAGAGAGGCGGGAGGGGGAGGAGGCAGGGAGAGAAACAGTGAAGAGGGCCAGGAAGGGAGCAACGGAGGGGGCAGAATTAGATTGGACGGCGATGGGGGGGGGGGGGGGTTCGGGGGACGGTAGAACGGGAAAGGCAGAAGGGGATATTTTATGGGTCATTAGATTCAAAGGGGAGACTGGAAAAGCTCCGAAAGTAAAAGCGATAGCGTGTGTGCGCGGGAGCAACGCCGGGGCACCACCGCCTTTCTCCGAGGCACAGCAGAAAATGCCTCGGAGAAAGGGAGTGTCCTTTTCGGATTGGGGGGCGTGTTTTGCTGTTGTCTCCTCCCTGAGACTTCTCGCAAAAAACACGCCCCCCGATTCGAAAAGGACGGGGCAGGATTAGAGTGACGGGACCTCTTCTCCAATGGCTGGCCAGCATTTACTAGGCCAGCCAATGGAGAACAGGGAAGAAGAGGGGCGGGTTCAAGCCCCTCTTCTCCCAAGTCATTATGTCTCGCGAGCGAGACTGCGCAAGCGCAGCCATCGCTAGCCGAGACCTAAAAAGGGGTGTTGAGGTAATGTCTCTAATATCCTATATTAAAAGGTCAAGTCCACATGTTTCAGCCAGGTTATTGCGTATGCTGGCTTTCGTAAGGACCTATGAGAACAAGCATTTGCAATGCAATAGGTCTCGCATTTGCAAAAGTTTGAGCTATTGGCATTGTAAATGACTATGCCTTTTATTTATGTTTTAAAAACGAAAACAAAAATAAAAGGCATAATCATTTGCAATGTCAATAGCTCAAACTGTGCAAACCCACATATATTAGCTGGCTAAAACCGGTTCATTCACTGGTGCAATCTCACCTTGATGATGCCAACACCATGCTAGCTGGCCTCCCCAAATACTTGGCAGCACCTCTCAGCCATCTTACACTGCTTCACACTTGTTGAAGGGAGCAAAGAAAATAGAAATCACATCCATGTAAAGAGACCTACACAGGCAGCTACCTGAGGCTAGAAATTAATTCAGAGTAGTCTGTTCACTCACAAGGCGATTCACCTTAGCTGACCCTCCTACTCATACCTAAAAAACAAGCTCCACATCACAAGAAGCCAGAGAAACATTAGACAAAAAACACTATTTCTTGAAACTGAAGTAATAAACATTATCAAAAGCTCCTTAAACGTTCTCCTATCAAGTCCCAAGACTTATAATAACCTCCTCGAAGAACTGCGATGCAATGGATACTCCCTAGCCTTCTGCACGGCTCTAAAACTTCACTACTCATTCTCCATTTGCAACAGGATAATTATTGGACCCATCCCTTGCTACGGGAGCTTCTATTCTTGTTCTATTTTCCTCGCAATTTTGCATCTGCTATGTGAATCTCTGTGCTGTTATCTAGTTCTATGAAATCTGTCTTTGTATGTGAAGTGATGTGCTACCCATGCGATGAAGTCCTTGCTATATAAGCAGCATGATAAATAAAAAATCTCTGCCACCTGTAATGATCATTACAAGACCTTACCCTCCAAAAACGTACCAAAACAAAACTCACACAAGAGTCTATATTCATGGCATGCAAGGACATTACAGCTGAATACTCTTCTGCAGAGTCCTAGATTATTTGTATTTACGCATTTATTAGAGATTTCCATTCTGTAATGTGCAGTATTACTTCTTAGAGATCAGGCAAAATAAATCTTTCACTACATATAAAGCTTTGGAAAAAGTCTAAATGGACGAAACACATATAGGCGGTCATATTCACTCATAATATAAAGGATTCATTCAGAAAAAAAAGTGTAAAAAGAAAAAAAAGATGCTGTGTTTTGTTAAATAACTAAACACGGTCATACATGTTGCCTTTACACTAGTGTGCGGTTGTCAATTAAAACATCTTTCTAAAATATCTTTGCTGCTAACTAATGTTATATCAATTTAAATGTTGTGTATAGAATGCTTTTATGGTTTTAATTAACCGAATAAAGTATTTTTGACTGAATGGGGACCAGTTCCTGGATTGAGGTCACAATCCAAGAACCAGTGCTGCAGGGATGTCTACGTCAGTACTCACGAAACACGGTGCATTTCATTGCTCCTCTTTTGTACTTACCAAAAAAACATCAATGTCAAGATACAACTACATGAGGATCTGAAGAGAAATAAATGAATGCCTCTTGGCTTCTCAAAAAAAAAAAAAGTTACTTGTGTTTGAATAAACCTCAAGCGTGTATGCTCGTACTGGGACATGCAAATTGTCACAACCCCAAAGTATAAATAATAAAAAATAAACAAAAAACCTCAATGTCATGTTTGAGTCGGGCCTTGGAAGCACCTTTCAGGTATATGACATTGCTAAGAATACAGATGGCCAGGTCATGATGCTCAGGAAAGCCCTGTCGCAGTTACCTATCCACTGGAACTCAGGAGGGCCTGGTTAGTGCCTTGCCTGGTTTACTGTACCACAAATAATAGTGATCCAAGAAAAAAAGTTACAGAATTCCCAACAGATCCAAAACTAAATTCAGATTAAAAAACTAATCAACATCCTGCAAGAATCTCAGAAAAAAAGAAGCACGGAATAAAAAGGCTGACCACTCTCCTATTAATCCCAGTAGCACGAATAGTCAAGTTCACAATTCTCCCTCTGCTCTCTCATAAAGTCTACAAGGGCCAACCAAAATATCTCTAACTCAAAATGATGATCCTATTATGCAAATGAGATAAAAATTAAACGGTGTGCTTTTCCTTGTTCCACTTAATAAGGGTCCTAAAGAGGTAGCCCTGGAGATGCCACTTTTCTAAAAAAGGCTTCAAACTTAACACCATCATCACAGCGTCATGGGATCAGAAATATAACCACTGATGGGACAAGAAACTGACAACAATCTGGAAAATCATTAATCTAACTGGCAGTTCACCTGCTCACTCTACCAACCAAGGGCATAATGGATTGAAGTCTCAATTAGCGATGGATGACTGGTGCTGAAAAGTCATTATGAAGAGACTCTTAAACATCTAAATAGGCATCTTTGAACAACTGCTTTATGTTTTGGAGAAGGAGTAAATGAATAGACAATGTCGGTTACAGGGGAAAAGCTGCTTCTACTGACCCAATTAGGGTAGATCCTTGCAGCCCTCACCTCCGGAGTCCGGCGAAGTTTTGCCTCTTGTAGTAGTGCAGTAGCAGGGCCGGGCGCTCCCGGCAGCGCCGATAGTCCACCTCGAAGCAGAGCTGCGTTCATCTCCTCGCCAATCCGTGCGCCCACACGTGCCTTGGCTCCTTCAGGGCTAATGGGTTCTGCATCACCACCTTGCGCAGCAGCATAATGTCGTGTTGCTCTAAACTGCGCACTTTCTTTTTCCGGGTGGAGCCGGGGCGCGCAGTATCCCTCCACTGCTGCGCGCGCGCGCGCACACACACACACACACACACACACAGCGCACCGGTCAATTAGTACATCATCATTAATTACGGTACACAGCACAAACTAAAAGCAGGTTTTCTCACTCTAAATAACATCAGCTTAGTAACGCGGTTTAGAATATTTGTACAAAACAATGTGTTCAACATTTTAGACACGAGTACATCATATGCATTTTCTTAGCAAGTATGTCTAATACTGCAAGACAGATTGCCGGTGTGTTTCGAGGTAACCCTTGAGACGTAGCTCGATAAATATATTTATGGTACCATTAATCCATGTACCTACTAGTAGGCATATTCTCAAATTTAAATTATTAAACATTCCTAGGTACTACAGACAACCAATGAGCCCGGTATGGCTTAAAAGGAGTCTGTAACATGTGTTTAAGAAGTCGATGGGTTTGGGAAAAAAAGCAATAAAAAAAGGCAGGTATGGCACATAGACAGGCAGCTATCAGAGAGGTGCATTAAGGATAACGGTAGGGCTGGTGCACGAGTCAGTCACATGTCTGGCCTCTGAAATTTAAAGGCGAACTAGATAGGGGACGAGTTAGTCACATTGTACTGCCCGTTTTAAATGTATGTGCTGCCATGAGTCAGTCCGAGATACCGAACGGCGGTTTAGGGGGAGTAAGACGTAACTGGTGGATGCCAGGAAAAGGCAGTCAGGGAATGAGGACTTAACAGTAAGGCAGTGTTAGACCTGTCAGCCCTTTGGGTGAACCCTCCTCATCATTATTTATTTTGTCCCACTTTTGCCTCAAACCCTGTTTGAATTTTTCCTTTTTGGGAACCACCAGACTTTTTAGTGTTGCTGCAGATTCAGGGAGCCATTTTAGCTACCCCTGAAACTTCTGTCTGAGGGCCTGAAGCACAAAATGGTGGCCACCTGTGACATCACCAGCATCCACTGGAACCTACCAGCACCTTCCAGAACATTCCAGAACTCTGTGACCGTTGGAGGCGGTTTAGAATGTTGGGAAGCTAAGACAGAGAGTTGGCAGTTGGAGCTGGCAGTTGGCACCTGACTGGTGAAGAGAGAGCAGCACAACAGTGAAGGAGGAAGGAGTGAAGCAGCAGGGGTGGAAACTTGTGCCTGGAGTGGGGTCCATAAACCCACCCTTGATACTAGTCCCTACTGATGGATCCCAGCCTGTAGCCCTGTGTGGGAAGAAGCCAGAAAAACTCATCCTAAGGACCTGGACAGCAGGAACAGGCCTTAGAAGCAGAAAGCCGCAAGATCCTGACCTGGAAACTGGTTTCCCTGGAGTCCGGCGTCGAGTAGCCTGAGACCTGGAGCCCGAGGTGGAGAAGCGGCGCTGACTGAAGAAGCAGACGTCGTACCCGGAGCCGCCTGAGGTCGTGAGAGGGCGCCGACGGAGGTCGTGAGGAATACCAGAGGTCGAGGAGGAAGTTAACCGAGGTCGAGTGAGCGGCGTCATCGGAGGAGTGAAGTCCGCCCTCCGGAGTCGTCGGAGACCGAGGTGAAGTGTACCGGAGGTCGGGAGTGAGGATCGCACTCCGGAGTCGCCCGGAACCTGAGAGGAGGAGCACCGGAGGTCGGGGGTGAGGATCGCACCCCGGAGTCGCCGGAAGTCGACATCGAGGCCAGGCCGGCCGACGTCATCGAAGCCGAGAGCGCCATCGGACCGGAGCCGCCCGAAGTCGACATCGAGTAGAGACTGCCCGAGGCCGCCGACATCGGACCGGAACCGCCTACCGGCGTCGTCAAAGAACTGACATTGTGCCGAGGCCGCCGAGATCGAACCGGAACCGCCTCACGGCATCGACACGACTCCAGCGGCGTCGGAGCATCAGAAAAAGGGCAGTAAGTGGAGTAGAGGGCGCCTAAGGCCCTGTGGAGACCTGAGAGACTGCTCTAAGGGGCTAGGGAGGTGCTGGAACCAACCTGACTGTGCCAGGGGTGAATTGGGACTAACCTAGAGAGGTTGTGTGGAGAGAGAAAGCCAGGGCACTGGTATTCCCCCCTTGATCTACCTCAGTTTAGGCCTCAGCCTTGTCCCAGCCAGGGAGTAGAACCCCTCAAGCCTTCCACAACCCTACAAGCTGTGCCTGGGCCAAATCAGCCCTTAAGAATTGAAAAGTGATCTGATTACATGAGTGTTGCTGTATACTTTTAATTATTTATTGGGGGCACTGTATTTATTGAGTTTTTACATATTTATTGCTTCACTATATTTATTGGTCCACAGGGCTTGTTGGTGTACAATATTTATTGGTGACAGTATTTATTGCCTCAGAATATTTAATTGCCTGTATTACCTGCACTGTTATTTATGTCCTTTATATTTATGATCAGCCCTATTTATTGAATCTCCAGACAGTATTTATTTGATCTGCACTATTTAAAATTTGTATATTGTGATTGACTTATTTATTTTCCCAATCAGCAACTAAGAGAAAAAGATAAAGAAAGTTATTTTCATAATTTTTACGGTGTAGAGTCGTTTTTGGAACGGATGCACGCATGGTTATTGTTTGGGTATGTTGTATGCTTAGCACGGAGCCTGATTCCTGACCACTCGAGCCAAGCTACCACAGTGTGTCCGGAAGACCACCACCACCCCTTCTAGTGTGGGAGTGGGTTTTCCAACAGGCAGTAATAGTGGCTCCGAAAAAGTGGGTTGGCCTGAGAGACAGATGTCATGAAGACTGTGAGACATAAGGTCATAACAACGGAAATACAAGGGGGGAAGGCAGAAGATTAATCACAAGGAGGGGCATCTTACTGCCCTCCATACAAACAAGCAAAAAAAAAAACAAGCATTGGCGTGCGAGCGGCCGCGAGACGCGATAGGAGGGGGGGGGGGGGGGGGGGGGGTGTGTAGAAGCGGGAGTTCTGAAATGGAAGTTAAAGATGGACGCCCTCTCTCAGCGTGATAGGCTGAATCCGATGGGAGTGATCGGGAGCAGCTGGGACAACGGAGCGGCCGCCTTATGCACCGTGAGCAATTTTAACAAGCCCGGCGGAGCGTGGCGTGCGCGCGCTTGGGGGCGGGGGAGCGAACCCTTTGAAGTGCTCCCAAAAAGCGGAGTGCATGGCGGCACCAAGCGCGTGATTGTGCGCGTGCTAGCAATGCAATCCGCTTTTTGGGAGCACTTTTAAAATCCCCTATAGTCTCGCTTTGCGATCGCTCACGCGATAGCAAGGCGAGACCTACAAAGTGTTTATGTGAAGATCAATTATATTAGACTTGTCAATTTGTTGCACGCGCTAAGGTGCGGTGGAGGAGGATAATTGCTGCCTCCTCGTGGTGCTTAAAACTGGAATAGATTCTTTCCGAGCAGCATGAATCCTGCACGGGGGCAGGGCCTGTAGTCAAACGTTCTTCGAGGTCGCCTGCCCTCGTCTCATACCTATTCTGGCCTTTTGATCAGGATTCCGTGGTTGGTATAATTAGAGAGCCTATTATCAGAGTTCTGATTTCACAAGAACACTGCCATAATCTGTTACCTCACTAAATGTACTAAAATGGGCAAGTGGATTTCTGAAGCATCTCATCCCCTGGACAAGAAGATATTAAATGAAAGAAATTCACACCCCTGTGTATATGCTCCATAAGATGAGGTCTCATCTATGCTCAGCTGCCAATGTCGATTTCTGACATTGGAGCCAGCATGTAAAATCTGCTGTTCTTTCCCTTTTAAACAAGTTTTGGTTGGGTAGTTAGACATGTAGTAGCTAAGGATTCCCCTACTACAGTGCCACCTCTAACCAACCTATTTTCAGTATTGAGGCCAAGTCTGCTAGCAATAGAAACATCCAGTGTGTGGATTATGAACCCATATCTGAGGCAGCCAAACTGGTCTCAAAATGGCCACTAGGATAAGAAATCTGTACATTTTTGGTTAACAGCAGGTAGATGCTTTTTCAGAATCTGACGGTTCCCAAAAATAAGGACTGTAGAGTTGTCTGATGGCATCCTGCGATTTCACCAGGGAGGTTTGTACACTAGCATCAGGAGAGAAAAAATGTTGAGGCGCAAACCCTCTGACTAGGGGTCGTTCACCCAAAAATCTGATGTTAAGTGAAGGAAAGCCTGCAGAACCACCTTACCGCAAGCCGTGACTAGCAGTAAGGCCAATCTGCTTATGAAAAGCGCTAGACTGAGCCTCCCAGGAGTGACTTAATCCAAAGGATGAGAATACTTTACTTTTCTTTATTCGGTTTAAACATATTAATCTCCTTATTGTACTATGACCTATGGGCCAGCACAAAGTGTTTCTTCGATAGGATTATGATCGCTATAAGTAGAGGGCGTCATACTGCCATGTGATAGAAAGTCTATAAGAAAGGCGGATATAAATATATAAATCAATAGTGGAGCTGTGACCTCGTCCTTTGAAAGTGGGTACAATATGGGTCCCGATGCATGTGACATCCATTACATTAATTAAATCATGGCCGGCCAGCAAAGAGGTCAGCTCACATTCCCTACCATTAAGTTTTTTGTCAGTAGCAATATCCTTTGTAAAAATGGAATGCGTGTTTCCAAATTGAGTCTTATATTAAAATCGCCTCCTATACATATACCCGCCGGTTGCCCACTACCTATAATCATGTTTTGAAGAGAACAAATGAGATTAGATAATGAAATCAGGTTAGTATTCAGCACATTAGTGAAATCATTATTAAAGGAAGATAATAAAAGCATGGCGAGTGGAAAAGGTTTCATGGGGACATGTCAACTGAGTCAAACTGGCCAGGAGTCATAGAAATGGGCCAGTCCATGTTAGCACAACATACATTTTAAAGAGCTGCTCCATTGTGGTCGTAAACCTCCACTTCCTAGGATTTCTGTTGAATCCAGAGATAGCAGGTCTCCACACAAAACCCTGGTTTGGGATCATGCCTAATCAGCTAAAGAAGGTTGCCATGATTATTAAACAATTGGAATAATCGGTTTAGCCGATAAGGTTCGATATATATCGCTAGCAGAAGCCCTAACACATGGGTGTCTCCCTACACCACCTGAAATATTGACTGCAACCAGCAGTTTATAAGATATAGGCAATTACTCCTGAATCAAACAACCAAGAGATACCAAGTAGGTCCAGACCCACTAGACAGCCATAGTACGCAACAGAGTAGAGTAGGGCAACAAGATTAAAGTGTACGGCACATCACTGTACATAATCGTTAACCAGTTTCCTGCGCTTATGACATAAATGGGCACAGGGATACATAGAAACCCTGGCATTTGGGAGAGTTTAAGCTATTGGCATTGTATATGACAATGGCTTTTATTTATCCGTTTTGATAATTAACACACAAATAAAAAGGCATTGTCCTTTACAATGCCAAAAGCTCAAATTCTTGTAAACGCGAGACCTATAGCATTTCAAAGAAGCGGCCGCCATTGTCCCATGCTACTTAGAAGTTAAAGAAAATAGTGCTTACAGACTAAATTAGACGTACAGTGTAACAACGGAGGTAAAAAGGCCAGTCCTCATGGGAGGTTACAAATGAAGACAAGGAGGTACTAAGGGGGCACTAACAAGCCTATTAAAAAATCAGAAACCAGCATTTACAAAGGACAATGACACAAGCCAATGACAAATATGGGTGGAGAGTGGGGGGGGGGGGGGGCTGCAAGTGCATGCTCAAATACAGCATGCCTCGCAGAGCAGCGCATGTACTGCCCAGGCTCGACCTAAAAACCATAGCAATTCACTGAAAAAAAAAAACCAAAGGTTACAGGGACTTTATAGTTGGGAACTGGCAATTAAAAAACCTTAGAAATTCACAGAAAAAAACTAAAGTTACAGAGACTCACCCATACATACACTGGGACACCTAATCACTCACTTATACAGTCAGGCACACACCCACTGAATAATCCATAGAGGCACTCATACACCTACTAATTCACCAATACACCTTGGTGCTAATATTTAACACATTAACTTTTTAAAAACACTCAGTCACTGGATGATGTCATCAGTGATGTCACCGACCAAGTCATGAGTGATTTGTTATGTGAGGTCATAAACAGTGCATTGCAGGGGGATGAGTTATAGTTAGCTCGGCTAACTAGAACGTCTGAATCTCACTGGTTTTGTACGAGTGAAATAGGAGCCTAACTATAAAGTCCCTGTAATAGCTAGATAGATAGATCTATATTTATTACCCAGTTACCACAGTAAGGATCATGATTCCATAGGAAACACATTTTATGTATTGCTAATAACTTTAGGCCCGTTTGACAAATCTCCAAGAAACTTCCCAAAAAAAGTGCTACTTTTAGACTAGTTTGTGCATGGAAAATTTTGGGGTGATCCTTCATGCGGGAGCCAAGAAAAAGAGGGGGGGGGGGTGTTTCCCCCATTCATTATTCCATAGGAAATGTAGACATCATTACAGCCCAAACCGCTGAATGGATGTACACCACATTTGACAGAAAGCTAGATCTTGGTTCTGAAAAAGTGCTTTTTGTATTTTGGTGTAAATCCGTTCAGTAGTTTTGGAGGAATTAATGTTAAACAAAAGACTTGTATATTTCACACCGCGGAGGATCCGTGGCGACGACCGATCTCAAAGAGATCCGATTGGCTGCCACCACCTCAACCAGTTCGTGTTGGCAGCCGCCTTAGGGCTTGGTCCCAAATCCTTAGAAAAATACGCTAAAAAAAAAAAAAAGAGGACATTAGCAGCCAGGATACAATACCCTGTACCCTATGGGCTGGTGGTGGGGGCCAGGGATCTAGAAATACCTCTGAGGGATGAGGAATGGAGACGAGCATGTGCACCTACTAAACTACTTTCCAACAATGCCCGATTTGAGTTGTTACATTATAATTTCCTACACAGAACATATTTCACCCCAACAGGTCTTAAACATATAATACCGACTAGGACGGACAACTGTCCGAGTTGTGGAGCGGTGGTGTGGGGTTTTTTCATTTGGCCTGCGAGTGTCCAAATGTGATAAACGTCAGGACGCAAGCGGTGAATGAACTGATGCAAGTCACGCATCTCCATATAGAACAAAACGCCACGCTACTGTTTGCTAGGTAGCATTAAAAAATGAAAAGGACGTAAAAGGGCATAAAAATTTGAACAATTGGCAGTGGTGCTTGCCAGGTGCAGGGTAGCGATAACATGGACGAGGCAGCGAGCCCCTGAGACAAAACTGTTACATAAGGACGTTGCGGAATGGACGCTGGCAGAGGAGATTCATATAAAGTTGTGCAGCCTTGATGAAAAGGCAGAGGAAGAACTTCAAATATGGAGGGACATGTTTATTAGATAGGTAGACTCTAAGAACACCACAGACTCTGAAGAGGGTAGAGATAACTCGGATGATAGAGACATAACTCTCCTAGAGAGATGCAGTCCTCCAGCACAAACAGGGGCTATGGCCGATCAACATGCGGGGTGTGTGTGTGGGGGGCTTGATGTCGAAGGGAATTATATGTGGGGTTACTTACTTGTATGTCTTACGAGTGTGTACTTTAATGCTTACTTCATGGACAGTGCTGTTTACCGTACCTATTTATTACCTGCTGAGTTTAGTTTCTGAAAATTGAAAAATAAAGTAAAAAAAAAAAAATAAGAGAAATAAGGCCCTAAGGGATGTGGACCCCCAGAGTCTAATGAGGCTCGGGAAGGGGGGCCGGTACGTGTTCTCAATCCCCTCTAAAATATATATAGCCCTGGGGAATGAGGTGCCTGTGGCCAAGCCCCCTGCCCCACACAGCCGAAGGGGTTGGCTGCCTATGGGAGGTTAGTTTAGCTATAACTCGTCCTTTCAACATGGACTAGCTATACCTTTGCATAATACGCAAGTTGTATCATGTGAATTATTACAATAATAACACTTTCGACAACTCATGATTTGCCACAACACACTGCATTTTACATTGGCAAGTTATAGTTTCATGTAGTGGGGTGAAAGAGATGACAAGACTATGTACTCAGGTGCCCGAGTTGTAATAATTTAAAGATGGTGCGCAACTATAAATTTGAGTTATAACTATTACATAGTAATTTGAAAGTGTGCATAAATCCTAAATTGAAGAGCCAACTATCAAATTGCTAATGTTTGTGTAGTTTAAGTTGGGTTTGTATACAAAAAAGAATTAAAGTTTTCCTAACTATAACTTATCTTTAACCTTTGCTAATTCTGATATATTCGGAAATACTTTCAGCTCATTTAAATGTTGGGTGCTAGAAACTCCCAGTATCCAGCAAGATTGTCATACAAATCCACCCACTTTGAAGTCAGAAAGAAAAGTAAACACCAAGCTCTCACAGAAGACGGATTCGGACATTTGACCTCCGTCTTTGACAGCACAGCAAACGTGAAAAGAACAAGATTTACAGGCCTGTTTACAGAAAGGAAAGAGGAAAGATACAATGGACAGGAGTAAGCCCGTTTTCCCAGCAGAGACCGGGCAATAGTTTTTAACAAACAACAACGTCTCAGCTGGAGGTCATTTAAAACATAACAAGTACATAGCCAGTGATGTAAATCACGTAGGGGAGGAAAAGGAAGGGAGACCACAAGGAAATGAGAAAAAGGGGGTTTTATATTGTAGTTAGTTATTACAGCACTACAGTACAATAAAGGTACAAATGACCAAAAACACTCAAGTGAGCACTGGGCGTGCTAGTGAAAGTGAACGGCGCAGTGACACAAGGGTGAAAGGCAGCGTGAACAGCGAAAAAGTAAAAAAATAACAATGTGGTCAAAGAAATTAGTTATATACAGTCTAGTTTTTTCAATGAACAAATTGAATTGACCACAGTAATGCCAAAATTCTTTGCTGGAAGTGGCCGACGGCGTTTCAGCCCGATTGATTTCAGGCCATCATCAGGGCGTAGTAAGGGTACGTTCAAAGAGTCCAATCAAAGTTAAAAAAAACGCGAGCACAGATCAGCGCGTTGTGTGTGTCCAAGGGAATTTTTTCAGTCAGGGATCCCCATCAAATTTGGGCTGCGGGCAAGTGTAGCACACTGCGCTGCCGGTGAGCTGTTCACGTGCGCTGGGTGGCGGTTGGGCCCCGTCAGGCAGCTGAGGGCTTTCGCGCGCAAGGCAAGTGCGGCCTCTATTGTGGTGTTTCTCACCGCGTTTGAATCATTGCGGTCTTTCAGGCTGCCCACATCCTTTGTTTGGGGGGTTTTTACTCCCAGTGGCCAATGTCCCCTTATAGCTCAAGGATGGGGGCTCTTTTCTGGAGCTATCTGTGGTGGGCCGTGTGTTGTAGTTTGTGAGTTCAACGGCCAGGACTGTGTTGGCGCCTTGCGCTGTAGTGTGTGTGTAGGGGGTATAGTTTCTCCAAGGCGACAATGAGCCATGCAGAGTTCTATGAAGAGGAACAGGCTCAATGCCTACCTCTGGATGACCAGTTTTTTGAGGTGGTGGATGAGTCTATATTTAGGTGTGTGAATGATGTAGTGGGGCCTATGGAGGAGCATCGATCTAACCACATTATAGTGGAGTGCGCTACGTTGGCATACTCTCATTTAGGCTCCCCGAGGCCGGTTCCTATCACTCCTTAAGAGGAGGGGCCGCCACTGCCTAGCAAGGGTCGCACGGAGGAGGGCTCGGGGGAGCCGCAGGGGGTGGCAAGAACGCTTTCGACTGCCTCAAAAGCGTGTTTCTCGCAAAGAAGCCCATGCCACCGCCTGCGCCCTCCCCAGCCTCGACCCCCGCGGGATCCATTGTCCCGAACTCTCCGTCGCCGGATGGGGGTTCGCCAGCGGATACGGATGATGAAGAAGGGTCCTCGCGGTCTTGGCGTCCGGCCAGCTCTGCCGCCGAGTTACCACAGGATTCCTCGGGCATGCTGGACCCGGATGAGATTATTCATCCGCGGTCGGCGGCCTGGGCACAAGGTGGCAAAGTTTGTGGCGGGTCGCCTCCAAAAGCCCTTGAAGAAGGATGCAAGGGGTGTCTGAGGTCAGAGTGTCCTCGCCCGACTTTGGACGGGAAGGTGGCCCACACGCCAGAGCTGGACTCCAAGATGGCCACCTTCTTGGCCAAATATATGAAAGACCCCCGTAAAGGCATAGCCCTCTCCTGGCGTTCCTGTCATGGTAAACTCCTAGACGCGGTAGGGCCATTAACAAAAACTTTGGATATGGCGGAGGAGGCCAAGGTCACAGGATCCACCATCTCTCCCGACGTTCTTTCAAACTGGGCCCAGCGGGCGATTATCTTTTCGGGTAACGCCAACTGTGCCCTCTCGACTGAATAGTAGCGTTCATTTTTAATTAAGTTGGACCCCAAGCTGGGCAACTTGGCATCGTCCGAGGCGGGGGCCATAGCAGAAGGAGGCCTCTTTGGGGATCCTTTTGTGAAGGAATTGGGAAAGTTTGTGGCCACCTTCACTAGTTTGGGCAAAGCTCAGTCCAATATTAAACGCATCTTTCAGTCCCGTTTTTCCAGTGGGGCCGGTCGTGGCATGGGCCGGGCGACCAGCCGTGGCGGACATCACAACCCTGGCAGGGGACAAGGCTCCGGGCAGGGTCAGTACAACACTACCGCCAATTTGACCAACTTTTACCCGGCCAGAGGACAGAGATTCCGGGGCCGCGGAGCCTACAAGAATAACGCAGGAGGTCCCACACCCAGTGGTAAGTCTCATTTCTCCCTCCCAAGTCCGTATTGGGGGTCGATTGGCGGCCTTCCAAGATGCCTGGGGAGCCATCAAAAACGATGCCTGGGTCCTGCAAACCATTCGACGTTTCCACATCGAGTTTTATGATTCACCCCGCCAGGCAGGCCTTCCTCATCCTATCAGGTTTTCCGTGGCCGATGCACGTCTTGTCGACGAGGACATTTCCGAGCTCCTCCGCAAAGGGGCAATCTGTCGGTCGGATCTGCATCCCCATGGTTTCTTGAGCAATATCTTCCTAGTGGAGAAGACAGACGGGGGGGCGGCGGCCAGTCATCAACTTGAAAGAGTTCAATGGTTGGTTGATGTACCGCCACTTCAAGATGGAGGGGATCCATCTCCTTCGGGATGTTCCCCTTCCAGGCGATTGGATGGCGCAGTGGATCTCAAGGACGCGTATTTGGTGGTTCCGATCCATCCCCCTCACCACCGTTTTTTGCAGCTCCAGTGGAGGCAACAGGTTTACGAGTTTACCGTCCTTCCGTTCGGGCTATCCTCGGCACCATGGCGCTTCCCAAACGTTCTCCACCCAGTGGTGGAGTTTCGGCGGAGCCAGGGTGTTCGGATGTTTGTCTATTTGGACGACATCCTCCTCATGGCACAATGCCCTCAAAGAATGACACTTCAATTACAACAGACAGTTTCCCTCTTGCATGGCTTGGGGTTCATAATCAACAGCCCAATTCTACGCCCAACTCAGAATATAGTCGTCCTAGGGTTTGTGGTGGACTCGGTCCACGCGTCATTGAGCCTTCCCCCGCGGAAGATGGCCAAGATTCGACATCTGCTCCGGCAGACCGTGTTCAAGTCGCACACCTCCCTCCGTCATATTGCCCGGGTGGTGGCCTACTATCCTCATCCATCCAGACAATCTTTCCGGGACCCCTGCACTATTGTGCACTGCAACGCCTGAAGGCACATCATCTCAGGAGAGGCTTGTCATACGACCAGAGGGTTCTTCTATCAGATGAGGTCAAGAAGGAAATGTCCTGATGGCTCTCCCACATGAACGCATGGAGTGGCAGGGCCATTTTAGGGGCCGCCCCCGACATTGTGATAGAGTCCAACGCCAGCAGGTCGGGTGGGGCGCCCGATGCGGCGATTTTTCTACTGGAGGCGCTTGGTCGTTAGACGAGCAAGCACTACACATCAACTGTTTGGAGCTTCTGGCAGGATCGTTTGCGGTCCAGTGTTGGACCAGAGACAGATGCGGTGCTGCGTCTTGTTGAAAATGGACAATGTCTCTGCGGTGCGTTACATTAACCACCTGGGGGGCCCTCGGTCTCAGACTCTGGCGAACTTGGCGAAGGAGTTTTGGGGCTTTTGTCTGGAGTACCACATATCCATAACAACGGAGTATCTACCGGGCCAGGCCAATCAGGTGGCGGACTGGCAATCCCGGCACTTACGGGATTCCAGCCAATGGAAGCTGGACGTTCAAGTTTTCCAGTGGTCGGTCAGCCTTTGGGGCCCTTTCGCGATAGATCTACCTGCGTCCCGTCTGGACCATCAACTTCCGAGGTTTTTCAGTTGGAAGCCGGACCCTCTTGCGCAGGCAACAGATGCTTTTCTGAAAGAGTGGGGTCAGGAACGGAGTTATGCGTTCCCTCCATTCTCCAGGATTGTGAGATTGCAACATCCAAGGTTTTTCAGTTGGAGGCCGGACCCTCTTGCGCAGGCAACAGACGCTTTTCTGCAAGAGTTGGGTCAGGAACGGAGTTATGCGCTCCCTCCATTCTCCATGATTGTGAGATTGGCGGCTCAGGTCCACTGTCAGAAGGCAGAGGTGGTGGTGGTGGTGACATCGTTTTGGAGGTACCAAGTGTGGTTTCCAGTTCTTCTGGAACTTTCTTGGGATTTTCCAATCCCACTCAACCCGTTTCCTCATCTTCTTCTGAATCCGGACGGGGAGCAGCATCGCCTGGTTGCCCAGGGTTCTCTCCACCTCATGGCATGGCGGCTTTCAGGCGACGCTGGTCACTCCCAGGTCTTTCGGAACCGGATGAGGCCCTTTTATCAAAGGCTTGGGCCTCAAGCACCTCCAAACGCTATCGGTCCGCCTGGACGAAGTGGCTAGGTTGGTGTCTTTGACGGTGCTTGGATCCCGTGGTCGCAGGCGTCGTTCCCATACTAAATCTTTGGGCAGAATTGGCGACTGACGGACTGGCATACCGAACCATTAATGCAATGCGTTCAGCTATTTCAGCGGCCCACTGTCCGGTTGAGGGTGCCCCCGTGGGCGAACATCCTTTCGTTTGCCGGCTCCTGAGGGGTATTTGTTTGTCCTTGCCCCCGGAGCCACGTTATTCGGTCTTGTGGGATGTCAACGTGGTCCTCAATATGTTTTTGTCCTGGCAGCCTAATAAATATCTTTCCTTGAAGGAAATCTCTGCTAAATTGGCCATGCTGCTATGTCTGGTTTCTTGTCGTAGGGTCTCAAATGTGCGTGCACTAGACATTTCTGCGCGAGTGTTTTCCCCGGACGGAATGACGTTTACGACTGGCCGCCAAACAAAATCGGCGTCGAGAACAATTTCGTAGCCGGCATTTTTGGATGTACCCAAACTATGTGTCGTGCATTGCCTTAAAGCTTACGAGGACATAACCTCTGAATTGCACCCTCCGGGCGAGAGACAACTCCTTATTGCATTAAGGAAACCGCACAAAGCAGTTTCGTCCCCCACCATTGCTAGGTTGGTGCGTTGCGTCATGCAAGAGGCGGGGAGAGACACAAAACAGTTTGGTGCTCATTCTGCTAGGGGAGCAAAGGCTTCAAAAGCGTTTTCCCTGGGAGCTCGCTGATGACATTTCATTTTCCTCTCAAAGTTTTTTTGATGTTGCTGCTTCTTTACCTGAAGGAAATATTTCGACCTCAACTTTGTTCGAATTTACAGTATCCGGCTGACAAAGAAACTCAGTCTTTGGGCTGCACTTGGTGAATTGCTCCTTACTTTAATTCTCCAAGTCAACTTTTGACTCAAGAAGATGGCCTCCAATCTTCTTTTCTTGACAGCAACAGGAGTTGCTGGTGCAGAGACTACTTCATCTAACAAAAAGAGGACGAACCCCCCGTCACAATCCTTTAAATCTTTTTAGGTCATGACACAAATCACATTTTTTGGATCGTTGTCAAAGCGAAGGCACGTTTTACAAACCTATCTTCGTCATTCACCTAAACAAGTCTTCTGCAACACTCAGCACTTAAAAAATAAAAAGTGATTGCTTTTTCTTTTTCTCCTCTACGCCATTACGATGCAGGAAGGCAAAAAAAGAAAAGCTAAATAACAGTGCTAAAATCATGTCCCTTTCAAAGTGAAATTGAAGCTTTTTGCTATTAAAAAAAACTCAATATAGAGCTGCCCTCAAGTGTTCCTCTCACAAAGTAACAGTGGAAAAATCTGGCAGCTAGAGGCTCAGGGAAGCGTGTCTCCGTCACTCCACCTCACTGGCTAAAGCTTGGGTTACATAATGAGGTGGATGGGATGGGACGGGACGGGTCTGGTGGCTCAGTGGACTAATGCGTCCACTGCAGGGGCCTGTGTTCGACCTCGTGGTCACAGGTTCAAATCCCGGTGGGTCTACTCAGCCTTTCATCCATCTGAGGTCGATAAAATGAGTACCATGGAGTTGGGTAACAATTAACATCTGTTATTCAGCGCCAAGAGACCTCTGGGTGAACGTGCGCTTTACAAATACACGTTATGTTATGGGATACAAATGCTCATCTGCTATTAGCAAATACATCACAATGACAAATATCAATCTTCTGTAGCAAGAGGTCCCATCCTGACTAGAATGAGAAAAGAAGAGTGCCAACATTCCTCTGAAATATTGTGGTTTAGAAAATATACATTTTCAAATAAGAATCCTCATTGGATTTGCTCATTTATATTGATCAGTCATTTAGAAATGCTGGTCTGTCACCTACAATAACAATTCCAGATACACTTCAACTTGAAGCAAAACAAGCTGTCGCTATGATAACCAGGTTATGTCATCATTGTTTTTATTACGAACATTATACAATAAAAAACAAATTTTTATCCAGTAAATTTTAGACCTAATCATGTCCCACAAATTCAGAAAGAAAATGTTCTTTAGATGTGGCTTAAAGTCTCCCACTAAACTTTTTACACATATGTAACCACAACAGACCACATATAGCATACATCTAAAACAAAAAGAAGCTCACCTTTCACATGATGAGTAATGGTGATGACATCCTGAATAAATTTGCTTTTTGGCGAGTTCTGTCCGCTCTGACTTGCAGAGTCAATGTGTTCAAACACTGGATGAAAACTTTCCTCTTTCTTGCTGACAGTAACCAAATCTTGGGACACCTGTCTCTCTTTTGTGCTGCCAGAACTAAGCCTGAAATATTGCACACAATGAAAGCTCTAGCAACACTGAGCACCAACATTCAATAAAAACAAATGAATAAAAGCGTAAATACAATCCTGGGAAAAATCACTCCTATTTGCATTATAACTTTCTTTTGGCATTTAAGAACCACGTTATATATACACCAATGAAGTAATAGTTCACGAGTAAAGTCTTGGAAAATATAGTCATAATATCTAAAATGACTTACCTTGGGAAATGATTCTTGAACCCCTATGTCAAAGCATCATTAGAGGTAGTTCCTTGTTCACTTCATGATGAAATGTTATGGTCAAACATTATTATTCACCCAATCATCGGATACTAGTTTTTAACTTTTTTGTCACTTCTATGAAACATTCAGATGTGTGTTTCACATGCTTTCAAGCTCAACAGGATTTAAAAATAATTCATAACAGGATTGTCAACTACGGAGGTGTATGTTAGAGTGGAAAACTTCGTGAGGCTACGAAAAAACTTCATGCAACTTTCTTCTGGCTTGGAAAACGGTGAATCAGGAAATGCTGTTATCACAGGTTATCAACTACCAACGAACTTTATCATGGAAATTTTGATGCCAAAGTGTTCAATGCTGTAATATTTCTAAATGTGCAAGTATCCATCATCAAAGCTGAAGTTAGATGCCTGGTTTAATTGACAAGTCTCTGTTTTTTTCCCATCACTGCAGAATCCAGTGTGTGTTCTGTAGCGCATTTAATCTTGACAAAACTTGCATAATACTGTCGCTCTTAAACATTTCATCCAAACAGGCTGAAATAGATTACATCAGCAATTTGGCTGTGAAATCAATATTTTCCAACAAAAACAGACTTTATATGTTCAAGCTCCAGATTTGTAAGTTTTAAGCATCAATGCAATTGCTCCAACACTTTCAAATGATTTTGGTTCTCCGCCATCTGTTCCCCACTCTCAGCTCACGTGGCCTTCTCCGGCATTTTCTGGAGAAAGGAATCCATCACATTTGAAACAAACATTTAATTCTTTTGACAGATGTTCAGGGTGTTTTTTGAAGATCGTGTTTAAACAAAATATTTTTCAAAGATTTCTCTTGACTTTTGTTTTATTGCTGCAGTTTAAATTGTCCTGCGGTTTTGTCCTTTAATTGCCATGTCACAAATGGAAATCAACTGGGCCCTGGTTTTTCACAATAAAATTAAAATGGTGAATCAAAGATTTCCACAGAGGATGGGATACTGCCCAATACCACCAATCTTCATTCAGGTAAGACATCTAGTTGTGCACTAGATCTTTGTGCTCTGCGTCATTGTTTTGCATAATCAGTTCAAAAAAAGCCAACAATGCGCTTTTTGGTTGTTCAAGCACGGAGAAAAAAAATGAATACATCTGCAAACATTATTTCGTTCCGTAGCCGTGCATATAATGAGAAAAACAAATTCTTTCTTTGAACTCTATCATACATACTCTCTCAATACCCAGTTTAAGAACACATACATATGCAGTATTGCTTCATTCTCAGGATTCCACTTGTCGTTGTTCTTAAAATATTGGTTTAGACATGAAGAATAATACTTTAACCATCTAAATTACTTTGGTGTGATATAGAAATATTTCTAATTAGGTCTTCAAACAAGATGAACCACAAGGCTTTTAAGAAGTTCGATGCACTCTCCAGCGATGCCTCTTAAAATAGCAATGCCCACTGATTGCATATGGTGCTCAAACATTTCAAATGCAGAGCCAAAGCTCTGGAAGGCCGGTTGAAAATCATAAATCAGAAGGTTGCCACATTGAATGTGTTATCTTGTTTCAAAGTAGACAGTAAAGCAAGGCCAGTGAAGACTTCTGGATGAAGAAAGAATTATGATCAAAGAACAAAAACCAAAATTAATCTCCAGATAAACATCTCCGGTATCCAACGATCCTGGTATTAATTGTTAATTGACTTATTGGATGGATGATTTTCATTTTTTACTAAGACCGCAGCAGCATGCTGAATGCGTGTACATTGTAAATAAGGGCACCTTGAGATCTGCAATATTACTATCCATGCTGTTTTATTCCATGGTTTATATTGCAATTATTAATTTCCGAATGATCTAATGTGTTTGGATTAAGGGGATCCAACATTCCATCTTCATTTCTTGTTGATCTATTATTTAGAGAATTCCCAAGATTTTATTTTTGGTAACAGGAAAGAAGCTTTTTTTTAGTAGATTAATGACAACAATGCTAATAAAGCGCATGTGGTCAAGTCTGTATTTGAGAGCTGGAAAAACCAGTCAACTTATTACTGTAATCATCCCATGTGTTACTTCAAGAAAGGAAGAATTCTCTTATCTTCACAAATGCTAACCCAAGAAAGAAGCATGAATTTTTTTTAATTTTTTCAAACACAGCCTCACAGTGCAAAGGGGGTAATAAATGGGAAGAGGGTAAGGGGAAGATAAAAACAAAATACCTGTACTTCTCCATTTTCTTCGTATCCACTTTAACTGTAATCAACTTCGTTCTTGGACTTCCATTTGCTGACGTTTTAAATTCCGAAAGGGTTTGAATTTTCTCATGCATACTAGTGGTAGAGTCCGGATCATTTTCAGTGTCCATCTCTTTTTTTACCCTTTCTTTTAATTTTCCCTTCGCAGACTTCACATCAGCATCCTCTTTTTTAACTCTCTCTCTTGGTTTGCTCGATGCAGGGCGTACATCACCGTCATCTTTCTTAACCCTTTCTTTTGACTTGCTAGATACAGGCCTTTCCGCTCCATGGTCTTTTGGATATTTCTTAAAGTCTGCTTTATGTGATGCTTCTTCAGTTGGCCTTATTTTTTTATCTCGATTAACCTCAATATCTTTATCATGTGAAGAATTTCTAGGTACACTACCCTTTCGGTCTTCCCACCTTGCACTCTTTGCACCTTGGCCATGAAAGGTTTGCTTACCCTCTTGATATCTTTGAGGCTTGGAGACGAAATTTAATGGTACCTTCGATACCGTTGAATGTCCTGCATTCTCTCTCTCCACAGATGGACGAGCTCTGGGACTGAGGCGTTCTGGTCCCCTTCTGGTAAACGGTGGAGAACGATCTGGTGTCCACCTGGGATGTCTTTCTGGGTCACGGTCTCCGTGCCTCTCCATTCCTCTTCCTCGTTTAGGTATGGGCCCATACTCTTTGAACTCGTGATCTTCAGGAAACCTGTTTTGATATAAAGCAGTTTACACTTGCACTAGAGAGAAGAATAAGAGAATTTATATATGTAAAACCATTGCTCAGAACAAGTTGAAGTGAATACAGGTCAACTAAACAATAATACCTCAAAATGTTTGTTTATAGATTTATGTAGCGCAACGTATCACCCGTGAGGATATCCCAGCGCATGTCAAATGTAAAGTATCATTAAACAAAAGAAAGGTTTAGCCATTTACTAATATTAACTGTGCCCCATCAAAATAAAAGCAATCTATATTCAGAGACAGACATTTTAGCAAACAGGAGAAATGCTATATTTCAATACCTTTTATGGAAAGAGTTCCTAGGTCCAAATCCTTCAGGACTTCTTCGTTGAAATTGTGAATTATCATCTGCTGGCATCCTCTGATGCCTAAAGTTGTCATTTTCATTCCATCTACCACCACGTTGATGTGAACCTGAAAATGTTCCACGAAAAGCTCTCCCACCGCGTTCACCTCGAAACGGTCTCATCTTATTGTCCATATATCGACCTTGTGGTCGCTGATCACGAAAAGCCCATTCATTGTCTTTGTATGGCGCTTGTTCTGGGTATCTGGGTGGGTGAGGTGGAAAAGGGTATCTTCTATTACCTAGTCCTCTTGGAGGTGAAAAGTTTCTATAAGGTTTATATCTATTCACGCTGTCAAAAGAAGGTGATCGTCTGAAGTTAGGTGAAGCTGATCGGCGTTCATAAGGTCTATGAGGCATATTGTTATGCGGTGGAAATCTTCCATCATTTTGATTGTTTTTCCATTCATCTCGATAGTGCATAGGTCTTCTTGGGCCTCTTCTAAATCCTCTAAACTCACCTCTGTGGTTGTCATGAAACGGTCTCTCTCTAAAGCGATCTGGACTCCTGTAAGCTGGTGATAACGACCTATAAAACATAACCACAGAAGACAGGTTATTACTATTAATGTGGGCCCATACTCTTTGAACAGTCCATATTGGCTAGCCAAGAGACTTCCGAGAGGCATTTGGCTCTCAAGGTCGTGAGGTCGAGCAGTGCAAGCAAAGTTGAATAGGCATACCAACTCAAACGATAGATTAAATAACTTTAAATGTCCAGTCAATTTTATACATTACAAAAAAATGTAGTTATCAACACAAATCGTTTGTTTAAAATATGAGAAGCAAAGTAACCTGGTGATCACTGCACCTGGGAATCAACAAAGCCATTGAAAAAAATCATGACTAATTTGGCGTAATAAACAGAAATTATGGAAACCCTGGGGAATCCAGAGGGAGTTCGTCTTCGAGAATTGATTTCTAACATGTTGCTGCAAGGCCACAAAAACTTGCTGACTGAGTATGTGTAGGAGAGTGGAATCTGACTAATGGTTGCCCCCAACTTTTTGCCTGGTATTTAAGTGGTTTTTGACTAGTCTGGCTGGGATCCTGCTATCCAGGACCCCAGCCTATCTGCTTTCTCCCTAAAACTGTTGTGAGTACTCTAGGTACAAACATAATTGGATGCTGGGCATGCCCTACCAGTCCCTTGTAGATGGTACCCTAGGTACCCAGGGCATGGGTCCCCCAGTAGGCCTACCAGGGCTGCAGCACTTATTGTGCCACCCTGGGACAGCCACCCAAACTGACACCACCAGGCCACTACTGTAGCCTGGGTAAGGTGGTGCTAGCACCCCTTACAGGGATGTAGGTACCCTATGTCCCATACCATTACAACACATATACTCTCATAGGTCACCCCTATGGCAGGCCCTGGTAATCCTACAGGGCTGGGTGCTGAGGTATGTGTGAGGGGGGACCCCTACGTGAGTAGGACCTCTCTGCAACCTTCGTAAAATCGTTACTGGGTTGTTTGTAGTGTAGCCATACCATATACTCTTAACCGCATTATAAGTTATTGCGTCATCGCTGTAACTTGGGAATGGCTACACAGAACCATATCGTGTTTGGTGTCAAACATGAAGGAATCATACCCCCAGTCCAGCCATGGGCATGGGGGCACGACTCCCCCTTGCTAGGAGGGTGATATGGGAAAAGCGGTAGAATTTAGACACCAATTTAAAAGTGCACATGTACCACAAAATGGCTACTGTCCGCCACCTACACGACTCTGGCTGGCTGTTGCTGGGGAAAACCCCAGCCTCGCCATCTGGACAATAGGGCTCCTGTGGCAGGGAGGTGCCAGCACCTCCCCAGACAGGATATGTGGATTGGAACAGGGTGGGTGCACCAAATGTCCTTTCAGAGTTGCACGTAGGCAGCTGCAGAGCCCCAATTCTGCATACACCGCCTGGAACCGGTTCAGGGACATCCTGCCCCTCGCCCAGGCGGGAACCACACAAAGGGGAGTGGGTGTAGCCACCCTTTCCCGCCTCTACTCTGATTGGTAGGCTCTATTTTGGACCATCCCCTAATCTTGGGGATATATGGGAATAACTTTGCCCTAGAGCCTTAGATTCGTACAGGACTTCACAGAACTGACCTTCGACGAGCTGCTGCCCAGCTGACTGAAGAAATCTCCCTTGGGATAAAGGAGTTATCCCCCTGCTTGGCAGGCACCTAAAAGACTGCAAGATACCCGGTTGGAACTTCGCTGCTCTCACGAACTTCGACGCCTTCCATCAACCTTGAGGTGGGTCTCCAGTGCATCCCAGAGTCCTGTGAGCGTGCCCAGCAAGCCTGAGCACCGTGGACCACGTGGGTGCCGAGATCCCTGCATACCCCGAGACCCCGGCCACCTCTTGCATAGCACACGACCCCGACCAGTGGGGAAGTTGTGCTTTGGCCCATTTCTGAGCCAACCTTCAAGCAGCATCCGTGCCAAAGCTCAGCCCCCTAGTCCACTCCGGTGGCCCGTGGGAGCCCTTTTACGCACTCCATTTTGCTGCCCTCCGCGGTCCCTTGTCTCTCGACTTGTGGGCCCTGACGGAGGAAACCCTATCTTTCCAAGAGTTCCCCTGGTTGCTCCAGGCCTGCTCTACGCTCCCTGCAAAGGAGAGCACCCTCAGACCTCGTGGGTCTGCACCAGCAGCTGCTTTGTTCATCTTGCGTGGGTTGCGGTTGCCAATGCTTAGTGGATCCAATCGGGACACTAACACCGCAGCGACCCTCAGCCGACGTGGGACAGTCGCCCTCCAGAAGCTGGCCTTCCTTGAAGCCTCCCGGAGCCCGTGACTGCAGAGCCCAGCTGTACCTTCTACACCTGAAGCACCCGACTTCCACGAGCTCCTTGCTGTGAGCTCCCTGGTCACTTTGCTGTGACCCAGACTCTGTCCCCTCTGCTTTCAGGTTCACCTTTATCTTCTCTTCAACTTTAATCTTCACGACTTCAACGACGCTTCCAGCTAGCAGCAGTTTGGACTACTTTTCCATTGAAAATCAGCCCGCGACCCGACACCAGAATCGACCTATGCACCCGGCTTCCCTGGGGCAGGTAACAGTGGTACTTCGGTACTCCCGTGGTGGTGGGCTCTCCAAGGCCTTAAGTCTCAAGCCTTAACTTTGTACTGTTGTTAGAAGTGTCCTTAAACCTTAATTATTCAACCGCGACATTCTCCATAGGCTAACATTGCGATCCCGATAGCAGCTTCTCGCACTGCACACGCCTCCCGTGGGTCCCCTTCCTCTTAACTGTGGGTGGATTCTGAAGGGGCAAGCGATCCTGAATGCCCTAGGCACTGCCTGTAGAATTGTCGTGGTTCTTATACCACTATTTTAGTATATGGTTTGGTCCCCCCCCTGGGGCCCATTGATTTCTGTGCTATTTATTGTGTTTATAAATGCTTGTTTGAGGTGTAACTTTGCCACTAGCCACATAAAGTGACTGTGGGATTCTGTCTAGAATAAATACATATATTTTATATATATACCTGTGTGGGCTACTCTTTCATTTGGATATTCAAGAGGTTATTAGGGTAAAACACTAAGCTTAACACTCCTTCAAGACTTAGCCTGAAGGCTGCTCTCCACAGCTACCACTAGGATAGCTTTCTTTAAAGGTTGTCTTAAACCTATCATCAATAAGAGTCGAATTAGACTGGTGCAAGGTGTCCCTATAACTAGGAACAGCATATGCCAGGCCAACTTCTCACAGTATGCAAATACAGTTTCGAGAACTTTACACAGCATATAGAAAGGGACTAGTCTGGTAGGACTTCAGGCTTGCCGACAAGCAGGCAAGGGGGGGGGGGGTCATCAAATGCAGATATTTATTTTTCTGTGCCAGCATCTTTATTGATATGTATGAATGCACTGAGCAAGCACAATGGGCATCTTGACAATCGGTATTGTATAATGAACATGTGTAGACAATTGGTTTGGAGTAAATAGTCAAGCCTGAAAAGAGGCAGCTATGGGACTTAAGAGATGTGCTAGAATAAGAACTACTGCTAACACTAGTCAAGCAGAGCATGTCAGGCAGCGGTACTACTGGACTGGCACTTTATTGGGATTGTCATGATCTTTTACTTAAACAACTAACATTTTAAGTGCTGTGACCCTAAGCTTAGAAAATAAATAATCATCATGTTTCCCAAAGCAGGAAATAAAATGTGCTCATTTAGATCACTTTCAATACTGAAACATAACAGGAAAATGGGGGCCATAATATTTTATAAAAGATTAATCCTAGTGGTTCCCACTCTGGTGCAACACAGATCAGTCCACTATTGTGCTGTGTATGGGCACCAAAGGCCATTAGACTGTTGCGTCAGATTTCACTTTTAACTAGAGGTGCAAAAAGGAAGCCGTTATAGTTTTTCTCATTGGAGAAAGTGCTTTTGACTTCCCTTAGTAGCTAGTGGATAACCCAAGGCCCTGTGTCACAAAGGTATAGGTATATTTTCTGGCCGATCTCTGGATCAAGATTTACTTCAAGCAGAACTGCCCTGTCTCACTTGCACATTCTGATGGCCATGAATCCCTTTCCTGAGGCAATAGAAAAGTCCACTAAATAGTGTCCAAAGCTAATCAAACCCCTTTCTCTTGTGTCAACAGCATGAGGGCTGCAGCATTGGGAGAGAAGATGAGGGTCACTGTTACAGCATTATACACGGTGGACATATTGTTCATTTAACCATTAAGCCACATAAAATCCTGCAATACAGCAAATATTTAGAAAGTTCTTTTTAGGTCTCGCCTGATCCAGCGCATGCGCTGGTCTGGCGAGACTTTTTGAGAGGGCTCCAAAAAGGGCTACCAGGCCAGCCTAGAGCTACAGTGCATGGGCGCACGCGCGTCGCGCTTGGCCGCGATTACTTTCACTTTCGCGGCCGCTTGGCATAGCCAATAGGTCTCGCTTTTGGGACCTTATAAGTATTTAGTTATGCAACTGTTGCATGGCTAAACACTTATAAGGTCCCAAAGGCAAGACCTATTGACTATGCCAATGCTTTTTAGGTCTCGCCTGACCCAGCCCATGCGCTGGTCTGGCGAGACATTTTGTGAGGGCTCCAAAAAGTGCTACCAGGCCAGCCTAGACCTACAGTGCATGTGTGCGGGAGCACGCATCGCGCTTTACCGCTATTACTTTCACTTTGATCGCGGCCGCTTTGATGTTCTCCGTGAGGCTTCAATAGATTGCAGCAGTTAAAACAAGCATTGGCATAGCCAATAGGTCTCGCTTTTGGGACCTTACAAGTGTTTAGTTATGCAACTGTTGCATGGCTAAACACTTATAAGGTCCCAAAGGAGAGACCTATTGGCTATGCCAATGCTTTTTTTTTTTTTTTTTTTTTTTTTTTTTTTTTTTAACTTTCAGCCCGTGGCGCGCGCTTATTTTACTAATCCTCCTTTTCCTCTCTTATCTTTCCCTCTCATGTATACTTTTTCTGTTTCTTCCTCTCTCTGTGTTATCCCATATTTTCATTATTCCTTCATTCCTGTTTCTCGCTTTCCTTTGGTCTGCATTCCAGCCCACCACCCACACCCGCATGCATTGTATTACCCAAATCTCATTTATTAGCGTTTTGTCTGAAGGCAGAAGAAGCCCACATATGTCTCATCAATGTTTTATTGGGAGTATGACACAGTCCATAAGCCTCTCAGTCCCAGGGACAGCCCTCGCTTATTATGCTGGTTTCAGTGTTTACTTTTCGCCATAATTCACCGTATTTTCCAGAGCTCTGCTGTTTGTTATGTTGTTTGGATGCCAAGTTCTCTTCTTGCGCGGTACTTTCCAGACAGTAGAGTATAAATAAGGCTGCGCCTCGAGCTGTCACACTCAAAGCACGACTGGAAGCTAAGGACACTCAGTCCTCGATCTGGAAGTGATCTCTTGACCCCCGAGGCCCCTGCCTTGAAGAACGAGGTGAGTGGCAGAGATCAGCCAGCAAGGCTCGAAGTAATAATCAATACGCAGGAAATATGTGATCTTGGATGCAAGTAGTGGGTGGCACCAGGGGCGGTGTTATACGGGGAAGACTAAATACCTTGCATTTTATTTTTGCTGTCGTGTCTCTTGTGATTTTCCTGGCTAGGCAGCGCTTGCGCTGCCTCTTGGAGACATGTTGTTTACAATTCGTAGGCATGCCATTTGTTCGATTGAACACCGCTCGTGTTTGCCCCCCCTTCTCTTAGAACATGGACCAAGTACCCGTGTCCATCCACTGCTCCTGTTTTTGGACCTACTTTTTTATTTGGATTTAAGCATCACATATCAGTGTTCATTTTTTCACTTGCTCCATCCCCTCCCACCCGCCTGCTCTGTACCCTCTCACCCTCCTACTTCCCTGTTGTTTGAACCAGGTTCGAGTCTCGATGCTGGATATGAGTGGAGGTTCACTCACGGTCCGGTCTTACAGGGCCTAGGGTTAGAACCCCAGAGACAAGAGCATCGCATAGCAAATAGATCTTGCCTTTGGGACCTTATAAGTGTTTAGCCATACAACAGTTGATGTTGTTACAGGAAGGATATTGTGCTGCATAACTAAATACTTATAAGGCCCCAAAGGCGAGACCTTTTGGCTTTGCCAATGCTTGTTTACTGAAGGGTTCAAGGTGAACTAGACCAAATCCAATGTATTTCCTTTGATACTTGATTCTGCTATAGGAGAACAATGAATGCAAACTTTGGATTCCTCCTTGCGTATCAATATAAAGAGGTGGGTTTAATGACAGAAACATAGGAAAGGTTACACAAATGCAAATGATAAACTTGCAAAAAGGAATGAAGTTCCCTCAATGCTGGGTAAAAGAGCTATTTTGAAAATGGTGGTGCCATAATCTTTCCAACAAGATAAGCATTTCCATACACACACAGTTTTTTCAGCAGAAGCATGCATCTCATTCCCCATCAAAAGCTTGTAGAGGAAAACCAACATGTGGGTGGACACCAAACTCCTCTCTCAGCACTGCTTCTAAAAGCTCTTTATCTAGTGATTACATAAGTAAAGTGAATGCTGTGCTGTCGAGCCAGACTCAAGAAAATAAAGGGAAACGTTTAAGACAAAAAATGTAACTTTCTTTTTCTTTAAGCAAAGTAGCAGCATCAATGAGAAAATAAGAAACGGAAAGTAATAGAAAGAGCAACAAATAAATACAAGAAAAGAAGCAAACATGTCATAAGATCCAAAATATGCTGATTTAATTAATTCCCAAAGAAGAGAAAAATTCATAGAGACAAAAGACCACAGGTCCTTCACTGACAGGTTAAAGCTAAAATATGACAACAGCATTAACTGCTCTTCTGATTAGGTCTCTAGAGCGGTTACTTTTTATGAGAATGACCTGCAAGTCCCAGGAATGTTTGAGCTATTGATCCGGATGGCATTTGCAGCATAGTGGTGAAAAGATTTGTGGTGTGATTAGGTTAAATAAACCTTTGCTCCTTTCAAGAGTAGAACTAAGACCAGTACCTGGGAAGGCTGGTCTTAGAACCCATGTAAATAAACAAGTTACTTACCTTTGGTAAAGTATTATTTGGTAGAGACATAGCCTAGCCACAGATTCCTTAGCTTTTGAATTCTCCCCAGGCGTCAGACTGGATCAGAAAAATGTTCAGCAGTATCTTTGTACGCCGGGGAACAGCACCTTACGACTCTGTGATGACATTGACTCAGTGAAGTCATATAAGCCCCCTCTGCCACGCGGACCTCAGTTTCTTCTGTGAAATCTTCTGTGCTAAAACACAAAGCCACTATAGAAACTGGGTGTTGAAACAGAGTGCCTAAAAAGATCACTGTATCTTTAAAACATAATTAGAAAATGGAATGAATGGTATGATAATATCCAGACAAGGCTCATAAGGAAAGGCGCATTGTTATGACAAAGCAAATGGATATGAAAGTATGGCAATAGCAAGTCAAGATTTAAGAAGACAAAATGGTAAGTAGAATCACATAATTACGTGAAACAGCGATCACTGGTATACAAAACCAGTACTGAAAATGGCAAAACTCTTACTTTAAATATAGTTCGCAGAAAGGGGACGATGGGCAGGGCAAAAGTAATTTGTTCATCTGATAGAGATATCTAGCCGCAGATTCCTTAACTTTTGAATTAAATACCATAACCATACCCACCAGGAGGAGCATCTGTGAACTAATCTGATCAAAGCTCTGAAAAAGAACCAGCAAGTGGAAATTGATCACAGACCTCTCAAAGAGAACCAACTGGTCTAAATTGACCAGGCATATGTAGGAATTAAACTAAAGAGAATAGCTCTCCAAAAAAACCGTGTCAATGACCCCAGACAATGTAAGTAGGGAACAACCCCGCAGGCACATAAAAACCAAAGCCTCAAGGGGGTCAGGATAATAACCTCACAGAAGACATCTGACAACAGTCAGACAATAATATTTAACCCCCTTAGGGTAAGTGAGTCCTTGAACTAGAAGGGGTAAAGGCAAAGTGAATGCCATGTAACCCGCATTCTCTATATCAGTATAGAAATGTCTGCAGAAAATCAGTCTTGATAATTCCAAAACAGAAGGGCTTCTGAAACCCATTGTCATTAAAACAAAGACTAATAAACTCACTTAATGCAAGGTCGGGAACATAAATCCAAGTATCAAGACAGAGGAACATCATAGTCCATCTTTAAAACAAAAGCCTTTTTTTTTAGACAAATTGTAATAGTCTTAGTAGGTCTCGCCTAGCGACACAGCGCATGCGCCGCACACTCCTGGCGAGATCTATTGTTGTCGCTTTGGCTTGCGAAGCGAGGGTGGAAGCTCCACCTACGCTTCTTATTGGTGCGCCCGCCAAATCCGTGCTTTCTATTGAGAGGGAAGCATGTTTGGTTCCCTCCCGGTCTTCCTTCGGCGTGCCTGCCTGGACAGGGCATGTCCACACGCCCGGACAGGACATATGCATACACGTGTAATGACAGCGTCTTAGCAAAACGCGCGCATAGCGCCCTTTCAGTTTCTTTACTCCCCGCGTTCGCTTTCTTTGTTTAATCACTTATGATGTTGCATCGCCCTTTATTTAAGCACGGCGCCCACCTTTAAGTATATGTAATTAAAATACTCTTCCATGACATCTGGTGACTCCACAAACTTTCCACGATGTTTATCATGTTACTGGCATTTTCAAACAGTATGAAGGAAGTTGTGAAAATTGTACACAAAAATACAGGCACGTCCATTTGCGAGTGTGCAGTGAATTGGAAAGTAGATTGCAAAATAAAAACTTCATGACAGCATTAACAAGACGGAGCTCTTCACCTTACAATGGGTTGTTTGAGATCGCCGAGCAGAATTTCTTTTTTGCCTGCAGATTTATATAGCGTGAACTCGACCTGAAAGTATCTGAGCGCGTTACAGGAGCACCATTCACGTTAGTTACACCAGGACACAGGTTTTTTTGGTAGGCTTCGGGAGATGAATTGATTTGCCCAGAATCACAGGGTGTTGAGCCAACGCCGAGGCTCAAACCTACTTCCCCAGCTCCAGAGTCGGCAGCTCTGGCTGTTAAGCCACATCCTGTTATTTGCACACAGCTATGCCGAAGACTGGCCGCCGGAGTAACATCCGCTGCTAAATTACCGTTACCTTGCATGCACATTGATTCAGTCATCTGGCTCGGAGACGTTATGAAAGACTGTCTGATAAATTATCGCCTGCATACATAGCGCACCCTTATATTGGACCTGTGTTCTTGTGCTACTTTTTAATAAATATTAAAGATATAGTCCACAGAGGAGAACCTAGAGCAGACATGATGACAGGTTTACGTTGGCTGTGATGTGCATTTTCATTGTTGCATTCTTGGTGCTGCTCATAAAGCCCCAGTGTCTGACTCCGAATAGGACCTGGACTGCAGCACAGTTTTAGGTTTATTTCTTTAGAGGCTGCGGAGCTCCTAAGGGGCTCAAAGTTAAAGTGTCATCTAGAATAAGCTTTGGGGGTAAGGGTGAAAGCATAAAATCAAAAAGCGTAAAAGCTAATCATTATTAGAAGACGTATTTGTGTGCGCTTGTGTATAATTAAAAAAACGAGGCCCTTCGTGATTTCACCCTTATAGACAATCATTAAATATTATTTAAAATGAGTAAATGGGTTTGACTCTTAAGAGCAGGTCTAGGAGAGTGACGAGACACACTGCTAGTGTTGGCTTATGTAACTGGAGGTGTAGCAGAGAGAGGCGGCTGTAATGTAGACTCACTACAATTTGAATTGTTTTAATAGGACGGCCTGGATAAAAAAATATTCATTGCTCCACCTGCATTACCTTCCACCATTTTAGCGCTCCTGACCCATTAAAAGGGGCACTGACATTGTGCAGCTCATTCCTGGCCCCACTCAAAAACACACATCCACCACAGGCGATGCCCACCGAACGACGACAGAGGCAAGGGTAAGATACTGCAGCACACGAGTCTTCCTAGCACAGCTCAAACATTTTTACATACACATTTCTCCTTTTTAAGGACGAGGGTAAGTGTTCCATTGAAGTCACCCCTTTCAGAAACAGGAAAACCTTGGGTTGACTAAACAGCACGTGAACTCAGACCCACAGGAGGAGTAAGTCTGTGTGCTCCCCACCCTCCTTGCAGACATTGCTTGGAGTCATACTTCAGGACTTAATGCCGCAGCGTGAGAAACCAAGGGTCCTGGCATATCAATGCCACCATTGCTCCAGCACAGCAGGAGGGAGGTTAGACAGAATAATACTCCGGTCCAAGTACGTTAGTAGATATGAATGGATGCGCGCTACCTCTAGGGGTGGATACAATGAATGATGTGGTCTTAGTCCGTTAATACAGTTTCGCCTGCTACTTCACGGTACCGGATTGCATCCGATCAACTAGAAGGTTTTAGTGAACTTCCTGAACAACTCGCCACACCCAGAGAAAAAAGCAGAGCTAGCCACCAAGGGAATCATTTTTCCAATAAATTTGGGAGAGGATCTTGAATACATCTGCCTGCCATATTTTCAGTCAAAATGGACTCTGTCAATTTCCACGGGGACGCGATTTAGCCATAGGAAGACCCCTTCCCTTCCCCTCCCCCCCCCCTACATCCCATCCCTAAAAGCAAGTAAGAGCTCTTCAAAGGCAGATCTCGGAGAAGATACTCCACCTGTTCCTGGCATTGTGTGCAGCAATGGGGGTGTGCCACCCAGTCTATAGTAGAAAAGGGGGCAAATAGAACATGCTTGAGAAATGCCACAAAGAGAAGTTCGGCTGGAACGCACTATGCCACAGACAAATGTCAAAAGGAACAGCCTCTCACAAAGGCGTGCAATGCCCATTGGGCTCAAAGGGCTTCAGCCCCCCTCAGTCGTGTGTGTCAGCCCGGGCTGAGACAGCTTCTAGTTGCGCCTCTGCTCTCACATAGGAACAAACAACCACATATCGTTAGCAAAAGGGAGGAAATGAAGATAGGAAGACCCGAAAGACACTTTTGTCGCACAAGAAACTGCAATTCTCTACTGCAAGGCAAAATTATACTTGAAAAAACCTATGAGGAACCAACTCATCAGCTGTAGCAACAAGCATTTGCAATGCAATAGGTCTCGCATTTGCTAGAGTTTAAGCTATTGGCATTGTAAATGACAATGCCTTTTATTTATGTTTTAAAAACCAACACGTAAATAAAAGGCATTGCCATTTACAATGCCAATAGCTCAAACTCTCACAACTGCGAGACCTATTGCATTGCAAATGCTTGTTATAACATATAGCAGAACTGCATCTCAACATGTGCAAACACATATGCAAAACACTTATGTAAACTCTGTATACACACAGATGGATAAACAGAACTGAAAAACCAGTCCCAAAGTACCATACAAAATAATATCAAGAGAGAAACAGCACCCTCAATGAAACACCTTGGGTGACTCAATACGGAGATAACACTTCCTGTCAAAAGTATCTTGAAAGGCTGTTACTAACTAAAGAAACCCCACATGAACATGAGCCCTCGCCAGCAGCAAGCACTTACAACCACACTTGCCTAGCAGGTCAAGATTAACAGAATAAACCAAGCACCTGACAAATACCCAAAAAGGGAAGCTAGTTTGGATTAACTGTCCACCAGGCATATGAGCCAAAATCCAATCTACTGTAAGGCAGACAAGTGTTCAGGTACATATATTTAGTTCTATAAGAATACACGAAGCACAAGGACATATGTTCACACTATAATCCCTTGAAGGGCTGTAAGGAGCAGAAATAACAAATGGTTAACAGAGAAACAGAAATGCCCCAAGGACACAGAGAACATCAAACCTCCCGATAGGAAATGTATAACTATCAATAGTACCAATGCCAAAGAGTATGGAAATAAGCAGGATGTTCTTTAAGTACAGAAAGATCAAAAAGCAAACCTTACCTTCTGATAGAATAGAAATCTTTTCAACCATGTAAGGCATTGTCGTAAACATTTCTAAAGTAAATATTCAATCTAATAGAGTCATCAAGATCATGTCTCCACCAGACAAGACTCCACCAAAGACAAGTAACTTGTCCAACACTGTATCTCAGATGACCTTACAAGCAGAGCTCACAGAACAACCATGTTTTAGAAGTGAACATAAGAATAAGTATCAACTCCAAAAATGGAGGAAACCAAAACTTCAGAGGAATACACATCAGACACTCTGAGCTTGCCAGATGTAAGTCCTCCAGCAAAGAGGAGCACACTTCCATGGAACCAATTCCCATGTGCAGGTAAAGACCTCAACACATATCAAAACTGGCATGATCCTTTTACCAGGAATCAGAACCTAAAAATTATCCAACGCAAAAGCAATCCATGCACTACCTGAAATCTATGAAAAGTGCACACCGTTAAAGTAGCAAAAAGGTCTGTGTTGGCCAACCTAGAGACCAAAAGTACCCTGAAGTGGAAATTCGGAGTATTAGCAAAAAAACAAGCATACACTCCATATACAAGGTCTCACATGCGGCAAAAATAACGTGTCTCTATTAGAAATACTACAAGTCAACAGTAATGCATACCTACATACCAAACTGCTTCGAAAGAAGCATCTGAAAAGGTAAACTTCCTAACTGGAAGGCACATCACCTCAAAAGGGCCTATAGCATTAAGCCCATTATCAGAGGAAAAAAGAAAAAGAATATACCTCAGGTGTCCTTATACCACTTACACTTTTACAGACACTATTGAAACAATAACATCTGCACCCCGCAGAAACACCAAACCGGTGTTAAAAAAAGAGGGACATGTCAATGCCCTAACAATTTAGGCCCTGTGAGAGAATAAACATCCAGTGTCATTTATATAACCCAAGTATAGGGTCAAATTAAAGAACATATAACAGAGAAAGAGTAGCTAAGACTCAGTATCGCTTCTCCTATCACAGAAGCGTCTCAATGCTGAATAGACCTAAGCCCAAAAAAGATGGACACCAACAATGGGCCTATCGACTTAAGTCGCCTGCACAGCCTCTGAAAATCTGAAGTACTTAATCATGCACGACGCCAGAGCACCACCGAACATGTCATGGCCCAGCCTACTGTATCAGTAGTACCCATACCACATCGGATTATCAGCTTAGCTGCTTTTGACCATATTTAGTCCAGATTTCAACATCAGAACGGAGGCTATCCGAAAGCGATGACAACATAGTCTGCAAGGTATCTCACAGAGTGTGGAAAGAATGTCCCATAACACAAGACGTGTTGATAGACCTTAACGCAGAACTAGCGGAAGCAAAGATCGGTTTGCCACATGCATCTGGACTCCGAGTCCCTATTTAATGGATTCTTAGGTGAAGAATCCATATCTTGAGAGGCTGTAGCGGCCTGAACTACTAGGCTACGCGTGGAAGGAGGTCTGAGGAGACAAACTGTATCTCCCGGAGCAAGCAGATGCCTGCGAGATATAGCGCGGTCCACCGAGACCTCTGAATCAGGCTTTGCCCAAGTACCTAACAATATGTCGAACAGGGCTGCATGGTTTGGAAGAACCGGCTTTTCCCCCCAACTGACCTCAGTAAAGGACATCAATTAGAGGGTCGGGTGACTTCTCCACCATAGGTGATGACCACTCCAACACTGCCGCCTCTCTCTTCAACATATTGGCAAAGGAGGAACTTGGCTCAGTAGCAAGACTAGGAGGGGAAAGTAACCCCGAGGCTGGAGAGGACTCTAGCCCACCACCAAGAGCAGATATCCAACTCTCCTCCACCTGAGGTGGAATAATCTCAGAAAAGGACTGAAAAATCCCAGGCCCCCTTTAATCACCTGTTACAAGGTGACCCTCCGAAGTCGCTCTCTGAGAAGGAAGTGAAAATGCCACATTCTCCCCAGCTTGCTCTACCGACTGCACCAGACGCCGATCGACATCTAGAACGCAACGCTTCAACGGCGATAGGAGACGCTTCAATCGGCGCCACCAACATCAATGTGGGAGTCAGCTGATTGATAACAGATGCCGAAGAAGGAGTCCCCGAAGGGCTGTGCACCGGCGCAACAGGAGTTGGTCAACACAACCGGTACAAACCAAATAGCCCCAACTGACACCAAGGACAAACCCACCAGCGTGGTTCCACTCACCTCCTTGGGACCTATGGGAGCTCCAGTGGAAGGTGGAGGACTAAAGATGAGAAGTAGAAAGTTATAATACTCCCTCATCTGTGCCACCAATGCCCTGGCTCCAGGAAAGATGGGGGAGACAAGAGGCAGAGTCACAAACGGCCTCCTCAACCGGCAAGCGGGTGGAGCAATGGGAGACTGAGGCTCTACGCAACGAAGTCAGAGAGTACCGCAACTTCAAACGCCTACGCTTAACCTCGGATGCTTCTCAAGTACGAGGTCCTGGAGAACAGCCCCTGTTCCTGGAACGGCCCCATGACCTCCGTTTTGGAAGATGAAGTCAGAGGCCGTGAATTTTCTGAGGTCCGCGCCAGCAACTTCATACAGCCTTCCTTGAGCACCTTCAGCATCAGACTCAGACTGAAAAATTTCAGATCCTGTCTGACACCTGGGGAAAATTCAAACGTTAAGGAATCTACAGCTAGATGTCCCTATCAGATAAGAGTGATCAAGCCTCCTTGGCAAATTATAGCTTTCTTGAAAAGCTCAGTTTCTTAAGTAAGATCCTTTCAAAAGTACTGCATCTTCAAATACTTAATTGGTTCTAGGAGATGGGGCTAGCTAATAGAGTTCAAAGTGAGTGACAAACATTTTGCTCAGCTCACCACACACCTTGTAGGATTCTGGTTTGACAAAACAAGAAATAAATAAGAATATATTGCGTTTTTTTCGATCTTGAAATAGTAATAGATTCTATGTCAGGACCGGAGGCGAGGATTAGGCTCTATCTTTCTTTAATTTCAATAGCAGCACTTCAAAGTTAAACAAAACCACTGTTCCCATGAACCACAGGGAACCTAATACAAAACAATAGAGAGTGTCCATGGGTAGACAGTCCAACATCCATGCACCAATCACAGGGCTCCTGGGGGTATGTAGTCCTCTATCCCTATCCATTCCTCCTCTTTCTTTAATGCTGGCAGCCTGAGATAAGTGTGGTTTCCCTTCTTACATTGGTTGTGGGGAATGTCATGTTCTCATGTAGTAACAGTTTTATGTTTCACTCGCGCTTCACGCGCGCTGTATGCTAATGTGATTTTGGGATCAGCTGGCTTTATTTAACGCGTTCATTTGCAGCGCGTTTTTTCCTGTCAGTTTCGGTCATGTTTCCGTTTTTCTTAGTCTTGCTGATTCTAATCTTATTCCCTTCAGCAGCTGTGCGAGGGAGCCGCTAATCAGGTTTTCCCTCGCTCGCTCGGCCGTGGGAGCGTTCTTCCTCTCTAACGGCCGGTTCTTTTGGTGCTCAGGCTCGCGGTGCTCCTCCTACCGCTAGAGGGCGCCTGGCGCGCGCCTCATCGGTGAAACGTCTGGCATTCTGCGCATTCCTCACACGCTTTTCAATGCCTGAGACGTTTCGCCGAGGAGCCTGCCCTGCCTTCTACACCCGTGTGGTCTGTTGTCCTGCCCTGAGGCAGTGTTTATTTCAATGCCCCCCCACCCCCTGAGCCTTTTTGAACGCTCGCTTTGCGAGTCTGTACCTGCCATTAGGCAGCAAGTATTTACCTGCATTAGGCAGCAAGTCTCTTGGCGATTCCAATCGCCTTGGGGGTGGGGTCTGTATCAGTTATACTTTACTAACGCTCTGCAGAGCCAGTATTGGGTCCCATATTGTTGGCAGGGTGCCCTAAGTTTTTAATTGCACCAGGGCTTGTTCCCTTCTAAAACGCGAGCATTGCCCGCACCGTATTCAGGCTGACACCCAGCCCCCCTACACTATAGAGGTTACCCTCTTTTGCCCCACTTACCTGCTTGACGCCCTTCATTATTCATGGAGTCTTACGACGAGGAGGCTTATCAGCAGGACGGTCAGTGGGAGGAGGATCCCCTAGCAGACCTACAATGGGAGGAGGACTATTATGACGCGGTGGACGATTCTGTCCACAGGGCGGTTGAGCAGGCCATGGGGCCCTTGGAGGATCGCCTTTCCCGTAAAATAGAGCAGGCGTTAGCCAGGGCGCAAAACCTCCCTCCGCCCTCCTCCGTTTCCGGTGGTACTCTTGTGGATACCCAGCCTCCCCCTGCCAAACGGCCTAAAGAGACTGGAGTGGATGTGGATGCCTTCGCTCGCCTTAAGCAGGCGTTCTTAGCGAGTAATCCCACACCGGCACCTCCTGCACCTTCGGGGGAGGTAGCAGACAATGCTGACGACGAGGCTGGCCCATCCCGTCCCTGGCGGCCGTCCCGTCCAGAACAGACTACCGAGGCGCAAAACCTTTGCGCCAACATGTTAGACCCTGATGATATTTTGCATCCCCGCTCCTCGGACTGGGCTCCCTCAGAAAAAGTCACCCAGTATGTCGCCAGCAGAATCCGTCGGCCGTTAGAGGCCACAGCCAGGAGCTGTCTTAGGGCGGAATGCCCCCGGCCTTCTCTGGAGGGCAAGGTTGCTGCTACACCTGAGATTGACCCCCACATGGAGACATTCCTGCAAAGGTTTGTCAAGGACCCCAAGCGGGGTATTGACAGGTCCTGGCGAGCTTGCCAGGATAAACTCCTTGATGTTCTTGGACCTGCCACAAAGATTCTTGATATGGCCGAAGAGGCCAAAGTATCAGGCTCTCTGATTTCTCCTGATACCCTCTCTGGTTGGGCTCAGCGCGTTGTGGTGTTCCTAGGGAACGCCAACTGCGCACTCTCTGCGGAGAGACGCCGAAGCTTGCTCATCAAGGTGGATCCCAAGCTTGGCGACCTCGCTGACTCTGAGGCAGGCTCCGTGGCCCAGGGAGGCCTTTTCAGAGAACCCTTTATTAAGGAATTGGGTAAATTTGTCAATACTTTCACCTCGCTAGATAGAGCCCATTCTAACATCAGGAAAGTTTTCCGCCCCCGTGTTTTACGGGGGGCCGGACGAGGCAGGGGCCTCTCGTCCGGCCGTCTTAATCAGGGCAGAGGGCAAGGCTCCGGTAATGGCAACTAACAAGATCAAGCCAGATTCGGAAACTTCTACCCGACCAGAGGTCGCAGAGGAAAAGGCAGAGGCGGTCGAGGCAGTGGAGCTTCCAACTCGTACGGTGAGTGTTCTCCCTTCTTCCCTTCTAAAAGTGGGGGGCCGTCTGGCGCATTTTTTCCAGGCCTGGACTTCTGTCACGGGGGACGCGTGGGTGCTGCAAACGGTCCCACATAGACTTCCATGGAGAACCTTTCCAGTCGGCTCCCCCTCGCCCCCTTTCTTTTTCGGCCGCCAACATGGCATTGGTCGACATAGAGGTCTCCGCCTTATTGGACAAGCACGCTATCGTCGAGGCGCGGCCTCACTCCAGAGGTTTCCTCAGCAATATTTTCTTGGTCGACAAAGCCGACGGGACTCAGCGTCCAGTTATCAATCTGCGGGAGTTCAACGAGTGGCTGGTTTACCGCCACTTCAAGATGGAGGGCATCCATCTCTTGCGCGATCTCCTCAGGCCCGGCGATTGGATGGCGCGTCTGGACCTCAAGGACGCTTACCTGGCGATTCCGATTTTTCCTCCGCACAGTAGGTTTTTGCAATTCCAGTGGCGGGACACGGTGTACGAGTTCACCACCCTCCCGTTCGGTCTGTCATCCGCCCCTTGGTGTTTCACCAAGGTTTTTCGGCACGCGATCGAACGTTTGAGGGCATCCGGCATGTGCATGATCGTCTACCTGGACGACATTTTGATTATGGCCCAATGTCCTCGGGTTTTGTCGGAACACCTTCAAATGGCGGTGAATCCCCTTCAGAGTTTAGGCTTCATTGTCAACGAAGCGAAATCCGTCCTGATTCCGGCCCAACAAGTGACGTTCCTTGGATTTGTAATCGACTCGGTGGCAGCCACCCTCAGCCTCGCAAAATGACCAAGATTCATCACGAGATCAGAAGATCCCTCGCACAGTCGCGCCTCTCCCTCCGCCAACTGGCCCGCATAGTCGGTCTTCTCTCAGCCTCCATCCAAGCGATTTTTCCGGGCCCATTGCACTACAGGGCTTTACAACGCCTGAAGGCGCGGCACCTTCGCAGGGGCCTCTCCTACCCCCGGAAAGTCCTCCTTTCGGCCGAAGCCAGAGAAGAATTGCAATGGTGGCTTGCCAATATGGAAGCCTGGAATGGGCGGGCGATCTTCGGTTCCGCGCCCGATATCATTATCGAATCCGATGCCAGCAGATCCGGATGGGGCGCACGATGTGGCGAGTTTGCTACAGGAGGTGTGTGGTCACCACAGGAACAGCGGCTTCACATCAACTGCCTAGAACTGTTGGCGGGATCTTTTGCGATCAAATGCTGGACCAAAGACTCGGTCCGTTCTTGCGTCCTCCTCAGGATGGACAACTTATCCACAGTGCGTTACATCAACCACCTGGGGGGAACCCGCTCTCGAGCACTATCCAACCCTGGCGGCGAATTTTGGGCAGTATTGCCTCGACCATCATGTTTCCGTCACGGCGGAATACCTTCCGGTCCACAGCAACCAAGTGGCGGATTTCCACTCACGGCATGTTCAGGACGTCAGCTTGTGGAAACTTCATCCGGGGGTGTTTGCGGACCTCCAGAGCATCTGGGGCCCGTTTTCGGTGGATCTGTTTGCATCCCGGTTGGATCACCAGCTGCCCCGGTTCTTCAGTTGGCAGCCGGATTCTCAATCCTCAATGTACCGGAATTCTTTCCTTGCAGGACTAAACCTTAGCCAAGGTTCTCGCTTACGCTGTCCTTTGCTTCCGCAGGCGATTCTGGCAAACAAGATTCATGAGGATCTGGGACTGGCTGGCCTGCAGCATCGAAAGAGGAGGAATGGATAGGGACAGAGGACTACATACCCCCAGGAGCCCTGTGATTGGTGCATGGATGTTGGACTGTCTACCCATGGACACTCTCTATTGTTTTGTATTAGGCTCCCTGTGGTTCATGGGAACAGTGGTTTTGTTTAACTTTGAAGTGCTGCTATTGAAATTAAAGAAAGATGGAGCATAATCCTCGCCTCCGAGTCCTTAATAGAATTGAAACTTTCCGTTACGTCAGCTAGGAAATTTTTCATTCTTTTGACTAAATTTAGCAATGACTAAAACATAATAAATGGGTAAATCTCCTCAGTTATTCTTAAGGGATTCAGATTTTACGTTCTAACTGAGTGGAAGTACCTACTGGCCGAGGTACGAGTATGACCAAACCGCTTCTCATGACTAACCCATAAAACATGGCTGTTCAACCACTTCTCTAATTTATAAGTGATTACATTTTTGGACAGGTTGATAATCGTTTACCAAAACAGAGTAGGGAACAGCCATCTGCCCTTTATGAGGATGACACTGCCATTTTAAATCACATAAATACTAGCCTCCAACACTCACTGAATATTATAGTAATGTATTGTGAAAATAAACTTAAAAATCAGTTGGATCAAGATTATAGTCTTTAGGAAGTCATCTCTTAATAGGCAGTTCTGGATTGAACAGGCCAGAAAATGCTGTTAACAGAACATTAGAGAATGATAAATTGCAATGCCCATATCCTCCCCCATTGGAGAACAAAGTCCTTTGAAAGGGGCTCAGCTTGGGGCCTACTGCAACACAACATCAGATTTGGGGGCTCTTGCTCCTGAAAAAACATAACAGACTTCATTGAAGGAGTGCTTTTGAGAGAAGTCTTCAGCTTCAGGAAATCTTTTGTATCCTGGTTTGACTTTGTAGTTTGAATTTTCCAAACGGTTATTATCCAGGCCACTGGAATTATGCAGCCTTTTCCGCATAAATATGAATTTAACACATTTACCATATAATTCAATATCTGCTGAATAATCTGCAGACTCTAATGGATAAAAAGTTACAAAAGAAATAGTTGACAGGTATAGTTGCGCAGTGGACAACCCTTTGAAAAAAATCGACTGCTCCCCTTTCAACTCTTTGTGCATTTCAGTGTTAAAGTGGTACTGAGGAGGCGAACCTTTAGCCAGAAAGTGTTAACCTTATAACAAAATGTGCAGCACTACGCCATACAATTAGCATGTTTTGTCGCAAAATGTAGCCATCCCTGCAGCATTAAGTTGGTCTCCCCTGCTGCATAGTTACAGTGGCCCTAGTTAGTATGCTGATTTATTAAACATTGCAAATGCAGATGGTGGTAGCATATTGGCACTGGTTTGCTTTGACACTGACCAAGAGTTGACAGGCTAGCAGATTTTTCAAGCCTCCTCTTTAGGTTTATGAAATTTGTAACGCACACAGCTAATCAGAGTGTCCTGGGGCGAACCTGGTAGGGGAGAGGTGGAAAGGGCTATATGAAGAGAAACGTCTTGAGTCTCTTCCTGAAGAGCATGGGGTCCTGAATGCTGCGGAGGTCCAAGGGAAGCCAATTCCAGGATGAGGCCGCCCTAAAAGCAAGAGAGCTCCCTCCACCTCTCTTAAGGTGAAATCGCGGGACGTGGGCACGAAGCTGCGTTGCTGAACGCAACTGTCTGGGAGGAACATAAAACCCGAAGTGTTTTTGCAAAAATGAAGGATCGTGTCCGTATAGAGCCGAGTGAGCCAGGACAAGGGATTAAACTTGACTCTTTCTGTCACAGGAAGCCAGTGGAGATCGCGCAAGTGTTGCCTCACGCTGGTCTTTATGGGAATATTAAGAAGAGTCCTGGCAGCAGCATTCTGGACTGCCTGTAGTCTGTTCAAGAGATAGCTCGGCAAGCCCACGTACAGGGCATTAGCATAATCAATGCGTGATGATATCAGAGTAGGGGTAACCGTTTCACTTGCTGACTTAGGGAGGAAAGGTAGAAACTTTGTAAGGGATTTTAGTGTACCGAAGCACTGACCTGTAAGCTTCTTGATCTGAGTAGAGAAGTTCAACTTCTCAGCGCACCATATCCCTAGGTTTTTGGTGGTTGAGAGAGGAAGCTTCCAAAAAGAAGAATCTCAATTTTTTCCTCGTTGCACTTTAACTTTGCAGAGGAGAACCATTGGAAGACGGCTGTAAGACAGGTTTTAGCTAGAGAGGTAGAGGAATCATTTTTCTTCCATGTGAAGAAGAGCTGGGTGTCATCTGCATAAGCGATGATCTTAGCTCCAGGCTCCTCAGCCATCTCTATCAGGGGAGTGACATATATATATTAAAAAGAAGGGGGCTCAGAGAGGACCCCTGAGGCACTCCCGTGGTCACAGTCATGGGTGGGAAGTGGGGGAGGGGGGTGGCAGCGGGGGGAGTCAGACTTGTTGTGATCTGCCCCCCAGAAAAGACTTCCACCATTTCCAGGCATACCCCAAAATTCCAATTTCCAGGAAACGGTCCAGAAGCAAGGAATGTGTCGAATGCCACTGAGAAGCCCAACAGAATCAGGGCCACCCTACCGCCAGAGTCCAAGGTTTCCCAAATGGCTTCAGCAGCTTCGAGAAGAGCCGTCTCTGTGCTGTACGTGGCTCTGAATCCCGATTGAGCTGGATGGAGCAGGCTGTGAAGCTCGACATAGTTGGTCAATTGTTTGTTAACCACTTTTTCACATACTTTCGCCACTCCAGGAAGAAGAGAAATAGGGCGATAGCTGGAAAGGATAGAGGGATCCAGAGTAGGATTTTTCAACAGTGGCACGATTTTGGCATGCACCGTGGCTTCTGAGAGGGACAGGTTGATTAGTCTATTAAACACGGGGTTGACCATCTCTGCGACCAAGGACAACAGTCTAGCCGGGCAAGGGTCTGTCGGTGAACCCAATTTAAGAGACTTGAGGACCATCAATGAGTCTAACAGAGCAATTGGTGTAAAAGCCACCAGAGTAGGTGATGGTTGCAAAGCTGGAGTCAACCCGTTAAGTGGTGTGTTCCCTACAGAGAGGCGATCTCTGATGTTGATGTTGAAATTAGCTTGGATCTTATAAACAAGCATTGGCATAGCCAATAGGTCTCGTCTTTGGGACCTTATAAATGTTTAGCCATGCAGCACATTATCATACTACCTAATGTTTCACTAAACTGTCTGATAATCATCAACTATCTTCTGTAGAAAGCCTGGAGGACCTGAAAAGTGGACCTAAAAAGTGTGCAGTACTAGTTTGTGAACTCCATTTCCCATAAGCCTCCGGGGGGTGTGCTATTTTACTAATATTTATTACCACGCACAATCTTGCTTCCATTGTCACTCGCAGGTTAGTGGAATAGATGGGAGTGACTACACTGCTCATCAATCATCATATAAACGTTCCTGTTGTCCATTGGGGTGAAATGGGGTGGTGATGTGGACGCTGCATGGAGAGCCAAGACGGCCCTCGGTACGGATATACTTAACAGAAATGTTAAAAAGCAGGAAGTTTTCAGCAACTACCAAAAGGTGCAGCTCAATAAAACAAGAAAAATTCATATTTTTTCACAAGATGTGTACACTAATATTATTTGTTATATAATAAAAAGTTTTGATATTAAATATCTATACATGTGTATCATAGACTCTGTTCTATCACTGTGTTTTAATGTTTTTGTCAATTATTGCCTTTTGGTAATTTTCCTTCCTTCCAGAGCACTCATTTGCATAGGTCACGTGTTCTAAACCAAATGGCTATCACTGTGTGGCGATCTGCGGACGGCTTCTCCTGAGCGTCCTTCTTCTGTGTTGATGCCTGGGGGTTCGGCTAACTGCTGCATGGCTGTGTTAGAGATTGAGAGTGGCGCTGCACAGGTGAATTACATGCGCAACTTAAATAATTCAAAAACACGTGAACTACTAAGCCCAAGAAACGCCATACCTTAGCCACCCAGCTGAAGAGTGGGGACTGGACATCCTAATGCAGCAGGCAGACCAGGCGAACTGCCCCCCCTGCTATCTTCCCCCTTGGAATCTTAGCGCCCGAAGTAAGCTTCCATTGAAGAGCTCTCACCGGGGTCGGGGGGAGGGGGGGTCGTTGGGGGGGGGGGGGGGGGGGTCCCTGCGTGCTGAGAATCACACGCTGCAGGGGACACAAACACTTATTCCTCTTCCACTTGAGCTCAGTAACCGGCTGGTGTCCCTGCTGACATGTCTGGCTCGTAAGCGGGGTTCCGGCGAGAAGTGAGTAAGTTCCTCCCTTCGACAACTGACCCCGCCTTCTCCAGTTTGTCAGTGCGAGCAGCGCTCAGAAACCAGGAAGTCGCAAAGGGGCTGGTTCTATACGACACAGCGATGGGAAACTCACTCTGGAGTTTTGGCGGCTTGTTAAACAAAAGCGCTGTCATGAAGGCAGTGTAACTCTTCGTGGTCGCACTTGGCTTCTAAAATGCGCTGAGTGGTTAACAGAAGCCAGTCAAAGACTATGGCAACTTAGGATGCATAGACGTGCCGCCCCAAGAAAAATTTACACCAAAACATTTTTAATTAAAAAAGCGTTTCCTGCCTGCAACTGGTTAAACAAATATTAAAAAAGTGATTCCTGCCTGCAACAGCAGATACTTTCAACGGCAGCCAGGAGAAAAGCATTTTGTACCGCCCGGTATTAGAAGACCGCGAGTGGTGCATGCGTACTGCAAAGAATGTAAGGAATGCAACTGCGACAATGCGCGTCGCTGCTCGCTCGAGACCCAAAGGCCATGGGAGGGAACATTTCAACAAAAGGTGGGACAAACACAGGCGTTCTGCCATTTGTGTGCTTTCTTCTTTGAAAGACACACGCTATGGCCAATGAAATCTGTGGGAGTTAACCAAATCCCACGGAGAAGTCTGTGGGAAGTTTGGAGTGCTTACAAGAAGCCTCCCCATAGAGTAGCGCATGCGCGCTGCGCTAGGCTCGAACTAAAAAAGAAACTGGAGAGTTCTAAACACCATGCAACCAATGTGGGATGAGTAACAGCTTCCACTCTTGTGAATAAAAACAACGGTTAGTCTAACAAGCCCGGTGTTTAAAAGATATTGAATAACTCAGATCAGTGGAAGGGTCAACTTTGACCTACATGAATGTCTTATAATTCATCATAGTCGAACATTACTATTAGGATTGGATCAACTGCTGTTTTTACCAGTCGGTGTGCACTGTTAAGATTACTCAGGAGGGGGTCTCAGTTTGACTAATTTTTCCAGAACCGCGCGAGAAAAAAGGTATTATTGGTTGACTTTTATTGCATTGTCTAAGGATGCAATTTCTGAGGCTTTCTAATATTTCTGGTGTTTATGAAGAGCCAGACACTAAACTTAAAAATGTATAAATATAACAAGAAAACAGGTCTTTCTTATCAGTATTTCTTAGTTTATGTTAAGTCCGTTGTTATGCTTTTAATATTGAAACCAAATAAAACTATACATAAAGTGAAACAACATTTCTTGTAAAGTCTCACACTCCATACACAAAGCGTATGCAGACTCCGAATCCCTGGCTACTCCTAGAAATCAATAAGACAAACAGAGAATAGACTAACAGATAGCCCTGCAATTAAAAGAGTAGTGAAGAGAGAATAGAAGCAGCAAAACAGAAAAAACAGCCATTTGAGAAAACAGCCACTTCAGAAAACAGATTACTAGAAAACAGACATTTGTAGCGTGCACAGGTATAGTTCAAAACACAAGCAAGGAAACACCAGAAGGGGTCAAACTAAAGGCTATGCAGAGGAGACAATCTACGACCAACTGTGAGAGCCCACAACAGTGGCCTGCATACATTTATGGTGGAAGACTAATACATAAGGAGACACAATAAAGTAACATTATAACACTGCAATATAGGATATATAATGCACTCTCTATTCCGCCAGAAAAAGGTAACAATGGAATCACTCAATCAATAAAATGGCTGCTGACAGAAATAAAGGTTGTACTAATGGAAAAAAATCACAACTACTTCTTGTTACAGGATTCTCAATCCATGGTATTTACTCTCTTCTGTACACAGACAGAACACCAACACAATACCTAGAGGCGCAATCAGAGATTAACCCAATAGCGAACAAAGCAACAAAATAATCCAATTTGTCACAGAGGCAATTCAAAAAGGCTACAGTGACAGCTTAAGAGAGGATTTCGTTACGAATAACACACACGCTCTAGACAGAAGATATATTTGTCTCAATTAAAGTATTATAAAAAGCATCTCAAGAAGATTTAAGAAAAACCTAAACATTAGCTAAAGCCGTCATAACTATGATGTGGTTAATTCTTGCCCTGACACAAAAAACAAAGGCAAACTGGAAATCACTAACTCAGTTGTACTGTGGAAGCTATGGAATAAATATATACAGCTAGGGGAAAAACAGGCAAAGTACTAGGGATGTAATTAGCATGTTTATGTACTGATAGGTTTCCGATGGCAAATCTTTTACACAGAAACACTGTGAATTGCCTATTTCTAGCAAAAGTTCCTTTCTGTCTCGATTCAGTCTGTGTCTGTATGGACGTACTACATCTGTTCAATGCTGACAGCTGTAGGTTGCAAGCAATTCACACTGCCCGTCATATCAGTCAGTACTATACCAACCAGCTAGAATGGCTTTTAGGTAGGTCCTAATGGAGTGGAGTTCTATATGCCAGTATGTATGAGGCGTTTTCCCGCTGTACAAGACTGATTCATTCTCTTCCAAAACCATGACTGAAGTGACATGTTTTCTTGTTTCACTTGAAAATGCAAAATAACATTGTTTAATAAAAAAAAAAAGAATGACTTTAAGGTCTGTTCGACAGCACGGTACCTTTCAACCTGTTGCTTTCTTTGGCCAGCCTCTCAATCACGTTTTGGCTCAGCAGAGTGGAGTATTCTTCTCCCCGATATTCCAATTGAGTGTATACTTCTGTGCCCACTCGAGGTCTTGTACTGCACTGCACAAGGACCTAATTTACAACTATAACCCTCCTTCAATTCCTACTGGCTTTATTGGGCTTATGCTGCACGCATTAACCCAGACCTACCAGCTTAGCAAATGCTAGTTACAGTAGGGTTTAACTCCTCTAATGTCTTGCATTGTAATGTAATGCATGTCATTTTCTTTCACTCTGAATGTCAAATCAAGTAGCTTGCCTTTGTATATCAATTTTTGCATCAGCAATCAAACTATCCATACAAAGAATTACATTTTTACCTATGTTTCCACCTTGGTGATCTGGATCGTGATCTGGATCGGGAATGGGAAAGGGTTAGTGACCGTGACCTGGACCGGGACCGGGACCTTGGTCGTGACCTGGATCGTGACCGGGACCTTGTCCTGGATCTGGATCTAGACCTGGTCCTGGATCGTGATCGTGATCTGGACATTTTTCAGCACATGAGCCAGGATCCACAGTTCTGATGGTGTAAGGAAATAAAAAAACTAGATATTAATTGCCATACAGATATTGCAATATTACATACAGCTCGATCACTTACTTCGATTAACTGATGAAGTAATTAACGTAAGTCTTTGTTACATCAGAAGCAAGAGCAACACACTTATGCAGGAGCTATTGGCCTTGCCAATGTGTTGCTGTTCAGCATGGCTAAAAGTTAGTGGTTAAGAGTGGCGCGGCGGGGCGCAGAGCGGTGAGCAGGGGCGCAGAGAGGCAAGGCGCAGAGCAGCACGGTGGGGCGCAGAGCAGCAAGGAGAGGAATGGTTATACGGTTCCTGTGAATTTAGTAGGACTGTGAATTAGGACAACAAAACTTCACAATAAACAGACCATGTATACCAATATCTTCAGTAAATGTTGGCAACACTTCTAAACCCCTAACCTTTCAGAGTTCTAGATGTTACTGGCAACCTCGAACATAGCCACTCTGATTGCCAAGGAATTTGTGGAAACAGATCTAACCCTTTCATTTGTCACTTTTGCATGCCAAAGGTGTAACAAATAAAATAAATAATGCATTTTCAAATGTTCATTGAAAAGCTCTAATCCTTGTAAATAACATGTGAACTGCAATATGAGGCAGATGAAACACGGGGGCGTGGCCTGCAGCAGCATGGCAGATGCGTTTTAAGAGCGCTCGGTCGTCTACCCCTGTAATCCGGTAAATTTCTCCTGCATCACAATTATCCTTTGCTATTGGATTGTACCTCATGCCCCAGTGATGCCCATTGGGGCCAACAGAGGACGAAAAGGGACACGGCTGAGAGTCTGCAGCTGAATCTAGCGGAGTGTGGTGAGTGGCCGGGAGGCCGCAGCTGCGATCGATCGGGAGTGGAGTCTTCGACTGGGCTCTGGATGCTTGATCTGCCCTGTGTTGTGCCCCCACTGGCCAGTGGAGTGGGAGGGTGGAAAATGGATTAACCCCGGAGGCGCCGGGAGGGGTGAGCGGCACTCACGCTGGCTGCGGTTGGACTGGGTCCGGTCTGGTGAAAGACATGACGAGGAAGAACCAGCGCCAGCAGAGACAAGCCTCCTATGGGCCTCGACCGATCGGGAGCCATGCCTGCGACTGGGCTCTGGATGCTTGATCTGCCCTGTGTTGTGCCCCCACTGGCCGGTAGAATGGGACGGTGGACAGTGGATTAACCCCTGAGGCGCTGGGAACAGTGAAGTGGCTGCGGTTGGGCTGGGTCCAATCTGGTGGTAGACATGGCGAGGAAGAACCAGCGGACCCGTCAGAGGCAGAACCAGTGGAGACAAGTCCCCTATTGACCTCGATTGCTGGCAATTGCAGTGCACCTCTGTTTTATTGTGGAACAGGCAGGGGACTCCCTTGGGAGGCTCTGAACTGCCTTGTGAAGGGAACAGTCTACGCGGCAGACCGGATGAGCCATCTCCCTTTGCTGCACCTCGCCCTAAGGGCATTGTAGATTGGCACGGCCCCAGCATTTAGGATCCAGCGGGTCTGGGGCCCGACTCCGCAGAGTGCAGCACGGACAGAACATCGGGAATCGTGCCGGGAGCGCCCATTACGCACCAGATCGGCAGAATGAGGCCCTAGTGGGTATTGGCCTTGCAGCGTGACTGGGAGACACACGTTGTGGAAGCCCTACTTGGAAGAAGGCATGGAATTTGTTATGATTATGCCACGGCTGCCAGAACATTTCATCTCTATGTGTGGTGCCTCTATTTGATGATCTAGAACGGAAAACAAGAAAGTTGATCCCCGGGGTGCTGCAAGCAGTGAAGTATGCGGCCCACGAGGCTCCAGTGGAATGTATATGCCTTGGTTGTGACCGAGTTGGGAACAGTGGGGCCCCTGGAACTGAGGAAGGCCCGGTGAGAGTGAGCCAGTGGACAGAGTAGTGGACAGTAGTGCCAAGATGCTATGATCCACGGGGGCCCTAGTTGCGGAGGAGACAGCACACTCTGGATCGGGGAGACAATGTGATGCCCTGGTGCCCCAGTGACTGAGGGATTTGGCGAGAAGACTCCTGACTGCATCTGTAGAGGTGAGCAGCGGGGACACAGCGAGAACTCTGTGGCGTAGCTTGGGGGGTGGCGGTGGACCGAAAAGCACATTAGGGGCCCTCTTGCACCGGATTTTGGACGGCACCGGAGACGAGTGAAGGCCCAAGAACAGTGGCAGATGGGTCATACTACAGCAGTGGCCTCCCGCAGGGCGACAGGACTGAGCACGTGGTTGCATTGCTGCCAGATGTGACGGCGAACTGCGAGTGGGCGACACTGCAACAGTGGAGCTAGCACTGGATTGCGCCTTTACGCAGTATAAATTTTGAGTTGTCCCACATACCTGGTGAGAAGAACTGCCTTGACACCTTGGTTGGCTGGAGTCTCTGGTGTGGTAGCAGACGAGACTGGTCGGGGTTAGGAGAAAGGGACGCACCAGGGGCACCGGATCGAGGGCCTCCTCGCAGACTTCGGGTGCCGGGGACGCTGACCTTCCGCAGCAGGTGGTGAGGCAGACAAATCATGAAGACCACCTGGAAGCTATCCTGCAGGCCATTGAGCGCTCTCGGACATCCATGGAGGCTAAATTGGACAAAGTAGCGCTGGACCTTACCCTGCTTCATGCGGACCACAGAACAGGCGGTAGCTGAGTTGAAACCTGAAATGGAATTTCAAGAGAAACAACTGAATGCACATGAAGCTCAGATCCGTTATCTGGAGGAGCGCATGGAGGATGGGGAGGGCCGCTCCCGGAGGAACAACGTCCAGTTGATTGGGCTGCCGGAGGGTGCAGAGGAACAGGACGTGATCACCTTCCTAGAGCGTTGGCTGAAAACCATCTTATCAAACAGGGAATTCTTACCGTTCTTCACCATAGAGTGGGCACATCGAGATCCGAGTAGGAAGCTAGCCCCGGGGGCCAGAGCACGTCCGCTCATTTTCAAACTACTACACTTCAGGGAGCGGGACGTGATCCTTCGAGAGACGAGGAAGCTGGAGGACATCCAATATGAAAACGCTAAGGTGCTGTTCTTTTGGGACTATACAATGAAGATTCAACGTCAGCAGGAGTCCTTCAGGACGGTCAAAGGTCAGCTTCGGCAGCTTAATCTCTCCTTATCGCTGCTGTCCCTGGCTCGGCTTAATGTCATCTCTGATGGAAACTCCAGGTTCTTCGACACTCCTCAGGATGCTTGGGACTGGCTGGAGAAGTCATGTCAGTATTCAGGTCACAGGCCCAGTGGCACTGCTGTGACATGGCCTGAGGAGGCAGGTGTTAGGGGAACTCGGCGACGACAGACTGGAAGGAGATTCCTAGGGTCAGCGGTGATGCCTGGCCCAGATTAGATTTGCAAAGGACAGCAAGAGGTGGTTTGCATTGCGGAACAGATGGCAGACACAGCACGACTGGAGGACAAAGCGGACACTTCCTTTACACTCATCGGGGAATGGGGGCTCCTTGATCGTGGATTCTTCCAACAAGGTTTCCATGAGAATAAATGAAACGGGTCCGCACTGGACATAAATTCAAGGTAAATGTTAATTGAATTACTGTAGATATTCGTACTATCAGTATTACTTGTTTAGATTCAGCTTCAGATGGAGCCGGGTAGGCTTGTTGAGGTTACCTCTGCGCCCTGTTATTTATCAAGATTGTGGTGGGGGAGGGTGCCATCCTTTGCTGTCTCTTTCTCTCAGCTGTGACATGGGTCACGTGATTCTTACATGGAATGTCCAAGGTCTTCGCACGCCTTCCCGTAGGTACGCAGTGTACTCCTACCTCAAACGACATAATGTAGACTTAGCACTTTTGCAGGAGACACACAAACGCAGAAGTTGCTAGGTTGCAGCGCAGGTGGAGGGGTAAAATTTATGCAACTGACTACTCCCTGTTTGCTAGGGAAGCCCTCATCTGGGTACGCCCTGGGACACCTTTCACCATGGATGAGGTCCATATTGATAGAGAAGGCGGGTATGACCTCGTAAAAGGTAGACTGGATGGACGCCATAAATTGCTGGGAAATGTGCTTGCACTGAATGTGGAGGAGGGGCATTTTTATAATCAGCTGTCCCCTACTCTGGGGAGATGGTGTGAGATCCAGTGGTTACTGGGTGGGGACTTTAACAGTGTTTTAGATGTAGGGACTGACTGGTCTTTTCCTCCGCTTCGGTGCACAACCGCCACGACTAATTCCGCTGTGCTGAACAGCTGTAATAGGATACAATGGTTCTGTCAGGGAGAACCCAATTGCTTTGAAAAGGACAGAGAGAGCTGCTTAATACCTATTGACTGAGTATAACCAGTATAGCATTAACAAAGGTTACTTAATGAAACGTATTACAAAACCGTTGGAACGCATATCTAATGACTTAAAGACACAGATTAAAGCAAAACACCTACTAATAAATGCTTGCAAAAAGGCACTTCTTTTTATATCAATTAAATGCATAAGTTTAATATATACAGAAAAGCGGAGGGCTGTCAATACAAGAATTACTGATAAAGTGATACGTGATAAGGTGACATTAAGTGCTCTGCGATATTGATGCAGTGAATATATACACTAACAATATTTACAGTAATTTACACAGGGGATTCGAATGCGGTCAGAATGAGAGTAAACAATAGCTCTGGTGAACAGCGGGTTTAGCTTATTGATTTGACAACCAGAGATTTGATTGATCTAAACCATCTGTATTCGTCGACGTTTCGACCCTGACGGAGCATTATTGGACTGTCACGGCGGGTCTTCTTCAGGACAGGAGGGGGTGTGGACAGCCTAAAAAATGAGCGGAGGAGAATTCATAATTGTGTTCCAACGTAAGAGGCAAGATAGCTAGGTAGCTAAGTCCGTCCCTGGTACTTGAATAGTGGGCTGTCAGCTTCACTCAAGACTCATCCGTCAATTGTGTGTCTTTTGCTTTCTCGCCCTAAGTGCGTCAGGTATGCCCAGACGTGGGTCCTGGGCTCATTGTGCCACTGGAATCAACCTATCCTGGCTTAAGAGGAGTGCAACCCCGAAACCGGTCCTAGGATGCTTGTTTCCGGTCCAGGGAGGACGTGGCTTGGCAGTTCGGGCTGGACTGTTCCCATGAGGCACAGGGTCAAGACTGATTTGCATATGGCCAGGTCTTAACTGGGGTGGCATGGCGAGAAAAAGAATGATGGATTTAACCCAGATCTCTTGACTGGGGGTGAATGTTTTGATTTGTTCTGCATTCCGTCCATCAATTGTGTGTCTTTTGCTCACTCAAGACTGTAGCTGAGTGTTTCACTAACCAAAACCGGCAATTTTAAACATTTAGACACGCACTTCGAGTTGCCTAAATTCCATAGAAATTGCTCTCCCTGCCGTCAGCTATCATTCATCAAGCGCATTTGCCATTTTTTATCACGCTAGATCAACAATTGACTTTCACTGCTCTCCTGTTAATCCGCAAATGTAGTTTGTTTCCGATGGCGCTTGCAGTTTTTCGATCCACTGGGTGAGCCACAGTTAAACGCATGAGGACTACAATTGAACAACACTGCGCCTCTGTTATTTTTCATTACGTAATGATCAACCCTGGAATAACACACAAGGCTCATTGTGCGTTATCATTTCCCCATAACATAGCTTGCCTGAATACCCAAGCGCCACTATACCTTCATTTATCAGCTCATAAGTGATGTCTTGAAACATTCTGCAAATAGAGAAGGTTTTAACCAACCGATTCCTTCCTATTTGATTTATCAGCACTGCTTTATAAACAAAGTGCGCTCTGGAATGGTTTTCGATATGAGAAAGTCTTTGAACCGCACTGTGCCTTCCTATAGCACTTTTGCATGCCCAGGCTCTCATGTAAACGGTGACAAGTGCACAATTAAAGTGCTCTACCGTCAATAGGCGCCTATCACAGTAATTATTCATAGACAAAGGGAATGTTACCTGCATTGCACTTTCCCACAGGACTGTTGCCTGGCCCCACGTTGGACCGCATTTATTGTGTGTCCTCCACGTTTTGGAAAGAAATTACCACATCGTGTTAGGTAAGCCTTAATTTGGGTCTTTCAAGAGTGCCTATTGGCTGCCTCAATTTCACGGTTGTCGCCTAGTTAGGACTCAATGTTATCTCTCCTCAGGGTTTTCACTCAATGAAGCCATCTCCACTTCCCTGATCTTATGTGACTTACGCAGGTAAGCTCGTCATCCATGCACTATGTCTCTGTGCGCCCCTTTGGAGTAGTACTAGAGCTCATTTCTTCTTTTTAATCTCATTTTAGATCCCTTGCCATTTTCCAACCGGGAAGAAACGGCTCAGCTAATCACCCCACTCTCTGGGTGAGTAACAGGACCCCTTAGCTACCTAGCTATTTTGCCTCTTACATTGGAACACAATTGTGAATTCTCCTCCGTTCATTTTTTAGGTTGTCCACATCCCCTCCTGTCCTGAAGAAGACCCGCCATGGCAGTCCAATAATGCTCCGTCAGGGTCGAAACGTCGACTAATACAGATGGTTCAGATCAATCAAATCTCTGGTTGACAAATCAATAAGCTAAATCCGCTGTTCACCAGAGCTATTGTTTACTCTCATTCTGACCGCATTCTATTCCCCTGTGTAAATTACTGTAAATATTGTCACCGTGTATATATACACTGCACCAATATCACAGAGCACTCAATGCCACCTTATCACGTATCACTATCAGTAATTCTTGTATTGACAGCCCTCCGATTTTCTGTATATATTGAACTTGTGCATTTAATTGATTTAAAAAGAAGAGCCTTTTTGCAAGCATTTATTTGTAGGTGTTTTGCTTTGATCTGTGTCCTTAAGTCATTAGATATGCATTCCAACGTTTTTGTAATATGTTTAATGAACTAACCTTTGTTAATGCCATACTTGTTATACTCAGTCAATAGGTATTAAGCAGCTCTCTCTGTCCTTTTCAAAGCAATTGGGTTCTACCCGACAGAACCATTGTAGCCTATTATATATATACCCAGGCTCTGAGGGACACAGGGTCGTCCCATTGTTACAATACTGTGCTGAACAGCTGGGCACAGGGTTGGGGACTGGTTGATGTTTGGAGACATCCGGGAGAGATGGTGTATTCATTTCTTTCATTACCTCATAACCTACATGTCCGTCTGAATAGATTCTTTGGGTCCCCCTCCCTCCTTCCATATGTCTTGGGGTCAGAATACTGGGGGCGCACGCATTCAGATCACAATCCTCACACTTTTGTGCTGGCCTGGGAGGGTGGGATCCCGGGGATCCCTACATGGAGGCTGCAGCCGGAGATGCTGGAGGACTCTGTCTTCCGGGTGACGTTAGGAGATGCTATTGGAGAGTACTTTGCGATCAATACAGGCACCGCCTCCTCTTCGTTGATGGAATGGGAGGCCATGAAGGTCACCATGAGAGGGAAGTGCTTAGGACTGGGTTGCGGCAGCAGGTGACATCGGAGTTGTTAGACATAGAGAGATGTCTGTTGCCATTGGCGTCTAGGGCGGTAGTCGATGCTGGGGCATTGGCTTCCTTGGAAGAGGCGTGCAAGAAACATCCGGTGCTGCTTGATCAGCAGCGCTGCCTTAATTTTGCAGCACACTCCACGTCAGTGCATGCCAGGGCGGATCGATCAGGCCTCTTCTCGCCTGGCTAATCAGGCAGGAGCAGTCGGGCCGATTCCGGCTCTCCGATCTTCAGATGGGAGACGTAGGCATATGCAGTTGGAAATACATAAAGAGCTGACTGCACACTTTAAGCGGCTCTACAAGTCTAGTCGACGGACCCCGGAGCGGCGATGAAGGAGTTCTTAGATGGGCTCACATTTCCGGTCCTGTCGCCGGATGGAGCTAGATGCCCTGATCATGTTGGAGGAGGTCAGGGGTATGATGAGGGCTCTACCTTCGGGGAAGGTTCCTGGCCCAGACAGTCTCCCCCATGAATTTTAAAAGTCGTACACGGACCCTCTGAGCCCACACCTGCTTAAAGAATACACCGAGGCGCTGGAGATTTTAGCCCACCCATCCTCAATGACAGAGGCTACGTTGATCACGCTTCCCAAACCGGGTGGGACCCCACTTCCATGGGGACATACCGCCCCTTGGCGCTTCTGAACGGGGGGACTATAAGATCTTAGCGGGCATCCTGGCAGCTCGGTTAGCACCGCTAATCCCGCAATTGGTTCACCAAGACCAAAATGGATTTGTGCCAGCCTGGAACACATCACTTAATATACGGCGGCTGTTCCGAGTGATGCGTTGCTCTGTGGAGGATTGGCTGATGGCCGGTTGTGTTGTGCTGGACTTGGAACGGGCTTATGACACGGTTGAGTAGTCTTTTATGTTCACGGTACTCCATCGCTTTGGATTTGGACCGTACATTTTGAGTGTTATCTATTTACTATACGAGGCTACTGGGGTCTGGGTGAGGTTGGGGACTCTCTTTTCTGATCCTATATTGATAGAACGCGGAACTCGCCAGGGGTGTCCCCTTTCCCCCTAGATCTTTGTTCTAGTAGTCGAGCCACTTGCAATAGCACTGCGAAACTCGGCACTGGACTGGGGGATACGTCTTGGAGATGGCAAACAAGCGATTTCGTTTTAGGCGGATGACATACTGCTGTATGTTAAAGATATACTAGAGATCCCACGGGTCATCTCGGATACGTTGAAGACATTTGCGTCTGTCAGGACTGGGAGTGAACTGAGATAAATCCTGTTTATACCCATTTCATCCTGGTGCTGATAATCTAAGCTGGGAAGTGGACGAGACAGTAGTACACTGGCAACCGGCGGCGTTCTGATATTTAGGAATCCGCATTTACCACAATGATAGGGATCTTATGGATGGTAACATTACTAGGGCAGTTACAGCAATTAAGTCTCAGATAGAGTTTTGGAAGACACTTAACTTGTTGGTTATAGGCAGGGTGGAATTTAATTTAAATGGTCATGCTGCCATGTTTCCTTTATTATTTCTCTAACCTACCGCTTTACTTACCTGTGTCCTTTTTTCGCTCTCTGGAAAGGATGTAAGGGACTTCATCTGGAATAACTCACGGTGCTGAGTGACGTTAGTGAAGCTGTATCTTCCTCGATCAAGGGGTGGGTTGGCTCTCCCCAACCTAGAACATTATTTATTGGCATCTCAAATTCTGTGGGTGGCAAAATGGGTGGAGGGTTTGCATTTAGCAGACTCTGCGGAGCGTGACCCCCGGTACTCTCAGGACAGGATCCGCTCCATATTCCATCCTTGTAATAAATCAAATGAACCGCTTCCTTTACTAATTCAGACTGCGCGGAAATGTTTCCGCAGGGCGCTGTGTCTTTTTAAACCTGTTATACCGTACGCACCTGTTGTGCCCATATTGGGTATGCCAACAGTACAGGGACGGGCACAGGGCGTGGATCTTACCGACTGGATGGAAGCTGGTATTAATACACTAGGAGATCTGTACGGAGAGGGCACATTACGGCCGTTCCTCATTATCACGGATTTCTGACTCATGCCTCCTGGGTGGCTGACATGCGGCACTAATGGGGGGACATTGCGCAGGAGCCTCTAACCCATTTTCTCCTGCAATATGTGCACGTGATGGGCACGGGACGCCACCTGGTGAAGTGGTTTGCGGATTCGATCAGGGAGCATACTCTGGTAGACTTAACGCAGTTGCGAGTTAAATGGGAGGCAGATCGGGGGAGGCCATATTCGGAGAAGGAATGGTCGATGGTACTAGAGAATCCCAGACAGATCCCCAAGAACGCTCGTTTCAGACCGATTCAGTTTTACATTGTCCATAGGGCCTATCTCTCTCCAGACATAATCAACAGATATTTTAATAGGCAAGATGCGGTGTCTCCACGCTGCAGGCTGGTAGATGCCAACCTACTACATACACTCTGGTCCTGCCTTGATCTGTGTACATACTGGAAGGGGATACTTTGGGCACTGGCCAATAGCACAGACAGGGAGGTGCTGCGTACCTGGGAGGCTTGCATCACTGGAGTGTTTCCAAGAAACAAAAACCATAAAGCGTCCACTAGATTTCTGCATTTGGGTTTCATTGTGGCTAAACGCCTAATTACACGCAGGTGGAGGGCGGAGGAGCCCCCGCCCTTGAAGGCTTGGTTTTTATCCATGCTGAATTGGGCGAAGGCAGAGACGGTGTCCTTAGTACGGGAGGATACTTTGGGACTGTGTACATTCCCCATTGCTGCGGCGTGGAATGCAATGTACGCTGCAGGGGCTTTTGACTCCAGATGACCCTTTGGATGTTCCTACTCCGGACTAATAATGTATCACGCATTCGTAGACTCTAACCCGAGCTGTGATATGATTTGCGGATAGCACCCGTTGTACCCCACATTGTAAAGCAATTCTCTTTAAAGTCAGGGCAAGCACCCCTAGGATAGTTGACAGGGTTCAGTCTCATACCGCTTGGGATCTGTGAATTCCTTCCAGCCTTGATGTGGCTCCCGTTTCCATTCCTATCCTCCTTTCCCGTTAGTGTTCTTACGTTCGGTGTATTTCATAAGATGGTTTGATCATATATTTACAGACTGATGTTATAAGGCGTAGTGAAGCCATTGGAGCCATATACAAGTAGTTGAAATGTGATTATATAGTTGAATTCTATCGTATCACAACAAGATTAAAAAGTGCTGTTGATGCAGGGAGGGGGTACTGTGATTGCTGGGGTGTGCCATCTGTTGCACCTACTGATACTGACATAACCATGCTATTGAGCGGCAGATTTGTAAGTTGGTTCTTGGCTACCTATCTACTGGTGCTGTCGGACAATTTTTATGAAGGAATATTGCATCTGTTCTTGCTTTATACATAAAACTTTAATACACAGACGAAACAAAAAAATGAGAGATGAAACAACATTGGTATGAGCATTATGAGAATGGTAACAAACACTAACAATTCAACCATTTTAATTGTTACAACGGTCACTCTATCTACCACTAATTCCTTCATATTAAAGAAAGCATGTCAGGAGTACAAATCTACCCGACTTAGTGGAATGATCAAACCCCATACTAAGGTATAGTGTCTCAAGAGAGCAGAAGTGCAGAGGGCGGGGCGCCGGGGGCAGAGAGCAGGGGCGCCGGGGGCAGAGAGCAGGGGCGCCGGGGGCAGAGAGCAGGGGCGCCGGGGGCAGAGAGCAGGGGCGCCGGGGGCAGAGAGCAGGGGCGCCGGGGGCAGAGAGCAAGGGCGCAGAGGGCAGAGAGCAAGGGCGCAGAGGGCAGAGAGCAAGGGCGCAGAGGGCAGAGCAAGGGCGCAGAGGGCAAAGCAAGGGCGCAGAGGGCAGAGCAAGGGCGCAGAGGGCAGAGCAAGGGCGCAGAGGGCAGAGCAAGGGCGCAGAGGGCAGAGCAAGGGCGCAGAGGGCAGAGCAAGGGCGCAGAGGGCAGAGCAAGGGCACAGAGGGCAGAGCAAGGGCACAGAGTGTCTGGGCTTAGAGTTAAGTGGCACAGAGTTTATGGTGTGGTAGCGCACTGCCATTACAGACAACACATTTTCAATTGAAATTATCATTACATTTACATAGACATACAGGTTTACTGCTAAAACTATACAGGGCACAAATGATAATGTGTGGAAATCAGCATCACAGAGTATTGATTTGTTGTAATCATATCAAAATATGTTTTCACCACCCTTCAGAATAATAACCAATATAAACAAGCACGTGGACAGAGCATTGTTCCTCACAGGCATGGGAGATTGATGAATCAGTCGAGCAGAAAGACTGAAGGCAGGAAACCTTTTCAAAGAAATACAGCACATTTACTGCTTCCTAAACCAGCATACAAGGGAAATAACTGAAACACATGTACTATCATTGATGACTCACAAAAAAGAAAAGAAGCGTTGACAAAGCCAATAGGTTTCACCTATACGAAATACTGTGCAACATGGTTTAAAGGGGAAACAAACATGCCGGTGCCGGCATTGACCAGGTCATAGCGCTATTATTTCCTTTACTTTTAGCCCTTATTCTTCGAAGATAAATGGTATCCTCTCCACCGAGTTGGGAAAAATGATGTTGCCGAGTGTCTCTACCACCCTTGTGCCCTGATCCCTCGCTGCATACTGCACCGATGATAGTTAGACCTGTTTTTGTAGAATGTGTTTAGTTCATAAAAATTGTACCACAGGATAACGATATTTGTCATCTTGTAAATGCTTTATATCCAATAAATAACTTGAAATCAATTTTTTGGGAGGTAAACCATTACGGAGAATGAAGACCCGGAAGCGTGCTAATGGTTAAGTGGTTATAATCCTCTGGAATCGCAGGGCCTGGGGCTCAGGCTCTGGATCAATTAGTGTGACGTTAATCCACTAGTAGTAATGACATGAACCTGCCACAGATTTCTTGGCTGATTGCCCAGTGACATTAACCTGCAGTAAGCACAGATGTGCTGCCCTGCAACCTGGAAGCAGCAGGGCACGCTTTGAGGTCAGCCACGATATCTGGGGGAGCTTAGGAGCCATTCACAATCATAAGGCGTTCTGACACGGCTGAGTGCGAAAGAAATCCAATGTAGACTAAACACCTGCACGGAGAAATCCTCACTAATTTAAGTTAATTTGTTTTTATATTTCTTCATTCCTACGCCTGATTCTATTCTTTCCCCATTGCATAAGGCAGGCTCGAAGTCTTGCCAGTACCAATCTGTAGAGCTGGAGGAAAGGCTTGTTCGGTCAAAGGGTCGCTGTTTTATCTAAGACTTAACATTCACACTGCGACTACGTATGTTTTGTCTACGCTGCTAAAGTGCTGTATTGGGAGATATAAAACATACACAGCCCTTCGGCTATAGAGATTTTCACGCACACAACCCATGTTTCGAGGGAATGGGTGTTCTAGTCTGTTGAACAATGTTTGTAGGTTGTAATGTTGGTAAATTCATTAAACATAGGGGTGGAAGAAGTGAGCCAGTTAAAGCAAAGACAGCAGGCTTAGGTGGACGGACTGCAGACACATGCATTCCTAGAGAATGCATTTGTAAAAGAAAAAAAAGGTACCTTGGGAAGCATGTAGTCAGTGGAAGACAGTGGCCCCAGGAAGCAGTACTTGGTCCAAGCTCCATGGCATGGACAAATACTCCAAGTCCAGGAGGAAGCCGCAAGCCAAGAGGCGGGCTGACCAATAGTAAGCAAGTAAAGGAGACCCATGTGGAAGGCAGCCAATGGTAAGTAGAAGTGAGTAATGTATAATGGGCGGGTTCTAAGCACCTTTAAAAAAAATATATAGATGCACAATAGATTTTGCAGGTGCTGTGCAGGCGAAACCTAAAAGGAGATCCCAGAAAGCGAGCGCTCGTGGAAGAATTCAAGGTGCCAGTCAGGAGGTGGTAAACAGGCTAAGCTCCACAGAAGGAACAAAGTCATGCCAGACAGCCTACAACAAACAAGCATTGGCATAGCCAATAGGTATCGCCTTTGGGACCTTACAAGTGTTTAGCCATGCAACAGTTGATGTTGTTGCACCAAGGATATTGTGTTGGATAACTAAACTCTTTTGAGGTCCCAAAGGCGAGACCTATTGGCTATGCCAATGCTTGTGCATAAAGGAAGAATGTCTGTTGCCAGAGTGGTGAGCTTGTCAGCCAACTAGGTAGAGTGCTGTTCGTTACTGCACCTAGTTATGGAGATGGTGTGGGCCGGCAAGAGCAGCCAGTTCCATCAGGATGGGAGTAAGTTGGAAATATTTCTTCAGGCCATGAAGGAGGGATTTTTTAGCATACAGAATGTGCTTGGGGGGGGGGTGCCAGTGCAGGTTCTGGGTAGCCATGGTGAAAGTTATTGCCACATCCAGAAGCGAGTGCAAGCAAGCTTGAACAGCAGTTAAGGAGTTGCTTTCTGAGAGAAATGGTTTTACTTAAGTAAACACAACTGGTTTCATGCCATCTCGGTTTTCTTTCCAATTCGTTCTTTAAGGATGTGGTTTGCATCCAGGATGAGTACAAGTGAATTGGAATTTGGTGAAAGTCAGTGGTGTAATTGCTTACTTGCTCCTATAGGAGAGAAATCTGTCATTGATTCACTATGTAATTGAGGCTTGCAAAGGGTTCGACAGTTACATAAAAAGAACAACTTTCTGTCATTGTAAGACTAAAAGCACATGGGCTCCGCTATGGCTATTGATGTAATGACATTTCTGCTAGAGTCACACAGTTAAGGCTTTATGCCTCATATTTCCAAGGAAGCCCTCTGAACTGAGAGCCTGGAGTCAGGCAGTTGAATTGAGAGCCACGTGAGCCTTGCAGTGAGGTGAGGGCACGTGAGAGCAGCAGGCATCAGAGGGTGCTAAACAGGCAGAGGCAGAGGTGTGACAGCGTGAGAGCTGTCCGTGGTGAAAGGGCATGAACGAGATAGGGAGTGATGCGAGAGCACGCGCAGTCTTGGACGTGATGTGAGGGCGCCTGCGAGCAACACCCATCAGTGATGTGAGGGCACCAGTTAGGAGGGGGCGAGAGCCGGGCATTGATGAAAGGCACACGAGAGCCTGGCAGCGGTGTGAGGGCTCGCACCTTGGTTTAAAAAGAGATGTCTAAATATTGCAGTTGTGCAAAGTAGTCACGAGGTTGCGACACCACTTAGTGGTAACGTGGTGGAGTGGTGTGTGCGTCTGTGCGTGCAGTCTGCTCTTTTTGGAAGCACATACTGATGCTTGTGGCGCGTTGCCGCAAGGTGCATGCCAACACAAGCATGAGTATGTGCTTCGAAAAGAGCAGAACGACGGCTAAAGGTCCTCCTATGCAGAGCATGCGCGCTGCGTAGGCAAGACCTAATAAAGCCAGCAAATAGAAAGCAAGCAAATGTGAGTTGCAATACACAAAGCCAATGTCCCCAATATGTCTTTGTAACCAGTCAGCTGCGCTGTCTGGTAGGTTTTGGCCTGAAAAGAGCAAAAATGTATTGCTCTGTGTTGACAGTCTCTCTCTCTTGCATCTATAATTACTGTCTAACCAACACAAAATAACTGTAGGTCCGTAAACTCCATGTCCCTCTGCACTACGTCTATATAGCAAAATGTTTTCACTCATTTATCCCCTTCCACCTCTCTACCCTCTCACGATCTCTAACTTTTTTGCTCTTCTCTCTCCCTTATGCACAGTTGTCTCTCTACTTCCTAAAATATTCTCTCACTTCAGCTATATAAATTAAGGTTCTGAGCAGTTTACATACACTGCATACTTGGGAGCCCATGTCAAATTAAGGAACCACATCCCAAATCAGTATGTGTTCGTTCACTGCTTTGTGACCCAAAAACAGAAAATACTAAACTGGTCACTATGCAGAGCCTCTGTTATACTGAGCCTAAGTGTGGAAACCTTCAGGTGTTCTTTGCTCCATGAACTCTCAGCTTCATGTTGCACAGCAACGTCAAGCACAACTTACAATATTGAAACATCATAAGATTTGACTGACAAGGCTAGTCAATTACATCCATGGAAAGATTAAATCGAGCATTATAACATTTTATAAATGGCCTTTCTCCTGAAATGAAACTTAGATGTGCTATGCCTCTGATGGTGACACACTGAAACAGTTCACAATATTTTTCCACAGACAAAGTAAAGCTCTACTTCTTCCATAATTCTCTGGAGTATAATTTTAGTTGGAGGAAAGAATGAAGGAGTCCAATTTGCTAAACTATATTTTGTAATATGTTAAGTAGCACAACAGTAACTACGCCTGTACTGTTAACTGCAATTCATAAGCCAACAGCCTTTATTATCTTTTCTGTGGAGAGCGCTCCACCACAGTGGCGGAGACCTCTGCAAATGTGTATATGTTTTTGTAGGAAAGGTGGGGTGTGGCAGGAGAGCAACAAATGGACATGGGTAGGTAAATCAAAAGCACAGACAGCAGGTGGGGGCAATCAACAAAATGGACATCAGAATGGAATGAGTGGAAGAGCAGCAACACAGGCAGCTGAAGGAGATAAGCAACAACAAGGAAAGCGGGAGGAGGAAATAACACGGACAGTGTGAAGGGGAGGCAAGTAACGCAGAGGGCAAAGCAACATGGATGGCAGGACATGGGGGCCCAAATCAACCAGGAGGACTAGTACACAAGGGAAACCGCTGGGAAAAAAAAGACCCATACCCTGGTCCAGTGCCAACACAAAAAGAAAACAAGCATTGGCATAGCCAATAGGTCTCGCCTTTGGGCCCTAATAAGTGTTTAGCCACGCAGCACATTTTTCTGGGTGTTGTGGAGCCAGGAATTGAAGAGCTATACGACTGCTACATAGTAGTTCAAGTACTCTGATTTAGAAATATATGCTTGCATTAGTAAACATTTATGGACACATTTTAAGGAACTTTAACCCCTGCTAGGCCTTTCCCCCCCCCCCCCTGTGCTAAGCCTTTTTTGGGCTATTTGGGGTAGTGCGCGCTTAGGCCCCTGTAACTTTTTGACCACATAAGGTATCCACGCCAAATTTGCGTCCTTTTCTTCCAACATCATGGGGATTCTAAAGGTACCCAGGGTTTGTGGATTCCCCTGGAAGGGTCCCAGAAATTAGCTAAAATACAGCAAAAATTTGATTTTTTTGCGAAAAATGGGATAAACGGGCTGCAAATGAAAGCGTCTGGGTTTTTCTCTGCAAATGGTATCAAAAAAGGGTTTGTGGGGCTGAAATCACAATTTCTCCAGCTTTTAGGGAATGACAGAATTTTGTCAGAAAACCAACATTTTTTACAGTTTTGGCATTTTTCTGGGACATACCCTATTTTTGCTATTTTTTGTGCTTTCAACCTCCTTCCAGTTCATGGTAGAAATGGGTACAAAAGTGTAGGAGAGTGGAATCTGACTAATGGTTGCCCCCAACTTTTTGCCTGGTATTTGAGTGGTTTTTGACTAGTCTGGCTGGGATCCTGCTATCCAGGACCCCAGCCTATCTGCTTTCTCCCTAAAACTGATGTGAGTACTCTAGGTACAAACCTAATTGGATGCTGGGCATGCCCTACCAGTCCCTTGTAGATGGTACCCTAGGTACCCAGGGCATGGGTCCCCCAGTAGGCCTACCAGGGCTGCAGCACTTATTGTGCCACCCTGGGACAGCCATACAAACCGACACCACCAGACCACTACTGTAGTCTGGGTAAGCTGGTGCTAGCACCCCTTACAGGGATATAGGTACCCTATATCCCACCCCATTACAACACATGTACTCTCATAGGTCACCCCTATAGCAGGCCTTGCTAATCCTACAGGGCAGGGTGCTGAGGTATGTGTGTTATGTTATGTTAAGTGGAATTTATAGAGCGCACTGACACCGAGGGTTTCCTGGCGCTGAAAGACAGAGGAGAGTCTGGGGGTCAAAGGGGGTGGGAGTTAGCCGGGTAAGGGGAAGAGGAAGGTTTTGAGCAGTTTTCTGAAATGAAGGAGGGAGCTACTGGATTTAATGGTTAGGGGGAGAGGGTTCCCGAATTTGGGGGCAAGGTAGGCGAACCGACGGCCGCCAAATTTGTTGGTTTTAGTTTTGGGGACAGCAAGCAGGTTGAGGAGGGCTGAGCGAAGATTACGCGTTGGACGGTGAGGATTGATGAGAGTTGTCAGAAAGGCAGGGCTGGAACAGTGGAGGGATTTGAATGTGAGGCAGCCCAACTTGAAGGCCGCCCTTTGTTCTATAGGTAGCCAGTGCAGTTTGTGTAGCAAAGGTTTGGCCAACTGCCATTTGGGGGTGAAGTGGATGAGACGAGCTGCTTGGTTCTGTACGACCTGAAGGCGATGCAGCAAAGATTTCGGGAGGCCGTGGTACAAGGAGTTGGAGAAGTCCAGGCGGGATAGTACCAGGGAGATGACTACCTGGACCAGAGCAGCTTGTGGTAGTAGGTGACTGACTTTGCGGATTTTACGAAACTGGAACATGCATGAGGAGATAACAGCGCCCACGTGTGGTCTGAGGGAAAGTTCGGTTTCGATGGTCACACCTAGACTTTTTACTGTTTTCACAGGGACCGGGGGGGGGGGGGCGGGGGGGGGGGGCCTAAGTTATTGGGCCAGAACTGCGGGCCCCAATGGGAGGGACTAAAACCGGGAAGAAGCAGCTCCGTTTTGCCGGGATTTAATTTTAATTGATTGTAGTCCAGCCACTCCTGGATGTGTATCATGGCAGATTGGAAATTGTTCACCGCATCCAGGGTGTTGAGTGGGAAGATGATCTGCAGGTCATCGGCGTAGTTATACACTGTGATGTCCCAGCTATGAAGCGAGCGGATCAGGGGACGAAGATAAAGGTTGAATAAAAGGGGTGACAGGGCAGAGCCCTGAGGGACTCCACAGGTTGTAGGGGTTTTGGACGCTGTGAAGGGGCCCAAGCGGACGGCTTGTGTTCTGCCAATCAAGAAGGACTGAGTCCATTTGAGGGCAGGGCCCATGATGCCCGCCTGCTCGACACGGTGAAGAAGGATGTTGTGATCCACCGTGTCGAAAGCGGCGGACAAGTCCAGGAGTACGAGGGCCTGGGGGATCCCTGTATCAGCGTTCCTCCTCAATGTGTCAAGTACTGCTAGGATAACAGCCTCGGTGGAGTGGGCTGGCCTAAAGCCGGCTTGATTGGGCTCCAGGTGGCGGGAGGTCTCGAAGTTAGAGAGACACCGAGTGACGTGGGCCTCCATTAGCTTAGAAAAATAAGGTAAAAGCGATATGGGGCGGTGGTTAGAAAGTTCCGCCGGGTCCATACCAGGTTTCTTCAAGAGTGGCACCAAAATGGCCTTTTTGAAGGAGCTGTGGACAATGCTGGTGCTGAGGGAGCCATTCAGTAGGGGTAGAATGCAATCGGGTAGTTTGAGGCAGATGTCCCGCAGGACCGAGGGAGGGCACCAGTCATTCGGAGAACCAGATTTTACCCGGGTCGCAAGCTCAGCTAGTGAATTAGAGTTGAGGGTGTGGAAGTGAGTGAAGGTCGAGCAATTGTTCGAGGGGAGGTCTGGGGAGAGTGTCGGAGGCAGGGGGGGGATGGAGTGCTTGATTTTGTTGATTTTCTCGATAAAGAAAGCATTAAGAGCGTCACAGGTCTCTTGAGTAGGGATCTGACCCGGGAGAGTTTTATCATCTGAGGTAAGTTCATTCATGATTCGGAAGACCTCCTTTGATTTATTGTTCGCAGAGAGGATTCTGGTAGAAAAGTGTTCCGATTTAGCTGCGGAGATTGCGTTTTTGTATTCTCTGCGGGCTGTGGTGTATAGTAATCTATCTGACTCAGAGTAGTTGCGTCTCCATGTCCGTTCCAGCTGGCGCACCATCAGTTTGTGTTTCTTAAGTTCGCCAGAGAACCATCTATGGGAGTTATGGTGTCTGGTGCGAGGGAACTTAGTGAGGGGGGCGAATTGGTCGCTAGCCGACATTAGCCAGGTGCCAATGTCACTGTCCACCGAGTCAATATCGGCAGAAGTATTATCAGCTGGGCGAGTGTTGGCTAGGGTCGTAAAAAAGCCTTGGGAGTCATAAGAATTCCATTTACGTGAGAGGCCGCCAGCCATCAGAAGGGCGGGGGTCCTGCCAGTGACAGTGAGGGTGGTGTCGACTAGGTGATGGTCTGACCAAACGCAAGGAAACACAGATGGCTGGGAGAGTGCTAAGTTTTGGGTCCAAATTTGATCCAGGATGTGGCCCTTGATGTGAGTGGGCGAGGAGATTTGTTGGGTCAGGTTAAGGCTGTGGAGGGCTTCAAAGAGTTCTGTGGCGTGGGGCCCGGCATTGACATCATTGAACCAATAATTAAGGTCACCAAAGAGAGCTAGCCTGGGATGCAATGTCAGTAGGTCAGAGAGCTGTTCAGTCAGGGCGGAAGCAAAAGACGGTATGAGGTGTGGAGGCCGGTAAAGGAGGAGAAGTGTTACAGCTCCTGCATTGGTTTTCAGACTGATAACTAGGTTGTCTACTTCCGGGAGGGGAAGGGGGGAATTGGAGGAGAAGTTGAGGTGTTTGGATATGATGGCTGCCACCCCACCCCCAGGGCGATTGCCAGTGCGATCGGCATGGAGGATGTAATAGTCTGGGGGGAGGGCTGCCAGAATGTCAGGGAGAGAATCTGTCGTCAGCCAGGTTTCTGTGAGCAGGAGTTCATCTGGTTTCTCATTAGATAGAAGGATAAAAATGTCAGCTTGATGTTTGATTAAGGAACGGGTGTTCAGATACAACACCCGAATGGGGGTATCATTCCTGACTGATTTAGTGGAGGGTATGCATCGACTGGGGAAGTGTGAGTCAGAGCGTGCAAGACCAGCTGTAATGATTCGTCTGGAACTGGCGGGAGAGAGTGGGGGGGTGTAAATGTTGCAAATCTTTGAGGAAGTTAGACGAGTATGAAGTAAATTTGCCGGCGTGGCTGGCCCCTGGGCCCGGTGCGGACGGGCGCAGACGGGCTTGCCTTGGGCGCGCCTTGGGCGCGCTCGCGCTGGCATCGGCCTTAAATAGAGGAAGTTGAGGAAGCCTAGAGCGCCGACCCCGGTACAACCAAGATGGCGGCCCCCCTCGCTTCAACAGGTAAAATCAAAGTGCAAATTAGCAAGCCAGTATAATCTATGTGCAAAGTCGCAAGATCAGCTGTCAGAGTTAAAAGAAAATAAAAGCAGGTTAAAGTTGTTCCAATACCTCGCTAACCGCGCGTTCTCCTGTCACACCCGGCTCAAGCCTCAGGTGTCTGTTTGAGGGGGGACCCGTACATGAGTAGGGCCTCTCTGCAACCTTCGTAAAATCGTTACTGGGTTGTTTGTAGTGTAGCCATACCATATACTCTTAACCGCATTATAAGTCTATCGCGATACCGCGATAACTTGAGAATGGCTACACAGAACCATATCGTGTTTGGTGTCAAACATGTAGGAATCATACTCCCAGTCCAGCCATGGGCATGAGGGTACGATTCCACCCTGCTAGAGGGGCGATATGGGAAAAGTGGTAGAATTTAGACACCAATTTAAAAGTGCACAACTTTCACAAAATGGCTACTGCCCGCCACCTACACGACCCTGGCTGGCTGTTGCTGGGAAAAAACCCAGCCTCGCCAGCTGGACAATAGTGCTCCTCTGGCAGGGAGGTGCTAGCATCTCCCCAGACAGGATAATGTGGATTGGAACAGGGTGGGTGCACCAAATGTCCTTTCAGAGTTGCACGTAGGCAGCTGCAGAGACCTAATTCTGCATACACCGCTTGGAACCGGTTCAGGGGCATCCTGCCCCTCGCCCAGGCAGGAAACACACAAAGGGGAGAGGGTGTAGCCACCCTTTCCCGCCTCACCACTCATTGGTGGACACTACTCTGGACACTCCCCTAATCTTGGGGATAAAGGTGAATAACGTGGCCCCAGAGCCTCAGATTAATCTTGAACTTTACAGTCTTGACCTTCGACTTGCTGCTGCCCAGCTGACGGAAGAAATCTCCCCTGGGATAAAGGAGTTATCCCCCTGCTTGGCAGGCACCTGAAACATTGCAAGTGACCCGGTTGGAACCTCGCTGCTCCTACGGACTTCGACGACTTCCAGCACCCTTGAGGTGAGTTTCCAGCGCATCCCAGAGGCCAGTGAGTGTGCTCAACGAGTTTGGGCACCGTGGACCGCGTGGGTGCCGAGATCCCCAATACCCCAGGACACCGGCCACCTCTTGCGTAGCACACGACCCTGACCAGTGGGGAAGTTGTACTTTGGCCCGTTTTCGAGCCAACCACTCTACAGCAATTGTGCCAAAGACCAGCGCCCTAGCCCCCTCCGGTGGCCAGTGTGTGCCTTTTTAAGCACGCCAAATTGCCGCCTCCCACAGTCCCTTGTCTCTCGACTTGTGGGCCCTAGCGGAGGTCTATTTCTACAATCAAGAGTTCCCCTGGTTGCTCCAGGCCTGCTCTACAGTCTCTCCAAAGGAGACCTCTCCCAGACCTCGTGGGTCTGCACTGTAGCCGATTTGTTTATTCTTCGTGGGTTGCGGTTGCCAAGGCTTAGTGGATCCAATCCGGACACTAACACCGCAGCGACCCTCATCCGACATGGGACAGTCACCCTCCGGAAGCTGGCCTTCCTTGAAGGCTCCCGGAGCCCGTGGCTGCAGATCCAAGCTACAGCACTTCGCACCTGAAGCACCCGACATCGAAGGGCTCTTTGCTTTGAGCCTCCTGGTCACTTTGCCGTGACCCTGACTCTGTCCCCTCTGCTTTCAGGTTCTTCTCTACAATCTTCACATCTTTGATCTTCATGGCATCATCGACGCTTTTGGCTAGCAGCACTTTTGAACATTTTCCTATAGAAAATCAGCCCGCGATCGGACACCAGAATCGACCTATGCACCCGGCTTCCCTGGGGCAGGTAACGGTGGTACCTCGGTACTCTCGTGGTAGTGGGCTCCTCAAAAGCTTAAGTCTAAAGTTTTAACTTTGTACTCCTGCTAGAAGTGACTTTAATCTGTGTAATTTCAACCGCGACATTCTCCATAGACTATAATAGAGATCCCGATAGCAGCTATTTCCACTGCACGCGCCTCCCGTGGGTCCCCTTCCTCATAACCTGGGGTGGATTCTTAAGGGGCCAGCGTTCCTAAATGACCTAGGCATTGTCTGTAGAATTGTCGTGGTTCTTATACCACTTTTTTGATATATGGTTTGGTCCCCCCCTGGGACCCATTGATTCCTGTGCTATTTATTGTGTTTATAAATGCTTGTTTGAATTGTAACTTTTCCACTAGCCTCATAAAGAGACTATGGGATTCTGTCTAGAATAAATACATATATTTTATATATATACCTGTGTGGGCTACTCTTTCATTTGGTTATTCAAGAGGTTATTATGGTAAAACAATAAGCTTAACACTCCTTCAAGACTTAGCCTGAAGGCTGCTCTCCACAGCTACCACTAGGATAGCTTTCTTTAAAGGTTGTCTTAAACCTATCATCAATAAGAGTCGAATTGGACTGGTGCAAGGTGTCCCTATAACTAGGAGACAGCATATGCCAGGCCAACTTCTCACAAAAAGCAATAATGGATCCTGGAAAGCTATACACTTTTGAAAAGTAGACAAAATTCTGAATTCAGCAAGGGGTCATTTGTGTAGATCCATCAAGGTTTCTTTATAAAAACTACCAGTTAAATATAGGAAAAATTAAAAATTAGTTGAAAAAAAACAGCCTTTTGTGTCAACATTTTCACCTGTAACTTCTTCTAATTAGGACATCTCTTTGAAACCAATGTACCGTTACATCCGCTGGACCTTCCTGGTTGTGGGGATATATAGGACTTGTAGGTTCACCAAGAGCCCAACGAACCCAGAGTAAAACACTGAGCAGCATTTTGTAATGGTTTTTTATTATGTTCCGGGTATATAGCAATTATTGTGGGAAAATGTATACATGGAAAAATCGGTATGAAAGACACCCATGTATTTATGAAATGGGAACAAATTACAGAGTTTAGAAACAGTGCATATTTGCACATTTTCGAAATTGGGAATACTCATACTAGCATGAGAATTATTGGTCATTTTTCAAAATGACTTTTTTTTTTACACAATGTCTCATTTGGAAGGGAGAAATGCATCAAAACTCAATAGGTAATAACAGTTGCTTTACAAATCTGAACTACCCTAAGTCACCCGATAAAAATGGTACCTCACTTGTGTGGGTAGGCATAGTGCCCACGACAGGAAGTGGCTCAAAACCTAACGTGAACACACCACATTTTCACAATGAAAATTTACACATTTTTTGCGAAGAGTCTAGCTGTAGTTTTTTAACCCTAGCTCTGCCTGCACCTAGGGAAACCTAGCAAACCTATACATTTTTGAAAACTAGACACCCAGGGGAATCCAGGATGGGGTGACTTGACTGCCTCCCACCATGATCTGTTACACAGAATCCCTTGCAAACCTAAAAAATTGACAAAAAAAAAACACATTTTCCCCACATTTCTGTGGTGGAAAGTTCTGGAATCTGCGTGGATCCATACATTTCCACCCACCCAGTGTTCCCCAAAGTCTTACGAGAAAAATGGTACCTCACTTGTGCAGGTTGACCTACTGCCCGCGACAGGAAACTGCACAGAATGCAATGTGGTCACACCTCAATTTTGCAGTGAAAAATGACCCTTTTTTGGCAAAGTGCCTAGCTGTAGTTTTTGAACCCTAGCTCTGCCGGCACCTAGGGAAACCTAGCAAACCTATATATTTTTGAAAACTAGACACCCAGGGAAATCCAGGATGGGGTGACTTGAGTGCCTCCCACCAGGGTTTGTTACCCAGAATCCCTTGCAAACGTAAAAAAATTGACAAAAAAAGACACATTTTCCCCACATTTCTGTGATGGAAAGTTCTGGAATCTGCGTGGATCCACAAATTTCCACCCACCCCGCGTTCCCCAAAGTCCTACGAGAAAAATGGTACCTCACTTGTGCGGGTCGGCCTAGTGCCCACGACAGGAATCGGCGCAAAACGCAACGTGGTCACACCTCAATTTTGCAGTGAAAAATGAGCCCTTGCCTGTCGCGGGTACTTGGGCCTCCCTCACAAGTGAGGCACCATTTTTACCGGGCGACCTGGGGGAACGCTGGGTGGTGGTAAATTTGCGTGAGCCCGGTGATGCCACAACTTTCCCACACCCAAATGTGTGAAAAAAGTGATTTTTTCAGCTACAATTGAGGTTTGCAGGGGATTCTGGGTAAGGAAACGTTGGGGGATCCATGCAAGCCATACCTCCCTGGAAGTCCCGGGGTGTCTAGTTTTCAGAAATGTGTGGGTTTGGTAGGTTTCCCTATGTGCCGGCTGCGCTAGGGCCCAAAATCCACAGGTAGGCATATTGCTAAAAACTACTCTGTGCCTAGTTGGCTTTCTGCCACCGGGAGAGGGGGGGGGGGGGGGGAGGGGGGGGATCAGGGGGGTGGGAGTTGCCCCGATATGCCCCAAGGTGGGCAGAAACACTGTGGCTATTTTTAGAGGGGTGGGGGCATAGGTATGCCCATTCTAGGCAGCCCCCACCCCCACACATAAAAAAGCCAGCGTAATCGTTGGCGTCTAGTGGGCTTTTGGCCCCCCGGAGGGGCAGATTGGGGGTTACTGCCCCCCAGGGGGGCAGAAAGGCTGTACATTATGCGGGGTGGGGGCATGGACATGCCCTTCATGGGCAGCCCCCACCCTAATAAATTATGTGTGCCAAGTAAATATCCCTGGTGTCTAGTGGGCTTTTTGCCCCCCCCCGGGGGGCAGATTGGGGGCTACTGCCCCCATCTGCCCCCCAGGGGGGGCAAAAAGACCAAATGACATTCCAAATATTTCGGGGAAGCAAAAGCCCTTGCCTAAGGGGCCGCTCCCCCCTCCCTGGTGTCTAGTGGGTGGATCCCTGCTTGGGGATCGCCCTCCTGGGGCGATCCCCAAGCAGGGATCCACTGAGGAGGGGTACCATTGGAAAAGTGAAACTGAAATGAGCCTACAGGCTCATTTCAGTTTCGGTTTCTGTGCAATGAAGACAGCGCGACGTGCGCGCGGATCTTCATTGCACAGAAACCAGGGAGGGGGCCTCAGGAGCTGGGGAAGCTCTTCCCCAGCTCCCAAGGTCAAAGGGATTAAATAGAAATCCCTCTGCTGTCTGCAGCAGAGGGATTTCGTGCCCCTGGCCTCATGACGGAATGGTTCCGTCATGAGCACTGGGGCACAGATGCTCATGACGGAACCATTCCGTCATGAGCATCGAAGGGGTTAAAGCACACAGACAAGTGCCTCGATGCACGGTAACAGAGCTATAACATTCTTTCTGCTGCTATCATAAAGCTGTTTGAGAAATGCTATTGCATGCAGGATGCCCTTAAGGTGTGCAAGGGTGGGTACACTTATTATGCAGTTGTGAATGAGTGAGAGTTGTGCTGCGCAGGGAGTGAAAAGGGGTGCGGTGTGTAGAGCGCATGCTGGGAAGCGGTGTAAATGGAGAGCGGTGTTTCAGGGAGGTAGGGGCATAATAGGCCAGTGTGTGCAGGTAAGAGAGAGGGTTACGGGTGGCTGACGTCTGACCTCGGGTGCTACAGCGTGGACGCGCACCCGTGCACAGGGACGGACTGAGGGGATGGGGCGTCTATCCAGAGAGGAACAGCTTGTAAAGCTCCAGGGAAAGCCCACTATGGGGCTGCAGCACCACTATAAACAGAAGGAAAGGGAGTCCTGTCACAAGAAGCCGTTCTCTTTCGGTCTTGGTGCGGCCTTGAATGCCAGGAATCTATGAGCCGGGACAGTGGATGACCCGAGTGGTGAGGGAGCTGCTATCCTCAAAAAAACAAGCCCATGCTTTACTGCTCGGCTCCCCCCTCCAAAAAGTGAACATAAACAATGAGCTGTACACCACAATTAAACCGCCTACCCTCCCCAAGCATAAGTTTAAACAATATCTTGGTGATGTAACCCCGCCTTCCCCGCCCACCTTTTGATTTGGATCAGTCCTTGACACGTGGGCGGGATCCTCCGGATCCCAAGCGGCACCTGTAGCCAATTACAGCTGCCTTCAACTTTGAGGGCTCCAGGGGCAAGTACACGCGTTGCTTCGGTCAGTGACCTTGTGTTCCTCCTCCACTGGTGCCACAAGCACAAAACAGGAACACACATGGAGAGACTAAGAGGGGAGTCTTAATTCCATGACTGCAGATCCCTGCTGCTGGTTTGGGACTTCGACTGAAATGGGTTAATGTAACTTGCAATGGTTGGCACTTTAACTCCCTGTTTGCAGCAGAGCCATTGTAAGTAAAAAGACATTCGTCAGAGGTGTCCTGTGAGGGTGGCATGTCACCGCCAGGACAGCAGGCCTTCACGCGCCGCGAGGAGGCGGCACTCTGTCGCTCAGAGCCCTGCACTCCTCATGGATATGTCATCGCACCTCCGAGGCACGACAACCCCTGGACTCTATGCCCCACTGCAGATGCGAAACTAGCCTCTCTCTCCCCTCCCCTGACTTCACAGGAAGGCACGTCTGTCGGCGGAATGCAGGCACAACATACCAACCACAAACAGAGCACCAGCACCCCAGAGGCACCCTTATCCACTGCGCGCTTTCTCTCGCTCTCTCTCGGACAGGTGTGGGGGATTACACTGCTTTCTTTCCGTGATTCCTTTTTCAAACAATCCTTAAAACATCATAAAAGGCAGCCCTGCCTGGCAGTTAAGTGTTGCTTAAAAGCAGGAAGAGGGGCTGCATGAATGTCAGAGGATGGAAAGAAAGGTAAACGGAAACCAGGCGCTAGCGTGTAAGACAAGCATGCGAGTGGTGCGCGCACACGCGCCACAGCGTGCAATCTGTTTTCAATTATCGCGAACGTGTCTAGGCACGATAATTGAAAACAGATGTGGCCTGTGCGGATAACCGCACGCAATAGGCTGTGAGTGGAGCAAAGGCGGGACACACGCCTTTGCCCAATTGTGTGCTGTCTTTGTTCAAAAGATGCACACAAAGCCCAATAGCCGGGGACAAAACGAAAAGCACATGCACGAGCGGGTGCGAGCGGGTGGTGAGATTTTTAAAGCCCCTACATAAAGTCTTTGTCAGAACAGTGCATGCACTGTTACAGGCTCGACTTAAAAAGTGGCATCTAATTAAGGAAGCAGTGGAAGGACAAGTAAATGACCCATGCTCCAGGGAGGTACAAACAGAATAAGTGAATGCTGCATGCACCAGCTTACGTAAAACAAGCAATTGATTGACAATTATGCCAACCAATGGTAAGCAATAAAAGGCCTCTAAGCTCCCTGTAAAATTGTAAAAATGTCTCACAAGCAGCAGCACATGCGCTGTCTCAGGTCAAGTAGTGGCTGAAAATTAAGCAGTTTTGGGACAAACGTAATGAGGCATATTCTAATAGAGGGGCACAATCAAGATGAGAAAGGAAAGCCCACCCAAGCTAATGAACAAGAAGCAAGCAAATGACAGTGACAAAAAGTCAACCAATGGTAAACAATGGGTTGGCTCCAAATCCACTGTAAGCCGAAAGGTGGTCTTTTCGCACAGATTGCGCTGTCTGGCAGGCAAGACCTAAACAAGCATTGGCAAAGCCAATAGGTCTTGGCAATGGCAGAGCTCGGAGCTATTGGCATTGTGAATAGTATAGGTTGCAAAGGATTAAATACAAACACATTTTCTATGGAAGTCCACACAAAAATCCAATCTATAGAATATTTACTTTTGGGTGCATTACGTAGTTACAGACTTCTCTCATACTGTATTTCTTCGTAAGGTTTACCATTATCATTGAAATACGCAGTAATAGAAAAATAAAATATTAATTATTGAAGATTTTGGCCAGCATTAGACATTGTATGACAACAATAGTATGTAGTAATCTGCCTCTCCAAGTAAGTGGAGGTGGTGAAGTGGGTTGTTGTACTGAGTTAATAAGCAGGGGGTCTTTTCCTCGGCTGAAAACATGCCAAAAAAACCTAGATGCGCCTCATTAAAGTTCCCAAACTGCTAGTTCAAAGAAGTGCACAGCATAATACTGCGGCGTTATTCTGCTCAGACGCCTCTATGCATCACCACACTGCAGAATGGAACACAAAGATGCAGCTGTGTGTCATCTTAGCCGTCCAGAGAGCTCCAACCTGCAGACCGGGTTTTCTATTGCATAGCAACATTTATATAGTGCTTACTACCCCTATGTGTCGCTGAAGCGCTTGTGTACATGAGTAGCGTGTTACATCATATAGGGCGTGGTTGGAAGTGAGAACACTGCCCCGAAAAAAAAATTACATAAGGGAACAGTGGTTCTGCCACCTAATCGCTTCAAAAAGCGTGAAATCTTACACACAAATTGGTCCCTCTAATAAGATGACTAATATGTAATGAACAAATATACATCCAAATGATGTCCAAACACAAAAAGAGAAAAGAAAGCTCATGTACTTCTGAGTCAATATATGATTTTATATTAAATTGATATGAATTGTGTAATCGAAAAACTATGAATAAAACAAATATATGCACACACAGATATACGCTATACAATTACGCTTAAATTGGTGACCTGAAGTGAACACAAAAGAATATATTTACATATCACAATACAATGCATACATAAACAAATTCAAGACACACTTTTAAACACAGTGTGAGGTATTTTTAAATATGATTCAACCCAAGGTCTCTCCACTTATAATCATTTTGTCCAAACCTCTCACAAACTCTAAAGTACCTTAATTTTTTTCAAACAGGCCACACACAGATTCATTATTTAGTCCTGAAGAAGACCCCCCACAGACGATTACACAATCGCAATATTGTCCAGGGGTCAAAACGTCGACGCTTAGTATCGAGTGTAACTGATCAACCAAAACAATTGGGAATAACCAGATAAATTACTAGTTGGGTTGAATCATATTTAAAAATACCTCACACTGTGTTTAAATGTGTGTCGTGAATTTATGTTTATTGGATTACTATCTGCCACCCTTTGTCTTTGCCTTACCAGCATATTTAAAGGACACCATACACTTTTTAACACTTATTGATGGTATAGTATGGGAGGAGAATTACCTGCTGGTTACACTGGATGGAACCAGCCTCTATACTTTTATTCGACATCACCTGGGGATCTAGGCCATAAGGCACTTTCTCAGAGCTATGCCTATTTCTCTGCTTTTACACACAGAGATGTTGTTGGAGATGGTAACTTACTGTTTAACCAACAATTGTTTTCTTTTTGACCAGAACATCTACAAGCAGATACAGGGTACGGCAATGGGCACCTGCTATGCCCCCAGCTATGCAAATGTATTCTGGGCTGGTGGGAGGAGCAGGTGTCCCAAAGCTTGGAGATAAATGGTGACAACATTGTTACATGGGTGAGATTTATAGATATCTTTTAATTTGAGAAGGGGATGAATTTTCAGCCAATCTATTTGTCAATTCTCTCAATGGTAATGATATCAATCTGCAATTCTCCTCACATATTAGTAACAAACACAGTGTATTCCTAGATGCTGAAAATCAAGGTGCAAGGAATCACACTGGTTACTAAGGTACACAGAAAACAAACTGCAGGGAATAGCCTACTGAATGCCAATAGTGTTCACCCTTTAAGTTTAATTCAAAGTATTCCCTATGGGGAATTGATTAGGACTAAGCGTAATTGTAGCACAGAGCAAAAGTACAATGCAGAGAAACAAGAGTGACCGATTTGTGAAACGAGGCTATAGTAAAAAAAAAACTACCAAGCAAGGCATAATAAAAGCTGATGCTTTAGTGAGGCCTGAACTACTGCGTTCCAAACCTTTAGCGGTAGACCAGGCAGATCAGGTGAGATTCATAACCACTTTCTCCACCAAAGCCTATAAGATAAGAGAAATGTTCAATCATAATTTGCACATTTTAAGATCTGATTCTATTTTGCAAGAATATGTGCACGAAACACCCGAGATCACATTTAGACGAAGTAGATCATTAAAAGATGAACTAAGTAATAATGTGGTATCTACTTTGAACTCAGGTGCATCAAGGGGTATAGGCAACAGATGTAAATGTTGCAAACATTGCAAAGCGTGTACCAATAGTAAAGATTGTATGAAACTCAAAATCCCTTATACTCAGAGAGAATTTGTTATCAAAGGGAATTTTTCATGCAAAACTGATTTTTGTGTCTATTATTTAATTTGCCCTTGTGGCAAATTTTACATAGGCAGCACGATCCATCGAGCCAAGAAAAGGGTACTAGAGCACCTACGTGCAATCAGACGGAATGATGGGCAATATCCAGTGGCAAGTAATTTCCATATGATGCATAACCAAAATGATTTTTTTTGATCTTATGTGGTTTTAACTGCGATTACACAACAAGAGCAGGGTGGCAATAGGGAATGCAAGTTGAGAAGAATGGAGTCACGATTCATTATTGACTTTGACACATTAACCCCAGTAGGTTTAAATTCTAGTTAAGAAATGTCAGTACATCTGTAGTCATGTTTAGTTTGAAACAGACTTTCTAATGGAATTCAGATTTTTTATTTGTATAGAATTGTAAGGAATAGATCTTAATTAAACATTTTTGAAGTGATCTGGAAGATGATGGAACTGGTTAAAAAATTAGATTTTTCCTTAAAAGAGCATGCGTTAAGGCAGGAAGAGGATTAATGTGATAGCAAAAAAAGGTTGACATGCATAAGCGAGTAAAATTTATTGCTTAGGTCCACTTGGGCAGTAACAAGAATACTTCAAGTCAATCAGGATGTGATTGCCAAAAAAGTGTACACTGTGGATTGAAAAGATCCTTATGTTTTTCCCACTAGGGCGAGATACGGTAAAATGTAAACGGTTATAAAAGGTATACTGTCAACTTGTGCATGTAGTCATGATTTCAGTTGCTATCGTTAAATGGCATGTAAATACTGCAGCATCATCATGTGCAGGACATTTAAAGATGGCGCTTAAAAACGAAAACCGCTTTTTGAAGCGTTTTTTCAAATACGATTGTGGTCCTTCCTGTGTATTAATGAACGCATATGTAAATAGGGCAATCTTGAGACTGATACCATAACCGTGACAAAACTGCAAAGCGAAACCCGTTGGTGAGGCATTATCTTGCTGAAATCAATCATTTAAACATCTCTGGGCGTCCTGGATTTCTTTTCCGAAAACGGAGAAATGTTGTGCTGATAGAAGGGTTATTGGTACTCCTCTGGGACCGACGCGACTGAAGCTCTGGACTTCCGGCTTGTTGTTGGTGAATGTATATATCTGCCGCCACTAGATATAGTTAGGACCTGGTTTCCATAAGAAAAGCGTTTTTTCTTTTCCCAATAACTTTGGCGCCGGTTGACGAATCTTTGTGAACTTTTCAGAACTAGTGGCCTGCTCCGGTCAGCTTCGGTCTTGAAAGTTTCAGGGTGATTCAACAAGCAGAGGCCCGAGAAAAAAGGGGGGTCCCAAAACTCGTTTTCCCTATGTTAATTTCCATAGGAAATTTTAAGACCATGCTACACCCCAAACTGCTGAACGGAATTACACCAAATTTGGCAAAAAGGTAGCTCTTGGTTCAGAAAGCAACCTTTTTTTTTTTTTAATGGTGTAAATCCGTTCAGTAGTTTCTAAAATTCAAAAATAAAAAAAATATTGATATCTGGGCGAAGCTTAATGACATCTCATCGTAAGATCTGATTGGCTGTCAGCACTTCATCCTGGAATTGCTGGCTGCCATCTAGGGATATACATGATAGCACCCCATTGAAATGCATTGTAGAGAATAGAAGATTTTGAGGGTCACCAAAAGGAGAACTATAAAGGTTGAGAACAGACTTTAGTTGCATTAGAATTCATGTATTGATAGTACCATACTAATTTTAGGAATTGTGGTGTGTTCTAAGGTGATTTTATCCTGTGAAAAACCTTCTGCTGGGATATCATGAATCATGTTAGTGAGAAAACTATTGTGTCATGCTTGTCCCATAGAGGTTTGGAAGGTGCTCCAGAAGCTAAAATGAGAGCATACTTTCTGTAAATTCACATGATCTTTCTCAGTCATGTGAGAATAAAGTCTGACATTCTCAATAAAACATGTACATCCAACAAGGGCAGAGACTGTCAGTCAATTCCTTTGTGTTCTACTGCAGCTTCCCAGAGTGTTCTAAAGAACAACTAAAGCGCTTACAGCCTGACTTATGACAAAAGAATGGCACACCTGAAGCCATCTTGATTGGAATAAACTGGTAACACAAACATTTAATTTAACAAGCATTGGCATAGCCAATAGGTCTCGCCTTTGGGACGTTATAAGTGTTTAGTTATCCAGCATAATATCCTTGGTGCAAAAAAATCAACTGTTGCATGGCTAAACACTTATAAGGTCCCAAAGGCGAGACCTATTGGCTATGCCAATGCTTGTTTTAGACTTGCTACACACTTAATCAATGGCTGGACACACAGGAACATTCCCTAAATGGTTTCTCCCCCCACAACGATAGCATTCAAGCAGATTTCACTTTTCTTCAAATAAGGATGCCTTCTTTTTTTCTCTTTCCTTAGTCTCATTCTGAGACTGCACCACATGTACTTGAAAGTTTGGAGTTGTTTGTTCCATACATTTAACAGTAGATCCAATACCACTCGCAATTTCCATGGCTTGGTCCATAATGAGATTATCAACAGCTAACAACTTTTCTAGCACTTTTACTGTTGGATTTCTCTACAACCTGGTCATGAATCACTTCCTTTTCAAATGCTTTAAAATCACATGTAGAGCCCAACATTCTCAGTTCACTTACAACATTTTCCACAGATTCCCCGGGTAACGGCTGCCATACATACAATTTGTGTTGTACCACAATAACATTTCTTTTCTTCTTAAATCGTAAATCTAAAGCTTTAAATACTTACTGTCCTACCCTCAGTACCCAAGGAGTGGCGTAATAAAGCACACTCCTTCCTTTGAGTGAACACCTATGGCTTCTATATGCGCCTCAGAGCCTTTTCTCCCTTCTTCCCCCATCCACAGGAGGCAAGACAAGCAATGCTAAAAATGGCACTTGCATCTGTATTATAATTAACACTTTCTTAATACATGCACCTCAATATTAATTCATTAGGGTGTGCGTATCACCGATGTAATGCTGAACAATAAAGTGATCCATGTAGAAAGGCGAGTGAATCACCATTATATGCCACACGGATAACGAGGTGAACAGTGACTCCCACAGGTGTGCGAATCACCGTTGATGATGTAGTGATGAACTGCACTGAAGTGTTTGTTGAGCAGTGAAGAGAATGCTGAGTAGTGATTCCCACTGTACAGTTGTGCGAATCACCGTTACAAAGATATAGTAAATCCCACTATATTGGTTTACGAATCACCGTTTGAAGCTAGACCAAATAAATAAAATGTTACCTCACTGCAGAAGTTGACAGATGAGTCCGGATCTGTCAACAGACGTCCAGGGAAGACTTGTTGATTTCCATATTGAGAGACGCGCTGTTTCTGCACATCTGCAGAGACGCCAGGCTGTATTCTATTTGTGTTTATATTGTATTTCTTTACCCCGAACCCCAGCATCACCTAAAAGAAGTCATATGTTGTAGTAAGCTTGGCACTCGCTACGCCATACTGCTTTCCTGTACTTGGCAAATAATGTTGTGCACTTGGTAATTAATGTTGTCGTCCTGGGCTACTGGACCCTGTTCTCTTCTGGGGGTGCTTGCTGTTAGTTCTGTCACTGTCTCTTGCTTCGTGGCGGCATGCAGTTCTGGGGCTATTCACTCACTGTGTTCAAGTTAGAGGGGCTCTTAGTACTCACTGTGCTGTAGAACTCAAGCTATACTCTACTGATGGGGCCTAAATAGGCTGAAACTGGTCTGGGAATGCTTGTTCTCTAGTCTGTTCTGGAGAGCGCCTCACCTGGCAGTTCAGGAAAGCCTGTTCCCATGAAGAAACGGGCAGTACTGAATTGCATAAGGTGGGACTCTGTCTCCAATGACATGGTGGGCATGAAGCTCTGACAATTGCCAATGGCTGAGATTAATTGAACCATTCCATCAGTCGCCTTGTTTTTTTCTTCTGTTACAGTTGCACAACATAATTTCGAGAAGTCTGCTTGTATGTGGGTCCCATGCTCACTGTGCCACAGGACTGAAGCTGCACCTGAGTAACGAGGTCCAAATGGGCGAAACTGGCCTGGGGTCTTCTGAAGGTGACCACCTTCCCTGGTTGTTCAGGATAGACCGATTCAATGAGGAACAGGTGCACCTCGGTCTAAAGAAGCTTCGTAGAAGAAAAACGATTGCCTAGAATGTGGTTGCAAAAGATCGCCTATGGTTGAGATTCATTCAAACATTCTACACATCACCTTGTCAGTTGTTACAGTTGATGCCCGAAGTGCGATGGGTATGCCCGGACATTGTTCCTGTGCTCACTGTACCACAGGACTCAAACTGACTGTCGAGGCGCAAATAGGTGAACCCAGTCCGGGATAGCTTGCGCTCCCTTCTGGAGGGGGCCTTGCCTGGCAGTTCGGGACAGACTATTCCCATCAGGAGCAGGGTCAATCCTGATTTGTATAAGGTGTGCCTCTGTCTAGAGTAGCATGGTGGGCACGAAGGGATGGACTGTCATTTGGCTAGAATGATCGTCAGAGAGTGAGGTTAATTAAACCATTACATCGATCACCATGTCTATTTGTTGTTGATGCCCTAAGTGTGACGGGTCCCTAAATGCGATGGGTATGACCAGATATGCTTCCCATGCTCAATGTGCAATAAAACTCGAGCTGCACCAACTGACGAGGCGAAAGCCAGTCTGGAGTTGTTTCTGCTTCCTTTTGTGGGGTCTCGTCTGGCAGTTCACTATGGACTGTTCCCAAAATTCCCAGGATCTGTACTGATTTGCATAAGGCAGGCCTCTTTCAAACAATGGACTGGAACACTGCTGCCAGCTACCGCCAGCGACGCAGATTAATTCAAGCTTTCCCTATGTCACTTCGTGCTGTTGCTGCTGATTTTGTCAACCACATGATTGCATTTCACCTGTATCGGACCTCTTGTAGAGATTTCATTGATATTCTGCTTAGGCCACGCCCATTTTAGGAACTACCCCCTCTTTCACTCAAAGCTCGAGGCAGAAGGATATCACGTGTGGTGCTTATGATAAGCAGATAGTAGCAGAAAGAAGCGACGACGGCATAAGGTATATATACTGGCAGGAGTACAACAGGCTGGGTGCCAGCAGACAGATGGGAGGTGCTGGCTCAGAGAGATCTCTCTGCGAGTCTTCAGTTGTAGCGACAGTGTGAGATAGTTCTGAGTAATGAGCCCAACTTCTCAAGCAGCTTGTAAGGGGTTGGTGCAGTCTGGAAAAAACAGATGCATACATAGAAATGCACTTTTCAGGGGTATCACTCTACAAAATCCTCATTAAAAAAAGTTCTGGAATAGACAGGATAATATGAAGTAAAATAGGGTGCCGTATCATTTCCAAGGTCACATGACGCAAACTGGTAATAGTCTTGTTTAATTCGCTATAAAACTGGGAATACAGAACGCTTTAAAAATGGTCCAGGTAAGGATTCCTTAAGTGTAAAGTAAGGCGCATGAACTTACCCTTGACCGCCTCACCTATAGTGAGGATTACCTGAACTTCCTGGGGCCTCTTCGACTGGGGTTAAAAAGGTTGCTTATTCGATCATACAACATCTGGCACAGAAACTGACAAATAACTATCCGAGGAATTCTGAAGCAGTAAAAATACAAACAAAATGAGAAGAACTGTACTAATTTCTAAAAGAAAGAAAAAAAGTCGAGGGTTGCAAACGGAAATTAATCTATCCCTTTCGAAACACTAAAGTAAATAAATGCACAAGTACTCACGAGCTCAAACAACGAACCTTACCACAACTAATTCACAAACATTGGCATAGCCAATAGGTCTCGCTTTTGGGACCTTATAAGTGTTTAGCCATGCAACAGTTGCATAACTAAATACTTATAAGGTCCCAAAAGCGAGACCTATTGGCTATGCCAAGCGGCCCTGCGGCGGCGAAAGCGAAAGTAATAGCTCTAGGCTGGCCTGGTAGCACTTTTTGTAGCCCTCTCAATAAGTCTCGCCAGACCAGCGCATGCGCTGGGTCAGGCGAGACCTAAAAAGTAACAAAATGATGGGGTTCGTTTTGTCATAGAAATTATGGTTAGTGGTGTAGGAAAAAAAATTAGGGCATGTTTTAAGTGATATCTCAAATCCTCTTCTATTTCATTATAAAATTCTGAATGCAGACTGAAACAATCACTTTCAATACCAGCAGTAGACTTCCAGTTAACTCCCTGGGGAGCAGTAGCTTTACTACAGTGATCTAATGAGCAACTAGAGTGCTAACATTCTGAATTTATGGCAAATGTGTGACACATCTGAATGCCTTCTTGATGGAATCAAAGTAAAAAACTGAAAGCATTTCCTACTGAGGAGACGACAGTAAATGAGGAAACTTCATAACAAATAAGTCTCCCAAGATGGCCACCAGAGAAAAAGGAGACCAAATGTAGCACAGATATCACCCAGGTGTAGCCCACGTACAGCCCAATGACAGAAGTGTGGAAAACACTTTTTATCCTTTGTTTTTTGTAGTTTTATATAGCGCAGGAGATATTGGAGTGCTTTACATGAGCATTGGTTACATCAAACAAGGACAAACTCATTTTGGTTGTAGACATGGGGAGATTAAGTGATTTGACCAGAATCACAGAATGTCGCGCTGAAGCAGAAACTCCAACTTGGTTCCCCAGTTGCAAAGTCTGCAGCTCTGGAAGTAAAACCACATTCTCTCCCCTAAGCGTGACATTTAATCAAGTGGTCAACTGGATAAAAAAACAAAGATAAATAGTTTAAAAGTGCTTTTTGCTATTTGAGAACTCAGAAAATATGTCCTCATTTTAGTTTTTTAGAGCACTAACCATAATTTCTATGCAAATAAGACCCTCTCATCTCTATAATTTCTAAAGGAAATGCTTTAGGTATTACAGTTTTGATAACATCAAGATGCCGTCAGGCATGCCACACTTTTGGAACAAAATTAGAATGTTAGCAATCTAGTTGCCTCGTCTCTTTCTGCATGTCTCTTGCCTCTTTCTGCACCTCACTCTCTTCTATCTGCACCTCTTGCCTCTTTCTGCACCACTCTTGCCTCTTTTTGCAGCTCACTCTCCACCTGTACCTCTTGCCTCTTCTGCACCACTCTTGCCTCTTTCTGCACCACTCTTGCCTCTTTCTGCACCTCTTTTGCCTCTTTCTGTAGCTCACTCTCCTTTCTGCACCTCTCCTGCCTCTTTCTGCACCTCTCCTGCCTCTTTCTGCACCTCTCCTGCCTCTTTCTGCACCTCTCCTGCCTCTTTCTGTAGCTCACTCTTCTTTCTGACTTCTCTTGCCTCTTTCTGCACCTCTCTTCCCTCTTTCTGCAGCTCACTCTCCCCTTTCTGCACCTCTCCTGCCTCTTTCTGCAGCTCACTCTTCTTTCTGCACCACTCGTGCCTCTGTCTGCACCACTCGTGCCTCTGTCTGCACCACTCGTGCCTCTGTCTGCAGCTCACTCTTCTTTCTGCACCACTCGTGCCTCGGTCTGCACCACTCGTGCCTCTGTCTGCACCACTCGTGCCTCTGTCTGCACCACTCGTGCCTCTGTCTGCACCACTCGTGCCTCTGTCTGCACCACTCGTGCCTCTGTCTGCACCACTCGTGCCTCTGTCTGCACTACTCGTGCCTCTGTCTGCACCACTCGTGCCTCTGTCTGCACCACTCGTGCCTCTGTCTGCACCACTCGTGCCTCTGTCTGCAGCTCACTCTTCTTTCTGCACCACTCGTGCCTCTGTCTGCACCACTCGTGCCTCTGTCTGCACCACTCGTGCCTCTGTCTGCACCACTCGTGCCTCTGTCTGCACCACTCGTGCCTCTGTCTGCACCACTCGTGCCTCTGTCTGCACCACTCGTGCCTCTGTCTGCACCACTCGTGCCTCTGTCTGCACCACTCGTGCCTCTGTCTGCACCACTCGTGCCTCTGTCTGCACCACTCGTGCCTCTGTCTGCACCACTCGTGCCTCTGTCTGCACCACTCGTGCCTCTGTCTGCACCACTCGTGCCTCTGTCTGCACCACTCGTGCCTCTGTCTGCACCACTCGTGCCTCTGTCTGCACCACTCGTGCCTCTGTCTGCACCACTCGTGCCTCTGTCTGCACCACTCGTGCCTCTGTCTGCACCACTCGTGCCTCTTTCTGCACCACTCGTGCCTCTTTTTGCAGCTCACTCTCAACCTGTACCTCTTGCCTCTTCTGCACCACTCTTGCCTCTTTCTGCACCACTCTTGCCTCTTTCTGCACCACTCTTGCCTCTGTCTGGACTTCTCTTTCTTATTTCTGCAGCTCGCTCTCCTTACTGCAGCTCACTCTCCTTTCTGCACCTCTCTTGCCTCTTTCTGCACCTCTCTTCCCTCTTTCTGCAGCTCACTCTCTCCTTTCTGCACCTCTCCTGCCTATTTCTGCACCTCTCTTGCCTCTTTCTGTAGCTCACTCTTCTTTCTGGCCTCTCCTGCCTCTTTCCGCACCTCTCTTCGCTCTTTCTGCAGCTCACTCTTCTTTCTGCACCATTCTTGCCTCATTCTGCACCTATCTTGCCTCTTTCTGCACTTCTTCTGGTTCTTTCTGTACCTCTCATGCCTCTTTCTGTACCTCCCTTGCCTCTGCCTCTTTCTGCACCTCTCATGCCCCTTTCTGTACCTCTCATGCCTCTTTCTGCACTTCTCTTGGTTCTTTCTGTACCTCTCATGCCTCTTTCTGTACCTCCCTTGCCTCTGCCTCTTTCTGCACCTCTCTTGCATATTTCTGACTCTTTCTGCACCTCTTGCCTCGTGATGCACCTCATTTGACTTTTGCTCCTCTTGCCTCTTTCTGCAGCTCACTTGCTTCTTTCTTCCTCTTTCTGCACCTTTCTTCCTCTTTCTGCACCTCTCATGCCTCTTTCTGCACCTCTCATGCCTCTTTCTGCACCTCTCATGCCTCTTTCTGCACTTCTCTTGGTTCTTTCTGTACCTCTCATGCCTCTTTCTGCACCTCTCATGCCTCTTTCTGCACCTCTATTTCTGAACATTTCTGACTCTTTCTGCACATCTTGCCTCGTAATGCACCTCATTTGACTTTTGCTCCTCTTGCCTCTTTCTGCAGCTCACTTGCTTCTTTCAGCACCTTTCTTCCTCTTTCAGCACCTTTCTTCCTCTTTCTGCACCTTTCTTCCTCTTTCTGCACCTTTCTTCCTTTCTGCACCTTTCTTCCTTTCTGCACCTTTCTTCCTTTCTGCACCTCACTCTTCTTTCTGCACCACTCTTGCTTCTGTCTGTGCTTCTCTTGCTTCTTTCTGCGCCTTTCTTTTTTCTGCATTTTTCTTGCCTATTTCTTCACCTTTATGCCTATTTCTGCACCTCTCTTGACTATTTCTGCACCTCTCTTGCCTATTTCTGCACCTCTCTTGCCTCTTTCTGCACCTCTCGTGCCTCTTTCTGCAGCTCACTCTTCTTTCTGCACCATTCTTGCCTCTTTCTGCACCTCTCGTGCCTCTTTCTGCACCTCTCGTGCCTCTTTCTGCACCTCTCGTGCCTCTTTCTGCACCTCTCGTGCCTCTTTCTGCACCTCTCGTGCCTCTTTCTGCACCTCTCTTGATTCTTTCTGCACTTCTCTTGATTCTTTCTGTTCCTCCCTTGCCTCTTTCTGTACCTCCCTTGCCTCTGCCTCTTTCTGCACCTCCCTTGCCTCTGCCTCTTTCTGCACCTCCCTTGCCTCTGCCTCTTTCTGCACCTCTCTTGCATATTTCTGACTCTTTCTGCACCTCCTGCCTCGCGATGCACCTCATTTGACTTTTTTGCTTCTTTCTGCAGCTCACTTGCTTCTTTCTGCACCTTTCTGCCTCTTTCTGCACCACTCTGCCTCTTTCTGCACCACTCTGCCTCTTTCTGCACCACTCTGCCTCTTTCTGCACCACTCTGCCTCTTTCTGCACCACTCTGCCTCTTTCTGCACCACTCTGCCTCTTTCTGCACCACTCTGCCTCTTTCTGCACCACTCTGCCTCTTTCTGCACCACTCTGCCTCTTTCTGCACCACTCTGCCTCTTTCTGCACCACTCTGCCTCTTTCTGCACCACTCTGCCTCTTTCTGCACCACTCTGCCTCTTTCTGCACCACTCTGCCTCTTTCTGCACCACTCTGCCTCTCTCTGCACCACTCTGCCTCTCTCTGCACCACTCTGCCTCTCTCTGCACCACTCTGCCTCTCTCTGCACCACTCTGCCTCTTTCTGCACCACTCTGCCTCTTTCTGCACCACTCTGCCTCTTTCTGCACCACTCTGCCTCTTTCTGCACCACTCTGCCTCTTTCTGCACCACTCTGCCTCTTTCTGCACCACTCTGCCTCTTTCTGCACCACTCTGCCTCTTTCTGCACCACTCTGCCTCTTTCTGCACCACTCTGCCTCTTTCTGCACCACTCTGCCTCTTTCTGCACCACTCTTGCCTCTTTCTGCACCACTCTTGCCTCTTTCTGCACCTCTCATGCCTCTTTCTGCACCTCTCATGCCTCTTTCTGCACCTCTCATGCCTCTTTCTGCACTTCTCTTGGTTCTTTCTGCACCACTCTTGCCTCTTTCTGCACCTCTCATGCCTCTTTCTGCACCTCTCATGCCTCTTTCTGCACTTCTCTTGGTTCTTTCTGTACCTCTCATGCCTCTTTCTGCACCTCTATTTCTGAACATTTCTGACTCTTTCTGCACATCTTGCCTCGTAATGCACCTCATTTGACTTTTGCTCCTCTTGCCTCTTTCTGCACCTCTCTTGATTCTTTCTGCACTTCTCTTGATTCTTTCTGTACCTCCCTTGCCTCTTTCTGTACCTCCCTTGCCTCTGCCTCTTTCTGCACCTCCCTTGCCTCTGCCTCTTTCTGCACCTCCCTTGCCTCTGCCTCTTTCTGCACCTCTCTTGCATATTTCTGACTCTTTCTGCACCTCCTGCCTCGCGATGCACCTCATTTGACTTTTTTGCTTCTTTCTGCAGCTCACTTGCTTCTTTCTGCACCACTCTGCCTCTTTCTGCACCACTCTGCCTCTTTCTGCACCACTCTGCCTCTTTCTGCACCACTCTTGCCTCTTTCTGCACCACTCTTGCCTCTTTCTGCACCACTCTTGCCTCTTTCTGCACCACTCTTGCCTCTTTCTGCACCACTCTTGCCTCTTTCTGCACCACTCTTGCCTCTTTCTGCACCACTCTTGCCTCTTTCTGCACCACTCTTGCCTCTTTCTGCACCACTCTTGCCTCTTTCTGCACCTCTCATGCCTCTTTCTGCACCTCTCATGCCTCTTTCTGCACTTCTCTTGGTTCTTTCTGTACCTCTCATGCCTCTTTCTGCACCTCTATTTCTGAACATTTCTGACTCTTTCTGCACATCTTGCCTCGTAATGCACCTCTCTTGCATATTTCTGACTCTTTCTGCACCTCCTGCCTCGCGATGCACCTCATTTGACTTTTTTGCTTCTTTCTGCAGCTCACTTGCTTCTTTCTGCAGCTCACTTGCTTCTTTCTGCACCTTTCTTCCTCTTTCTGCACCACTCTGCCTCTTTCTGCACCTTTCTTCCTCTTTCTGCACCACTCTGCCTCTTTCTGCACCACTCTGCCTCTTTCTGCACCACTCTGCCTCTTTCTGCACCACTCTGCCTCTTTCTGCACCACTCTGCCTCTTTCTGCACCACTCTGCCTCTTTCTGCACCACTCTGCCTCTTTCTGCACCACTCTGCCTCTTTCTGCACCACTCTGCCTCTTTCTGCACCACTCTTGCCTCTTTCTGCACCACTCTTGCCTCTTTCTGCACCACTCTTGCCTCTTTCTGCACCACTCTTGCCTCTTTCTGCACCTCTCATGCCTCTTTCTGCACCTCTCATGCCTCTTTCTGCACCTCTCATGCCTCTTTCTGCACCTCTCATGCCTCTTTCTGCACTTCTCTTGGTTCTTTCTGTACCTCTCATGCCTCTTTCTGCACCTCTATTTCTGAACATTTCTGACTCTTTCTGCACATCTTGCCTCGTAATGCACCTCATTTGACTTTTGCTCCTCTTGCCTCTTTCTGCAGCTCACTTGCTTCTTTCAGCACCTTTCTTCCTCTTTCAGCACCTTTCTTCCTCTTTCTGCACCTTTCTTCCTCTTTCTGCACCTTTCTTCCTTTCTGCACCTTTCTTCCTTTCTGCACCTCTTGCCTCTTTCTGAACCTCACTCTTCTTTCTGCACCACTCTTGCTTCTGTCTGTGCTTCTCTTGCTTCTTTCAGCACCTTTCTTCTTTTTTCTGCATTTTTTTTGCATATTTCTGCACCTTTATGCCTATTTCTGCACCTCTCTTGACTATTTCTGCACCTCTCTTGCCTATTTCTGCACCTCTCTTGCCTATTTCTGCACCTTTCTTCCTCTTTCTGCGCCTTTCTTCCTCTTTCTGCGCCTTTCTTCCTCTTTCTGCGCCTTTCTTCCTCTTTCTGCGCCTTTCTTCCTCTTTCTGCGCCTTTCTTCCTCTTTCTGCGCCTCACTCTTCTTTTTGCAACTCTCTTGCTTCTTTCTGTGCCTCTCTTGCTTATTTCTGCACCTCTATTGGCTCATCACTTATCCTGCTTCTTTCTGTACCTTTCTTCCTCTTTTACACCTCTTGGTTTTTTCTGCACTTTTCTTGCCTTTTTCAATACTTCTCTTGCTTCTTCCTGCGCCTTTCATTCTCTTTCTGCACGTCTTACCTATCTAGGTGTAGTTAGAAATCAGCATTTAAAAAAACCTTTGAAATTCACTGAAAAAACCACAGGTTTCAGGGACGTTATAGTTAGCTGGACATTTCACTAGTACAAAACCAGGAAAATGTGCCCGTTATAGTTAGTTGAGCTAACTATAACTCGGGCCCCCGCAATGCACTGCTGACGACGTCACATATTTCATCATTCTTGACATGGTCACTGATGACATCACTGATGACATCATCCAGTGACTGTGTGTTTCTGTAAAGTTTAAATATGTTTTATATACACATGTATGCCAGGGTATATTGAAGAATAAGTGGGTGTATATGTTTCTGAATGGATGATTCAGTAGGTGCGTGACTGACTGTATAAGTGAGTGTTTAAACGTGTCTTATTGAATGCATGGATTAGTGACTAAACCGTGTGAATGTCTGTATCAGTCTGTCAGTTGGTGTGTAAGCGACTGCATGGGTGGGTGAGTAGCTACATGAGTGTCTATAGGGGTTATTGATTGGTTGTCTGAGTATCTGTATGGGTGCCTGAGTGTCTCGGTGGGTGGGTGGGGGTGTGTGACTGTGCATAGATGTGTGAGTAGGTCGCTGTATGTATGGGTTCAAGAGTGCATATTTGAAGGGCTGTATGGGTGGGTGAGTGTGTGTATGGGTTTGTTGGTGAGTGAACGGATGTCTCAGTGGTACATGTGTGAGTAACTACATATGAAAGCAGTATATGCGAGTGTTGGGAGTATATAAATGACTATATGTGAGAGTGAGTGATTGTGAGAATGGCTGTATGGAGGAGTGTGCGCTTGAGTCAGTTATTGTATAAGAGAGTAAGTATGTGTTAGTATCTGTGAATAAGTGAGGTGGTGTGTGTATAACTATATAGGTGAGTAAATGGTATTGTGATCGACTCTTTGCATGACTGACTAGGTGTGTGAGCAACTATGGGTGAGTGGTGGTGTCTGTATAGGTGTATGAGTGCATATTATAGTGCTGTATTGAGTGACTGCATGTATGAGTAACTGTATGGATGAATGAGTGGACATGTGTGTAGACCTAGGAATCAGTGATTGGGTATGTAGTAACGGATATTGGTGTGTCTATGGTTTTGAAAATGGTAGTCTGCATTTTAGAGTGGGTGTATCAAAGGTTATATTAGGGTGTGAGGAGGTGCATCAGATTATCACGTGGATTATGTCATCAGTGATATCAGTGATGTCATTTGAGATGTCATCAGTGATGTCACTAACCATGTCATGAATGATGTAAAATGAGTCATCATCAGTAGTGCATTGCGGGGCCGCGAGTTATAGTTAGCTCAACTAACTATAACGGGGGAATTTCTCTGGTTTTGTACTAGTGAAATGTCCCACTAACTATAACTTTCCCTAAAACCTATGTTTTTTTAAATCATAGGTTTTAGGGAAAGTTCAAGTTAGTTGGACATTTCACTAGTACAAAACCAGAGAAATTTGCCCGTTATAGATAGTTGAGCTAACTGTAACTCGCGCCCCCGCAATGCACTACTGATGACACATTTTACATCATTTATGACATGGTCAGTGACATCACTGATGACATCTCAAATGACATCACTGATGACATCATCCAGTGACTGTAAAGTTTAAATAGGTTTAATATATAAGGGAAAGGCGTATTGAAGAATGAGTGGGTGTATAAGTGTCTGAATGGATGATTTAGTAGGTGCTTGACTGACTAAGTGAGTGATTAAACGTATCTTACTGAATGCATGGTTTAGGGACTAAACTGTGTGAATGTCTGTATCCGTCTGTCTGTTGGTGTGTTAGCGGCTGCATGGGTTTGTGAATAGCTACATGTGTGTCTATATGAGTTATTGATTGGTTGTCTGAGTATCTGTATGGGTACCTGAGTGTTTGTGTGGGTGGGGTGTGTTTGACTGTGCATAGATGTGCGAGTGGGTGATTCACTGGGTGCATGGTTTCAAGAGTGCATCAGTGATGGACTGTATGGGAGGGTGAGTGTGTATGGGTGGGTTAGTGAGTGAATGTATATCTCAGTGGTACGTGTGAGTAACTACATATGTGAAAGGCAGTATATATGTGTGTTGGAGTATATAAATGTCTAGAAGTTAGAGTGTGTGATTATGAGAGTAGCTGTATGGATTAGTGTGTGCTTGTATCAGTGATTGTATAAGAGAGTAAGAATGCGCTAGTATTTGTATGAGTAAGTGAGCTGGTGTGTGTATAACTGTATAGGTGAGTAAATGGGAGTGTGATTAATTATTTGCATGACTGACTAGGTGTGGGAGTACCTCTATGGATGAGTGGCGGTGTGAGTGTCTATATAGGTGTACGAGTGTATATGATAGTCCTGTACTGAGTGACCGTAAGTCTGAGTGACTGTACGGGTGAGTGAGTGGATGTGTATGTAGACCTAAGAATCAGTGAGTGGGTATGTAGTTATTGATGTTGGACTGTATGGTTTTGAGAATGACAGTCTGTAATTTAGAGTGGGTGTATCAAAAGTTATATTAGGGTGTGAGAAGATGCATGAAATTATCACATGGATGATGTCATCAGTGATGTCTTTTGAGATGTCATCAGTGATGTCACTGACCATGTCATGAGTGATGTAATATGTGACGTCATCAGCAGTGCATTGCGGGGGCGCAAGGTATAGTTAGCTGAACTAACTGTAACAGGGGAATTTCTATGGTTTTGTACGAGTGAAATGTCCAACTTACTATAACTTTCCCTAAAACCTATGTTTTTTTCAGTGAATTTCTAAGGTTTTTTTAAATGCTAATTTCTAACTATAACGTGCTTGAAACCTATGGCTTTTTCAGTGAATTTCAAAAGTTTTTTAAATGATCATTTCTAACTATAACGTGCCTGAAACCTATGGGTTTTCTTTAGTGAATTTCAAAGGTTTTTTAAATGCTAGTTTTTAGGTCTCGCCTGACCCAGCGCATGCGCTGGTCTGGCGAGACTTATTGAGAGGGCTCCAAAAAGTGCTACCAGGCCAGCCTAGAGCTACAGTGCATGTGCGCGGGCGAAGGCGCGCGCGCGCCGCGCTTTACCGCGATTACTTTCACTTTCGCGGCCGCTTTGACGTTTGATCGCGATCACTTTAACTTTCGTGGCCGCACGCCCCCTTGGCATAGCTAATAGGTCTCGCTTTTGGGACCTTATAAGTATTTAGTTATGCAACTGTTGCTTGGCTAAATACTTATAAGGTCCCAAATGCGAGACCTATTGGCTATGCCAATGCTTGTTAACTATGCCTACAGAGGTAGGACATGTGATGAAAGAAGAAACACGCACAGAAAGAAAAAAAAAAAGAAATGCAGAAAGAAGCAACAGAAGTCCACAAACACGAAGAAAAGTGCAGGAAGAAGAAAAGATGTGCAGAAAGAACCAACAGATGAGCAGAAAGTACTCCTGTGCCCACAACTTTTTCAGACGGGTACTGGTGGTAACTGACTCTGACTAACCAGGCCTAGAGCCAGTGCTATGCTAAAAGACACTTAGAATACAGTGAAAACACCTACATACACTAGGGAACACTGTGTTGGGGTACCCTGTGATTAGCATGACCTCCTCTGTAAGTTCCTAGTACATAATAGGGCAGGGGGATTAAAACTACCTCTTAAAACACGCTACAGGGCGCATTTGCACAGTGGTGAAGGGAGGGGGGGGGGCTGAGGTTACATCTGTGCAAACACGCCCTGTGGCCCTTTTAAGTTGGGGGATACAGACCCCTTGAATCCTGAGGGTCCCTGGGGTCCAACTAGCCCACTAGCTAGTAAGCGCCACAGAGCTGCGTTGCAGAGCGGTGTAAAAAGTGGCACGGCCTGCACCACCTCTCTGCAACGCAGCGCAGTGGCGCTTACTGGAAGCACCTGGTGGGCTAGTTGGCCCCCAGTGGCCCTCAGGATTGAAGGGGAATTAATTCTCCAACTTAAAACGCGCCACAGGGCGTGTTTGCACATGTCACCTCAGGCCCTGTCCCCTCCCTTCACCACTGTGTAAACATGCCCTGTGGCGCGTTTTAAGTTGGGGGATTACGTACCCTTGAATCCTGAAAGTCCCTGGGTCCAACTAGCCCACCATGTACCTCCAGTAAGCACCAGAGAGCTGCGTTGCAGACAGGTGGTCCGAGGCCATGCCCCATTTTACACCACTCTGCAATGCAACTCTGTGGCACTTACTGGACATACCTGGTGGGTTAGTTGGCCCCCAGGGACCCTCAGGATTCAAGGAGACTTAATTCTCCAACTTAAAATGCACCACAGGGTGCATTTCCACACTTGTGAAATCAGGCCACACCCCTCCCTGCACCACTGCGCAAACGCACCCCCTGGTGCATTGTAAATTGGGGGATTAAGACCCCTTGAGTCCTGAGGGTCCCAGGGGGCCAACTAGCCCACCACTTACCTCCAGTAAGTGCCATAGAACTGCGTTGCAGAGTGGTGTAAAAAGGGGCATGGCCTGGGCCACCTCTCTGCAACGCAGCACAGTTGCGCTTACTGGAGGTAAGTGGTGGGGGCTAGTTGGCCCCCAGGGACCCCACCGGATTGAAGAGGAATTAATTCCCCAACTTAAAACGCGCCACAGAGTGTGATTGCACACGTCACCTCAGGCCCTGCCCCCTCCCTTAACCACTGTGCAAACGCACCCCATGGCGCATTTTGAGTTGGGGGATAAAGTCCCCTTGAATCCTGAGAGTCCCTGGAGTCCAACTATCCCACGAGGTACCTCCAGCAAGCGCCACATAGCTGCGTTGCAGAAAGGTGTAAAAAGGGGCGTGGCCTCTGAACACCTCTCTGCAACGCAGCTCCCTGGTGCATACTGGAGATACCTGGTGGGCTAGTTAGCCCCCAGGGACCCTCAGTATTCAAGGGGAATTAATTCCCCAACTTACAACTAACCAGGGGGTGTGTTTGCACAGTGGTAAAGGAAGGGGGCAGGGTCTGAGGTGACATGTGTGCAAACACGCCCTGTGGCACATTTTAAGTTGGGGAATTAATTCCTCTTCAATCATGAGGGTCCCTGGGGGCCAACTAGCCCACCAGGTACCTCCAGTATGCACCAGGGAGCTGCGTTGCAGAGAGTTGTTCAGAGGCCACTCCCCTTTTTACACCACTCTGCAACGCAGCTCTGTGGCGCTTACTGGAGGTACCTGGTGGGCTAGTTGGCCCCCAGGGACCCCAGTATTCAATGGGAATTAGCTCCCCATCTCACAACGCACCATGGGGCACGTTTGCAGAGTGCGGCAGGGAGGGGGCGGGGCCTTCGGCGCAATGCCAGTCTTTTTTTTTTAATTTTTTTTTTTTTTTTTAAAGATGGGCTGTGTGGCCCCCCTTCCTTTCCTATTTAATTGGTCCTGGGGACCCCATCCCCCAGGGCCTGAACCCTATTTTTTTTTTTAATTGGAAGGGGGCCGCACGGCCCCCCTCTCGAGGCCATATTCGGCCCCGGGGACCACATCCCCGGGGCATGGGCAGTTTTTTTTTTTTATTTAAATTATTGGAGGGGGCTGCGTGGCCCCCCTCCTCAGGCCATTTATGGCCCCGGGGACCCCATCCCCCGGGGCCGGCCTTTCTGTGTCTTTTTTTGTTTTTATAATGGGGGAGGGGGGCCGCGTGGCCCCCCCCTCTAGGGTCACTAATGGCCCCGGGGAACCCATCCCCCGGGGCCTGGCCTTTTGTTGGGGACCGTGGGGGGGGGTCCCCAATTCCCCCATGGTCCCACCGGCTCCCCGCCTCCTTGGGGAGCCGGTATTGCTTTTCCACACGGGGAGCTGCTAAGATGCAGCTCCCCGTGTGGAAAAGCAATGTTGTTCGGATTTTGAAAGCGAGAGCAGGTTTCCTGTTCTCGCTTTCAAAACCCAAACCAGTGTTTGCAATGACAGGGCAAACAGCAGTGTCCCCGGGGTGGGCACCCCGGGACACTGCAGGAGCTGGCCCTGGGTGGTAGCGGTCCCCAGGGTCATCAGTGGCTCCAGGAGGGGGCCGCGCGGTCCCCCCCCAACATTAGCAAAGCCCCAGGGAGGTGGTGGTCCCCGGGGCTCGGGGGTCGGTAACGGCCCCCCAAATTTGCATACTTAGTGCCCCAGGGAGGTGGCGGTCCCCGGGGCTGCGGGGGGGCTGTGAGCCCCCAGCAAATATTTATAGAAAGCCCTGGGGGTGGCGGTCCCCACCTACTTTAAATGAAAAAGCCCCTGGGGATGGCGGTCCCTGGGGCAGCGGGGGGGGGGGGGGCTGTGGGCCCCCAGCAAATATTTATAGAAAGCCCTGGGGGTGGCGGTCCCCGGGGCTGCGGGGGTCCCCCTGAGCCCCCGCAAATATATTTTAAAAATGCCCCTGGGACATGGCCCACCCGGGGGCTAATTAATAACGAAGCGCGGCAGCCCGCGCTTCATTCTTTTTTATTTTCCTGACCGGATCCGCGGTTCTTCGGCATCTCGCGATTTTTTTTTTCTTAAATGCTCTTATTGGCCATGGGGGTCCTTGTGGGACCCCCTAAGCAGGCCTTGGGGGTCAGGGTGTTTCTACCCTGCCCCCTTTACTTGTTTTTCGCGTTTGTTTTCCTGTTTTCTTGTGCCTCGGTTCTACCGAGGCACATGATGGCTGCCAACACTTCCTGGTTTGAAGTGTTGACAGCTAATTAGAATGCAGCTCGTGATCGGGAGGGTGTGCAGATCCACCGCGCCTCTAAATATCGAAACTTTTATTTTTGACTTTCTAAGCAACTACTGAACGGATTTACACCATTTTTAAAAAGGTCGCTTTCTGAGCCAAGCAGTACCCTTTTGCCAAATTTGGGGTAAATCCGTTCAGTAGTTTCGGCTGTATCCTTGCATAAAGTTTCCTATGGGAAATTGATTTTTGTACTCTTATTTTTGAATTTCTCAGCAACTACTGAACGGATTCACACCATTTAAAAACGAGCATTTGCAATGCAACAGGTCTCGCATTTATTAAAGTTAGAGCTGTTGGCGTTGAAAATGACAATGCTTTTTACTTTTGTTTTTTTTATTTGCAGTGGAGTAATTCTATTTGCAAAGCGCTATTGGTGTAAAAAAGCAAAAGTAATAAACATTGTCATTTTCAACGTCAACAGCTGTAACTTTTAACAAATGTGAGACCTATTGCAGGCAAATGCTTGTTTAAATAGCCTGCTTTGGACAAACTCCCATGCGCACAGGAGAGGTGCGTTTCATAATCGTGCCTCAATATATATATTCCCTGTGGAAACAGTTATTTAGGACACCAGTTTTAGGACACACTGTCACAGCAGAGCAAAGAACTGTAGATGTCTTCAAAGAATTAATGACGTTTTAATTTTAAAAAAACGGCCTGCCTTGCTTTCGCCTTGCTTAATATAGACTGCCTTAAAAGAATACAGAAATTTGAATGGTGTTGCATTACGCGCAGCAACCAATTTCTTGAGGAAAAGAGTAAGTAAAGAATATGATGCATTGATATGTCGTAGAACAATAAGGAAAAGAGTAAGTAAAGAATATGATGCATTGATATGTCGTAGAACAATAAGGATGCCAAGGGGATTTATTTACCTACAAAAGAGAGCTGACTGAATATGCTGGCTAAAAACAAACCGTGTCGATAAAAATGGAGGAAAAATCTCGAACATGTATTTGTTGCAGGAATAACGTGACCACATTTGAATGGCCAACACTACATTTACGGCCACCCAACGATCTCTAGGTCTAGTCATCTGTGGAATATCTGGAAGGATCCACTAGCCCAGAACAGATAGTGCTCTACTTAACTTTGCACAATAAATCAGTAGCAAGTGATAGACTGAAACCATTACAAAGAGTCATCCACGTTTTGACAGCACAACGTGCTTGCCATAACATAAAACTGCTGGACAGATACGATACAGCCTCCATCCTAATCTCAGAATATTCGGATGCAGGTTTAAAACATATCTGCGTCCTCAATCACATAAAAGATCCTAACAACGCGTATCCATCTGTCACAAAAATAGCGAAAAACGAATTAAAACAAGACAGAAGGTTCGGCAAGGGATAAATAGGCATGATCGACAGATTATTAACAGATGCTTTGTTTTCTGTGTCTCATAAATCGCCTATGCCACGCCCCAAAAAAAGTGTATTAAACGCCTGGGAGTAAGAACTGGTGGGATGGTAGAGCATGACTGCTGCCGATACTTACATCCAGAACCTTAACTCTCTGTGCATCCTACCCACACCAAAATATTGACCAACTGTGAAGCCCTGCGCCCACACCCCACAAAACAGCATTCCTCATTTACAAGACGGACACTCATTGAATTTCGAGCTTCTTCTGCGGTGATGGTCATTTCTACAAATTACTATTGAATTCTGGTTTTCTACTCCCACTTTGTTAGACCACCATCAATCACGTTGACCCAGATCGCTGTCCCCGGATAACGCCCATGTCGTTGCTTTCCCTGTGCCGCCCGGCCTGAGCCTCCACTGCGGTTACCTGGGGTGAGGCGTCACTACCCAACAAAAGGCAGAGGCGGTGGTGTTATCTGAGGCTGTTCTTCGCCGTGGGGCATCAGACCGCACCGCTGCTGGGAATGTCCCCCAGGGAGCCCAGGCAGCGGGGCACACCTCCTGCGCTTCGGGGACTGGGTCTGCGGACTAATCATGGGCCTCGAACTCCATTGGCCGCTCGAGAGTGGCACCGTACGCCACGTCCGCAGCCGCTTACACCGAGCCCCTGGGCAACGAGAGGACAGAGAGACGCCCGGACACAGTCAAGGTAGCGGAGGGAGATAAATCCCCACGCAGCCCACCGCCGCCCTGAGCAGCACTTTCACTTTGACGGGCTTGTACTTGCAGACGCTGCAGCTGTGAGTGTCGCTCCTCTCTGTCTTTCATCGGAGTGGAACCCGTTCATGTTTTGGGGTTGGTTTTACCCATTCACTGTGAGCTCTATGGCGGCATGCACGCGAATGGTGCGCGCGCCACAGCAAGCCATGTGTTTTGCATTATCGTGCACGCGTCTGTGCACGATAATGCAAACCACAGGTTACCCTGTGCGGGTAACAGACACCAATAGGCCATGGGCGGAGCAATGCGCACGCCTTTGGCCAATTGCGTGCTGTCTTTTACAAAAAGACGCACGCAAAGGCCAATAGCGTGGACCAAAAGGAAAAGCACACGCACGAGCGTATGCGATTCCTGGCTCTGTTTTCGAAACCCCGTACAAGAGGTCTCTCGCTGCGTGAGCAGTGCTCTGCACTGCATCGCTAGGCGCGAGACCTAAAAAGGTCTCTTTCTGAACCAAGGGCTACCTTTTTGCCAAATTTGGTGTAATTCTGTCAGCAGTTCGGGCTGTAGTTGGGCTGTAGTCGTGTTTAAAGTTTCCTATGGGAAATAACATGGAGAAAATGCGTTTTGGGACCCCCCTTTTTTCTCGGCCCCCGCTTGGCGAATCACCCCGAAACTTTCAGGATAGGAGCTGACCGGAGCGGGACCAACGTTTTGAAAATTTCGCGAAGATTCGTCAACCAGCGCAAGTTACTGGGAAAAGAAAAAACGCTTTTTGAAGGTCCGAACTATAACTACCTACTGGCGACCGCCAGTAGGTAATGAAATTATATATATATATATATATATATATATATATATATATATATATATATATATATACACATACATATACACACACAATATGCCTGGGCAGACACAGGGCACAATTGCACTGTTTGGGATGTTTGTCATTGGTGTCCGGCGGTCCATCCTACTATGGCTCTGCACACCCGGCCAACTACACCCCTTTCATCCTCAACATAGATCCCAGGGTAGTGAGGCGAGCCATCAAAGGCTTCTCCAGGAAGGAGGGGGGGCCATTTAAAATTCACCATCAGCGCACAAAAACATAATTTCCGCTCCAGTGCTTGGCTTTAGCTAAAAATAAAGTACATTAATCTCTTAACAAAATTAAATAAAGCTCAGTCCATTAAACGTACAGTTGCCATGTACGATCCACATTAAGGTGCTGCTCCATCTTCTGGTGCCCTCTCCAGTAGTACAAATGTCTACGGTGCCTGGTATGTAATATGGTCAGAAATTAATCAAGCAAGGGTGCAGTTTGTTCTGGGTTAACCACCTCACTAATACACACATCTGTTCAATGCTTTGCGCCATAATAAATAATATCTTTATTTCGGCCTAAAAGAGCAAGATAAATACTGATTATATAAAAAACGAATAAAATACAAGCATATAAAAGAAAGAAAAAAGATCCAACCTAATATGTTTCAGTAAAACCAGGATAGAATATTTTAAACCGCTTAATGCACAGCAGCATTATAGGGACACCTTTTTCTGTCTTAACCCCCACATAAACACCAGATATCTTGAAACTGCGAAGACAATGGGCTGACTTGTGTTATTTCTGAGTATTCTATGGGCGATGCTATAATTCCTCAGACCCAAATTACAACAAAGTGGCAGAAACCACTTTTTCCTTGGACCATGATAGGCTGGGCAAAATAGAATTAAGTGTTCAGCCATTTCAATCACCCCAGGGCAGAAAGGGCATGATTTGTCAGACTGTGTTCCCAGACCTCCATGCAGTGGTAAAGGCTCGAATTGGGAGGATGTATCACAAAACAATTTCTCTTGGATGAATTCACTCATTCACAATATCTCACACTCTACTGACCATATACTTCCCACATATCCTCATAATGCTCTTAAGATAGGTACCATCAATCAATTATAAAAATCTGTTTAATACCACATTTAATAAAAACAATTACAATTGTGTAGAGCACAATTCACATAAAAACGTTTTTATAATGGAAAACAATCCTACAATTAATCTCAAATTTATTAGAATATAACACAAAGGCATATAAAACGAGAGACAATAAACGTAACAAACATATCATCAAGTGTGTTAATTTGACTAAATCAATGTCACAAAAGCCTGTAAACTCTGTTATACATAGACTTCAAAGTTCATCAAATTAAACAATATACAACAAGAGAAGAGTTAACGCATTTCGGTGGAAGAAGTATTGTAGAACCACCTTCTTCAGGACTACAAAAATCTACTGTGATTGAGTCTGCCTGACTCCTGTATTCGGCCTGCGTTCCCTCGCGGTCGGACTGAACTTGTGGACGGTCCCGGACAAGCAAGAACAGATAGCCCCAGTCAGAGCTATTGTTTCCCAAGAACTAGAACTTTACTGACTACTTTAAACTCTATAAAGGTGATTTATGTATGTTGGATTTTGTTGCTTTGGTCTTGTTTTACTCAGATTAATATTGGCTATTTTTCTAAACTGGTGTGGAGTACTTCTATGGCGTTTTCACTGTGTGTGCATGTACAAATACTTTAATCATTACAGCTGGGGAAAAACTGACTGCTCTTGCCAAGCTACCAAAGGGGTGAGCACTGGTTATTCTTAGTGTGCAACTTACTTACCCTGATGAATATCTAAAGCAAAAAAGAGTTTGCATTACCATAGCCTTTATTGCCACCATTTATACATTCACTAAATTAAAAGACCTTGCAGTATCTATAGCAAGCCTATCTACTACTGTTGACAAACACCTAATTTTCACATAATCGCTACTCCCACAGAAGCTACTCACATCTAATATATCTAAAACTACATATCACCCGTCTCAAACTAAGTTAATCATTTAATGCAACCAGAAGATAAACTCTAGGAAACACTAAAGCTAAATAACATGAACCAATCCAGTTTCTATTCAAATTAGAATAAGCAAATATCACACAAACATGATAAATTCTCTTCATAACAGGTTCTCTACAAAACAAATGGCCACCATCACACACACACACACACTCCCCGCTACAAATTCCACTTTACAACCTTCCAATAAACCTCCCCTTACCATACACAATACACCTCTCCCATCTTGCTCCATTCTCAACCTAGGATGCAAACCAGACCTTCAAAATTCTTCTGCTTCCTATACTTTCTCCAATGTAATCTTCTGTTTTTCCCAGCTTTTCACCACTTTTACTCCTCTTTCACTACATTAAGTAATAAAATCAAGCTCCTCTCAACTCAAACGATATACATATCCTGTAACATGCAAGTATCATATCTGTTTTGTACAATCACTCAAAACTTGCCATATTTAATTATTAATATTTATCACACTAAGAAAATTTCTAAATTCGTATGTTTTTCTTCAGCAAAAGTCCTTTCTTGCTTGTCAAAGTCCTGTATCAAAGTTTCTTAATTATAAATGTAATTTCACTTTTATTCAACAGTCTCTAATTCAAGGTGATTCTTCGCTTTCCAAATCGGTCTCAGATTCACTCTCAAAAACTGGTATCGGCACTGATTCACCAATGAATAATCATCTGTAGTTTCTCTTTCTTCTTCAGAAAGAGCAGGTAAATAAATACACCCATTCAAGTGAGGCGTATTTTCGATTTTGAGTCATTCAAATTTGGCATTTCAATAAAATCTACTTGAAGTCTTATAAATGGGCAATTGAACTTACCAATATAATTCATGACTAGCTCTTCACCCCCCCCCCCCAGATTGTTTAAATCACATTTCAAACATCTGCTGCAATATTACAAAATCTAATATTTTCCCAGTACTTTTAGAAAATCTAGACCAAACAATCTATTTGCAAGCGTCTGATTGAATTCAGATACTTGCACATTGGACATAAATTCTTTTCTCATTTTCTGGAGCATCTTATTGCAAATCCTTCAACTCACCCAAAGAAGGCTGCACTGAGTCCGTACAGAAAAAAATACACATTGTGTACACTTTGTGCTGAATCTAGTTCCAATATTTTATATTCATTTTCTTGTACAACTGATTCTTCTTGTAATGCACAATATTTCGCCAATTGATCAGCATATCTATTTCCAAGAATAATCACGTTTGCCAGATTTATGAGATGTGCACTTCACAATGGAAACTTCCTTTGGCTTCTGTATAGCATTTAGTAGGCCAAATATATGCTCACTGTTTTTATAAGAGCTCCTTAAGATGTCCTAAATCCTCTTTGTGACCATAGCTGCCCGTAATCATGACCACAGCCATACTAGTCTGTGTACATCGACCCATTCAAATTTTGTAAAAAGCAGTGATCCCTTGTCAAAGCAATCAATTCTGCCACCTGCGCTGAAGTTACACTTTGTAAAGGGGGTGCTTCCAACGTTTCAGCAGTACCTACTGCATAGAAAGCTCTCAGTGCTCCTATTGGTCTCAAACAGGAGCCATCACCAAATTATTTCAGATCAGCCATTTCTAATGGTGTTTCTACAATACCTGGTCTTGGCTACATGTGTAATTCAGTCACCTCAGGACAATCATGGCCTAGGTCATCAAGATCACCATTTTCCATCTCTTCACAATTCTGGTTTGAAACAGGAAGTAGTGTTACTAGGTTTCAAATATTGCATCTCCAAATGGAAAAGTTCTCTGCTGCCAGTGTGATCTGCTTATAACGAGTTAGTCTGCGGTGTGTCATATGGATAGTCGTCATTCTTGTCAAAAGGATCTCAACTGAATGTAGGACATAAACAATTAACGTATTGCCCATCACAATTCCTTCTTTCTGTTCAATGGCTAAGCAAACAGCTGCAACCTATTTCAAACAACCCAGAAGACTCACAGACACTGGGTCAGAGCTGGAAGGAAGATCTGCTATTGAACACATCAGTCCTTCATGCTTTTGGGTAAGATTCAAACTGCACATCCATTTCTCTTGTGACAAAACAGAATAAAACATTAAATTGCAATCAGGCATCCCAAGTGTGGGTGTATGACACAAACTCTGTCTTTTTTAAATGCATTCATTAACATATGGTACCAGAACATGGGCATCACTGTATGTTAACCACACTAAAGGCTTTACAATCAAGGAAAACTTCCACCCAACACAGTATCAAACATTTCAAAGAAACATTCAAACTTAACTCTGGGTGGTTAGCGGACTCAATTTCAAATAAGCAGAAACAAGCAGAAACAAGCTCTTTCAACACACCCTTTTCAATATAGTGTTCAAGATAGATGACTACCTTTTTACAACAGTGCATTTTAATCGTGGAGACCTTAGATCCATTATCGGCTAATTAAATTAACAAGGCAATTTAATCAAGTTTACAGTACTCCTCTGACTTTGATGCGACCAGTAGTTTATCACCAAGACAGAATTGTCTTTATGCCATTGCCATGCATCTATTGCATGGGTATTTCAGACTCTCTAGATCTTTCTTCATAATTTGCAAGAAGACTGAAGGACTACAGTATACTCTTGTAGAATTCTATACCACATGAGAACTTTACTAACAAATTGGAAAGCAAATAGGAACTGAGACTCTTCATGGAGAGGGACTGAGAAGAAGGCTAAGCATAAGTCATGGAGAGGGACTGAGAAGAAGGCTAGGCATAAGTCAATGACTGTATACCATTCTGCTTCTGAAGGAATTTGAACAAGGATCACTGCTCGATTTGATACCACCAGACAACATGGTACCGCAACTTTGTTACTCTTGTAGAGGCCTTGTAATATTCTCCATTTGCCATTAAATTTTTTAATTCCCATCACAGAATAATTAAAAGGACTATCAACAACCCCCCGGAGGATTCCATGTTCTGTCATTTTTTTAGAACTCTGGCTTCATTTTTTAGGTCTCGTCTGGCGTAGGCTGCGCGCATGCGCAGTCTCGCTGGCGAGATTTCATGTTAACAGGGATTTTCTGTAAGGGGCTTTAAGCCCCGCTCCTCTTTTCCATTGGCTAGCGTCACCGTTTATGCTAAACGGTGGCCAGCCATTGGAAAAGAGCTCCAGGATGACGTTTTTGCTTTGCTTTTTCGGCTGTCCCATTTAGACAGCCTCGCCTGCCTTCCTTCTGCTGCAAAAGGTTTCCAATCTTTATGGGGCCAAACACATGGCCCCATAAAGATGAGAAACCTTTTAGCAGGCGAGCCCTGGGACGGCAGAAAAAGGGGGGAAAAAACGTCATGGCGAGCGCTTGTTTGCCTACTGGCGAATCCTGGTTCCTCTGTGTAAAGCTCTTCTTCACAGCCGTCCCTTTGCTCAAAAGTGCCTCATAAAAGAAATATGTAATCTCCCGTCACGTGAATTCCCAGCGCCTGAGAAATAATACAGCTAATCGAGACAAGACAGACAATTTGCATGATAAATGCTTCCCTCGGGCTCGGTGACACCGCATGGAAACGTTCCCGGTGCCGTGCTCCCGGTGCCGTGCTGTGCCTTAATAAGGCTCCACTAATGCGCCGGTCATAAATTTTTCTATCTAAGAGGCTCTCTCTCCCCTGCGGCCTTGGGAAAGGCGAAAGCTGGACGGGTTTGTCGCTAATGCATGCCTGGGTTCTCGGTGCACGAGGACGGCATCGCTGGAGACGCGTGCTGGGTCCGAGGGGGCACCGTGAGCGAGGCAGCTGAGGAGAGACCAGTCTCCGCTCCGCGCGGACACCGCTTCTCGGCAACCACATCCTGCCCTCCCCGGCGCCCTCGTGCTGCCCATGCTGTGAGGTGCAGAGCTCCACGACGCTTCAGCGGAGAGCGTCTCTGGAGGATTGGCGGCCTTCTCGCGCCCTCGCTCCCTCTATCTTCAGCAGTTTGTGACCTTATTGTCGGGGGGGGGGGGGGGAGAAAGACTGGCAGTTCTGGGCTCATGTGTTTCCCCTGCTCAATCTCTGCTCTGTGCTCGCATGGGGTTGAGCGGTTTAAGACTCCTGACCCCTTTTAGAGGCCCTGCTGACAATGCGGGGTCTCCATCTTTCCCCTCGTTGTCTCGGTCCTTACCCGCATGGCAGGCTCCTGGAGTGGGTGCTAGGTCCCACTGTGCGACAGGCTGGTGGGGCTGGGGAGAGCAGAGTGGGATGGACAGGCTGAGACACCTTCCTACACAGAGTTACGTATCAGGTGACCCCACGTCACCAGGACACAACCTTTCCAATGGGGTCTTTCTCCTCCGGTGTGTTACCTGTTAACCAAGGGGATCTATTGGAAGTAACCCAGGACTTCAACTCCCAAAATAAACTGATTTGTCGAAGGAACGTTCAGGAATAAATAAGGTAGATTGGGGGGCGCTAGGTGGCGCACAGCGGAATGGCTGCCTTCGGGTGAAGCTCCCGCAGCCCAGCGAAGAAATCCTTAAAAATCCTTCCTGAAAGTCGTATTTTGCTGCCTACACGGGCCTGTGTGGGCGGCCCGACATCCCTACCGCAGTCTGAGCGCTGTCTTATCCTTGGTGGCCCGGCGATATCGGACTGGGGAGCCGCTGCGGGCTGCGCCGGCTGTGGCGGGCATCCCGCTGGAGCCGCGACCGGGAGGCTGCTGTGACGCGAGGCCGGTGCTTCCCACGTGGGTGACAGGCCTCGCCTCCGGATCCGAGGCTGCGGACGGCGGCCCTGCGGCGTGTCTGCGGGGGTCGCTGTAGCCCACGCTGGATACCCCTGGCCGGGGGCGAGAGGACGGACTGGATGGCAGCGTGATGCCCGACGGGCGCGGGCGCTGGTGAGTGGCGCATCCGGCTGAGGTCGCAGCTGAGGCGGCCGCCTTCCCTGCCCGCGCCGGATCCTTGCTGCGGCGTGGTGCCGCCCCGTTCGTACCAGCTTGCGCGGATCCCTCGCCGCCCCCCCCCTGCTGGTGCCTGGCTGCCTGCCCACTGGGGGCGATTAAACGTCCGACGGAAACGCGGATCGGAGGAGGTGTGGGGCCCGGAGGGACTGCTGCCTGGTGCGCTGACCACTGGCCCTCCTGCGCCGGGGCCTCCGTTGTGGAGCCTACGCTGGGGAGAGACGGGACTGAGAAGGGAGCCATCGACCCGAGGGTGCTGGACGGCGGTGCATGCTGTCTCCCCCTGTCTGGCGGGTTCACGATTGCGGGTCCTGCGTGTGGGGCTCGCCTTGGATCCTTTTCGCCCCCAACTACCTGGCTCTTCTCTGCTGGCGATCCGCGCAGGGGTCATCCCGTTCGCTCAAGGAGCGTTGCTACCAGCTGTGGAGGTGAGGGGTGAGCTTGTGGGATCGCGATCGGTCCCGGGGGCGGTGGCTGGTCCCCAGCGGGGCCCCACGTAACAGGTGGAGGGGGTTGCACAGGGTGTCTGTGGTTGATCGTGTGACCCGCTGTACGATCTGGAAGCTTCCCCTCTCCCCTGAACTGCCGCTCCCCCCCTCTTTTGCTGCTTGCCCCCGAGGCCCACCCGAACGTGCCCCCCGATCCTGCTGTGGGAGGCCTGGCAGTGCCGCCATGGGGAAGCCGGACAGCCGTCAGCCTCGCCTTACTTTTGAGACCAAGAAGCAGACCAGGTCGCAACCGGAGGCCGCTGCGGCGGGGTCGACGTCGGTGGAGGCCCCGCCGGGGGAAGATGTCAAGTCCATACTGCTGGACATGAGGCAAAGTCTAGCGACCATAGTTGACAAAATGGATTCCATGCAATCCCGCATGGACTCGATTGTGCATAAGGTTGACAGCCATGGCGAACGCCTCACAGAGACGGAGAGGCGTATCTCGGACACCGAAGATCGAACAACGGAACTGTCCGCCACTGTGGCGCGCATGGACAAAGTCCTCCATGTAATAGCAGCCAAAAATGAAGACTTGGAAGCGCGCAGTCGGAGGAACAATATCCGTATAATTGGCATTCCGGAATCGACCCACACGGGCAAGATGGAGGACTATGTGGAGGGTCTCCTGCGAGAGGTGGTGGGCACGGACTCCCTATCCCCCCAGTTCATCGTTGAAAGGGCACACAGATCTCTGGCCCTGAGACCGCCGCCGGGGGCTCCCCCTCGCCCTATTATCGCACGCTTGCTGAATTTCCGTGACCGAGATGTCGCGCTTCGGACGGCGAGGGAGAAGAAGACCCTATCCTATGGCGGCACAACCTTCACCATTTTCCCGGACTTCACCCCGGTGGTTCAGGAGGAGCGGAAGAAATTTGTCCAGGTCAAGCATAAACTGCGTGCTGCACAAATTGACTATGCGCTTCTTTACCCGGCCCGCCTGCGCATCACGGGAAACAAATTTTTTGCACTAAACCCCAACAGGCGGAGGAGTTCTTGAAGCGCCTCAAGAAACGTGACCAGGACTGCCCCTCATCGCCGGCATCAGGATGATGGTGCTGGATTGTTGACCTGTCGACTCTGAGACTGTTGCCTGTCAGCTGGTAAGGTGTTGCGCGTGTCCGCCATTGTGGGACTTGATACAGGGACCCATGGACCTAGCTTTGTTCACTGTGAGGGGATGTTAGCGGAGTTCAGCAATTCTTTGGCTTGCTCTAGACTCTCAGGACTTCATCGTCTTGCTGGGCGCCCTTTTGTCCATGGGGAGGGTCCGGCCCCCGGGCAGGGCGCACTCTTCTGGATCGAGGGGTTACTGTGTATTCACCTAAACTGTCCTCCCAAGGGTATTACCCACTTGACTTTAAGTTTACATGTTGCTCCAATATGGCATTTGCTATAGACGGAGTTTGCTTCGGGGTGGGGGGGAGGGGGACTGTCCAGATAGCATGTTTGGGATGCTGCTGTGGGTGGGGGGTGGGGGGGGGGGGGGGGGGGGGAGTTGGGGATTTGTTATGTATGCTAGTTTTGAATGGGATGTGGCGCTGTTGGCATGGTCTTCTTCACATGGTTCGGGGGGCGGCGGTTGCATTGTATCGCTGTGTTTGAGTCTTTTGGTTTTCCATGAGTGATCCGCAGACACGTAGGGACTCTACTGGGCAGCTTAACTTTTTATCCTGGAATGTGAGGGGCTTGGGGGACCACAGAAAGCGTAGACACGTCCTGGCATACCTGGATAGGCATCACATAGGGGTAGCCTTTCTTCAGGAGACGCACCTAGACCCCTCCAGGCCGGTGTTGTTTGCGTCGCGTTGGGCTGTGCACCGTACCTTCTCCTCCTACTCCACCTATTCGCGTGGGGTGGCCATCCTCATTAGAAAACATACCCCTTTTGTGCAAATGGGCGAGCGGATGGATCGGGAGGGCAGGTATTGTGTTGTCTGGGGGCGCATGGGCGTAGATACGCTCACTTTGGTGTGCTATTATGGTCCCAACATAGATGATCCGTCTTGCCTTCAAACACTATGGGGAGAGATTTTGCGTATCGGTTCCACTTACCTAGTGTGGGGAGGTGACTTTAACATAGCTGTTGACCCCGAGAGGGATAGGGCGAGAGGGATAGGGCGAATCCGAACCCACACCACTACTCCCGCTCGCAGGCATATGTGCATGACCTTCTTACTGAGCGCCATTTACTGGACACGTGGCGTTCTAGGCACCCGGCGACAAGGGAGGGCACGCACTGGACTGCCGCGCACTCCACGTGGGCGAGACTGGACTATATCCTAGTTTCCCCGGGGCTTGCTCCCACGATAGGCTGTGTAAAACACCTTGCTCGCACATACTCCGATCACGCCCCGGTCCTGCTGAGCGTTGAATTGACTGACCTCGCTGGCTCCCCGATGTCGTGGAGACTGCAGCCAACTGCCCTGCTGGACGACGTCTTCAGATCCGAAATTGCACAGGAAATTGAGAGCTTCTTCCAGCGCAACGGTGGCACGGTGGATAGTGTTGCCGTGGTGTGGGAGGCTTTTAAAGTCACAATTAGAGGACTGTGCATCTCGAAAGGGGTGGGGGTCCTCAAGGTTTTGCGTAGCACCCTTTGTAAACTCGAGACTGACTTGAAAGACTTGGAGACTGCCCCCACGTTTCATACTGATGCTGGGGCGCAGGCCCGCTTCCGGGAACTGCTGACCGACTATAAAGAAACTGCGGACAGAGAGGTTCGGTTCAGGGGGAAATACTTTCAGGCTCGTAGGTACGGGGAGGGGGAGCGCCCGGGTAAATACCTAGCTTGGGCAATCCGGCCGCCCCGTTTTAACAACCAAATCCTCGAGATCCAGGGTGGTTCGGGGGAGCTCCATAGGGACACCCGGTCTATCATGCAAACATTCGTTGCTCATTATACTGAACTATACTCCTCCGCTCACACTGAACCGCCGGAGCTGGCTCCCTATTTGGGAGAGATCACATTGGGATGGCTCTCTGATGCACAGAGGAAGTTCCTCATGGCACCGCTTGGGATTGATGAAATTCGTGAGGCCTGGACTCGACGGGCTCCCGATCGAGTTTTATAAGTCGTACATAGATATCCTTGCCCCGATCTTGAAAGTGGTGTTTGAGGAAGCCCACACGCTGGGAAAGCTCCCCCCTACCATGAGAGAGGCCTTGATTACCTCCCTTTTGAAGCCGGGCAAACCGGCGACCTCCCCTGACTCCTACCGGCCTCTATCCCTCCTTAACTGTGACGCAAAGATCCTCTCTAAAACTCTGGCTAACCGGCTGACGCTCCTTATGGAGGGGCTAGTACTCCCGGATCAGTCGGGCTTCATACCGGGCAGGGCAACGTCGCACAACCTGCGCACGCTGTTTGCCACTCTGCAGAATGTGGCCCCCAGCCTCCAGATGGTGGCCGTCTTTTTGGACGCGACGAAGGCGTTCGACTCCCTGGAGTGGGACTACCTGGTGGCGGTGCTGACTAGTATGGGTTTTCCCCTGGTTTTCCTGGGCTGGATCGCTATCCTTTACAGTGGCCCTTGTGCTAGGGTCTTGATCAATGGTAGGACATCGGAGCCCTTTGGAATCGCCCGTGGGACCAGGCAGGGGTGCCCCTTATCCCCTCTCTTGTTTGCGCTGGCGCTGGAGCCCCTTGCCTCGCGGTTGCGACAGCGTCATCAACATCGGGCGCTGATCTGCGAGCAGAGGCAGCTTCTGCTGTCGCTCTACGCAGATGACATTACTTTGTATGTACGGGACCCCCAAAATAACCTGAACCCGCTACTCCGGGAATTCATCACGTACGGGGAGATGTCGGGCGTGCGAATCAATTGGTCAAAGTCTCAGATCCTCCATTTGACGGATGGATGTCGGAAGTTCTCACTTGACTATCCCATAGAATGGTGTGAGTCTGACGTAAAATATCTCGGCATTAAGATTTCTCGTGACAGGGAAGAACTGATGCGCTCTAATTACGGTACGGCGTTGACACAGGTCTCCTCCTGTGTGGACCGCTGGATTGCGCTCCCCCTCTCGATGGCAGGACGTGCTGCCTTGATTAAGATGGTGGTGCTCCCTCGACTTTTATACTTGTTTATGAACATTCCCTTCCCCCCGGGCCGGCATTTTTTCAATCGCCTACGCTCGGAATTGATTCGGCTTGTTTGGGGTGGGAAGAGACCTAGGCTGAAGTGGGCGGTGATGACCTCTCCCTACTCACGGGGGGGTTTGGACATACCGGACCTGGAGTTGTATTACTATGGCGCTCAAGCGCGCTATGCATTTTACTGGTTCCACCCCGTTGCATTTATGCCCCAACTCGCTGCGGAGGACTGGCTGGCGGCTCCTCTGCCTCTGCGCGGCCTGCTGCATAGTACTCTCCCTCATAATATCTCGGATTATAACGCATTGCAGGGAACGGTGCGGGCATGGCTGGAGATATCTAAGCGAGTGGCGAGCTCGTTCTTGTACTCGCCCCTTCTCCCCATTGCCTACCACCCGCAGCTGCCCCTTCTACAAGAAAGATTGTTTCAAGACTTGATTCGCAAATTGGGGATTCAGAGGTGGGGAGATCTGTTCTCTGCTGGGCGCTTCCGCGACCGGGAACACTTCTTCGACGGGTACGCGCCTACCCCTCTGGAGCTTTTCACCTACATGAGACTGAGGCATGGAATGCGGTCCATATTGCAGACATTTCCGGCGGAACCCGAAATCACTGACCCATTGCATAGAGTCTTACAGGCGTCCTCGCCCTCCCACCTGGTCTCCATACTATACCACACAGTTCGCTCTGACGCTGCACTTGACACCTCACGGGCTCGTGGGGAGCGGGAGTTGGGGCTGGAGCTGGGGGATGACAGGTGGTCGTACTGTTGCATACAGACAGAGCAGATTTCTGCGAGCAGTAGACACCGTGTCATTCACTTTAAGTTCCTGAACCGCCTGTACTGCACACCGGTCACCAAGTACAAATTTAAGCTGCAGAACTCGGATAACTGCGAGAGGTGTCATGCCCCACATGCAGACTTCCTGCACTTATCCTGGGATTGCCCCGCAATTCAGACCTACTGGACCCAAGTGTTTTCTGCTGTTTCGCAGATGGTGGACCTGCTCCTTGAGCCCGAACCGGTGCAGGCGCTATTGGGTTATACCAAACATATTCCGCGAGCGAGCCGCAGGTTTGTCACGACGGCGCTGCTGTTGGCGAAGCGGCGGATAGCATGCCGGTGGGGTAGGGGGAGGGCCCCGAAATTTAAGGAATGGCTTAAAGACCTTGTCTACTGCCAAGAGCAGATACTGACATACTCCGACCTGCTCCCGGCTCGATCCCGTCCCGCTGATGTTTGGGGACCACTACAATGTTACCTACTGCAATACCCGGGAGCCCTGACGGAGGATGCTCCCCCTCTGGCCCATGACGACATTGCTTCTGATGCTCATGACGCACATCCCGAGCAAGGTGACGGATGAGCTGTTGCAGCACTGTGGGGGCGAGGGTTCTGTTCATGTGTCCCCTAGCTTCCCCCTCTCCCTGAGCAGCTACTCTGATCTTTCTTCCATGATTCCCATGCCATGATGATTAGGTTGCATGCCTGTTACAAGTGTCTTAAGGGTGGCGGTCACGCCCTGGGAAAGGTATAATGCATGGGGGAGCTCCACTTGAGGGCCCCCCATGCCTACATTGATCGCTTAACTTGTGTATGGCTCTGCTGCCAGCTGTTCATGCCCACTGTCCCTGCGCCAAGACTCATGATAATTTATGTTTTGCTGTTCCCGTTCCCCCCGGACATGCATTGGATGTACTGCTGTAATGATTTAGACCTTGAAATGCCACTGAAGTTCGCTTATGATTACTGTGCGACTGTAATGTTTTGGTACAAAATTCAATAAACAAAGTTTAAAAAAAAAAAAAGGTAGATTGGAAACTAGATTGAATGAAGTGCCAGGATGCACTGGGCCATCCGAGCCCCCGTAGCTGACCACCGACATTCGGGCATACACGCACCCTAGGGTGGTGAAGACGCTCATCCAACCACTACGGCGCTGCTGCTTCTCTTCGGATAATAATCTAGCACCTCAAGGGACACCCAAGCGCTGACTTTTACCCAGTATAACTACAAAAACGTGGTGGGTTTTTTTAGCGCTTTATACCTCACTTCTGCTGATTCTAAGCACTGTAGATGACAAGTGTTATTATTGTCTGATTTAACAACCATCAGGAGTAGTGCGACAATCAGCCTCGATAATGTTTAATCTCTTGACCTGCTGCGCCCTCCTTCCAGCAGCAAACACTCACTCGCTGGGCTGCCTCCAGCCCGAGGGAGGGACTGCTGTAAAAACATCATCTGGCGACCCAGTCACCCTACTCGCAACTTAATCCACTTTGATCTATGTCATTTGCAGATTTTTTTCAGTTGCTTCCAGTCCAGCTACATCAAAAGTAAGAAAAAACAAGCATTTGCAATGCAATAGGACTCGCAGTTACGAGAGTTACAGCTATTGGCATTGTAAATATCAATTCTTTTTATTTATGTTTTTAAAACAAAAACAAAAATAAAAAAGGCATTATCATTTGCAATGTCAATAGCTCAAACAGGCGTAAATGCGAGACCTATTGCATTGCAAATGCTTGTTCTGTCTGTTTCGCAAATCCATACACATTAGTGCTAGGGAATATCACATCAGGTTAAACTTTGATTTTAACAGGTTTTGCGTTTTTTAATCAATCCAATCTCATTACTAGAAAAATCCCACACCTCATCGTTGATAGTATGTCCTAAATCCAAAATCCAGTGGTTAAAATGTGGAATAATTCAACTCTTGCTTCTGAGGAACTCATTTTAAACACAGATTGCTCGTTTTGTATCTCTACTGCAACACCAACCGGTGTACAATAGATAACACAATTCATTTTACACAATAAATCCCTTCCTAGTAATTTCACAGGACTCGAGTCACATAGAATAAACTGATGCCTATTCCCATCTGGCCAAATTTAACTGAAATATCTGCTGTAACCCAATAAACAATTTAGTACTGATCTCTACAACCAAGAGGGGTATAGTTTGGGGCTTCCATATGAAAGGATTTCGGAATCTGCATGTTTGGAACCATCATACTATATTTATTTCTCTACATCTGTGAAACTTGTTCTACATTCCGCTGAGTCCTGTTAGGATCCAGGCATTGAAAATCTCAAAACTCAGAGGGAATCTTTGGACCGATTTTAGGGATCCACAAAATACTTCAATCACCCCAAAATGTACATCTGTATATTCGCCTCCAGTGATAAGGAACACCACCCTCCATGATATCAGGCTCAACAAAATAGCAGAGTAAATCAAAAAGTTAACTTGGTTCTAGATCAATAAAAAGTTTTATTACAGAAATATTAGAATTTGCAATACAAAATAAATCAGTACATGGACTGAAGGCTCACATACAGATTACAAAATGTATAAGTCAATTAAAAAGTCTCTATATGTCAGGTCCATAAAGAACACTAACATTGTTTCTAAAATGGAAAGATAGTCTCAAACAAACAGAATTCCGTGAGGAAAAAGTAATAGAACCTACAATAACATGAAAGCAGGGGGTTTCATACGGTTTTCACATATAAAATGAACAAAACTTGCAGATTCAGCATACCATGACTATCAATGGTAAATTTTGGCAAATCAGAAATTGGCTTATCATATTATGGTCTTTTAACAGCAGCCTATTTCTAACACAAATTAAGAAACTTCCCTTACTTTCCACATTAACAGCAATCCAGAGATACAAAACAAAATATATATTAGTAAAGACTAATGTGCTAGCAAACCTGCATCAGAACTTCTAGAAGTGTCCAAAAAAAGTTACATCAGGAATAAGATGGAAAGTTTAATTCAAAATAAACTGGGCTGCTGGAATTATGAGATTGCACGGCCGCAGCGTTTTCTAAATAGTTATGGATGTTCCACATAACCCATCATCTACAGGTTTTAACAACAACAAAAAATGTGCTTCTAGCTCAAATGGTTCAAAAGTGACAAGTTGCAGCACAGTGGAAGTCCCTTTTCATAAGCAGGCTGGTCACCTTTCGGTTGCTTATTACTATATTTAGATATTACATTGGTATTAATGAGCTGTAACTAAGACAGTGATTAACACGTATAAAAGTAACAAAATAATAAAGTAATAACTTTTCAAAATGTGCATTACCCCACATAATTTGATTTGTCTTGCCGCATAATTTACTCAACCATCACACCTAATTTGGACCTCTCCTGTCACATAATTCTAGTGGCCCGGGTGACACATGCTCGCTAAAAGAACAATATTCTACTGCTCAACACTTCTATTAAGCCGTCTAGAGTGCAACTTCACTAACTCTTCGGTCACAACTATATTCATCATAAAAATTATTAATACGCTCAATTTATTACCCATAATTGCACATGAGAAAAACTAAGGCACATACAACCTACTTAGGAAGGTCTAGATATTCAGTTGAGCGCCTTCAGCAGCAGGCATGTTCTCAACGAAACCAAATAATTTAAAATGTCAATCAAAACTGTTCACACTTTCTCCTTCAACCTTATGTTTATTGAAAGGAGGTTGTTTTAATCTAACATAAAATACTGGCCACAGAGGGTGAACCAACCGCAAAGCGCACTTTTGTCTGTCGCAGTATTCCATTTGAACGTCAATCGTGTTTTACCGTTACTTCTTCACTCTACCTGAACTCAAATAACATGCCAACAACTCAACGTTTTTGCAGGTATTAATAAAGAGGCGCTTTCTAACTTTTGCTTAGTAGGCAAACGAATATGTCTGTGTGGCAGAGGCGGCTTTTTATAGACTCCGCCAGCCTACACGTCCCGCTGGCGAAGGACGGTATCGCGGCCTTGCTCAAATTTAGGGCGAGAGGGTCGCGCGCGCGTCTCTTAACGGGGGCGTACAGTAAACACGGAAACTACACGAATCATTACTATAAATATGATATAGGAGCCACGCTGATCCCCACACCTTGACCAACAAGGAGGTAGCCCAGCCATTTTAAAAAAACTCACTGCGTTTGTGTTTTCTCTCCCTCCCCCGAAGCCCTTGGTGCCCCGCCGCCAGAGCTATTGCAGGGGGGCATCCCCGACGCCAAATAAAAATATACCTATACAAGAGGTCGGGCTGTTAGGGCCGCTCCGGCTGCAGTTGCCCTGGAGACCACGAACCCACTCGTGTCTCCGTTCAATTTTCTCGGCTATGATTGTTGCGGATCATAGGTGGAAGAATTCGTCGAAATAGTGAACACAAAGGAAGGACGTTTCCCTGCGAACTGGCAATCGAGCGGATGCCGCACGGCTATCGTCGCAGCCATCTTAAAAACAAAATGTTGTGAGACATTGCCTTCCTGGGGGAAAAACAAAATTGTCTTTTTCATTTAGAAATAAAAGGGGAAAAAATACCTACACAAGAAGCGGTACTAGGAGATTTCCTTTATTAAAAACTGTAATTGTAGGAATTTATTTTTTGAATTATCATTAGAGCACATGCAAGTCACAGCACATCGGTATATCAGTTATCCCCATTTAAATACTCTCTGAAACATGACTCAATATATTTATAAGGGTTACACCTGCAGCTGGTATAAAATCACCAAATATGGCTAATCCAAGATGGTCCACTGAATACTGTTTTTGTTCAGGCCGTCTGCATCACGCGTTCATGCCATCTGTCAATGCCTTTACAAAACACGGCCCCGGAAGTGAAAGGGGACATTTCGATTGTCTCTCACTGCAGTTTTCTTTATTTCATGTTTTAATCTAAGGGAGACAGACAGAGGAGGGCGACAGACAGAGGGAGGGACACAGAGAGAAAGGGAGAGAGACAGAGAGGGAGGGAGACCAAGTGAGAGAGGGAGAGAGAGAGAGAAGGAGGAAGACAGAGAGGGAGGGAGAGAAAGAAAGGGGGAGGGAGACATTGAGAGAAAGAGAGGTGTGTATGCCGGGTTTAAGCATATGGTGGCTCAGTGGAGGAAGGCATCGCTGCAGGGGCCTTTAGTTTAACCTCATGGTCACAGTTTTTTTTTTTGCTCTAGCCCGAACCCCCCCCCCCCCCCCCCCCACTGACCCCGCTCCCACCGGTGCGGCCCTCGGCCACAAACCACACTGTAAATTTGGCCCCCAAGAGAAAGTTTGTGAGTACCCATGATCTAAGCGATACTGTTGGCTTCTGAGTGGAGTTTCTTAGGGGGCTGTCTCCAATGTAGGCGCGGGGAGCACTATTCCTGTGGAATCAGTAGAGTGAGCTTCACATATGGTACTAGCTCACCTGACTCATGTTTTGTGTATTTTGGTTGAAGCCCACAGACAGTACAGCAGCCTGGTTTGCAAAGATATCTTGGGGATATTATAAAAGCTTCCCCGGAAATGGTCAGTTGTTTTCCATCGGCTTTGTGGTTTGTAACACATTTGCTTGCTATCTATTTGCTGGCTTTTTATTTTTTTGATATTATTTTTTAGTGTCCAACATGTCTTTGTTCCTCCCATGGTTCTTGTATTCTCCCACAAGTGTTCACTTTCTGTAAACAGGCCTTTACATTTTGTTCTTATCTTGTCACATCTGCTGTGCATTCATAGGTGGAGGTCAAATGTAAGGCTCTGTCCTCCAGGGAGCATGATGTTTATTTTTGTTGCTCTGACTTCAAAGTAGCAGAATTTTTTGACAATCCTGCTGGGTGCCCATATGAGAGGAAAAGCTGTATTATTTTTTCTAGCACAAAAAATTGAAATGTCATTAAAAGAACGGTGCAAATATTTCAGAATATATCAGGATTCAGCAAGCAGAAATTAAGCAATTTTTTTTGTAATTTTGAAGTGTGGAGGAAACAAATATTTGAATGCGATCAAAACAAATCAAAATACACAGTAATGTCATTTCCACACATTTTCATTTGTACGCTGTAAAGTTTTATCAGTAAAACAATGTGCAAATATAATGGTCTTTTCAATTGAAAATGTACTGTCTGGAATGGCAGTGCCCCACCACACCATGCATACTCCACACTATGCCACTCCACTCTATGACACGCTGCTCTCATCTGCACTACTCTACTCTATGCCACTCAACTCCTCTCTGCTTTTCTGTAAATCACTCCACTCTGCAACATCCCACAATACTCAACTCTATTACACTGTTCTCCACTCAATTCCATTCTACAACATCATAGGCCACTCCATTCAATGACACGCCACTCAATGCCACTCCACTCTACGCCACTCCACTCAATGACACTCTACACCATTGTACGCCACTAGCCCATGTTTGCAATCCACATTTAGGAACGTGAAAGCAAATCATTACTGGTGCCCAATCAATGTGTTTATTATTCAGGTTTCAATTATTTCTCATTTAAGTTTACCAATTTCAATTCAAGGACATTAGTCGGGAATTGTTTGACATTTCAATAACTTTTTTTGACTGTGTTAGTTTCACAGAAATATGTGTAAAACAGAAACTCTAAATTAGCATAGTATGTACGTTGCATTAGTCATTGATTGCAGGAGGCTGCTTAGCTGTTCCTTGCTTGAATTCTTGTGACTTGTTCTCAATACTCAAGTTATCTTTGCAACTAAGCACAGCTGCAGATGAGAGGAAAAGTATGTTTATCTCTGCTTGGCATTATTATGTATTTGTGCGTTCTGGTTTCGGGGAAATTACTTCTAAATAGCCCGAGCACTTGTGCCACAACCCCAACCTGCACATAAGTGAGCTCACGCTTGGTGTGAGTGGGCTATAAAGGCTGCAGAAACTCATCGATTAGTCATCGGACAGTAAATCGCTACATCCAAAAAGAATAATTAACCTTTGCATTAAATATTTGTTTCCTAGTAAAACAATCTACAAAATACATTGGCACAAGTAAAATACATTTCGTCTTTAATAGCATCAAGATGAGGTAGTTAAACGATCCTTGAAATTTCTTGAAATCTTGCTATTTAAAAAATACATGCAGACCTTAATTCGGTTGTTCTCTACGTTTTGTCTACCAGTATACCTCATTAAGCATCTCCTATACATCATCAATAGATGAAATATTATCTCGCATAGTTGTATTTCATAATACTTGCAACATATTCAGTTAACGTGGGAGGCTAGCATGTTTGTTACTCTCAAACCAAACAAAGGGTAACTGTTCCAAATGTGGGCACAATAGTCATCCACATCAAAAGAAAAGAGAAAAGAAGTGGGACAAGAACAACCTAGGTCTAAACCACACAGACTAGAGGCAAGCACAAGTCTTGTCTCTTGATGCCCTCACACATCCTGAGGGATGTCTTGCCTCATCATGAGGCATTGCTCCTCGTCGGACCAGTGCTGCAATGCCCTACGGCTCCCTCGAAGGGTCGCTTTAGCGGAGATCTTTTATTGGTAATGCCATATGATGAGTGAGGGTGTGAGTTAAAGGGTTCTGGAAGATAGGCGAGTGAGTGAATGTTAAAACTAGCCAGGGGATACCAGGGAGAATTAAGTTTAATACATAAGTTCCCTTGCCAGGATAAAAAACCCGTAGGTTGTGTGTTGCTTATGAAGCATAATGTGCCTCAGTAACTTTCGGTCAATGTGTTTTGCGCCATCTAAATGGTCAGTAAGATCCCTTGCGCTTCTTCAGGACCAAAGAAGTGAGTGAAAGGACCGTGAGTGGGTCTAGAACCCTGATAAAAAGGAATGGTCCACCCTTGTGTAGAAACTACAAGGTGGCTTCAGCTCTATTAAATGACCGCTCCTGTTGCAACCTAATCTAAGGTAATAGTTTGCTCCATAGGCTAGCACGTGTTCGCCCGCACCATAACGGGGGTTGCCGTTGGGTGCAATTGCCTGCTAGCACATACCCCCTACAGGCCTTCCTGTATCTACAGGAAGCACAGGTAATGGACCACAACTAGCTCTGAGCCCCCCCCTATTTTCTTGCTACATATTTAGCATGTTTTTTATTGATAGGATACACAGCTAGGGAAGTTTTGTCTCTCAAAAATTCCTCAAGATCTGGCTCAAAACCAACTTTCCAATTAATATAATCATAGCTCATAGCCCATCTTTCCACAGGAGTCCACTTACTTGAAATAGTTTCAATATAATAAAGCACTATTTCAAAATCCATATTGCAAATGATTTACTGCATTTTCAAAGCAATTTCTTGTTTTGGTCGCCATCTTGGATAGCTTACATACTCATGCCCCTCAGTCCTTAAATGTTTTAAATTTGGTCTTCATGTGCGTGCACTTATTCAGGTTGAAGAGGGATCTGATTGATTGCATACATGGATATATGATCCTTAATAAATGTGCATTGGGTTTGATTTTATTGATGGTTCAGGATTTAACTAGAAACTGATGAAGAAATTTCACCAATGAAGAGAAGCTGGAGGAATGCTTTTTTAAGAAGTACATTCAAGAAATGATATGATTATAAACTATATAGGGTTTATAATTTGATTGCTTTTGTTAAGAAACAAAATGTAAGAGAAAGGGCAAAAAATCAAAGAGTACTGAAGCAAATGGTTCATTGTCAATGGAAGCAGCTTCATTAGAAGATAATATACTTTTTTTAGGACTGGGCCCACAAGAAGGAGTGAGAGGAAGAATGTAAAATATAATACTGAAAGAAGTAGAGGCAGCGTGAACTAGGCAAACACGACCAGCAACGAAAGCAAACAAAGGTTAGTCGAAGTCCAAAGCTCACTGAAAGATACAACAGCTATTTTGACAAAAACTACAAAGAATTAAACTAATGAAAGAAGATTCATTATTTACCGGTGATGTCAAAAATTTGTATAGGTTTATTCCATTTACTACAGGAATTAATACGGTCGAGGAAGGTCTGTTGAAGACAAGCTTGCTCTCAGACCAAAAATAATTTTTTGTCTTGAAATGAATACAAATTGTACTGAATAACAGTTATTTTACGTTTGAAAATAGATAATTATTTATAAACTTACCTTCCAGTCAAATGTTAAAAGTTAAGCAGATCATATCAGATGAAAATAAATGTGTACAAAGATTAAGGGAATTGAATCAGAAATTCAAATAATAAAATTATTCAGATGAAATTATTGATGATGTATGTCACAAATGATACAAATTTATTGCAAATAATCGTTGAGTAAAAAGGCTCAGAAACCTGACAAAAACAGATAAAACTGATCATCTCATGTTAACAATCTAAGTAAATTGTTAGAATAGTCAGTAAAAAGTAGCACATCTTACAAAACGATCAACAACTAAAAAACCGTAGAAGATAATCCGTTAATGGTATATAGCAGGAAAAGGAACAACAAAGATATGATTTGTTAGAGCGGAAGACAAAGAAATTCCAGTTCACAAGACATCATAACTCATAAATTGGGCGCATAAACCGAAGTGGGGATTTTTGGGAATCTGCAACCCAGATGGGATGACCTTTGGTGGCCGGCAGAAATGGGGGAACTGCCAAAACCAGTTCAGAAGGCGAAAAACCTGGGGGTGCTGATTGATAATAAACTCACCTTATCTCAGCAGACCAATGCCATTGTGTCTACCTCCAATTTTCTGATCAAGAAATTGGAGAAGATTCTACCTTATGTTCCTCACAACTCCAAAAGGACGGTAGTGACCTCACTTGTGTAGTCAAAGTTAGACTACTGCAAAGTTCTCTACCTAAATATGCAGAAACAATATCTTAACAAGCTTCAGATGATTCGAAACGCAGCCACAAGACTACTACTAAATCCTTAAATACGAGTCTGTAGCCAAGGAAATTCGAAAACTCCAGTGGCTCCCGGTGGCGCAGCGTATTAAGTTCAAGGCGCTATGTCTAGGATACAAGACTTTGAACAACACCGGACCAATGTTTCTCAAAGTCTTTTTTCCTGGTATCACCCAGCCAGACAATTACACTCTTCAGGCGCCAGACTCATGAGGGTTCCAAGGATCCGAACCTCATGCTGGGGAGGCCGTAGCATCTCGGACGGCACAGCTAAATTATGGAATAAGCTTCCATTAAATATCAGATATGCTTGCTGACTCACCACTTTCAGAAAGGACCTTAAAACATGGCTTTTTCAGAATTAGTTGCTTTCACCTGGGTTTACCACTATCTTAGCGTCAAGACACCTCCGGGTATTCATGCGCTCAATTAATTTTTTTAACATAACCTTGCCTAAACTGCCAACAATGTGGGTGTTTAATTTATTGATCAGAAATTGTACATCTGTATAAGAAATTGGATTATTTGGGAGACTACCCACCGCAAGGAATAATCACAACCCTTGACTCAAAGTCCCTAAATTAACCTGAGCTCAAACCTCTGGTAGCTTTGGCACCGAGCAAACAGGCTTATCTCAGTTCAATGGATAAAATAATTATGCAGTACAAAAACAGTAATAAACTCAAAATGCCAAACAGTGAAAATCCCAAACTGAATTAGAAAAATAGAGTAACATTTAATGACAAAAAGCCATGTGTATCATGAAAACCTGCTAATAAAAATATGTTGAGCAAAAAGAAATCCAAGAAGGGTAACCAGAGAAATGATTTTTTAAAGTATTAAGGGTGAATTGCACCAACAAGCACAAAGTAAGAATGATAGACAATGGTCGCGGTAGACTGAGAACTAGGTGCTATTTGACGCTGACATAGGAGTACACTTCTTAAGTGCCCCCCTCCGGATCACAAGGGAGGCACTTAAAGACTCTCAGGGTTGTCAGATAAAGGCCAACAGTAGCGTTCAGTTGCCACTGGTCAGCTGGGTACTTCCAGGAACAAGCCTATTGCAGATTGTTGTCTCCCTATAGCGACACAGGATGTCAGCCAACTGACCTCTGGAGCCCTCTTATTTGTCTTGGGTACAGAAGGGAGCAGCTCAAGTCCTTCAGGGCTCCTTTTAGGTAAAACACAACAGGTCCAGTCATTGTCTAATTTTCGACAATTCTAAAAAGTAGTCTGAAGTGGGTGCCTGGAGAGGCCACATTTATGCCTGGCATCAGCTAGTGATGGGGTGGCTCCTGGCCCCTCCCTAATCAATGGGGTAAACGATCCTGAGTCCAACCCTACCCACTCTTTCCATAGTTCATGTTTTCCTTAATTCAAACAGGCTAAAAATGCAATGTCAGGGCATATCAAGGTGACAGGACTCTTCAGCCACACTTAATTTTGGCTCCAAGGGCTGGGTGTGTATTGTTGGGAGTGTCTTAAGAGCATTCTGGTGTCCTCTCACATCTAACACTAAAACCGAGTTGGGAGCAGGTACTGTACCCACAACAAACCCAGAGACAGAAGCCTGGTATAACTATAGAAGGGTCCTCCAGCAACCAGACAGTAAGTACACAAGAATTGTCTTAGCATCCCGTTCTCTCCCTTTCAAGTGTGCCTTAAGTGTTATATGGGAACCCAGCTGGTTTGTTGACACTATAGTGTCAATAATGATTCCCACAACCCAACTCTGCATATACTGAGGAGTTCAGAAGAGTCATCTCTTTCTGTTCAGGTCAGCCCATTGTTTGCTCCTGGGAGGCATTTTACATCCTTTTCAAACTTAATTAAAGCTAATCACTGGCCAGAAGAAGCTGAAGAGGCAAGCCATAGTAGCATCTAGGAACATCAGGCAAGGAAAAGTTAACTTTCTAAAAGTTACTGTACCTTTATAGTTGTTAAAAATCTGGCTTCACCATCGAATTGAGTTTTTAGTAGCTACTAAAATAGTTGTCAAATTATTTTTCTAGCTGGTCCCATTCCTGAGATAACATATTAGTATTTAATCTGTACTCTGGTTTTCTACATAGGACTGCTAGACTTGCCTGAGTGAAAACAGCTTTTGGTTGCTAGCCACTGTGAGAGCATGTTAACATTACATTTCTACATGTCCTACTTTTAAATACCATGCACCCTACCGTCTAAGCTACAAAGCCTAAATAGGGGGTGCCTGTAGGAAGCTGGCTCCGTATATACTATAGCAAAGTAAGGTATAGTGTGCACAGAGTCCAGTGGAACCCCAAAGGTAGGCAGAGGTAAACATAGATAATACCTTACTCTCTGTTTGTGGTAGTGTGGGCGAGCAGTAAGGCTTTATCAGAGGGTATTGTTAAGCATTTATTGTACACACTCAGGCAAGAAATGATGTCACACACTCAAAGACTGAATTCAGACCAATTTTTTGTATACAAATATTATTTAGTTGTATTTTATTTCTAGAATCAAGCCAGGCCTGGTGCAGGTAAGTGTAATAATACTTTGCTGGTATAATGCAGTTGAATGCAATTTAAATGTAAATGTATGTGTCTTGTAAAGCGCACTGCTGCCCTGAGGCGTCGTGGCGCTGTAGACCGCTGGGGAACCCGTCCTGGCTATCCCAGTGAGATGGCCCCTCCAGGGTATCTCCAAGGTGAAACCAGGCATCCCCGGCGAATGTGGGGGGCCGTTGTGGAGATGAGGCAAGCTAATGCCCAGAGTTGCCGAGTGTGATCCCTGGTTAGAGTAGGCACCGAAGCGAGAATTATCGAGTCCACTGGCCCTGGTCCACGACCCTGCCGCATCGGGAATTGAACCCTGGTCCCGGGCCGTCCTCTGCTTCCGGGTCTGCTGCCTCTAACCGGTGAGCCACACCACTCCACAAATGCATAAATGCAGTTGGATGCAATTTGTTTGTTTACAGCAGGTAAGTCAACAGTCAAAATTACTTTACATATACTTTTGATATTACTTTGTATGTTACTTTTCAGATTACTTTTTTATTTTTCAAAACACATTTTATTTGGTTTCCTTGATACAATTTGGGCCAAAGCCCTACAAATACCTGTAGAAAATAATATGAGTCAGGAGTACCATAGAATTTAAACAACTGCAATGCCTTCAAAACATGCAGGTCGAACAACATGAACACAGTGCAGACTGTTCTAGAACCAGTGGCTGTATAAAGGTTACATGTGTACAAATACAAACAACTACACAGTACGGAATGAGTCATGCAATAGTCATTTATGTGAGTGGTAATTCCTGTCATGGGTCTAAAGATGGAAGGGGAGGTAGGTCTATCCCACGAAACATAGCCCAACGGGTCCATAGTTTCCTATGTTTCTGATGGCAACCACGGGCCTGCAATCTCCGCACTCATGCAACTGTCCAGTTCTGCCTTCAATTTACCTATGGTCGAAGGAGATGTCCCCCTGCCACAGCTGGGCAATGTCGCATTTGGCAATAGTAAGGGCTAAAAAGAGCATATGCTGTTTGTACCTGTTTCCCTCTACCCCATCGGTACTGTGCAGGAGAAAAAATCTCGGGTCATACTGGAGCTCCCATGAGAGAATGTTGCCTAGGCAAGACGATACCTTACGCCAGAATGGCTGCAGCGCAGTACAACTCCAGACTGTATGCAAGAATGTCCCTTCCTCCTTCTCACATCGCAGGCATATAGGGGACTGGATAACTCCCATCTTCCAGAGTCGGGATTGTGTGTAATATGCACGGTGTATATATTTAAATTGTATGAGGCGGTAGCGTGAGGAAACAGCGGCGCCCCAAGGGCTGGCTATGGCTTCCTCCCAATCATCGTCCGTCAAGTCCGAAAGGTCGTCCTGCCATGCTCTCCTAGTCTTGTGGAGTGTTGTTCGTGTATTGGTTGTCAACATTTGATAAATTTGCCTGATTTTATGTGCCCCCAGGTCCCCCATTAGCATGCGGCCCTCGAGAGGGTGGAATTCAGGTAGGATCTCAAGAGTGTGAATAAAGGGGGCCAAAGCATGACGTAATTAGAGATGCTTATAAAATTGTGTCCTATGTAGCTGAAATTCTTCTTGAAGCCGTTGAAAGGATTTCAAGGTGGTGCCCTGCATCACATCGCCCAAGGTGGATATTCCCACCAAGACCCATTTACGGAACCCCATCAGGGCTGCCACTAGGCGTAGGTATGTACTATGCCACAGTGGGGTCGCCTGGGACAGGCTGCCACTCCACACCATCTGCCCTACCGTGTACAGCCAGAGACGTATCACTGTTCTGCTTGCTGGGGGTAATATGTCCAGGCTCCTTGAACTATACAGGAGCTGAAGAAGAGGAACGCCCTCCATTGCTGCATGCTCTAGCGCAAAATACTGGGTCGGTTGGGGAATTATACCACCATTCGTTTATTATAAGTAGATGAGAGGCAACATAGTATGCGTATATATCTGCTGCTGCAATACCCCCACAGTATAGGGATTGTGCGCACGTGTGTAACGCCACCAGGATTGCCGCTCCTTTCCATAGGAATTTATTGTGTATAGCATTGATTTGTGCAAACCAGGATCGAGGTATTTTGTAAGGAAAATGTTGTAGTCTATAGAGAATTCTAGGCAGAGAAACCATTTTAAAAATTGCAGAATGTCTATATAATAGAGTGGAAGGGAGGACCATATTGTTGTTTCGTTGCCCAGGCTCAAAAGTAGTGGGTTAATACTGTGCTCCCATGATTTTCAGATTACTTTTTAAGTTACTTTTTCTACTGAGTGTGATTATGCCTAGATATCCACCTAGAGAAAAGGTAAGTAATTCAGTTTTTGTACATTTGCAATTTCATACAAACCAACTCTACACTTAAAAGATTTTTCACCAAAAAGCAGATAATGCAGTCCTATGAGAGAAAACAGTGTTATTGGTTTATCAGTAAGTACTTAGGTTTTAGAGTTGGTATTCTGGGTTTAGAACCAGGGTTCCACCAGGGTCAAGGATGCACTCTCAAAGCACCCTCAGCGGCACTAGGGCGGCCGGGTGCATAGTGCAGAGACCCAATGTTATCCGAAAGGGTATAGGGGGCCTCCAGTTGATGGCTGGTCACAAGCAGGCCACAAGGTTGTGGGAGCAAAGCTCTTGGTTTTCCGCTCAGGTAAAGAGGGGTTCAAGTTAGCCCCCAATGTGCACCTACAGCGGCACTTAGGCGGCCGGGTGCAGGGTGCTGTTTTGGCATCGGGTGCCCTGTTGTTTTCAATGGGAGTTGCTGGTTTTGGATTTTTGGCTGCAGGCTTGGTCCACAAAGTCTTCCAGGAGGAACCAACAGCTGGGCAGGAAATTTGGAGGGCTCAGAGACATATGTGCCACTCGAGTTCTCTTCTCCAGGGTGCAGGGCGGCTGGATGCAGGGAGGCCTTTTGAGGTCTGATTTCACCTTACCGGGCCACTCTTGGTTTGGGAGGTCTCCGTGCAGAGGCTGCAGGTGAACGTCAGGGAGTCCTTTAGGGGTCAACCCATCATGCACCCTAATGCTGGAGCGCCGGGGGACCTCGCTGGGACTGGTAGGCCGTAGGCGTCGGGTGCAGTGGTGATTCCAGGTTTCTGGTTTCTTTGTTCTCAGCAGATTCAGAGTCTTTCTTTGGTGATTCTTTTGAACAGAGCTGCTGTTCATAGGAGATCCGGCCTTTGTTAAAGACAGTCAGTCCTCCCAGGGGGTTCGGAAGGTCATTGGCTGCCGGACATAGCAACTTTTGGCGCAGGATCTCTGGAAACTGCAGACGGGCTGGGGCCTAATCAGTACTTCTCTGCAGTCTCCTCTGCTGGACGTCTTCTTTCGTCCTTCTTCTTCTGAGGTTGCAGGAATCTGTCTTCGTGGTTCAGGGCTGCCCCCTAAATACTGTATTTAGGGTGCGTTTTAGAGGTCTTATAGTCAATAGCCAATGGGCTACTGACCTTGGGGTGAATACACCCTTGGTGTGCTCACCCCACGTGGGGGAGTAGGCACAATACCTAACCCTCATTGGAGAGTGCCTGCCATCTGCAAGGTGGTGGGCACACCTTCTGGGCTGTTCTAATTTTTCCCATCTGTATTCCTGCCAAAAAGGAGGGGAGACAGGAAGGGGGCCTGCTCCTGATAGCAGGAGAGGCTGGGGGTCGCGTTACAAAGGCGGCAAGGCCTTTGAAGCTCCCCTTCCACAGATGGCTCTTCCTGAGCTGGGAGAGGTGTAAACACCTCCACCCAGGAAATGCTTTGTTTCTGGGCTCAGAGAGCAAAGGCTCCCACCCCAGGGGTCCATAAACCTGTCTTGTGGCGGCAGGCTGGTGTTTATTAGTCAGGCAACCCACCAGAGGCTGCTTGTTTTTCAGGGGGCATCTCTAATAAATCCCACACTGGCATCAGTGTGGGTTTATTATGCTGAGAAGTTTGATACCAAACTTCCCAGAATTCAGAAAAGCCATTATGGTGCTGTGGAGTTCATAATGACAAACTCCCAGGCCATATACTCTTTATGGCTTTACTGCACTTACAATGTCTAAGAATGGAATTAGACACTGTAGAGGTACAGTGCTCAGGCAACTGTACCCTCGCCAGTGGTACAGTGCACCCAGCTAGAGGGGTGTCTTACCTATACCATAGGCAGTGGGTTGCAGGCATGGCACACAGGTAAGTGTGCCATATTGAGTATTCACTTTTCTCTGCACCAAAACACGCAGTCTGCAATGGCAGTGTGTGTTAAGGTACAGGGCCTCTAGGGGTGGCACAATATGTGCTGCAGCTCTTAGATATCAAAACAGCAATGTCTCAACCAGTAATCATTAACAAAGACCGTTAAAAATACATGCATCAGTAACTCGATGGGGGGGGGGGGAGGAGACCAAGGAACTAGAAAAAGCGGGTTGTTATTTGCAGGTAGTTATACAGCACTACATTACAATTGGATTGAAGTAACCAAAACAACCAAATGTGCACTGGACGTGCTAGTGAAAGTGAACGGCGCAGTGACACAAGTGATATAAACAGCGTGGAATGGCGAGGAACAGTGAGAAACAATTGTTGGGGGTCAAAAAAATATATACAGTTTGAATAAATAAAAATAAAAGTTCTATGTTAATCACAAATGACCCCATAGAGGCCACGGATAACGCTGTTAAGTCGACGGCGTTTCGAACAGTCTAAATTGTGGTCATCATCAGGACAATGGTTACAAATTTCTTATATAGTGCTGCGTGAGAAGAAGGAGAAAAGAAAAGAGAGAAGGGTAAGAATGCGGTAACCCCAGATATATAAGTAGAGAAGAATGGCGCCAGGTAAGTAACAAGGAAGGATTTACCTGGTAACACAAGATGAAGTAATCAAAGTTGAAGTAAGTAACGAGCAGAAGCCACTTGGGCGGTCGCTGGGAAAGGAAGAAGATACCAGGTCAAGAATGAGTAATGGTCAATGTGCTAAGATGGAAATGACATTGACTCAAATGTTTTTATCTATATGTATGAGCAACAAAAATATGGATATTGTACTGTATAAAAAGAAACACACATGACTTAAGTAATGCTGTGACCATAAAACATGTGGACTATGTTCGATTTGGGTTCAAAAACGCAATAAAAAATATTATTAAAAAAAAGAATGAGTAATGGTGGCTGACATGTGTGACAACCTCAAATGAAAGGGACAAGGTAAAGTACCTGTGAAGCGTACTAAGTCTAAATGTCCAGATCCAACTTGATAGGGGGGGGGGTGCGAGACCTATGGGATACAGAATTCAGAAAAGCCATTATGGTGCTGTGGGGTTCATAATGACAAATTCCCAGACCATATACTCGTTATGGCTTTACTGCACTTACAATGTCTAAAAATGGACTTAGACACTGTAGAGGTACAGTGCTCAGGCAACTGTACCCTCGCCAGTGGTACAGTGCACCCACCTAGAGGGGTGTCTTACCTATACCATAGGCAGTGGGTTGCAGGCATGGCACACAGGTATGTGTGCCATGTTGAGTATTCACTTCTCTGCACCAAAACACGCAGTCTGCAATGGCAGTGTGTGTTAAGGTACAGGGCCTCTAGGGGTGGCACAATATGTGCTGCAGCTCTTAGAGGCCTTCTATGGTCACAGTGCCCTTGGTACCCATGGTACTTTTTACAAAAGACTTACATGTGGCCAGAGAGGTGCCAATTGGGGGTACAAAGCTTCAGTTTTGGGAAATAGCACAGGCCCTGGGAACCGGATTGGCAGGGACCCAGGATACATCAAGTCAAAGCGCATCAGAAATCTGGAAAAAAGTGGGGGGTTACTGCAACGGAAACTCAGCTTCCTACAGTGCCTTATTTTTCAAATAGAAGTTTTTCACCTGCCACAAATTGTTTCTTTTGATAGGGTTGAATTGAAGTTTCTTCACTGCTACAGTGGTTGGCCTGTAGCCATTTTTTCACTACTATTGTTGTTGAGGGAACAATAGGTGCTGCAGTCCACTTGTGACATATATATTCCAGCCCCTGGGTACATGTTGTGCCAGTGCTTAATTTGTAAAATATGAAGTGCAGGTGCTCAAATCGTTGTCGGAGGCCACACCTACTTTTCTATGGCCCCACCCACTTCCTCCATTGGCCCCACCCACTTCCTCCATTGGCTCCACCCACTTCCTCTATTAGCTCCACCCACATCCTCAACCGGCACTGCGAAAAGACAGATGAATTTCAGCAAGGGAGCCTTCCTCATAGTAAGGTTTTGATAGGAGTTTCCCCTGCCCTGTGAAAATGTTGCATACAAAACGTAAGCAGTATAGTAAAAAGACCACATCCCTGGACCCAGAGCCGCAGTACACATTTTGTTTTCCAATCCGCACTTTGCAGTACCTCCAGGCTTGGTGCACTAGTTGCAAGCCCAGGGAAAACAAAGCCAAGAAAACAAAAATAGCGCTTTACTGGCAAACTCTGTAAAAGTGGTGCTAATGTGTTTGGGTGTGAATAAAATCAATCCGGCCAGTTTGCTACCACCCTGTCATACTTTAGTTAGTTTTCATATTTGTAACCTGTTTTATTCCAGATGCTGCACTTTGGAATTAAAAAACGACATTTCCAGCAAAAATGTTTATTTTTTTGGCTCCATTTCACAGGGGAGCAAATAAAAGAAAGGAGAGGAAACAGAGCGAGAACCTCGTCTTGAAATCACAGTTTTCAGTAAGAGAACAACTGCTAGACAGAAAGAGAGGGAAAAGGGAAAGGGGGGGGGGCAGCTGAAACGGCGTAGCAGAAGTGGACATTGTATGTTTCTTCTCTGGGCAAGAAAAGACAGAGTCCTGTTACCTCTCTGCCGCCCGTCCTCCAACGAACGCCAGGAACGCTGAGGCTGAGCTTTCTTTATAGGCAATGGTGATTTCTTGCGCCCTGGGACGCATTTTCAAAATAAAAAAGTAGGGTAACGGAATCTTTAGAATTAACAAAGTAGGGGCGCGCCGTGCCCTGCTGATCCTGCCCACTTCGACCACTGGTCTTGAACATGACACGCAAGCCAGCCATAGCCAAGTAAACACTAGAGTAAAGCTGAAATATTGAACAGATCGATTACTGCACCAATAAGAACACCTCAGTTGATTGAAACTTTGCATTAACAAAAATAAGAGGTTAGATAAATAACAGTGACCTGAAAGAAGACATTTACAACTTGGTGCAGATTGGCACGGAAATGGCTTTCAAAATTACCATATTGACTGATGTCACTGTCACATTACTTTGATACCATTTTGATTTTTGTATTGTGCGATGTTATACATGATTGTCAGTTCAGTCGCTTCTGAAGTCTCTAGTCTGGCCCTAGTGCTTGGCAAGGAATCACCGATAACCAGCTCAGCATTTAGAGTTTGCATTTCTCTTTTAAATATCCTTTTAACGATTCCCATGAGAAAGCCGTTCAGCTGCTGATCGAAATTTGTGTCGGTCACGTGTGCTTGTTCTAAGCAGTGTGGGTAATCATTTGGTAGGGGTTAGCATTATATGGTTACTACTGTGGGAGGTGGGGTGGGGGGGAATTTTGAGACCTGAACCCCCGGGAATCACTTTAAAAAGTAATATTATATATTGCATCACTATCCATTGCGACAACGCCACACCACACCCGAGAAAGAAAGTGAAACCATTACCATAGGCATCGGGATCCGCTGCACGCACCAGCCGCCATCTTTGGACAACAAGTCAGCAAGCGGCTGGGTGGGTAGGCTAGGGCAGCAGGGCCTAGTAGTTTTACTTAAACCCGCAGCCTGCGCAGCGCAGGTCAGTACAGTACTGCGGCGCCAGCACGACTATATGGTATACCGCAATGGCCGGTGAGCCTTTAGTGAATCTGAATTTCAGGCAGCATTTGCATCCTATTTTCATTCCTAATAAATAATCAGTATTATAGAGCTGCCCCTCTCCCTCCGCCCCACGCTGCGGCTGGTGATCTTACAATGCAACCGGAATCCAGACCCTCACTCACACACTACCCAAAATAAAAATACAGCGTTTTTACACGGTATTCAGTACTGACGCCTGACGGTATTGGAATGGCAATTAACTTCAATCTTATTCTTACCGTTACTCGTGGTACGGTCCGGCTCAGAGAATAACTTTTTACAAGATTAGGCGGCCTGGTGCACTGCTGCTGCTGTTTGCTCTACCCAGTAGTAGTACCCAACAATGCTACCAGAACCACCAGCAGTAATGTCCTGGTTTAGGTTAGCACTGCAGTGATACTGGCTGCGGTGGTTATGCAGGGGCGTGGCGCGCGTGAGCGAGTGGTCATGTGACTAAAATCTGCGCGCGGTGCCGCGCTTACAGCGGCCCCTACCCCCCCCCATCAGAACAGTTAGAAGTTAGAGAACCAAAATCCAGCCCTCCCCTGGTGCCCCAATAAATCAGTGTATGTGCCAGACACACAGTACTACTGCCGCCAGTGTGTTTCCTCCTGGTCCCGACTCCCGCGCCCGCTCACCTTCAAAGCACAGCATACCCGCAGTCAACTGTGCAGTGCACGCGTCACGCACGGCCCACTCACTGTGTGAATGTAAGTGACCAAGAAGGGTTGCGGCCGCGGCTGGGCCTCAAGGTCGCAGGGATTGACAGCTGCCACGAAATATATCTATTTCTGCTGCTACCGTCCCTTTATGGTGAAAGCAATTTGCAGTGTTTTGTTTTAGTACCTAAGAACATAAAACAGGGGCTCCTCAACCAGCAGGAACCGCCGTCTATGGACAGGAAGGCTGCGCAGACCAGAGCACTACTTCCGGCCTAGTGGTACTTCCTACACCGTGCAAATCACATGATGTGGTTATGATTTACAGAAATATTATCACATCTTTTTTAATTCCACTGGCGCTTTGGCTTTTATGATCGATTTAATTTCTTTTGAGCAAGCAGGTCAGAGTCAGACTCTTTAGACAGACATGGGTTAAAATAAATTAAGCAAAGGCCATGACCTTCCGGCAGCCTCGGAGCATTGCACTGCACACAGTGCCCCACCCGACTCCGGTGGCATGACTGATGGGGCCTTATTGCTGAGGCCTCTGAGACTCTGACTCAGTTCTGGTGACCGTCAACACGCGCCAGTAAAAGCAGCATTTTCTTTTATTACTCACTGCGTGGTGGCACTGCCAGGACTGCAGGCCTGCTGCTGCTTCACATCTTGCTAACTGGTGCTGCCCTGATGGTGACTCGTGCGCAAGTGCGTGTGTGTTGGGGATGGGCGTGGTCCACCGTCCCTGGAATAATAGAAGGTTATGCACGGCACGCTGCCGCAGCCCTCTACCCCCCATAGTAGAATCAATTACATCCTAATGTTCGGCCCGCCCACCAGCAACACTGAGACCAAATAGATTCGCGGTGGCAGAGATTGATTTATTATCGGGCTTACGGGCTCGCTCTCTGAACACTGCACAAAACACTCTTCTTCACCGACGGAGTCGCTCCGGAGACTCTGTCAGAGTGTGAAATGAACACTGCAGTAAGTCAATTTTAATTTACTGTTTGACACGTATAGATTGCAGTGCAGTCGTGCAGTTGTAAATTGTAGACCCGGCCCTGAGAAAAAGGTGCCGGTGCTAAGCACCGGAAAGCTCCGGCCCAAATTAAGCACTGTGTTGTGCCCTGTACTAGGGACTTATAGTCAAATTAAATATGCCAATTAGTAATATACCAACTCAGCCATGTTTAAAGGAGAAGCACAGGCACTTTACTACTGGCTTGCCAGATTAAAATTCACAGAGTTCTAAAGCCAGCAAAAATATATGGTTAAGTACAAGGGAAAAAATCTGGAGTGACCATGCAGAAAAGGCAGATTTCCTACGGTTCGTTAAAAAGAAAGAAGCTGAAACTAAATTGTTTTGCAACATGTAATACGGTCAGTATCATATACTGTTTGTACAGGAACACGGGCATATTCCCCTGCCCTTAGTGCCCTACTGTGTGTATATTTGGTATCCTGACTTTTTATTTTGGCCCTGGCATCATGATAATGTAAGAATGTGCTCAGAGGCCTTGGCTTGTCCCTAACTATAAAAGGTCCTGGACCAGGAGGGGTGTTTCACACACGCCCTCGTTATTGACAGTGGACTATTGTCCCTGTCATGAGTTTCGAACATAGAGTGGTGGTAGTAACCCATGGTAAAAGGAATCAAAGCGGGAAACACCTTTTTATCTGGGTCACTCATGTTGAGGTCTACACCTGGGTGACTATCCACTTTGCTGAGCGTGCTCTGACCTATGTGCAGATAACCAGAGAATGTGTTAATCATGGCTGTGTGTGGTGCCAGTGTCGCACATGTATGGTGTGTCGGAATGAGCAAGAGAATGGAGGCCAGTGGAATTGGGATCCATTTTCAGTATCATCAACAATACTACTTAGAGATAGGGTCTAAGGGAAGAATATTTATAGACCTGCCCAAATTCTAATCCCCATAGCTAGACTAAACACACACAAGAGAATTGGGGGTCTAATAACAGACAGCACAAAAGATAAAGAAGAAGGAAGTTGGTGTGTAAAACCAATCAGACCCGGACGTTCTTAGAGCAGAGCGTGTATTACCATCAACCTTACTCAATCACTGAGGTAGATAGTGAGAGCAGAAATACTCTCTTGATCGTTTATATCATCTGGTATCCAACTTAGGCAGAGGTATGTCTCTTGATCATAGAGACTGCCTCGCTAGTTAGAAGCTCTATTGCTCACTCGGGCTGATGAGTATGAGTCAAAAAGACACGTGAAAAACTGTGGCATCCAAACAAAGTAAAAGTGCAGTGCAAAAAAGACAATGAAATCTAAAAAAGGTTGTGTAGAGAGTACGATGTAATTCAATTCACTCCGCACACCTTGATTAAAAAAAGTGTATCAAAGTTTTAAGCAGTACTAACTAGTTGCTGCTATATATGGGTCCAATATATATGTTTGGATGCCACAGTTTTTCACGTGTCTTTTTGACTCATACTCATCAGCCCGAGTGAGCAATAGAGCTTCTAACTAGCGAGGCAGTCTCTATGATCAAGAGACATACCTCTGCCTAAGTTGGATACCAGATGATATAAACGATCAAGAGAGTATTTCTGCTCTCACTATCTACCTCAGTGATTGAGTAAGGTTGATGGTAATCCACGCTCTGCTCTAAGAACGTCCGGGTCTGATTGGTTTTACACACCAACTTCCTTCTTCTTTATCTTTTGTGCTGTCTGTTATTAGACCCACAATTCTCTTGTGTGTGTATAATCCATTTTCAGTACCCAGTGCCTGGTTTAACAAAAGATGGAAGCTGAGGACAATGCTCCTAGAAAGTGAAAGTGCATTTCCTAAATTCCTGCAGCTGGACCAAGGAGACCCAGACGCTGGTGTAAGGGGAGTGGAGATAGAACCTCTTCAGATATTTTATGGGGCCATTTGGTTAGCAAGGAGCTGCTAATTAGGTTCTCTGAGGACTGCGTTTTGGTAGATGGTAGGGGTGGGACTACAGACTTTGCTGTGAAAAATTGTGAAATCTCTAGGTGAGACCTGTCCGCTGCCTTTCCTAGATTACACTTTCAGGTGGGCTGATGGCAGCTAGGCTCAGATGCCTCACTTGTCTTTGCGCCTCTTGTGGAATCTCCAGAATGAAAACTACCCTAGTGCTGTTTGCTGCGCAAAACCTCACTCTACACAAAGACTGTGTCTGGAGGACATTTGAAAGAAGAGCCACCACAAGCTGGTTTTAAAGTTTGAGACAGTGGGTTCACTTTTAATTTCTGGAAGATATGTTTAAAAGTGGAACCCAACCCGCCCGTTTAGTTCCTGTTCCAAGTTATACATTAACAAAGAAGGGGGTGTGCCACAGAGTAATCAGGACTAGTTTCGACCAAGGGGTGTTGCTGGGCTTATATAAGCGGGGTAAAGTCCAGAATGTAACTACTAGTTTTTTAGGTCTCGCCTGAGCCAGCGCATGCGTTGTTCGGAGAGACATTTAGTAACTGGCTTTTCAAAGTGCTACTAAGGGGTTTTCCCGGCCTCCAGCTTGCGGTTACGTGCACAATGACGAGCAGAGGCGCCATATGGCTTTCCTCTCTCGTCATGGTGCGCTCATACCACTCGCCTCGCCTCCTCTCGCTCTCCCTGTGTGCGCGCGCGCACCACTAGCTCATTTGCTCTGCACACACTTTTCCACTAGCGTGCCATATGTGCTTTCACTTTAGCAGCGGCGGGCGCTCGCGCGTGCACCACTCCTCCCCTGCTGCGTCTCCATTAATTGCAAACATATGTGCTTTCACTTTAGCCGTGCACACACTTTTCCACTAGCGTGCCATATGTGCTTTCACATTAGCCGCGGCGGGCGCTCGTGCGCGCACCACCCCTCCCCTGCTGCATCTCCATTAATTGGAAACACATGTGCTTTCACTTTAGCCATGGCGGGCGCTCGCGCGCGCACCACTTTTGAATCTGGGCTTTTTGTCTCTGGGGGATAAAACACTCTGTGTGCAAAGTCGGATCCACCCTTTTTTCTGTTCTGTCTGATTACTATGACTCGGTCTTTCTCTCCTACTTTGCTGTGAACTTTCTGCTTCTGTGTGTTGCCTCTGCTCCATCAGTCTATTATCGCATGTAGTTTCTGTCTGAGCTCCTTGTGTCTGCCTCTCGGTGCCCGTTATGTGTGTCTCTTTGATTTATGGAGTCTCTCTGTACCCCTTTTGTCTCGCAATGCTGCTTCTCTCATTCTAAGTAATTTTATTTGTTCTGTGCCCCTTCTGTCATTCTGTTCACTCTCAGCTTTTTATGTCAGCCTTCATTTCACTTACGTTTCTCTGTTTCTTCAGTCTCGCAATGCCCATTCAGTGGTCTCTTTTCAGTCGTTTGCTTTCCTGCTCTTCTCTCAGCCCTCTTATTTTGACTATGGCCCTTCTTTTTCTTAGCGCCCGTCTTTGTCACTGTGCCCTTCTTTATGTCTGTGACCCGTCTCACGTTTTATACCCCTTCTGTTTCTCATTGTCTTTTCTTTTGTTCTGTGCCTCTTCCTTCACCTTGTTTTGTAAGCCAATGTGCTGTCAGCGCTAATGCATGCCCTCCTCCTGTGTCACAGTCCGGGTATGCTATTTGTGTTTTTATTTTCTGAATGTCTGTATCCCGATACCCTGCTCCTAGAGTGCACAGAAATGCTCAACTTCCTACGGAAACACAGGGCAGGAGCAGTACACATGGGCACCCCTCCCCCTTACAGCAGGACTTCCCTCCCCTCCCTAAATAGCTCGATCTTGGCTCACGCATCCAGTCTTCCTTCCAACAGTAAGTTTTAGAAATCCCCACGTGTTTCCTCTCTACACAGACATTCTTTCTCTCAAACACTGTCACAAAGATTTTCTTAAACTGTGACACACTCTGACACTAATTCTCTCACACATCGTTCTCTCGGGCAAGAGCCCTCTCTCTCTCACACACACACACATGCACACAGACACACAGACCTCTCTCTCTCACTCACACACTCTCTCTCACACACAAACTCATTCTCTCTCACACACACTCACACTCTGTCTCACTCACACTGTCTCACTCACACACTCTCTCACACACACACACTCACTCACACACACACTCACACCCCCCCGCACACACACACACTCACACTCTCTTTCGCGCACACACACTCTCTCTCACACACATTCTAAATATGTCTCTCGTTAACAGGTTCAGAGCCCCATCCCTGTGAGTGCACAACCCCACTAGCCCTTGCTGCGTTGCCAATTCCGCTGCACATGCAGTGACTGCACAGGTTTTCGCACCCGACTTACTTCTTGAGTCTATGCACCCACCGGTCCCTCGCAGCCATATGTACCCATTTCCAGTGGTAATTACTTTCAAGACAAATGCTATCGCGATTTACTTTTCTTCATCTGGCCATTATCTGAGTTGACACCTCCATCCTATCAGCAGAACGAAACGCTGGCACAGAAGGTGCAGAGATCCGATTTCTACATTGAAACGCCTCCACTCAATTTCTCACTGACATGCAGTTTTCCTCATAAAACTAAATAGTGTACAAACAATAATGTTTGGAAATAGAGTTTCTGCACATATGTTTCATTTGCACTTCACCACGTAAAGTTTTCTGATTTGTTTTGCTTCTGTTTAACTCTTTGCATCACACTCCTTAATTACAAAACAAATGTGCTTTCATAATTCCTGATATATTTTGCATTATTTGTAATATTTATATACAGGCTATTTACTTACGTGTTATGTGTTCGAGAAAAAAACTGGCATCTTCAAACAGCTCACTTGACAAAAACCTTTAACTGTAGTAAGAGAAAGGAAAATAAACTCAATTTTCAAAGCAGTAATCAGTAAACAAGCTTTTGCATAGCCAATAGGTCTCGCCTTTGGGACCTTACAAATGTTTAGCCATGCAACACTTGATGTTGTTGCACCAAAGATATTGTGCTGAATAACTAAATACTTATAAGGTCCCAAAAGCGAGACCTATTGGCTATGCCAATGCTTGTTAGACCTGGCAATGCTTATCACTTGGCGTTCCATAGCGCTGCACTGGAAGTCACACATTATCTGAGGTATGCGTCATTGGTACACTGTGAAGAGAGTAAGCCAGGGACCTGTGCCAGTGGTGTAAGGAAACTTGAGGAAGCCCCCTGCAAAGTACACAGAGGAGCCCCCCTCTGGACTCACTTAAGAGCTCTCAGGCCAGGGTACTGTTCTGTGGGGGCCCTCTGGAGCTCAAGGCACCGCCAAATTTGGGGGGGGGGGGGCTGCAGGGGCCTTTGTTACGCCACTGACCTGTGCAGAATCCCCATAGCGGTGCTATAGGAGGCCATGCTGCAAGATTTGCAAACGCTTCAAGATACCCTCCCAGACAGTTAGAGATCATGTAGGTCATAACAATGCAGACGGAAAGTTGAATCAGCCTCTAGTGCACAGCTGGCCGCTCCCATTTCCCCCTTTCATCTTCGGTATCCTCTAGAATGCATCCTGGTCTCTGGGTCGTATGCACTACAGCAAGGGAGGGGGCGAGGGCTCGAACACAAACCTGAGAGAACAGTGCAGTGAGAGAACAAAACAGTGCTGTATCTCATACGTGGGGATGGGTGGGAATGTTGAGGGGGGGAGCTCACACTATAGGATAAATAACTGTGCAGGATTGGGCTACGTTGTTCCAATCTGTAGTTTAAAAAGTTTTAGTATGTTATACTTTTTATTCTGTACTGAACCACATACTCCTGCTTGTAATATGATTGTGTCACATACGTCCACACTCAAATATGGCTCCATATGAAACTTTACATGATGTTCTGTACCATGACAAAAATCTGTAAAAAAATAAAGAAAACTAACTGCTTTCAACCAGGGGCAGTGTCTGATTGACCGCAAGTTTCCTAGAGGTGAGGGACATTACCTGAGGTCTGAATTTCCTCCTGGAGGAGTTGTGTGTCTGGTCTGAAGTGTGTCAAAGTTCGTCTTCTTGCTGAGCGAGGGAAGGAGTGTCCAAGAAAGAAGGAGGTCAGGCAAGGCGGGATTCCCAGGAAGTAGTCAACTGCCTGCGAAAAATTGGGAGGACTCTTGTGTCTTTGAGCCTCCCAAGACTCTCATTACAGTTCCTGGTGGGAACATGATTGCCAAAGTCCCATTCGGAGATGCGACTGCATGAATACTGAAGTCCTGACTAGGGCTGCAACTGTCGAACTCCTAAAGGTTCAGCTTGGACTGCATCTGCAGAACAGTTAGGCCAAATGTGGGCTACAGCTGCCTACTGCTCAACACAGCCCCTTAACTGCACAACCTCATGCTTCAGAAGGAATTGCATCAATTCAGGACTGCCACATGCCTAGCTATGGGGTGCACCTGTTGCGACTGGGACCGCGAGTATCTAGGCTGCATGGGCCGAGTCCTCAAATAACCTCATGGGATGTGGGAGAAGACAGCTGGGAAGACAAACTGCTAAACGTGGCCCATGCCTGACCCGACAGACTACTACAGACAACTGGCGGTCGTCCTCAGCTATCGACAAGTGGGAGAACCTGTCAGAGTACAAGATGGCAGCCGAATGAATTAATAAGACACTTTTACCTGAGAAGAGAGAAGGCAAACCGGCTGAACATATCTTGTGAATCGTGACATTTTTTGGACTGCACCGCAGCCAAATTCACACTACTCCTAATTACCCTTTGAGAGAGGGAGGCCCAGTACTAAAGGAAAGCCATGGAAGAGGACGGTTAGGAAGTGGGTAGGTGTAGCTCCCATGCGAGATAGGTCCTGGTTACACTAATTAGGAATAGGGCTACTGGAGGGCATATTATTGCATACAACTGTGTGATTAAAGTACTTTCTTTCTTTCAAAGACAAACATATTTGACCGTGTCAGTTTATAGGGGGGTAGTAGCTGAAATAAAATCCCCCCTGACACTAAGGGGCCTATTATGATTGCGGGCGGATCGCCACCGCCGGGCCGGCAGTGGCGATCCGCCCATCTGTACCTGATTTATCCCCTGCCATATTAGTATGGCGGGGGGTACCGCGGCGGACGAATAGACCGCCGGACGCTTTTCTGCCGGCAGGCAATCTTTACGATTGCCTGCCATGCAGATCTGGGGCATAATATGGTGGCAGTGCCAAGCAGGCACCGCCATCCATATTATGATGTGCAAATTTAAAGGCCTTTCCACGGCTTCAATGCCGCCATGGAAAGGCTGGTGGAAATTGGGCCCCAGGGGATGTGGGGGTTAGGGGGCTGCACTTGGGGGCTACCTATGGTACCCCCCTACATTGCCATACACAAGGTGGCAGGCACTGTGCGGGGCCAGTCACGTAGTGCATGGCAATGCAAACCATGCACTTTTAACATTGCGGACGGAGCTGCACCCAGCAGCACCATCCGCAATGTTAAAGGCTAGAATGCGCCCGCCAGTGTGGCGGGCGCATCCTAAATGACCTTGTGGGACCGGGTCGGTCCCATATTCCGCCATCGTAATGGGGCCCTAACATTTCCTTCTAGCACCCTGTGACTACCTTATTGAACGCAGTGAGTCAACAAAGTGGAACTGTTTGCTTTTACACAGCCTTCTCTGCTCTCAAAGTGCTAGCAAATGATGTACCACTGGGCACCCTCAATGAATTAATTTTAGGAATAATGTAATACATGAGATTCATTATTCATTATGAGCAGGAAGACTTTTGTACATCTTTTCCCTACAGGAGCAGTATTTGCAATTAAGCATTAGATATTTAATCCAGTTGGTAAAAACAAATGGCATACCCATACGGTGCAGAATTGCAAATAGCAAACATATATGTCCAGGAGATAGAATCAAAGGCCTTTGCAGCGTCGAGGAGCGCTGCAACTGCTGGCAGGGTGAGCTCAAGTACAAGCACAGAGAAGAGTGTGCGTAAATTATGGGACGTACCCAGATTGATCGGGAAGCACCATAACTGGGAGAAGTAACTTCAACCTATTCGCTAATACTTTCGCTAGGATTTTTATATCTGTATTTATTAACAACAGGGGTCGATAAGAATCACACCTGTCCGGAGGTTTCTCTGGGTTTAACAGTGTGACCACAAGCGCCTCCCGCAAGGTCAGTGGTAGACTCTGAGTTTCGTATGCCTCCACATACAACTCGAGGAGGCACGGGGCCAGTAGGTCTATATATTTATTATAAAATTCTGCTGGTAGTCCATCGGTGCCAGCCGATTTCCCATTAGGCAGCGCGGTAATGGCGTCTCGTATCTCCTCTAGGGTTATAGGGTGCATCAAAAACTCTTACTGTCCGCGCGAGAGCCATACCGGCGCTATATCATCAAGGTATTGTGTTAGTTCTGCTTCATCTGCTGCTTGTCGATGAGCATACATCACAGCGTAATAATTCGCAAAGGTTTTGAGTATATTTGGTGTGTCATAATGCCTGGTATCATCTCCGATGATTGCTTTAACCATACAGGCCTTGTCCCGCGATTCCGCTATGCTCTACCCGGCCTACCACCTTCACCATAGTACTGAGCTTTGCTCCACCTTGACATATGTCGTATTTCCTGATTGGCCACATCATTTTATTCTGTAATTTTTGTTTTTATGAGTGCCAGTGTAGCGGGATCTGCCGTATCGTTATACCTGCGCTCAAGGTCACACAACTCTCGTTCTAGTGCAGCCATAGTGCCGCGTAAAGATTTCAGAACTCCTACCTGTAGACCTAAACATGCCCCTCGAATGGTCACTTTAAAAGCCTCCCAAAGCATCTCCACAGTCTGTACGGACCCAGTGTTATGCGAAAAGTAGTCAGAAATAGCTTAACGAATTCCTTCGCAAAAGACCTGGTCCAGGAGAGAGGACGACTGCAGTCGCCATTGAAATTGGGAGGAGATGTGAGATGGCAATGTCATGCTGAGAAATACTGGGGAGTGATCTGATAGCGTCCTAGGTAGATGCCTAATCTGTACTATCCATGCATTGACATCCTGAGTGACTAACCAATCGTGTATGCGGGACCACGTTTGACGCACGTACGAGTGACATGTACCCTCTCGGTAGTTTGGGTGTCGCAGCCGCCAGATATCCATAAGCCCCAGATTCAATAGACCGTCATGTACCGATGCGGCAGCTTTCTTAGGAGAGAGATCAGCTGTAGATAAACTATCCATTACAGAGACTAACACAACATTAAAGTTGCCCCCACAGATAAGAGTTGAGGGAGGCAGTTTGTAGAGCTTACCCCATAGCGCATCGTAAAATGCAGGATCATCAATGTTTGGCCCATATAAATTCACAATAACCACCCTCGTACCATACAGCGTTCCCTGCACTATAATGTATCTACCCCCCTCATGCTCCTCTACATGTATTGGCACAAAGGGGACCCCTCTCTTAATGAGTATCATAACTCCCCGCGTGTAGGAGGAATAAGATGCAGCAAACCACACTCCCGCCCACCTGGTGGCTACAGTTGAAACCGCCTGCTTAGTAAAATGAGTCTCTTGTTAGAGAGCTATCTGGATATGGTGACGATCCAGGTATGAGAGCACTTGCCGCACCTTTTTAGGGTTGTTAAGCCCTCTAACGTTCCAAGTTACCCACAAAATCGTCAGAACTTTAGATTCCGTCATATCTAATAATGTTGATGAGCAAGATTGTGGTGCTGCATATAAATGAGTGGTGTGCAAGCCGAGCTCTGCCAGTATGATATGCCCATTGCAACTTCAATGAAACATAACCCCCCAACATCCCCCCCACCCACTTCAGCACTGGAATCATGCTGTGAATCCCCGCCCGCAAATCAAGACAACAACTAAGCATTTGCATGCCTGAATCAGAAAACAAAAACAGAGGAAAAACAGAAACAAAAGCAGCAAAGGCACTTCAAGGCGCCATAACATAAGTAAGAAACTTTGTGGGGAATTCCCTTTCGGAGGGTCGCTAGTAGCTGTTAGCCCCCCGTTAGTACAGGGTGGGTCAAGACATAAAGAATCAGGCTAACCAGCCATTGGCACAATGACTGTTAATGAGCCCCAGCGCATAGCATCACATTTACCCCAGCATTATATAAAGAGCATCATAAAGTAACAGTAGCTTGTGCCTCATGCATTTTGCATAAAACAATCACAATATATTGAGAGGTGCAATTAGGACCGGATTGTGACCAGTAACTGCATAATACACTGAAGATATAAAAAAAGAGATACATGAGATACAACTGTAATCTGTGAGCGACGCGCCAACTTAGTTCAACAAACAGTTTGATTCTCACGTGATCAGCCGTCAGTGTCGGAGTCCGCTCTTCCTCTCGCATTGACTCCTGCCGCTCGATCCGTCTGACATATTGTAGTGCATCTTTGGGCATTGAGAAGATGCGTGCTTTCCCAGCATGTTGAATTCTCAGGCGAGCTGGGTATAACATCGCATATTAGATGTGTAGGGATTGCAACTTCTTCTTGACAGCTTGAAACTCTCAGCGTGCCTGCTGCACAGCTACCGTGAAAAGTTCCACTTTTATACCTTGGTAGTTCAAGCTCCCCTTCTCTCTATCCAGACGCAGCGCTGTGTCCCGATCGCGATACTTCAAAGGTCTAGCTTTGATGGGACGGGGTGGTGCCCCTGGTATAGGGCGAGCCGCCAGGGAACAGTGAGCCCTTTCCGCTATTAGCATTTTAGAGAGTACGGTTGTGAGCAGAGTTTCAACGTAGGACTTCATGGGCCCTGTATTGGTAGACTCCGAAATTCCAGTAATTCGTAGATTGTTTCTGCGTGAACGGGCTTCAATGTCCTCATTCTTAGCCCGTATTACATCCAAAAGCTTTTCCATGCTGGCACAGGATGCGCTGACCACCTCCATACAATCTTCCGTCGTTGAGATGCGCTGCCCAGCTTCCGCTATTTGTGTGTCATGCTTGTCTATCTTAGCTGGCTGATATTGGAAGCACACCCACAGATCACGCAAAAAGCTCTATTCAAGATTGAACAGAGATGGGTCCACAGACTATCCACTGACAGCAGGGGACTCAATGACGACATTCCCTGGGCCAGTTTAGCCAACTCGTGATTTCCACTGCAGAAAAGGATGGTCTGCATGAGTGAGCAATACTTATTACAGGGGAAGTGACTTTCTAATGACCCGAGAATGGTCCAGGATTCCCGCTGTTACCTCGCACACATACCTTTTTGTACTCGAGTGGGCATTTCTGATCACCATCTCACCCTGAGTGGTTTTGGATAGTGTGTTAGTTAACTCAACTTTAGTCCAAGATGGCGAGCATTTACCTATAGTATTCACAATGACTGAGACTGAGCTAAGATGGCCGCCCGTTTTTGGACTCAGTGGTCCTTCTTTGTATTACCATCACAAATCACACGTGATACTTACCTCCGCGCACACTGTCTACATGACATCAGACAAGGACACTCAGTGACAAATATGAACGCCATATTTTCACAGGACTGTATTACTAATTACATTGGGAATATATGAGTTTGCACTTGACTCGACCAACAGTCTTAGATGGCCACTTTCCATCCATTTCGCACTAGTACATAGACTAGGCCAATCAAATTGAGAATGTATGAGTTTACACTTGACTCGATCAACAGTTTTAGATGGCTACTATCAATCCATTCCGCACCATAACGAAGACTAGGCCAAGATGGCCGCCGTTATTCACAAAGGTTGTCCTTCTTTGAATTACTGCCATGTACAACATGTGACGCATAGCCCCGCCCACCACATCCCCATTGGACCCGGCGTGGTATAACTTGGGACTAGTTTTGACAGCCCATTCCACCCGATACCGGCGGTGAGGGTAGGTGAGCCTGCACACAATCTCTGGATTTCCGATAAGTGTCAACGGAACTCGTCCGCCAGCCCACAGTGTTTGGTACTATTTTACATTGGCCTCGGGGGGCTGAGATTTCTAGGTGCTCTCCATGACCGTTGGTGTGCTGGCACTTTAGGCAGCACCCGAGGTTTGACTACTCACCGAGCGCCTTGTTGGTTTTGTGTCCCTTGTGAGCTTGCCTATGTGCGGGACACACTGAGGGGGTATTGGCGATCCACCTCGTTATCTCCTCTCCTCCTCCATGTTATAACACTGTTCCCATGTGAGCACCTACGGATGGATACTGATTCATTCCCTTACCGATCCCCATTTATCTTTCTTTATATTTTTATTTTCTTTCAACAGGACACTAACTGTTGGTGTCCCTTTTATTCCACCGGAAATTGATGAGGCCATATTATTTAGGCCCTTAGGTGAGCATTTCCACAACAATATGCTCCACTGCTGCTTTGCTCATGTTTTTATGTTGTAATTGGTTTTAAAACACTTAGTGCTTGGTCCTTCCACTATATACAGCACCTAGACACTATAACTGCGTGAGACATCACTTGTATATGCACACTTTCTAATATGTTGTGTGCTATTGTCACTAAGGCGTATAAGGCACATTATGAATGTCGAGTAAACTGACAGCTATTATAATATCTGTCCTTTTTCTGATCTAGGTTCCGTGACATCAGTGGGACATTGCCCACTGTATTACGATGTGGGAAGTAGGTTTTACCCTCTCATTTTGTGTAGATAGCATTTGATACCCTGGTCCTCATGAATTGCCCAGGATCTTACTGACAACAGAGGCAAGAAACATGTCGACGGAATGAGAGTAGGACGTAGGCATCTAGGCACTTAACCCCTAGCTTTACGCCACTCTATTGACTTTTAATCAGGCAATTTACCTACCAGAATAAATACAATTCAAGGAATAATTGACCTGTTTTAACTCACTTACACTACATCTACACTACTGGGCCCCTCACCCCCACTGCACCAAACAGCAGGGACAAAAGATCTCCGACAAAGAGCCCCATATATGGGAACCCGTCAGGCATTGCAGCGACGGCCCGACGTGGAGCAAGCCCAGATGATGAAGCATGACACCTAGCTTGCTGGGTGTGTGAGGGCTCCAGTTCCGAAGAGGGGTCTCCCCCTCTCACTTTGAATAATAGGATTCACTTAGTGAACCTACATATCGAACCTAGTACTCGCTGACCTTATATGTCTCCTCACCCTTAGGAACTGCATACCCATCTTTATACACATTGCCCTGGGCACGTATGCTAGACCTGAAAAAAGCCCTATTGTCCCTCCTCTTGTTTTTACATAGTACTAGCACGGCGTTCCCGTGGGACTACATTTTTTAGGTTACCATAGGGACAAATAATCTCTTGTGGCCCTTCGCTTTTATTTTATTCCTATACTTTTGGCTCACCCGTTGTTCATACCACTATGGATTACAATCAGGGATTGAGCTTTGCTGACAAAGCAGTGGACGAAATACTAAGGGCTCCACCCCTCCTAGGGCTTAATGGCAACTCAGCCTCTGGGAGCCAATCAGACGATTGGACATCCCTCACATCGATGAAAAAGGAGTGGCTTAAAGTCACTCTACATGGGGCTTTAATGACTGAAAACGTACGGGCCAATATTGCCCCTAATGGCCTTATGGTTAACAACTTCCCTAGGCTGTTCCTAGAAGATGCCACATTTAAAAAAGAATGGTCCCTAGTTGCTTGGAAGTGCACTAGGGACTGGCTTGTATTAATCATCACCACAGCAAAAAGAATTGCAGACGCCCTGTTGATCAGAATACAGATCGCTGAAGGGGCTTTAAAAACAACTATCCAACTAACGACTTACAAATCCAAGTTGGCCGAGATCAACGCTGAGATACCCGAGAATAAGGACTACTTGATGAAACAAAAAATTGCTAAACTTCAGAAAGATATAACTAAATTTGATAAGGAAAAGGTGTATCCCTATCTGAAAGCAGATTATACCTCAGTTAAAACCAGTTATTCAAGCGATGAGAGCTCAGACAACAGAAGGGGTTCCACTAACAGTGACTCCAGCACTGGAAGTGGAGGCAGTAATAATTCTAGAAGGGTTAACAGACCCAACCAATATTACAATACCCCGTCCTTCCCAGCTCCTCCGCTCCCTTATTGGCAATATCCAATGTATCACCAAGGACAACCCCAATTCTTCCACAACAGCAACCCATCTTTTTTAGACAGAGGTTGGGGCAGAGGAAGAGGGCGGAGAAGAGGAGGGCAAAAGCAAGTGCAGTGGCAGGAACAACCTCCAAACAACATAGAAACGAGGAGCAAGACAAGAGGCCAGAAGAATTGATAGTAAATCTATCACACAGATCACTTACTGAGACAGAAACAATGGTCCTTAAGAAAGGCCTAGGTTTTGTCCCCACCCCCAAGATTGACAAATTCAGAGATCAGTGTGAACTAAAGAACTTCTTCAGAAAGGTTCTCCTAAAAGCCTTTTTTCAAGACAGACTTACTGACGATCAGGTTGACACAGGGTTACGTAACCCTTCTACATTTACACCTGGTAACAGTATGATTCCTGTAGAAGTGTTAGCGTTTGAAAAAGCAGTGAATTGGCTAACCCCTATAACAACAAACCATTTCACAATCTGTCTAAAACAGAACTGGCAGCTGCCAGATCTCTGGCTGAGGACGTGACTATCACCATAAAGCAGGCCAACAAAGGCGGTGCCACTGTCATCCAGTCAACTACTGACTATGACACAGAATGTCTAAAACACTAAAACAACTACACAACACAAAGTACTACACTGCAATAACAGACAACCCCACCAATAGATTGACATCTAAGATTACCAGCATGGTCCATGAAGCAGTCACTAATGAATGGCTCAATAAAAAAGAGGCTGATTTCCTGATTGCAAAAGAACCTAGAATACCATACTTTTACACACTCCCGAAAATACACAAAGGCATCACGCCCACCCCAGGACGCCCTATTGTGTCAGGCATTGGCTGAGATTTCTAGGTGCTCTCCATGACCGTTGGTGCGCTGGCACTTTAGGCAGCACCCGAGGTTTGACTACTCACCGAGCGCCTTGTTGGTTTTGTGTCCCTTGTGAGCTTGCCTATGTGCAGGACACACTGAGGGGGTATTGGCGATCCACATCGTTATCTCCTCTCCTCCTCCATGTTATAACACTGTTCCCATGTGAGCACCTACGGATGGATACTGATTCATTCCCTTACCGATCCCCATTTATCTTTCTTTATATTTTTATTTTCTTTCAACAGGACACTAACTGTTGGTGTCCCTTTTATGTTGCCGGAAATTGATGAGGCCATATTATTTAGGCCCTTAGGTGAGCATTTCCACAACAATATGCTCCACTGCTGCTTTGCTCATGTTTTTATGTTGTAATTGGTTTTAAAACACTTAGTGCTTGGTCCTTCCACTATATACAGCACCTAGACACTATAATTGCGTGAGACATCACTTGTACATGCACACTTTCTAATATGTTGTGTGCTATTGTCACTAAGGCGTATAAGGCACATTATGAATGTCGAGTAAACGGACAGCTATTATAATATCTGTCCTTTTTCTGATCTAGGTTCCGTGACATCAGTTGGACATTGCCCACTGTATTACGATGTGGGAAGTAGGTTTTCCCCTCTCATTTTGTGTAGATAGCATTTGATACCCTGGTCCTGATGAATTGCCCAGGATCTTACTGACAACAGAGGCAAGAAACATGTCGACCGAATGAGAGTAGGACGTAGGCATCTAGGCACTTACCCCTAGCTTTACGCCACTCTATTGACTTTTTATCAGGCAATTTACCTACCAGAATAAATACAATTCAAGGAATAATTGACCTGTTTTAACTCACTTACACTACATCTACACTACTGGCCCCCTCACCCCCACTGCACGAAACGGCAGGGACAAAAGATCTCCGACAAAGAGCCCCATATATGGGAACCCGTCAGGCATTGCAGTGACGGCCCGACGAGGAGCAAGCCCAGATGATGAAGCATGACACCTAGCTTGCTAGGTGTGTGAGGGCTCCAGTTCCAAAGAGGGGTCTCCCCCTCTCACTTTGAATAATAGGATTCACTTAGTGAACCTACATATCGAACCTAGTACTCGCTGACCTTATATGTCTCCTCACACTTAGGAACTGCATACCCATCTTTATACACATTGCCCTGGGCACGTACGCTGGACCTGAAAAAAGCCCTATTGTCCCTCCTCTTTTTTTTACATAGTACTAGCACGGCGTTCCCGTGGGACTACATTTTTTAGGTTACCATAGGGACAAATAATCCCTTGTGGCCCTTCGCTTCTATTTTATTCGTATACTTTTGGCTCACCCGTTGTTCATACCACTATGGATTACAATCAGGGATTGAGCTTTGCTGACAAAGCAGTGGACGAAATACTAAGGGCTCCACCCCTCCTAGGGCTTAATGGCAACTCAGCCTCTGGGAGCCAATCAGAAGATTGGACATCCCTCACATCAATGAAAAAGGAGTAGCTTAAAGTCACTCTACATTGGGCTTTAATGACTGAATACTTACGGGCCAATATTGCCCCTAATGGCCTTATGGTTAACAACTTCCCTAGGCTGTTCCTAGAAGATGCCACATTTAAAAAAGAATGGTCCCTAGTTGCTTGGAAGTGCACTAGGGACTGGCTTGTATTAATCATCACCACAGCAAAAAGAATTGCAGACGCCCTGTTGATCAGAATACAGATCGCTGAAGGGGCTTTAAAAACAACTATCCAACTTACAACTTACAAATCCAAGTTGGCCGAGATCAACGCTGAGATAACCGAGAATAAGGACTACTTGATGAACCAAAAAATTGCTAAACTTTAGAAAGATATAACTAAATTTGATAAGGAAAAGGTGTATCCCTATCTGAAAGCAGATTATACCTCAGTTAAAACCAGTTATTCAAGCGATGAGAGCTCAGACAACAGAAGGGGTTCCACTAACAGTGACTCCAGCACTGGAAGTGGAGGCAGTAATAATTCTAGAAGGGTTAACAGACCCAATCAATATTACAATACCCCGTCCTTCCCAGCTCCTCCGCTCCCTTATTGGCAATATCCAACGTATCACCAAGGACAACCCCAATTCTTCCACAACAGCAACCCATCTTTTTTAGACAGAGGTTGGGGCAGAGGAAGAGGGCGGAGAAGAGGAGGGCAAAAGCAAGTGCAGTGGCAGGAACAACCTCCAAACAACATAGAAACGAGGAGCAAGACAAGAGGTCAGAAGAATTGATAGTAAATCTATCACACAGATCACTTACTGAGACAGAAACAATTGTCCTTAAGAAAGGCCTAGGTTTTGTCCCCACCCCCAAGATTGACAAATTCAGAGATTAGTGTGAACTAAAGAACTTCTTCAGAAAGGTTCTCCTAAAAGCCTTTTTTCAAGACAGACTTACTGACGATCAGGTTGACACAGGGTTACGTAACCCTTCTACATTTACACCTGGTAACAGTATGATTCCTGTAGAAGTGTTAGCATTTGAAAAAGCCGTACTCAATGAATTGGCTAACCCTTATAACAAGAAACCATTTCACAATCTGTCTAAAACAGAACTGGCAGCTGCCAGATCTCTGGCTGAGGACGTGACTATCACCATGAAGCAGGCCGACAAAGGCGGTGCCACTGTCATCCAGTCAACTACTGACTATGACACAGAATGTCTAAAACAACTACACAACATAAAGTACTACACTGCAATAACAGACAACCCCACCAATAGATTGATATCTAAGATTACCAGCATGGTCCATGAAGCAGTCACTAATGAATGGATCAATAAAAAAGAGGCTGATTTCCTGATTGCAAAAGAACCTAGAATACCATACTTTTACACACTCCCGAAAATACACGAAGGCATCACGCCCACCCCAGGACGCCCTATTGTGTCAGGCATTGGCTCACTACTTGAGCCGTTGTCTAAATTCTGTGATCACTTTCTTCAACCTCTAGTGAAACAGACGCAATCCTACGCGAGAGACACCACCGACATCCTCCGCATCATAGAGGAAGTACCCAACAGCAATGATATAGATTCCCTCATGACACTTGATGTGGAGGCTCTATATACGAACATTCCCCAACAAGCTACTCTAGCAGTCATTGAAACCGCTTTGGGTAAAATAGAATGGACATCCCCAACCCCGATAACTTTCATAATGGAATGCGCTACGGTAGCATTAACAGAAAACTTTTTTGAGTTTAAAGATCAATTGTATCACCAATCACAAGGTACTTCAATGGGGAGTATCTTCGCCCCTAGTGTGGCCTGTTTGTACATGTCACACTTTGAGGATGAGGTCATCAGGAACCCCGACAATCCATATATGAATAATCTGTTACTATGGAAACGATTCATTGATGATCGCTTCATCTTTTGGAAAGGGGACCTGTCTACTTGTGAGAACTTCGTACTATGGGTGAATAATCAAAATGAAAACCTGAGGTTTACCCACACTGTCTCAGCCACTGACATACCGTTCCTCGATCTTAACATCAGACTAGACAATGGTTCATTAAACACCACACTGTAGAGAAAACCTACAGACCGGAATAGCTTATTACTGTACAGTAGCTATCATCCTAAATCACTCAGGGACAATTTACCTGTGGGCCAGGTCCTCCGTATTAGACGGAACTGTAGCGCCATTACAGACTTTAAATCAGAAGCACAGACTTTGGCCACTAACCTGAGAGAGCGTGGCTACCCAGAACGTCAGATTAGTACTTCCATGAAAAGAGCAAGGAATAACCCATGTGAAGCCCTCCTAGAGGTCAACACCAAGCCCCTTGCCGACACCCTGACCTGTGTGACATCATTCACCCCTGAATCAAACAGAATAAAACGCATTGTTAAAAAACATTGGAACAGACTTAACACGGGTGACCTACAGATCCCTGCCCCTAGATTTGCATTTAGATGCACTAAAAATCTAAAGGACATCTTGATCAACACCTGCCCAAAGCGCACACACCACACAGACCAAAGTCAACTGTGGGATTTGCCTCCAGTCACCGGCCACTACCCGTGTGGTTCATGTACAGTGTGTCGCTTTACCATTACCACAAAAGAAGTGTCCTTATCGGAAACCTTTCAATGGAAAATGAATAGACACACCAATTGCAATACTACACACTGTATATACATGATCACCTGCCCTTGTGGCCTGCAATATGTAGGCATGACATTACAGATGGCAAAAATTTGCATCACAGAGCACAGGAGTAACATCCGACGCCAGAGGGTTGCGACCAAGATGTACACACATTTCAAGGACCATAACCATTCCCCTGATTCCATCAAATGGCTGATATTGGAAGCACACCCACAGATCACGCAAAAAGCTCTATTCAAGATTGAACAGAGATGGGTTCACAGACTATCCACTGACAGCAGGGAACTCAATGACGACATTCCCTGGGCCAGTTTAGCCAACTCGTGATTTCCATTGCAGAAAAGGATTGTCTGCATGAGTGAGCGATACTTATTATAGGGGAAGTGACTTTCTAATGACCCGAGAATGGTCCAGGATTCCCGCTGTTATCTCGCACACATACCTTTTTGTACTCGAATGGGCATTTCTGATCACCATCTCACCCTGAGTGGTTTTGGATAGTGTGTTAGTTAACTCAACTTTAGTCCAAGATGGCGACCATTTACCTATAGTATTCACAATGACTGAGACTGAGCTAAGATGGCTGCCCGTTTTTGGACTCAGTGGACCTTCTTTGTATTACCATCACGAATCACACGTGATACTTACCTCCGCGCACACTGACTACATGACATCAGACAAGGACACTCAGTGACAAATATGAACGCCATATTTTCACAGGACTGTATTACTAATTACATTGGGAATATATGAATTTGCACTTCAGTCGACCAACAGTCTTAGATGGCCACTTTCCATCCATTTCACACTAGAACATAGACTTGTCCAATCAAATTGAGAATGTATGAGTTTACACTTGACTCAATCAACAGTTTTAGATGGCTACTATCAATCTATTCCGCACCATAACGAAGACTAGGCCAAGATGGCCGCCGTTATTCACAAAGGTTGTCCTTCTTTGAATTACTGCCATGTATAACATGTGACGCATAGCCCCGACCACCCCATCCCCATTGGACCCGGCGTGGTATAACTTGGAACTAGTTTTGACAGCCCATTCCACCCGATTCCGGTGGTAAGGGTAGGTGAGCCTGCACACAATCTCTGGATTTCCGGTAAGTGTCAACGGGACTCGTCCGCCAGCCCACAGTGTTTGGTGCTATTTTACATTGGCCTCGGGGGCTGAGGTTTCTAGGTGCTCTCCATGACCGTTGGTGCGCTGGCACTTTAGGCAGCACCCGAGGTTTGACTACTCACCGAGCGCCTTGTTGGTTTTGTGTCCCTTGTGAGCTTGCCTATGTGCAGGACACACTGAGGGGGTATTGGCGATCCACATCGTTATCTCCTCTCCTCCTCCATGTTATAACACTGTTCCCATGTGAGCACCTACGGATGGATACTGATTTATTCACTTACCGATCCCCATTTATCTTTCTTTATATTTTTATTTTCTTTCAACAGGACACTAACTGTTGGTGTCCCTTTTATGTTGCCGGAAATTGATGAGGCCATATTATTTAGGCCCTTAGGTGAGCATTTCCACAACAATATGCTCCACTGCTGCTTTGCTCATGTTTTTATGTTGTAATTGGTTTTAAAACACTTAGTGCTTGGTCCTTCCACTATATACAGCACCTAGACACTATAATTGCGTGAGACATCACTTGTACATGCACACTTTCTAATATGTTGTGTGCTATTGTCACTAAGGCGTATAAGGCACATTATGAATGTCGAGTAAACGGACAGCTATTATAATATCTGTCCTTTTTCTGATCTAGGTTCCGTGACATCAGTTGGACATTGCCCACTGTATTACGATGTGGGAAGTAGGTTTTCCCCTCTCATTTTGTGTAGATAGCATTTGATACCCTGGTCCTGATGAATTGCCCAGGATCTTACTGACAACAGAGGCAAGAAACATGTCGACCGAATGAGAGTAGGACGTAGGCATCTAGCCACTTAACCCCTTCTTTACGCCACTCCATTGACTTTTAAGAAGGCAATTTACCTACCAGAATAAATACAATTCAAGGAATAATTGACCTGTTTTAACTCACTTACACTACATCTACACTACTGGGCCCCTCACCCCCACTGCACCAAATGGCAGGGATAAAAGATCTCCGACAAAGAGCCCCATTTATGGGAGCCCATCAGGCATTGCAGTGCCGGCCTAACGAGGAGCAAGCCCAGATGATGAAGCATGACACCTAGCCTGCTGGGTGTGTGAGGGCTTCAGTTCCGAAGAGGGTTCTCCCCCTCTCACTTTGAATAATAGGATTCACTTAGTGAACCTACATATCGAACCTAGTACTCGCTGACCTTATATGTCTCTTCACCCTTAGGAACTGCATACCCATCTTTATACACATTGCCCTGGGCACGTATGCTGGACCTGAAAAAACCCTATTGTCCCTCCTCTTATTGTTACATTGTCTATCTTTGCCTCCATATTATCCATGCGCAAGTTAAGGTGATCAAGGGGGACGCTAGTTGGCACGCAACCGGAATGGCCGCTCCTCTGTGAGGGTCTGGTAGCTCGGCTTCAAGATCCTGAATTTATCCTGCTTTCCATGCTAGAAAATACCGGAAAAGTGTAGCAGCAGTGCAGAAAGGTACCCAAGTGCTCCGGTGCAAGTTTCAGCCTGTTTGCAGCCTGGTAACCCTCCGTGGAGCGCTGTGGTCATCGCAGCGGAGAACCGCCGGAGGACTGGACAGCGCTGAGGGCGGCGGGAGCCGCAACGCGAGCTCCCGGCTTCACATGAGGCACTGGGCCTCGAGTTTGGGGTGAGACCTGGTGCTAAAACTCTGTAGACCCTAACGGGGCGGACACCGACTGATGCCTGCCGGCGCTGTTCCCTGCATGTACTGACAGCGGATATGCTGGGCTGCAGCAACTAAACACTCCAGCGAAGGTGGGTGAGCGCATCAACGGAGGGAAGCAAAGGAGTCTACACCCACACACAGCACCAGCAGTATCACTTACAGCACGCTGCCCACACGCATAGGTCTGTCGCTGCTTGTCTGCAGAGCACGAGTACTTCGACTGCGAGCCCAGCCCGGGGCTGGAGACCCACTGGGAGCTTGGTGCGATTGCGAGGGCCAGAACATTTCCCGCATGCAGCCATTTCACATTCTGAATGCGAGGGGCTAATTGTGACCTCTAGAGATGCGCCAGTCCCCAGCCCCAATTGAGACATAATACAGCGCAACTGAATATCATTAGTGACGGCGATCTCTCACAGACTGGGAGCCCATCAGTTATACATCAGTGGGTCATTACGTAGAGCGACACCACCATACAGCAGCAGACACGTGGTACAGCGGATGGACACAAACACACGTCTGGTGGATGCCTTTCGCGGGAACTGAGGATCAGCTGCTCTGTTCCTTGCTGCTGGACACAGGTTTGAGTGATCATAGTCCCATATACACTCCAGTTGTCAACTGCATGGACTTGTGGGAGTGGATAGCACTACTCCTGTGAGCTTTTGGGGGTTCCGCTGCCAGAGATCTGGACGCCTCTGCATCCGGCCTCAGCTTGGGTCTCTGTGACGGTGTACCGTGGAGTAGGTGCATCTCATACATGATGGAGCGCTGCACTTGATCGGCGTGCAGAGGCTGCATATGTTGAACTGCTCATGGCAACATAGATCGCGAAACAGCCTAGTAACACGGCCTCCAGTTGTCTTTCTGCTGACGGTGCCTCTACTGACAACTCACTGCCCACCCGTTGGCTGTTGCACGCCATAGATGGTTACAGCGCCTAGCTGATGAGACTACACCTCGACCCCAAAAACGAGCCTCCGCTGCGGTGCCCGCAAAACTGCAAGCGCAGCTCTCAGCTCTATGGTACAGGATTGGGAGACTACAACATAGCCAGCCTCTCAGAAGGGAGGTTTTTGCATAGACCGCAGTGGAACTGCAGCTGTGGTCCCGGAAAGTAAAAACTGCAGTGCTAGATACTTACCATTATCCCACCTATTCACGCACTGGGGTCCTGTGGACAGTACGCCACGGAGATGCTACACCTTATAAACGGCAAGACGATGGGAAAGCCAGAAGGGCGGCAGTCTAATCTTGTATTTGAAGTGAAAAGGACAGTCACTCGCTCGAGCACTGAACAGCCAGCGCAAGGTCTGGAGGGTCCATCTCAAGCGCAATCTCTAACTCAAGATGACGAGGTCAAAACGCTACTACTGGCAATGCAACAGAGTGTCTCCTCATTGTCAGGTAAAATGGACACTATGAATAGTCGCCTGGACTTCCTGGTGCTGAAAGTGGACAAGCATGATGAACAAATCAAGGAAGCGGAACCGCGTATTTCTGACACGGAAGATGCAGCGGCCCAAATGCAAAAACAGATGGCACACATGGACAAAATTCTGAAGGTGATAGCCACTAAGAAGGAGGACCTTGAAGCTAGAAGCTGTAGAAACAACATTCAAATTCTCAGTATTTCAGAAACTACCAATACTGGTCGCATGGAAGATTATGTAGAGCGCCTCTTGCGGGATACCTTCGGAGCCGCCGCTTTCTCCCCGCAACTGACTGTAGAGAGAGCTCATCAGTCTCTTGGGTCTTGCCCGCCTCCGGGTAGCGCCCCACGCCCTATCATTGCCAGGATTCTTAATTATCGTGACCGGGACACTGCACTCCGCCTGGCACGCGAAAGGAAAACCTTGTCCTTTGACGGTATGAACTTCACCATGTATCCTGACTTCACAGTGGCTGTACAGGAAGCACGCCGCAAATTTCTACATGTGAAACAACAACTCGCGAAGCTCAAATAGACTTTGCACTCCTAAATCCAGCACGTCTCAGGATCACGCACCAAGATAAACAGAAGACATTTGTGAGCCCCCAGCAAGTCGAAGAGTTTCTCAAAAATCTCAACAGACATTCACCTCGACGGAATTCTGATGATCGCTCCTCTCTGTCCCCCTCTCCTGAGTTGGGGGACGACTCATAATGAGAGGGGGGTGAAAAGGGTTGTTGTTTCTTGGTGCTGAAAGTCTAATGTGAATGAAACTATCTTTCCGCCGACATTCCTTCTACTACCCTACAATGCAGAAAGGCGACGCTCCATATCGTCAGGAGACTGGACTTATCAACAGCTATGTGTCACCAGATAAGTGTATCTAACACTCCTTTGGAGTATGTAAGACATGTTTTGGGTTACCAGTAAGAATTAAACAATGGGTCTTTCTCTGCACGGCGTAGAGCCGAGCACATTCCCACTACCACTTCTGCGGCCTCGCCTGCTGCTACCGTGGTCAGATGTGTACGATGGGAGTGGGGAGGTAACTTTGACGCACCGGCGGTTCCCCCACTATGGGCGATCCCCCACACACACCTTTAGTTCATGCGGGTTTGGGTTGACCGCATTGACCAGTTGGGGAAATGTTGGGGTTTGGGAGGGAATTGTCATTCCGGCACAATTGGGGTGCTGTTGTGGGAGGGTTTGGAGCGGGCGCGGGGAGGGTTTTCGTATATGCCTTTTTTTCATCACTATACTCCACTATGACAGACGAGTACATAATATGCTTATGATAATGGCGCGCAGAGTTCAGGTGACATGTCACCACCTATTGTGCACTGCTAGTACCAATGGCTGATTTTGGAGCTGATCAGAGTCTGCAGATACTCACATGGAATGTAAGGGGGCTCGGGGATCCGCGTAAGCGCCGACACCTTTTGGCATACCTAGACAGGCACCACATACATATTGCACTAATTCAAAAAACGCATGTTCATCCATCACACCCCTCCACATTTGCTACGAAATGGGCCGATCATCGGCTTTTCTCCTCATACTCCTCCTACGCTAGAGGCACGGCGATAATTATTAAAAAAACAGACACCGTTTGCATTTGTGGGTACATTGTTAGAACAAAATGGGAGATAAACCATAATGTGGGGGCGGTTAAGCACAGATTCGGTCACTCTGGTAAGTTGTTGTGGCCCAAATGTAGATACTCCGGAGTTTTTTGCTACGCTCTGGGGGAAAATACTGGACATTGGATCCATGCATATCATATGGGGTGGGTATTTTAATGCAGCTCTCAATCCAACGGAAGACAGATCAAACCCTGCACCACATCACTACAACAGAACATACCACATTTTGCAGGGCATTAGGACAGAGATGGGATTGCTAGACACCTGGCGACACGTTCCAGCGCATGCCGCTTCATGGGCGCGACTAGATTAGTATCTAGTGTGTCGAGGATTAGGACCCCTTATAAAAGACATCATACATCTCGCCAGAACATACTCAGACCACTCTCCGGTCAAGCTTACAATTATTCCGCCAGGGTATCACAAACCTCGTCGTGCCCAGAGACTGCAGCCCCTTATGCTCCTAGATACAGTTTTTTATAGCGTGTTGGGGGATGAGATCCTAGATTTTTTTCATAGGAATAAGGGCTCCGTAGATGCCGTAGAAACAATTTGGGAAGCCTTTAAAGTGACAGTAAGGGGGTTTTGTATCTCCAAGGGTTCAGGGGTGCTGAAGGACATACAGAATACAATCAGAAGGCTAGACACGGAGCTAAAGGATCTCGAGGCACAATTAAGACTGGATGGGAGTGAGGATGTTCGACATGCGTTTCGGGAGAAACTCACTGAATACACGGAAGCCGCTGATCGGGAAATGAAGTTTCAAGGGAAATTCTGGGTGGTGCGGAGATATGGGGATGGTGAGCAGCCTGGGAAGACACTTGCCGAAATCCTACGACGGCCACGCTTCTCCAATTGCGTGTTGGAGATATCAGGTCCGGGGGAAGTCCTGCAACGCGATACTCCTGACATCCTAGCTACATTTACTGCGCACTACTCCACACTTTACACTTCGCAACGTAGGGATCACTTTGAATTAAATCGAACAACAAGAGAGAGAGGGTTGAGCCACACTCTTAGTCCCCCTGAATTATCAAAAACAACAACAAAAGAGTGTGAAAATAATGTAAACAAAACTGGTGGTTCATAAAACAGAGGAATTATGAAACTGCAAATCAATCTGATGTTCCTATGAAACCAAAATCCATGCGTTGGCTGAACACAGGCAACGTCCCTCTGGGCACACCTCATAAAGCAAAAGCTTAAAACGCGTTAATCCATCTGTTTAAGTGAAGATACCGTGCATACTTGAAATCATGATATTTATTGGTCTCTTGACTTTTCAAAAATGCTTTGTAAGCTTTAAATGCAATGAACGATGATATTATACATGCTCCATATCATCTAGTTGCCATAATCCCAATGCATTTCGGGCCCATTTGGCCCTTCATCAGGGGAGTCTAAACAAAAAGATACACAACAAAGAATTACTGTTTGCAATGAGAGATCACGCCATGTAACAAGAGACAGTGAAGGACCCTGCCAGCAAGTATATAAACAGTGTAAAAAAGCCATAGTGGCCACATTGTCATGTGCTACAATGCATGAATGAACATAAAGGAAACCAAGGGTGTGTTACTAAAATTACATTAATCAAAAAATACTCAAAGCGGATTGCCAACGGTGACGAAAAAGGTGAGCCAAAGTGCCGTGTTTAGTACTCGGTAACAATAACAAAGTGAGGAGGAAAGAAGGTGAGTACTGCTGTTATGCATCTCTAAAAACGAGGGCGTGAAACGAGTGCCTATAAAAGCTTCGTACAAAGTGAGATAACGTGCCCATTACTAAACGCGCAAAGTATTCCGGTTCGTGCAAGTATTTACCTTGTGCTGATAATTTCAAGCTGTAATAATACAGCGGTGCCGGTTTTCGGTCACGGAATGTGAGTGGGTCTGCTCGGCAAACGGCGCGCGTTTAAAATGAAAAGGTGCCGGTGTAAACCGGAAGTGACGTGCAAGTAGTTAGTCCGCTTGGTCGTATGGAGCTAGCGGGAATAGTCGGCGCCATGTTGCAAGTACCAGTGAATAGACTAAACAGTGGCTGAAGTGTAAACAAAAAACAGGCTGAGTGTGAAATAAATAAACACAAATGAACGTGTGTAAAAATAATGCAAGTTAGAACATGGTAGACATGCACATGCAGCTGTACAGAATTTATAGGTAGCAAGCGAATTCCAAGCGGTCATTGAGACCCTTCGGTTTCAAAGAGTCCAGTTTATAGATCCAGAAATTTTCACGTTGTAATAGAAAGGTGTCATTGTCTCTGCCCTCCATCCTTGATACAGTTTCCAAAACCAGGAATTTCAATTGTGAAATGTTGTGTTGTTTCTCTAGGAAATGAGCGGCCACTGCTGATTTTAAATTGCTGGTACGTATGTTACTTTTGTGCTCCAAAATGCGCGTCTTAATCTTCCTTATTGTTTTGCCAACATAAACCAGGCCGCAAGGGCATTTTAGTAGATAAATAACATTGTTGGTGTCACAAGTGGCATTGACATGCAATTTGATGGGAGTGCCTCTCATCGGATGTGTCACACAGTTGCCCCTGATAATACTGTTGCAGTTGCTACAGTTTAAACAGGGAACTGTCCCTTGGAATGGTGTGACGGGTGCAGTAGTCCTGGGGCGGATAAGCTCTTGAATGTTTTTACTCCTGGTATATGCGAACATCGGTGGATTGCTGAAGATGCCATTAAAATCAGTTTCAAACGTCAGCATTGGCCAATGTTTTCTGATTGATTGTTTAAACCTGTGGCTCATGGTGGAAAACCTAGAAACCATGACCATGCGATTCTTTTCTCCACGTATAGTGGGTTGTAACAACCTCTCGCGTGGCGTGTTTCCCACTTTTGTTATGGCGTTAGAGATGACCTCCTGAGGGTAGCCACGGGTGGTAAAACGATGTGCCATGGCTTGAATTTGATCTTGTGATTCTGAATGATCAGACACAATTCTTTTCACTCGCAGTAACTGTGAAAATGGTAGGTGATTCTTCAGAGCCGGTTGATGAAAACTGGTGTAATGTAGCAAGTTGTTGCGATCGGTGTTTTTTCTAAACAGGGTGGTGGTGAGTTGATTGTCACGTATTGTCACCTGAACATCCAAATATGTTACGGTTGCCTCATGGAAACTGAAGGTAAATTGAATGCGGTCGTTGATCTGATTGAGATTTGTCAAGGCTGCCTTAAGAGAATCCAATGAGCCAAACCATAAGACGAAAATGTCGTCAATGTACCGCAAGAATAGTCGTGCATGTTCCTTCCATGTGTTCAAACTCAGAATGAATTTATTTTCAAATGCATGCATGAACAAATTCGCGTAGGTAGGTGCGGCACAATTGCCCATCGATGTACCGGTGAGCTGTAGGTAAAAGTTGTTGTTCCATCTGAAATAGCTTTGATACAGTGTGAAGGTGAGGAGTTCCATCAAGAACACTTGTAAATCATGATCCAAATCAGACTGCAGTAATACTTCTTCAATTGCTTCAATTCCTAAGTCATGAGGAATGGTGGTATAAAGTGACTTAACGTCGATGGTGCACAACCACACTTCTTTGTCATCAGGCAATATGACCTGATTAATCTTGATTAAAAAATCAGTGGTGTCCTTAACGTATGTGTTCATACGCGAAACAAACTGTTGTAGGTGAACATCCAAAAACTTGCCAATTGGTTCATGTATGCTGCCCCTCGTGGACACTATTGGACGTAGTGGGGGATTCATAAGGTCCTTGTGAATCTTGGGTAGCATGTGTAGGGTGGGTGTTCTGGGATGTTTAGTGACTAAAAATCTCTTGGTTTTTTCATCAATGGTTCCGTTTTCCACGGCCTTGTCAATGATGGTTTGTAGAAGATTGGCAAAACTGACTGTTGGATCCTGAGGTAAGATCATATACGTGTTGTCATCATTCACGTGTAGGTCCACCTGAGTTTGATAGAAAGTAGAGTCCATTATAACAAGGCCACCGCCCTTATCTGCTTTTTGACAGGTAATATTCCGGTTGTTGGCCAGATTGTCCAAGATTGCTCGCTCCTTGTTGGTGAGATTCTGGAGTTTGGAACGTTTCCTAAAGTTGAAGGAAAGAATGTCATTTTTCACCAAGTTCTCGAAAAGATCCAATGTCTTGTGGGAAATTGGAGCTTGAAAAGTACTCTTCGGGCGGAGATGTTTTAGTAAATGGGATTCAGGCTTGTGCTCAGATTGTATGACGTTTTCAAAAAAATGTCGCAAACGAAGGTTACGCATGAATTTGAACAGACAGATATCTAATTCCAATTTGTTGGTGTGATATGTTGGTACAAACGACGTGCCTTTTTGCAGGGTTTTGATGTCCATTTCTGTGAGTTGATGCTCAGAAATGTTGATAACTAACTGTTCGGGATTCATGATTTCTTCCCTTTGTTCCTTCGGCCTAGCGCTGGTAGAGACTTCGGGCTGGGCATGGTGGGTGGGACGTCTTTTGCCCCTCCTGGGTCTAGTTGATCTTTTTGGCCTACCTCTAAAAAAGGAACATTGGTGTCGGGTTGAATCGGAGTGCTGTCCACTGTGCGTGTGGATGTTGAAGGCTGACTCATCGGACGTCTTTCACTGTCCGAAGATGACGTGTCTGTCTCAGTATTGAGGTTAGAAGGTTTGTTCTGTCGTCGTCTTGCGTAAACCTCTGCCCAGGAGTAGACCTCTCCCAACTTATAATCCAAGGTGTCACGTTTATACTTGCGAATCTTACGTTCGCTGATTTCCTCGGTGTATCTATTGAGTTGTATATTGATGTCTTCCAACGTTTTATCCCAATCTTCAGAAGCGATTTGCTCTTGGAGTTCTGTTTTAGTCTGAACTATGTCTTTGTTGAGTTCTTCCAGGACTCTAGATAACTCTTCAATGATCAGTAAGATCAAGTCTAGTGAACACTTGTTCAAGATGGCATACCAGCGTTCCACGAATTGTGGGCTGTTTCGGCAGAGTAAAGGTTTTAGTGGCACTCGAAGGCCTCTCGGAATTCGCTGAGCGCGATGGTACCTAATCAAGGTGCTTGCATGAAGTCTCTGATTAATCTCACGCTTGCTGAGATACAAAAGTTGACGTAGGCTATTTTCTTTGTTTCTTTTGTTAACAAATGGCGTGCTCTCCTCATTGATGAGTGCGTAAATTTTGGAGGCGTCGTCATCTGCAAAAGCAAATGTGTCAGCCCGTAGGTCTGTCAGGCGTGTAATGTCATCATAAGCCATTTCGATTCAATGCTATGAGGGTCGTGCTACGAACCAGTGGGTTAGAAACAATTTGAAGATCCAAGGAATGATCGGGTCGTGCACAGACCAGGTGGGTAACAAAGGTTAGGAAATTGTCGGGTGCCACTGAGGTATCACTCTCAAACCCTAAGAGTGTGAAAAGACAAGCAAAATCCATGCGTTGGCTGAACACAGGCAACGTCCCTCTGGGCACACCTCATAAAGCAAAAGCTTAAAACGCGTTAATCCATCTGTTTAAGTGAAGATACCGTGCATACTTGAAATCATGATATTTATTGGTCTCTTGACTTTTCAAAAATGCTTTGTAAGCTTTAAATGCAATGAACGATGATATTATACATGCTCCATATCATCTAGTTGCCATAATCCCAATGCATTTCGGGCCCATTTGGCCCTTCATCAGGGGAGTCTAAACAAAAAGATACACAACAAAGAATTACTGTTTGCAATGAGAGATCACGCCATGTAACAAAAGACAGTGAAGGACCCTGCCAGCAAGTATATAAACAGTGTAAAAAAGCCATAGTGGCCACATTGTCATGTGCTACAATGCATGAATGAACATAAAGGAAACCAAGGGTGTGTTACTAAAATTACATTAATCAAAAAATACTCAAAGCGGATTGCCAACGGTGACGAAAAAGGTGAGCCAAAGTGCCGTGTTTAGTACTTGGTAACAATAACAAAGTGAGGAGGAAAGAAGGTGAGTACTGCTGTTATGCATCTCTAAAAACGAGGGCGTGAAACGAGTGCCTATAAAAGCTTCGTACAAAGTGAGATAACGTGCCCATTACTAAACGCGCAAAGTATTCCGGTTCGTGCAAGTATTTACCTTGTGCTGATAATTTCAAGCTGTAATAATACAGCGGTGCCGGTTTTCGGTCACGGAATGTGAGTGGGTCTGCTCGGCAAACGGCGCGCGTTTAAAATGAAAAGGTGCCGGTGTAAACCGGAAGTGACGTGCAAGTAGTTAGTCCGCTTGGTCGTATGGAGCTAGCGGGAATAGTCGGCGCCATGTTGCAAGTACCAGTGAATAGACTAAACAGTGGCTGAAGTGTAAACAAAAAACAGGCTGAGTGTGAAATAAATAAACACAAATGAACGTGTGTAAAAATAATGCAAGTTAGAACATGGTAGACATGCACATGCAGCTGTACAGAATTTATAGGTAGCAAGCGAATTCCAAGCGGTCATTGAGACCCTTCGGTTTCAAAGAGTCCAGTTTATAGATCCAGAAATTTTCACGTTGTAATAGAAAGGTGTCATTGTCTCTGCCCTCCATCCTTGATACAGTTTCCAAAACCAGGAATTTCAATTGTGAAATGTTGTGTTGTTTCTCTAGGAAATGAGCGGCCACTGCTGATTTTAAATTGCTGGTACGTATGTTACTTTTGTGCTCCAAAATGCGCGTCTTAATCTTCCTTATTGTTTTGCCAACATAAACCAGGCCGCAAGGGCATTTTAGTAGATAAATAACATTGTTGGTGTCACAAGTGGCATTGACATGCAATTTGATGGGAGTGCCTCTCATCGGATGTGTCACACAGTTGCCCCTGATAATACTGTTGCAGTTGCTACAGTTTAAACAGGGAACTGTCCCTTGGAATGGTGTGACGGGTGCAGTAGTCCTGGGGCGGATAAGCTCTTGAATGTTTTTACTCCTGGTATATGCGAACATCGGTGGATTGCTGAAGATGCCATTAAAATCAGTTTCAAACGTCAGCATTGGCCAATGTTTTCTGATTGATTGTTTAAACCTGTGGCTCATGGTGGAAAACCTAGAAACCATGACCATGCGATTCTTTTCTCCACGTATAGTGGGTTGTAACAACCTCTCGTGTGGCGTGTTTCCCACTTTTGTTATGGCGTTAGAGATGACCTCCTGAGGGTAGCCACGGGTGGTAAAACGATGTGCCATGGCTTGAATTTGATCTTGTGATTCTGAATGATCAGACACAATTCTTTTCACTCGCAGTAACTGTGAAAATGGTAGGTGATTCTTCAGAGCCGGTTGATGAAAACTGGTGTAATGTAGCAAGTTGTTGCGATCGGTGTTTTTTCTAAACAGGGTGGTGGTGAGTTGATTGTCACGTATTGTCACCTGAACATCCAAATATGTTACGGTTGCCTCATGGAAACTGAAGGTAAATTGAATGCGGTCGTTGATCTGATTGAGATTTGTCAAGGCTGCCTTAAGAGAATCCAATGAGCCAAACCATAAGACGAAAATGTCGTCAATGTACCGCAAGAATAGTCGTGCATGTTCCTTCCATGTGTTCAAACTCAGAATGAATTTATTTTCAAATGCATGCATGAACAAATTCGCGTAGGTAGGTGCGGCACAATTGCCCATCGATGTACCGGTGAGCTGTAGGTAAAAGTTGTTGTTCCATCTGAAATAGCTTTGATACAGTGTGAAGGTGAGGAGTTCCATCAAGAACACTTGTAAATCATGATCCAAATCAGACTGCAGTAATACTTCTTCAATTGCTTCAATTCCTAAGTCATGAGGAATGGTGGTATAAAGTGACTTAACGTCGATGGTGCACAACCACACTTCTTTGTCATCAGGCAATATGACCTGATTAATCTTGATTAAAAAATCAGTGGTGTCCTTAACGTATGTGTTCATACGCGAAACAAACTGTTGTAGGTGAACATCCAAAAACTTGCCAATTGGTTCATGTATGCTGCCCCTCGTGGACACTATTGGACGTAGTGGGGGATTCATAAGGTCCTTGTGAATCTTGGGTAGCATGTGTAGGGTGGGTGTTCTGGGATGTTTAGTGACTAAAAATCTCTTGGTTTTTTCATCAATGGTTCCGTTTTCCACGGCCTTGTCAATGATGGTTTGTAGAAGATTGGCAAAACTGACTGTTGGATCCTGAGGTAAGATCATATACGTGTTGTCATCATTCACGTGTAGGTCCACCTGAGTTTGATAGAAAGTAGAGTCCATTATAACAAGGGCACCGCCCTTATCTGCTTTTTGACAGGTAATATTCCGGTTGTTGGCCAGATTGTCCAAGATTGCTCGCTCCTTGTTGGTGAGATTCTGGAGTTTGGAACGTTTCCTAAAGTTGAAGGAAAGAATGTCATTTTTCACCAAGTTCTCGAAAAGATCCAATGTCTTGTGGGAAATTGGAGCTTGAAAAGTACTCTTCGGGCGGAGATGTTTTAGTAAATGGGATTCAGGCTTGTGCTCAGATTGTATGACGTTTTCAAAAAAATGTCGCAAACGAAGGTTACGCATGAATTTGAACAGACAGATATCTAATTCCAATTTGTTGGTGTGATATGTTGGTACAAACGACGTGCCTTTTTGCAGGGTTTTGATGTCCATTTCTGTGAGTTGATGCTCAGAAATGTTGATAACTAACTGTTCGGGATTCATGATTTCTTCCCTTTGTTCCTTCGGCCTAGCGCTGGTAGAGACTTCGGGCTGGGCATGGTGGGTGGGACGTCTTTTGCCCCTCCTGGGTCTAGTTGATCTTTTTGGCCTACCTCTAAAAAAGGAACATTGGTGTCGGGTTGAATCGGAGTGCTGTCCACTGTGCGTGTGGATGTTGAAGGCTGACTCATCGGACGTCTTTCACTGTCCGAAGATGACGTGTCTGTCTCAGTATTGAGGTTAGAAGGTTTGTTCTGTCGTCGTCTTGCGTAAACCTCTGCCCAGGAGTAGACCTCTCCCAACTTATAATCCAAGGTGTCACGTTTATACTTGCGAATCTTACGTTCGCTGATTTCCTCGGTGTATCTATTGAGTTGTATATTGATGTCTTCCAACATTTTATCCCAATCTTCAGAAGCGATTTGCTCTTGGAGTTCTGTTTTAGTCTGAACTATGTCTTTGTTGAGTTCTTCCAGGACTCTAGATAACTCTTCAATGATCAGTAAGATCAAGTCTAGTGAACACTTGTTCAAGATGGCATACCAGCGTTCCACGAATTTTGGGCTGTTTCGGCAGAGTAAAGGTTTTAGTGGCACTCGAAGGCCTCTCGGAATTCGCTGAGCGCGATGGTACCTAATCAAGGTGCTTGCATGAAGTCTCTGATTAATCTCACGCTTGCTGAGATACAAAAGTTGACGTAGGCTATTTTCTTTGTTTCTTTTGTTAACAAATGGCGTGCTCTCCTCATTGATGAGTGCGTAAATTTTGGAGGCGTCGTCATCTGCAAAAGCAAATGTGTCAGCCCGTAGGTCTGTCAGGCGTGTAATGTCATCATAAGCCATTTCGATTCAATGCTATGAGGGTCGTGCTACGAACCAGTGGGTTAGAAACAATTTGAAGATCCAAGGAATGATCGGGTCGTGCACAGACCAGGTGGGTAACAAAGGTTAGGAAATTGTCGGGTGCCACTGAGGTATCACTCTCAAACCCTAAGAGTGTGAAAAGACAAGCAAAATCCATGCGTTGGCTGAACACAGGCAACGTCCCTCTGGGCACACCTCATAAAGCAAAAGCTTAAAACGCGTTAATCCATCTGTTTAAGTGAAGATACCGTGCATACTTGAAATCATGATATTTATTGGTCTCTTGACTTTTCAAAAATGCTTTGTAAGCTTTAAATGCAATGAACGATGATATTATACATGCTCCATATCATCTAGTTGCCATAATCCCAATGCATTTCGGGCCCATTTGGCCCTTCATCAGGGGAGTCTAAACAAAAAGATACACAACAAAGAATTACTGTTTGCAATGAGAGATCACGCCATGTAACAAAAGACAGTGAAGGACCCTGCCAGCAAGTATATAAACAGTGTAAAAAAGCCATAGTGGCCACATTGTCATGTGCTACAATGCATGAATGAACATAAAGGAAACCAAGGGTGTGTTACTAAAATTACATTAATCAAAAAATACTCAAAGCGGATTGCCAACGGTGACGAAAAAGGTGAGCCAAAGTGCCGTGTTTAGTACTCGGTAACAATAACAAAGTGAGGAGGAAAGAAGGTGAGTACTGCTGTTATGCATCTCTAAAAACGAGGGCGTGAAACGAGTGCCTATAAAAGCTTCGTACAAAGTGAGATAACGTGCCCATTACTAAACGCGCAAAGTATTCCGGTTCGTGCAAGTATTTACCTTGTGCTGATAATTTCAAGCTGTAATAATACAGCGGTGCCGGTTTTCGGTCACGGAATGTGAGTGGGTCTGCTCGGCAAACGGCGCGCGTTTAAAATGAAAAGGTGCCGGTGTAAACCGGAAGTGACGTGCAAGTAGTTAGTCCGCTTGGTCGTATGGAGCTAGCGGGAATAGTCGGCGCCATGTTGCAAGTACCAGTGAATAGACTAAACAGTGGCTGAAGTGTAAACAAAAAACAGGCTGAGTGTGAAATAAATAAACACAAATGAACGTGTGTAAAAATAATGCAAGTTAGAACATGGTAGACATGCACATGCAGCTGTACAGAATTTATAGGTAGCAAGCGAATTCCAAGCGGTCATTGAGACCCTTCGGTTTCAAAGAGTCCAGTTTATAGATCCAGAAATTTTCACGTTGTAATAGAAAGGTGTCATTGTCTCTGCCCTCCATCCTTGATACAGTTTCCAAAACCAGGAATTTCAATTGTGAAATGTTGTGTTGTTTCTCTAGGAAATGAGCGGCCACTGCTGATTTTAAATTGCTGGTACGTATGTTACTTTTGTGCTCCAAAATGCGCGTCTTAATCTTCCTTATTGTTTTGCCAACATAAACCAGGCCGCAAGGGCATTTTAGTAGATAAATAACATTGTTGGTGTCACAAGTGGCATTGACATGCAATTTGATGGGAGTGCCTCTCATCGGATGTGTCACACAGTTGCCCCTGATAATACTGTTGCAGTTGCTACAGTTTAAACAGGGAACTGTCCCTTGGAATGGTGTGACGGGTGCAGTAGTCCTGGGGCGGATAAGCTCTTGAATGTTTTTACTCCTGGTATATGCGAACATCGGTGGATTGCTGAAGATGCCATTAAAATCAGTTTCAAACGTCAGCATTGGCCAATGTTTTCTGATTGATTGTTTAAACCTGTGGCTCATGGTGGAAAACCTAGAAACCATGACCATGCGATTCTTTTCTCCACGTATAGTGGGTTGTAACAACCTCTCGCGTGGCGTGTTTCCCACTTTTGTTATGGCGTTAGAGATGACCTCCTGAGGGTAGCCACGGGTGGTAAAACGATGTGCCATGGCTTGAATTTGATCTTGTGATTCTGAATGATCAGACACAATTCTTTTCACTCGCAGTAACTGTGAAAATGGTAGGTGATTCTTCAGAGCCGGTTGATGAAAACTGGTGTAATGTAGCAAGTTGTTGCGATCGGTGTTTTTTCTAAACAGGGTGGTGGTGAGTTGATTGTCACGTATTGTCACCTGAACATCCAAATATGTTACGGTTGCCTCATGGAAACTGAAGGTAAATTGAATGCGGTCGTTGATCTGATTGAGATTTGTCAAGGCTGCCTTAAGAGAATCCAATGAGCCAAACCATAAGACGAAAATGTCGTCAATGTACCGCAAGAATAGTCGTGCATGTTCCTTCCATGTGTTCAAACTCAGAATGAATTTATTTTCAAATGCATGCATGAAAAAATTCGCGTAGGTAGGTGCGGCACAATTGCCCATCGATGTACCGGTGAGCTGTAGGTAAAAGTTGTTGTTCCATCTGAAATAGCTTTGATACAGTGTGAAGGTGAGGAGTTCCATCAAGAACACTTGTAAATCATGATCCAAATCAGACTGCAGTAATACTTCTTCAATTGCTTCAATTCCTAAGTCATGAGGAATGGTGGTATAAAGTGACTTAACGTCGATGGTGCACAACCACACTTCTTTGTCATCAGGCAATATGACCTGATTAATCTTGATTAAAAAATCAGTGGTGTCCTTAACGTATGTGTTCATACGCGAAACAAACTGTTGTAGGTGAACATCCAAAAACTTGCCAATTGTTTCATGTATGCTGCCCCTCGTGGACACTATTGGACGTAGTGGGGGATTCATAAGGTCCTTGTGAATCTTGGGTAGCATGTGTAGGGTGGGTGTTCTGGGATGTTTAGTGACTAAAAATCTCTTGGTTTTTTCATCAATGGTTCCGTTTTCCACGGCCTTGTCAATGATGGTTTGTAGAAGATTGGCAAAACTGACTGTTGGATCCTGAGGTAAGATCATATACGTGTTGTCATCATTCACGTGTAGGTCCACCTGAGTTTGATAGAAAGTAGAGTCCATTATAACAAGGGCATCGCCCTTATCTGCTTTTTGACAGGTAATATTCCGGTTGTTGGCCAGATTGTCCAAGATTGCTCGCTCCTTGTTGGTGAGATTCTGGAGTTTGGAACGTTTCCTAAAGTTGAAGGAAAGAATGTCATTTTTCACCAAGTTCTCGAAAAGATCCAATGTCTTGTGGGAAATTGGAGCTTGAAAAGTACTCTTCGGGCGGAGATGTTTTAGTAAATGGGATTCAGGCTTGTGCTCAGATTGTATGACGTTTTCAAAAAAATGTCGCAAACGAAGGTTACGCATGAATTTGAACAGACAGATATCTAATTCCAATTTGTTGGTGTGATATGTTGGTACAAACGACGTGCCTTTTTGCAGGGTTTTGATGTCCATTTCTGTGAGTTGATGCTCAGAAATGTTGATAACTAACTGTTCGGGATTCATGATTTCTTCCCTTTGTTCCTTCGGCCTAGCGCTGGTAGAGACTTCGGGCTGGGCATGGTGGGTGGGACGTCTTTTGCCCCTCCTGGGTCTAGTTGATCTTTTTGGCCTACCTCTAAAAAAGGAACATTGGTGTCGGGTTGAATCGGAGTGCTGTCCACTGTGCGTGTGGATGTTGAAGGCTGACTCATCGGACGTCTTTCACTGTCCGAAGATGACGTGTCTGTCTCAGTATTGAGGTTAGAAGGTTTGTTCTGTCGTCGTCTTGCGTAAACCTCTGCCCAGGAGTAGACCTCTCCCAACTTATAATCCAAGGTGTCACGTTTATACTTGCGAATCTTACGTTCGCTGATTTCCTCGGTGTATCTATTGAGTTGTATATTGATGTCTTCCAACGTTTTATCCCAATCTTCAGAAGCGATTTGCTCTTGGAGTTCTGTTTTAGTCTGAACTATGTCTTTGTTGAGTTCTTCCAGGACTCTAGATAACTCTTCAATGATCAGTAAGATCAAGTCTAGTGAACACTTGTTCAAGATGGCATACCAGCGTTCCACGAATTTTGGGCTGTTTCGGCAGAGTAAAGGTTTTAGTGGCACTCGAAGGCCTCTCGGAATTCGCTGAGCGCGATGGTACCTAATCAAGGTGCTTGCATGAAGTCTCTGATTAATCTCACGCTTGCTGAGATACAAAAGTTGACGTAGGCTATTTTCTTTGTTTCTTTTGTTAACAAATGGCGTGCTCTCCTCATTGATGAGTGCGTAAATTTTGGAGGCGTCGTCATCTGCAAAAGCAAATGTGTCAGCCCGTAGGTCTGTCAGGCGTGTAATGTCATCATAAGCCATTTCGATTCAATGCTATGAGGGTCGTGCTACGAACCAGTGGGTTAGAAACAATTTGAAGATCCAAGGAATGATCGGGTCGTGCACAGACCAGGTGGGTAACAAAGGTTAGGAAATTGTCGGGTGCCACTGAGGTATCACTCTCAAACCCTAAGAGTGTGAAAAGACAAGCAAAATCCATGCGTTGGCTGAACACAGGCAACGTCCCTCTGGGCACACCTCATAAAGCAAAAGCTTAAAACGCGTTAATCCATCTGTTTAAGTGAAGATACCGTGCATACTTGAAATCATGATATTTATTGGTCTCTTGACTTTTCAAAAATGCTTTGTAAGCTTTAAATGCAATGAACGATGATATTATACATGCTCCATATCATCTAGTTGCCATAATCCCAATGCATTTCGGGCCCATTTGGCCCTTCATCAGGGGAGTCTAAACAAAAAGATACACAACAAAGAATTACTGTTTGCAATGAGAGATCACGCCATGTAACAAAAGACAGTGAAGGACCCTGCCAGCAAGTATATAAACAGTGTAAAAAAGCCATAGTGGCCACATTGTCATGTGCTACAATGCATGAATGAACATAAAGGAAACCAAGGGTGTGTTACTAAAATTACATTAATCAAAAAATACTCAAAGCGGATTGCCAACGGTGACGAAAAAGGTGAGCCAAAGTGCCGTGTTTAGTACTCGGTAACAATAACAAAGTGAGGAGGAAAGAAGGTGAGTACTGCTGTTATGCATCTCTTGGTGAAAAATGACATTCTTTCCTTCAACTTTAGGAAACGTTCCAAACTCCAGAATCTCACCAACAAGGAGCGAGCAATCTTGGACAATCTGGCCAACAACCGGAATATTACCTGTCAAAAAGCAGATAAGGGCGGTGCCCTTGTTATAATGGACTCTACTTTCTATCAAACTCAGGTGGACCTACACGTGAATGATGACAACACGTATATGATCTTACCTCAGGATCCAACAGTCAGTTTTGCCAATCTTCTACAAACCATCATTGACAAGGCCGTGGAAAACGGAACCATTGATGAAAAAACCAAGAGATTTTTAGTCACTAAACATCCCAGAACACCCACCCTACACATGCTACCCAAGATTCACAAGGACCTTATGAATCCCCCACTACGTCCAATAGTGTCCACGAGGGGCAGCATACATGAACCAATTGGCAAGTTTTTGGATGTTCACCTACAACAGTTTGTTTCGCGTATGAACACATACGTTAAGGACACCACTGATTTTGTAATCAAGATTAATCAGGTCATATTGCCTGATGACAAAGAAGTGTGGTTGTGCACCATCGACGTTAAGTCACTTTATACCACCATTCCTCATGACTTAGGAATTGAAGCAATTGAAGAAGTATTACTGCAGTCTGATTTGGATCATGATTTACAAGTGTTCTTGATGGAACTCCTCACCTTCACACTGTATCAAAGCTATTTCAGATGGAACAACAACTTTTACCTACAGCTCACCGGTACATCGATGGGCAATTGTGCCGCACCTACCTACGCGAATTTGTTCATGCATGCATTTGAAAATAAATTCATTCTGAGTTTGAACACATGGAAGGAACATGCACGACTATTCTTGCGGTACATTGACGACATTTTCGTCTTATGGTTTGGCTCATTGGATTCTCTTAAGGCAGCCTTGACAAATCTCAATCAGATCAACGACCGCATTCAATTTACCTTCAGTTTCCATGAGGCAACCGTAACATATTTGGATGTTCAGGTGACAATACGTGACAATCAACTCACCACCACCCTGTTTAGAAAAAACACCGATCGCAACAACTTGCTACATTACACCAGTTTTCATCAACCGGCTCTGAAGAATCACCTACCATTTTCACAGTTACTGCGAGTGAAAAGAATTGTGTCTGATCATTCAGAATCACAAGATCAAATTCAAGCCATGGCACATCGTTTTACCACCCGTGGCTACCCTCAGGAGGTCATCTCTAACGCCATAACAAAAGTGGGAAACACGCCACGCGAGAGGTTGTTACAACCCACTATACGTGGAGAAAAGAATCGCATGGTCATGGTTTCTAGGTTTTCCACCATGAGCCACAGGTTTAAACAATCAATCAGAAAACATTGGCCAATGCTGACGTTTGAAACTGATTTTAATGGCATCTTCAGCAATCCACCGATGTTCGCATATACCAGGAGTAAAAACATTCAAGAGCTTATCCGCCCCAGGACTACTGCACCCGTCACACCATTCCAAGGGACAGTTCCCTGTTTAAACTGTAGCAACTGCAACAGTATTATCAGGGGCAACTGTGTGACACATCCGATGAGAGGCACTCCCATCAAATTGCATGTCAATGCCACTTGTGACACCAACAATGTTATTTATCTACTAAAATGCCCTTGCGGCCTGGTTTATGTTGGCAAAACAATAAGGAAGATTAAGACGCGCATTTTGGAGCACAAAAGTAACATACGTACCAGCAATTTAAAATCAGCAGTGGCCGCTCATTTCCTAGAGAAACAACACAACATTTCACAATTGAAATTCCTGGTTTTGGAAACTGTATCAAGGATGGAGGGCAGAGACAATGACACCTTTCTATTACAACGTGAAAATTTCTGGATCTATAAACTGGACTCTTTGAAACCGAAGGGTCTCAATGACCGCTTGGAATTCGCTTGCTACCTATAAATTCTGTACAGCTGCATGTGCATGTCTACCATGTTCTAACTTGCATTATTTTTACACACGTTCATTTGTGTTTATTTATTTCACACTCAGCCTGTTTTTTGTTTACACTTCAGCCACTGTTTAGTCTATTCACTGGTACTTGCAACATGGCGCCGACTATTCCCGCTAGCTCCATACGACCAAGCGGACTAACTACTTGCACGTCACTTCCGGTTTACACCGGCACCTTTTCATTTTAAACGCGCGCCGTTTGCCGAGCAGACCCACTCACATTCCGTGACCGAAAACCGGCACCGCTGTATTATTACAGCTTGAAATTATCAGCACAAGGTAAATACTTGCACGAACCGGAATACTTTGCGCGTTTAGTAATGGGCACGTTATCTCACTTTGTACGAAGCTTTTATAGGCACTCGTTTCACGCCCTCGTTTTTAGAGATGCATAACAGCAGTACTCACCTTCTTTCCTCCTCACTTTGTTATTGTTACCGAGTACTAAACACGGCACTTTGGCTCACCTTTTTCGTCACCGTTGGCAATCCGCTTTGAGTATTTTTTGATTAATGTAATTTTAGTAACACACCCTTGGTTTCCTTTATGTTCATTCATGCATTGTAGCACATGACAATGTGGCCACTATGGCTTTTTTACACTGTTTATATACTTGCTGGCAGGGTCCTTCACTGTCTTTTGTTACATGGCGTGATCTCTCATTGCAAACAGTAATTCTTTGTTGTGTATCTTTTTGTTTAGACTCCCCTGATGAAGGGCCAAATGGGCCCGAAATGCATTGGGATTATGGCAACTAGATGATATGGAGCATGTATAATATCATCGTTCATTGCATTTAAAGCTTACAAAGCATTTTTGAAAAGTCAAGAGACCAATAAATATCATGATTTCAAGTATGCACGGTATCTTCACTTAAACAGATGGATTAACGCGTTTTAAGCTTTTGCTTTATGAGGTGTGCCCAGAGGGACGTTGCCTGTGTTCAGCCAACGCATGGATTTTGCTTGTCTTTTCACACTCTTAGGGTTTGAGAGTGATACCTCAGTGGCACCCGACAATTTCCTAACCTTTGTTACCCACCTGGTCTGTGCACGACCCGATCATTCCTTGGATCTTCAAATTGTTTCTAACCCACTGGTTCGTAGCACGACCCTCATAGCATTGAATCGAAATGGCTTATGATGACATTACACGCCTGACAGACCTACGGGCTGACACATTTGCTTTTGCAGATGACGACGCCTCCAAAATTTACGCACTCATCAATGAGGAGAGCACGCCATTTGTTAACAAAAGAAACAAAGAAAATAGCCTACGTCAACTTTTGTATCTCAGCAAGCGTGAGATTAATCAGAGACTTCATGCAAGCACCTTGATTAGGTACCATCGCGCTCAGCGAATTCCGAGAGGCCTTCGAGTGCCACTAAAACCTTTACTCTGCCGAAACAGCCCAAAATTCGTGGAACGCTGGTATGCCATCTTGAACAAGTGTTCACTAGACTTGATCTTACTGATCATTGAAGAGTTATCTAGAGTCCTGGAAGAACTCAACAAAGACATAGTTCAGACTAAAACAGAACTCCAAGAGCAAATCGCTTCTGAAGATTGGGATAAAACGTTGGAAGACATCAATATACAACTCAATAGATACACCGAGGAAATCAGCGAACGTAAGATTCGCAAGTATAAACGTGACACCTTGGATTATAAGTTGGGAGAGGTCTACTCCTGGGCAGAGGTTTACGCAAGACGACGACAGAACAAACCTTCTAACCTCAATACTGAGACAGACACGTCATCTTCGGACAGTGAAAGACGTCCGATGAGTCAGCCTTCAACATCCACACGCACAGTGGACAGCACTCCGATTCAACCCGACACCAATGTTCCTTTTTTAGAGGTAGGCCAAAAAGATCAACTAGACCCAGGAGGGGCAAAAGACGTCCCACCCACCATGCCCAGCCCGAAGTCTCTACCAGCGCTAGGCCGAAGGAACAAAGGGAAGAAATCATGAATCCCGAACAGTTAGTTATCAACATTTCTGAGCATCAACTCACAGAAATGGACATCAAAACCCTGCAAAAAGGCACGTCGTTTGTACCAACATATCACACCAACAAATTGGAATTAGATATCTGTCTGTTCAAATTCATGCGTAACCTTCGTTTGCGACATTTTTTTGAAAACGTCATACAATCTGAGCACAAGCCTGAATCCCATTTACTAAAACATCTCCGCCCGAAGAGTACTTTTCAAGCTCCAATTTCCCACAAGACATTGGATCTTTTCGAGAACTTGGTGAAAAATGACATTCTTTCCTTCAACTTTAGGAAACGTTCCAAACTCCAGAATCTCACCAACAAGGAGCGAGCAATCTTGGACAATCTGGCCAACAACCGGAATATTACCTGTCAAAAAGCAGATAAGGGCGGTGCCCTTGTTATAATGGACTCTACTTTCTATCAAACTCAGGTGGACCTACACGTGAATGATGACAACACGTATATGATCTTACCTCAGGATCCAACAGTCAGTTTTGCCAATCTTCTACAAACCATCATTGACAAGGCCGTGGAAAACGGAACCATTGATGAAAAAACCAAGAGATTTTTAGTCACTAAACATCCCAGAACACCCACCCTACACATGCTACCCAAGATTCACAAGGACCTTATGAATCCCCCACTACGTCCAATAGTGTCCACGAGGGGCAGCATACATGAACCAATTGGCAAGTTTTTGGATGTTCACCTACAACAGTTTGTTTCGCGTATGAACACATACGTTAAGGACACCACTGATTTTTTAATCAAGATTAATCAGGTCATATTGCCTGATGACAAAGAAGTGTGGTTGTGCACCATCGACGTTAAGTCACTTTATACCACCATTCCTCATGACTTAGGAATTGAAGCAATTGAAGAAGTATTACTGCAGTCTGATTTGGATCATGATTTACAAGTGTTCTTGATGGAACTCCTCACCTTCACACTGTATCAAAGCTATTTCAGATGGAACAACAACTTTTACCTACAGCTCACCGGTACATCGATGGGCAATTGTGCCGCACCTACCTACGCGAATTTGTTCATGCATGCATTTGAAAATAAATTCATTCTGAGTTTGAACACATGGAAGGAACATGCACGACTATTCTTGCGGTACATTGACGACATTTTCGTCTTATGGTTTGGCTCATTGGATTCTCTTAAGGCAGCCTTGACAAATCTCAATCAGATCAACGACCGCATTCAATTTACCTTCAGTTTCCATGAGGCAACCGTAACATATTTGGATGTTCAGGTGACAATACGTGACAATCAACTCACCACCACCCTGTTTAGAAAAAACACCGATCGCAACAACTTGCTACATTACACCAGTTTTCATCAACCGGCTCTGAAGAATCACCTACCATTTTCACAGTTACTGCGAGTGAAAAGAATTGTGTCTGATCATTCAGAATCACAAGATCAAATTCAAGCCATGGCACATCGTTTTACCACCCGTGGCTACCCTCAGGAGGTCATCTCTAACGCCATAACAAAAGTGGGAAACACGCCACGCGAGAGGTTGTTACAACCCACTATACGTGGAGAAAAGAATCGCATGGTCATGGTTTCTAGGTTTTCCACCATGAGCCACAGGTTTAAACAATCAATCAGAAAACATTGGCCAATGCTGACGTTTGAAACTGATTTTAATGGCATCTTCAGCAATCCACCGATGTTCGCATATACCAGGAGTAAAAACATTCAAGAGCTTATCCGCCCCAGGACTACTGCACCCGTCACACCATTCCAAGGGACAGTTCCCTGTTTAAACTGTAGCAACTGCAACAGTATTATCAGGGGCAACTGTGTGACACATCCGATGAGAGGCACTCCCATCAAATTGCATGTCAATGCCACTTGTGACACCAACAATGTTATTTATCTACTAAAATGCCCTTGCGGCCTGGTTTATGTTGGCAAAACAATAAGGAAGATTAAGACGCGCATTTTGGAGCACAAAAGTAACATACGTACCAGCAATTTAAAATCAGCAGTGGCCGCTCATTTCCTAGAGAAACAACACAACATTTCACAATTGAAATTCCTGGTTTTGGAAACTGTATCAAGGATGGAGGGCAGAGACAATGACACCTTTCTATTACAACGTGAAAATTTCTGGATCTATAAACTGGACTCTTTGAAACCGAAGGGTCTCAATGACCGCTTGGAATTCGCTTGCTACCTATAAATTCTGTACAGCTGCATGTGCATGTCTACCATGTTCTAACTTGCATTATTTTTACACACGTTCATTTGTGTTTATTTATTTCACACTCAGCCTGTTTTTTGTTTACACTTCAGCCACTGTTTAGTCTATTCACTGGTACTTGCAACATGGCGCCGACTATTCCCGCTAGCTCCATACGACCAAGCGGACTAACTACTTGCACGTCACTTCCGGTTTACACCGGCACCTTTTCATTTTAAACGCGCGCCGTTTGCCGAGCAGACCCACTCACATTCCGTGACCGAAAACCGGCACCGCTGTATTATTACAGCTTGAAATTATCAGCACAAGGTAAATACTTGCACGAACCGGAATACTTTGCGCGTTTAGTAATGGGCACGTTATCTCACTTTGTACGAAGCTTTTATAGGCACTCGTTTCACGCCCTCGTTTTTAGAGATGCATAACAGCAGTACTCACCTTCTTTCCTCCTCACTTTGTTATTGTTACCGAGTACTAAACACGGCACTTTGGCTCACCTTTTTCGTCACCGTTGGCAATCCGCTTTGAGTATTTTTTGATTAATGTAATTTTAGTAACACACCCTTGGTTTCCTTTATGTTCATTCATGCATTGTAGCACATGACAATGTGGCCACTATGGCTTTTTTACACTGTTTATATACTTGCTGGCAGGGTCCTTCACTGTCTTTTGTTACATGGCGTGATCTCTCATTGCAAACAGTAATTCTTTGTTGTGTATCTTTTTGTTTAGACTCCCCTGATGAAGGGCCAAATGGGCCCGAAATGCATTGGGATTATGGCAACTAGATGATATGGAGCATGTATAATATCATCGTTCATTGCATTTAAAGCTTACAAAGCATTTTTGAAAAGTCAAGAGACCAATAAATATCATGATTTCAAGTATGCACGGTATCTTCACTTAAACAGATGGATTAACGCGTTTTAAGCTTTTGCTTTATGAGGTGTGCCCAGAGGGACGTTGCCTGTGTTCAGCCAACGCATGGATTTTGCTTGTCTTTTCACACTCTTAGGGTTTGAGAGTGATACCTCAGTGGCACCCGACAATTTCCTAACCTTTGTTACCCACCTGGTCTGTGCACGACCCGATCATTCCTTGGATCTTCAAATTGTTTCTAACCCACTGGTTCGTAGCACGACCCTCATAGCATTGAATCGAAATGGCTTATGATGACATTACACGCCTGACAGACCTACGGGCTGACACATTTGCTTTTGCAGATGACGACGCCTCCAAAATTTACGCACTCATCAATGAGGAGAGCACGCCATTTGTTAACAAAAGAAACAAAGAAAATAGCCTACGTCAACTTTTGTATCTCAGCAAGCGTGAGATTAATCAGAGACTTCATGCAAGCACCTTGATTAGGTACCATCGCGCTCAGCGAATTCCGAGAGGCCTTCGAGTGCCACTAAAACCTTTACTCTGCCGAAACAGCCCAAAATTCGTGGAACGCTGGTATGCCATCTTGAACAAGTGTTCACTAGACTTGATCTTACTGATCATTGAAGAGTTATCTAGAGTCCTGGAAGAACTCAACAAAGACATAGTTCAGACTAAAACAGAACTCCAAGAGCAAATCGCTTCTGAAGATTGGGATAAAACGTTGGAAGACATCAATATACAACTCAATAGATACACCGAGGAAATCAGCGAACGTAAGATTCGCAAGTATAAACGTGACACCTTGGATTATAAGTTGGGAGAGGTCTACTCCTGGGCAGAGGTTTACGCAAGACGACGACAGAACAAACCTTCTAACCTCAATACTGAGACAGACACGTCATCTTCGGACAGTGAAAGACGTCCGATGAGTCAGCCTTCAACATCCACACGCACAGTGGACAGCACTCCGATTCAACCCGACACCAATGTTCCTTTTTTAGAGGTAGGCCAAAAAGATCAACTAGACCCAGGAGGGGCAAAAGACGTCCCACCCACCATGCCCAGCCCGAAGTCTCTACCAGCGCTAGGCCGAAGGAACAAAGGGAAGAAATCATGAATCCCGAACAGTTAGTTATCAACATTTCTGAGCATCAACTCACAGAAATGGACATCAAAACCCTGCAAAAAGGCACGTCGTTTGTACCAACATATCACACCAACAAATTGGAATTAGATATCTGTCTGTTCAAATTCATGCGTAACCTTCGTTTGCGACATTTTTTTGAAAACGTCATACAATCTGAGCACAAGCCTGAATCCCATTTACTAAAACATCTCCGCCCGAAGAGTACTTTTCAAGCTCCAATTTCCCACAAGACATTGGATCTTTTCGAGAACTTGGTGAAAAATGACATTCTTTCCTTCAACTTTAGGAAACGTTCCAAACTCCAGAATCTCACCAACAAGGAGCGAGCAATCTTGGACAATCTGGCCAACAACCGGAATATTACCTGTCAAAAAGCAGATAAGGGCGGTGCCCTTGTTATAATGGACTCTACTTTCTATCAAACTCAGGTGGACCTACACGTGAATGATGACAACACGTATATGATCTTACCTCAGGATCCAACAGTCAGTTTTGCCAATCTTCTACAAACCATCATTGACAAGGCCGTGGAAAACGGAACCATTGATGAAAAAACCAAGAGATTTTTAGTCACTAAACATCCCAGAACACCCACCCTACACATGCTACCCAAGATTCACAAGGACCTTATGAATCCCCCACTACGTCCAATAGTGTCCACGAGGGGCAGCATACATGAACCAATTGGCAAGTTTTTGGATGTTCACCTACAACAGTTTGTTTCGCGTATGAACACATACGTTAAGGACACCACTGATTTTTTAATCAAGATTAATCAGGTCATATTGCCTGATGACAAAGAAGTGTGGTTGTGCACCATCGACGTTAAGTCACTTTATACCACCATTCCTCATGACTTAGGAATTGAAGCAATTGAAGAAGTATTACTGCAGTCTGATTTGGATCATGATTTACAAGTGTTCTTGATGGAACTCCTCACCTTCACACTGTATCAAAGCTATTTCAGATGGAACAACAACTTTTACCTACAGCTCACCGGTACATCGATGGGCAATTGTGCCGCACCTACCTACGCGAATTTGTTCATGCATGCATTTGAAAATAAATTCATTCTGAGTTTGAACACATGGAAGGAACATGCACGACTATTCTTGCGGTACATTGACGACATTTTCGTCTTATGGTTTGGCTCATTGGATTCTCTTAAGGCAGCCTTGACAAATCTCAATCAGATCAACGACCGCATTCAATTTACCTTCAGTTTCCATGAGGCAACCGTAACATATTTGGATGTTCAGGTGACAATACGTGACAATCAACTCACCACCACCCTGTTTAGAAAAAACACCGATCGCAACAACTTGCTACATTACACCAGTTTTCATCAACCGGCTCTGAAGAATCACCTACCATTTTCACAGTTACTGCGAGTGAAAAGAATTGTGTCTGATCATTCAGAATCACAAGATCAAATTCAAGCCATGGCACATCGTTTTACCACCCGTGGCTACCCTCAGGAGGTCATCTCTAACGCCATAACAAAAGTGGGAAACACGCCACGCGAGAGGTTGTTACAACCCACTATACGTGGAGAAAAGAATCGCATGGTCATGGTTTCTAGGTTTTCCACCATGAGCCACAGGTTTAAACAATCAATCAGAAAACATTGGCCAATGCTGACGTTTGAAACTGATTTTAATGGCATCTTCAGCAATCCACCGATGTTCGCATATACCAGGAGTAAAAACATTCAAGAGCTTATCCGCCCCAGGACTACTGCACCCGTCACACCATTCCAAGGGACAGTTCCCTGTTTAAACTGTAGCAACTGCAACAGTATTATCAGGGGCAACTGTGTGACACATCCGATGAGAGGCACTCCCATCAAATTGCATGTCAATGCCACTTGTGACACCAACAATGTTATTTATCTACTAAAATGCCCTTGCGGCCTGGTTTATGTTGGCAAAACAATAAGGAAGATTAAGACGCGCATTTTGGAGCACAAAAGTAACATACGTACCAGCAATTTAAAATCAGCAGTGGCCGCTCATTTCCTAGAGAAACAACACAACATTTCACAATTGAAATTCCTGGTTTTGGAAACTGTATCAAGGATGGAGGGCAGAGACAATGACACCTTTCTATTACAACGTGAAAATTTCTGGATCTATAAACTGGACTCTTTGAAACCGAAGGGTCTCAATGACCGCTTGGAATTCGCTTGCTACCTATAAATTCTGTACAGCTGCATGTGCATGTCTACCATGTTCTAACTTGCATTATTTTTACACACGTTCATTTGTGTTTATTTATTTCACACTCAGCCTGTTTTTTGTTTACACTTCAGCCACTGTTTAGTCTATTCACTGGTACTTGCAACATGGCGCCGACTATTCCCGCTAGCTCCATACGACCAAGCGGACTAACTACTTGCACGTCACTTCCGGTTTACACCGGCACCTTTTCATTTTAAACGCGCGCCGTTTGCCGAGCAGACCCACTCACATTCCGTGACCGAAAACCGGCACCGCTGTATTATTACAGCTTGAAATTATCAGCACAAGGTAAATACTTGCACGAACCGGAATACTTTGCGCGTTTAGTAATGGGCACGTTATCTCACTTTGTACGAAGCTTTTATAGGCACTCGTTTCACGCCCTCGTTTTTAGAGATGCATAACAGCAGTACTCACCTTCTTTCCTCCTCACTTTGTTATTGTTACCGAGTACTAAACACGGCACTTTGGCTCACCTTTTTCGTCACCGTTGGCAATCCGCTTTGAGTATTTTTTGATTAATGTAATTTTAGTAACACACCCTTGGTTTCCTTTATGTTCATTCATGCATTGTAGCACATGACAATGTGGCCACTATGGCTTTTTTACACTGTTTATATACTTGCTGGCAGGGTCCTTCACTGTCTTTTGTTACATGGCGTGATCTCTCATTGCAAACAGTAATTCTTTGTTGTGTATCTTTTTGTTTAGACTCCCCTGATGAAGGGCCAAATGGGCCCGAAATGCATTGGGATTATGGCAACTAGATGATATGGAGCATGTATAATATCATCGTTCATTGCATTTAAAGCTTACAAAGCATTTTTGAAAAGTCAAGAGACCAATAAATATCATGATTTCAAGTATGCACGGTATCTTCACTTAAACAGATGGATTAACGCGTTTTAAGCTTTTGCTTTATGAGGTGTGCCCAGAGGGACGTTGCCTGTGTTCAGCCAACGCATGGATTTTGCTTGTCTTTTCACACTCTTAGGGTTTGAGAGTGATACCTCAGTGGCACCCGACAATTTCCTAACCTTTGTTACCCACCTGGTCTGTGCACGACCCGATCATTCCTTGGTTCCTATGAAACCCTCACTCACCAACATAGTTAGTGACATGCTTCATCATGGGGTTCTCCTGGGGGTACCTTGTGTACCTCCAGTGTGCTTCAACGCTATGTTAAGGCGGAGCAGCAAAGTCAGACTAAAGGAGTAGTGATTATTAGTGAAAAGTGAGAAAGTTAAAATGTCAAGATTCATCCACCGATATATTTAATTGTGATGAAGCCTAGACGTTTAAAAACAGTGAAGGATGTGTAATACTGACTATAAGTGGGTCAGATACATCCTATTAAGATCATCTTGGTCGACATGTTTCAGCTTATTATGTGTAACTCACAAAGCTTTCTTCAGGACCTAACCAAAAAATCCACCTTGGCGGTATAAGCTTACTAAAGCTTATCCTGACCTCAGGTGTAGTTAACCGATACACTCACGGTTTCGCTATATGCCTTCCACAACTCCGAAAGGATATCTGTAAGGAAATAAATAACACATATGTGTTGTATCAGCATATGACTATCATCTGAGTGTTATTTCATACCAGGAACAGATTAATGCAGTGTCTATCTAAGAACTAGGAGGTCAATATGATTCCATAACTATAATAGACTGTGCTGTAACTCCGTGGTTAGCTTGAGAAATCTACAAATGACATTTGCATTGTGAATGATGATATAAACCTTAATTTTAGGAAATACTCAGTCAGACAATTCGACCAACGAGTCATTAATAGATGAAGTTAACAAACCAGTGTGATCACAATAAAAACAAGGCACTAATGACCAAATGATTTAAAATGGAAAACAAAGGCACTCACGTATATGAAAAATGAACTGAGCTCCTTAGGCAAGAAGGTGGGTGGCGGGACTACAGAACAACTGCAGAAGGGACAAAAAACGGTAAGATTGCATTCAGTCCAAAAGTCCCTCGGTTGCTCCGCCAAGCCAGCATTTAGTAAAGAGAGGAAGATAGGAATAGAACCGCATGCGGTACTCACATCTTCCAAGTCCACTGCCTGGTTCTTAGACCTTCGTGATACCACCGAGCCCGGAGTCAGCGACATGGTAGTCATGCTGGTTAAAGTAGGGAAAGCCTCCATATTGACCGGAAACCAGGTTCCGGCAAAAACAGACAGAGACAAAGGACTACTTCGTTTGTTGATCAGAAAAAGACCAGACCGTTGAATCCAAATACGTAATTCAAAGCTTTACTCGATTTTCGGGACAGACAGACAATATCACAGAACTGGGACGATCGATAATCAAAGGGATTTCGGAGAAAGCGGACAGGTTCCCCAAGGTGGAAAACCATTATTGTTGATAACATGAATGGTTATGCGGGGAAAACGTCATCATTCCCATTATGAACCCCAATCCCGTGTGATTTAAAAATGTCAAATAAAAGTATGGTTCGAAAGAACACGGGGTATGTGAACGATCTCAATCCCATACTAACGTTGTCATAGGGCATAAAAGTACCTAGTTCTTAAACAGCATGGTCTGAAATAATACGCCAGAAAACTGAATTGGCACAATTGTCTGATAATGATAGTTATTTGCGCCTCAGGACAGTGCCCCACGGGATATTATCATTCAGACCGGTCAAATGTGTGGAAAGACGGTAAATCCAGCGCTGTTCCTTTTCGAACAAAATCGCTGGGTTCACCTGTTCAATGATGGTCCAATGTAGATCATCCACCGTGTGGTTAAAACGCAGAAAATGTTCGGTTAGTTTAGTCATATTTTTCTTACATCGGATATTACTCCGATGTTCACCAATGCGTAACTTCACCTTACGTGTGGTCATCCCCACATATCTCAGATCGCAAGGACATGTGATTAGGTATACTACGTCAGCAGTGTTACACTTGGTGTGACTCCGTTGCGTCCAGATTTTCCCTGTTTCCAAAGTCAGAGTTCTTGTGGTGGAAGTGAGATAGCAAATACTACATGACCCACAAGGATAATGACCAAGAACGGGTGGTAGACCCCACGCATTGAGGATAGATCTTTCAATGGGCGTATTGAGATTACGTGGTCTAGTATGAACAAGAGAGTCCTTCAAGCTTGTGGCCTTCTTGTATGAGAATAGAGTTTTTTCCCATTTGATGTTATTACTCTCCAAAATCCATCAGAAAACACTGGCGAACTCTGACTTTGGAAACAGGGAAAATCTGGACGCAACGGAGTCACACCAATTGTAACACTGCTGACGTAGTATACCTAATCACATGTCCTTGCGATCTGAGATATGTGGGGATGACCACACGTAAGGTGAAGTTACGCATTGGTGAACATCGGAGTAATATCCGATGTAAGAAAAATATGACTAAACTAACCGAACATTTTCTGCGTTTTAACCACACGGTGGATGATCTACATTGGACCATCATTGAACAGGTGAACCCAGCAATTTTGTTCGAAAAGGAACAGCGCTGGATTTACCGTCTTTCCACACATTTGACCAGTCTGAATGATAATATCCCGTGGGGCACTGTCCTGAGGCGCAAATAACTATCATTATCAGACAATTGTGCCAATTCAGTTTTCTGGCGTATTATTTCAGACCATGCTGTTTAAGAACTAAGTACTTTTATGCCCTATGACAACGTTAGTATGGGATTGAGATCGTTCACATACCCCGTGTTCTTTCGATCCATACTTTTATTTGACATTTTTAAATCACACGGGATTGGGGTTCATAATGGGAATGATGACGTTTTCCCCGCATAACCATTCATGTTATCAACAATAATGGTTTTCCACCTTGGGGAACCTGTCCGCTTTCTCCGAAATCCCTTTGATTATCGATCGTCCCAGTTCTGTGATATTGTCTGTCTGTCCTGAAAATCGAGTAAAGCTTTGAATTACGTATTTGGATTCAACGGTCTAGTCTTTTTCTGATCAACAAACGAAGTAGTCCTTTGCCTCTGTCTGTTTTTGCCGGAACCTGGTTTCCGGTCAATATGGAGGCTTTCCCTACTTTAACCAGCATGACTACCATGTTGCTGACTCCGGGCTCGGTGGTATCACGTAGGTCTAAGAACCAGGCAGTGGACTTGGAAGATGTGAGTACCGCATGCGGTTCTATTCCTATCTTCCTCTCTTTACTAAATGCTGGCTTGGCGGAGCAACCGAGGGACTTTTGGACTGAATGCAATCTTCCCGTTTTTTGTCCCTTCTGCAGTTGTTCTGTAGTCCCGCCACCCACCTTCTTGCCTAAGGAGCTCAGTTCATTTTTCATATACGTGAGTGCCTTTGTTTTCCATTTTAAATCATTTGGTCATTAGTGCCTTGTTTTTATTGTGATCACACTGGTTTGTTAACTTCATCTATTATTTTTGTAATGACTCGTTGGTCGAATTGTCTGACTGAGTATTTCCTAAAATTAAGGTTTATATCATCATTCACAATGCAAATGTCATTTGTAGATTTCTCAAGCTAACCACGGAGTTACAGCACAGTCTATTATAGTTATGGAATCATATTGACCTCCTAGTTCTTAGATAGACAGTGCATTAATCTGTTCCTGGTATGAAATAACACTCAGATGATAGTCATATGCTGATACAACACATATGTGTTATTTATTTCCTTACAGATATCCTTTCGGAGTTGTGGAAGGCATATAGCGAAACCGTGAGTGTATCGGTTAACTACACCTGAGGTCAGGATAAGCTTTAGTAAGCTTATACCGCCAAGGTGGATTTTTTGGTTAGGTCCTGAAGAAAGCTTTGTGAGTTACACATAATAAGCTGAAACATGTCGATCAAGATGATCTTAATAGGATGTATCTGACCTACTTATAGTCAGTATTACACATCCTTCACTGTTTTTAAACGTCTAGGCTTCATCACAATTAAATATATCGGTGGATGAATCTTGACATTTTAACTTTCTCACTTTTCACTAATAATCACTACTCCTTTAGTCTGACTTTGCTGCTCCGCCTTAACATAGCGTTGAAGCACACTGGAGGTACACAAGGTACCCCCAGGAGAACCCCATGATGAAGCATGTCACTAACTATGTTGGTGAGTGAGGGTTCCATAGGAACATCAGATTGATTTGCAGTTTCATAATTCCTCTGTTTTATGAACCACCAGTTTTGTTTACATTATTTTCACACTCTTTTGTTGTTGTTTTTGATCACTTTGAATTAGACAGCTTTCTTTGTGATGTTGCCCTTGGCTGGCTCGGCTATTCGCAAAGAGAATTCCTATGTGCTCCTTTTGAGCTGGACGAAATACGAGAGGCCATAATGCAGCTGCAATCTGGGAAGACCCCCGGCCTCGATGGGCTACCGGCCGAGTTTTATAAAACGTACATTGATCTAATGGCACCGATATTAAAGGAGCTCTATGGGGAATCGTTAGAAGTTGGCCAACTTCCCCCATCTATGAGGGAGGCGGTGATCACATCGTTACTTAAACCCGGTAAGCCGCCAATGCGGTGTGACTCTTACAGGCCGCTATCTTTGATCAATTGTGATGCGAAGATATTGGCAAAGGTTTTTGTAAATAGGTTGGCCTTGTTAATGGAAAAGTTGGTACTCCCAAATCATGCAGGATTCGTTCCTGGCAGGGCGACCACACAGAACCTCCGTACCCTCTTTTCTATCTTACAGAATGTGGCACCGGAGCTGCCGCTGGCGGCAGTCTTCCTGGTTGCCACTAAAGCATTCAACTCTGTCGAATGGCACCATCTATATGGGGTACTGCAGCACATGGGGTTTCCTGCCCTATTCCTGTCCTGGACACGACTGTTATATCAGTTGCAGACGGTGAGAGTGTTAATTAACGGTCATGTCTCCGAATCGTTCCCTATCACCCGAGGCACAAGGCAGGGGTGCCCTCTCTCACCCCTCCTCTTCGCGTTAGTTATCAAACCATTGGCGTCAAAATGAAGGCAGCATCACCAGGACAGGGCTCTCAGATGTAATCTGTGACAAATACTCATATACTTATATGCGGATGATCTAATGCTGTATATGAGACATCTGCAGGATAACCTAAATCCGCTACTGAGAGAATTCATAGTATTTGGCAAGTTGTCTGGGATACACATCAATTGGGAGAAGTCTCAGGTGTTGCCCCTGACCCCAGCGGTCTCGCGCTTTTCATTGGACTATCTGCTAGAGTGGTGTGATTCGGACCTGCGCTATCTTGGGGTAGTAATAACTAGAGACAGAGATGAGTTGATGCGCCTCAACTATGGGACGGCGATGCATCAGATCACGGAAAATGTTACACGATGGACCTCCCTACCGTTAACCCTTGCAGGACGAGCGGCATTGATTAAAATGGTGGTTTTGCCACAAATACTATACCTCTTTTTAAATATCCCATACCATCCTGGACGATTTTTCTTTCAAACACTCCAGTCCGAAATGACAAGGCAGATATGAGGGTGGCAAGCAACTTCAGTTGAAATGGAAGGTGCTCATCCAGCCATCTGCTCAGGGAGGATTCGATCTGCCAGATTTCGAGCTGTATTATGTATGTGCACAGGCTCACTATGCGTTCTATTGGTTCCATCCCCCTAGGTACATGCGGCAAATCGCGTTTGAACACTGATTGGCTGATCCTATCCCCTTAAATGGCATGCTGAACGTGCCACTCCGTACACGCGACATTGAACCTACCACGATCACATGCACGGCAGACGCTTGGCATCGCATTCTGTCTCTCCTTCAAGGTCAGATGTTGTATTCACCACTTCTTCCCCTCTCCTATCACCCGCGTATGCCACTGCTGCAAGAAACAGGGTTCCTCAAACTCTGTGAGCACTCTAACATCACCACATGGGGAGACCTCTACCACAATAGGACATTTTGCACCACTGACAGCATATTTCAAGGGCGGCAGCCAACTTCATTGGATATCTTCCTCTACGTGAGACTGCACCAGGGTGTGCGATCTATCACCCCAGACTTTCCTCATGAACCCCCAACATTTCTCCCCCCTGCATATGCTGGCGCGAGCAACATCCCCGGGACACCTGGTATCTGTGCTTTATCTCAATATATGCACGCAGCAAGTAGCGCCCCCCAGTTCTACTCGCACTAAGTGGTGTCAGGAGCTGGGACATGAAATCACTGATGATCAATGGTTATATTGCTGCCTCCAAACGGAGCAGATCTCTGCCAGTTCCAGACTTCGCGTCACACATTACAAATTTCTGCAACGCCCATACTGCACTCCGGCTAAAATGTTTTGTTTCAACCTGAGAACCACAGATAGGTGTGACAGGTGTGGCAGCCCAGGGGTGGACTTCTTACACTTGGCCTGGGAGTGTCCCAGAGTTGGTGAATATTGGGCTCAAATATTTGAAGCCCTTCATCAGATGGCTCCCATTACACTGAAGTGCACGCCACTAATAGCGCTGTTAGGCTATACTAAGTTTATCCTAAAGCCCTACTGCTAATTCCTTGCCATTTCATTGTTATTAGCTAAGCGTAGAGTAGCCTGCCGCTGGGGTAGAGGGCGGGCACCGAAGTTCAAGGAATGGCTAGATGATTTAGTATATTGTCAAGATCAACTGATTCTGTATGCTGAAACATTGCCCAGAGCCTCGAAACCACTAAATATATGGGGTCCCTTACAGAGCTACCTTCTTGCACGATCTTCCGAATCCTTGCCTGATGAGTTGGAGATATCAGAACAGTAACGACTTTGTACACATCAGGCACATGTCACGCATGGGACAGTCCGACAGACCTAACCTTCTAGTATGTGTCAAGTTGTCCGGCAGATGCTTTGTATAATGTGTATGACGTTTCTCTGCCCCCAAGAGTGTATGTTAAGATTTTCATCCCGACATCGTTTCCTCAGATGCTGTCCTGTGTATGAAAGCAAAAGACACACAATTGATGGACGGAATGTCGATCAAATCAAAACATTCTCCCCCAGTCAAGAGATCTGGGTTAAATCCATCATTCTTTTGCTCACCATGCCACCCCAGTTTAGACCTGGCCATATGCAAATCAGTCTTGACCCTGTGCCTCATGGGAACAGTCCAGCCCGAACTGCCATGCCAGATCCATGCCACTGGAATCAAGCTATCCTGGCTGAAGAGGGGTGAAACCGCGAAACCGGTCCTAAGATGCTTGTTTCCAGTCCAGGGAGGACCTGGCTTGGTAGTTCGGGCTGGACTGTTCCCATGAGGCACAGGGTCAAGACTGATTTGCATATGGCTGGGTTCAAACTGGAATTGCATGGTGAGCAAAAAAACGATGGATTAAGGCCCAGATCTCTGTACTGGGGTGAATGTATGACATTGTTCTGCATTCTGTCCATAAACTGTTGTTTTTGCATTTGCCCCCCCGAGTGGGACGGGTATGCTCAGACGTGAGTCCCGTGCTCTCCATGCCACTGGAATCAAGCTATCCTGGCTGAAGAGGGGTGAAACCCCGAAACCGGTCCTAGGATGCTTGTTTCCAGTCCAGGGAGGACCTGGCTTGGCAGTTCGGGCTGGACTGTTCCCATGAGGCACAGGGTCAAGACTGATTTGCATATGGCTGGGTTCAAACTGGAATGGCATGGTGAGCTAAATAACGATGGATTTAGGCCCAGATCTCTGTAGTGGGGTGAATGTATGACATTGTTCTGCATTCTGTCCATCAACTGTTGTTTTTGCAGCTGTCCTGTGTATGGCAGGTGGTCTAGGGTTTCCCATACTCCATGGCTACCTTGCTGCAACTATGGACAGTACTAGATGTGCCTGCGTAGATCATGGTCTCCGGTTCACGAATGCTGTACTGTATAGCATAATTATATTCTTCGTGACAATGCCATTGAATTTACTCTTACCATGTCCGCTGTATGTCATTGAGAATATCCCTCCTTTGCTGTCATCGTTTTGTATTGGTGGAAAAACAATAAAAATAAATGGTTAAAAAAAAAAAGTTGGAAAGGCGGCTGTTCTTGAGCGGAGTTCAATGGCGATTCCCCTCCGTCGCCGCCATCTTGCGCTGAGTGAGGCCCCGCTGTGAAAGGCGTTTAGAGGCACAGAAAGACAATAACAACAGCCCTAAAGTGTTCCTCTGCAGTTTAGGAGCCAGAACACACTTGTTGCAGCCATGGATGGCGCCGTTGATGCAGGATAATTGGCGGAGGGTGGACTCGACCAGCAGAGCTGCACTAAAGTGCTGCCATCTTGCTCTCTAGCACCCCCCAATTGATTATCAAATGTAATTAATTAAATGATAATTATGTAAATTGTGGGTTTTTTTTAGGAGCGGGTTGTGGGTTTAGAGGGGAGTTGGGTGGGAAGTAATTTAATTATAATAATAATGTAATTAACAATTTGTATTTATTAGTATTTATAATTAATTTTGTATTAATTAATTATTAATTCATTATCACATTTTATTAATTAATTATTAATTATGTACATTGTGTTTTTTTTTTTAGGAGTGGGTTGTGGGTTTATAGGGGAATAGGGTGGGAAGTAACTTAATTTGAATACCGTAATTATTAATTTTTATTTATTAGTATTTATTTTATATTTTGATTTTATAGTGTTGTTTGCGGTAATTTATGTATCATTAATTAATTATTTGTTAATTATAAATAATTATTTGTTTAATATGTTAATTATGTCAATTATTTTTATATGTTTTTTATTTTTGTGTTAACAATTTTTGTATTGTAGTCGGTATTTTGTTTCTTTTTTATTTTAATTTGACGTTTTTGGGGAATATAAATTGTTTGTTAATTATAAATAATTCATTGTTTAATATGTTCATTGTGTCAATTATGTAGGAGTGGTTTGTGTGTTTATAGGGGGATATGTGTGAAGTAATTTATTCAAAAATCATTAATAATTATTTTTTTGATTATAATTAATTTATATTAAATATAGTTATTTGGTTATAAAATGTTTTTAAACTTGTATAAATTAATGTTTGTAGTAAATATTTAGCACTTTTTTACATTAAAATATTTTTCTATCTTTTGTAATTTATTATATTTGTATATGTTTTGGTAAATATTAATTTTAACCCTCTGCTATGCAACACTTTCCCTACTGTTGCACTCTCTGGAGTGGGAATAGTATTTTTTTCCCCTCCGCTATCCAACACTTTCCCTACTGTAGCACTCTCTGGAGTGGGAATGGTAATTTTTACCCTTTGCTATCCAACACTTTCCCTACTGTTGCACTCACTGGAGTGGGAATAGTAATTTTTTCCCCTCTGCTATTCAACACTTTCCCTACTGTTGTACTCTCTGGAGAGGGAATAGTAATTTTTATCCCTCCACTATCCAATACTTTCCCTACTGTTGTACTCACTGGAGTGAGAATAGTAATTTTTTCCCCTTCGCTATCCAACGCTTTCCCTACTGTTGCACTCACTGGAGAGGGAATAGTAATTGTTACCCCTACGCTATCCAACACTTTCCCTACTGTCGCACTCTCTGGAGTGGGTATAGTAATGTTTACACCCTACGTTATCCAACACTTTCTCCACTGTTGCACTCTCTGGAGTGGGAATAGTAATTTTTTCCTCTCCGCCATCCAACAATTTCCCTACTGTTGCACTCACTGGAGTGGGAATAGTATTCTTTTCCCCTTCGCTGTCCAACACTTTCTCTACTGTTGCACTCACTGGAGAGGGGATAGGAATTTCTACTGCTACGCTATCCAACACTTTCCCTACTGTTGCACTCATTGGAGTGGGAATAGTAAGTTTTCCCCCTACGCTATCGAACACTTTCCCTACTGTTGCAGTAAGTGTAGTGGGAATAAGTACATTTTTACCCCTATGCTATTCAACAATTGTCCTCCTGTTGCACTCAATGGACAGCAAAATGTAAGTTTAAAAATGTATAAATATTTTTGTATTTTATTTTATAATATGTTTTATTTTTATATTTTACGTTATAGGTGTATGTATATATATATATTATGTTTTTTTTATATTTATTATATTTTAAAATAAATTAAAGTTATGAGTTTATTAATTTTTTTAAAGTGAATATTCATTTATATATTACATTTTATATATCTCTGTTTCCATTTTTTAAATTACATTTGTTATATTTTTTAATGTATATTATATCTGTCATTTTTGTATTTGATATTTTGGACATCGATATTTTTTACATCTATATTCTTTCCTCGACATTTTTGTCATTTTTATTTTAAAGATAGGATGTCGATATTTTGACTATCGATATTTTTACATCGATATTTTTGTCTTCGATATTATGTCAGTGATTCGATCTTTATATAACATATTTAAATCTTTAATTCCTTCTTTGCCAAACTGTCCTTAAGGCTAATATTTTCTTCTAAAAGCTGGATGCATTTAGCCCAGATATCTTCATCAAAAGCCTAGGTATTTCTAGTCCTACCAACCTTAAGAGTATACCCTTCTAGACGCCTCTTTCTAAATAGCTTCAAAGGTCAGTCCTTCCTGTGTTCTGAAAATTATTCAGAAAGTTTATTTATCGATTGTTCATGGTGTCTAAAACATTTATTAGTGCCCATGGGAGATAGGGCCCGGTTACACTAACTACTTGAATTAATGGCTTTAAGGCAAGCTCAGGACAATTCAGTTCTTGCAGTAAGGTTGCTTCTGACCAGACCAACAGTATATGAAAAATCAGTTGTGAATTAGATTCATGAATTACCCTGCTTTTCAAATGATCAGGCACTATACCGTAACCAAGTAATACAGAATATGTGGCCCAGGAGCTTCTCCCGTCACTCTAGAAACTGATACATATAACAGTAATAAGTATTATTCGATTGCGCGTAGCTTTTCTATTATTAACTCCTATGGTGCAATAATATTATAGAAGATATTTAGAACATAATATTTTTGTCAGACAATATTTAGCCCACAATATTCAGGTAGCTTAAACCTTTCTTTGCCTAGAGATTTTCCTTGTAATGTGTCCTGAAATGTACCTAATGCACAAAACAGTACCATGAGAGCCTAAGGGGCTAATTCCGATGGCGGGCGGACCTGAGTCCGCCCGCCATCCTTGCGGTGTTTGGGACCGCCGGCCAGACATGCGGCGGTCTCACCACTGCAATTAGGATGCGCCCGCCAGTATGGTGGGCGCATCCAGGGGATTTAACATTGCGGCTGCAGCACTGTACGTAATGTTAAAATGTGATGCTGTGCATTTCCCTGCACTACGTGGCAGACACCACGCGGTACCTGCCACGCAGTGCAGGGAAATGCAGGGGGGGTACCATGGGTACCCCCCCAGTGCAGCCACACCACCCCCCAAAACAAGGGGAGCCCGCAACGGGCCCCCAAACCCAATCCCCGCCAGCCTTTCCATAACGAAAGGCCGCTTCTTAACAACATCCTAATTTGGTGGACGGTGCTTGCTAGGCACCGCCACCATTTTAGGCACCCTGCACCGTCCGCCAGGCAATTGGTACGATTGCCTTTGGCGTTGAAGTGGCGAACGGACTTTGCATCTGCCACAGTACCCACCACCATCCTAATTGGTCGGTGGGTAATTTGCTGTGTGATGGTGGAAGGAACGCCACCACCGAGCCGGCGGTAGCAGACCTTTCGCCCTCCTAATCGGCCCCTTAAGCATTTTAATATCAAAGTACACTTCCTGTCCCAACTCACAAAGCAAAATATAGCTTGAGTTTGGTTCCAGGCCACTTCAATAGGAATCATATCAACAGAACCTTTAGTTGAACATTCCTCATTGAAAGCAACAGAGAGCAGCCTCCGTTAGAAGGACACACGTAAGGCTTTGTTAGCAAGCTAGTTGTTCATGCCTTTTGCAATATGCCCCTATTTGGGTATAAATCGCACACAAAGCGGGCGTGCCACTGACATGCCAAAGGCACGCCTAAGGCAAAACCATCTGCGCCAGTCAGCAACAAACTGGGCCAGGACGCCTGTCCAATTGAGGTAGGACTTTAAAATCTTCTTAGCAGACAACTGTAAGCACAGCGCTTTCCAGATTTCTGTAAGGCATCACTGGACCCATTTCAAAGCAGGCAAACTTGTCTCTTGCAATTTTTCACTCAAACAAAAAGATAAGTGCGCTAAAACTGACAGTGGCATGGTAACTCATGTAAGGACACTGGGGAATAACAGGTTTGATAACCCAAGTAATGGGAAGGAAAGTAAGTTTCAATTCTACAGCATTAATGTACGGTCGTTGCCAAGGCATTGTCAGCTCCTTATTGACTTTGCACTGGATCATACATCAGATGCCCTGCTTCTAACAGAAACATGGTTGTATGTGGCCTCCCTCCCAGATGTCATTGCTGCCTTGCCTTCAAACTATCCTAAATTAAGAAAAGACAGGTTAGGGAAAATGGGTGGGGGGATTGCTACCATATAAAAAAATGTCAATGTCAATGTACAACTAAAGATGTCATCATTCTAATTTGTGAAGCAATGCTTTTTTCACTAGAACTGACACACAAATTCACATTATCAGGGGCATTAGTATATCGCCCTCTGGGTTACACCGGGAATTGGGGTACACTGTTTTCGGATTTACTTGCTCCTTACATTTTAAAATCTGCTAATTATGTTCTTCTGGGTGATCTGAATATCCATTTTGACGACAGAGCATGCAGTGTTGGACAGAGTTTAGTTGAGGGCCTGAAAGCCCTAAGTCTGGAGCTCATAAATGCGGCAAAAACACACAAAGCAGTTCACCTGCTAGATCCGAGCTTGGTTGAACACAAGCATTGGACGAAACTCCCCCTGTGCCCCTAATATGGTTGAACCATTATTCTGTATATTTCTCGATCCGAATGGGCCATGGTCCGGCAAGAATGAGGGGTGGGTCACAGATTAAGATCAGGGCCTGGTCGAAATTGGACATAACAGGTCTTAACAATCAACTGAAGAACTTGGCGCCCAGGTTAATGTAAGTTGCCGAGTTAGATCAGCCTAGGATTGATGAATGGTTGTGGGATGCGAGGGAGATAGTGCTACCACCTAAAATAAAACATCCAGTCAGAACCCATCCTCAGGCCCTGTGGTTTATGGAGGCTTTAAGGGTGGAAAAATCTAGATGTAAGTGTCTAGAAAGGTCCTGGAGATCGGACTACAATAAAGAGACCAAACACATGTATAAAAATGCACTTAAAATGTATCATTGTAATTGTAGAGTGACCCGTAGAATTTAGAACTCAGAACAAATTACTTCTGCTCAAAACTGTTGGAAAACTCTCTTCAGAGTGGTCAAGGACCTCTCAGATCTGAGTAGGCTTTCAACAGCACCTATATTGTCTCAACCCCAATGTGAGGAACTGGCACTTTTTTTCTCGTCAAAAAGGTGTCAGATATTCAGATCTCAGGAGAAGGGAGGAAAGAATTGGACACCGCCAAGTATATTGATGGACTCCCCAGATATCGGAGAATCATCAACATTAGAGGGGATTCAAGCAAGCCAGGTGTTAAAATCCTGGGACTTAATGGACTGGCCAGGGCTTTTGACAATACTGTCATCAATAAAGTCGGTCTCCCCAAGAGATCCTCTTCCTCCATCCAAACTCAGTACATTGGACCCAGAAATTCTTCAACTGTTGATGGAACTTCTAAATTCCTCCTTAATGATGGGGAAGGTTCTACAGGCATGGAAACATGCCTTTGTTCGGCCGTTCCTGAAGAAATCCAACCTAGACCCCGAGAATTGGGGCAACCACAGACCAGTCTCTATGTTTCCGATTATTGCCAAGGTCGTGGAGAAGCATGTTAATAACCAACTTTCTGTTTCATTGAGGACCAGGGATCTCTACATCCTTTGCAATCAGGGTTTAGAAAGGGACACAGTACTGAATTCTCCCTTCTAAGAGTCACAGAACATCTAAGATGGCTCCTGGATAAGGGCAAGATGGCTGTGCTGATTCTTCTTGACCTTAGCGCAGCATTTGAAACTGTGTCCCATGAGATACTTTTGGTGAAACTGGCGGCTGTGGAATCCAAGGTACAGCCCTGTTGTGGATGACATTCTTTTTAAAGACGCTTTCATTCCAGGTGATCTCAGCCAGTACCTCCTCCCAGCGAAACGCCCTTGTTGCAGGAGTTTCCTAAGGCTCAACTCTAAGTTCGGCACTTTTCAACATCTATGTGCAGCTATTGTAAATGGAAAGCTGTGGACTCACATTATTTTCATATGCAGATGACACGCAGATCATCTTTTCTTTGTCAACTGCGCAGAATTATAATTCCGAGGCACTGAATACATGTTTGGGTGTGGTCGCGAGGAGGATGAACAGCTATTCCCTAAAGTTAAACAGAGATAAGTCCGAGGTACTGGTGTTGGGAAAGGATCCATCATTGTGGAGTACCCAACACTGGCCAGCAACCCTGGGTCCCTTACCGAAACCAACAACCAAGGTTAAGAACCTTGGATTTCTGTTGGACAATGAGCTTTCCATGAGACCACAGGTGGCGTAGGTGGTGGCCAACTGTTACGCTGTCATGAAATGGCTGCGGAAGGTTCTCAGGCTGTTCCCTTTTTCCACTCAAAGGATGGTAATCCAGGCACTTATCATGTCAAGACTCGACTACAGTAATGTGCTTTTTTTGGGGCGGATAAGGCTTCCATTAGACAGTTACAAATGGTCCAGAATGCTATACAGACTCCAGAAAAGCGTTTCAACCTCGCACCTCCTTTGCAAACTCAATGCATATATATATATATATATATCACCGCACAAACCAGTAAAAAATCCTTCTTTTGAGAAATCACACTAGTGCCATGGCCTCGATGAAAAAGACGTGTTTATCGACACAACAAAAGTCCCTACGCGTTTCGGAGTTTCAAATCACTCCTTGGTCACGGTTCTAGGTTCCAAGTGAATAATCGTGCTTTTAAAGTAACAGTGTTCATTTCCTGTTTAACACCATAAACATACTATCGTGGTTTGTGTAGTTAATAAAGTTTTTGTTCAAAACACTGTTTTACGAGACATTACTGTTCTCATTCAAAACCGGAGCAGAGTAATAGCGCCAGAGCTTTAAGTGTGACGCTTGTATAGCTGTTGTCAACCTTCATTGCAGACTAGTTGGAATACAATGTTTCAAATAAAATATACAACACAATTTTGTTTCAAATTCAGTACCACCTGAAAACATAAATTAGTGCATCTGCTGTGTTGCATAAGTTTTACCTCCCCTAAAACCCAATTCATTTATATTACACACAATTCAACCCAAGTGGGTGACTGTACTGTGCGATGTTAGGCTCTCTATATAGATCAGGTTATTTAACCTTTTATTGCTGACTTCAGGGTAATTAAACAGAGGATAGTAATGATGCTTCACAACGAACAGTGCATTGCTTACATATATGTTTGTCAAGATCAAGTGAGCAAAAGTAATCCTGATAATACATGACTTCCTTATAGAAATTTGCAAGGTAAAAACGCTCATCTGCACTCTGCTTCAGTATCCTGCAACAAACCAAATGATAATTATATTAAAATATGAACTACTGTGCACTAAATACTAAAATAATAATACAAAAAAACCTTTAAAAACATTTATACATTACGGGTACAGTTAATGTTGCTAATATTTATCTTAGATGAACTGACATCTCTTCATCCAGGTTCAAACCTGTGGGGCACATGTGTTATATTTAATGATCATTCTTGACTCTAACGTTCTTAATTCTAATGTCCGATTGTCTCCCCTCTCTCTCTGGGGTATACAATCTAAGGCATAGAATTTAAGTAGATTGCCATTTCGGTTGTGATTCGAGCTAAAATGGCGGGCTACTGGATATTGCTTGTCATTTTTATTAATGGCATGTAAGTGCTCTAAAATCCTCTTTTTAGCTCTGTGAATCGTGCTTCCAATATAAAATTGGTTGCATGGACATTTCAAAGCATAGATGACATACTCTGTATTGCATGTTTGATATTTCAAAATTTTGAATGCTGGCTTCTCATTGCATATTTTGACTGATGTGCAGCTTTGACTAAATTTGCAGACTTTACATTTGTTGCAGGTAAAGAAGCCTTGCATACTACTTGGTTTTTTCACTTCTTTAATAGTGCTTCTACTTAATGAGTCTCTCAGAGATTTTGCTTTTCTAAATGTAAGTGAGGGATAATTTCCTACATTTTGTTTCAGATCTTCATCAGTTTTTAAAACTTCCCAGAACTTATTGAGACGTTTTCGTACATCCCAAGCTTGATTATGGTAATTAGTGATGAAACGTATTTGTTCATCTTTATTTTCTTTTTCTTTTTCAAGGAGTAACAAATCTTCTCATTTGAGATTAGCTACCTTCTGAGTGGCAAGATTGATGATAGATCTACTGTACCCCTGTGCCAAAAATCTCTAAATCATAACCTGTTCCTCTACGGAATAGCCTTCTTCCGTACTACAATTTCTTTTGGCTCGCAAGAGCTCACCATACGGAATACTGTGAATGAGAGTTTTTTAGATGCCAACTCTGGGCGTGTAATAAACTATTACCTGCCGTAGCTTTTCTGAATAGTTTACTTGATATTTTGTTGTTCTTAATCTCTAATTTCAGATCCAGATACTCGATGGTGTTGGTATTAGTTTCACTTGTAAACTGCAGATTGAGTGAATTGTCATTAAGCAGAGTTACAAAAAGGCGCACTATTTCCAGGTGATCTCAGCCAGTACCTCCTCCGAGCGACACGCCCTTATTGCAGGAGTTTCCTAAGGCTCAACTTTAAGTTCAGCACTATTCAACATCTATGTGTGGCCATTGTAAATGGAAAGCTGTGGACTTACATTATTTTCATATGCAGATGACACGCATATCATCTTTTCTTTGTCATCTGCGCAGAATTATAATTCCGAGGCACTGAATACATGTTTGGGCGCAGTTGTGAGGTGGATGTGCAGCTATTCCCTAAAGTTAAACGCAGATAAGTCCAAGGTACTGGTGTTGGGAAAGGATCCATCATTGTGGAGTACCCAACAATGGCTGGCAACCCTGGGTCCCTTACCGAAACCAACAACCAAGGTTAAGAACCTTGGATTTCTGTTGGACAATGAGCTTTCCATGAGACCACAGGTAGCGTAGGTGGTGGCCAACTGTTTCGCTGTAATGAAATGGCTGCTGAAGGTTCTCTGGCTGTTCCCTTTTTCCACCCAAAGGATGGTAATCTATGCACTTATCATGTGAAGACTCGACTACGGTAATGTGCTTTTTCTGGGGTGGATAAGGCTTCCATTAGACAAATGGTCCAGAATTTGGGAGCCAGAATGCTATACAAACTCCAGAAAAGCGCTTCAAACTCGCACCTCCTTTGCACACTCAATGCATATATATATTCACTGAAAAAACCATAGGTTTCGGGCACGTTATAGTTAGGAATTGGCATTTAAAAAACCTTAAAAATTCACTGAAAAAACCATAGGTTTCAGGGGTGTTATAGTTAGCTGGACATTTCCCTCGTACAAAACCCTAGAAATTCCTCTGTTATAGTTTGTTCAGCTAACTATAACTCGCGCCCCCACAATGCACTGCTGATGACGTCACATATTACATCACTCATGACATGGTCAGTGACATCACTCATGACATCACTCATGACATCTCAAATGACATCACTGATGACATCACTGATGACATCATCCAGTGACTGTGTGTTTCTGTAAAGTTTAAATATATTTTATATATTTATAGTGAAAGGCCTGTGGAAGAATGAGTGGGTGTACAAGTGTGTGAATGGATGATTTTCTAGGTGCGTAACTGACTCTATAAGTGAGTCATTAAATGTATCTTACTGCGGACTAGTGACTAAACTGTGTGAATGTCTGTATGTGTCTGTGTGTAGCTGTATAAGTGGCTGCGTGAATAGCTATATGAGTGTCTATATGGGTTATTGATTGGTTGTCTGAGTATCTGTATGGGTGCCTGAGTGTTTCTGTGGGTAGGGTGTGTGTGACTCTATGCATAGATGTGTGAGTGGGTGATTCTATGGGTGCATGGTTTTAAGAGTGCATCTGTGATCAACTGTATGGTTGGGTGAGTGTATGTATGGGTGTGTTAGGGATTGAATGTATATCTCAGTGGTACATGTGTGACTAAGTACATATGTGAAAGGCAGTATATATCCGTGTAAGAATATATAAGTGGGTATATGTGAGTGTGTGACTGTGAGAGTGGCTGTATGGATGAGTGTGTGCTTGTATCAATGATTGTATAAGAGCGTAAGAATGTGGTACTATTTTTATGAGTAAGTGAACGTGAGTGTGTTTAACTGTATAGGTGAGTAAATAGGACTGTGTTTAATTACTTGCACGACTGACTAGGTGTGTCAGTACCTCAATGGATGATTGGCGGTCTGTGAGTGTAAAAAATGCATATGATAGTCTTGTACGGAGTGACTGTAAGTATGAATGACTGTACAGGTGAGTGAGTTTAGGTGTATGTAGACGTAAGAGTTAATGAGTGGGTATGTAGCTATTGGTATTGGAGTATCTATGGTTTTGAGAATGGACGTCTGAAATTTTGAGTTGGTGTATCAAAGGTTAAATTAGGGTGTGAGAAGATGCAGTAATTTATCACATGGATGATGTCATCAGTGATGTCATCAGTGATGTCATTTGAGATGTCATCAGTGATGTCATGAGTGATGTCACTGACCATGTCATGAGTGATGTAATATGTGACGTCATCAGCAGGGCATTGCGGGGGCGCGAGTTATACAGGGGAATTTCTAGGGTTTTGTACGAGGGAAATGTCCAGCTAACTATAACACCCCTGAAACCTATGGTTTTTTCAGTGAATTTCTAAGGTTTTTTAAATGCCAATTTCTAACAATAACATGCCTGAAACCTATGGTTTTTTCAGTGAATTTTAAAGGTTTTTTAAATGCCAATTCCTAACTATAACGTGCATGAAACCTATGGTTTTTTCAGTGAATTTCAAAGGTTTTTTAAATGCTAATTCCTAGCTATATCAGGCCTGAAACCTATGGTTTTTTCAGTGAATTTCAAAGGTTTTTTAAATGCTAATTCCTGTCTATAACTTATCTCTGAAGATATCATGTTTAATGATTTTGATTGGATTTCTATATTTTTCAAAATCAGTGTGTCATTTCATTAATTAAATTTTAAAAAAAAAAACTTTTTCATCACCATTTTTAAATGTATTTTTTCAATTAATTATTTTAAAAATTAAAAAATATTATTTGAACTTAATGGGTTTGTCAAACATATTTTTCCAAATATTTTTTTAACTATATGTGCAAAACTTTATTTTAAATACTTTTTTTCCATGTTTTTGGATCCGCGCACCCTAAGCGCAGTGTTCTCGATCCCTACGCGATAGCATCCGCGCATGGTATGCGTCGGGTACGTGGTTAGTGTGCAATTTCAATGCGACCGATACGCGACTCCCAGCCTATACGCGACACGTTCGATGTACGTAACGCGACGTTTCCGCGCTTCCGCGATGCATCATCTCCGTCTATGATGCGGTGGGTGCGCGGATCCCGCGAAGTATTTAACATTTTAAAAAACATATTTATGTATTGCATGTGAATATTAATTGAAGACAAACTCTAAACTAGTCTTAAAAGTAATATATTTTGACATCTAATCCTATATTTCTTTTTAATTCAATTTCGCGGATGCGCGCTGTGTGCGTGCTGCGTAAGTGCACGGTGCGCGGATCCCATGTGACCTGCAAAAAAAGAGATTTGATTGGTTCATTACACTTCCTGTTCTAACTACTGAAAGACCCCACCCATTTCAATCATTCTTCTTTGAGCTTCTTTGGAGAACCACCTCTTTGGAGAGAAGATTTTTTAGACTAAGTTTACACTTAGCTCTAACTTTTTTCAACCAAAAATGGCTTCAGGGCAGCAGGCATCACCTGCATCACCTCATACTTCTGAGGATGAATTTTTGCCGGAGTTACCACGCAAAGAACGTTTCTCTTCAGTGGTATGGAAATTTTTTACTTTTCCCGAGGGGCAGAATAAAACCAATGCCACCTTGGTCACATGCAAGATTTGCAAAAGAGTCCTATCGAAAGGGGATCCTAACAAGAAATACTCTTGCGGCACGGCAAGTATGATGAAGCACATGAGGACCCTTCATCCAAACAATCTTGCAAAAGAAGAGTGCCGACGGATGAGAAACACTCCTGCTCCTGCGCCATCCACTTCATCGCAGCCGAGCACATTAACAGTGACATGCATCAAAATGAAAAATTGCGAGTCCTTATTTGCGATTTTTAAGGAATCGCAAATAAAGACTCGCAAAACACGATGCACCAAAAAAATCACTAATTTAATTGCGATTCCGGCATTTGCGAACTCGCTATTAGCGATTTCGCAATTAGCGAAATCGCAAATACCGAAGTCGCTTTTTGATGCATCCTGATGACATCACAACCAGGAAGTGAGCAGCTCCAGCCTCATTTCCAGTGCACAGTCTCAGGGAGAGGAGGGAGCTGTCTCTGGGAGCTGAACAGGAGTGTGACAGAGACAGTAGAACAACTTACTCAAACAAATGGAAGCCTCACAAACAGCAGAGGAGAGCCAAACAGGCAGGAAACGCAAAATTACATTTGCAGAAAAAGAAATTGACACCCTCATTGAGGGAGTAGTCCACAGCCATGATAAGCTGTTTGGAAAGGCATCATTAAAAGTGGCAGAGCAGGAGAAAAGGAAAATCTGGCTCCGGATCCAAAACAGGGTCAATGCCATTGGGGTGACACACCGCACCATTGAAGAACTGAAAAAACAATGGTACGACTTGCGCAGTCGGGCTAAGGTGCGCATTGTTGACCGGCTCAAGGAGGCAAAGAAGACAGGAGGGGGAACACCAACAGACACTGGGAACACTCCCATGGAGGACTTGGTTGAATCCACCATCCAGCCAGAAGCTGTTGTTGGTGTGACCCAGCTGGACACGTCCGGAGCAGCAAACACATCTGAGGGTAAGATGAATGTATGTTACCATTTTTTTAAAATGTAAAGGTAGAACATGACCACAGTACAGCCCAAGTGCAGACTTTGAACATCCACTACACAATGTATTCAGTAGGTGAGGGGCATTATGGGAGATGTAGTCAGGTCAAGCAGTTACAATGTCAAATCTCAGAGTAACAACCCAAAATAGTTTAATAGAGTATAAATTCATTAACAAAGGCAAAAATGTATTACTGTGAAATTTTTATCACAGACATTAAATAATGCAGTTTTGCACTGTTTCACCTCACAGATGCTCAACGTGTAGAAGCTGTGGATAGCGATTCCCCAGACATGCAGGACACCAGCGCAGGTGAACAGATGGACACACCTGTGGTGCAAATAAATCCCTCACGTCCAACAAAGTCACGCAGGGCTACTGTTCCATCCCTAGTCACCATGGAGTGTGATGATGAGGCTGATGCAACACCAGGTGGCAGCCATGGCCAGACAACTTCCATCCCACAACCACAACCACAGGTCCCCAGAACCAATCACAGAGTCCGGCGTAGAAGAGGAAGAGCACTCAGGACACAGCAGGAGGAGCAACCAAGTGATGTCTGGGGTGGTCTTGAGGGACAGATGCTCCGTATGCAGCGCCTGCAGACAAAAAACACACGTTCAGTACAATTACAAATTGGCAAGATGGCTAGCAATATAGCAGTACTGTCTGAAAGTGTGCAGCAACTGAGCAAGGTGATGCATGAGGGAAATGTATCCCAGAAGAGACAGCATCGTCAACTAATGCTGCACCTGAAAATGTTTGCAAAATCAAACAATAGGTTGGCCACGACAACTGCACTGCTGGCACGTAGGTCTGTGACCATGCAAACTGAAATGTGCCATTGGAGCGGGGATGTGGCTAAAGCACTGGACCAGGTGACCAATGCAGTTGAATTGCTTAATGCCTCCACAATTGCGGCAAACATGTCCACGCCGGAAGGGGGTAGTGAGGGTGGCTCAAGCCTAAGTAGTTTGGCAATTCCAGTCGCCACTGCAGGAAGATGCAACACACGCAGAAGTACCCCCTCTGCTTCCAACATTACGGATGACAATGCTGGGTCTGACAGGCGTCTGGGTGTTCGTGGGAAAAAGCGCTAGACTGGCATGTACAAGTACATTCCACTATGGTGACGTAACCATATATTTGGATTTGACTTTTCACCGACTGACAAGTAAATTTACATTTGCAAACCACTTATGTCCATTACACTGGTCAGATTACAAGTGTGCTTGAACACTCATGACATTTTTATTTAATTAAAGAATACTTTGATAGCAATATTAAGTTTCTGTGTCATCATTACTCACCTCAGAAATAATTTTGTGTGATGTCAAATCTTCTCCTACGCCCTTCTGCTGCGCTTGCCCCTTGTGCTGCATGGTGGTGTGGCACTTGCTGGTTCCCATCCTCCGATTCGCTGTCAGACACCTCGATTTCCATTCCTCCCTTTGTCGCTATATTGTGCAGCATGGCACATGCTGCTACTATCTTGCAGCATTGTTCAGGGTTGTACTTCAGTGCTCCACCGGTCTTATGTAGACATCTGAATCGGCTCTTCAGCAGCCCAAATGTGCGCTCTATGATGTTCCTTGTCGAAATATGTGCTGCATTGTACCTCTGTTGATTGGCAGTTGTGGGATTGAGGTAAGGCGTCATGAGGTAATTACGCAAGGCGTTTGCGCTGTCACCTACATGTAATGGAGCAAAGAGTCAGTGGCAGCCTGACATTGACATATGTACAATGACAACGATAAACTATTACACATATTTACCAAGACGATGTCCCTCTCCAAATTCTCCGCTGACAAGACGGGTGTGTATGCCACTTTGCCTGAAGATATAAGAGTCATGTGCACTCCCTGGAAATTGCGCAACAATGTCAGTGATTATGTTTTTGGCATTGCAAACAACCTGAATATTGAGGGAATGGTAACATTTCCTATTTCTATATAAATATTCCTGTGTTGCAGGGGGACATATTGCCACGTGGGTGCAATCAATACAACCCAAAACATGTGGGAAGCGAGCTATCTGGTAGAACTCCTGTTTGGTTTTTGCAAGGTCACGCGCGGTGGTAGGGAACTTGATGTGAGACCCGATCAAGGCCATCATGGCATCAAGGAATGCTTTCAATATTCTTGAAAGTGCGCTTTGTGACACACCTCCCGCTACAACAATGACCCCCTGAAAACTGCCTGACGCCAGGAGGTGTAGGCAACATAGGACCTGCACATGTGTTGGGATGGCATTGGTCCTACGTGTCTGTCGTTGCATAATGGGGTCCAATTCATTGATTAGGTCATGGATCATTGCTGCATTGAACCTATGCTTATCGTATATCTCATACTCTTGCTGGCCTAGCAAAGTTATGCGGACTCTGAAGATGCGCTCATTTATTCACCTCCATCTCTGTGCGGCAGCCTGCAGCCTCATCCTCCTCGCCATCAGGTAAATCCCTGCCATTGTGAACAGTGCTAGCTCATTCTGGCTGTGTTTAAATGGGTTTCAGTTGGTTTTCACCTGTCTCTGATTTGCACTCATGATTACCACCTGGTTGTGATCCTTCTTATTTAGCTATCGCAAAATTGCGATTTTCATGGGAATCGCTATTTGCGATTTTTCATGCATCCATTTAGCGAATCTTTGTTTGCGATTCCCTATTTGGGAGACGCTAATACCGATTCGCTATTTGAATCGCAGAATGTTTTGCGATTCCTTATATTTGCGAAAAGTTGGTTTTTCGCAAATATACAGTTGATGCATTTCTACACTGTCTTTTGCGATCGCAAACGGCCAATTTTTGCGATTCGCACCGTTTGCGATCGCAAAAAGGTTTGATGCATGTGCCTGCATGAGTGCATCCATCAGACCAAACCTTGGACATCCGTCCTCAATTTCAATTTTTAAAAGTGCTCTGCACTAAGTGCAATAAGACTTTGTGCTATGGCGAGCAGTCGATCGATCTGGTCTGCCGCCGGCAAGAAAGTCACATTTGCTAGGTTTTTATTTTTATTTTTTTATTGTTCCCTGAAGTTCATTCTTTGGTTTCTCCTGTTTTTTTTTTCAGAAAAACCCAAAAAATCACAAAATTGTTAGAAACCCCCCCCAAAAAATATAAAAGAAGAAAGAAGAAAAAAAAAAGTTATTGTAAGAACTAACTTTCCTGGTTTAAAAAAAGAACTAAATTTCTTTGTTAGTGTGTGAAAGTTTAGATGAATGTATGTGTAGTACGTAATTGACTGAATGAATGCATTAGTAGCGTATGGTGAATGTATAAGTGCAGAACTATAAGGAAGTGCTGCAGCATCACACAGCAACCTCTTTAACTGCAGTGTGCTGTAGTACTTCTGAAGTACAGGGATGCAACATATGTACATAAATATGTTGCAAATCTATGCTTCTGTCTGCACGGCTGCTTAAACTGCAGCCATGTGGTGACACAGGCACCCTTGCACCATAGTGCAAGGATATCTGTGTCATGTGCTGTTTGTTTTTCTACAGGAAGACACACCTTCCTGCACAAAAACAATGAGAAAATGCATTTTTCTCCTTCAATGTATGCTGAAAATTTCAGCATGCATTGAAGATATAAAAATGTGGAGAAATTAAAACAATTCTCTTTCTTGTGCTTTCCTACACCAATTGTAGAATGGTGCACCATTCACACACATATCGAGATTCCTGATTTCTGATAAATCTAGACATGTGTCTTGTTCTATGAGTATTAAGTGCAATCATGCACAACAACACTTATAGAACACCCTTTCAACACAAAGTGGTCTAAATGATGAGGTTGTATTTACATGGAGTATAAAAAGTGCACAGAGTGCCATTTCCTCTCTTTGTAAATATAAAAGAGTATCTTGCACAATAACTATGTTCCAAAAAGTGACATATTTCCGTTTTTAAATTTCCTTGCGCATGATAAAAGTAAGCACAGAGTTTTGTCTGCAAAGATGTTCAAAGAAGAATGATTGAAATGATTGCGGTCCTTCAACAGATAAAAACGTCAAATATTATGAACCCCTCAAATCTCTTTTTTTGCAGGTCACATGATATCTGATTATGGTCAGATTTCAAAACTACATAAACAGCTTGTAGCTTCTTGCAGGCCTCTTCATTCTGCATATTGAGACTTAGTTAAACTTACCTTCACAGTAATAGGAATGAAAAATGGTATTCATTTTTTGCTGTTTTTCATTCAAATATAAATTGTTAAAAATTGCTTATTTAAAAATTTGGATCTGTGAAAGAAAAAAAAATTATAACATATAGGTGCCGATTCCGATCCGTTAAAAATAATTTGCGTACGACCCGTATCCTTATTTTTCTATGTACGAGTCGTACAAGTACTGTACAAACGGCCAAGTACGATTCGTACGTGAAAAATAACAACGAATAGCGTTGGGAAAAGTCTACGAGAGTGCGTCGGAAAGTTTTTACGTCCGAATATCGTCGGGAAAAGTGTTCGAGAGTGAGCCGGACATTTTTACGTGCAAATCGTAAAACACAAGTCAGAGCGCGCAAGTACGATCCCGACCGTCCGTCCGAATACATAATCGCACGTAAAATGGCCCGTACGGAGCCAACGCAGTAGCACACATGTACATGGGTAAACTTATGCCCGTGTACGAGCCGTACAGCCCCCCCACCCCCAAATATGTCAGCACTGTACACCACCCTGTCCGCACTGTACCCCAGCCCCGCAACTGTACGCGCCGTACCTTCGCATGTACGCACCGTACCCCCCCAGGTACGTTCCTTACCCCCCTGTCCGCACTGTACCCCAGCCCCGCACCTGTACGTGCCGTACCCCATGTACGTGCCTTACCCCCCCATGTACGCACCGTACCTCCGCATGTACGCGCCGTAACCCAGGCCCACACTTGTACGCACCGTACCCCCACCGCATGTACGCGCCTTACCCCCCATGTAAGCGCCGTACCTCCGCATGTACGTGCCGTACCCCCACTGCATGTACGCGCCGCACTCCAACACCGTACCCCAACACCCTCACCCAGCATCGCGTATGTACGGATCGTACCTACGCGAAAAAGACTCTTACAGAACCAGGACACTGTAAAACAGCACAAGGAGGGTCAATTCGACTCACACAACACCACAAAACACGTCTACATGACAAAATACATCTCAATGACTGACCTGGCACATTCAAACAGGCAAACAGATGCCCAAATCACAACCACCTCTTATAACACACCCACCAAAATTCAAACACAGCCACACCCAAAAATTGACCAATAAAAAGGGCCCACACACACAACCCATGAGCCTTTGCAATAGACCCACTGCTGCCAGACCCCACAGAGAAACAACTCCACATTACTCATACCTTCACTACACCTTCACTCACACACCTTCACACAACCTCCTCCACAAACATCCCCCTCTTCACATTCACACACACACAGTCACATTCACACCCGCAAACTCACAACCATCCACAACCACACCCCACACCATGCCCACAGACAAGAATCCAAAGTTCACAACGACGGAGCTGGACCTCCTTGTCAACAAAGTCATCAGAGTCGAGCCACAGCTGTTTGGAACATTGGTCAGACAGACCAGCATAGCTGAAAAATCTGCCATGTGGCAGAGGATTGTCGATAAGGTGAATGCTGTTGCGCCCATCCGAAGGACCAGGCTTGAATGCCAAGCCAGGTGGTACGATCTGCGCAGGGCGGTCAAGAGGAAAATGAACGAAGAATATGCCCAGAGTAACATCACTGGAGGTGGGCCGCCCCTCAGACCCGTACACTACCATCCCTGGGAGGAGAAGGTGATGGCCCTGCTACCGCCGGTGGGAGTACACGGAGTCGAAGGAGTCGCAGAGCCTGGTGAGTACACAAACAACTTACGTAACATGGGGGCAATGGGGTCCACACTACATATACACCAAATGCACGAAACTTCCCCCAAGCACTCACCGCACACAACCACACTCAAAAACCACGCTCATGCCACTAACGTCTCCATGCACCCTTCACAAATCAAGGCAAGGCCATGTCCAAGGCTACAACAACCACAAACACAAGACTGGATGTCCGGAAGGCTGGGAGGGTGGGCCCCACACAAAACATTGTGAAAATAATACGCAGACACCAATGCCCTCAGCCCATATGGCATAGGTACATACCCATGCACAATGCACAGGGACTGGCAAAGTACTGACAAGGTAGCTGACACTTGGCCCTGCTGTATGCAGCACAAGGCCCTCCTGGGACCACTGTACACTCAAACACCAACTCCACAAGCACAGGTATCTAGCACAGGAACTCACACTCACTGTCATGCCAGCATGCACCATGAGGGGACAGACACATCACCTGGGAGACCCAATGACAACTCACACTACACACAACAGCAGGCCCGGTCACAACCCCCCCCTAACACAAGCACACACCCCCGGGGCAGGCAACAGATTTACACACTCCCACAATGGACATGTGACACAACAAGACCAATCCATAGCCAAATAAGCATCAGAGCCAACAATCTACAGGTCAAACACTCAGGAAAACATCCCAATCTGTCCCCCGCAACATACCCATCCCCAAGTGGACATTGAGAGGAATGCTAGGCACATCCAACTACCTGGAGGAACTGTGTCAACTTGAATATGTATGAAACATAGATGTCGCATGAAACACCATTAACATTGTCTCTCTCTCACACACAGGGCAATGTCGTCGATCTCCCCCCAACACTTGGGGGGAAGAATCACAGTCCCAGGCTCCGCGTGAAGATGATCCCACTGGCAGCGACGACTCTCACCTCTCCGTGGATGACCCCGACCAACCTGGACCCTCTGGTGCCCAAGCCCCTGCAGCACCTGCGTCAGGTACATCTGTGCCAACCACCCCCCCCATTCCTGCCACATCCCAGGACACACCCAGGAGCCCTGCTCGCACTGAACAACAGAGCCAGTCTGACCAGGAGGGACAAGGTTCTCCGGGCACCCAGGAGGAGGCAGGCAACCCTGCAAATGCCATCCCTCAGGGGTCCCGTAGACCCGATGTGCCCACAAGGGCAGGCCAGGCTCAAGTGGGCAGGGGTGGTGGGAGTGGAGGCAGGCGGAGGCACGAACCTGACCAGCCAGCTCAGGACACCGGTATGTCACACATACGCAACATCCTGGACTCATACGGGCGTGACACCAGAGGCATCAACCAGGTCATGTCGAGACTCTCCGAGATGCAGAGGACCCTCGATGAGATAAAGAACCTGCAAGTCAAGCATCATGCCAGTCATCAACAACACCAAGGACGGATGGAGGCAAGACTGGCTGAGCTCCTGGCGGTGCACAGGGACATGAGCCAATCACTCTGTTAGATCGCCCAAAGCATGGGAAACCCTCCCTGTGCCACCAGGCGTAGACCAGCACCAGACACAGGGAGGGAGGAGGAGGATTCGTCTGACGGAGCGTCCCCAGCATCGTCAAGGCCTGCATCTGAGGGTCCCCGGAGGAAGGTGGGTCGTCCACGGAAAAGACCGTGAGAGTCAGCGGACCATCCACATCTCCCAGATCACCTGGCCTGGCACCTGGCCCTCTGGCGCAACAGCAGCACCTCATCCAATGACATTCTCTGCCACATGGACTTGCTGGTCACAGTCTGACCAATGATGACCAATACTGTGCCCTGGACTCTGATGTCTTCCAATGCCAAGGATACCATCTCCCCCTGTGAACTTTGGATTCTATTCCCCCGTAGAGCACCTAATTTCATCTACCAAAACACGTACCCCACCGCAAACAAATATATTACTTTGGTCATTAGACGTTCCTGTCATTTTGCATTATTCAACGACATATGTGTGTGGAAATGTCAAACTATGCCTGAGTGTTGAACTAACTCCAGCCATCCATACCCTGGGATCAGAGTCTGGTACAGGACACACATGGGTCACAAGGTATCATTCAATGTCGGCATGGAGCACAACACTCACCTGTGATGGCCTCTGGCTGCTGAGGGGGTGCTTGCTAAACTGTGCGGAGAGACCTATTTGGGAGATTATCATCAGGGCGTAGAGGTCATGGCTCATGTGGAGGTTCCTGGGGAGGGAGTCCCAGGTATGTGTGGCCAGGTTGGAGAACAATGTCCTGTATGCTGGAGTACGGTGGATGTGAAGAACGGTGGCCAGGGCAAGGTTGGATGCACGGAGATGGCCCAACGGGATCTAGGATGACAGACGTACAAGGTTGGTTTGGGGTCGGGGTTGTGGACTGCCTCCTGAGTGTGGGTGGGGAGTGTGGAGGTCATCCTGCAGCAGACAGTGAAACATTGCAGCTATCTATGGTGGACGGTGAGGTGGCTGGGGCGCAGGGTGTTGAAGCTGAGGTGTGCAGATGCACCCTGGAAGTGGACCAGTTTCCTGGGAGTTTGGATGTACTTGCTCCCTAGAGGGCAGGGCAGTATTTGACACGGATGTTGTCATGGACCTGGGCGATGGTCTGTCTTTTCTTGGAGTGGATCTATCTGTGGATAATGTGCATAATGCAGAGGGCGTTGCAGCATGAGGCACAGATGCTGTGGACTAGCATGGCATATGTGAGCGAGCCAAACATGATGCACACCATCCTGTGTGTGTGTGGCCACTGGGTGCTTGTGCAGGGCTCTTACGGGTGGGACACAGGCACTTGACCCAGCTGGAAGGGGACAATCCTCAGATGATCACCTCAGTCCTGTACAAGTCCAGCCTCAGGTGGCTCGTGTTCAAACCTTCATCAATGGATCTCATGCATACTTGAATGATGGAACTGCCAATGTCTGTGTCTTTGTTGAGGGTGAGGAGCACCTGGCTGTCAATGGCATACAAGCTGATGATGAGGTGCTGTGCGCATGTGATGGTGGAGAGGGGGGTCCTGGACACTCTGTAGATTGACATGCTGAGAGATGATACCTGTGCCATGTCCCAGACGATGACACCATACTACATGCTGAAGCCTTGAGTCCCACTCCCATGCCCTTGCTGGGCTACAGAGCCGGTGGGGAGTATTAGAGACGTGACCTGGTTGGTGTGACAGGGCCTGGAAGGCGGGGCAGCGCAGTGTAGGCAGTTGGAGTTGCACACTCAGCATGCAAAGGTGTCGTGTGTGTGCCCAGGGTATGTCTGACAGCAGGCGTTAGATGTGCGGATGGACATAGCTCGGAGTGTGGCTGATACATCAGACTGTAGTGTGATGTGGGTTATGCAAGGACAGGATGGTGGTGCAATGTGCACCTTGCATGTGCTGATGGTCCAGCCTTTGGCACCACGTGGAGGCAACAGTGGCATAGACAAGCTGAGGAAAGCCAAATGAATGGGTGGAGGGAGGAAGTGAGGAGCATCTTGGAGGCGTGTGTGTTGCCAAATCTCGATACTCTGTGGGCCCTTGCTGCAGGGGCCGTAGCAGCAGGCGGCATCTCCATGCAAAATGACAGAATTTGCACACAAAGACTAGGATGTCAGAAGGACAACTGCAACAGGCGCGTGTGTAAAGTAAGGAGTGTCCAGTGTCACATGGCACACCCAGAGACAACGTAGAAAATGAGTTTAGTCAAGTGCACTCCGTGTATGGCGAAGGTTTCAAAGTTTATCCAGATTCGAAGATTTTGGCGTGCAACCCGACCATGGTCTGACCTGGTACCACGTGTGATTATGAATCTCGGAGAAGTTGAAGCAAACATACTTCAAACTCGGGTGCACTGCAGTGCCAAATGCGTATAAAAAATACACCAATTTCATTCAAGTTTAGTCCTTTTATTGTAAATGATCCAAAATGTTCTTTCAATTATCCTTGTTACATGGTAGACTGAAAAAGTATGAATAGCTTCTACACGCAGTTGTGCTCATGCTTCTTACTGTCGCATGCCCCATACTTTAAATATATCCTTAGTGGTTCTCCTTTGTCCCAATGCATTTCGGGCTTATGTACTAGCCCTTCTTCAGGGGTTCACTATAAGTTTAGAGAAACATTATCATTAGGTAGTGTCATGGCCCAACCATATCTTCAACACATCATTGCAGAACTCTAATCATCTGATTAACATTTTCCCACTATGCGCTATAAAAGCGCTACGAGCATTCACTTCAAACGAAAGTCACCCCACATTATGCTAACTCCTTTTTATGTCATTATAATTTAAACTCATGTTATCACGTTGTTACTCCCCGTACATCTATATTCATAATTCAGAATTGTAAACATGTGAGGAACTGCTTCTACGATAGTACCCCCCTTCGTTCATACCTTTTGTCACAGTCATTGCGATCTCCCGTTCAAAAATACGACATTACTCTATCTCCTAACATCCTCTTTTATAACTGGTGTTTATCAAAACTCCTCCCCTCAATGTTGACCAATGGAAATAACCTAGCTGGTAAAACTCACTTCTTATTCAACTACGTCTCCCATAATGCAGTGTATAAATCGGCGTTTCTCCCATAAGTATTCGCAACGAATTATTCACGAAAATCTGTAGAACATTCTTAGTTATTATTTTAGGTCTTGTTGTTAAGTGTATTTGCTCGTATACCCCTCCCTCCCTAAATTGTGTTTATACCATGTCAATCAAAAAAATCAAAATTAAAGCGCCGATGCAAAAATAACAAACAATATTAATTACAGTCACAAAATGTAACATTCATAATATAATTTTTATCTTCAGTAATCGTGGGTGCCACTTGATTTAGGTCAATGTTATGAATCAACGTAGAAAATGAGTTTAGTCAAGTGCACTCCGTGTATGGCGAAGGTTTCAAAGTTTATCCAGCAAACGTACTTCAAACTCAGGTTACATTTAGCAAAGCAAGAATTACCATTCACTCTTGCGTTAAGGCAGTTCTGAGAAGCAGCACGTTGGACTTTGGAGTGTAACAATCATGTTTTGTGACTGTAATTAATATTGTTTATTATTTATGCATCGGCGCTTTAATTTTGATTTTTTTGATTGACATGGTATAAACACAATTTAGGGAGGGAGGGGTATACGAGCAAATACACTTAACAACAAGACCTAAAATAATAACTAAGAATGTTCTACAGATTTTCGTGAATAATTCGTTGCGAATACTTACGGGAGAAACGCCGATTTATACACTGCATTATGGGAGACGTAGTTGAATAAGAAGTGAGTTTTACCAGCTAGGTTATTTCCATTGGTCAACATTGAGGGGAGGAGTTTTGATAAACACCAGTTATAAAAGAGGATGTTAGGAGATAGAGTAATGTCGTATTTTTGAACGGGAGACCGCAATGACTGTGACAAAAGGTATGAACGAAGGGGGGTACTATCGTAGAAGCAGTTCCTCACATGTTTACAGTTCTGAATTATGAATATAGATGTACGGGGAGTAACAACGTGATAACATGAGTTTAAATTATAATGACATAAAAAGGAGTTAGCAAAATGTGGGGTGACTTTCGTTTGAAGTGAATGCTCGTAGCGCTTTTATAGCGCATAGTGGGAAAATGTTAATCAGATGATTAGAGTTCTGCAATGATGTTGTGTTGAAGATATGGTTGGGCCATGACACTACCTAATGATAATGTTTCTCTAAACTTATAGTGTACCCCTGAAGAAGGGCTAGTACATAAGCCCGAAATGCATTGGGACAAAGGAGAACCACTAAGGATATGTTTAAAGTATGGGGCATGCGACAGTAAGAAGCATGAGCACAACTGCGTGTAGAAGCTATTCATACTTTTTCAGTCTACCATTTAACAAGGATAATTGAAAGAACATTTTGGATCATTTACAATAAAAAGGACTAAACTTGAATGAAATTGGTGTATTTTTTATACGCATTTGGCACTGCAGTGCACCCGAGTTTGAAGTACGTTTGCTTCAACTTCTCCGACACCCAGAGACAATGCATGCACAATCACCAAAGAAGCATGACATCGGATCAGGAAACTGAAGGCCGACCTGCGCACAGGAGACACACCCTCAGCAGCTGTTGATGGCCCATTGTGTGGACCAACATGCCAAAAAACATACACGACCATCTCCTTCATGCCCAATAGGGAGCCTAATCCATGAGCAACTGCATGCATGTTGCTAAACTACACATGGACTCCTATGCATAATCTTCCACAACTATGCCAGATGTGCCGCATGCAAAGTGGCAAGAGACCTGCATTGACAGAGATGAGGCACCTTGGAGTGTGACGAACACCTTTATTACTCAGCCTCACACTAAGGGAAATGCATCAATTGGAACAGACTCACAGGTCATTTGGCTGACCATGTGTGAGCTACACTGGACATCCCCTTCAACACACAGATGTGGTAAATCCTACTGAGCTGGCACACAAGTGAAGGGGTTGAGCCTAACACCCTTGCTGCACACGGAGAGTCTACAATTCCCCTTTGAGCCTCATATGGGGATGTCCCACACTATGTCCACCATTAGCATCCCGTATGTTCCTGAGGGACGTTATACACACATTGATGCCTTCATCAGAATCCACAAACCATTACAGATGACTGTCAGGAAGGGTGACTATCAATTCATGGGAGCCATGCAACACGTCATGTGGCCCATGGTGAGTCGACATGTATGCATGGTAACACAACATGCACAGGAGCAGTTCCCACATATCACAAACACGAACCACCCACAAAATGCCTTTCTGCACTCCTTACCCCAAATGACTTTTCACCATGTCTGTGCATGTAACTCTGATCCAGCACACTTTGCAATACTCATGAGGAATAGCAGGAGGGCAATGATGACATGAGCAGACGACAACCGCAAGAACCTGGGGAGGCCAGACACACAACAAGTCAGCGAAGAGCTAGTAATCCGCAGATATGTACATGTACTCTACAGGAATGATGTTGTCACCATGCCCTTAATAAATTTAGTGTCCCAGCTAAAATGTGTGGAATGACATCATCACTTGAATGACACATCAGAACACACCTCCAAGTCACTTAGCACACAGTCAGCTCGACACACACATTGCAACACATGCCACACAAGGCTCAAAGCGTGCACACTCAGACTCACCATCATGAGAAGAAGTTGCGGATAAGCTGACTCCGGATCGCCTCATCCTCATCCTCACTTGCCCCGTGCCTGAGCCCTTCATCCTCCACGGGTGGATGATCCTGCTCATCCGGATCAAGGATGAGTGGCACGGCCTTCTCCACTGCCATGTTGTGCAGCATGCAGCACACAATGAAGATTTTGCAGACCTTCACCTGGGCATATGGGAGGGCGACGCCGGTCTTGTGGAGGCACCGGAATCTGCTCTTCAAGAGTCCAAACGTCCTCTCAATCACGTGCCTCGTCTGCCCATGAGTGCCGTTGTACCGGTGTTCTGCGGCTGTTCTGGGGTTGTGGAGAGGCGTCATCAGCCATGGCATGTTGGGATAGCCAGAGTCCCCTACATGGAAACATCATGTGAAGAAGTGGGTCAGGACATGCCGTAAGATACAAAGATAGCGCTAAACACAGGACTAACAGAGTATACCCACCAACAAGAAATGCTCGTTCCGCGTGCAGCTGCAGCATCATTTCTGGCACCCTGCTACGCCTCATGATGTATGCATCATGTGCGGACCCTGGAAAACGGGAACAGACATGGGAAATCAGCATGTTAGCAAGACACACCACAAGGGCATTAATGGAGTGGTAATGTTTTCTGTTTCTATAGGCTACCTCCTGTGCCTGTGGTGGTACCAAAGCCACATGTGTCCCATCAATGGCCCCAATTACATGAGGCATCCCTCCCAGGGCATAGAACTCACCCTTGACACCTGTCAACTGCTCACAAGTGGGAAAATGGATGAATTCATCCAGGTGCACCAACATGGCTTCTATAACATCATGCAGGACACGGCTGAACATTGTCTGGGACAGGCCACCGACATCAGCTATGGTCAATTGAAACGTGCCGGTGGCAAAAAAATGTAGGGCTGCCATCACCTTCATCTTGGGGGTCAGAGCTGTAGGATACCTGTGTTGTGGTTGGAGGTGTGGTGCAAGCCGGTGGGTCAAGGCCTCTATCAACTTTTGCGAGAAGCGGTATCTGCGTATGCAGTCATGTTCACGCATGGCATCCAGGTCTGGCATTCATCTGGGGAGAGGCGGTGCCCTGCAAGGATTTGGAAGGAATAACGAAGAGTGAGTACATTACCACACCAATGTCACTGAGGTGAGCACATGTTCAACAGCTAATACACATCTGCTTAATACAGAGTCTGTGCTGTGCAATACATCCAGGACACGTAGGCCAGCCAGGTGATACTCCTACGAAGAGCCAGCCACAATAGTTGCATGGCAATGTTGACGTGACATGCCATTAAAATAGCTGTGGGCCAGTGTAACTGACAAGCCAGACACATTACATGAGTGACAGACATCCACATATCAGCATTTGAAGGATGTCATCTCATACAGACAGCTGGCGGGAGTCTAGACGCACAGGTCACATGTCATCTGAAAAAGGACAGATAACACACATTTCCATGAAGGGGTACATGTCAAAAACTGATGATACAGACATTGAGAGAACGCAGATATTGCCTCATGTCAGGAAGTCATCTTCGAACCATCATGACACATGTAACGTGTGAGTCCACATGTGGCATGGTGTGCGTATATGTGTGTCATGCACATATGCACACAGACACATGTTGGATGCTGCAACAGCAGATGAGTTGACGGAACACCAACAGAAAGCTCATGGGAACACATGACACACACATGACATAGTCACATCGTGGCACGCTGGGAGTCACATGTCAGGTGTAATTATCCATGTACCTGGCATCAGGGGACAGTTGCGGGTGTTTCTGACTGTGCCATACCAGTGATGCAGTGCTTGACACGTGTGTCGTACATGCACACATGTGCAAAGTGTGAAGGGGAAGTGTGCCACGTAGTGCCCCATCACACATGACATGTGTAAACAGCTCATCACACATCTATTGTGCCACAACATGAGGAGACATGTGCCACATCACTGCCTGACACACCTAGGCCCTGCACATGAAGGACTGCACTGACAATGACTTGATGTACAGCCTTGTGCGAGTCTGACACCTCCATTCCTTTCGTGTGCGCCTCCTATCACCAGTGTAAGCTGTGAAACGCAGTACACACGCTCTGAGGGCGTGTGTAGGGCCCGTACTCATGCGTGAGTACCTGCCGTACACGCGTGAGTACGTGCCTATCACTATAGTTGTGTTACTGTAGGTCCGAGTGATACGGCACGTACTCACGCGTGTACGGCCCGTACACGCGTGAGTACGTGCTGTATCACTAGGCCCTACGGTACCCCCAACTATAGTGATAGGCAAGTACTCACACGTCTACGGGCCATACACGCGTGAGTACGTGCCGTATCACTAGGCCCTACGGTACCCCCAACTATAGTGATAGGCACGTACTCACGCGTGTATGGCCCGTACACGCGTGAGTACGTGCCGTATCACTAGGCCCTACGGTACCCCCAACTATAGTGATAGGCACGTACTCACGCGTGTACGTGCCGTATCACTAGGCCCTACGGTACCCCCAACTATAGTGATAGGCACGTACTCACGCGTGTACGGCCCGTATCACTAGGCCCTACGGTACCCCCAACTATAGTGATAGGCACGTACTCACGCGTGTACGGCCCATACACGCGTGAGTATGTGCCGTATCACTAGGCCCTACGGTACCCCCAACTATAGTGATAGGCACGTACTCACGCGTGTACGGCCCGTACACGCGTGAGTACGGCCCGAATCACTGTAGTGATGGTGCCCTAGGGGTACGTGTGAAACGCGCCGTACCTGTGTGGGGATTGAAGAATTACAATGGGGACACATGAGGGACAAGTATTAGGGCCTACATGCATGCTGGTTGTCATGGATACCGAGTTTCAAGTTAAAAATTTAACATCATGTGGTCTGGAAAAAGCAGTTGGCCACATTATACATTGTTGCAAAGTGGTTGTTGACTTGACATGATGCTACAAAATCGAAAGATGCGAAGGCTGTCACTGGTGTATGTTTAAAGGGATTGGAGGAAACGTAGGATGCAAATGAGTCTGACCAATCACTCTGTACTCCTGTAAATGAAATAGGCCAGCAAGGCAGATATAAGGCAGGCAGAACCCATGAGAGGGCACTTGCCTGCACAACATGTCAGTCGATACCACTGCTGCTGTATTGTCTCCCTCTGGCACCATGTCAAGGACTGTGGAGAGGGCCCAGCCTTTCACCCAGGAGGAGAACGAAGCCCAGCTGGATGTGATCCTCCCACGGTACCCCATGCTGTATGGTCGACCAGGGGAGCAGGTGAGTGCTGACTCCACTACCTTTGGCTGTGCACCTTTATTGTGTCTGTCACTTCTGGCATTGTGGCCAGGTGTGACAGACATGCAATGTTGGTTGGAGTGGGTCCCGGGGGGGGGTGGATGGCTTATGTCTCTCATGCAGGGCTTGATGTAGTTCATGTGTGCACTCCTCACTTGCATTGTGCTTACTGTGACATTCACTGCATAGTGCATGGCACATTCAGCCAGCCTAATCCTCTTGGGCATTCTTGTTCTATTGTCCTGCGGTGATTCAGTGGTCACCCCGGTGTGACAGGTGACTGCACCCACAGATGTGTGTGAGAGTTGAGTGGAGCTGTGGTGAGAGTGGTGAGAGTGACCAAATGATGTGTACGCCCCCTGGACATTGATGTGTGTGAATGTTTCTTGTCATGTGGGTGAGTGTCTATGTGGAGTGTTGCACCACAGCTGCATGGAGGAGGCAACTGCTCAATCCATCTGATGTGTGAAGTAAGCCGTGCTGTGTGTCTGACTTGCTGAGCTAGCCCCACACCTGTGACCCCCCCTGGCAAGTGGCACATGTGCAGAGTGAGGTTTGCATCCGCTGTTGCCAATGGCAGGTGATTGATGTGTGCCTGTGTGTGTCTGTGTACTCTGCTGAGGTTTCGTCAGTGGCCTGGGGCATGTGACTGCTTTGCGGTGCTGTCCATCAGCCTTGTGTTGTTTGGGATGCACAGTGTGTGCCATGATCAGGGATTGTTTCGCACCCCTCATGCCACCTGTGTACTTACTATGCCATGTAGTGCATTGGTGCGTCCACAGTGGAAAAAGTCCCTATGACTAAGGTGCTTTTACTTGCCAGCATACTATGCCCTGTTCAACAAATCTAAGATGTTCAAATGTGTGTCTCTGTGACATGGTGCAGGTGTAGTGATGTTGTCCCACTTTGCCATCCACACAGGTATCCACCTACCACAAGGGGAAGATCTGGAAGGATGCCGTCAAGGCCGTGCAATCGGTGGAGGGTCGCAGTCGGCGCCTGCCACAAGTGAGGAAGAGATGGCAGGACATCCGGTGCTGGACCTGGAGGATCGCCCGGGTCATGCTGAAGGAGGAGGCTCCTCGCAAGCATGGCGGGCGCCGGCGCCTGACCCACCAGATGAAGGGTGTCCTGGCGGTGGTCTTCCCTGACCTGGATAGGCGGATACAGGAGTTACAGCAGCAGGAAGGGGGTAGGTACATGTGTGTTTGTTGTGTGTCACCAGCTTTTGTAGCTGCTCAGTCGCCTGGATACACTGCCAGGCTATATATGTGCAGTGCATATCCTGTTCCCCCAAGTCAACCTGTGCTGTTCTTCCTCCCTTCCCCTCCTTGACATGTGTTACCTGGTCTGTGTGTTATCACTATTGCACATGGTCATCTAGGCTACCAGTTTATCAAGGTGCACACTGCTTTCAGCATCATGTGTGGGGGTGGTCTGCCTGTGCCCTGTCCTGTTCAGTCATTTGGGGGTGCATAATTGTTGACACTGATGCTGAGTCTCAACATAGGAGTGTGAGGGTTCAAATGAACAGACTTGCAGCATGCATTACCAATGTTGTGGCCTCAGAGATGATGTGCATGAGTGGGATATATGCATAGTGCCAGGACGGTTGCTCCTGTAATAGTCAGCTCATTCTAGGACCATGGAGCAGTGTGCCCACTACAGTCCCCTGGAACAGCCTGCCCTCCTACTCATGTGTGTCATCCAACACTGTGCACATTCATTGTGGGTTCAGCATGGCTCTGCCTCTGTGGCATTGTTCCCTGGCCTAGGTAGTATTTTTCACATGTGTGATACATTTGCCCACTGGACAGGGATACACCAGTTTGCTTGTGCATACTCACACTGGGCAGTGCCTGTGTGGCTATTTACAACAATCCGTTGATGTTTGTTTGTGACCAATATGTTTTGGCAGCCCTACAAGGTGATGTCGTGTTAATGAAGCTAGTTTTCAAGCACAGTTATTGTAACCCTGAATAAGAGGTGTCACTTCTTGATCGGTATCAGTCACATTGACTCAGGTATAGGTGGGTGTGTGCGGGAGGGGCGTACATGTTCAACCCTGATGTTTCATTGCCAGTTCTGACTTGTGTGTGATGATTCGCAGTACAGAAAGTCATCGTGCAGTGCCCCCGTGATGTTGGCCAGTGCTTAATGTTCGTGCTTCATTGCCTGTGTCAGTTTTTGACAATCATGTATCCTGCTTGTACATTATTGGCACCTGTGTGTGGTTCAGATGCTACACAGTTGTGACTTTGTGTGCTGACATCTGTGGGTACATTCTGGCTTGCCATGAGGGGGAACCCACAGTACAGCTAGGCTTTTTTGCTAAACAATTGCAGGCCCATTAGCTTATGCATTGTCCTGGGTGTGGACATGTGTGCCACTCCAGATTACAGTCAGTAGGTCATATGTGTAGCCAACTGTGTGATGAGGTGACGGATAGCCATGTGACAAATGACATTATTCAAGTTGTTACTCAGAGAAAATGTCCATTGGCACTCACTACACCTGTCAACATGTCTCAATGTTTCATATGCTTGACCTTGTTGTTTTGTTGTGAAGGACAATGATGTGCCTGCATGACAGATGTCTCCCAAGGAAGTGCACAAGACACCACCTTTACACTTTCCAGGGACACGCTGGCACATTTTAAAGTAAGGCACAGTTTGAACAAAACTTGTTTGGAGTTCATACATATACATGTTCCCACAGTGTGGTAGCATTTGGGTTAGTCCTTGGTTGTTGCTGATACCAACTTACGAGTGTCAAGTCATCCAGACCACCGTGGTGCCATGTATATGTACTTACTGATACGCCATTTCTGCCTAACAGTGGCTGATTTGAATGAGTCTGGCAGCTCAGACAATGACTGTGTACACGTAGTTTTGTGTGCACCTCCTTGTGTGACTTCTGCTATACAGACACATGTGTGTTGTGTTCACAGAGTGCCCCATTCACACATGCTAGACATGTCCATTGTGTAAAGGGTTGTGATTCTCCAGGAGTCACAATGTATTTCTTTGGGGTGTAAAAAGTACTCACAGGTCTCTGAGTGTGGGGACACCTTCTGCATTGGCATGTGGTATTTGGCCTTGGGTGCGACAATACTGTTTGGTTCACAGTGAACAAAAGGTGGCATGCCTATATAGTCTTGCTGTGCTCAACTGATCCCAGACACTAGCTTCTCATGATCTTGTGATTTCAAGCTATTTGCTGTTGTGTCCTAATTGTCATTGTTTCCAAGTGGCATGGTGGGTCAACCAACTGGGGAGTGCAGGGCTTACATATGTGGGAAGTATCCTAGATGTTACTCATGATGCCTTTCCTGATATGCACTGTTGCCTATTTAGTTTGGACTCATGTATCAGATGTATACAGGTGACTGATTTTTTCCTGTCTCTTCACCTTGCCCACAGCATCATCGGAGGACACCGAGGGAGACACCGGCACGGACGTGGAGGAGGGATCGAGCAGTGGTGCCACCCCTGTTGAGGAGTTGGTGGAATCTAGTGGCACGGAGGGCGAGGGGAGTGAGGCGGAGGACCTGCCCAGTACCAACACTGACTACGAGGCAGACGGATCCGAGGCTGGGCTCCCAGAGGGGGCGGAGGCTGCTTCCACAGATGAAAGCAGCAGTACATCTCTCGCCGCCCCCTCCATTCCCATCACCGCCCTCCCACTTGCTCGGGTCCATTCTGTCCGTGCTAGGCCACACCGTGTCTCCTTCGTGCTAGGCAACGTACCCCCTGCCCCTGTCCCCCCTGCTGCCCTCACTGCCGAGTCTGTGGACATTCAGCAGCAGTTGCAAGTTGGGCAGACATCGATCCTGACTGTCCTCCATGGCCACATCAGACTGCTGACCCAGATGGTGTCGTACATGGAGGGCATGTCATCAGCGATGTCTGACCAACGGATGTTGCTGAGGTCCCTGGACTCGTCACTGACGGCAGTAGTGAGTCACCTGCAGCGCTGCATCCCCCCCACCCCTGCCCCATCCACAAGTCCCACACCCATGCCTGTCCCAAGCACACCAAGACATCCACACACACGCACCCCACCAGACACAAGCAGCACACCACCACGTAAGGGCAAGCGCACACCTCCTGACACGCACACTCAGGGGGAAGCAGGCACACCCACTGGGTCTGGGGCACACAGGCAGGCACGCAGCCACAGTCCTCGTTCACATGACTCACTCCCCAGTCCCTCCGATGTCACTCCCCTTGGCTCGCCTGCCCCAGATTCAGAGAAGGAGGCCTACTTTGCTGGGCTGGGCCTCAGCCCCACTAGTTCACCTGGCCGGAAACGGTCAAGGCACTCCACGGGTAGGGGAGTTAAGTCCCCCAGCCTGTCCACCACCTCCCCCAGTAGCGCTGCAACCCATCCCTCCCACCCCCCCCTCCTTGGGGCCTGTTGTTTCTCCGGGTGCAGGGGAGACGCTTGAAGAACTGGCAGAAGTGTGCAGCGCCGAGCTCGCCTCCACCTTTGGCGCTGCCCCACCCCCTGTGGTGGAGTCGTCCGTCCCTGCACCCACCACACCTACCCTTCCCCCTCCTGTCCCTGCGGTGCCTGGTCCTTCCCCACATGATGCCCCCCCCCAGTCACTGAACCAGAGGTTTAGTATGTGCAGGCAAGCTAGGGGAGACGCGTGGCCATGTGTCCCCCCAAGGACTTCATATCTGGACTGGCCATTGGCCTTTGTACATAGTGTTCTTTACTACATCTTATTTTTTCATGCTGAATAAAGCATTTTGTTTTCCGTTTTGAAAGTCTTGCATTTCATGTATTGATGTTGATGCTGAGGCTCCAGGAGTTGGGGTTGTGGGAATGTGTTATGTTTCATGGACATGTTGTAGTCTGCATCTCATGGGGTGGAACCTGGTATCTGCGTGCCCTCACAAGGTCTCTGCAAAGAATCTTTGGTCGTGTCTGCTCTTTGTGTTTGGAGACATTGTCCCTAGGAGTGTTCCTTCCTCTGTGGCACCTGACATCTCCCCTGCAGAGGGTTGCACAATTGTTGTGTTGCCCTGTGTCTACATTTCCTTTGTTGGTGATGTATCCCTTCAACTCTGGCCATGCCTGCTCAGCAATGTCTCCGGCTGCATCGTCTGTGCCATCCTTGGTCCTCACTGTACTTGTGTATAGAGTATTTTGCCATGCCTTCATGGATAAATTGTCCCTTTTCCGCACAATGCATGTGTGTAATCCCAGCCTAGTACACATATGGTACTTGTTCTGCTGGGTATTTGAACACCTGACTCACAATTGTGGGCATTGTATCTATTCCTTCCATGACAGACAACATCTTGGTGGCTGGCCCAGCACCTGAACATTCCTATCAGTCCTGGGATGTGCGTGGCAGTGTGTGTTCTCTTTGGCTCTCTTAGTTTATTAGGCAGTGACATGACTATACAGTGTTGTGGCATGATCTCAGTGTGTGTATTGTGCTGCATCTGCCAGGGGTGGGTATGCATGTGTTATTTGTCCTCACACCCACATATGGTGTGTCATGCAGTGGGGTAAAGACATCCATCCTCCTGGGAGTGGGACACTGCTGTCAGTGATGTGTTGTTATGGCACTATCATCATTGTCCAAAGTTAGGGATACGTACATACACCCATGGAGTTGTGGTCATCTGATAATTATGTACACCTCCCCATGTCGCTGTCCACTGCTGGGAGTGATGGGCACCCACCCCTCACATGTCCCTGTCCACTGGTGGTATTCCTCTGCACCCACCCCCATGTCTCTGTCCACTGCTGGGAGTCCTCTGCACCCACCCCCATGTCTCTGTCCACTGCTGGGAGTCCTCTGCACCCACCCCCATGTCTCTGTCCACTGCTGGGAGTCCTCTGCACCCACCCCCATATCTCTGTCCACTGCTGGGAGTGATGGGCACCCACCCCTCACATGTCCTTGTCCACTGCTGGTATTCCTCTGCACCCACCCCCATGTCTCTGTCCACTGCTGGGAGTTCTCTGCACCCACCCCCATGTCTCTGTCCACTGCTGGGAGTCCTCTGCACCCACCCCCATGTTTCTGTCCACTGCTGGGAGTCCTCTGCACCCACCTATCATATGTCTGTCCACTGCTGGTAGTGATATGCACCCACCTCTCATATGTCTGGGCACTGCTGGGAGTCCTCTGCACCCACCCCTCATATGTCTGTCCACTGCTGGGAGTCCTCTGCACCCACCCCCATGTCTCTGTCCACTGCTGGGAGTCCTCTGCACCCACCCCTCATATGTCTGTCCACTGCTGGTAGTGATATGCACCCACCTCTCATATGTCTGGGCACTGCTGGGAGTCCTCTGCACCCACCCCTCATATGTCTGTCCACTGCTGGGAGTCCTCTGCACCCACCCCCATGTCTCTGTCCACTGCTGGGAGTCCTCTGCACCCACCCCCATATGTCTGTCCACTGCTGGTAGTGATATGCACCCACCCCTCATATGTCTGGGCACTGCTGGGTGTCCTCTGCACCCACCCCTCATATGTCTGGGCACTGCTGGGAGTCCTCTGCACCCACCCCCATGTCTCTGTCCACTGCTGGGAGTCCTCTGCACCCACCCCCATGTCTCTGTCCACTGCTGGGAGTGATGGGCACCCACCCCTCACATGTCCCTGTCCACTGCTGGTATTCCTCTGCACCCACCCACCCACCCGCGCCCTTGCTGTGGAACACTGCTGTCCTGGGCATACACCACCCCCAATTTACAGCTGATGTGCTGCACCAAGCCGTACACCTACATCTGTGGCGTATGTACGCCTTGTATCCATCATGTAATGGGGCTGTAGGGGTATGCGTGGTACGGCCCGTACCCATGCTCTGGGGGCGTGGGTACAGGCCGTACCACCATAGTGGCGGTGATGTAGGGGTACGCGTGGTACGGCCCGTACCCACGCTCTCGTGGGTACGGGCCGTACCACCATTGTGGCGGTGACGTAGGGGAACGCGTGGTACGGCCCGTACCCACGCCCCCCAGAGCGTGGGTACGGGCTGTACCACCATTGTGGCGGTGATGTAGGGGTACGCGTGGTACGGCCCGTACCCACACTCTGGGGAGCGTGGGTACGGGCCGTACCACCATTGGGGTGGTGACGTAGGGGTACGCGTGGTACGGCCCGTACCCAGGCTCTGGGGGGCGTGGGTACAGGCCGTACCACCATTGTGGCGGTGACGTAGGGGTACGCATGGTACGGCCCATACCCACGCTCTGGGGGGCGGGGGTACGGCCCGTACCACCATTGTGGCGGTGACGTAGGGGTACGCGTGGTACGGCCCGTACCCACACCCCCCAGAGCGTGGGTACGGGCCGTACCACCATTGTGGCGGTGACGTAGGGGGACACGTGGTACAGCCCGTACCCACGCTCTGGGGAGCGTGGGTACGGGCCGTACTACCATTGTGGCGGTGATGTAGGGGTATGCGTGGTACGGCCTGTACCCACGCTCTGGGGGCGTGGGTACGGTCCGTACCACCATTGTAGTGGTGATGTAGGGGTACACGTGTACGGACCATACCCACGCTCTGGGGGCGTGGGTACGGGCCGTACACACATACCCCTACATCACCACTGCAATGGTGGTACGGACCGTACCCACGCTCTGAGGGGTGTGGGTACGTCCCGTACCACCATTGTGGTGGTGAAGGGTACGCGTCCACGTCCACTTCCGTTGTGGCGGGACGTGGGATTGGTGGACACGCCCCCCGAAGTGACCAGACCATGGAGGCAATTAATGTGCAGGATATATTAGTTTTTTGTGGGGTGTGGGTTATGTTTCATGCCCCTTGCACCCCCCCCCCCTTTGCCCCTGGGGGTTGTTCTGACCTTCTGCGGCTTCTGCGTCGGTTTCTGAACACGAGGTCGTAGGCTATGAGGGCCGGGATGACGCGTAGGTTGGGATCCATCGCTGTCCGTCGCGTACCGGTGCTCCTTCTTCGCGTCGTCCTCAATTTCCCGGCAGTTTTTGGCTCCCGTAAAAAATGCTACGTGTGGAGTGACGTAGGCACGAATCGTACTTGCTGGTCCGTAAAACGCTGCCTGACTCCGTCCGGACGTCGCATATGCGCCATCCAGAATCAGATTTGTATGTATTTTTTTGCCGGTCGGTCTTTTGTACGACTCGTACGGAAATGGTATTTCTGTGCAAATCGTACTTGCGAGTTTGTAAGGTGTTTTTCCCGGGTACGAGTCGGACGGAGAAAACGCTCCGTACGACCATTTGTACCCGGGTTTTACAGGATCGGAATCGGCACCATAATAATAAACTTTTTTACAACACAACATTATTTTCACAAAGTAATTTGTTTGCCTTTTTTGCTGTTCTCAGAATATATTGAATTTCACTAGAAATAGTGATTTCAATGGTACTCATCACTTAACAGCGTGCAAAAAAAAACAATCAGAAAGATTGTTAAAAAAACAACAACATACTATTCTCAGTAAAATACCAGAAAATACAAATCATACATATATGAAATGCTTACAGATTACAAAATTTTATAACTTTAACTTATAAAAACTCTAAATGTTGCCGCATTAAAATAATCACCGAATAAATGACCACCAAAAAGTCCATAATTCAAAAATATACATATCCTTGAGGCCAAATGGTATTTTTGCACTTTTTTTAATGTAAATTGGCCAATGATAGTCCTATTAAATTATAATAATAAATTCCTCAGAGAGTGAATTATCTCCCTAAAACTTTGGCTTTAAAAATATTAGGTAGGAATTTTGTAATTCCCTAGGCAAACGTTGTTTGAAAACCAACTGGGCATCATTACAAAGTGTCCAGCCTTTGTCACATTTTAGATAGGCAGTGTAATGTCCAGATGTGGTGGAAGGACCATCATGGAAAATTATTGCAATTGCTACAAAAGTCCTTCCTGATATTGATACTTGTGTTGCTACAAACTGCTTTATTAAAGTATCCGATTTTCTTCCATCAGCTGTACAACGTTGCATCATTAAAATTATGTATTTTCCATATTTTGTTAAGAATAATGTGGATAACATTTCTGATTTACATTGGCTACACTCTATGTTTTGAATTGCACCTTTCACTAATTTATTGAAAGACACTGATTTACAATCTGGTAATGTTAAATACAGAAATCTCTCAGTGTATACATGCAATTTTCACAATAATGGTCCCATTTGTAAGAAAGGCCAAAAATATTTTCTATTTCTACACCTTCATTTTCAAAAATTGTAAGCATCTACATTAAAAATTCCTGAGCATCTTGTTGGATATTTTGTGTAAATTGTGTAGAACCAGAACACACATCCAAAAGATTACGAACATCTGAAACAGATTGTATTTTACTTCTATCTGTTGTCAATTTTTCATAAACAGAATGCAACAGAGAACAAAATCTTTTTTTCCGATTCTGCATAATTTGTGCTTGCAAACCTTCCAGATATAAAACAACATTGACCACTACATTAGCCTAGCAGTTGACACCAGAACTATTTTCAAACTGATACCCAACAATCTCTTCAACAGTGTCCAATTTCTTTTTACCTGCAATCGCAACATTATCTTGTTCTTTTCCCTTCTTGACATCTTCAGTACAGATATTCTCTAACCTTCTTTTTCGACCAACCACACGCTTTTCAAATACAGGATATTGACCTAAGTTTGGAGCATACACCCTTCTTAACCTATTATACTCTTTTACACAGTTTGCATCTGCAGTAACCTTTGTCTCATCAAAATCAATCAAAAACAAACCAGATAATGTTCTGACTCGCGACAAAGCAACATATGCCATACCCTCTTTAAATACAGTAGATCCAATGTTCACCAATACACTGTCTACACTTAATCCTTGAGATTTATGAATAGTCACTGCATATGCCAGAGAAAATGGAAATTGTTTCCTACGGACATATAAATCTTTAACAAGCAAAAAAAGAACTGAACAACAACCAATTTCTTTAACTTCATCAATCAGATCAAATTTAATTTTTAAAAATTCAATTCCTTCTTTTTTCTGATAATTCACAAAATCCTCCACTTTACCCATTGCACCATTAACTAAACCTTTCTCTACATCCAAATTACGCCTTAAAATTAACCGACAGTTTACACACACATACAGTGTCTTTTCCAAACCAGCAGTTTTAGATATTTGTTTTCTAAACAATCTAGTTTTGATCTCAACTTACCCATCAAAATAATAGTGATTCCTTCACGTAGTATTTTATCGATGGCTTCCATTTTAACAATTTCTTCATTTTCCAATTTTAATAATTCTTTGTCGAATATTGAACACTCACGCAGTGTCGGCATTAAGCAAATCACTGACTTCTTTTTAGCAATTTCCACGTACACTTTTGCAGCAACTGCATTTTCATTTGGAAAGACATTGCAAAGTAATCGACTCTCCAAAGCTTCTTTCCCTTTTTTTGAAAGAATTCCAATTCTTATATCTTGAAGAATACTTCCATATTCAGCATCATTTGCCTGTCGCATATTTGTTGTCAGTTCTTTGTATTCAAAATTACTCCAAATGTTCACATTACCAACACTGCCAAGAGACTTTCTGGTATCTTCATGGGCAAGTGTTTTAAATACCGGTTGTCCTTTTACCGGTGTCAGTTGCAGTAGATCTCCAAAAACTATGACGTGTTTTCCTCCAAATAACACGTCATACTCTGTTTTAAGAATTTGCTGCATTCTTAAATGCACAAAGGCAAGCATCAAGTTTGAAACCATGCTCACCTCATCAATAATGAGAAGTTTCATTTTCTTCAGCACTCTTGAAACTTCACAACAAGCTTCTCCAGATAGCTTGTGGTATTCCAATTTGTTCTCATGCTCTACTGGCAGCATTAGTAAACGATGTAAAGTAATTCCTTTAATGTTATGTGCTGCCAACCCAGTTGGAGCAGTGACAACACAAGACAAATGCGACTCAGTTGTTTTTTGCAGATAACTTGTAATTATTTTAATTAAGAAACTCTTTCCTGTTCCAGCTTGACCACTCACATACATTCGGATAGGTTGAAATGATGTACATGAGCACACTCTCTTTTCATGAAGTAATCCATGGTCAATCTGCTCTTTCACTTGCTGATATATTTGTTTCTGTTCAACATTTAGTTGCTCTTCCAAGTTTCCTAACTGTATTGCATCTTCTTGTGCTTGATACATTGCTGTTTCCATTTCATTCATTGCAATCGCTGCTTCATTTTCAACAATTGGTTGTCCTAGTGGATCTTGACTCAGTGCAGCAGAACTTTGACTGTCTTGAGAACTGTCTCTAGCAATCTCAGCTGCAATTGTAGCTTCTTGATCAATTTTATCATTCAACATTTTCACATAATTTGCAAAAGCACTGCATTGTATGCTATCTTTACAAGCATTAAATGAATCTTCATAGCTGGGAAAATCTCCAAGTAATTCCAGTTCAGAACGCCAAGGTTTGAACATTTGCAAAAGGGCTAAATAGTAAAATTCCCTTTTGTCAGCAGTGTCGCAACTCAGTTTTCTGTGATTAATTAAATTTCCTTTTCTTTGTTTCACCAGACATCCTTCAGAACCAATCACTCCATATTTTCCATTGTTGATGTTCTCTGTAATATTCCGTTTAAAAGTGTAGTTTTGCAGCATTTCATAGAGACACATGTTCTCAAGATGATGACTTCTCTTTGGATAGTATGTGTCCAACATATTGGTTTTCAAAATATCTGTACTTTCAGGGTCATTTTCTGCTGAATATTCAATTTCTTGAACAGATTTCAGTACCCGATTTCGCATTCCTGCAAGACCTAGACTCAAATGATTCTTCTACTTTTGGAATATAGACTTGCAGATGATAACCGATCTGAACATTCATATGCTCCAATTTCACGATGCGATAACATCTTCAAACTGAAACTGTATAATTTCTTACTTAGAGTCTTCTCGTGAGAAATCTCTTCCCACATTTCATTCAATTCAGTCTTTTCAGATTTAGTAATGTAAGACGTTACATATCGAGCAACAGCAGTGGAATTGTCCGCAACATACTGAATATTCATGTTAGCATTCCACATGGATAAAATAACTGGATTGTAGTCATTTATGTATTTTGATTATTCGCTTCTTCTTAAGTTGTAGCTGTTTTTCTGAGACTTTCTTGTGATGGTATGTCGTACAGCTGACATAAAACTGTTCACTCTTCCTTTGGCTAATACAGGACGTGGAAATCCAAAACGACGTTTGGTATAGAACTTATCCTTTGACTTCTAATTTCGTCGACAGTATTTTCCACACCTATGGCTTTGAAATCGTAAGACTTGTTGTTTTAAGTTTTTCTCTTCTCTGCTATTTGGAAGAGCACATGTAGCATTATCTTCAATGAAAGACAAAACAGTTTCATCTGAATCTGTTCCAAATTTGGGGGCATCCTTGACCCATAACAACATATGTATGTGAGGAGCACCTCTTGCTTGATACTCCTTTCTCCAAAAGAAATCCACAACTTCTCCAAGAGGAGGATTCTTTTTATTGCAGATGAAAGACATCATAGCTTCAAATCTATGATTGAAATATCTGCATACATTGACAGGATCCAAAGAGCACAATTCTCCAGGTGTCTTGTATTCAATATTTTTTATATTGGAATTAGCCTCCCGAAGAAATTCAAGTAAATCATCCCAAGCATACTCAGCACAGCTTCGTGTAACAAACCATGTAGGAGTTCCCAAGTTCCGTAGCATGCATTTCAGTTCTCCATGTCGACAGTACCAATATTCATTAGTCCCACGCTGTCATGCCATCAGATTAATCAACTGAGATTCTAAATGATCATCTCTCTGATGCACTTTATCCATAAAATCCTTTGCAGTTACATTTTGAAGATGCATTCCAGTTTTTAAAATGTGATTTACTGCATATGAAAGTCCAGACAAGTCACTTTCAAACAGAAGATGAAACATATAAGGGATACATTGTCGAAATCTTGGATCTTCTGCATATAATCTTGTTGTCCGATATTCAGATGCAGGAATCTGCACAGGACGTTCATCATATCGTCCACATTTTCCTGTTGGAAACAACTGCGGGAAACAACGAGCTTCCAAGCTCTCTTCCCATACACTCATGGGACTTCCTATTTCTTTTTTCATTTGAAACAACTCAATTGTATTCCCCATAACCTCTTTGGAATGAAGTGGATGTACACTGTAATGTTCATAGATCTCTTCACATCTGGACATGTCCAATTTTTCAATTTGTCCACTTAATGTTTCACTATCTTCTGCTAAATCTATTTCTTCTTCTCCAACAAACACATTTCTATAGTACTCATTATTTTTTAACAGATACAATGATGCCTTTTGCACTTTTCTAACATCCACTAACTCTTGCCAGATTTTCTTATTCGTAGTAGGAACACCATTAACTAGAATGACTAGTGGCTCATTTTCGGCATAATCTACACCAATAGTTTCAAAATTTTTCCTTAAATCTAATGGTAAATACACAACTCTTCCTTTCAATCCTCTTTGCAACTCTGATGGAGGTAATTTACTTGTTTTGGGCTCCATACGAACAATTGCCTGAAACGGGTGAACACATTGTATCAGAATAGACTCATACGTATTTAAATCAATCAGCTCTGGAGGAATAGCAACCAACTCTAGATTATTATGAACAGCTTTAGCAGGCATTTAATTCTCATCTAATTTATTATAACAATATTTGCAAATACGCTGCTCACATCCCAAATCAAAACAATCCTCTACCAACAAATAAGTTGCAAATTCCATCCACTTATCATTATCTTCTATTTCACTTTTTAAATACAGATTGACACCCCTAGTCTGATTTTTATAGTGACTTCGCCGACAACAAATACAAGAAACATTTGGTCTTTCACCTGAAATTACCTTAAACTTTGTGATTTCATCCTCAAATTTTTCTGTAATTACAGGTTCTACATTGTCTTCAACATTTTGTTCTACTAATGTGTCAGTTTCTTCACTCTCTTGCTGAGGCCCAAAGTAACAAAACTCAATATCCTCACAGACCTGCTTCACATCTGAAACTGACCCACGTAAAAGAGCACTGTTCATCTCACTTAACTTTAGTGCTGGACTTTTTGCATAATACAAACTTCTCACTAACTTCCGCATTTGAGTATGATGTACTGCCAGCATTCTGAAATGGTGAAAAACACTTTCACAAACTTTCCTAGAAAGACAAGCCAGAGAATGACCTTGCAAACCAGTATGTTTTCTCACTCTGCAAGGGTCTAGTCCTTGCAACAGCTTAATCTTTTGTTTTACACTTTTTTTAGTATAGACTCGTAAAAAACTACATAATTTTTCAATAGATTCCTGTCGTACACTACAAACACTACTGCAATCCCAAGTGTACACAGGGTTTTTAGCACGTCTCCCTAAAACTTCATCAGCTATCACTTCTTCTGCATTTCTTTCAACTATTTTCTCTTTCTCCATTGGACAACAATCACTAACCTCATAACCTCTACCACTGGTGTCAACTGCATACAATAATTTTTCACTTAGTGAATAACTCTCTTCATTAAAAAAAGGCTCTGAACTAGAACTGTATTCCATTCTCCCAAAAAAACATCACAATTTATTTTTTTATTAATAACTCTTTTCCTCCTACTTTTGGCCTTCATTACATATATTGGTTTATCTAGTGATCGAATTCTGTTTAACAGTAAAATAAACAGTTTCCTTTTTACTTCAAAAGCCTTTTCAACAATGCTTTCAATATGCTTCTTCTTTTTATAAAATAAAGCTCTCTTTTTATATTTCTTCACATCTTTCAGCAAATTATGCACTACTCTCTTGTGAAATATTTTTTTGCGTAATTCCTTATACTGATTTTGTCTTCTTTTACCATACTTTATCTCCTTTGACTGAACATTTGCTTTTTTACTTTTCCTCTTATTTGATTTTTTTTCTTACTTAAAACAATTTCTGAAGTTGCAGCATTCTCTACATTCTGTTTGCTCCTACAAACATTTTTAATAAATTGCTTCGTGATCTTACCAGAATTTTTTTTACTTTTAGCCACATTATCTTGTTCGTTCAATACTTGTGGTTGATATTTCTTCAAATAATCCTCCTGTCTCTGTTCTTTTCTTTTTCTTTTTTTTCTGGCATAATTTCTCGATTTTAACGTTGAAAAACAGTATCTGCAAAAAAGAATCACAAATAAATGTATATTAATAACTTTCAAATTTACAGTATTCCATTACTGTACAAACACATTTTATATAAAAACAGACTAAGAAACTATAGCCCTGAACCACAAGTGTGACGATGATTAAAACACTACATACATAGTGCATACTACTTTCAAGCAGTTCATGCCCTAAAGCCTACCTCACTAAAAGACTACATGCTAAGTGACTGAATGATTACACTACTAAATGGAGACACACTGGGTGAGTACCAGGGTGTTTGCTAGAAGTATATGAATACTAACTGGGGAATTGAAGGTGCGAAAGACAACTGTGTAGCTGATTAGAGAACTGAATGCATACTGGATAGGCATTTAAAGCAGTCCATGTGCTAAGGCATGAGTACTTGGGTACTGACTGAATGATTAGACTATAGCAAGGAGACTGCCTGGATGAATTTTTAAGTGGTAGGCTTTTCACACAGGGAATGGATTAGTACTTGGTACTGAATGGGTCACTAGAAGAGTGCAAAGGGAGTGACAGGATGTTTGCTGGACTATATGGATACTGACTAGGGAATTGAAAGTGTAAAAGACAAGTCTGTAGGTGGTTAGAAGACTGCATGCATAGTGCATAGGGGTTTGAAGCAGTCCATGTGCTAAGGCCTGGCTCAGTGCATGAATACTTAGACAGTGACTGAATCATTAGAATACTGTAAAGAGAGTGTCTTAGTGAATTTATAAGTGTTTGGGTTTTGGCACAGTGAATGGATTACTACATGGTGCTGAATGGGTCACTAGAAGACTGCAAAGGAACTGACAGGGTGTTTCCTAGAAGTGTATGGATACTGACTAGGGAATTGAAGGTGTGAAAACAACCGTGTAGGTGGTTAGAGAACTACATGCATACTGCATAGACATTTGAAACAGTCTATTTGGTAATTAATGGTTCACAACATAAGTACTTAGAAACTGACTAAATCATCAGACTACTTCTAGGACAGTGCCTGGGTAAAAAATTTACATTTTCAGCTCTGGTGCAGTGAAGACAATACTACATGGAACTGCACTTTAGTGTCAAATCATGACTCATTTTATCAATGCATAAGCAAACACTGGCTTCTAATGCTACTAAAAGTTGACAACATGACAGGTTTTAAAACAGTTATCTGTCAGCAAATACACGATGTTACCAAACGCTTCTCTCACAGTGGTTCCCAAATGCACACAGACTCACAGTGTGATTCTAGACAAGCAGCACTATCCCTAGGAGTTTACCAAAACTCATTCACTACACTGGAAGTGGTAAGGGAACTGCACACAATCTACATATTTCACGACTACACTTTACTGTCAATACCTAACTCATTTAATGGAAGCATAAGCCATAACTGTCTTCTAATGCTACTAAAACTTCACAACATGACATGTTTTAAAACAGTTATCTGTCAGCAAATACACGATGTTACCAAACACTTCTCTCACAGTGGTTCCCAAATGTACACAGACTCACAGTGTGATTCTAGAAAAGCACCACTATCCCTAGGAGTTTACCAAAACTCATTCACTACAGTGGAAGAGGTAAGGGAACTGCACACAATCTACATATTTCACGACTGCACTTTAGTGTCAATACCTGACTCATTTAATGAAAGCATAAGCCATAACTGTCTTCTAATGCTACTAAAACTTGAGAACATGACATGTTTTAAAACAGTTATCTGTCAGCAAATACACGATGTTACAAAACGCTTCTCTCACAGTGGTTCCCAAATGTACACAGACTCACAGTGTGATTCTAGACAAGCACCACTATCCCTAGGAGTTTACCAAAACTCATTCACTACAGTGGAAGAGATAAGGGAACTGCACACAATCTACATATTTCACGACTGCACTTTAGTGTCAATGCCTGACTCATTTAATCAACACATAAGCAAAGACTGGCTTCTAATGCTACTAAAACTTGAGAACATGACATGTTTTAAAACAGTTATCTGTCAGCAAATACACGATGTTACCAAACGCTTCTCTCACAGTGGTTCCCAAATGTACACAGACTCACAGTGTGATTCTAGACAAGCACCACTATCCCTACGAGTTTACCAAAACTCATTCACTACAGTGAAAGTGGTAAAGGAACTGCACACAAGATACATATTTCACGACTGCACTTTAATGTCAATGCCTGACTAATGTAATCAATGCATAAGCAAAGACTGGCTTCTAATGCTACTAAAACTTGACAACATGACAGTTTTTAAAACAGTTATCTGTCAGCAAATACACAATGTTACCAAACGCTTCTCTCACAGTGGTTCCCAAATGCACACAGACTCACAGTGTGATTCTAGACAAGCACCACTATCCCTAGGAGTTTACCAAAACTCATTCACTACACTGGAAGTGGTAAGGGAACTGCACACAATCTACATATATCACGACTACACTTTACTGTCAATACCTGACTCATTTAATGAAAGCATAAGCCATAACTGTCTTCTAATGCTACTAAAATTTGAGAACATGACATGTTTTAAAACAGTTATCTGTCAGCAAATACACGATGTTACCAAACGCTTCTCTCACAGTGGTTCCCAAATGTACATAGACTCAGAGTGTGATTCTAGACCAGCACCACTATGCCTAGGAGTTTACAAAAACTCATTTACTAGAGTGGAAGAGGTAAGGGAACTGCACACAATCTACATATTTCACGACTGCACTTTAGTGTCAATGCCTGACTCATTTAATCAACACATAAGCAAAGACTGGCTTCTAATGCTACTAAAACTTGACAACATGACAGGTTTTAAAACAGTTATCTGTCAGCAAATACACAATGTTACCAAACGCTTCTCTCACAGTGGTTCCCAAATACAAACAGACTCACATTGTGATTCTAGACAAGCACCACTATACCTAGGAGTTTACCAAAACTCATTCACTACAGTGGAAGAGGTAAGGGAACTGCACACAATCTACATATTTCACGACTGCACTTTAGTGTCAATGCCTGACTCTTTTAATCAACGCATAAGCAAAGACTGGCTTCTAATGCTACTAAAACTTGACAACATGACAGATTTTAAAACAGTTATCTGTCAGCAAATACACGATGTTACCAAACGCTTCTCTCACAGTGGTTCCCAAATGCACACAGACTCACAGTGTGATTCTACACAAGCACCACTATCCCTAGGAGTTTACCAAAACTCATTCACTACAGTGCAAGTGGTAAGGGAACTGCACACAATCTACATATTTCACGACTACACTTTAGTGTCAATGCCTGACTCATTTAATCAACGCATAAGCAATGACCGGCTTCTAATGCTACTATAACTTGAAAACATGACAGGATTTAAAATAGTTATCTGTCAGCAAATAAACAATGTTACCATATGCTTCTCTCACATTGGTTCCCAAATGCACACAGACTCACAGTGTGATTCTAGACAACAACCACTATCCCTACGAGTTTACCAAACCTTATTTACTACTATGGAAGTGGTAAGAGAACTGCACACAATGTGCATATTTCAAAAGTGCATTTTTATATCATTGCCTGACTCATGTAATCAACGCATAAGCAAACACTGGCTTCTCATGCTACTAAAACTTGACAACATGACAGGTTTTAAAAGAGTTATCTGTCAGCAAATACAAGATATTACTAAATGCTTCTCTCACAGTGGTTCCCAAATGCACACAGGCTCGCTGTGTGATTCTAGACAAACAACACTATCCCTTGCACTATACCAAAACACATTTCTTCATCTACAAGGAGTACAACATTTTACTGCAGAAACATAACTCATTTCACAAATTCATAAACAATGACTGGTTTCTAATTCTACCAAAATATAAAAACTGCATAGTTATCTGTCTACAAACACATGAAAAAAACAAATTCTTATCACAAAATTGTTTCTACATGCACACACACTGGCAATAAGATTGTAGAGAAAAAAAAGTACTCCCTACACTTTAGCAGAAGAAATACATTAGTCTGATTAAAATAAAAATAGTCTACATACATCCCCTCACAATTAAATAAGTCACCTTTCAAGATGTTTTGTAGATTAAGAAGTATATCAGTCACAAACCAGATATCAGTCACACACCAGATTTTCTTATACAGAATCTCTGCACTGTGCACCTGTCAGCAGAACCAAAGAATGGCAAAGTTTCCCTCCACACATATACATGTAAACATCAAATCACATTCCTTCCCACATAAATTCAAAAGCAAACAGACATTTCTATTGGTTAAACATTTCAACCCTTTCCAAATGACATAAACTTCAACCCTTCCCCCAATCTGCCTTCTGCCCGTTACCATAGAAACAGGTCATGGAACACTGTACTGAGCACACAGGTCACAAGTTCAGTACACACAAAAGAGCAAGTGTGCTTGACTTCTCAACATATTAGCTTATCATATATAATGTTCCTTTCACGCACTTTTTGTTAACCAATAAGAATCATGCGTTTAAAAAACAGAAACATACACCCTATCTTTCAGTGTAGAAGGTTGTTAAACAACCAATGATTTCTTGTCTTTTTTCAAAATTGCATCTTAGCCACCATTTTAGAAACATCTTACTTTCCAAACTGCCATTTCATTTACAGAGACCATCTGAGTGCATCCAGACCTCCTTACAAGATGCTTACAGTGTGGATTGTGGGACACAGCTACATTTTCTGGAGCCAAAGGTATGCAGAAAACAAAGGCATTCACAAAGACCTAGGTTTGCCAAATGTAGACATTAAATGGATTGGACAGAGAGGGTTAAAGTGGCACCAATTGATGCCATTGGTGAAATCCTTCATGCAAATCCAACACCCTGACCTCATAATAGTGCACTGTGGTTGCAATGACCTAGGCACTTTGACTGGGGTAGGTCTGGAAATGCTTATGAAGGACACCTTTGCACAACTGATTTCACTTTTCCCTAAAACTGCCTTTGTGTACTCTAACATATGCCAAAGGCAGAAATGGAACTGGTCCGATCATTTTTGTCCACAGATTGAGAAAGCTAGGAAACATGTGAATAAATCTGTTTCTGCTTTTCTCCGAGACTACAGAATGGGGTCCATTTACAATAACAATCTGCGCTTTCATATGCAAGAGATGTATAGGAGAGATGGAGTACACTTTACTGATGAAGGAAACAGAGTCTTCCTCAACAACTTTAGACTCTGTTTAGGTACTTACTTATAAGTTCCAAAAACTCTCAATAAACACAACGGCTCTTTTTAGAGCCACTCAAGAACAAAACACTTAAGCTTAATCTTTATCTCCCAACAATTTCATTTTTTTTCCCTTGGATCCGCGAACCCACCGCGAGAGGATCCGTGCATCCAACGCGATAGGATGCGCGCACCATGCGCGCATTTCGCCGTTTTTTTTTTTAAAAAAGGGGGGCCCCAGGGGGTCCTTCTAGGACCTCCTAAGCACCTCTAGAGGGTAAGAGTATTTCCACTCTGCCCCCTTTATATGTTTTACACACTTATTCCCCTTGCATCCTCAGCCTCGCTTCTACCGAGGCAGAAAATGGCCGCCAACAGTTCCTGGTTTCGAATGTAGAGAGACACTCGACAACCAATTAGCATTCAGCGTGCGATCGGGAGGGTGCGCGCTCAGTTCGGGGAGGGTGCGCTTACGGTGCGGGTAGAGTCCGCGGATCCCCCCCGGCAATAGATATCACTAACTTTTTTACCCTAATTTTCTCAGGAACTACTGAACAGATTCACACCATATATGCAAAAGGCACGAGTACGAACTGAGGACTACCTCTTTGCCAAATTTGGTGTCATTCCGTTCAGCGGTTCGGGCTGTAGCTGCGACAACAGATCCTATGGGAAATTGCATGGGGAAAACGCGTTTTGGGACCCCTCTTTTTTCTCGGCCCCCGCTTGACGGATCACCGCAAAACTTTCAGGGTAGGAACGGAGCGGAGCTGGCCAAAAGTTTGGAAAATTTAGCGAGGATTCGTCAACCGGCGCCAACGTTATTCCAAATAGAATGTTGCGGATTTCCTATGGAAAATAGGTCCTAACTATAACTATCTACTGGCGACCGCCAGTAGATAATATATATATTACCAACTAAGCCAGCAATCACATACAGTAAAGGGCCCTCAATGAGGGATGAATTGGTCCACAATGACCCATGGGATTGCAAAAAGACGACTTGGTTAAACCAAAGAAAGGGCTTTTTTAAATGCACATCGTGCAAAGCATGTCAATATGGAGAAAACAAATCCTCATATAGAACACCTTTTAATGACAAAGAAATGTCTATACATCGGAATTTGACATGCAAAACAGAATATGTGATCTATGTGCTGGAGTGTCCATGTGGCCTTCAGTATGTTGGGAGCACGGTTCTCCAGGGCCACAAAAGGATACTCCAGGATTTGAGAGCCATAAAAAACAAAGATCAAACTTACCCAGTGGCACGTCATTTCGAAGAGTCACACAATGGAGACCCTAAAGGTTTAAAATACTTTTTGATCGATTGCGTGCCATATAACAAGAGAGGGGGAAATAGAGAAAAAGCCCTAAGGAAATTAGAAACCAGGTATATTTTACAATTAGACAGCAAACAACCATCGGGTCTTAATGGAACGGAGGATCTCTATACTTGCCTATAATTGAAGTCGTATAAATTATGAGTCTAAAAACATATCTTCTGAAAAAAAAATACTTCGAATTTAAGCTAGAAATAAATAAAGAGACATCTATTTTTCTGTCTTTTTCACAGTTGCACTTATGGGTTTTAGATTAGGTAATATAGGTTTTTTTTGTTTTTTTTTATATACACACAACCAACACACTCGGTTAATATATCGCAAAGGATCGAAATTGGACAAACAGGATTGGCTCATAGATAGCATTAGCACTATTATAAGACATGAACCATCCAGTATGTTTAACTGACACAATCCCAAATTATATATATTTGATTCCACTATGGAAAATATTATGAAGACAATGATTGGTTCGTCACAAATATAACACTGTGTCAGAAATACAACCATGATCCAATATTAGAATTGTTACATGACTTTTTATGCGGTTCTTAAATTATAAATTATTTATTTATTGTATTAGAGTCAGTGATGGTTTTAGATATTTATATATTTATACATTTATTACCAGAAAAGATTTTATAACAATGGATATTTATTTATTTATTAATTGTTATCAACAGGTAATATTTATTGCAATCAATATTGTGTTCAGGGATATTTGTCCAGCATATGTGCAATTTTCTCTATGTCCATTACTACTTGAAATGCGATATAGCATGTGTCACTTTAAGAAAGAAAAGAAAAAAACACACATCAGGTGGGAATGAAAAAAATGGTTAAAAGCCCAGCAGAGTCTTTTACTGGCGTCATGTGATCAAGGGCCTGAGGGCTCGAAACGCGTAATGGCTGTGTTTTAGAGCAGACAATAAAGCAAAAATTCAAGCATGAAATTGTGGTCCGAGCTCCTATCTACAGCGACAAAACGAGTGTTAGAAGAGGAGTGAAAGTAATATATATATATATATGTATATATTCACTGAAAAAAAACACAGGTTTCAGGCACGTTATAGTTAGAAATTAGCATTTAAAAAACCGTTGAAATCCACTGAAAAAACCATAGGATTCAGGCACATTATAGTTTGAAATTAGCCTTTAAAAAACCTTCAAAATTCACTGAAAAAACCATAGGTTTCAGGGGCGTTATAATTAGATGAACATTTCACTTGTATAAAACCCGTGAAATTCCCCCAGTATAGTTAGTTCAGCTAACTATAACTCACGCCCCCGCAATGCACTGCTGATGACGTCACATATTACATCACTCATGACATGGTCAGTTTTGCCGTTGATGGAATTGGGGGGGGGGAATTTCTGCACAGTTCCTCAATGCTATTGCCAAGGGCTCGATGAAAAAGGCAAAAAGGACTGGCGATAAGGGACATCCATGTCTTGTACCTCGTTTTACTAAAACTGACCCTGCCACTATGGTGTTAATAATTATATTAGCTTTAGCATTGGAATATAAGTTGCGAATCAAGGATATAAATTTAGGCAAAACCCCAAAGTGTCCCAAAATAATAAACAGTATCTCCCAAACCACCAGGTCGAATGCCTTTTCGGCATCTAATAACAAAACCAAAGCAGAAATCCTTCGTGTCTCAAAGTAATCTAAAGCATCAATTAAATAATGTGTGTTAGTTGCTAATTGTCTGCCCGCAATAAAACCATTCTGAACCGGATGAATCAATTCTGCCGAGATATTATTAAAGCGTACTGACAACAGTTTTGTTACCATTTTGTAATCAGAATTTAGTAATGTTATCGGGCGATAAGAATTTGGATCTTTGCTATCCTTCCCCTTTTTCAAGAAACTCACTACGTTACCTTGTCTGAAGGAATCTGGTTTTGTACCTCCCTCTAAAATGGAATTTATTAATATGAGGAAAAAATCACCAAATGCAGAAAAAAAGACCTCAAGAAATTCCGATGGAAACCCATCTGGGCCACAGTCTTTACCATTAGGGAGATCTTTTAAAACTCTCTCGAGCTCCACTTTAGAAAATAATCTAGCCATAGACTGTTGATCTACTTCTGAGAGCCCAGGTAATTCATTTTTATGTAAAAAGGCTTCTAGCAAAAAGGGGTCTACCCTCTGATGTTGTCCATATATATATTCATAGTGTTTAAGCATTATCTCCCCTATTGTAAGCGGATTGTCTATCTCTAAATCAGTAAGAGGACATTTTAGGGTTTTAATTAGGTTGGTGGCAGCATGTTCCTTAGCCTGCCAGGCCAAAAACCTGCCCGTAAAGTTGCTTTCTTCGTATATCTTTTGATACTGTTGCCGGAAGACAGCTTCGCTCTGAGTATAATAATTAGCACTAAGATCGCGTTTTGCCTGATCAAGCTGAAATTGGTTAGCTCTAGATGGATTGTGAAGTCTTATAGTGCTGAGTACTTGTACTTTCTTCTTAACTCTATATTCTTTTAAATTGGCCGCATCCTTTCCGATGATTATTCCACGGATAAAAGCCTTAAGCGAGTCCCAAACTATATTTAATGGGGCAGGTTCATAGTTTCGAGTAAGAAATTCTTTAATCTCTACCTTTATAGAGTTAACCCAGGACTCATCATTTAAATATTGTCTATTAAAGACCCATGGCTTGGGAATTTTTTACCGAATGTTCTAAATAAATCTCTAAAACTATCATAGCATGATCTGAAAATCCAATATGAAAAAATCTCTGCTGACAAACAAAGTTTTATCGAGACCAATAAAAAATCTATACGTGATGAAGACTTGAATCTGCCTGTACAGCACGTAAATTCTGCTTTGGATGGAAAATTCAAACGCCATGGATCATGCACATCAAGTGTAACCCCTTTTTTCTGCAAAATTTGAGGCGGAAATATGTGAAAAGCATTCTAAAATGATTCTAAAGCGCAACATCAAAGCGCTTTACCGAATGGACCTGATTTAGCGCTTCACCAACTAGACGTAACCAGGAGGTAACAAGCAACCGTGAAAAGGACTGAATGGTGGTCAAAATTTCTAGTAAAGGGGAAGCAGCGGCTTTTTGATTTATTTAAAGCGCGGCCCAATGATTCTAAAGTGCAACTCTAAAGCTTAGACCCGTTTCTTTTGGGCTTTACTGTATCGACGTAACCAGGAGGAAAACACTTACTTACAATGACTGAATGGCTGCCGAATAGCGCTTAAAGGTTTTTTGATCTAATTTAAGCGCTCTGCAGCAAATGGAGGGCTCTTGTTAAGCACTTGAGGATGCAAGCTGTTTCTGGCTGGTGTGTAAGAGCTGTGGAGGCAACAAACGCTCGATTGACTGTGCTGTCCCCGGTTGAAGTGGTTTGAAGGTATCGCAGAGCACTTGACGGCTTCCGGATCCAGTGGAAACGCAGTAGAAATCAGCGACAAGAACTCTGCCTCTAGTGCCCTGCGTATAGGCTTAAAGCACCTGACTGATTGTGCTGCGCTGTGCCCGGACAAAATGCTCTCAAACTAAGGCACTACTTGAGAGGGTCCGGTAGCCTAACAAATTACTGAAAAGCAGTTAAAGCTACAGTTAAATACAAAGAATATTCCGCAGTGCCGTAGGTGAAAAAAAAAACACGCAGCTTTTTAGACCCTTTTTTACTCGGGGAAAAAACCCTCATTCTCTAACCACTCGATCTTCAATACAGATTGGTATATATATAATACATATTTAAATTTCAAACTAAACCACATTCAGTGGATGATGTCATCAGTGATGTCATCAGTGATGTCATTTGAGATGTCATCAGTGATGTCATCAGTGATGTCACTGACCGTGTCATGAATGATGCAATATGTGACATCATCAGCAGTGCATTGCGGGCGCGTGAGTTATAGTTAGCAGAACTAACTATAACGGAGGAATTTCTATGGTTTTGTATGAGTGAAATGGGCAGCTAACTATAACACCCCTGAAACCTATGGTTTTTTCTGTGAATTTCTAAGGTTTTTTAAATGCTAATTTCTAACTATAACGTCTCTGAAACCTATGTTTTTTTTCAGTGAATTTCAAAGGTTTTTTAAATGCTAACTTTTAAGTGTGATAGTAGTTATATCTACAGTTTTTTAACTGTTAATTTCTAAATATTTTACTCATTAAATAACATTATATATTTTTCTGAAAATTGCAAAAAAAAAATTTTTTTAATTAAAACTGAAATATTGATTCATTTTCTTGTTTTCATTTTTTATTTTAATATATTTATATTATTTTCTTGAAAAAAAAATCCAATTTTTTTCGGAGTCGCGCACTCAAAGTGTACACATCACGGTGGGTGCGCGCATTCTAGCCGCCATTTTAGAAAACTCATGAAGGATCCGCATATGGTGTGCGACGGCTGCGTGTTTTTCAGTTACATCATATACATTTAATATCACGTGATATGCGCGATTGGTATGCGACCAGTCTGCGGCTCCTGCTCCTCTGCATTCGCGACACATGCGCATTACGGTACGAGATGTTTGCGCGTTTGCGGGTCCCGCGTGACATCATATACGTGCTGGGGCGCGCTGGGTGCGCGACTCCCGCAAAAAAAATGTATGTTCCAAAATGATATGTATGTGTCTTTAATATACATATTAAGGCAAGAGATTATGTAAGATATTCATCAAAATAATATATTTGTACTTATAATTAACGTATATTATTTTTAAATATATTTTCGCGAAGTCGGGTGCGTGCATCGTGAGTGCAGAAAACCAGGTCAGCAGAGCTGCTGTAGAGCCAGAGAACCAGGTCAGCAGAGATGCTCTAGAGCCTAAGAACTAGGTCAGCAGAGCTGCTCTAGAGCCAGAGAACCAGGTCAGCAGAGCTGTTGTAGAGCCAGAGAAACCAGGTCAGCAGAGCTGCTTTAGAGGGAAAGAACCAGGTTAGCAGAGCTGCTTTAGAGCCAGAGAACCAGGCCAGCAGAGCTGCTTTAGAGCCAGAGAACCAGGTCAGCAGAGCTACTCTAGAGCCAGAGAACCAAATCAGCAGAGCTGCTTTAGAGCCATAGAACCAGGTCAGCAGAGCTGCTTTAGAGCCAGAGAACCAGGTCAGTAGAGCTGCTCTAGAGCCTAAGAACCAGGTCAACAGAGCTGCTCTAGAGCCAGAGAACCAGGTCTGCAGAGCTGCTGCAGAGCCAGAGAAAACAGGTCAGTAGAGCTGCTTTAGAGGGAGAGAACCAGGTCAGCAGAGCTGCTTTAGAGCCAGAGAACCATGTCAGCAGAACTGCTTCAGAGCCATAGAACTGGGTCAGTGGAGCTGCTTTAGAGCCAGAGAACCAGGTCAGCAGAGCTGTTGTAGAGCCAGAGAACTAGATCAGCAGAGCTGCTCTGTAGCATAAGAACTAGGTCAGCAGAGCTGCTCTAGAGCCAGAGAACCAGGTCAGCAGACCTGCTGTAGAGCCAGAGAAACAAGGTCAGCAGAGCTGCTTTAGAGAGAGAGAACCAGGTCAGCAGAGCTGCTTTAGAGCCAGAGAACCAGGTCAGCAGAGCTGCTCTAGCTGACACTGACTGACTGACACTGACTGATTGACACTGACTGACACAGATTGACTGTGACTGACACTGACTGACACTGATTGACTGACACTGACTGACTGACACTGACTGACTACCTGACACTGACTGACACTGATTGACACTGATTGACTGACACTGACTGACTGACACTGACTGACACTGATTGACTGACTGACACTGACTGACACTGATTGACTGACACTGACTGACTGACACTGACTGACTACTCTCTACTACTCTACTACTGACTCTCTACTACTCTCTACTACTCTCTCTCTACTACTCACTCTCTACTACTCACTCTCTACTACTCTACTACTCTCTACTACTCACTCTCTACTACTCACTCTCAACTACTCACTCTCTACTACTCTACTACTCACTCTCTACCACTCACTCGCTACTACTCTCTACTACTCACTCTCTACTACTCACGCTCTACTACTCTCTACTACTCACTGTCTACTACTACTCTCTCTACTACTCACTCTCTACTACTCTCTACTATTCGCTTTCTACTACTCACTCTCTACTACTCACTCTACTACTTTCTACTACTCTCTACCACTCACTCTCTACTACTCTACTACTCACTCTCTACTACTCTCTACTACTCACTCGCTACTACTCTCTACTACTCACTCTCTACTACACTCTCTACTACTCTCTCTCTCTACTACTCTCTACTACTACTCTCTACTATTCACTCTCTACTACTCTCTGCTGCTCTCAACCACTCACTCTCTACTACTCTACTATTCTCTCTCTACTACTCACTCTCTACTACTCACTCTACTACTCTCTACTACTCACTCTACTACTCTCTACTACTCACTCTCTACTACTCTCTCTCTACTACTCGCTCTCTACTACTCACTCTCCACTACTCACTCTCTACTACACGCTCTCTACTACTCACTCTCTACTACTCTCTCTGCTACTCACTCTCTACTACTCACTCTCTACTACTCTCTACTACTCACTCTCTACTACTCACTCTCAACTACTCACTCTCTACTACTCTACTACTCACTCTCTACCACTCACTCGCTACTACTCTCTACTACTCACGCTCTACTACTCTCTACTACTCACTGTCTACTACTCTCTCTACTACTCACTCTCTACTACTCTCTACTATTCGCTTTCTACTACTCACTCTCTACTACTCACTCTACTACTTTCTACTACTCTCTACCACTCACTCTCCACTACTCTACTACTCACTCTCTACTACTCTCTACTACTCACTCGCTACTACTCTCTACTACTCACTCTCTACTACACTCTCTACTGCTCTCTCTACTACTCTCTACTACTACTCTCTACTATTCACTCTCTACTACTCTCTACTACTCACTCTACTACTCTCTGCTGCTCTCTACCTCTCACTCTCTACTACTCTACTATTCCCTCTCTACTACTCACTCTCTACTACTCACTCTACTACTCTCTACTACTCACTCTACTACTCTCTACTACTCACTCTCTACTACTCTCTCTCTACTACTCACTCTCTACTACACGCTCTCTACTACTCACTCTCTACTACTCACTCTCTACTACTCTCTACTACTCTCTCTGCTATTCACTCTCTACTACTCACTCTCTACTACTCTACTACTTTGTACTACTCGCTCTACTACTCACACTCTACTATTCTCTACTACTCACTCTACTACTCTCTCCTACTCTCTACCACTCACTCTCTACTACTCTACTACTCTCTCTCTACTACTCACTCTACTACTCTCTACTACTCACTCTCTACTACTCACTCTCTACTACTCTCTACTACTCTCTACTGCTTACTCTCCACTACTCATTCTCTACTACTCGCTCTCAACTACTCTCTACTACTCACTCTACTACTCACTCTCTACTACTCTACTAATCTCTACTACTCTACTACTCTCTCTACTTCTCACTCTCTACTACTCTCTCTCTACTACTCACTCTCTACTACTCTCTACTACTCACTCTCTACTACACACTCTCTACTACTTGCTCTTTGCTACTCGCTCTCTACTACTCTCTAGTACTCACTCTACTACTCACTCTCTACTACTCTACTACTCACTCTCTACTACTCCACTACTCCTCACTCTCTACTACTCACTCTCTACTACTCACTCTCTACTACTCACTCTGTACTACTCTCTACTACTCACTCTGTACTACTCTCTCTCTACTACTCTCTACTTCTCACTCTCTACTACTCTCTACAACTCACTCTCTACTACTCTCTCTCTACTACTCTCTACTACTCACTCTCTATCACTCTCTAATACTCTATCTCTGCTACTCACTCTCTACTACTCTTTACTACTCACTCTACTACTCACTCTCTACTACTCAAGCTCTAATACTCACTCTCTACTACTCACTCTCTACTACTCACTCTACTACTCTCTACTACTCACTCTCTGATACTTTCTCTACTACTCTCTACTACTCTCTACTACTCACTCTCTACTCTCTATTACTCGCTCTCTACTCTCTACCTCTCTACCTCTCTCTACCTCTCTCTCTACTACTCTCTACCTCTCTACCTCTACCTCTCTACCTCTACACCTCTACCTATACACCTCTACCTCTCTACCTCTCTGTACATGCACACATATGCACATATATATATGCATATGCATTTATATATATGTATGTGTATTATCTACTGGCGGTCGCCAATAGATAGTTATAGTTAGGACCGTATTTCCATAGAAAATCCGCAAAATTCTATTTGGAAGAACTTTGGCGCCGATTGATGAATCCTCGCGAAATTTTCAAAATAGGTGGGGCGCTCCGCTCCGCTCCTACCCTGAAAGTCTCGGGGGGATTCGTCAAGCGGGGGCTGAGAAAAAAGGGGGGTCCCAAAACACGTTTTTCCCATGCAATTTTCCATAGGGACCTTTAGTCCAAGGTACAGCCCAAACGGCTGAACAGAATTACTTTAAATTTGGCAAAGAGGTAGTCCTCAGGTTAGGGATGTGCCTTTTGCATATCTGGAGTCAATCTGTTCAGTAGTTCGTGAGAAAATTGCAGTTAAAAGTACATACATATCTATAGCCTCGCACCGTGCGCGCACGGTGCGCGCACGGTGACGTGCGCGAGCGCAATTCTGATTGGTTGTTAGATGTCAGTAAACATTCGAATCGGTCTACTACTCACTCTCTACTACTCTCTACTACTCACTCTACTACTCTCTACTACTCTCTACCACTCACTCTCTACTACTCTACTACTCACTCTCTACTACTCTCTACTACTCTCTCTACTACTCACTCTCTACTCACTCTACTACTCTCTACTACTCTCTCACTTCTACTCACTCTCTACTACTCACTCTCTACTACTCTACTACTCACTCTCCACTACTCACTCTCTACTACTTGCTCTCTACTACTCTCTACTACTCACTCGCTACTACTCTACTACTCTCTACTACTCTCTCTGCTACTCACTCTCTTCTACTCTCTACTACTCTCTACTACTCACTCTCTAGTACTCACTTTCTACTACTCTACTACTCTCTACTACTCTCTCTACTACTCACTCTACTACTCACTCTCTACTACACACTCTCTACTACTTGCTCTCTACTACTCACTCTCTACTACTCCCTACTACTCCATCTACTACTCTCTACAACTCACTCTCTACTACTCCACTACTCTCCACTAATCACGCTCTACTACTCACTCTGTACTACTCTCTACTACTCACTCTCTACTACTCTCTACTACTCACTCTCTACTACTCTCTCTAGTACTCACTCTCTACTACTCACTCTCTACTACTCTCTACTACTCTCTGTCTACTACTCTCTACTACTCTCTACTACTCACTCTCTACTACTCTCTACTACTCACTCTACTACTCATTCTCTACTACTCATTCTCTACTACTCTCTCTCTGCTACTCAGTCTCCACTACTCACTCTCTACTACTCTCTACTAGTCACTCTCTACTACTCTATACTACTCACTCTCTGCTACTCTCTACTAACTCTACTACTCACTCTTTACTACTCTCTACTACTCTCTACTTCTCACTCTCTACTACTCTCTACTACTCACTCTCTACTACTCACTCTCCTACTCTCTCCTACTCACTCTCTGCTACTCGCTCTACTACTCTCTACTCTCTATTACTCATCCTCTACTCTCTACCTCTCTCTACCTCTCTCTCTACTACTCTCTACCTCTCTACCTCTACCTCTCTACCTCTATGCATTTATATATATGTATGTGTGTGTATATATATATATATTCACTGAAAAAACCATAGGTTTCACACACGTTATAGTTAGGAATTAGCATTTAAAAAACCTTGCAAATTCAGTGAAAAAACCATAGGTTTCACACACGTTATAGTTAGCTGGACATTTTACTCGTAAAAAACCATTGAAATTCCCCCGTTATAGTTAGTGCAGGCAACTATAACTCACGCGACCGCAATCCTCTGCTGATGCTAATACTGTATTTAGACACTTATTTGCCCATGTCTTCTTCCATTAAATTTTAGCTATACATATATTACAAATATTTTTTTTTCATAAAGACACATATGTCATCAGCAGAGGATTGCGGTCGCGTGAGTTATAGTTGCCTGCACTAACTATAACGGGGGAATTTCAATGGTTTTTTACGAGTAAAATGTCCAGCTAACTATAACGTGTGTGAAACCTATGGTTTTTTTCACTGAATTTGCAAGGTTTTTTAAATGCTAATTCCTAACTATAACGTGTGTGAAACCTATGGTTTTTTCAGTGAATTTGTACGGTTTTTTAAATGCTAAGTTACTTTACGCCGTTCGTGGCGTGCACGCCCACTTAACGCAGTTCGTTCCGTGCGCGCAAGGTGCGCTTCGCGCACCGCGCGCCCACTTTACGCAGTTAGTGCCGTGCACGCACGGTGGGCACACGGTACGCTACGCGCACCACGTGCCCATGTTATGCTGGATGGGCCATGTACGCACGATGCGCTTCGCGCATCGTCCGCACACGGAGGACATATTATGCGCTTCGTTGAGAAACTTAATCTATTAATTGTTCCTTTGATATATATGCCATGCACAAAAGGTGCCCGGCGGGAACCTATTGCACACAGGGGAGGGGTGAATGTGGATATTTTTTTTTAGAATTAATTTTTACCGTACGCGTACGGTAAGCGTAATCGGCGTTTTTTCGAAAAAAAATAAAATGGATTTTTTTGCCTTGGGGGGTCTTGTGGGGCACCTTAATCAATGCTAGGTGGTTATGAGCTGTCTAACATGCTCCTTTACATATTTTCCACCTTTGTTTTTCCTCCCCCGCTCAGAGTGCGAGAGAGAAAATGGCGGCCGCCGCTTCCTGGTTTCGACCGATTCGAATGTTTACTAAGATCTAACAGCCAATCAGAATCGCGCTCGCGCACATCACCGTACGCGTATGGTAAGCTTACGGTAAGCGCACGGTAAGCGCACCGTAAGCTGCCACAGATATATATATTGATTTAAAGGCTATTTTCTCAGGAACTACTGAACAGATTTACACCAGACCTACAAAAGGCACTTCCTCAACCTGTAGACTACCTCTCTGCCAAATTTCAAGTAACTCTGTTCAGCCGTTCGGGCTGTAGCTGTGTCTAAAGGTCCTATGGAAAAATGCATGGGAAAAATGCGTTTTGGGACCCCCCTTTTTTCTCAGCCCCCACTTGACGAATCCCCCCGAGACTTTCAGGGTAGGAGCGGAGCGTAGCGCCCCATTAGTTTTGAAAATTTCGCGAGGATTCGTCGACCGGCGCCAAAGTTATTCCAAATAGAATGTTGCGGTTTTCCTATGGAAACAGGGTCCTAACTATAACTACCTACTGGCGACCGCCAGTAGGTAATATATATATATATACATACATATATAAACATATATATAATCTACATATCTATATAAATACAAATATAAATGCATGCATACATATACATATATGCATGTTATGTACATGAAATTTTGAAAAACACTAATAAAAGCAAAGCTAAAAAGCCACCTAATTACAAACAGAATTGCTTTAACTTAAATGAGGGCGAGACCTATTGCATTTTCAATGCTTGGTTACTTTGGTTCCATCAAGAATGCATTCAGATGTGACACATTTGCCATAAATTTTGAATGGTAGCACTCTAGTTCCTCATTAGATCACTGTAGCAAGCTACTGCTCACCAGGGAAGTCTGCTGCTGGTATTCAAAGGGCATGTTTTAGTCTGCATGTCAGAACTTTTTAATGAAATAGAAGAGGATTTGAGAAGTGAAAATGTGCCCTAATTTTTCTTTCTGCAGCACTAATCATAATTTCTATGGCAAAATGAACCCCCTCATTTTGTTCCTTTGCAAATTAAATGTTTTAAGTGTTACCACTTTATTCCAATCAAGATGGCTTCAGGTGTGCCATACGTTTATCATAAGTAGGAGTGTTAGCGCTCTAGTTGTTCTTTGGAACACTCTGGGAAGCTGGAGTAGAACACAAAGGAATCAACTGACAGTCTCTGCCCTTGTTGGATGTACATGTTTTACTGAGAATGTCAGACTTCATTCTCACATGACTAAGAAAGATAATGTCAATTTACAGAAAATATGCTCTCAGTTTAGCTTATAGATCACCTTCCAAACCTCTGTGGGAAAAGCATGAGAAAATTGTTTTCTCTCAAACATGATTCATGATATCACAGCAGAAGGCTTTTTCACATGGTAAAATCACCTTAGAACACACCACAATTCCTAAAATGAGTATGGTACCATCAACAAATGATTTATAATGTAACTAAAGTCTTAAAACCTTCTATTAACTGCAATGCTTTTTAATGAGGTGCTATCATGTATATTGGTCCCAAGATGGCTGCCAACACTTCTTGGATGAAGTACTGACAGCCAATCAGATCTCACAATGAGATGTGTGGTTAGGCTCCGCCCAGATATATCTATCTTTTTAACTCTAATTTTCTCAGGAACTACTGAACGGATTTACACCATTTAAGCAAAAGGCACGAGTGTGAACTGAGGACTACCTCTTTGCCAAATTTGGTGTAATTCCGTTCAGCAGTTCGGGCTGTAGCTGCGTCAACAGGTCCTATGGGAAAATGCATGGGGAAAACGTGTTTTGGGACCCCCCTTTTTTCTCGGGCCCCGCTTGACAAATCACTGTGTAATTTTCAGGGTAGGAGCAGACCAGAGTTGGCCAAAAGTTTGGAAAATTTCACGAAGATTCGTCAATCGGCGCCAACGTTATTCCAAATAGAATGTTGCGGATTTCCTATGGAAAATAGGTCCTAACTGTAACTACCTACTGGCGACTGCCAGTAGGTAATACATATATATATATACACATATATACATATATATATATATATATATATATATATATATATATATATGATCTACTGGCGGTCGCCAGTAGTTAGTTATAGTTAGGACCGTGTTTCCATAGGAAATCCGCAACATTCTATTTTGAATAACTTTGGCGCCGATTGACGAATCCTCGCGAAATTTTCAAAATAGGTGGGGCGCTCCGCTCCGCTCCTACCCTGAAAGTCTCAGGGGGATTCGTCAAGCGGGGGCTGGGAAAAAGGGGGGGTCCCAAAACGTGTTTTCCCCATGCATTTTTCCATAGGACCTTTAGTCCAAGCTACAGCCCGAACGGCTGAACAGAATTACTTGAAATTTGGGAGAGAGGTAGTCCTCAGGTCAGGGATGTGCCTTTTTGCAGGTCTGGTGTAAATCTGTTCAGTATTTCCTGAGAAAATAGCATTTAAATAAATATTTATATCTATAAGCGCGCTCCGAGCGCGTACGGTAAGCTTACCGTACGCGCACGCTGCCGTGCGCGAGGTTAATTCTGATTGGTGGTTACATGACTGTAAACATTCGAATCGGTCGAAATCAGGAAGTGTCGGCCGCCATTTTGTGTGTCTCACACTGATAAACAAAGGAGGAGAACGTGAAAAGGGGGCAACGAAGAGAGTTGCAGACCCCCTAGCGTTTGTCAGGGGGTCCAAGAAGGTCCCAAAAGTATGAAAAATACATTTAATTTTTTTTTTTTTAATCGCTGGGTGCGCGTACGGTAAGCTTACCGTACGCGCACGGCAGAAAAAAACCAATTAAAAATATAGAAGTAAAAATCAAATTTAAGTGTTTAGATATTAGGGGGCTCTAAAAAGAGCCGTTGTGTTTATGAAGTGTTTTTTTTGTGGTACCTACAAGTAAGTACCGATGCAGAGTCTGAAGTTCAAGAGGAAGACTCTGTTGCCTTCATCAGTGAAATGTACAACGTCTCCTCTATAAATGCCTTGCATGTTGTAACGCAAGTTGTTGTGGTATATAGAACCCATACCATAGTCTCTGAGGAAAGCAGAAATAGATTTGTTGACGTGCTTTCTTGCTTTGTCAATCTGTGGACAAAATTGGTTGGACCAGTTCCACTTTTGCGTTTGGCATATATTAGAATATACAAAGGCAGATTGAGGAAAAAGCGACATCAATTGCACAAAGGTGTCCTTAACAAGCATTTCCAGACCTACCCCAGTTAAAGTGCCTAGGTCATTTCCACCACAGTGCACAATAATAAGGTTAGGGTGTGGGAGATGTAGAAAGGTTTTCACCAAAGGCATTAATTGGTGCCACTTTAACCCTCTCTGACCAATCCATTTAATGTCTACATTTGGCAAAGCAAGGTCTCTCACCATACCTCTTTTTTCTGCATACTTTTCACTCCAGAAGACATAGCTGTGACCTACAATCCACACTGTGAACATCTTTCAAGGAGATCTGGATGCACTCAGGAGGTGTCTTTCAGTAGAATGGCAATATGAAATGAAAGACAGTTGTAAAATGGAGGCATACATATTTTTTTAATGAAAAGAACTCATTGGCTGTTTCAAACCATTCTACACTAAAAACTAGGCTGTATGTTTACAATTATAAAAGCATGTTTTGCATTGGTTGTGAAAAATGTGTTCTAACATAACATTAGTTTGGATTTGCTGTTAGGTTTGAACAGTCAAGCACTCTTGCTCTTTGGATTTGAAACATTGTGTGCTGAACTTCTGACCTCTCTGCTCACACCAGTGTTCCATGACCTGTTGCTATGGTAGCAGGCAGAAGTGAAGTTGGGGGAAGGGTTCATTTGGAAAGGGGTTGAAGATTTCAACCAATAGAAATGTGTGATTTCATTTGAAAAAATGTTGGAAGCACTGAGATTTGTAATTAACATGTATATGTGTGAAAAAAGTGAGGGAAACATTGCCATTTACTGGTTCTGGTGGGAGGAGAGAGGTGTAAGCTCTGAGATTCTGACTCTGATAATCTGCTGTTTGAGTGCCACATATCTTTCTCAACTAACTAATTTTAAAGGTGAGATATGAGTTTGAGAGGGGATGTATGTGGTGATTTTTGATATAAATATTAGAATTGTGATTCTTCTTTAAAAGTTATGTTTTACATTTTGTGGTTTGGGAGATATTTAACTGTCTTGAACTTGTAAAATATTATGGAGTATGTTTTCATCATAAGTTAAGGTGTACTGGTATCACTGAGGAATACTGTTTTGTGCCTAGAATCAAACCATGAGTCTGTGTGCACACAGGAATTGTTGTCAGAGATTTTATTTGTGTTGGTCCGGTTCTGTAAGAATGGCATTTGTAGGAAAGGGTCAGCTTTTTTTTATAAATATGATGGTTTTAATAATAAATGAGTTATTTTGTTGGTCAGGTAAGTGTGAAATTTCTCTATTTATCACACATTTAGTTTCATGCTCCCTTTTTTTCACTTCTCCTCTGTCTGCTTTTCTCATTTCCGTTTTTGGTTTAAAAAAAAAAAATGTGCGTACCGTACGCGCACGGTAAAAAAAAAATTACAAAAATTCATTACAATTTTTTTTAAAAAATAGTGAGGTAAGGTTGGCTCTTAAAAGAGCCGTTGTGTTAATACAGGGACAGAGGAAAGAAAGAATGGGAATATTAACAAGGACCACAGATGTGCTGGTCTATCTTATTGTTTATTAGGGAAACACTGGTCTCCCCATGAACAATTAGACCATAACATGTGGTGCACCTCATTTGTACCCTCTGAAATCGAGGGTTCGTTTCCAGAGGAGCAGAAGAGGGTGATGCTCCCACCGCAGAGGAAGGGCTCGGCTGAGCTGCCGAAGATGTACTCGGCTGAGCTTCTGCGGGTGTGCTCGGGTGACTAACTGAAGGGTTTGCTTCAGTATGTCGAGCAAAAGTCCTGGGATGTACATCCCTAATGTGTCTCATCATAGTGTGATTACCAAAGGAATACTTCTTCCTTGGGTTACCTCTAGATAAGACACGCTCACAAAGTGAGCAGGTGACTAATGGAGCATTTACCTTTTTCTGCCCCTCTGGAATAGTGAAATACTCCCAAACAAAAGAATTCTTTTGTTTCCTCCTTCTCTGTCTGATGATGCTGCTGCCCTGCTCACTCTCAGAAGAGGTCTGCTGCTCTGCCATTGTATCCCAAAGACAATTCAGCTCCCTCTCCTAGAGAATCACAAGCAGTAATGAGGGGAATGGGTGTGGTGTAGGAAGATTCTGGAACTGAAAGTAGTTTAAAACAATCAAAAGTGTTGTTTCTTGATCACATGACCAACCGTACGCGCACGTTAAGCTTACCGAGCGCGTACGGTAAAAGTACGCATGCGCGTACGAAAGACACGCGCACGTGCGCATGCACATTACAGGCACGCTCGTACACTTCCGCGTAACGTGCGCGCGCGCGTGTGAAGCATGTGCTTACGCGTCGCGTAGGAAGTACGGACGCGTACCCAAATTGCGTAAGCATGCGCAAACGGAGTATAAATATTACGTACGCTCATCGTACATAAAGCGCAGCGTGCGCTTACGGTAAGCTTACTGTACGCGCACGGTAAAAAAAAATTTAAAAAAATAAAATACAAAAAAGATAAAGGTTTGTTGAAGATATTAACTATGTTATACAACTATATCTAACCATTTATTTAAAAAAGGTGAATTTTTCTATATTGAAGAATGCATTAAAACCATGAATATAAACATAGGTAGAATAGTGTTTAAAGAAAAAAAAAAAATGAAAAAAAATGATGTAAAAAAATAAACAAATTCAATGAAAAAACCATAGTGATGGTCCACTAGGGCTCGGTCCACTTTTGTTGTTGGATTTGTTTACGGCCTGATCCCGGTCGGGGAAGAGCCCTGCCACATAAAAGTGGACCGATCTGCAGTCACCTGGCAAGCAGTGTTAAGGGCAGGAAGGTCGTGGTGCAGGTTTTTAAATATGCAGCCCAGAGTCAGAGGAACGATTTCCAGACCCACAGTGGTTTTATTTTTGAACATTTACATTTCAAGAGAGCAGCTCACTGAAGCAAAACGAATGAAACTACAAACACCAGCAGGCTCAGGGAGAGCCAACGCCCACTGGGGCAGGTGTTCAAGATTTAATTAATCAGTGCTCCACGAGATGTTCACAAAAGCCTCTGAAGAAATGCTCGAGAAGCATGAAACGCGTCAGGCTCATCAATGCTTTTGGACTTTGTTTCCCTCCACTGAGCTGATAAACTGCATAATAAACGGAGATTTCACCTACCTGCAAGTTGGCTCTTCCAAATGGGGTAACTTTGTTGTTGGATATATATATATATATATATTTTCTTTTTGACTGAAAAAACCAAAGGTTTCAGGGACATTATAGTTAGTTGGACATTTCACTCATACAAAACCAGAGAAATTAGGCGCGAGCAATGCACTGCTGATCACATATTGCATCATTCATGACATGGTCAGTGACATCACTGATGACATCTCAAATGACATCACTGATGACATCATCCAGTGACTGTGTTTCTGTAAAGTTTAAATATGTTTTATATGTATATATGTATGCCAAGGTGTATTGAAGAAATAGTGGGTATATAAGTGTCTCAATGGATGATTTAGTAGGTGCGTGACTGACTGTGTAAGTGAGTGATTAAACGTGTCTTTCTGAATGCATGGATTAGTGACTAAACTGTATGAATGTCTGTAGCAGTCAGTCAGTTAGTGTGTAAGCGACTGCATGGTTTGGTGAGTAGCTACATGAGTGTCTATATGGGTTATTGATTGGTTGCCTGAGTATCTGTATGGGTGCCTGAGTGTCTGTATGGGTGGGTGGGGGGGGGGGTGTGAATCTGTGCATAGATGTGTTAGTCGGTGATTCACTGGGTGTATGGATTCAAGAGTGCATCTGTGAAGGACTATGGGTGGGTGAGTGTGTGTATGGGTGTGTTGGTTCGTGAATGGGTGTCTCAGTTGGACATGTGTGAGTAACTACATATGTAAAAGGCAGTATATGTGAGTGTTGGAGTATATAAATGACTATATATGAGAGTGAGTGATTGTGAGTGTGGTTGTATGGATGAGTGTGTGCTTGTATCAGTGATTGTATAAGAGAGTAAGTTTGTGTTAGTATCTGTATGAATAAGTGAGGTGGTGTGTTTATAACTGTGTAGGTGAGTAAATGGGAGTGCGATTGATTCTTTGCATGACTGACTAGGTGTGTCAGTAACTCTGTGGATGAGTGGCAGTGTGTGAGTGTCTGTATAGGTATATGAGTGCATATGATAGTGCTGTATTGATGAGTGACTGCATGTATGAGTGACTGTATGGGTGAATGAGTGGATGTGTGCGTAGACCTAGGAATCAGTGAGTGGATATGTAGTAACTGGTATTGGTGTGTCTATGGTTTCAAAAACGGTAGTCTGTATTTTAGAGTGGGTGTATCAAAGGATATTAGGGTATGAGGAGGTGCATCAGATTATCACGTGGATGATGTCATCAGTGATGTCACTGACCATGTCATGAATGATGTAATATGTGATGTCATCAGCAGTGCATTGCAGAGGCGCGAGTTATAGTTAGCTCAACTAACTATAACGGCCGAGTTCGCTCAACTAACTATAACGGCCACATTTCTCTGGTTTTGTACCAGTGAAATGTCTAACTATAACATCCATAAAACCTGTGTTTTTTTCAGTGACTATCAAAGGTTTTTTAAATGCTAATTTCTAACTATAACGTCCCTGAAACCTATGGTTTTTTCAGTGAATTTCAAAGGTTTTTCAAATGAAAATTTCTAACTAAGTCTACAGAGGTAGGACATGTGCAGAAACAGGAAGAAAGGCACAGAAAGAAGCAAGAGTAATGCAGGAAGAGGCAACAGAAGTCCAGAAAGACGAAGAAAGGTGCAGAAAGAAGCAAGAGATATGCAGAAAGAACCAACCGAGGTTCAGAAAGAGGCCTTGTTGCAAAGTCATCCTATGCCCCAAACCTTTTGCTGACTGGTACTGGTGATTACTGACTAACCAGGCCCAGAGCCAGTGCTATGCTGAAAGACACTTTTTTTTTTTTTTTTAAGTTTTCAAAACCTTTATTGTTTCATCAAAGTGTACACTGCTATTTAGCCAACAACCCGGAGGCAGGCAGCTAATGCTCGTGGCGTCACGCCATCAGCGCGAATCAATGACATACACTGTCGAATTATGTGCATGGAGCAGTACAGTGATCAAAACAACAAAAACAAACAACAACCTTGCCATGTAGCATCAGGAGCGTGGTGCATACAGCTCACCAGCCGGTGTCAGACAGGAAAAGGAAATATTGCAATCGTCGGCTTAACAATATCTAGATGGGGACCACATATCACGCAACACAGTCCAGAAGCCCAAAAGACCCTCATTCTCCGCATCGGCACCCAGATAAAGCAGCGCCGGAAGGAAACACGAATCGCCACCCAGGCTATGCAAACGGCAGAGGCATCGCCCCCGCGGCCAGTTAGGAGCGAAGCGCAGCGCCCACACACCACAATCTCCCCTGTCGTATCATTCACTCAGGCCACCCGCCTCTGAGTCTTTGTGCTGATGGTCACGAGCCCAGCACACAAACGGATCCCAAATATCCCTGGGCCGGGATGCAGCCGGCATCAATTCCCAGAAGGTAGCGAGCTGCGTACAACCATACGTTACATCCGCCAACCAACCCTTCACCGTGGGCACCCCCCGCCGTCCCCAGTGGACAGCCACCCGCCTCTTGGCGAACAATAAAAGCAAAGCATGCAACTTGCGCGACTGCGGCGGGGTGTCCCTAACATAACCCAGCAGCCCAATCAAGGGGGAGGGAGCCTCCTCTCTACCTACAATCTGGTTTACCAAGAGGAAAATCTGAGACCAATAGCTGTCCAGTTTGGGGCAGGACCACGCGATATGCAAAAAGGAAGCAGCGGCAGAGCCGCACCGCCAACAGTCATCCGTCTCCCGAAGACCCATCCTTTTCAGGCTGATGGGTGTCCTGTAGAAGCGATGTAGATATTTAAAGTGTATGAGGTGCAAATTGTAATTCAGCGACAGCTCGGTTAGCTACCCGCAACAGAACTCCCACTGTTCCTCCGACACCTCAGGTTGGAGCTCCCTGTTCCAATGTAGCAGAGCGTTCGGCGCCGCAGCCGGAGCCACGTCCTGCATATGGCGATATATACGAGTGACCAATTTACGGGGAGACGGGGAGCCCACCACCGCCTCCAAAGCCCGGAAGACAGGCGGCTCGGCAGGGAACTCCCCCGACAGCGCCCGACACACCGCACGGAGTTTGTGATACAGGAATAGCTCGGAGAAGGGCACCATCTCCCCGTCCCCCGACGCCGGGGGAGGCATGAACGTGTCATCAGGAAACAGGTCAGCAAGTGTACGAAGACGCAATCTCTCAGCAAGGCTTCCGGCTATCCCATCAGCAGCACAGGGCAGCAGCGGGTTACGTAGCAGCGGGAGCGAGGGGGCATAGAGCAGCGGAACTTGTGCTCTCCTACGCAGCTCCTCCCACACCCATCGCAATAGTTCCACCGTATCCACGTCTACCCCGGGCGGCGGGCCCTGGCGCAGATCGCGACCCCCAGTGGAAGGGGCGCCACCGCATCCCGCTCCACCGCCACATGGGGCTGAAATGGAGTGGGGTGGGACCAGAAATGCAGGAACTGTGCCTGAGCACAGAGAGCATACAGCTTCATGTCCGGGGCCCCCAACCCTCCCCTTCGCAGGGGCAGCGTCAGCGTTTCCCAAGCCACCCTGGCCTGCCCACCAGCCCATACCAACTCCACCAGAGAGGACCGTAAAGTTGCAAAGAAATGTGCTGTAAGTGGCACAGGTATATTAGCAAATAGATAAAAGAACTTGGGTAGCACTATCATTTTTGTTAGCGCAATCCGCCCAGTCAACGACAGGGGCAAAGAGGCCCACAGTTTCACCTTTTCTCTGAGCCACATCACCGCCCTACCGAAGTTGAGGTTCCAGATTTCTTGGGTGTTCCGGCTAATCCAAATTCCCAAATATTTGACCCCCTCCGCCTCCCAACGCAGTGGGTACTCAGAGGTTACCTCCGTGGTGCTGTCCGTGAGGGGAAAGAGCACCGACTTAGACCAATTGATGGAGATGCCAGCGAGGCCCTCAAAACGGACGAATTCCCGCAAAATGGGATCAAGGTTGTCTGCGGGATTGATGAGGTAAAGGGTTACATCGTCCGCATACAGCAAGATCAAGAGGCTTCTGGAGCTGAAACCTATGCCTCTCGCCGTGTGGTGTTGACGGATCCTGGCTGCCAGCGGCTCCATAGCTATAGCAAATAGCAATGGGGAGAGGGGGCACCCCTGCCTAGTCCCTCGCGACACTCCGAAAGGGTCAGACACCAGGCCGTTCACCCACACTCTGACGGAGGGCATGGTGTATAACAATCGAATCTTCCGAAGTAATAGCGCACTGAACCCCATCCTCTCCAGTATTCGGAATAAGTATGGCCATTAAAGGGTGTCAAAGGCCTTCGTGGCGTCCAAGAACACCATCCCGGCCTTTACCTCGGGATGTAGATAATGCAGTGCAGCAAATATCGTGCGCAAATTGTGGGAGGTCGCTCTACCCGGTATAAATCCTGATTGATCCGGCAGGGCAATCATCGGCAGCATCGGATGCACCCGGTTCGCGAGCAGCTTAGCCAGGATCTACACATCCACATTAATCAGAGATAGAGGCCGGTAGGAGTGTAGGTCGTCTGCGGGCTTATCCGGTTTCAACAAGGTGATGATCAGCGCTTCGCGCATGGTAGCCGGCAAGATTCCAGTATCTAGCGCCTCCTCGTACACTGCCATCAGCCGGGGCGCTAGTTCATCCGCATACGCCTTGTAGAAGGCCGTCGTAAGGCCATCCGGCCCCGGTGCCTTATCGGGCGGCAAGCTCCTGATGACCTGCGCCACGTCCCCAGCATCTATTGGGAGATCCATATACTCTCTGTGCTTATTATTAAACCACGCCAGTGCAATGGAATCCAGGAAGGACATGAGCCCCTCCGGACTCCCTTGTTGGGTGGAAGTATATAGTCCGGAGTAGAACTCCGAGAATGCACCCACAATCTCCCCCTTGGTGTGAAGTCGTTCGCCCTCAGCCGTGCGCAGCTCATGTATATACAATGCGGGTCACGTCGGCCTGGTCATACTAGCCAATACCTTCCCCGGTCTCCCACCCTCGCCATATCGGCGAGCTTCTGCGTATTTCCCTAGGAATTTAACTTCTCGCATCGCCTCCTCGTCGTACGCCAGCAATTTAGTTTTCAGCAGCCCAGCCACCTCCGGATCCTCCCCCGTAAAGAAAGTGCACTCGAGCTGTTTTATGTCAGCCTCCAGCGCGGCCAGGGTGCCCCGTATGGTCTTTAGCACGCCCGCTTGGCGAGCTATACACTGGCCTCTAATGACGACCTTAAAGGCCTCCCATAAGGTCGCCACCGTAGTCACCGATCCCACATTGCGCTCAAAATATTCGGTAACATCTGTACGTATCTCTTCCCTGAAGGCCTCATCTAGCAATGCGCGGGCGGGAGTCGCCACGAAAACGCCAGGCGGAATTCGCCCGGGAGCAGCAGCTTCAGCATGCATGGCGCGTGATCGGAGAGCGAACGGGGCATGTGTTCTACCTGCGACGTCCACAACGCTACGTCTCGTGACACCAGCCAGAAGTCAAGGCGTGACCACGCTCCCCCATGGGCCGATATACAGGTGCCCTCACGCAAACCGCCATGCCGACCACGCCACACATCTACCAATGCACCATCCATCATAATCGCACGCAGCGCGGAGCTCGCCATCGGATTCAGCGTGCGTGCAGCCCCCTGCCTATCCTCTCTGTCATCCATCACTGCATTAAAGTCCCCTCCCCAAATGATTGTATCACAGCCAGTGTTCCGTACCTGCCCCCAGAGCTTGTGGAAGAACCCAGGGGAGTCAACGTTAGGTCCATACACGGCCACAAATACCACCGACACACCACACACAATACCCTGAACTATAACATATCTTCCCTCCGGGTCACATAGGACAGAGCCCTCCCGCCAATCTAACCCTCGACGGATCAATATTGCCACCCCTCGGGCATAGTTGGAGTAAATAGCGGAGTAGACATGGCCCCACCTGGTGTGACGCAGCCTGGGGGCAGGGGCGACATTCAGATGGGTTTCCTGCAGCAGGCATACATCCACACCGTGTCGCCCCAAATAAGCATGTACCAACCGGGCCTTTCTTTGGTCATTGAGCCCCCGGACATTCCAGGTGATGCAGTTCAAAGTCTTCACAGACCTAGGCATTCCCATCTATTATCAAATGGATTGCGAATAGACATACCGACGAAATCTAACCTGTACGATCCTGACACCATAGTGAGCGCTGAAAGTCAAGTCTGGCAGTGAACATTTAAACAAAAACCCCAACTAACCCCCCCCCCCACCCACTCCAACCCCCCAACCGGGTCATGGAATAACCCTCCCCTCCCCACCCCCCCAGAACTTTGAAACGGACACGGGATCATTCCCAGTGGGGTGTGGCTGCGTCGGCTACTCCCCCGTAGAGAACAGGGTGGCCGGAAGATCTGCAGGGGATGCGAGCCGCCCAAACCTGAATGCAGGAGGTCTACTCACGGAGGCAGCGAGCTACACCAGGGGTCCGGGCTCCCCGCACACTCACCCCAGTAGAACAACCCTACCCCAGACAAGTGTTAGCCCTTTACATAAAAATCTCAGCATGGGGCCCCACAATTACTCAATGTCACTGAGTCCGCCAGGTCCCTTCTCAGCAGCCCCCTTGAGTCGCTGTCCTGTTTTACGACCCACATGCTTAGCGAACTTCAGAGCTTCCTTAACATCCGTGAAAGTGTGGGCGGACCCCTCAAAGTTCACCTTTAACTTGGCGGGATAAAGTAGCGAATAGGGAACCTGCGCCTGCAGCAGCAGCCGCTTGACCGGCAGGAATTCCCGGCGGGCGGCCTGGACAGCCGGGGTAAAGTCAGGGTAGAATGACAGCGTATTGCCCTTGTGCGTGATGGTTCCTTTCTCTCTGGCTAGTCTAAGGATCACGTCCCTGTCTTGAAAATTCAGGAGTCGAGCAATCATGGGCCGGGGCGGTGCGCCGACAGGGGGTCTCTGACCCAGTGATCTGTGCGCCCTCTCCACCGCGAACACCGCCGAGAGGCCGGGGTCAAACAGTTCGCGGAGAAGGTCGGCGACATAGGTTTCCATTTTGGAGATGGCGGTGGTCTCCGGCACCCCGGTAATGCGTAGATTGTTGCGCCGAGAGCGCGCCTCTAAATCCTCGTTCTTTGCGCGAATGACGCCCAGCAGTCTGTCCGTGTGTAGGAGCTGGTCCTTAGTCTCCACTTGAAAGTCATGGAACTCAGATTGACGAGCCTCAAGCGTGTCTAGCCGCGTCTCGTGCGACGACACCTGCGTTTTCACGGAGTCCAACTGGCTCGTAAGATTGTCCAGCTTAGTGTCGATATTGCGAAGGCTGGAGCGCATCTCGAGCATTAACGTGCGCAGATCTTCACCTTGATCGGCCGGGGGAGAGTCCTGCCGCTCATCTCCCTGGGGGTCCGGCTCCGCCCCAGCATGCCGGGCCGATCGTTTGCGGTCAAAGGTTAGCTTCTGCTGTTTCGAGTCGTGCTTACCCATGGCAGCGGCCAATCCCCCCAGGTATCGGCCACCTCCAGAGACCAGGCCTCCCGAGCGTCAACCTCCACCAAAGCAATGTCACTGTGGAAGACGGGCAACCATACAACAGCCCTGCCCCCTCACTCCAGCAGCGGGTCCACCGGTTCAGGCCTCCACTCCCACTCCAGGCTATCTCGGGGCCCCAGCACAGCGCAAGTCAGTCCACAGCCGGGCAAGACTGGGCAGCCGCCCTCCACACCCCCACGGGATACCGGGGAGGGGGGGGGAGGATGGGGGAGAGAGGGCAGCGCAAAGCGCACCACCAACGGAAGCCCGCCACCAGCGCAGCCCACAGCAGCAGCCACTCTCCGTTCACCGATCCAGGGCCTCCCGACTCCCTCACTCACCCCTGTCTCGGCTCCACCAGCTCCTCCGTGGCCGTCTCAGCAGCTTGACTCTCTCGGCTCCCCGTAGGGCCAGGCACTCCCCGCCGTCCTCGGAGTCCCGGCGGCGTCCGCTCGTGTCCACGCGGCTTCTCCAGGGCCCCGCTGCAGCACCGCACAGTATAATAGGCCGCAACGCAGGATCGTCAGGTCCTGGGCAGCATCCAAGGCGGCACACCCGGGTCCCGCAGTCGCGCCGCACAGGCCTCAGGCGATCGGAGTCCCAGTTTGCACCACGCGCCACACCAGGTAGCGCACCGATCCCCGACCGCCTCTCTGGGCTCGCGATCACCTCCACGTCCTCCGGCACCAGCTCCGGGTCCGCTTCGACGCCCCAGTATCCGCAGCTCGCAGTCGCAGGTTCCGGCCAGGCAGGGACTCCGCTTCAATCTCACCGCTACCAAGTCGGCCTGCTCCGCGCCCGCCGCCCTGGTCTCCAGTTACAGCGCACCCCGGGTTGGCCTCCAGGATGCACCTCGTGTCAGGATGCCTGCCGGACTCACAGATCCCAGACTCCGCCAAATCTGCCTCCGGTGGGCTCAGCTCGCCGCCTCCGATTCACCACCGTTCCCGGCACCGTGCCATCCGGTCTGGACAGCGCACTCTCACCCTGAAGTGCAGGATAACCACAGGATTTCTTTCCGGCCGGCGGAGCTCGCTCACAGAGCGGCCATTTCGCTGCACGGCAAGCCACGCCCCCATGCTGAAAGACACTTAGAATACAGTGAAAACACTTACATACACTAGGGTACATGATTAGGGTACCCCTGTGATTGGCATGACCTCCCCTGTAAGGATTTAGTACATATTAGGGCAGGGAGATTAAAACTACCTCTCGGTCCCTAGCATATAATAGGGCATGGCAGATTAGAGGCCAGCAGCCCTTTGACCAGCGCTCAGAATGTCCGCTGCGTAGGACTTACAGGAGGTACCAGGAGGGCTTCTTGGCCCCCAAACTCCCTTAGGAGTAAAGTGGACTTCATCCCCCAACCAGTACTGTGCCAGGAGGTGCGTTTGCAGAGTGGTGGGGAAAAGGGGGCGTGGCCTCCGAAGACCTCCTAGCAATCCCACAGTGTGGGACTTAGTAGAGGTAATAGGAGAGGTAGTTGGCCCCCAAGGACAACCTTGGGGACCAACTACCCCTCCAATTACCTCCAGTAAGTCCCACACAGTGGGATTGCTAAATTGTCATAGCAGGCTATGCCCCCTTTCCCCACTACTCTGCAAACGCACACCCTGGTGCGCTCTTGGATGGGGATTAAAGTCCCCTTCACTGCTGGGGGTCCTTAGGGGCCAGCTAGCCTATCTGATACTTCCAGTATGCCACAGGTAGTGGGATTGCTGATAGGTGGACACAGGCCACGCCTCTTTGTTAACCACTCTACAAACATGCCTCCTCTTGGTTGGGGGATGAAGTCCCCTTGCCTCCCGAGGGCCCCTAGGGGCCAACTAGCCCACCAGGTACCTCCAGTAAGCCCCACACAGCTGGATTGCTGAGAGTGGTCCGAGGCCACACCCCCTTTTTACACCACTCTGTAAACACGCCTTGTCCTGGGGGTGGGCACCCTGGGACATTGCAGGAGCGGGCCCTGGGGGAGCGGTCTTGAGGGCCATAGAGGGCTCCAGGAGGGGGGCCACGCGGCACCCTCCCAACTGTTTAAAGCCCCGGGGAGGTGGTGGTCCCCAGAGCCAGGGGGCCCGCAATGGACCCCCGTATTTAATATACTGAATGCCACGGGGAGGTGGTGGTCCCCGGGGCAGAATGGGGGGGCATGGGCAGTGGCGGTCCCCAGGCCTACGGGGGGCGGCGAGCACCCCGCAGTTGAATAAGGATCGTGCCTGAGAGGTGGCGCTTTCTGGGGGTGCAGGGGCCCTGCAGGACCCCGCACCATTATTATAGATTGCCTCCGGGACCTGTCCACCCGGGGGCTTTAAGAAAATGAGGACCGCACTTCATTTTTCAAAACAATTTCTACCGGATTTGCGCACCCAGAGCGACTCCGGGCGAAATAAAAAAAAATTGTGGGGGCCTGGGGGTCCCCCTGAACAGGCCTAGGGTTTCAGGGCGTTTCTACCCTGCCCACTTTTCTTCATTTTTCGCTTTTTCTTTCCTTTTTCTTGTGACTCGGTTACTACATTCTGCTTTGGAGTGTTGGCAGCCTATCAGAATGAAGCTCGGGAGGGTTCGCGGCTCCTCCTCGGTGCTCAGATATATACATTTTTATTTATTGAATTTCTCAGCATCTACTTAATGGATTTACACCATTTAGAAAAAAAAAGGTTGTTCTCTGGACCAAGAGCTACTTTTTTGCCAAATTTGGTGTAATTCCATTCAACAGTTCGGGCTGTAGCAGTGTCTAAAGTTACTATGGAAATTAACATGAGGAAAACGCGTTTTGAGACTCCCATTTTTTCTTGGCCCCCGCTTGACAAATCAACCCGAAACTTTCAAGACAGGAGCTGACCTGAGTGAACAATTAGTTTTGAAAAGTTTGCGAAGATTCGTCAAATGGCGCCAAAGATATTGGCAAAAGAAAAAACGCTTTTTGAATAGAAACAAGGTCCTAACTATAACTACCTATTGGCGACCGCCAGTAGGTGAAAGATATTTGTATATATCTCTCTCTGAGGCTGGCCCTAGATAGCTGCATGATCTTGCCAGACCTTATTAACCAGCACATTATTTGGGCTCTAGTGGTCTTTCTCTTTGTGACATACCCATAATGGGGGCCGATCTATTGCATATAAAGGAGTCAAGTTGTGGAACTCCTTTTCCGAATCACTGAGAGGTTGTACCTCATTAACGATTTTTCATAAACAACTGAAGACCTGGTGGTTCTAAGCTAATGGGACTCAGAGAAGACCCTACCTATCGATGAAGCGCTTTGTAACCCCCAGTGGGCAGTGCTGCACTATAGAAAATGCATCAATAAATCAATAATAAATTGTTAAGTAGGATATGTACTTACACTATCTTAACAGCAAAACTTCCCAGTTGTCGTTTTGCTGTGGAAAAGTTAGGTAGCCCCATAGGCTAATACAAAGTTACTGGCTGACCACCTCACCCCGGCTGACTTCTGAATGGAACTACTAAGATGGATACTTCAAGACATCAAATTAACCCTGGCATTAAGCCTTACCTGATGCTCAAGCCAAATTTAATGTCACTTTTAAGGAAAGGCAACGTTTAGAAAGTTGCCACTCTGTTGCCCAGTTTTTCCAGTGGCCTCGTACCATTGCTTACCACAAGACAGCCTTCTGCCCCCCTAGGGAGTAGGGTGAACAACTTTCAGGCTCAGGTACAATAGTAGCCTGCTGCATGGGGGAGGTATTACTTCCCCTTGAAGGAAGCCACTCTGGAATTTGGCCCAAAATGCGAACTTCAAAAGCAAAGTCGCCTTTGGTGGGCAAATAGCGATCATGCTCCTGAAGGGTTGCTCCTTTGCTCAAGTAGACAGGAGGGTGGTGGGAACAGAGAGGGGAGACCAGTGCCCAAACCTGTCTTCCCATGGGAATGTAGCCCACAAGTTGCCACACATCTAGGGTGGGCCACCAAGCTCCTGACATCCAAGGAAGGGTTTAGACATCTTGAGAGTGTGCAGAATAATGCACTTTGAGATTGCTTGATGCCACACATAGCCGGAAGTCGTCACAGGACGGGAGGTATCATTGACTAGTTACGCATCATCCACACCAGGGCACTTTGTGGGCATAAATATGGCACCATGAACCTCAGATCACGATGGAACTGGAGAAGGAACCAAGAAACGACTGCCCTGCTGACCCCTGGACCTGGCATGAGAGGCTGCACTTACTGTTGGACTGCACCTGCTGCATCTAGCAAAGAGAGGACTGTGCCTGTGGCACCTGGAAAAGTCATCCCGAACCCCAGACCAAAGAAGTCACTCAAAGGGTCATTTGGCTGACCGCCTGAAATTAGCACCAAGCCCATCAAAACTGAAAAAGCACACTCCAGCAAGTGAGTAGCCACATTCTTGAATCGCCACTTACTGCCTTTGTGCAACCCAGGAGACCGATCCTTGATGACAAAAAGTTGCACTGGAGTCTACTAGCCCCGGGAATGTTGTCTGAGTCCAGATTTGTCCCCAAAAAGGGATGCCGGCTTTCACCAAATGATACCACTGGGCCCGCTGTGCACAGAGATCTGTAGCCCAAGCAGCCTTCTACTGGCTCAGATGGGGCTTTGTGAGACATGGACCACTGTGGCCAGAGTTACCCCCACCTTACCGTTGGACCAAGGAATAACCTCAAGGACACTCCCTCAATCGCACAGCACCCAGTGCACATTTCACCATCCTCAGCATCCTGCATCCCCAGCATCAGGACCACTCCATTGAAGTCCATGGTGGTTTTGATGTAAAGCGTGGAACCGGACTTCAGACTATTTTGGTGACCAGGTAACTATCTAAATACTCCTTATCGGTGCCCCTGATCTTCTACCTGCGGTAACCAATGCTTGTTTGTGCTTTGGAATAAAAAGCTCAGATTTATGTTTTACTTAAAAATCTGTATCTCCGGAACACTCCATAGATTTTACTCATCTTGGTGTCTAAAACTTAATAAAAATATAGTCTATTTTTATAAATTGGTGTCAGATTTCTTTCGTGTTGTGTCACTTTCTTAGTTCCTTGTTTGGTACATCTGAATGCTTTACACTAGTTCCTTTGTTTAAGCCTTGCTGCTAGAAGCCACGCCTACCCAGGGTTGAGCTAAAGGTTTTGGAAACAAGCCTGACTAGACCAAGACAGTTTTGCGAGTATATCACACAATGAGGTCTCATAGCCATACAATATAGTACACCACAAGCCTCACCCTGTTTTTATAAATTCTTAAACCTCCACAGTCCCTGGCTGCCAATTATTATTCACATCATTATTTTTAATGGATATGCACTGAGCCACTCCTCTAGGTAAAACCTATACTCAGGCCTTCAGTTCTCTCCAGAAGACTTACTATCTTCAAATGTTTCCTTCTGAAGCTCATCCCCATATCTTCTGATCTGTACTCCAAATAGCAAACCCATTCAATAAGATTCACAATCAGCTACTGCATGTTGCATACACATAACTCCTCTTTAGCCAGTATTGCTTCCACTTTGGTAACTCTGCTAGATATAATTTGCAGATCTGCTTGAAGTAGATTGAGGGCTAATGAAACTATATCTGTATTTGACTTAATTCCTCAAGAGAATTTCCAGTGGCAACCAGAATAAAATACACCTCGTCCTTAGGTTGTGGGAGTACTTTTCCTCCTCCATGTGCATTGGGGAGCGATTTAGACTTGCCTGTATTGTACACTTTAGTCACCTCCCTCCGCCTTGTTGTAGTGATGGTGTCTCAGTTCGTCCATTCCACCCCCATACTTAAAGGCATTTTACTACTTCTACTGGTTACATACTGTGTGTATGAGTTACTGTTCCTGTACTTGTGAGGTATGCAGTTGGATGCTCAGTCTTTCCCACAGCACCACTTTGGGCAATCACACAGCAACCCTCTGTCACTCTTGCAGTGTCTCCTTTGCCGCCACTAATTGAGTTCTCTTTGCAGTATCAATAACAGTGGGAGTACGGAGCATGACCAATCCAGATGATATTGGTGGAGGCAAGACCAAAGCTGGATTTCTTGGACCTCTGTGGTTTGCTTGGGGTTACTTCAGTAGTAGTTTCACTACCTATCCTACTCAGTTAATTGGATAAAAGTATTTGCTTGTCCCATTCCCTGACAGTTCTCACATTCCCCTGTGTACCTCCCTCGGTTGGTCACCTTCCATGTACCAAGCTGGTACAAGGCCCTGCCTCTGGAGGCCCTGTACAGCCCAACAATGTGGCGCATCCCAGACCTCGGCACCCCATGCTGAGTAGGAGTCCTGCAGCCTTTGTTCTTTTTTCGCATTTGTGCCAGGTTGCCGTTGAAAGTTGGGGGTCTCGCCGAGGGAGCACGCACTCACATCTATGGCCCACTCCACATTCTCTTCAGGTTCTCAGCTCTGACATTTTTGCACACCATCCTCCTTAGCACACTGTAGCCAGCACTCGCTACCCTTTGGTAGAGGTACCCAAGTATTTAAAGGAGTCTGTGTTTGGAGGAGCAGTAGCACCATCCCTCGGATTTAGAGACAGCTTCTTTTTTCAGTTTAAAGTTTATTAAAGGAAAAATTGAAACAAAACAATAGAAAAGATAATATTAACATGAGAATCACAATCAATAAAATCTATTAATGTAGAAACGCATGAAAACCTATTACTAACAATTGGGAAAGGGAGTAAGGGACGGGGGGAAATGGTATATTATTATTTGAAAGACAATAAGAATAAAAGATGATAGAAAAAAAAATCCTTAATCTCAATTTGTACATAAAAAATGTTAATAAGTACAATACAATCCTAAACTGCAAAAACTCAAATAATGAAACAAGGAGTAATATCAACTTAATATATAAAAATTAGAATTTAAAAGACAGCAAGTATTTATGGAGGTTTTCGGACTTCATCAGAAGTGTTAATTATAGTAGCAGAGGAGGAAGCAATATCGGTTAAATAAGAGGATAAAGGGAGCCATAAAAGATCTCTTTTTAATTGATAATGATATGGGAGTAACATTGCTCGTATCAAGTCTATGATGAAAACAAACAGCATTCCACCATACATTAAAGGTAACATTGCTGGCTTGCTTCCAATTGGAGGTGATTAAATGAAGGGCAATTGCTAATAATAAGTCGATTAATGAGGGGCCAGAGGAGGGGAGAGGCCAAGATGGAGATAGGGAGCCTAAAAAGACGTTCGAAGGAGAAAAAGAAACTTGGGATTTAAAAATTGTATTAATTTGAGATCAAACTAGAAGCCAAAAACAGGGACATTGTTAAGAACTAATTGTGAAATCCAAAGTAGGCCTTTGAGTCTCCAAGTTTTCCAATAAAAGTTACGGCCTTTGATTCGTAATATGTGATTATGCCAAATGGGTTGTTGGGCTAGCGAGGAAGAAGAGGGATAAGAGGACGGGAGAAGGGGGATTAGTATTTTACGAGTATGGGAGATAACTTGAGAACGAAAAGAGGAAATATTATTAGTAAAAGTAAGAGATTCATTAAATTGAAAAGGGGCTATAAAATGTTGCTCTATGAGCAACCAAAGTGGAGGGTGAACACCTTGATCCGGAGAAATCCAGCGAGAGGATTTTCGCAGAGAAAAAGCATAGTGATAGGATCTAAAATCGGGAAATTTGAGACCTCCAGAATTTTTGTCAGCTTTGAGAGCACTAAGTGCTATTCGAGGAGATTTGTGCTTCCAGAGGAATTTGTTTGATAAAGAGTCAATTTTTTTAAAATAGAAACCTGGAATATGCACTGGGATCATAGACAAAAGGTATAGAATTAACGGAGAAAGCATCATTTTGATAGAGTCTAGGCGACCCCACCAAGAAAGGAAAAGTGGGTGCCATCGATCTATGGAATCAGATAGAGTTTTGATAATATTATCGAAATTTATCCTCAAAGTGTCTGGGATATTAGGAGTGAAACACAAACCTAAATATTTTATATCAGAAGTTTTCCATAAGAAATCAGTCGAGATAAAATCTTGTTTCAAACAGAAAATATTCAAGGGAAGAACTTCACATTTGTCTGAGTTAAGTCGGTATCCTGACAATTGAGAAAAAGTGTCAACTTGGGATAAAAAGGCTGGAAGGGAAGTAGAGGGATGTGAACAGTATAAAAGAATGTCATCTGCATAAACAGACATTTTAACCTGAGTGTTGTCAAGTTTAAAACCAGAAATTCTATCATCTAACCTAATTTTCGTTAAAAAGGGTTCCAATGCAATTATAAACAAAAGCGGGGACAAAGGGCAACCTTGACGAACTCCTCTAAAAAGAGAAAAATATTCAGAAGTTTTCCCATTAACGAAAATAGAGGCCTTAGGACCAGAATAAAGTAAAGAAATAAGAGAAATGAGTTTAGTAAGGAAACCAATCCATTCTAGTGCCTGAAACAAGCAGTTTCCCCACTTTATTTTGGCCTCCATAATAACGAGCGCTGCTTTTTAAAAGATAAGAAGAAGCGGCTTCAGTAGATAATTTATTAAATGAGAATTTAGCATCTATAAGATTCTTTAACGAAGCTTCAGAATTGGAATTGTAGTAACAGTATTCAAGGTGTTTAATCTTGGTAAGTAACTGAGTGTTCTTGGCTTCAAAGAACTTCTTTTTCTTTGAGACAAAATTTATGATAAAACCTCTGGCTGTAGCTTTAAAAGAATCCCAAATCATTACTGGTGAAGAATGTGGAGTGGAGTTAAGAACGAAAAATTCGGTTGCAAAGGAGGTGAATTGGCTTGTAAAATTGGGGTCCATTAATAATGTGTTATTAAAACGCCACCTACCAGCATGAGGAGAAAAGGGTAGTAGCTCAAAATCAACAAAAACAGGAGCATGGTCTGATATCAAAATGGAGCCAATCTCGGCATGGGAAACAAGCTGAGACAGTGGTTTGCTTAGGAAAAGATAGTCTATTTGGGATTGGGAGTGATGGGGGGGGAGAGTAGAAACTAAATTCCCGGGTATCTGGATTGCAGAGTCTCCAACTGTCAATGAGAGCTTTACGGCGAATGGCAGAAGTAAATTGGGAATGCATCTTAGTGTGTGTAAATTTTACAGAAGAACGTCTATCCAAGACCGGGTCAAATACTTGGTTGCAGTCACCTCCAAAAATAACATAATCTTCATCAAACAGGAGAAGTTTATCTGACAGCTGAGTCCAGAACGTGTTATCTATATGAACAGGTGCATAAACATTAAAGAGAACCAAAGGTATTTGATCAATAAGCAGTTTAACAATTACCCAGCGCCCTTCTAAATCGCTTTCCTGATGAATTACTGATAGCTGATACTTTTTATGACATAAAATAGAAACTCCATTCTTCTTCCCTAAGGCTGGGGAAGAAAAAACATTTCCTACCCAACATCTTTTCAATTTGGCAGCTTCAACATACGATAGGTGAGTTTCTTGAATAAAAGCAATATCAACATTCAGTCTAGCTAAATGGGTTAGTACACGCTGTCTTTTTATGGGATTATTAACTCCTTTAACATTCCAAGTTACAACTCTAAAAGTATCACAGTAGAATGAGGATGCACAATTATTGTAAGAACTATTGAAGTATGAGAATTGTTGATCAAAAAAAGACTTGAAAAGGAAATGAAAAAGAGAGGTGAGATTAAGAAAGTAAAAGAGACAAATCTGAGGGAGATGTTATCAAAGATAGAGGAAGGAAAGGAAAAATAGTGGATAGGAAAAAGTAAAAGGAGGAAAAAGCAAAGTACAGTACAGATAAATAATATAGAACAAAACATTGACAATGAAAAACAAAGTCAAAAAGACATACCACACAAAAACAGTGAGAGTGGGACGGGTGGAACGACATGAAGGAGCTAGCACACCAGACCGGAAACTCCATAAAGACGCAGCGGGGGGAGGCAATCCGCAGGCACAAACGAAGAGAATATAATCAAAGAACCACAAAGCTGCAACTGAAAAAGGCAAACCAAGAAGAAAAAAAAAAAAAAAAGAAGAAAGATTAAGAGGACGCAAATCATAACGAAAGACACAAAACAGCTGGGATGAGGAGAAAATACATAAAAGATGAGGAGAAAAAACATAAAACAACAACCAACAAAATTTATGTCATAAAACAGTTAATTAAGATCGAGGAATGTCCATAGAATCAACTCTGCAGGAGGATAGGAATTGTTGAAGAAGTGTAGGATCCTCATATGTTGTTGTTTTATTATTATGAGTCACCTTGAAGAGGCATGGATGGAATAAACCATAACGAGCGTTCAGGGATCGAAGAGCAGGTCTAATTTCCAGGAACTTCTTACGACGATCCGCAGTAGTCTTGGCATAGTCCTGGGCAAAAAAGAGATTTGAGCTATTCCATACGATCTTTCCTTTCTGCTTGGCCGCTTGAAGAACCTTAAGAAGATCTGTATACTCTAAAAAGTATAGAATTACCCCTCTGGGTTTCGGTGAAGAGGAAGACGTGGTAGCCTGGCGGGAAATTTGACCGAGACGGTGGGCTCGCTGAATGTTCAAAGTTGGAGAAGTTGAAAGACCAAGGAGCGTGGGCAGAAAAGATTGAAAAAAGGTTATAGGATTAGTTCCTTCAAGGCCCTCCGCCAATCCGTAAATGCGTAGGTTGTTACGCCTGTTGCGATTTTCCAAATTCTCAACTTGTAGTTTCAGATTTTGTATTTCCTTATGAAGGCAGGGAACTTGGTCAGTGACTACCTGAACTGAAGTAACTCTTCTTTCTAAGTCCTCCACTTTCCGTTCAGTGTGGAGCCAATTATCCTCCAAGCTCTGAAGACGAGAATTCGTCTCCACCATATATGGTTTAAGAGAACGAATTTCATCAAGCAAAAGTTCCATAGAAATAGATGAAGAGGAATTAGTAGGCGAAGGTGGGTTCGCTTTCACTCTTTTACCCAGAACTGAGGCAGGCGTGGAAGAAATTTTGGAGTTTGCTTTAGTTGAGCGTGAATTTTGAGAGGAAGAACCTTTCATTTTGGTCGTATCCATTGTTGCTTCTTCTCCAGTATCCTGCAAAACACTGAATGGATTAATGTCTTCCAGCGGTCCAGCATTAGTGTTAGCTTGGGGAATACCATTGCGAGGATTGCGAGACATTGCCATTATGAGGAGGATAAAAGGAGAAATAAAGTAAGTAAAAACAAAACGCACAGCTCAAAAAAGGGGCAATTAGGGGAAGTATTGTTATTCACCTCTTCAAAAATTAATATGAGACTTCACCTCCTCAAAGTATCCTATTTTCGCCTCTTGAAAAAATGTAATTATTTATCACCTGCGAAGCATAATGGAAACAGTCCAACATGCGATTGCATAAAGAGAGTGAGGGGAAGTTCCTTGTCTAGTAAGGCATGTTAGATATATACATACTATAAGCGACAGTCCAACAATCTGTTTGGTGAAAGAGAAAAATACCGCTGTTAAAATTAGCAGTATTCAGGTTAAAACTTGATATTCCGGCAAAACATGCCTGTAAAATTGGAGGATATAGCGAGAAAAAACTCTGTCAGCAGCCTGAGCTCAGTCAGCGTGAGATCGTTGGAATTCAAAATGGCGGCCGCATTTCACTTGCGGACCGCGTTTGGAGAGAAGAGCCGAAAAAATAAGGAAAAACGCTCACCCCAAGCTTTTAGAGCAATACATAGTAAGCAGCAAGCATTCCAACGAAGGAAACCGCAGCTCCAAAGTTCCTGCGGCGCGAAATTGTACCTGGAGCCTTTCCGATGCGCTACGTCTCGGCGGAGCTCCCAAATGCGGCGGCCATTTCCCTCGGTGCCGTAGCCACGCCCCTTAGAGACAGCTTCTGATGAGGTTCTGTTTCACAGATGCTGCCAGGATTTTGTCAGATATGCCAAAGCAGTCTTGGAAGACGTTTACTCTGTAATCCTGTTGGGCACCCCTTACATCGATATTTTGTTTAAGTATGATGACCCTGTAGATGTGAATTATGGAGGAACATGTCCAATCTAGAGTGAAGGTAATGTACTGGTGAATAAATGGAATACTCTCTGTCCTGTGGGTGGATTGATCTCCAGGTGTCTGGCAGGTCCCAGGCCTGCAACCACTGTCTAAACCATACAGATACAGTTATAGCATGCATCCTGGGTAAGAGAAGGAAAGATCTGTCCACAGTAGGATAATGGACTACAATTAAAGTCCCCCCCCCACAACAGCATAAGTAGGTGTTCTAGAAGTCGACTTGTAAGGGGTATGGGTCAAATATAGAAGTAATCACCAATTCCACACCATCCATAATGGCTCTTGACCACTGAAATCCACACGTGGTTGGCAGAAAAGAGATTCCCCTGGCATTCAATGAGTATTGAGGGGCAGATTTACAAGAAAGTGACGCATCTGTACAGATGCATCACTTTCCCTGCGCCATTTACAATACGGCGCACTATGGTGCAAGGATTGACAGATGCGTCAAGTTCTTGGGAACTTGGTTATGCTACAATTGAAACTGTCAAGCAATAGGACTACCTTGGAGTATTGATTGATACTAGGTTATCCTTGTCCAATCACATTTCAGTCAGAAACATCAAATCTACTATTACTACGAAATCAGTGGTGAGATTTGCTAAACTGTTTAGGGTAGAGCAATAGATTGTTCTATAAAAACTTTAAGAATAAAACTCACTCTGTGACAACTTCACGCTTCGCCTGTCATAAATGCTAAGATTAGCATTGATCTCGATAAAATCTACATGTAGACCATCCATCAACTCTTACATCTTCGAGCAGCTACCCTTCACAGTATCATCAGGCTGGAGTTGAATTTAAAATCTTTATTATTCCTTCACACCAGAGCCACTGTGAATTATCTATGTGATTGTACAGGTGCAGACTCCACCAACCTGAAATCTTTAATTTACCTGGAACTCAAAAAAACTTCAAATAATGACATGTAAATAAACATCTCGCCATTAAACAAGGTAACTAAAGCACACAACTTATCAGACTTTGAAACTCTGGCTAATTTAGTTGAGCGGCAAGGAAAAGTATTCTAAGGAAGACCATATTTTGCGGTCAAAGGTAGAAAGACTTAGCCTCACTAAAGAAAAAGACACTTATTGATTTGGTATATTATTCATATTTATCGTTGTTTCAGGGATACATTAGCTCTAGTTTGCAAAGTTTGATTAAAAAGAAATAGCTAAGATTTATACCTATCCATGAATTTGAGGGGTCTTGGAATCCACTCCTACATGCTGATTCTGTGGTTAAAAGAGGAAATCCTAAGTCACATATTATGCATTTGTCCGAAACCATTGCCCAAGGCAGATTTTATTTGAGGAGTCTTTTTAATGATATAAACATAAGATCAATTTCAGAGGCGGTTAGGTACTGTTGTATTATTAAAACTCATGATAGTATTACTAAATTAAAGACATTTTTAGATCTAAGTTATACAACGTTAATAAACTGTGATTAATATATTGTTTTGTGATTTCTTTATAGTTTTGCTTTTAGAATTTCACTAGAACGTTGTGAAATACTCATGTTTTTACTGTAATTTGCATGATTAATAAAATACACTTTTGTACTACTATTACTTAATCAAAAACTGGAATCATAGATGAGCATACATTTTACCCAGTTAAAATTAGTTCCTGTCTAAATATATTGGCAGCTAAATACTAATCAAATACACCTGGTTGTGCCCATCCCCCCCATAACCTTAAGACCTGGTCAGTTTTTCAGAGGCATTATCGATTTATTCCGCCTCCAAATGAAGCTCCTAACTAATAAATTGAGTTTAAGAAAAAAATATTGGGTTTCCTTATTGAAGCATATGGTACACTTACAAGACTGAAGGTAAGATTACCGGCTTGCTGTAGTTATCATCCCACAAAGGAAAAGAAAGGTTTCCTCTTTTTTTCAGTTCTTTATTGACGTAGGGTAATCTTTCAAGCAAATTACGTCTATAACTGTTGTCAGCCTTTAAAGCAATCAAGACACACACAAACTCCACGTAAGGTTTAGCAAGTTGCCAGTGGTACTTTTGGGGCAATTCTCCTTCATGGTTTCAAAGTTCTCAGCATTAATGAATAGCGTGGTTCCGGAGCAAATTATATGGTCAGCATTAACAGTTTACCATGAGTATCATCAGGAGAGTGGCCAGGACTAAAACTTTGTCCACACATAAAGCCGTTTTTTGGGGCAGCCAGAAACTCAGGTCAGGCAAGTGAGCTATTTTTTCTTTTCCACTTGGGGTGCCATATATGTTGCAAAAATCAATGGGCTGAACAGGCATTCCTGTTGGGATACCAACCAAAAGTATCTCTCAGTAGTTTACCCGCTCTGGTGGCCTTTGGCTGTGAACACAGATTTACATATAGCCATAAACACAACTGATGTGGTGAAATGACTATCAAGCTTCCAAACAATGCAACCTAGCAAATGCAAACCATCTAATTATGTATTTTAGGGTATGTAAGCTTATCTGTTCTTGCCTGAAGAGGCAGTCACAAACATAGGTGTGGGCTCGGCTGTATTTTGAAATCCCATCCTATGTACCGACAGGAGAGATCACGTGAGACCTCACCTTGACCATGTGCTCAAACACCAGAAAGTATTTAACAAGGGGGAATATCTCTTAAATACCTCCTCTTTGTACTGAAACATTGGCCCGGATGTGCCAGAACATAGAAGGCTTAGGAGTGCACCCCTTAGTAGCTTTCAGTGTAGACTATGAAGGATGCCTAATGTCTAAAGCCATTAGCCACTAATCAAACACAATCTGTACCAATGGAACACAATCTATTTACAGTTGTGTTATGTTGTATATTTATTTCTGGTTCAAATAGTTATTATATCCTACAGCAGTACATTAGCCTCACAAATGTTGTTAACCGTTTTTACTGTAACTAGCTTAGTATTGACGGGGGGGGGGGGAAATCTTATTCCATTTTGGGAAGAACAAGCTTTTTAAACTTGTTTTCCCTTTTTTGCCACAAGCTATGCTACCCTATTACAGTGGAATCACCAGATGAGGTGATTTGGTGACTGCAGTACCATTGAGTTACTAGTGAATAGACTCAATATACACCAGCAAATGGGTCTGAGGAATATTCCATACCTGTGTAGATCTCATTACGAGTGCTAAAATAATGTAGGTTACAAAGAGAAAAGCGAGTGTTAACCTCATATTTTATCCTTGTGGGAATTTGGATTCCATACTAAAGTTTTATAACCACAGTAACAGGGTTTAAAGCACACATCTTTATAAATCTAATGAATACTTTGTGCTCACAACGAGAGAAAGTATGTGTAATTGTTGCGGTGGCAACACCAGTCATGGAGGTGTTCTAAAAAGAACCTTTATTTAATGCCTTATTATTGTACTTATGTATTGTTCATTCCAACTTTCTGTCTGATCCATTAAATATTAAAACATCTTTGTTTCTGTTGAAATTTACTTTAGCATGAAAACTATTGGGTATTGAGAAATACAATCAGTTTTTCTCTGCACTCGACATCTGTTTTCACTTTTCCCAGTCTTTGTCTCGCCAGAAGTTTTCATTGGTTTGCCTGTTCACTGCCACCACCAGCCTTCCCCCTCCAAATCCAGCGATTGGCTAGTTCTTCCTTTTCAATTGGCATACTTCCTCGAAAATGGAAATGCCTGTGCTATCCCTCTGCTAAAAAATCATCACTAGACGAAGGTGTAATGACTAACTATGCAGTGGCAGCTGGGATCTACGGGGAGGGGGGGGCGCATGCAAAATATTATTAAAACAATTAATAAAATAAAATAAAACTTACCTAACACAACATCCTCGCTCTGGACCTCTTCTTTGCAGGAACTGGAACTAGATGATGGAACTCCCTTGCCCAATCCTGATGCTGCTTACATGCAGCATGTGAGCAGCGCCCTGATTGGAGGGAGCGACCCCACTCGGCGCTGCACAGTGCACTGGAGGCCTGCATTTACTCTCAACCCACCTGTCTTAAGACACCTGGGTTGAGAGGTTTAAAGTGTGCATGTGTGCAGCCAAAAAGACATGCACACTTTTAACAGTGCATTAGACAGCCCACCCTCCTCCCTGCTGCGGTCAGTCAGCGGCAGCACCGCCCTCATCCTGGGTTCAGGACAGGGGATGAAAAATAAAATGGCAATGAACTATCATTTTCTTTTTTATCTTTGGCAGGATCGTAAGTGGGGCGATGCCCCTCCGCTCCAACGGAAGTGCCACCCCAGAACTATTGACGCATTGCATTACTTTAGTTAATTGCTAAGACGTCAGAGAGAGGGGTAAACACTTTTTTGCTACACTTATCTGCTCAAATTCTCTTTTGGAAATGACACAGGCAGGGCGCCGTCCACCCTCGGTAGGTAGGTGGTACTTATTTAAGTGATAAATGAGTTCTATATGTTCATTGACCAGGGTGGTATATCGACTCCTATGTGTCACTTTGACACATTATCTTATTAGATACTGATTTCTAGACTTCATCCGATAAGCATTAGAGGCCAGGCCCTGTTTTAGTCTCCTCCTTTCTCTCTGACTGTAGTGAGGAAGGTTTCCTGTCTCCATATTCAGTGCAACTGTCTTGCGGAGTTCAATAGGGCTCTTCTTCGAGTCTTACTCTTTCTAATATTTATGTTGTTTTTTGCATCTTCAGACTGTCTTCCATGTGTTATACAGATGATACTCAGTTTCATGTCAGAATATGTGGGAATTCTGAGGTTGCTTATCTCTATTTTCACCCGTGCCTCATCGAAGTGGCTGCGTTGATGAACGATAATTGTCTTAAGCTGAATGCAGACAAAACAGAGGTGGTAGTTATGTGAGATGCCCCGACGATCTGGTCTGCTGCCTGGTGGCCAAAGTCTTTGGGGCACTGCCCTTCACATCTGCCCAAAGTATTGGGGCACAAGTCCTAAAAAAAGAAGTGGGGGGACTAACCTGATTAATCAGTATGCAAGTGGCAACATGGTGCGTGACATCGCGGCATGTGACATCACAGGAAGTGGCATCGCAGGAAGTGACATCCAATCTTAAACCCTCACATATATGTTCAGCAGGTCTATTCATGAGTACATTTGAGCACATTTTGAGTGTACCCGCAAACCCTCCTGATGTAGGCAGAAGATTCACACTTTTGTAAGCTTCACATAAACCAATGTTGCCTTTTGTCAGCGTAAAGCTTCCTCTACCCATAGTGCTTTGAAAGAAAAAATTGTGATATTTAAATGATTACAGCTCCTCCTCAGGGGTAGTAAGCACTATATAAATGCTATTTATTTTGTGCAAATACTGGGAAAGATCAACACATCTGACGTTCTTACAGTGCATGCATATCTCCCAAACAGAGCCTGAACAAAGTAAAGAGCTGCCTCTCTTTAACATTTGTGACGTGCTAACCAGGTGTGAGCCTTTATTTCCCCCCTGCTGCATTTGCTTCTAGGTGTGAGGCTCCTGACTGCTCCCAGCCAGGAGACTCGAACAAAAGGAGGCCTGATGACCCCTCAGATTCGGCCTTTGTTATGGGCCCAAAGCGGTACAAAAGGGGGTGGTGATGGACGGAGCATCAGAACCAATCAAACACTCACACCCAGTCAAGAGATCTGGGTTTAATCCATCACCGTTCTTTAGCCCACTCTGCCACCCCAGTTCAGACATGGCCCTATGCAAATCAGTCTGACCCTGTGCCTCATGGGAACAGTCCAGCCCGAACTGCCAAGCCATGCCTTCCCTGGACCGGAAACAAGCTTCCTAGGACCGGTAACAAGCTTCCTAGGACCGTTTTGTTTTGGGGGGGGGGGGGAGGGGGGTGATGGACGGAGCATCAGAACCAATCAAATTTTTGGGGGTGGTGATGGACGTTATGTTATGGGCCCAGCAGGAGTCAGAAATAGAAGAGCCCCATCCCCTCCCTGCCTCCACGTTGCAGATCGAAAGCAGATAACAACGTTCAGGCGCTGCTGAAATTGTTCACTGGGACGAATTCAGCATCTTTTTCAGTGGGTCCCAACTTCTTGCTAGGGTGGACGGCGTTCACCCTGTGAAAAAAAAGTGCGTGGACGCCATTCACCCGCGCCCTGGTATGGGGTCTATTTTGATGACAATCTTACTTTTAAGCCCCAGGTCGCCTCTACATACTGTTTTCATTTGAAAGTTCTAAAGATACTTCTCACTTTCATCCCACAACACACAAAGTAACATCCTTCAGTAGATTGTCGGCTCCAGCCTGGACTATGCAAACATCCTTCACTTGGGCCTACCAGCAGATACTACTAATTGGCTCCTAACGCAGCGACAAAGCACCTGCCTCACATTCCCCATTACACCCCAAGATCGGGCCACTTACTGAACCTACACTGGTTTCTCATCCATTTACGCTCATTGTTTAAGAACTTCTGCATAAGTTTTGAACGCTGAACAAAAATGGCCCCATGGAACTACAATATCTATTCACTTACTATGTTCCTGCTCACCTCCTTCGCTCTGCCCAGGGTCCCTGCTGAGCATTCCTAAAATTAAAAAAAAGCTTGACAAGGCGGGTGGGTATTCTCGCTCAATATGGCATCACTCTTGAATGCCAATCCTCCTGAGGAATGGTGCTCTTCATGTTATATGAAGTTCTGGAAAGCGCTAAAAATGTGGTTTTTTTTATATCTAGGGTGCAATGCTTTCTTTTTCTGTAGTGCTAGCCCCAGGATGACTTGATGCATGTTTGCACCCTAGAAATGGAATTAACTTCTTGGGGTTCTTCAAAAATACTTCTCATGACTGTTGCAGATTTAAGCATTGGAAGATTACTAAAGAATTAGGAATATTTGGAACTTGTTTATGCCAACGATGCACCCACTTTAGAACCATTCATTATAAGAAATGGCAAAGTGAATAGGTTTGTTTTTAATGTGCTAATAAGGAGTTATTAGAAATTGGGTTCCTGATTAACTGGGGTATGAGCCGTGGTCAAGCAGTGACCACATCCTAGTCTGAGTGAGACAAAAGTACACCCTAAATTAACATGTGCTCACCCCAAGGTAGCTTGGCATAGTGCAGTCATGCTGAACTTTAGAGGCAATGTGTAAATTATTTGTGTAACACTTCAGTGAATCAATGCAAACACCTCACACAAAGATTTTGTGTTAGAAAAATAGCTGTTAATTTATTAAATAAAAGAAGACCAAAGCGACAAAAATCCAACAAGTAGAACTTGAGATATTAAATTTCAAAGTTTTAAAGTAAAATAGTGCCAAGAACCTACAAGCATTGGCATAGATAATAGGTCTCACCTTTGGGACCTTATTAACTTTACCCATGCAGCAGATTATCCCCTATTAGCATGCCCACACACAACATTTTGGCAATATTGCAGGGGAGAAGCAAAAGGGTGAGTGAGGATAAGATGTGAGTAAGGGCGTGGCTTAAATATACACTGGCTAAAAATCTGTACTTAGCATAGTGTGCCGTCCAACTAGTATTTTGCTGCTTCGGTCTTTGCATACAGATATATAATAATGATACAACAAGTAATATTACACATACAACACGCTAGGGCTACTTAACCATCATTTTTTTAGAGAATTTCTGGATTGTTTGATCATATTCAGCCAAATCACTCACTTTGCACAAGGTCTGGCCATGTGTAGTAGAGGTGGGACACAGGGCCTGCCTTCCGGACGGATTCTGCACCAAACAACACCATGGGCTGTGTTTGGTTGTGTGCAGTGTCCAATCCAACACGGCTGTTTAACTTCCTGCTGTTTATAGCCACAGGGACTGGCTCTGGCAAAATCCTGCCCCCATCTCTTCCTGCACACGGGGAAGTTGGCGACAGGGCAAGAAGTGGACAAAAGATAAGTTGTTTTACCCAGTCGATGAATCATGGACAAGTTCAGGTCAAAGATAATCCCACTAATATTTCTTTCTATGGAATAAAGGAACACCCATGGAATTAGTCAAGGGGGATTAAAGCTCCATTTTAAATTCTCAAGCAAGGTGTGCAAAGAGATATTTGGAAACATGCACACATATGGAAGTGTGAATATGGGCATGCTGTGTATGGTCCCTTGACTCCGGCCATACCGTGCTAGTAAAAGCAGATGCATCTATGATGGTGGAAATCATGCCAGGCAGGGCATGCATTAACATGAGTAGCATGCCAATATCAACATCCATGAATGAATCACACAAGGAAAGGAGAAGCTGTGGTGAAAGAGCTTGTGACAGGCATATGATGCATGCAGAAATACCATGTTGCATGTGTGAGGTGCTTGTGAAGCAGGGCATGCCCTTACACCTTCAGTGATACTTAGTGGCCTTTGGGTATTTGTTACCTTTTAGGATAGGCCCTTGCCCACACATACTACCAAGCATTTATTTTTGGAATTCCACTGCACAAAATGCCCTGGAGTTAGTGAACCTTCCATACTGAAAGATGGAACAAATATTTCCACACTTTTTCAGTCAATCAGAGTATGGTGATTCAAGAACCACTTCAAACAGTTCAACAAACATGAAGAGCCCCCACTGAAAAAAAAGGACTTGTCGGCCAATCAGACTACATTTGTCATTTAAATATTCAGTATGGAGAAACCAGCTGTCGAAAAAGCGTTAGATTTTAGATTTTTCTTAGAAATAATTCTGCACTAATTTGCGCAAAATAAACCCAGACCTAGTCTGTTTCCAGCTCTGTCTTCATGCCTAGATGATTGTAATTCTCTCCAGCAGTTCTTGCTGTAGTGGGAGTGAAAATTCCCATGTGATATGAATGGGAAATTAATATTTTTAGGACCACCTTTATGACTTTGCCCCTCTTGAACTATGTGCAGGAAATTTTAATGGGCCATTCTTAGTTGTAAGATAATTTTTTGTCATCTAAAGCCCTCCGATATCTTTGGGTCGAGTTCGCTCTATATAAAACTGCAAAACGTTACAGATTCCTCAAACAGGGCTAAATGTATTAGCAAAAAACACATTGTTTTTAGTGGACTAAAGAACGCATCTGTAAGTACAAAGCTGCTGTTCATGTACTTTTATGCATTTCTATGCGTGTGTATGTTTACTGGTGGGAGTCTATATGATTGTAGGATAGGCTGTCCGCTTTAATATTTTGCATGCTTCTGGAAATACGCATATAATATTGAATTACATCATTTGGTGTATGATTTGTATGACTTTGTATGAAAGGGGGAAATCCTATAATAAAGAAATTGAAAGGAAATCATATATTAATTCTTAATGCATGTATGTCAAGTTTAATCATAAAATCTTAACACATGAACTACAGGATTGTCAGTTTATTTATTAGATTTTTGGCAGTTGACTCTATGTAATGAAAGCAAAAAACAAAACTGAAATAGAAAAAAATCCTTCGTTTTTTTCTTTATTATACATTCTCGAGATACTCTGTCCAACATCGGCATATCTAAGTCGCCGTTTCTGGTTTACTGCTGGCATCCTGCCTCGCTAATTAAACTATTGGCCTTTATTTGGAATTCTAACGTCTAGCTTTGAAAAAAATAGCATGTCTACTCAAAGTTTATGGCATCCTGCCTGCTTCTTCCGTTCTCCACGCTATCCTGTCATCACCCGCCCTTGTCCTAATCGTCACTAAGTATAAAGGTAAACAATGTAATTTAAAATTGAAGAGAGAAACATCTATCTATCTATCTGTTTGTGTGTGTGTGTGTGAGCAGCAGCTTGTGACACACATACACGTATAAATCAATGAAAAGCAGCCAACTAATTGAAATTTTAACTCATTTTAGTGCGAAAGGTTTCTTTAGATATGGTAAAATAATTCTGCCATCCATCTTCTGCGATCTTGGGTTTTTCCGAACTTGACAGCTTGTAATAAGAAGTTGAACAAAGATGGCGAAAAGGGGCTTTTGGTGGCATTTGCATTTTATGGCACCTATTTCAATGACATACTGAGCTATTCTACATAGAAATGAGACGGTCTTTGAGGCGCCTCTGCTGTCTTTGCATTTGGTAAAACAGCCTTAATGATGTGTTGAGAGGCGCACCCCTGCCATTGTTGAAGCCAGCGTGTGGGGGCCTGCTAAGTGTATGGGGGGATCAGCATACACAATTTATAGTGCCTAAAGCCATCCTTTCCCGAGACACAGCCCCAGAGACAGTGGATGTTTATTTCAAGGAAGTCCAGCGGCCTTCGCATCTGGGCAGCATTTGGTAAAACAAAGTACAAATGTTTAGAAGCATTTTCATATTCCGAAGCATTTAATCCATCGTGCAAGCCTCTCATTGCACGCGGGAGGAATGTTTGTCTACTGCGTGTATTTTTGACATCAACAAATGCAGGGAGGATGAAGCTCTGTGAAAGGGTGCAGCGTGGGACCCATGGTGTACGTGGTTCTTAAGTAATGTTTCGGCTGAGATAACATTGTAAAGGCTGAAGCATGGATAGTTAAAAACAGGTGCAATAACAAAACGCGAACAATGCGCATATAGTAGTTGCTGCAACAAAATCTACAAAACCGGTATCTACTCTACAAGAGACTGCTCCGAGTGCTGTCTCCACGTTCCACATTTGTGGCTGCTGCTATAAGTGGCATCTACTGTCACGAGTCGCACAGAAGAAAAGAAAGGCGTGTGGTCGCCATTAAGAAAGTTAAAGCGGGGGAGGAGCCAAGATGGCGACCGGAGCAGTCGCTTGAGCGCCCGGCTCCGTCGGCCCTTGGCCTCGGACTATCATCCTGATTCCTATCCTTGCCGATTTTCGAGGTGCAACGCGTGCGACGACGCGCTGACTGCGCCGCCGCTTTCCCGAAGTCTTAGCCCGCCCGGATGCCGGAGTTTTTGGTGCCTTTGTTCCCCGCCCTGGACCCTTGCTCTACTGTGGCCTCGGCCGGCCCCCTGGAAGCGTCGCAGTCACCGGACCCGCTGGTGCAAATCTGAGCCCGAGGTCCCGATCCCGCCTCACGCCACGTACGGTCGCCAGAAGAGCCGGGAGAGAGACGCCCGGACACCTCCTGTACCCTGCATCTGACGGGCTGGAGCCAGAGGGTAAGCCCCGGTGTGGCGGGTCTCCTACCCCGCTCTGTGGACCACGCCGTGGAAGGCTGCAGACCCCCTTCTTCTATGGTCTAGTCGGCTGCAAAGAGCGCCCGAGGGAGGGGAAGAGACTGCTGGCTTTCACCTGTTGCGGCGCAGACCTGTTGGGAATTGCCTCCTTGTCACGATCCCCCCCCCTGGCCACGGTACCGTTCAACGGTAAAACATGGCGCTGATTGACTGCTCGCTGCTGGGGGGTGATGCTCCGGTCTCGCCCGCTGCCCGCTTCGCCCTCCCTCTACCAGACTCCAGCTCCCCAGTGCCGTCCCGGATTGCTGCCGTTGGGGGGACGCAGCCTCCGCTGACATACGGCTCCGTTCTGGCTGCCCTGCGGGACTTTCGTCTGCAATTGTGTGTCGGCTTGCAAACGCTGAGTGAGCGGTTCGACTCTACACTGTCTGCTGCGGGCCGTGAGCGCCCCGTTTGTGATCAACAAGACGTGAGTCTGCCAGTGCTGTGGCCCTCCTGCGGGGAAGCAACGACTGGGTATAACGGTGCTACACTGGTGTCTGCATTTGGCTTTCCCGGCGCTCGGGATCAATCGCTCTCCTGCTCAACGGCAGATACTTTGTTTCCCCGGTCATTGCTGCCTGCTTTGTTGTTGCCTGCCTCACCGTGCCTGCAGGAGTTTCCAGCTGAACTACACCTGGCGACCTCGAGGAACCGTTCACGGTGGCCTATGACTCCTTTTATGTGGAACTCATGTACTTTACAAGCCAGGTCTGGATTTTATATGGTGTGCAAGGGGACCTCCATAGATGATCGGCGGCCATTTTGTGACTCTACTTCTCCATCTTCTCCCAAGTGGCCATATTGTCTTTGTCTGTTCGGGATGGGGGGCATTCAAGAGGGGGCGGGTCTAATCGTACGCCCGCGATCGGGCCAGGGCTAGATTACTTTCTATCATCATGGCTTCACGGCCGGGCTGGACTGGGACTGGAATTGTCTACTTATGTTGTGCGCACTCGTCGCGATCTGTCTGCCTTCATTTCCGTGGTGTTACATGCTATCTTCCCACGACCGCCTTCGGGTGTAGTGGGGTTTCAGTGTGTGGAGGCTTGGTTGGCCGGTGGTGTCGGGCGCTCCTGAGGATACGTGGGCTCCTCCCCGCCTCCTTTCTTCTTTCTTCTCTTAGTTTCTTTACTCTATTCCTACTTTCTCTCTCGTCTATATTTCGGGTTCATTGGGCGACAGGCACTATGCTGGGGGGGGGGTAGGCCATAGCCTCCGCATTGGTGTAGGGTGGGGGGGTAATTTACTGTTTCTTCTTAGTTCTATGGGCCTCTTTCTTTCATGTCTCTGCGCTATACTTGTTTCGATTCGGGGTCCGGGTGTGGGGTGGATTGAGTGGGGGCGGCTTTTAGGGGGTGCGTATTTACTACTGTGATGATCCTGTTATCTAATTGCATCGCCTTACTGTATGAGATTTTCTATGGCTGTTTTAATGATGCTGCTGCTCTCCAGTGTATGAAGCCGACTTGCGGACTCGAATCTCCTTGTTTCTATCCTTTACTGACTTTATTCTCGATAAAAACTTTTTTTTTTTTTTTGAAAACCTTAAAATTAACCTTCACTTCTCCTTCCCCCGGTGTCAAGGATCCCTCCAGTGTATGAATCCTGAATCGTTGCTAATCTTGACCTTGCCGCACAGGGAATGTATTGTTTGCCTCTGTGCTCAACCGTATTGTGGCCGGCCTGATGGTTGTAGGCCCGTATTTGTTCTTTTACTCTGCACAAATAAAGGTTTTTAAAAAAAAAAAAAAGAAAGTTAAAGCGCTTCATGGCGTACTGCCCAAAAAAACAAGCGTTTCTATTCAGCTGGAGATCATTTGCTAGCGTGCAGTCACAGGGGTGGGATCCTCATTCTTTGAATAAGCTACTCACTTGCCAAACTCCTGGTGTGAAGGTCCTTATTACATTTTGGAGATAGGGAGGTACTTCCTAAGCTGCTGTCTCAAACTACCTTGAGCTGCCCCTGCTTTTCGTGAGGCGATATTGCTAAATGTGAGCGGATCGGATTTCCCACTTGACGCTTTCTTTGTCAAGATACCAGCTGTTGCGTGTTCGCCGATTATTAAGCACTCATTGCCAAGTCATGTTGCGGCTTGTGCTTTGTAAATAGCTAATACTTTATCGCTAGTCAACATTATGCTAATATTTCTTGCCGTCAGGGGTGGTGACAAAGTATTGTCATAAATGTGATCGTATTTATAATTGAGCACCCATATCAATATTGTGGTCGCCATTATTTTTGCCTGCCCATAAAACGAGCTTGCAAGAGTTAACAAGCGCTGAAACACAAGTGCGGCCCGCGGCCACGAAAGTTCATTAACGAGTACTCATGCATGCAGAGCGTTTGCCTTGCGGGAGCGAGCAGCAAGGCGCGATAATTGCAAACAGATGGCGCCACTGCTCGCTCCCGCAAGGCAAACACTCTGCATGCATGAGTACTCATTGGAAACAGTGCAAAACATGCACGAGTTTCCAAGAAAGTACAATGCGATTCCAAGAGGTCCCTCCTAGGCAGCGCTTCCGCACTGCGTAGGCGAGACCTAAAAAGCACTATTTGAGATATGGATGTGGAGGGCCGGAGTCGTCGTCGAGGCTGCTGTTGATGAGAGATGTGAGGAGCTTGTGCTGGGAAAAGTGTAGCACAGTGTTAGTTCCAAAAACAAAGTGTCCATCCCAGCGGTGACGCATTAGTTCTGCTCAATGATGTGCTCCTCAGCCAAAAAGATGTGTCAGTTCTGCTCAGGAATGAGTTGCTCAGCAAAGGATGCATCTGTTGCGCTGGAGAAACACCTTAGGCCCTCGTCCATGGGTCCAGGACTTGGGTAGCACCACTTGGCAGGTTAGACTCACAGATGGCAGAGTCTTAGGTGCAGAAGCAGTTTGGTTTGAAGTATTTATGTCTCTGAGACTTCAGGTCAGGAGACCAGTCAGCTATCCCTTGGAGTCACTTTGAGTTCAAGTGATGCAGGTCCAGTTCCCTCACCCAGGCAAAAGGGCAGCAGGCAGCAGGCCAGCACATCAAGGCAGGAGTACTGCAATTCAGCCGAGTGGCAGTCCTTTCAGCAGCATGACAGTCCTTCTTCCTGGCAGAGTCTTCACAGTTCCAGAAGTGTACTGATGTGGTGGTGCCACGGGTCCAGAACGTATACCCAGTTGGGCCTTTGAAGTGGTGGAGACTTCAAAGATAGGCTTTTGAAGGGCACAGATGTTCTGCCCTAGCTCCAGACTCACTACAGGAGGTATGCAGTCCTTTGTGTTGGGGTACAGCTCCTCTCTCCCATCCTGCCAGGATGGCCCATCAAGTTACACCTAAGCGTGTGTGTGGGCAAAGTTTGGGCCAGGCAAAAGGTTTATTTTTTCAGGTTGAAACATGCTTAGAGGACTACTCAAAATGGTGGAACAAGCAATGCTGCAGACCCACTAGTAGCATTTGATGTACAGCCCCTGAGCACATGTAGTGCACTTTACTAGGAACTTATAAATAAATTAAATATGGCGTTTGGTTATAAGCCAATATTAACACATTTAGAGGAGAGAGTACACGCACTTCAGTACTGGTAATCAGTGGTAAAGTGCTCAGAGTCCTAAGGCCAACAAACACAAGATCAGAAAAGTTGGAGGAGGAAGGCAAAATGTTTGACTGTGACCATGCAGAGAGGGCCGTTTTACAACACAACCTTCCTCCAGCCTAAAGCCAGGGTAGACTAATCAATACCTCAATAGACTTCCCTGCTTAGGGCGCTAGAAAATGGGCAGTGGCCCACTATTGCCGAGCCATTTGTCAGGAAAAGATCTATATAGTCGCCTTCAAGAATCAAACATGAAGGCTTAAGTTAACAACCCAAAGAAAACGATTAAGGATAAAAAAGACAGTAGTTTAATATGTCAAGAGACATTATTATGGCATTTAAACTACATCTCCCATGATGCAGCATGGGGTGTGCTCAGTCAAGTAGGTGGGGCCATTACTATAAAGTCGTGTACGCACGTCGACCGACATGCGTAATTGCAGAATCCCTGTCCTGAAGTTAGTTTGTTTTAGCGCGATGCGCTTGAGAAAACGGATATGCTGCCTGTCTGATGGCATTATTATTATAATCTGCAGCTCTGTAGATGAGCAGTGGAGGACTGCTAATGCCTACTAATTCTGTGGCGATCATTTTCTCAGTCGGGTGTTTCACTGGCGGTTCGTTTTCAGAGTGGTTTCTCCGGCTGGTGTGACACGCAGTTGGTAACGCGAGGAGCCATGTTGGAAGGCGGACCCCGGGGGAGTCGGAGCGACCACCCAGGGGGGCCCCCACACTGTACGAAGTAGCCGAGCACTGCTGAGAAGCCTCCTAGAAGAGGTCCTTCTCCTATACCGTACCAGCACAGTAACACCACCACACAGGACTCGAGGATGTTTATCACGATGAGCAATTCTTTATCAGCATTTAGGAAGTTACGGTTATCGATATATACAAGGGGGGATCGAGGGATCCACAAGAGTCTCAAAGTCTTTGGTAGGGACGGGGTAGCGGGACAGTCTTTGGCAGCAGTGGGGTACGAGGGTACCTTAGGCCCAGTTCTTGTTCCTCAAGCTGGAGGGACTCCGTGTCCCAGAGTGGTCGAGCCGCGACGGCGTCAGCAGGGCTCTGGTGATCAGTTCGTGGAGCTGGAGCCGCGACTAGGTCAGCAGGGCTCTTAAGGTGGTTCAGTTCAGCTCGAGCCGTGACGACATCAGCAGGGCTCTGGGGGAGGCTTCAGCGAGGTTGGGCCGCGACAGCGTCAGCAGGGCCCCGATGTTCCGTGAGGTTCCTTGTCTCAATAAGGTGGAGCCGCGACGCAGTCAGCTGGGCTCGTGGTATAGGGTCAAGCAAGAGTTCTTCTCCGTAGGGTCAGCCGCGATTCCATCAGCAGGGCTCTTGACTCCGGGATACAACTGCTGTTCCATTGTGGGGTTGCCCCAGATATAGGTCTGGAGCCCTTTGATGTCCGGACCCTTGCGCCTGGGGGGGTGGAGAGGCCGGGCTGGGAGAGGCCAGACGCCCAGCGGGAGAGGCGCCAGGCCCGGAGAGGCCGGAGGGCGATCGCACCTAGGTGTGGAGGGACGGTGGGGGTCCCATCGAAACTCTCCTCCTCCGGGAGAGGTGAAGTGGCCATGCGGTGCCCCCTAGCCAGATCTTGGTGCCTCGATGTCAGGGCTTCGCTGGGGTCGAGGCCGGGGGGAGCCGGGTCGCGTGGGCTGGTGCGTGGAGCAAGCATGGGGGGAACCCCGAAGAGATGAGGGGTTCCTGTGCGGCCTGGAAAGGGGGCCGCTGAGGCGGGTGTAGGTAAACGGGTACAATTCCAAGGGGGACCTCGAAGGGAGGAGGGGTCCCTGGCGGCCTGAAAGGGCGGCCCGTGTAGGCCGGTGCGGGGGACGAGCACAATCCAAGAGGGTTAAGACCACGCCACGAGGCCGGGTCCAACAGGCGTCCCCCCCAGCCGAAGGCAGGGAGAGTCACCCATTTCCTAGTGGGTTCTCCTCGTCGAGGCGGAAGAAGCGGGACAGGCCGTCGGCGTTGGCGTGGTCACTGCCGGGCCGGTGTTCAACAGAGAAGTCCATCCCTTGCAGCGAGATGGACCATCGCAGCAGCTTGGGGTTCTCGCCCCTCATTTGCATTAACCACCGCAAGGGCCGGTGGTCGGTCTGGACCCGGAAGTGGGTGCCGAAGAGATAGGGCCGGAGCTTTTTGAGGGCCCACACTACAGCGAAGGCCTCCCGCTCGATGGTGCTCCACCGCTGCTCCCGGGGCAGCAGCCGTCGGCTGATGAAGGCCACGGGTCTGTCGAGTCCCTCCGAATCTACCTGGGACAGGACGGCCCCAATTCCATATTCGGAGGCGTCCGTCTGCACCACGAACTCCTTGCTGTAGTCAGGGGCCTGTAGCACGGGGGCAGTGCACATTGCCGTTTTGAGAGTCTCGAAGGCCGCCTGGCAGCGGGGGGTCCAGTGTACCTTCTTGGGCTGCTTTTTTGACGTGAGCTCTGTGAGGGGGCCGACAATGCTCCCATAGTCTCTGATGAATCGCCGGTAGTACCCGGTGAGGCCCAGGAAGGCCCGGACAGCTGTCTGGGTGGTGGGGGGTTCCCACGCCTGGATGGCATCAACTTTCGGTTGGAGGGGAGCCACCTGACCGCTCCCTACTTGATGGCCCAGATAGGTCAGCGATCCTTGGCCTATCTGGCATTTGCTGGCCTTGATCGTGAGCCCGGCCCTTTGGAGGGCGGTCAGGACTGCTTTGATGTGCCCCAGGTGCTCAGCCCAGTGGCTGCTGTATACGGCAATGTCATCTAAATAAGCCGCGCTGAAGGCCTCTAGCCCGGCCAGGACCTTGTTCACTAGTCTCTGGAAGGTGGCCGGGGTGTTCTTCATGCCGAAGGGCATCACCCGAAAGTGGTAGTGCCCGTCAGTGGTGGAGAAAGCGGATCTTTCTTGGGCACCGGGGGTGAGCTGGATCTGCCAGTACCCGGCGGTGAGGTCAAAAGTGCTCAGGTAGCGGGCTGCCCCTAAGCGGTCGATGAGCTCGTCGGCCCGGGGAAGAGGATGGGCATCGGTCTTGGTAACGGTGTTCAGGGCCCGGTAGTCCACACAAAATCGTAGCTCCGGGGGGGGTGCCTGGTGCGGCGGCTTTTGGCACCAGGACGACGGGACTGGCCCACGGGCTGTCGGAGGGCTCGATGACCCCGAGGGCCAGCATCTTCGCCACCTCAGCCTGGATGCAGGCCCGCACCCGGTCGGGTACTCTGTAGGCTCTGTGTCGCACGGGGGGACTGTCCCCAGTGTCGACGTCGTGGACACACCATGGAGTCACCCCCGGAGTGAGGGAGAAGAGGGCCGCAAAGGTCTGCAACAGTTGCTGACAGTCGTGGTGCTGTTCCGGGGTCAGGGAGGGGGCGAGTTGGACGCCTTCGATGGTCCCGTCGTGGTCGCTGGTCCGCAGGAGGTCGGGTAGGGGCTCGGAGTCGCCTTCGCCCCCGTCGTCGGTCGCTAGCAGTAGGCTTAGTTCGGTCCGGGCAAAGTGGGGTTTGAGCCGGTTAGCGTGCAGAACCCGGAGGGGGTTCTGGGGAGACTCCATGTTGATCAGGTAGGTGACCGGGCTCTTCTTTTCCACCACCTTGAAGGGCCCGGTCCATTTGTCCTGGAGGGCGCAGGGGTCAACCGGTGACATGACCCAGACTTGCTGGCCCGGCTCAAACTCGATGGTAGAGGCGTTTTGATCGTACCATCTTTTCATGTCCTCTTGGCTGGCCTCGAGGTTGGCTTCGGCCAGGGCTCGGAACCTTCGTGTCTGGTTGCGGAGGGTCAGGAGGTATCTGTAGACGTCGGGAGGGGCATCTCGGGGCTTCGTCTCCCAGCCCTCCTTGACCAGGCTGAGGGTCCTCGGACTGGATGCCCGTACAACAATTCGAAAGGGCTGAACCCCAGGGACTTCTGCGGGACCTCCCGATAGGCAAACAGGAGGCACGGCAGCAGGACATCCCATCTCCGCCGCAGGGGCTCTTCCAGGCCCTTGATCATGCCTTTTAAGGTTCTGTTGAACCGCTCGACCAGTCCGTTCCCCTGAGGGTGGTATGGGGTGGTGAACTTGTACGTGACCCCGCACTGCTGCCACAGGGACCGCATGTATTTAGAGATGAAGTTCGTACCTCGGTCGCTCACCACTTCTCGGGGGAACCCCACTCTCGAGAAGATCCCCATTAAGGCCCGGCCCACTACGGGGGCGGTCACAGTTCGAAGCGGGATGGCCTCCGGGTACCTGGTTGCGTGGTCTACGAGGACCAGGATGAAGCGGTGACCCAGGGCGGTCTGGGGGTCCAGGGGCCCTACGATGTCTATTCCGACCCGTTCGAACGGGGTGTTGACTGCTGGGAAGGGCTGGAGAGGGGCTTTGACCCGTCCCCCGTCTTGCCGCTGGCTTGGCAGGTCTGGCAGGACCGGCAGTGGTTGTCCACGTCCCTCCGCATCCGGGGCCAGTAGAAGTGGGTCACCAGGCGGCTGTAGGTTTTGTCCTGCCCCAGGTGCCCAGCGAGGGGCACATCATGTGTCAGGTTAAGGAGAAACTCCCGGAATCGGAGGGGGACCACCAGCACTCGACTGGCCCCTAGTTCTGCAATCTTCTGCTCGCTGTACAGTAGTCCTTCAGCCCAATAGACCCAGAGGGTTCCGGTCTGGTCACCGTTGGCCTGCGAGGCCGCTTGTTGTCGGACTCCCTCAAGGGAGGGGCAGGTCTTCTGTTCCTGCAAGAACTGTTCTCTGGTGGGGCCCCCGTCGTGGCGCCATTGGGCAAGTTCCGGGAGTGTGCCGAGAGAGGCGATCTCGTCCGGGGGGGGGGCACTGTGGATCTGGCATCGGTGTCCGCTTCTCCCTCGCTGGAGGCAGGTGATGGCACGGGCCCCTCGGGCTCGACGGTGTCGGCGACCATGGACGAACGGGGGGCCTGGGCGGCCATGGACCGGGTGGTGGCGCAGGCCCATTCGGGTAGCCCTAGCATTCGGAGATGCTCTCGCCGCTCTACTTGAGCCCAGGGGGAACTCTCGAGGTCGTTCCCCAGGAGGCAGTCCACCGGAGCGTCGTCGCGGACAGTCACCTTCAGTATGCCCGTCACCCCTCCCCATTCGAAGGGAATCTGTGCCATCTGGCACATGCTCTCGCTGTTGTCGGCCGTCCGGACGGGGCATAGCACATTCGGCAGGATCTGTTCGGGGGCCACCAGGTGGCAGCGGACAGCGGTGACACTGGCTCCGGTGTCACGGAGGGCTTCGGCCCGTCGTCCATTGATAGTGACCCACTGTTGGTACTTCTGGGTGTTGCTCGGGATGGGTGTTCGGGGCACCATTTCTCGGCTGCCCAGGCAGACCAGGGACATGGCCGCCGGCTCCCACTCAGTGGACCCCCCGTTGAGGGGATCTTCCTCTTCCTCCCCTTCTCCCAGGGCGGCAGCCACTAGTTGTCGGGGCGGGGGCCCGCTGGTCCCACTTCGTCGGTTCATGGGGCAGGCAGGGTCGCTGGCATAGTGTCCTGTTTGTTGGCAGCCGTAGCAGGTCATCGTGGGCCGGGGTCCGGTTTTGGCTGGCGCCGTCCCTCTTCGGGCTAGGCTCGGGGAGGTGTGTGGCTGAGGCGGCCCCCGAGGCGGACTCCGGGGCGGCCCGGCTGGGATGTCCCGATTCCTGTTCGACCCTCCTCCCCCGCCGCGCTGGCGGGGGGGTCCGGTGGGGTTTCGCTGGTACTCCCCCATCGAGCTCCGGGGGACTCGGGTGTTGACCCATCGGTCGGCCTCGGCGGCGAGCTTCCGCGGCTCAGTCAGCTTGCTGTCGAGGAGGTGTTGTCTTAGCTCCACGAAGCAGTTGTTGGAGAGGTGTTCCCAAATAATGAGGTCGACCAGCTGCCCATAGGTGGTGACCTTGCTCCCCTTGATCCAACCTTCTAGGGCCCTGCTGAAAAAGTCAACATACTCTACCCACGTGGTACCGGGGATTTTCTTGCAGTCTCTGAAACGCTGGCGGTACATTTCCGCGGTTAGTCCATAGCGGGTGAGCAGGGCCTCCTTCATATGGTCGTACGAGGTCATCACCTCTTCCGGGAGCTGGAGTAGGGTGTCTCGGCCCTCGCTAAGGAACCGACCCCATAGGCTGGCACCCCAATCCTTCCGGGGTACCGGATGGGAGGTCATGGCCACCTCGTACGCCTTAAACCATTGCTGGATGTCGTCGTTTTTATAGTACTATTTGACGACATCTTTGGGAATATGGACCTTGGCTTCGGTGGGCGGCAGAGCGTCTCTATTGCTGGGGGTGCCGGTCTCCCCCTTCTGGGCCTTGAGCTCGAGTTCTTTGAGGCCCGCTCGTGTTCGAGGGTCAGCCTTTTCTCCTCCAGCTCTCGATGCCGCTTCTTCTCCTCTATCTCCTCTTGTAGCCGTAGCTGTTACATGGCCAATTTCTTTTCGGCCAGCAAGAGTTCGCCGTCCACCCGAAGTCGTGCGAGCTCTAGCTCATGGGCCCGGACCTTCTCCCACTCTCGTATTTCTTCCGCGGAGAGGCCGGTTTCCAGGCTGTTTCTCCCTCCGTTCGCGGGGGTCGGTGCTGGTGGCGTGGCTGCATTCAGGGGCAGGGGACCTTCACTCTGGGAGGGACCCGCCTCGGACTCTATCCAGGTTCTCAGGGCTTCCTGCATCTCTTCCTTGGTACCTAGGCCGGTGGTCGCAATGCCCTTGTCCTTGCAGAACTGTTTTAACTCTTTGTGCGTGTACTCTTCCAATCGTTCTGGTTGGAACTCCATGGTCTCTGTTCGTCTGGATGGATAGCGAGTGGGTTACTTGCTTGTACGCTCTGCGTTCGGCTCGGATCTCGTCGCTGGCCACCAAATGTTGGAAGGCGGACCCCGGGGGAGTTGGAGCGACCACCCAGGGGGGCCCCCACACTGTACGAAGTAGCCAAGCGCTTCTGAGAAGCCTCCTAGAAGAGGTCCTTCTCCTATACCGTACCAGCACAGTAACACCACCACACAGGACTCGAGGATGTTTATCACGATGAGCAATTCTTTATCAGCATTTAGGAAGTTACGGTTATCGATATATACAAGGGGGGATCGAGGGATCCGCAAGAGTCTCAAAGTCTTTGGTAGGGACGGGGTAGCGGGACAGTCTTTGGTAGCAGTGGGGTACGAGGGTACCTTAGGTCCGGTTCTTGTTCCTCAAGCTGGAGGGACTCCGTGTCCCGGAGTGGTCGAGCCGCGACGGCGTCAGCAGGGCTCTGTTGATCAGTTCGTGGAGCTGGAGCCGCTAATAGGTCAGCAGGGCTCTTAAGGTGGTTCAGTTCAGCTCGAGCCGCTACGACGTCAGCAGGGCTCTGGGGGAGGCTTCAGCGAGGTTGGGCCGCGACAGCGTCAGCAGGGCCCCGATGTTCCGTGAGGTTCCTTGTCTCAATAAGGTGGAGCCGCGACGCAGTCAGCTGGGCTCGTGGTATAGGGTCAAGCAAGAGTTCTTCTCCGTAGGGTCAGCCGCGATTCCCTCAGCAGGGCTCTTGACTCCGGGATACAACTGCTGTTCCATTGCGGGGTTGCCCCAGATATAGGTCTGGAGCCCTTTGATGTCCGGACCCTTGCGCCTGGGGGGGGGCGGAGAGGCCGGGCCGGGAGAGGCCAGACGCCCAGCGGGCGAGGCGCCAGGCCCGGAGAGGCCGGAGGACGATCGCACCTAGGTGTGGAGGGACGGTGGGGGTCCCATCGAAACTCTCCTCCTCCGGGAGAGGTGAAGTGGCCATGCGGTGCCCCCTGGCCAGATCTTGGTGCCTCGATGTCGGGGCTTCGCTGGGGCCGAGGCCGGGGTGAGCCGGGTCGCGTGGGCTGGTGCGTGGAGCAAGCATGGGGGCAACCCCGAAGAGATGAGGGGTTCCTGTGCGGCCTGGAAAGGGGGCCGCTGAGGCGGGTGTAGGTAAACGGGTACAATTCCAAGGGGAACCTCGAAGGGAGGAGGGGTCCCTGGCGGCCTGAAAGGGCGGCCCGTGTAGGCCGGTGCGGGGGACGAGCACAATCCAAGAGGGTTAAGACCACGCCACGAGGCCGGGTCCAACAAGCCCTTTGAACTTTGTTAACCCTGCAATATGTCGGGTGACCTGTAATTCATTATCGCCAGACTTCTGGTTTCAAATCCAAAAGTGAAGAGAAGTCTTGGGTTCCCTGGAATGCAGTTAAGTAAGATTAATCACATTAATCTAAACAGGCATTGGCATAGCCAATAGGTCTCGCCTTTGGGACCTTATAAGTGTTTAGCCATGCAGTAGTTGATGTTGTTGCACCAAGTATATTGTGCTGCATAACTAAATACTTATAAGGTCGCAAAAGCGAGACCTATTGGCTATGCCAATGCTTGTTTTACTTTGATTTTTTTAGCCATGCAGCACAGCATCCAGATGCTGCACAGCAGGGTGAGACCTATTGGCTTTACCAATGGCTTTTAAAGGCGAGAGATGATGACTTTGCTAATTTGTGTTGTGTTTTTTTTTTTGTATATATATCTAATACCGCAATCCAGAGATTTATAATATTGCACAAAATATTAATATCAGTAGTCTGGGTGGATATGAGAAGTAGGATTAAAAATGGGTACCTGTAGAAATGTTCGCTTCTTACCTATGATCTAATATGGACTGTGGGGTGTAAAAGATTCCAGGAGCTAGCAGTTATGAAGTGGATCTGCTGGAGGTGACAGTATTTTACATTGCATGAAAGAAACTAGTGACTCGCTTCTGGATTTGTGTGGAGTTACTACATGGTTTTGGAGACGAGTATCTGCACAGAGGGCAGCCATTGAAACCTGCACCTCCACCTCTGGAGAATCTTTTTGATGATTCAAGAAAGTTTTCAAGACCAAATTGTGAGTAATTGGGATCAAGCTTTTGTGAGGTGGCAAGCTATGGTAGAGACCAAATTGTGAGTAACTGGAAACAAGGTTTTTTGAGGCAGCAAGCTGTGATTTTATCAGATGTCGGATGTCGTTGGCCGGGAGCTGAAACTAAGATTCTCTTGCATCGGCCGAGCTGTGCACGAATTGGTAAGGGAATGTGGCAGAGAAGTTGAGTTGATGTAAGAGAGAACTCCTGTTGTTTTCTTTTTGTTTACATTTTTTGTTTCCTATGGTGAGACTTTCATTCCGTTACATTGGTAACACAAGAAAATTAAGCCATCGGATATTGGGCCGCCGCGCTGCTCAATAACGTGTCCCTGAAGCGTTGCACAAGACTGTCTCGAGCCTTGCACTCCGCGCACCAGCTGCCATATCGCATTCTTGAAGGGCCACTTGAGGCTGTCTCGAGCTTTGCTCACTGCACATCGAGTCTTGTTAACTGCGCTACACTATAACGAGGCTGTCTCAAGCTTTGCTCACTGCGCACCACTATAAGGCTTTTCAAGTATTATGCCTAACGCGCTCAAGCCAATCTACATGCCACATGCAATCCGCTCTTGTAAAGTACATGGAATTTAACTCACCATAATCAACGAGGGAATCAACAGGGTGTAGTGCCTTCCTGGGGACATTTCTAATACTGCTCAGCCAGTGCCCTGCCAATGATTGCATAAAAAAGCAAGCACGTGAGTGGTGCGCGTTGCGCGTGGTGCGCACCGCGCTAATTAAAAACAGATGGTAGAACAGATGGCCCCTGCTCGTAACCGCAAGCAGTAGGCCGTGGGCAGATACATGCAGACGCCTTTGCCCAATTGCGTGATGTCTTTTTCAGACAGACACAAGCAAAGACCAGTGAAAATAATGCAAAACAAGCATTGGCATAGCCAATAGGTCTCGCCTTTGGGACCTCGTAAGTTTTTGGCCATGCAGCACATTATTAGGGGTGCTACAACATCTACTGATGCTTCACATGCCACTAGTGAACGGGGGAGTGAGAGCCGCCAATCAAGCCAGGATAGGCTTGTACAGGCCACAAGAGAGTGAAGAAACTGTAAGGGTCAGGTATTATACTATAGAAGGGTGGATGGAACATGTAGTGCCATTTTAATAGTAAGAGATACACTCAAACAATCCCTTAGGGAAAACAGAGAAGCTTTGCACAAAATCCATCAGTAGTTCAACAGCTATTGTAAACAAACAACTGAATTGTAATTTTTTTTAAATAATTTGTGTGCTGATTACTAACATGGCAATACAGTCATTTATAATGTAGGGCCTTTTTAGGGGCTTCAAATGTTTCATCCTTGTAGCCAGGGCTTCAAGTGGGGGGTCTCTGAAAGGGGCGTGGCTGATAAACTTAAGGGTGTGTCTTAAAAGTACTTAAGATAAAAATCTGTGCTTAGTTAGCATAGTGTGCCGCCCGACTGGTATTTTGCTGCTTCCGTCATTGCATCCAGATATATAATACAAGTAACATGACACCTACAACATGCCTGGACTATTGGCTTAGTTAATAGCTGTTAGTTGCATAGGATAAAAAAAGCAACAACTGTGGCTTCATTGTCTATAGGACATGGAAAGTGCTTCAATTCTAAAATGATGAGTGTGAAAGAACTATAACCAGTGTCTTTGAAGTTACATCAAAGGCAATGCAGAGTTAAGATTTTTTTTCCACTGAGGGTGAGTGGAGGTAGGGCAGAGAAGCACATGGTGCTTTAAAGTAACACAGAGAGCGTGACGAAGGAAAGCATAGCAGGGAGGCCACTGCAAAAACACGCAATATACTCTTAGCGAATCAGGTAAACGTAGGTAATGTAATTGGCATGCACTTAAAGCGCTCCGATACCATTAGGTCGGGTTGAGGTTGCACTCTATAAATTAGTGCAAAAATAAATGTCGCCAACATGTTTATCTTTAATACTTGAAAGCACGGAAGGGATTGCTGGGGTCCCGTGGAGGTCAGGGTGTCCTTCACTTTCTGATAGCAGTAGAAGGCAGCAGCTCAGCTCCAATCCCTATGTGGTGAGTGCAGAGCAGTTGCTGCAGTAGGTAGAGCTCTGGGCTGCAACTTGTTGTCCCACTCGCAACCATGCACACAGCCCCCTGCCCAGGCTCTAGCAGCAGGAAGCCACTGGCACGGTAAAACAAGGGTATTCCTAGTAGGAAAAGGCCAAAGAAAGAAAGAGCACAAGTGACAAGCTAACACCAAAAGGACAGGCCAAGATTTGAATGTGCATAGAACACAACCACCCCCTGCAACGAACCACGACATGGGCACCTCTCTAGCAGCTCCAATAATAAAGCCTGCAATTCCACACAGCACACCTGCGCCCCTTTTTCTTAGATCTCAAAATATTTGGCAGAGGGGCATTCATTATGCCAAATATTTAAAGGGGGAGTGACCTTTCACGGTAGCAGCTTCAGCGTCCTGGTGGGGCCCGGTGCTCAGCCACACGGCAGATAGGCGCGTTTACAGGAGAACCGGTGCATGACGGCAGAGTCGGAGCTTCCTTCATTGAAGCAGGTGCCTTGGTACCGGTGCCGAGGGGTTTGCAGGACTCACTGCGCGGGTCCGTAAAAAACGGGTTTGAGTCTCGGTGTCCGCTCAATTTCCAGTGATTCTCAACAAATCACTTAATCTGCTTGTGCCTACCATACCAAAAAAACATAAAGGTGTCCTTGTGTAACGTAACTGGTGCTCATGTAAAGGGACGAGTCCGCGCGATAAAAAACTGCAAAAAAAGGGCCCTATTTCCATTGCTTGCATTAGGACCCAGGGATCCATGCTAACCAATACTGCAGTGTGTTAAACATTTTATAATCCCCCGCGGTCTCAAATAGTCACAATACACAAAAAAATAATTTTCTATCTAATGACCAAACAAATCAGTAGGAGAGAAATAGTGTCCATCGTTGGTGCTTCTGCCTCGCACCCCAGGGCACCTGGGCGGGGTGGTGGGGAGGGCCACGGATCTGAAAGGCCCCCCTCTATCCATTCTGCAAACATTTGGGTAAGGGGCTCTCACAGGGGGCATCTGTGGCGCAGTCCATGGACAGAGTGCAGGCTTCGGGTCACCCCAAAGGGGCTATCAACAGCCAGCAATACCCCCGCCCATTGGTCAACAAGGCAGCAGAGATCTGAAGGGCACGGCCCACAGGAGCGTGCCCAGGGGGCGTGGACCAAAAGTTCATGTTTCCGCAGAAACAATGGGATTACCCGAGCGCAAGACTTCATTAGCCAGCCTGGGGTCAATTGACTCTGGTCTGTTCGGGAGTGACACGCTGCTCCAAGGTGTAAAACTTGCACGCTACTTTCCCCAGGGAGTGTGCCCTCTCAAAAATCGCAGGGCATTCAGAGGGGCAAACAGCCCTTGAATCTGCTAACATCTCCTGCCAGAGTGGGGGACTTGGTGAGCTGAAGAACTCTAAACATTAGCGCTATGAAGTGGCCGTCTTAAACAAGCCAGCGCTTTGCAGATCAAATAAATAAATACATTAGGCTGAGTTAAATCAAGTAGATGTGGTATGCCCTTGTAAACGAGATGGGCAATCATTTAGATGACAATTGAGGGTGTCAAATGTCTTCCCAGAATCTGAAGTTATCGGTAGTAAAAGGCCGCGCTCCCTTTATAGATGTGGAATAATTCGAGCCATTGCAGCAAATGTTTTCTGGTTTGAGGAGCAGTGCCTCTATGTGCTTACCCTTTTCAGTTGCTTAGCATCAGGGCACAAGTCTGCCGGCCACAGCTTGCAGTGCATGTGCACGAGTGGTGCGTGCGCAGCAGTAATCACGCCATATGGCACCTCTACTTAAGTGCGTGCCCGCGCACATGCACTGCAAGCTGTAGCCGGCGGTAGCATTTCTTGAAGCGCCCTTACTTTAAGTCTCGCCAGACCAGCACAAGCGCTGGGTCAGGCGAGACCTAAAAAGACCCACACGCACAAGCGTGTGGAAAGCCCAGAGCGATTCCAAGAAGTCGTTTTCCTAGTGCAGCACATGTGCGCTGCGCTAGGCTCGACCTAAACAGAAAGTACTTTTGTGTGCTGAGTAAAACTTCAATTTATTTAAAGTCTGTTCTCTTCATGTTTGCAATTGTTATATTCTAAATACTTCTAGATTGAGGAGATTCCTTTGTGACATTTCAACAAAAGATTACTTTGAGCTCTTCGATGGTTATCAAGTGCAAGGACTGTGAGCAAGAGTTTATTATTTGAATAACTATATCCATCGTTTCATATATCTTTCTGCATCTACATTTATTGGAGGACAAATCCCAATCTTCTACTGGAATATTGTTTTTCTGATCATTGAGTAATCTCGATCATTGACATTTAATCCTGAAAATATTCAGAGTGTTTATGGTATGTATGCTTTTCACTTGAATAGGTGACATGCATGGAGATAGTGTTCAATGAGGTGGCTGTATGAAACTATATAAGCTTACCCGTTGTTTGTTTATCTTAAAGTATTCTTTTTCATGTTATCTGTTAGGAGGAATGTTTGAGACCAGGTGATGTGCAGAAGAGATGTTATAGTTCTATAAGAAAGTACACAGCTTAATAGGCACGTGCTGCGCTATTGCATATATATTATATGTACACTATGAGTGGGAGCAGACACAGTCATTTTCTTTATTGTTTTTTGCAGGTCTCCTTCCTTGCAGTTCCTTTTTCCCATTACACTTTCCCTCACTCAATCACTCCAAAATTCTGTGCCTCTATGGTATGCGGAGATTGGGGCTATTGATTGGTGGACCATATCTGAGCATCATACCAACCCAGAGGAGCTCTTTCACAAATATTAAGAAAACCTGACACCACTTGTCAATTCTACTTCTCTGAACTCGGTTGGATCCCTTTGTCTATGCTCTCTGAACTGATCCATGGGAAATCATTCTCCTCACCTGTGGACCCCATCTGTGCAGCACCTAACCTTAACTTACTGACAGATTCTTCCCAGTAGGCAGAGAGTACCACAATGGCCAACAAAGTAATGTGGCCCATTTCACCCCTTGGATTAGACTTCTGTTCCCAACCCAAGGAAAACTCTGTCCATAAGGACAACAAACAACAGAGGTTACTGACAACTTGCAATGTTAGGAGCCAGGCCCCAGGTCACCCACTGCCATTGGGTAGACCCCTTTTCCTGCTTTGGGGTTGGCAAGGAGTTCCCTATGGGCCCCTGAGGTTGCTTTGATCTTTAAGGTGTCTCGGAGTGGGGGGCAGTAGACCCAGGTGCTTGTACTCTACTTCTACTCTACCTCGCACCAGTTCAGGAGTGGTATTCTGAAACTGGCCCTTCAACCCAGGGTCTTTACTCTTTAGGTGAACAACACCTCTAGCACACCGGCGGCCGTCTGGCTGAAGAGTTCTCTACTGATGCAGCAGGTTATTTTCCCCCAAGTGGCTACACACTCACACACTCAGGGCAGTCATGGTGGAATTATTATCATGAATGATGGAGAGGGAGGCTGTAGGAAAGTAGGATCTGCTCTTATGGTTACCCCCACTTTTTGCTGATGTCTCACTGTTTTGGACTAGTCTGACTGGGATCCTGCTATCCAGGACCCCAGTCTATCTGCTTTCTCCCTTAAATTACCGTGTATGTACTTTAGCTACACTGCAGATTGGATATTGAGGCACACTAATCAGTCCCTAGTATATGGTACACATGGACCCAGGGCATAGGTACCCCAGAGACCTACCATGGGCTGAAGCATGTATTATGCCACCCATGAGAGGCCATTCAAAAGACACAACAGGCCTTCTACAGCAGCCTGTGTTAGCTGGTGCTTGCACCTGATGCAGCACGAGAATGGGAAACAACCTGCTACCGATACCTTCCCTGCGTCGCAGACCCGACGTCACACAGATTAATTTACACACACATTCATTGGTGGGGCCCATAACACCAACATTCATATGTTTCTCTCACCGAGTCAGCACACACAGGAGGGATGAGTAATTCAAGCGCTGGACATGTGGGGGAAGTACCTTATAACCTATAGGGAAGGAAAAGTCATTTACAAATATACATTAACGCCCTTTCGCCTACAGATCCTCAATCCTAAAGCATCAAGACACTCTTCCCACTTCAGTCAATGGTCCAAATTAGTTGGATTGGTTGATGGTGATTTTAGAACCAGCTAAAACACATTTTAAGATTCAGAATCCTTTTCTCCTTAATAGAAAAACCACAAACTCATTTTCTTGTTAATCAGTAATAGTTTATCTAAAATTATTATAGGAAATTTATATTTGCATTTGTCTCGATAAAGTTCAGATTTTCTTAATTAATTCATATAGATTACGGTACATCATATTGGCCTAATCTGGATAAGATAAAAGTCCTTAGCTCAGCATGCTACAGTCCCAAAGTATCAAAGGACCAGAAGCCGTGCAAGTATTTAGCATAGCCTGTAGATTTTGGAAAGTTCGCAGTCATCGGGCAGCATCTAGGTCATCAAGGACGCAGGCGTCAGTTCATCAGTCAGTCCATCAGAGTGACGGATAGGAAAATTTGGATAATGCAGCCGACGTAGAAGATGAAGAAGAAGATCGTTTCCTGTCCTACTAGTCTTGTTTTATAAGGAACATTTTACATAAAAGTAACGATTTAGAATAAAGGTTGGTTCTGATTGGTTGGTTTAGAACGTCTGATCGGTTCCCAGGATTTTTAGTACAGTTCAAGGGGTGAAGTCACCGGCAAAATGTATCGAGATGTTCCAGTTCTCTATGTAAAAGTCATTGTTCCCCTTTCTTGGAAGACGTCCAATGTACCATCCTTGCTGGGGTACTATGTGCAGAGGTCACTGCGAGGATCATGGAAACTCTCGCGCAGGTGCTGTTCATTCCACGCCACATGAGAAAATGGCCACTTCTCGTGGTGTCTCGGCAGCCATCTTTGTTTTGGGCACAAATGCTAATTTAAGCAAAACAAACACAAAAGAGTAATTAATACAAAGAAATAATAAATCTAATGTTTTCCCCTTACTAATCCCTTTATGTGCTTGTATTTAGCAACATTTAAAGCATTTATATTCACCATTTCGATCTTCCTTCTGGGCAACATAACAAAACGTCACAAAAGTAACATATATCATGCAGTTTTAGAACTATCACAATTACTATTGTTAATATGCGTACCTATTTTAGTTATAAAAGTTATTTTAGCCATGCAATTGCAAATCCCACGTGTAATTCTATATTAATAAATGTTGATTAATAAACCTGCAAACTCACTCAATAATATTATAATTAATAGATTATTTTATTAGTATTTTCATGCAGAAATGGGGGAGGTATACAAAATTTTGTACAACCTGCTCCATCAATCCCCCCTTTGGTGATTTTATCACCACACTATAAAATTGTGTATCTATAAGAAAATTAAATGAATTCTTTTATATTTATTCACATCTCTGTTTCCCCGATCTCTTCTCTTGTAGCTGTTTTATACATGTTGTCTTTCATCTCTTCTAATTCTAGCTATTCATATTCCCTCTCTTGTTTCTTATTTTGTCTTCTTTTCAAATGTTCTCCTTTTACATTTTTCTGTATTTTCTTTCTTTTAAAACATAAACATCCTAATCTAAGTATTAATACTATAATAACCACACATCTTAATGGACATAAGATTTTACCTATAAATGTACTACCTAAGTTAAATAAGAAATCTTTAATAGAAGAAAGTTTCTTTCTAATCTTATCCCAACACTTTCAACCTCCAGTGGTACAATTTCCTCATGCAATTCAGTTATGTTTTTGATATAGATTTTCAGATCTTTACTTTCGTCTGGAATGTAAGTACAAAAATGTTGAACTTTCAGCATTCCACAGACTCCACCTTCTTTTGCCAATATTATATCAAGGGCAAGTCGATTTTGCATCACCATGGCACGCATGGCAACCATTTCAGTATTTACCAATAAGAATCCTCCAAGCGATCCACTACAGTTGATAATTTCCTAATTTTATCTGCATTCAGAGATATTCCCACTGCTGGTATCAATGCGCCAAAAATGTCTCCTACAATTTCTGACCAAGACTCTCTTTCTCTACGAGTTAGTAGACTACTTAACTTATGTACACCATCTTCTCCTCTTCCCATGTGGAATATCTTTGGAAAAACCAGATCTACATAACATGTGCCATACCAATGATCTGGCAAACGATAATATGCCTTATTCCCGCAGATAAAATACAATCCAGGAAAAACTGGATCATTTCCACCTTTAAATCTAAAGTCATTGTTGGACTAGCTTCTCCTCTCAAATGATTTTCCTTTTCAACATCCCAGACTGTCTTTTCTTCACTTCCCTCAGGTACTTTCTTTTGCATTTTCAATCTCCTTTCTTCAACCATATCCCAAAACACTTTCTCTTCTTTCTTTAGACTACAAGTTAGATTATTTCTAAATATAGATTCTAATGTTAATTCTTTAGTTTCTTGGAAAAATTCACCTAATACCTTTGCAAATTTTACTTTATTCAATTTGTTAATTATAGGTACTTGCGAAAATATGTTATCTACATCTGAAAAAAAAGATTCTAATTTCCCTATCTTATAAAACAAACTTGCTATTGCACTACATGTTATTCCATATGTTACTGGAAGGTGATGGTATGTCACTCCCTCAGATACAGATGCAGGTAACTGCATGCAAACGTAGCAATCCCTCACATCCATTGTCTTTACATATTCGTACAATAATTTTGAAAATACATTGTTAGAAAAATCATTTATAGACCTATCTTGGTGTAAGTAATTTCTATCTACTTTAGTTGGATATACTTTCTGAATCTTTTCTACATTAGTTTTATTCTCACTATGTCCGTCTATTGTATCTAAGGTAACCTTAAATGAAATAATTAAAGCTAAAATACTCCACAGAAGCATTAATTATCCTGTACAACAGCAACACATTTTAAACCACTTCCTAAGGAAACTACATTTAGTTTTTCTATTCTCTGTGTTTGCCATTTCGAAAAATGAACAGTGTCTTTTGACTTAGCCTCTTCTACTTCACAACTAGTTTTGTCTAACCCAAGGCTCTAAGCGCCTACTTGGTTCTATCAGTTATGTCCACTCTAGTATTTTATTGTCTTTCCATCGATATTTCTTTTGGTCTCTTCAGTTTGGCATTTGATCGTCTTTCACTTTCCTCTCATAATCTTGATACAGAACTTCCTGAACATCCGTCTCTTCTCCAATATCGAACAAGATAACTCTCAGGATATCTGATTCTTCGTCTTCCTCAACCACTTCTTGTACAGTCACCTCTGGGTTTCCTTGGCTGTCTGCCTCTTCTTTGATTTCAGGCAAAGCCACATACGACCATTCTGGCGACTTATACTTTTGGTTAGGTTTCCTTGTTCTCTTGTTCTCTTCCACTGTAGTTATTTCCTCGCTCTTGGATTTCTCTTGACTGGATACTTCATTCACTTGTTCTGCTCTTGATGAATTCACTCGTGTTAGTCGATATCTCAATCTCTTTATCTTGTTTGGCCAGATTTCATCTTTTGTTGATCTTTTCGAATTATTCCCTTTATTATTCTTTTCAGCTCTCCATGCTCTCTTTCACAAGACTCGACCTTCTGGTATCTCTTCATCACTATCTTCTCTTTCTGTTTCAACTTGCCTTTTGCTTTCAACCGTTTCCCTTTCCACCACTTTATTGTTCCCTACTTCTGTCCCTCCTCGTGGTTCTTGCACATGATCTTCCTGCTGACTAACTATCCCTTCCTCTAAATGGGTGTTTGCATTCCCTACAACTCCTCGGGGGTCTTCCGCAAAAATCTTTCCCTCACTTTCTGTATCTGGCACCTGTCCATCTATTTCTTTTATTTCAGGTGGAATATCTCTCAGCTTTCCATCAGGAATTTCTTTATCAAGAATCTCCTTTATTGTCTCTTCACTGTTCTTCTCTTGCCCAGAACGTGCTTGTTTCTGTTCTGTTTCTGAGTCTGAGCTGGTATCTGAAATCTGTAATTTTCTTCTCAAAGGAATATTTTCTGGGTCTACAATCACATCTGGTTCCGATTCCCCCTTTCAGGGTTTTCTCTTGTTCTGTTGTCTTCAGTATCAGATTCAGAGCTTGATTCTGATTCCTCAAAATATTCTCCTTCTTTGTTGTCTACTGGATTTGGAATTCGCAGTGTATGACTACCATGGATCCAGTTCTTTATTCCAGCACATTTTACAGCTGTGGTTGTGGTCAAAATCACTTGTCGTGGTTTTCCCCAACGTGGGACCAGACAGTTCCTTCTTCTGTGTACTTTGATTCTCAGCCAGTGTCCTGGGCTCAGATCATGAGCTTGCTTCTTTTCAAGGGTGATGGCATCCGATCCAACCTGATGAAACACAGAATGAACTGCGTCAGCCAGTCCCTTACAGTAATCCAACACCAAGTCATCAGTTATAGGCAACAGCTTGTTGACTGGAATGAAAACATGTTGGATTGCTCTTCCCATGGCAATTACATGGGGACTCAGACCTGTTGTTCTATCTGGAATAGATCTAATAGTCATGAGTACCAGTGGCAAGACATCAGGCCATTTCAAACCTGTGGCTAAACACATTTTCCCCAATCTGTTCTTAATAGTGCCATTCATTTGTTCCACCACACCAGAAGCCTCTGGGCGATAGGCACAATGTAGTTTTTGTTGTACATTCAATGCTTCACAAATCAATTTCATGATCTAATTATGGAAATGTTTTCCTCTATCTGATTCAATTGTGACTGGGAACCCAAATCTAGGGATGAATTCCCTCAAAAGCAATTTTGCTACTGTGATTCCATCACTTCTTCTTGTGGGATATGCTTCTACCCATCTAGAAAACAAGCAGACCATTACCAGAACATACCTCAATCTGTTACAAGGGGGCATCTCAATGAAATCAATCTGCATTCTGGTGAAAGGCCCTCCTTCTCGACCTATCGTTCCTAGACTCACCACTGTCTTCCTTCCAGGATTGAACTTCTGGCATATTAGGCATCTTTGACAAAGGTTCTCAGCTACAAGTCTGAACTTTGCATTGCACCACGTTTGCTTGAACGACCTAATCATGGCATCTCTCCCTATGTGTGCTTGTCCATGATACATTTGTGCCATGGCAGACACCATACTGTCAGGCATGACTGGTCTTCCATCTCGATAAACCCACACGTGATCTGTTTCTCTTGGTGCACATCCTGCTTTTACCCACTGTCTCATTTCCTCATCTCCTGCTTCTTCCTGCAACTGCCTTACTTCTACCCAGGTACCCACAATGTTAGTAAACAATAGGGGCAAAGAATTCATTTCTTTCTCTTTCGCTCGGTTTATAGAATTTTGGTTACGGGCACAATATTGAGCCACATCGTTGGCATACTTATTACCAACTGCGACATAATCTCCCGTATTTGAATGTGCAGCACACTTCACAACAGCTAATTGCTTAGGCAGCTGTATCGCCTCTAGCAACTTTCCAACCACTTCAGCATTCTTTATGGGAGTTCCACTTGAAGTCAGAAATCCTCTCTGTAGCCATATCTGGCCAAAATCATGCACAACACCAAAGACATACTGACTATCAGTTATTACAGTCATTCTCACATTCTTTCCTATCTTGCATGCTCTAGTCAAGGCTACTAGTTCAGCAACCTGGGCTGATTTTACTCCCTTCAGATAGGATGCTTCCATCACTGCTGCAACTGTACATACTGCATATGCGGCACTTAGTATTCCTTCTTCTGTTCTCAAACATGACCCGTCCACAAACATCAAAAAATCACTTTCTGTCAATGGTACATCTTTTATATCAGGACATGGTTTTGTACAGAAATCAAGCACATCCAAGCAATCGTTATCCACTTCATCTCTGACTTCCACATTCTCTGCGTCAGGCAATAACGTTGAAGGATTTACATTCAAGCATGTCGTCAGGCTCACATTTGTTGCACCTAAAATGACTTTCTCATATCTAGTCAGCCTACTATGTGTCATAAACTGAGTGCGGCTCCTCGTTAAAAGGATTGCCACATCATGAGGTACAAATACTCGCACAGGGTATCCCATCACAATTCCTTCACTCTGTTCTTACAAGTAGCAGCTACTGCTTTCAAACAACCTGGCAATGCTACAGCTACAGGGTCTAGCATAGCTGAAAAATATGCAATTGGTCTTCTCAATTTTCCATGTTTTTGTATTAGTACAGAAAGTGCACATCCATTCCTTTCACTGCAATACAACTCAAACTCTTTCTCATAATCAGGCATTCCCAATGCTGAGGCTTCACACAAACTATCTCTCAGCTGCTTAAAAGCTGCTAACTCTTCTTTATTCAAATCAATAGGGTCTTTTACATCACTTCTCGTTAGGCGTACCAAAGGTTTTGCCATCAGGGAAAAGTTACTTATCCACTGTCTACAATATCCAACCATTCCAAGAAACATTCTCACTTCTCTCTATGTCATTGGGGGTCTCATTCCTTTTATTATCCTGATTCGATCTACAGTTACCTTCCTCAGTCCATTTCAATCTTATGTCCTAGATATTGTACTTCTTTCTGACAAAATTGTAGTTTCGATGGGGATACCTTAAGTCCTCCATCTGCCAAATGATTCAACAATGCTATTGTGTCCATTACACAAGCTTCTCGAGTTTTTGAAGCTACAAGCAAATCGTCGATGTACTGAACTAGCACTGTATTTTCGGGCATCTGCAAATCTTCTAAAGACTTTTTCAATATCTGATTAAATATCGAGGGGATTTCTCTATATCCCTGTGGGATTTGGCACCAAGCCAAAATACGTTCACCAAAACGGAACGCAAACATTTGCTGGCTGTCATGATGTAATGGAATGGAAAAGAAAGCATGACACAAATCAATCACTGTATACCATTCTGTATCATGTGGAATCTGATAAAAAATCACAGATGGATTTGGTACAATAGGACAACATGGCACAACAATTTTGTTTATCTTTCTCAAATCTTGCACTATTATGAACTTTCCATTAGGCTTTTTCAGTCCCATAATTGGTGAATTACATGGACTACTCATTATTTCTCTCAAAATACCTTGTTTAACCATTTTCTCAATTATAGGAGTAACTCCTTCAATGATCTCAGGTGTTAACTTATATTGGGGAACATTTGGGGACCTTATTCCTTCCTTTAGTGTTATTTTTACAGGATCCACATTTCTCATTAATCCTACATCCTCTCCTGTGAAATCCCAGACTTCTATTTTTACTGAGTTTTTCAATTCTCGTGGTAATTCGTCAGGGTTAAATACTGCAAAGGCCTCAGTAATCTCAGGTTCCATATGAGCTATTGTCATTTTATACAGTACATCTTCATCAGGGGTCTCAAATGCTATACCATCAGGGATACAAAATATAGTGCAATTCATCTTGCACAGTAAGTCTCCCCCTAATGAATTTACAGGACTTGAATCGCACACAACAAAGCGGTGCATTTCTGAAAATGTCCCTATACTAACTTTTACTGGTTCTGTGAGATACGTCTTAATTTGTCTGTTGGATACTCCAACCACTTGGATTGTTTCATCCGAGAGAGGAAGATTTTTAACATCAGCTGTCCTAACAGTCGATCGAGTAGCACCAGTATCAACTAGGAAAGTAATATTTTCATCATTTACCTTTCCATCTACAAAAGGCCTGTCTGGTCTACTTCTAGAGTTGCGCCAAGTACTCACTCTTCTTCCTCCCTTCGGCACCATCAATACCCTTCTTCTGACTCACTCTCATCGCGTTTTAGCCAATACTGCGAAACAGCGCTAGCGCACGACTGCTTATTTACCTGTTCTTCGTTGTAGAATCCTGTCTCATTACTGTATTTCTGTGAATTTACGCTCTGTGGAAAAGGCGGTTTTGGCGCCTGATTCTGTTGGGTAACAACCTGCTGCTGTCGCTGCGGTTGACAACTCACATCTTTCTGTACCTGCGGATTCAATGATGCATTATCATTATTAGTATTTGGGGGAAATTTACACTCGGATTTCCAATGCCCTATTCTTCCGCAATTATGACATGGCCATTTCTTTTTGGCTTCTTCTATATTAAATTGTCCTTTTCCTTTTCCATTATTAAATTTTGCTTTCATACCTGTACCATTGGCAAGTTCAATCAATTGGGCTTCTTGTCTTTCTGCCACTTTGACTCATGCCCACATTGCTTTTTCTTTCAACTTACGTTGTTTGGCTTCAATTTCATCACTGAAATACTTTGCATGTCTCAATACTTCATCTATTTTCTTGTTTTGGCATTCTACTGTATGCTGTTTAATCATTTCACTTATTTCTGGACGTAGCCCATATACAAATCCGTATACACAGTGACTTAAATCCTTTTCACTCAAGTTTTCATCACCACTAAATTGCTTAAAGGCGAGGATCAACCTCTCATAATAAGCATGTACCTATTCCTTAGCTTCCTGATGAGTCCTGTCAATTTTTACCCAATCAGTTTCTTTTGGAGGTACCTTATTTTTCAAGAACCCTATTACTTGCTCATATTTGTTCATAACATCAGGATCAGGGGCTCCAGTTTTGGGGTTTCTAGGGTATTCCTGTGTAGGCCAGTTGATCATCAATTTGCACTCTGTCCATAGATCTGCTGGTACTATTATGTCAAAAAGACTATTTAAATCAATCCATAAGACTTTTGATAATTTAACGAATCAATCCACTTGCCTATACCACTCGACGGGCTTTTCGCGTGGTCGAGGGCAATCATTGGTAAATGACAAAATATCTTGTCTAGTCCAAGGAACATGTACATATCCTCCTCCTGGAATTTCTCTCATGGGACATTCTGTTACTACCTTTTCTTTTTCTCTTACGGGGAAAGCTGCAAAAGTTTTGTCCGAGGCATCATCTCGTTTCCTGAACCATCTACTCTTCCATTTATCTACATCTCCCCATTTTCTTAACAAAATGATTATGTCCTTAATTTGAGTCATTCTTCCTGTGGTGTTCATATTTTCAATATCTTTTTCAGAAAAATCTACTCTATATGGTTTCTGTAAAGCCTTTACCTTTCAAAGTCTATACCCATTTCATTTGCCACTTCTTCTAATCTTTCGTGTAGATTCTTTGCTCTCCATGTTATGCTTTTACATAGAAATAGTAATTCTTCATCCTGATAATTTTTAAGCTTTTCGGTTGGAATAGTCCCTACTATTAATTCTTCTAAAGTCATTCTTAGCTTAGCTACATCTATAGATTGAGATTCTTTATCTTTTTGCTGTAAACTCCTTAGCTATTCACTCAATTCATCTGAAGTAATCCCTACACTATCTTTCCCAGAATTTTGTTGTGTTAACCTCTCTGGTGTTCCTGGAACTGATTCTGTCGTCATTATCATCCTGTCTGCTAAACTTTGATTTACTGTCAAGTTCTTAGGAGTACTCTGTTCTAACATACTTGTCATTGGTCTCCATGGATTCTGATCTATATTCTTTTCTTGGCCTTCTGTGTGTTTATTACTGTTATAAGGAATCGTCAAACAGTGCTCACTATCCTTTTGTTTATCAAAAATAGGCATTACGGGTCCTATAGTTACTGGAACAGTTACGGCTTCCAAATTTTTAGTTAATTCCCTAATCTTCTCAGTTAATTCTAAAGTGGTTTTTGCTAATTCAGTGGAATTTTCATTTCCCATCTTACCATGTTGGGTTTGCTCCACTTCTTTAAAAGGATTGTTCCTTCCTATTTCTGATAATACCGATTCAAATTTTATATTCTGTGAATTGTCTCTCATTGGGGCACTTGGTAACAACATATTGGAATCTGACTGATAAGGGGGTGGATTTTTATAAAACATGTCGTCAAAAACATCATCCTCCGATTCATGCACACCATACCCTTTTGACTCCACAATATTTCTTTTTTCCGCACATTTTCTATTGCTAGCTTCTTCAGCATGTCTTACCGGGAACAGACCATCAGCCATATTTGCACTTCACCATCTCCTCATTCTATCATCATGATTTTCCTGTCCATAAGACCTACCAAACATATACTTTTATCTTCCGCCACTTCTCTGTCTTTCTCTGTCATGCATCTCATCTTCCCAATCGGTCAATGCTTCAAATTGCGTCGGTCTAGGTCTTAGTTCTAGATTCATCATTCTCTCTCTCAAATTTCTCAAAACCGCTAAATGAACCATGTTCTGGAAAAGCCAAAACTCCATCGTCTTTAGTATACTTCGCCCAATTGTCCAACCAAATACAAGTATGATATCCATATTTCGCAACCATAAAGGATGCGGGCGATTTCGGTGGAGGAAGTAATTGTCCCTCTCTAGTCTTAATCGGTTTGTCCTTTTTAAATAAACGTTTTATCTTTCCAAACCATGTCTTTTTCTCTTTTTCTGGTGGATCGTAATACATCATTTTGTCTTTTGTGTATCGCTAGACTTCTCTACGACTATTCTGTTGTTTTATCCAATCGTAGCGCGACTCACACTAACGCACCAATCTGGAGCGTTTACGTCACCTCTGCAACTCTCCAATCCCAGTGCGACTCACACTAATGCACCAATCCGGAGCGTTTACGTCACCCTATAATTCTCCACTCCTAGCGCGGCGTACACTAACGCACCAATCTGGAACGTCTATGTTAGCCAATCCCAGCGCGGTCTTTCTGACGTCAGCTTTTCTCGCTACTCCTGCTGACCCCTCCTTTACAAAATTTATCAGCAAATTTTTCTTAAGTTTTCTGACTTACAAATCTGTTAGTAACTATATAAACACCCCACCATTATCTGTTTCGCTAACCAAGTATAGTTAGTGACCTTTCTGACAAGAATTCCGTCTTTCCCTAGAGCAGCGCTTACCTCTGCCCTACTACGGAATCGTTACTTCCGTCGATAAAGTAGCACATCCCTCTACCTAACCCTTCTAACAAGCATCAGCTAACCGTTTCTCCAGAATTAAGATACCTAGTTGGAGACCCAATGCTCCTGAGAAATAAAACCAGAGTTTCACAATTAACCTGAATGCTATTTCATTCACGCACTTTCATACGGAAAATGTAGTTCATTCACACAGAATTCTGTCTTTCCCGAGAACAGCGAACAGTCTGTACTACTACAGAATTATGACACACGTTAATAAAGTAGCACTTCCCTCTACTTTATCCTTCTACCAAGCTAAGGGAACACCTATTACTTTTCCAGTGATAAGCGTAATCAGAGTGCCTTCTGGATTCCTGGTACCTAAGACCAAAATTTCACAGGTGACCTTCGCTACCATACACTTCTTCCATACAGAAAATGTCTCTAATGGCAACACACGACGATGTTACTGAATCGAACCCAGACAATGCGTCGTGCAACTCCAATCGTCACACGTTTTCCCCGTACACTTACAGGGCAACAACAATTCCGTCTTTCCCGAGAGCAGCGCTTACCTCTGCTCTACTACGGAACCGTTATAAACTTCCGACTTCCTACATCCCAGAAGCCGTCTAACAACATAGAACTCGACGCGACTCAACATAGAGTGTTAATACATAAAACCAATACTTATCCACAATCAATAAGCTATTTACAAGCAATAATCACCAAACCAAAACAATAAAAACCATAACTCTGCTACCAGAAAAACTGATGCAGCGCGAGAATGGGAAACAACCTGCTACCGATACCTTCCCTGCGTCGCAGACCCGACGTCACACAGATTCATTTACACACACATTCATTGGTTGGGCCCATAACACCAACATTCATACGTTTCTCTCACCGAGTCTACACACACAGGAGGGATGAGTAATTCAAGCGCTGGACATGTGGGGGAAGTACCTTATAACCTATAGGGAAGGAAAAGTAATTTACAAATATACATTAACGCCCTTTCACCTACAGATCCTCAATCCTAAAACATCAAGACACTCCTCCCACTTCAGTCAATGGACCAAATTAGTTAGATTGGTTGATGGTGATTTTAGAACCAGCTAAAACACATTTTAAGATTCAGAATCCTTTTCTCCCTAATAGAAAAACCACAAACTCATTTTCTTGTTAATCAGTAATAGTTTATCTAAAATGATTATAGGAAATTTGTATTTGCATTTGTCTCGATAAAGTTCAGATTTTCTTGATTAATTCATATAGATCGCAGAACATCATATTTACCTAATCTGGATAAGCTAAAAGTCCTTAGCTCAGCACGCTACAGTCCCAAAGTATCAAAGGACCAGAAGCCGTGCAAGCATTTAGCAAAGCCCATAGATTTTGGAAAGTTCGCAGTCATCGGGCAGCATCTAGGTCATCAAGGAGGCAGGCGTCAGTTCATCAGTCAGTCCGTCAGAGTGACAGATAGGAAAATTTGGATAAAGCAGCCGACCTAGAAGATGAAGAAGAAGATCGTTTCCTGTCCTACTAGTCTTGTTTTATAAGGAAAATTTTACATAAAAGTAACGATTTAGAATAAAGGTTGGTTCTGATTGGTTGGTTTAGAACGTCGGATCGGTTCCCAGGATTTTTAGTACAGTTCAAGGGGTGAAGTCACCGGCAAAATGTATCGAGATGTTCCGGTTCTCTATGTAAAAGTCATTGTTCCCCTTTCTTGGAAGATGTCCAATGTACCATCCATGCTGGGGTACTATGTGCAGAGGTCACTGCGAGGATCATGGAAACTCTCGCGCAGGCGCTGTTCATTCCACGCCACATGAGAAAATGGCCACTTCTCGTGGTGTCTCGGCAGCCATCTTTGTTTTGGGCACAAATGCTAATTTAAGCAAAACAAACACAAAAGAGTAATTAATACAAAGAAATAATAAATCTAATGTTTTCCCCTTACTAATCCCTTTATGTGCTTGTATTTAGCAACATTTAAAGCATTTATATTCACCATTTCGATCTTCCTTCTGGGCAACATAACAAAACGTCACAAAAGTAACATATATCATGCAGTTTTAGAACTATCACAATTACTATTGTTAATATGCGTACCTATTTTAGTTATAAAAGTTATTTTAGCCATGCAATTGCAAATCCCACGTGTAATTCTATATTAATAAATGTTGATTAATAAACCTGCAAACTCACTCAATAATATTATAATTAATAGATTATTTTATTAGTATTTTCATGCAGAAATGGGGGAGGTATACAAAATTTTGTACAACCTGCTCCATCAATCCCCCCTTTGGTGATTTTATCACCACACTATAAAATTGTGTATCTATAAGAAAATTAAATGAATTCTTTTATATTTATTCACATCTCTGTTTCCCCGATCTCTTCTCTTGTAGCTGTTTTATACATGTTGTCTTTCATCTCTTCTAATTCTAGCTATTCATATTCCCTCTCTTGTTTCTTATTTTGTCTTCTTTTCAAATGTTCTCCTTTTACATTTTTCTGTATTTTCTTTCTTTTAAAACATAAACATCCTAATCTAAGTATTAATACTATAATAACCACACATCTTAATGGACATAAGATTTTACCTATAAATGTACTACCTAAGTTAAATAAGAAATCTTTAATAGAAGAAAGTTTCTTTCTAATCTTATCCCAACACTTTCAACCTCCAGTGGTACAATTTCCTCATGCAATTCAGTTATGTTTTTGATATAGATTTTCAGATCTTTACTTTCGTCTGGAATGTAAGTACAACAATGTTGAACTTTCAGCATTCCACAGACTCCACCTTCTTTTGCCAATATTATATCAAGGGCAAGTCGATTTTGCATCACCATGGCACGCATGGCAACCATTTCAGTATTTACCAATAAGAATCCTCCAAGCGATCCACAACAGTTGATAATTTCCTAATTTTATCTGCATTCAGAGATATTCCCACTGCTGGTATCAATGCGCCAAAAATGTCTCCTACAATTTCTGACCAAGACTCTCTTTCTCTACGAGTTAGTAGACTACTTAACTTATGTACACCATCTTCTCCTCTTCCCATGTGGAATATCTTTGGAAAAACCAGATCTACATAACATGTGCCATACCAATGATCTGGCAAACGATAATATGCCTTATTCCCGCAGATAAAATACAATCCAGGAAAAACTGGATCATTTCCACCTTTAAATCTAAAGTCATTGTTGGACTAGCTTCTCCTCTCAAATGATTTTCCTTTTCAACATCCCAGACTGTCTTTTCTTCACTTCCCTCAGGTACTTTCTTTTGCATTTTCAATCTCCTTTCTTCAACCATATCCCAAAACACTTTCTCTTCTTTCTTTAGACTACAAGTTAGATTATTTCTAAATATAGATTCTAATGTTAATTCTTTAGTTTCTTGGAAAAATTCACCTAATACCTTTGCAAATTTTACTTTATTCAATTTGTTAATTATAGGTACTTGCGAAAATATGTTATCTACATCTGAAAAAAAAGATTCTAATTTCCCTATCTTATAAAACAAACTTGCTATTGCACTACATGTTATTCCATATGTCACTGGAAGGTGATGGTATGTCACTCCCTCAGATACAGATGCAGGTAACTGCATGCAAACGTAGCAATCCCTCACATCCATTGTCTTTACATATTCGTACAATAATTTTGAAAATACATTGTTAGAAAAATCATTTATAGACCTATCTTGGTGTAAGTAATTTCTATCTACTTTAGTTGGATATACTTTCTGAATCTTTTCTACATTAGTTTTATTCTCACTATGTCCGTCTATTGTATCTAAGGTAACCTTAAATGAAATAATTAAAGCTAAAATACTCCACAGAAGCATTAATTATCCTGTACAACAGCAACACATTTTAAACCACTTCCTAAGGAAACTACATTTAGTTTTTCTATTCTCTGTGTTTGCCATTTCGAAAAATGAACAGTGTCTTTTGACTTAGCCTCTTCTACTTCACAACTAGTTTTGTCTAACCCAAGGCTCTAAGCGCCTACTTGGTTCTATCAGTTATGTCCACTCTAGTATTTTATTGTCTTTCCATCGATATTTCTTTTGGTCTCTTCAGTTTGGCATTTGATCGTCTTTCACTTTCCTCTCATAATCTTGATACAGAACTTCCTGAACATCCGTCTCTTCTCCAATATCGAACAAGATAACTCTCAGGATATCTGATTCTTCGTCTTCCTCAACCACTTCTTGTACAGTCACCTCTGGGTTTCCTTGGCTGTCTGCCTCTTCTTTGATTTCAGGCAAAGCCACATACGACCATTCTGGCGACTTATACTTTTGGTTAGGTTTCCTTGTTCTCTTGTTCTCTTCCACTGTAGTTATTTCCTCGCTCTTGGATTTCTCTTGACTGGATACTTCATTCACTTGTTCTGCTCTTGATGAATTCACTCGTGTTAGTCGATATCTCAATCTCTTTATCTTGTTTGGCCAGATTTCATCTTTTGTTGATCTTTTCGAATTATTCCCTTTATTATTCTTTTCAGCTCTCCATGCTCTCTTTCACAAGACTCGACCTTCTGGTATCTCTTCATCACTATCTTCTCTTTCTGTTTCAACTTGCCTTTTGCTTTCAACCGTTTCCCTTTCCACCACTTTATTGTTCCCTACTTCTGTCCCTCCTCGTGGTTCTTGCACATGATCTTCCTGCTGACTAACTATCCCTTCCTCTAAATGGGTGTTTGCATTCCCTACAACTCCTCGGGGGTCTTCCGCAAAAATCTTTCCCTCACTTTCTGTATCTGGCACCTGTCCATCTATTTCTTTTATTTCAGGTGGAATTTCTCTCAGCTTTCCATCAGGAATTTCTTTATCAAGAATCTCCTTTATTGTCTCTTCACTGTTCTTCTCTTGCCCAGAACGTGCTTGTTTCTGTTCTGTTTCTGAGTCTGAGCTGGTATCTGAAATCTGTAATTTTCTTCTCAAAGGAATATTTTCTGGGTCTACAATCACATCTGGTTCCGATTCCCCCTTTCAGGGTTTTCTCTTGTTCTGTTGTCTTCAGTATCAGATTCAGAGCTTGATTCTGATTCCTCAAAATATTCTCCTTCTTTGTTGTCTACTGGATTTGGAATTCGCAGTGTATGACTACCATGGATCCAGTTCTTTATTCCAGCACATTTTACAGCTGTGGTTGTGGTCAAAATCACTTGTCGTGGTTTTCCCCAACGTGGGACCAGACAGTTCCTTCTTCTGTGTACTTTGATTCTCAGCCAGTGTCCTGGGCTCAGATCATGAGCTTGCTTCTTTTCAAGGGTGGTGGCATCCGATCCAACCTGATGAAACACAGAATGAACTGCGTCAGCCAGTCCCTTACAGTAATCCAACACCAAGTCATCAGTTATAGGCAACAGCTTGTTGACTGGAATGAAAACATGTTGGATTGCTCTTCCCATGGCAATTACATGGGGACTCAGACCTGTTGTTCTATCTGGAATAGATCTAATAGTCATGAGTACCAGTGGCAAGACATCAGGCCGTTTCAAACCTGTGGCTAAACACATTTTCCCCAATCTGTTCTTAATAGTGCCATTCATTTGTTCCACCACACCAGAAGCCTCTGGGCGATAGGCACAATGTAGTTTTTGTTGTACATTCAATGCTTCACAAATCAATTGCATGATCTAATTATGGAAATGTTTTCCTCTATCTGATTCAATTGTGACTGGGAACCCAAATCTAGGGATGAATTCCCTCAAAAGCAATTTTGCTACTGTGATTCCATCACTTCTTCTTGTGGGATATGCTTCTACCCATCTAGAAAACAAGCAGACCATTACCAGAACATACCTCAATCTGTTACAAGGGGGCATCTCAATGAAATCAATCTGCATTCTGGTGAAAGGCCCTCCTTCTTGACCTATCGTTCCTAGACTCACCACTGTCTTCCTTCCAGGATTGAACTTCTGGCATATTAGGCATCTTTGACAAAGGTTCTCAGCTACAAGTCTGAACTTTGCATTGCACCACGTTTGCTTGAACGACCTAATCATGGCATCTCTCCCTATGTGTGCTTGTCCATGATACATTTGTGCCATGGCAGACACCATACTGTCAGGCATGACTGGTCTTCCATCTCGATAAACCCACACGTGATCTGTTTCTCTTGGTGAACATCCTGCTTTTACCCACTGTCTCATTTCCTCATCTCCTGCTTCTTCCTGCAACTGCCTTACTTCTACCCAGGTACCCACAATGTCAGTAAACAATAGGGGCAAAGAATTCATTTCTTTCTCTTTCGCTCGGTTTATAGAATTTTGGTTACGGGCACAATATTGAGCCACATCGTTGGCATACTTATTACCAACTGCGACATAATCTCCCGTATTTGAATGTGCAGCACACTTCACAACAGCTAATTGCTTAGGCAGCTGTATCGCCTCTAGCAACTTTCCAACCACTTCAGCATTCTTTATGGGAGTTCCACTTGAAGTCAGAAATCCTCTCTGTAGCCATATCTGGCCAAAATCATGCACAACACCAAAGACATACTGACTATCAGTTATTACAGTCATTCTCACATTCTTTCCTATCTTGCATGCTCTAGTCAAGGCTACTAGTTCAGCAACCTGGGCTGATTTTACTCCCTTCAGATAGGATGCTTCCATCACTGCTGCAACTGTACATACTGCATATGCGGCACTTAGCATTCCTTCTTCTGTTCTCAAACATGACCCGTCCACAAACATCAAAAAATCACTTTCTGTCAATGGTACATCTTTTATATCAGGAGATGGTTTTGTACAGAAATCAAGCACATCCAAGCAATCATGATCCACTTCATCTCTGACTTCCACATTCTCTGCGTCAGGCAATAACGTTAAAGGATTTACATTCAAGCATGTCGTCAGGCTCACATTTGTTGCACCTAAAATGACTTTCTCATATCTAGTCAGCCTACTATGTGTCATAAACTGAGTGCGGCTCCTCGTTAAAAGGATTGCCACATCATGAGGTACAAATTCTCGCACAGGGTATCCCATCACAATTCCTTCACTCTGTTCTTACAAGTAGCAGTAACTGCTTTCAAACAACCTGGCAATGCTACAGCTACAGGGTCTAGCATAGCTGAAAAATATGCAATTGGTCTTCTCAATTTTCCATGTTTCTGTATTAGTACAGAAAGTGCACATCCATTCCTTTCACTGCAATACAACTCAAACTCTTTCTCATAATCAGGCATTCCCAATGCTGAGGCTTCACACAAACTATCTCTCAGCTGCTTAAAAGCTGCTAACTCTTCTTTATTCCAATCAATAGGGTCTTTTACATCACTTCTCGTTAGGCGTACCAAAGGTTTTGCCATCAGGGAAAAGTTACTTATCCACTGTCTACAATATCCAACCATTCCAAGAAACATTCTCACTTCTCTCTATGTCATTGGGGGTCTCATTCCTTTTATTATCCTGATTCGATCTACAGTTACCTTCCTCAGTCCATTTCAATCTTATGTCCTAGATATTGTACTTCTTTCTGACAAAATTGTAGTTTCGATGGGGATACCTTAAGTCCTCCATCTGCCAAATGATTCAACAATGCTATTGTGTCCATTACACAAGCTTCTCGAGTTTTTGAAGCTACAAGCAAATCGTCGATGTACTGAACTAGCACTGTATTTTCGGGCATCTGCAAATCTTCTAAAGACTTTTTCAATATCTGATTAAATATCGAGGGGATTTCTCTATATCCCTGTGGGATTTGGCACCAAGCCAAAATACGTTCACCAAAACGGAACGCAAAAATTTGCTGGCTGTCATGATGTAATGGAATGGAAAAGAAAGCATGACACAAATCAATCACTGTATACCATTCTGCATCATGTGGAATCTGATAAAAAATCACAGATGGATTTGGTACAATAGGACAACATGGCACAACAATTTTGTTTATCTTTCTCAAATCTTGCACTATTCTGAACTTTCCATTAGGCTTTTTCAGTCCCATAATTGGTGAATTACATGGACTACTCATTATTTCTCTCAAAATACCTTGTTTAACCATTTTCTCAATTATAGGAGTAACTCCTTCAATGATCTCAGGTGTTAACTTATATTGGGGAACATTTGGGGACCTTATTCCTTCCTTTAGTGTTATTTTTACAGGATCCACATTTCTCATTAATCCTACATCCTCTCCTGTGAAATCCCAGACTTCTATTTTTACTGAGTTTTTCAATTCTCGTGGTAATTCGTCAGGGTTAAATACTGCAAAGGCCTCAGTAATCTCAGGTTCCATATGAGCTATTGTCATTTTATACAGTACATCTTCATCAGGGGTCTCAAATGCTATACCATCAGGGATACAAAATATAGTGCAATTCATCTTGCACAGTAAGTCTCCCCCTAATGAATTTACAGGACTTGAATCGCACACAACAAAGCGGTGCATTTCTGAAAATTTCCCTATACTAACTTTTACTGGTTCTGTGAGATACGTCTTAATTTGTCTGTTGGATACTCCAACCACTTGGATTGTTTCATCCGAGAGAGGAAGATTTTTAACATCAGCTGTCCTAACAGTCGATCGAGTAGCACCAGTATCAACTAGGAAAGTAATATTTTCATCATTTACCTTTCCATCTACAAAAGGCCTGTCTGGTCTACTTCTAGAGTTGCGCCAAGTACTCACTCTTCTTCCTCCCTTCGGCACCATCAATACCCTTCTTCTGACTCACTCTCATCGCGTTTTAGCCAATACTGCGAAACAGCGCTAGCGCACGACTGCTTATTTACCTGTTCTTCGTTGTAGAATCCTGTCTCATTACTGTATTTCTGTGAATTTACGCTCTGTGGAAAAGGCGGTTTTGGCGCCTGATTCTGTTGGGTAACAACCTGCTGCTGTCGCTGCGGTTGACAACTCACATCTTTCTGTACCTGCGGATTCAATGATGCATTATCATTATTAGTATTTGGGGGAAATTTACACTCGGATTTCCAATGCCCTATTCTTCCGCAATTATGACATGGCCATTTCTTTTTGGCTTCTTCTATATTAAATTGTCCTTTTCCTTTTCCATTATTAAATTTTGCTTTCATACCTGTACCATTGGCAAGTTCAATCAATTGGGCTTCTTGTCTTTCTGCCACTTTGACTCATGCCCACATTGCTTTTTCTTTCAACTTACGTTGTTTGGCTTCAATTTCATCACTGAAATACTTTGCATGTCTCAATACTTCATCTATTTTCTTGTTTTGGCATTCTACTGTATGCTGTTTAATCATTTCACTTATTTCTGGACGTAGCCCATATACAAATCCGTATACACAGTGACTTAAATCCTTTTCACTCAAGTTTTCATCACCACTAAATTGCTTAAAGGCGAGGATCAACCTCTCATAATAAGCATGTACCTATTCCTTAGCTTCCTGATGAGTCCTGTCAATTTTTACCCAATCAGTTTCTTTTGGAGGTACCTTATTTTTCAAGAACCCTATTACTTGCTCATATTTGTTCATAACATCAGGATCAGGGGCTCCAGTTTTGGGGTTTCTAGGGTATTCCTGTGTAGGCCAGTTGATCATCAATTTGCACTCTGTCCATAGATCTGCTGGTACTATTATGTCAAAAAGACTATTTAAATCAATCCATAAGACTTTTGATAATTTAACGAATCAATCCACTTGCCTATACCACTCGACGGGCTTTTCGCGTGGTCGAGGGCAATCATTGGTAAATGACAAAATATCTTGTCTAGTCCAAGGAACATGTACATATCCTCCTCCTGGAATTTCTCTCATGGGACATTCTGTTACTACCTTTTCTTTTTCTCTTACGGGGAAAGCTGCAAAAGTTTTGTCCGAGGCATCATCTCGTTTCCTGAACCATCTACTCTTCCATTTATCTACATCTCCCCATTTTCTTAACAAAATGATTATGTCCTTAATTTGAGTCATTCTTCCTGTGGTGTTCATATTTTCAATATCTTTTTCAGAAAAATCTACTCTATATGGTTTCTGTAAAGCCTTTACCTTTCAAAGTCTATACCCATTTCATTTGCCACTTCTTCTAATCTTTCGTGTAGATTCTTTGCTCTCCATGTTATGCTTTTACATAGAAATAGTAATTCTTCATCCTGATAATTTTTAAGCTTTTCGGTTGGAATAGTCCCTACTATTAATTCTTCTAAAGTCATTCTTAGCTTAGCTACATCTATAGATTGAGATTCTTTATCTTTTTGCTGTAAACTCCTTAGCCATTCACTCAATTCATCTGAAGTAATCCCTACACTATCTTTCCCAGAATTTTGTTGTGTTAACCTCTCTGGTGTTCCTGGAACTGATTCTGTCGTCATTATCATCCTGTCTGCTAAACTTTGATTTACTGTCAAGTTCTTAGGAGTACTCTGTTCTAACATACTTGTCATTGGTCTCCATGGATTCTGATCTATATTCTTTTCTTGGCCTTCTGTGTGTTTATTACTGTTATAAGGAATCGTCAAACAGTGCTCACTATCCTTTTGTTTATCAAAAATAGGCATTACGGGTCCTATAGTTACTGGAACAGTTACGGCTTCCAAATTTTTAGTTAATTCCCTAATCTTCTCAGTTAATTCTAAAGTGGTTTTTGCTAATTCAGTGGAATTTTCATTTCCCATCTTACCATGTTGGGTTTGCTCCACTTCTTTAAAAGGATTGTTCCTTCCTATTTCTGATAATACCGATTCAAATTTTATATTCTGTGAATTGTCTCTCATTGGGGCACTTGGTAACAACATATTGGAATCTGACTGATAAGGGGGTGGATTTTTATAAAACATGTCGTCAAAAACATCATCCTCCGATTCATGCACACCATACCCTTTTGACTCCACAATATTTCTTTTTTCCGCACATTTTCTATTGCTAGCTTCTTCAGCATGTCTTACCGGGAACAGACCATCAGCCATATTTGCACTTCACCATCTCCTCATTCTATCATCATGATTTTCCTGTCCATAAGACCTACCAAACATATACTTTTATCTTCCGCCACTTCTCTGTCTTTCTCTGTCATGCATCTCATCTTCCCAATCGGTCAATGCTTCAAATTGCGTCGGTCTAGGTCTTAGTTCTAGATTCATCATTCTCTCTCTCAAATTTCTCAAAACCGCTAAATGAACCATGTTCTGGAAAAGCCAAAACTCCATCGTCTTTAGTATACTTCGCCCAATTGTCCAACCAAATACAAGTATGATATCCATATTTCGCAACCATAAAGGATGCGGGCGATTTCGGTGGAGGAAGTAATTGTCCCTCTCTAGTCTTAATCGGTTTGTCCTTTTTAAATAAACGTTTTATCTTTCCAAACCATGTCTTTTTCTCTTTTTCTGGTGGATCGTAATACATCATTTTGTCTTTTGTGTATCGCTAGACTTCTCTACGACTATTCTGTTGTTTTATCCAATCGTAGCGCGACTCACACTAACGCACCAATCTGGAGCGTTTACGTCACCTCTGCAACTCTCCAATCCCAGTGCGACTCACACTAATGCACCAATCCGGAGCGTTTACGTCACCCTATAATTCTCCACTCCTAGCGCGGCGTACACTAACGCACCAATCTGGAACGTCTATGTTAGCCAATCCCAGCGCAGTCTTTCTGACGTCAGCTTTTCTCGCTACTCCTGCTGACCCCTCCTTTACAAAATTTATCAGCAAATTTTTCTTAAGTTTTCTGACTTACAAATCTGTTAGTAACTACATAAACACCCCACCATTATCTGTTTCGCTAACCAAGTATAGTTAGTGACCTTTCTGACAAGAATTCCGTCTTTCCCTAGAGCAGCACTTACCTCTGCCCTACTACGGAATCGTTACTTCCGTCGATAAAGTAGCACATCCCTCTACCTAACCCTTCTAACAAGCATCAGCTAACCGTTTCTCCAGAATTAAGATACCTAGTTGGAGACCCAATGCTCCTGAGAAATAAAACCAGAGTTTCACAATTAACCTGAATGCTATTTCATTCACGCACTTTCATACGGAAAATGTAGTTCATTCACACAGAATTCTGTCTTTCCCGAGAACAGCGAACAGTCTGTCCTACTACAGAATTATGACACACGTTAATAAAGTAGCACTTCCCTCTACTTTATACTTCTACCAAGCTAAGGGAACACCTATTACTTTTCCAGTGATAAGCGTATTCAGAGTGCCTTCTGGATTCCTGGTACCTAAGACCAAAATTTCACAGGTGACCTTCGCTACCATACACTTCTTCCATACAGAAAATGTCTCTAATGGCAACACACGACGATGTTACCGAATCGAACCCAGACAATGCGTTGTGCAACTCCAATCGTCACACGTTTTCCCCGTACACTTACAGGGCAACAACAATTCCGTCTTTCCCGAGAGCAGCGCTTACCTCTGCTCTACTACGGAACCGTTATAAACTTCCGACTTCCTACATCCCAGAAGCCGTCTAACAACATAGAACTCGACGCGACTCAACATAGAGTGTTAATACATAAAACCAATACTTATCCACAATCAATAATCAATAAGCTATTTACAAGCAATAATCACCAAACCAAAACAATAAAAACCATAACTCTGCTACCAGAAAAACTGATGCAGCGCGAGAATGGGAAACAACCTGCTACCGATACCTTCCCTGCGTCGCAGACCCGACGTCACACAGATTCATTTACACACACATTCATTGGTTGGGCCCATAACACCAACATTCATACGTTTCTCTCACCGAGTCTACACACACAGGAGGGATGAGTAATTCAAGCGCTGGACATGTGGGGGAAGTACCTTATAACCTATAGGGAAGGAAAAGTAATTTACAAATATACATTAACGCCCTTTCACCTACAGATCCTCAATCCTAAAACATCAAGACACTCCTCCCACTTCAGTCAATGGACCAAATTAGTTAGATTGGTTGATGGTGATTTTAGAACCAGCTAAAACACATTTTAAGATTCAGAATCCTTTTCTCCCTAATAGAAAAACCACAAACTCATTTTCTTGTTAATCAGTAATAGTTTATCTAAAATGATTATAGGAAATTTGTATTTGCATTTGTCTCGATAAAGTTCAGATTTTCTTGATTAATTCATATAGATCGCAGAACATCATATTTACCTAATCTGGATAAGCTAAAAGTCCTTAGCTCAGCACGCTACAGTCCCAAAGTATCAAAGGACCAGAAGCCGTGCAAGCATTTAGCAAAGCCCATAGATTTTGGAAAGTTCGCAGTCATCGGGCAGCATCTAGGTCATCAAGGAGGCAGGCGTCAGTTCATCAGTCAGTCCGTCAGAGTGACAGATAGGAAAATTTGGATAAAGCAGCCGACCTAGAAGATGAAGAAGAAGATCGTTTCCTGTCCTACTAGTCTTGTTTTATAAGGAAAATTTTACATAAAAGTAACGATTTAGAATAAAGGTTGGTTCTGATTGGTTGGTTTAGAACGTCGGATAGGTTCCCAGGATTTTTAGTACAGTTCAAGGGGTGAAGTCACTGGCAAAATGTATCGAGATGTTCCGGTTCTCTATGTAAAAGTCATTGTTCCCCTTTCTTGGAAGATGTCCAATGTACCATCCATGCTGGGGTACTATGTGCAGAGGTCACTGCGAGGATCATGGAAACTCTCGCGCAGGCGCTGTTCATTCCGCGCCACATGAGAAAATGGCCACTTCTCGTGGTGTCTCAGCAGCCATCTTTGTTTTAGGCCCAAATGCTAATTTAAGCAAAACAAACACAAAAGAGTAATTAATATAAAGAAATAATAAATCTAATGTTTTCCCCTTACTAATCCCTTTATGTGCTTGTATTTATCTAGCGTATAGCAACATTTAAAGCATTTATATTCACCATTTCGATCTTCCTTCTGGGCAACATTACAAAACGTCACAAAAAAAACCATATATCATGCAGTTTTCTAACTATCACAATTACTATTGTTAATATGCGTACGTATTTTAGTTATAAAAGTTATTTTAGCCATGCAATTGCAAATCCCACGTGTAATTCTATATTAATAAATGTTGATTAATAAACATGCAAACTCACTTAATAATATTATAATTAATAGATTATTTAATTAGTATTTTCATACAGAAATGGGGGAGGTATACAAAATGTTGTACAATCTGCTCCATCACACCCCTTACTTAGATATAGGTTCACTATATTGATCTAAATCACTACACGTAAAAACCTATCAATCACCCCTATGGCAGCCCTTATCAATCATGAAGGCAAGGTGCTGGGTTTTACATGAGAGGGTGCCCCTGCATGAGCAGAGCCCCTCTGCAGCCTTCGGAGACCATTCTCCGAGGTTGTCTGTGAGGCAGCCAGACATATAGGTCTAAGTGCATTATAACCTCGCGGTAAATGCTAACTTTCAAACGGCTGCTTAGAAACATGTCGTGTTTGGTGCCAAACACCTTGGAATCATACCTCCACACCAGTAACTGGTGTGGGAGGTATGATTCCACCCTTCCAAAGGGACATGTGTGGGTCACCGGTCTACCTGGTACCAGATTTCTCGACCCAGGCAGCATAAAATGGACGCTGCCAGCCACAGACACAATTCTGCCCTCCTGCTTCTGAGCCAAGCTCGAGCAGAGGAAGGCATCACAATAGGCATCCTGTCACAGGGAGGTGTGACCACCTCCCAGACAGGATTTAGGGGCTCATTATGATGGCGGGAGGATCCTCCCGCCATCAGAATGAGATTTAACCCACAGCCAAATTCGGATGGCGGTGGAAATCACATTGGGCAAGGCGGTGCTTTTCTGCCTGCCTTGCAGAGCCAGGACATCATTGCGGTGGTGCCATGTAGGCACCGCTGTAGTGATTATGATGAGCCCTTCCTCCTGTCTTTTTGTGGTGGATATCCCTGGGGGGTGTGCACTGGGGGGGTAACCATGATACCCCCTACATTTCCATGCACAACGATGTATGTTGTGCATGGAAATGCACATCGTGGCATTTTCACTTTGCGATCGGTGCTGCAGCCAGCAGCACCGTCCGCAATGTTGAAAGGCCAGGATGCGCCCGCCATACTGGTGGGCGCATCCTAATTGAGCTGGTGGGACCGCCGCACGTGTGGCGGGCAGTCCCATCACTGTTATGATGGCAGGTGGACTGATGTCTGCCTGCCATCATAATGAGTCCCTTAGTGTATTGGGGCTGGGTGGGTGCACTCTGAGAGTGTCAGAAAGTCTGCACTGGGTGTCCCTGTGCATAGTCCAGCTCAAACCCGTTGTGGGAGCTCTTGGCACTTGCTCTGGCATGAAACTGGACAAAGGACATGGGTGTAACCACCCCTCTGTCCTGCCCCTTCCCTAGGAGGATCCCCTGAATCTGTCCAACCCTTTCCCGCGGGTATAAAGTGGGTTACCTGGCTACAGGACTTTAGATTTTACCTGGACAAGATTCTGCTAAGAAGAAACCAAGTGCTTAGACTGTCTGCACGAGGCTGGACGACTGAAGAATCTCATTTCGAGTAAAGGAGTTACTCCTCTGCAGAAGCAGGCATCTAAGCGCATTTGACCAGTTTGCTTCCTACGAGCTCCTGAGGACTCCGAAGATTTCAGCAACACAGGAGGTGGGTTTCCGAAGGTCCCTGAGGTAGATCTGACCTCTCAGCCATTCTGAGATCAGTATCCCTCGTGGTGGACCGTGTAACCCGAACCCCTGTGCACTGCGTACATTTGCAAGTGCATATGCTTGTTGGCAATTTCTGAGCTTGTGCATTGGACTCTGTGTAGTCCTGACCCCGAGTAGTATTTGCACTGAATATATCTGGCCTCCTCGCACTGAGTGCTCCGTGGGCTGGTGCTTTGCAAACTTGCTTGAGGTCTCCTTGCGACTCCTGGTCCATTGGCCTGTGGGTCCTGGCGAGGGTCACCTTGTTTGTTCTTGGGCTTCCCTGGTTGCTCCAGATGTGCCCTGACTCTCCATTGCTTGGAGAGTCCCCTGGACCTTGCCGGTCCACACCGTAGCCTGTTTGCTCTGCCTGTGTTGGTTGCATTTACCAAGGCTTTTTGGTGCGCCAGCCGGACGCCGAAGCACTCGACATCCTTCGTAGGACAGCTCACCTCTGCATCCTGGTCATCCTCGACATCTCCTGGTCCTCGTGACTGCAGAGTCAATTATCCCTTCTTCGCACCTGAAGCACCTGACATTGGTAGGCATTTGACTACCGAGCCCCTGGTCACCTGAAGTGACCCAGACTCTGTCCCCTCTGCTTTCAGGTTCCTCTCACCTAGAATCCTGGCTTGGATTCCACTGGACACTCTTCGCCTTCCTGGCAGCAATACTTCCTTGCAGCTCTCCATTGAATACGACAAAGGTTTCCGACACCACTTGACCCCTATGCACCCGGCTCCTCTGGGATAGGTGACACGGGTACCTTGGTACTCACTGGTGGGTTGGCTCTGGTACCTCCTAAGTTCCAAAGGGTTTGCTTGAAGTCCTCGTAGAAGTGTCCTGAAACTGTACCTTTGCAACCGCGACTTTCCCATAGAGTTGTATGAAGCACGCAGTCGTGTTTCCACACTACACCCGTCATCGGTGGGCTCCCTGTGTGCCTTGGGTGGTTCCTTGGGGCACCAGCGATTCTACGTGCTCTAGGCACTGTGTCTAGTCAAGTCGTGATTGTTATACCATTTTTTTAAGTATATGGTTCGGTCTCCCCTTAGAGCCCGCTGTGTATTTTGCTACTTATGAATGTTCTATTGATTCAGTATTGTGCACTTTGTGCTCTAATCTCGTGTAGAGATTAGTAGAGAGTGTTATATTAATAAATGCATATTTTTATATAACTACTGTGTGGTTCTCCTTTCATTTAGTCATTCAGGAGGTGATATTCTGGTAAAACAAGCTGCTTTACATTCCTTCAAGATTAAGCTGAATGCTGCTCTCCACAGCTACCACTAGGATAGCTTTCTGTAGGTTATCTTTGACCTCATACATCATAAGGGTCGTGTGGACTGGTACAAGGCGCCCACTTTATTAGTGAACAGCATATACCAGACCACCTTCTCACAGAGGCACACCCCGAAGTGGAAATATATTTCCAAGATTAGTTACAACATTTCCCTAATGTACAAAGAGTTTTCTCAATGTAAGTGGAGTCGTTCTCATAGAAGTCTGTGACCTTATAAGTGTTTAGATGCAACTGTTGCATGGCTAAACACTTATAAGGTCCCAAAGGCGAGACCTATTGGCTATGCCAATGCTTGTTTTTTGATTGACGTCTTGTCACCATGTTCCTCCAAAGTATCATCTTTGTTTCACATAAGGGCATCAGCCACAGTTTTTTTTTTAGATTTTTCTATAAATACTTTTATATTCATTGTATTGAAACACAATCAACTTGACAGCTATTCAGCAAGTGCATTTACAAATAGTTTGGTACTCTCAAGCAGATCCACGGTTTTCACATATTATGAATATCATGTTTAGCACGCTATTCAGGGTTTCAGCCTCTGTTAATGTATTTCCCATCTGTAGTTTCTCCTGTGAAAGGGTGGGTGCATATTATCTTCTGGGATCGTTATATTGCCTCTGAACTAGCCCAGAGCATGTATGCATTGGTCTTCTCCAAGATCAGCAAATAGTACTGGGGGCTAATAGGAAGTTTTATTGAGATGCAGGAAACACAGTTACAGCCAATGCAGAGACATCTGGAGCAGGGCCATTCTCCAAATTGAGTTTCAATCGTTGTATCAATAAACACAAAGGCCCTGATTCACTACGAGCCTCCGCACACGGGCGGAGGCTCTGCAGTTGGGGTGGGATCTCCACACTCGCAGCGTAATCTATTGCCAAGATCCCACTGCGAATGTAGAGATCCCGCCCCGACAGCAGAGCCTCCATCACAAGTGTGGTGTCTCTTTGTGAATCGGGCCAAAGTATTTCATAGAGCACTGCTAATGGATAGTCCTACAGTCACAAGTTGCATGGCCAACCAGACTTGTAGGAAGTGCACTTTACTAGGGACTTATAAATAAATTAAATATGCCATTTGGTTATGAGCCAATATCAACATATTTAGAGGAGAGAGCACATGCACTTTGGTACTGGTTATCAGTGGTAAAGTGCTCAGAGTACTAAGTCCAACAAAAACGAGATCAGAAAAAGTGGAGGAGGAAAGCAAAATGTTTGACGTGACCATGCAGAGAGGGCCATTTACCAACACTATCTCCCTACAGCCAGGGTAGATTAATCAATACCAACCAGAGGATGGCTGCTGCCTACCTCCCCACCCCTGCCCCCAGATCCTATGCAAAGAATAAATCAAATGTCTCTCCTTATTTTTAGGTCTGGCCTAGAACTGTTTTAGCTTTTAATCCAGTGTCATTTTCCAAAAATACATACATACCTACATGAAGTGGCTTTTGATAAGCCCTCTTCATCCATTGGTCTGTTTTCAGAAGTGCGATCATGGGGCCAAGCCCTGCACAATAAGCATCTTGGCCCCATGTACTCTCATGGGGCAGGAAGCTAGCTCTAAAATGGTCTTTTTTAACTAGATGTCTTTCCTCCATTCAACACTCGTTTGACTGTCTTCCCATTGAAATATTCCGGAAGCTGCATTCACTAATTTCCTTCCTGATCTGGGTAGGGAGACCCAGTTGGGTGTCTTGGGACATTCTTTTTCAATATTTGGAGGGAGGGGGGGTGTTGGCGGTTCCACACCTAGAACAGTATTATTTAGCATCTCAGTTGCAGCATGCTGCACATTGGTTCACAAACGGGGTAACTTGGGAGCAGAGACTCTTGTCGAAATCCGCTGGAGGTTTTACTCTTCGTGATGGTGGGCGGTAGAGGTCTTGGCCCTGTGCGGTACTTGATAAAACATATTGCCTAACTCTGGGAGCGCACTGTAAAATTGCTCTTGAAAAAGGCCCACTTTGCCATGGACTTTGTATTCTAGAATTTGCCTGCCTTTAAGGTGCAGCTATGACACAAAACTTTAGAGTGTAAAGGAGCATATATCTGATGTTTATCTCTCATGGTTTCCTCTTGACTTCAAAGAAGGGTTTACGCTGCTCCTGTACCTTTTGAGAGTAGTCTGGATAAATCACAATATTGTGGTTTTCAAACTGGGGGATTGAAGCTTCTCTGGCAGCCCTCAGGATAGCACCCCTGTAGTTCAGGATCATAGCAATAAGAGCCTTGGGTGGAGCACCAGTAGTGGGCATGGGGGCCAACACTGTGAACTTGTTCAACTACAAAAAAGTCAGACATGTCCGCTTGGTAGGAGGGGTGTTGCCAGAAGCTGGGGGACCAATATCCCAATGAGGATTTTATTTCATTAGATATCGTCCTCTCTAGTTTCAACTTTCCTTACAAGACTCACACAGAGACTCCCTTCACCTCTGCACCCAAATACATAATATGCGGCATACCACAAGGATCATCCCTCAGCCCCGCCCTGTTCGACATCTACATGACGCCCCTCACAGACATCGTCAGATCCCATAGACTCAACATAATCTCCTACGCAGATGACACTCAATTGATCCTCTTGCTTACCGTTGACCCTGCAAATGCCAAAACAAACTTCTGCAACGCCATGACTAATGTAGCCAAAAGGAGGAAAGACAACTGCCTCCAACTCAACTCAGACAAAACTGAAGTACTGATCTTCGGGAAGAACACCTCCACATGGGACCCACACTGACTGACCATACACTCAACCTCGGCATCATCCACAACAGCCAATTGACCATGAAACAACAAGTTAACTCAGTCACCTCCTCCTGCTTCCACTAACTTTGCGTGCGCCACAGAATCTTCAGATGGATCCCAACCAAACACCATGGCCAATCAATCAGCGTTGGTAAAGCATAACTACTCACCCATGACGGTCTCAAGACTCTGGATGGGGGGGGGGAGTAGGGGCAGCTCCATTGAGTGCTTGGGTCATCCAAAGAGGCAGGCCTTGAGGTCCTTTCCGAACTGGGGCAATGTTGGAGATTGCCAGAAGTGGAGGGGAGCTCATTCCAGGCTTTGGCTGAGAGGTAGGAGAAGGACTTTCCTCCCGTTCTGGTTTTTTTGATGCTAGAGACTGTGGCCACAGAGAGCTAGGCCGATCGGAGGTGTCTTTGGGTGCGTGGAAAGAGAGGCAGCCGGTGTTGTGAAGGGCCTTGTATGTGTGGGTGAGGAGTTTGAAGGTTATTCTTCTTTGGACTGGAAGCCAGTGGAGATCGCTGAGATGTTGGGTGATGTGACTGCGTCAGGGGATGTCAAGGATCAGTCTGTCTGCGGTGTTCTGGATAGTCTGGAGTTTGAGAAGGAGTTTCTTGTTCATTCTGGCGTAGAGAGCATTGCCATAGTTCAGTCTGCTGCTGATGAGTGCGTGAGTGACAGTTTTTCTGGATTCGGTTGGGATCCATCTGAAAGCCTTTCGAAGAATGCGGAGGGTGTTAAAGCAGGTCGGGGATACGGCATTGATCTGGCGGTTCATTTTGGGGGATGAATCTAGAATGATGCTGAGGTTTTGTGTGTGGTCCGTCAGGGTGGGGGATTTCCGAAGGAAGAGGGACACCAGGAGTCGTTCCATCTGGAGTTGGTGGAGCCAACGATGAGGACTTCTGATTTTTCTGAATTGAGGTTCAGGTAGCTGTTCTTCATCCAGGTGATGACGGCTTTCATCCTTTGTTAAATTGCTTTGGTGATGTTGGGTTTGTTGGTGAGGGAGAGGATCAGCTGGGTGTTGTCGGCATAAGAGACGATGTTGAGCCTGTGGTTCCTGACGATGGTTACGAGGGGGGGCTTGTATACGTTCAAGAAGGTGGAGCTGAGGGAGGAGTTGGTCTCTGTCGGTTTAGACCGGTGGGTCTCGGGTGAGTCTGACCCACTGAGTTCTGCCAGTGAGGAAGGAGTGTATCTAGTCGAGGGTCTTGCTGCGGATGCCAGCGCTGTGGAGTCTGGTGGCTAAGGTGCCGTTGGAGATGGTGTTGATCAACCGTATCGACTACAGCAACGCCCTCTATGCTGGCATCCTCATCCAGCTCCTCAGATGATTCCAGGCCATACAGAACCCCACTGCCAGACTCATCCTGGACCTCCCCAAACAAACCCACATTGCACTCCCATCTCAGAGACCTCTACTTTCTCCCCATCCAGTACACATCCTCATGCATGCGTACAAAGCCTTCTGCGACCTAGGACCTGCCTACCTCAACCATTGACTGGACTTCCACCAACCCGCTACACACCTACGCTCCTCCTCACTCGCCCTCACTCACACCCCATCGCATCCCCAGCAGCAGCCACTCCTTCTCCTACATCGCAGCAAAGACTAGGAACAACCTCCCCCTACAGATCCTTATGGTCCCCTCGCTTCCAGACTTCAGAAAGACACTCACGACCTGGCCCTTCGACAGAGACACAGCACCCAGATACCTCTAGGGGTGACAGAGTGCACTTAACAAATGCTGATTGACTGATTGAACTTTGGAGAGCAGCATTTTTATAACATGCTAGTCTAACCACTATAGTTAAAGAGATATGCCCATTGTTCCCGGTGTCCCGAGCTCATTATAAACCTTCCAAGCCTTGCTGGAGTTGGGGGTAGGGAGTCATTTGATCTCCTTATTTTAAAAGACCATGTCAGCTGACTGGTTGTGATCGGTCTCCCCGCTAGGGCGTCCTGGAACAGGAAGCTGGGGACTCAGATTGAGGACTCGCAGTGGGCTAGTGTGTGCTACCTGGTGAAGTCAGTTTCAGGCAATGCCAGATTCAAACTCACTCACTTTCATTTTCTACACCACACTTACATAACTCTGTTGACCTGCATAGGATGGATTCATCCATGCTGGTGCGTTGTCTAAGCTACTAACACCCTGATGCATTCTTTTTACATTTGGCATGGTTGTTTGTTCTGGATCATGCAATTTGGTTTGTGGTGGTTGACTGGGTGACGGCCACCGTGGCTATTCCATGTCTGGCAGAACCCACCACCTGCTTTTTGGGCGACATCCGTAAACCCAAAGTTCTGAGTACCGTATTTATGTTCTTACATTTACACCTGCTGTTCACTAAGTCTCGAGTTGCAAGTACATGGATGGAAGCTATGGGGCCTAGTCTGGAGCGCTGAGAGATGGATGTGGCTGAATAGGAGGAGATTTGCCTTAAAAAATTTTAAACAGGATAACAAACTTGGTGAGGATCTCAAGACTTGGGGAGAGTTACTGGTCATTTCTTAGACTCCTTCGAATCTCAGCGAGCCTCTACAACTGCCGACAATGATTTATCCGATTCCAACAATACTTGATGTTTCATATGTAATGACCCTGGTTTATTTGTACACAACATGCTGAGTAGGTTTGGGTATCCGTTCCTGTGCATCGTTTTATGAATTTTACTCCTTATGTATGTATGTGTCCTTCATTTACTCATGCCACTACTCCCTGCGACATTGTTGCACATGGTGCCTGTTATTATTTACTTGTTGCTGTGGAAACTTAATGTAAACACCCAATAAAAGATGTATAAAAAAAAAAGAAAATGCTGGATGTTGCAGCTCAACCCCTCATATTGTATTTATGTAATATGGCGAATGAATATATTTATAAAAAGCCCATTCTCAATTAGATGCATGCGTAAAACAAGTGAAATGGCTTCTGAAGTTCAAATTTTTGTGAAAACTTTGTGAAAACCCGACCTCGAAGACGATGATTACTGGAACAGGTCTTGTGACATACTGTTCGCATTCTATCGCTCTCAGGCCCAAATTCTAAAAGGTTTAGCGTCGGGTTCGTGTTACTCTTTCAATGCAAACCCGACACTAAACCTGTTTTTGGATTTACAAACCAACACTTACTGTTATTAGTGTTGGTTTGTATGTAGAAGTAAAGCAATACAGCTCAAAACGCTGCTTTGCATTACATTGCGTCAAGAGGGTGTTACATGGGTGGTACATGGGCGTTCCGATGCAACTGCCCATGCTTCTTGACGTTCAACCCGATTCACTAACATTAGTAGAAAGGGTTTAGCGCCAAAAATTAACGCTGCTGAAAACCAGGCGTTAAACGGAGAAATATTCATTTCTCCATGCTTTTCCGACTTTGCATACGTGCTGCACTGTACAGCACACATATAAAGTAGGAACAGCTTTTAAACTTGTCTAGGTATAGTATTTTGTGCAGTAAGGGTACAAAACCTATACTAGGCTCAGGCACAAACTCTAGCACCATGACGCTAGGGCTCTCCTGCTCTCTCACTGTCACGCGACACTGCGCTGCATCTTTGGGTGCTGAGCTGCGTTGCCTAACGCCTTTCAGAATGTGGGCCTCAGTCTGCCTCATCCAGTCTTCATGCCTGGGGGCTGAAGGCCAAGCAGATAAGCAGCGTTTCCCCCTGCAGCTGTGTGTCTTTGGAGTATAGGTCAAATAGTTCTCACCCAGCCTGGCCTCCCATCTCATTTTACATAAAATTGCTCTACACAATGTGCTTCAGGTGAGAAGGCCTCTAAAGCTATGCAAACAAGGCGGAGGCGGAAAAAAATACCTAAAATTGTTTTACAAATGTGCCATTATATAAGTTAACATATTTGCTACTGAACCACGAGAATTTGGTTATCTGTTGCAGAAATTTGTATGTGCTGGTAACATTATCCAAGTGCCTACCTCTTTTGGAGAAAAAAACACAGTAGGCGCTGACCGGCTGACGGTATAAATCTAAAGCTGTTGGTGGAAGGAAGCCAGCTGGTTTCACAATTGTATGCGGCCCTAAAAGAAGAAATACCCGCCCAGTACTAATTTATGCAGATCAGGTGTGAGACAGGGACTTTCCGCAAACCGTAACAGACAGAGAATGGGCATCATCCTGTGCGTAAGTCCAGTAATGCTCGGCTCAAACCGACGAACTTCAGTTACCTACGTACACCGCACATATCTGATGCCAGTACGACTACAGAGAATGTACCTGGATTAGACTTTGGCCTGTCCACGCTGTGGCACACGTACGCCACGTTCCTGCATGTGACCTGGAAATGTGGATGGCTGACACTGTACTGGGACGGACACAGTGGCGTAGCTCCGACGGGTTACCCGGTTTAGGCTAGCGTTGACGCACATCAGTATATCCCGGGTCTAATTTCGTAACCGAAACATAGTAAAACGTAGAAAAAATGTGCTGTTGCTGGCCAAATACCGATAGAGATACACTGGTTGACGGCAACAAAATGAAGTCTCAACATGACGAAATGGGCAGAGGAGGTGGGACTGAGAAAGGCTAGACCAACTGGCAGTTTTTTTTTTAATTAAATTAAACTTTATTCGGTTACACAAGGGCAACCATAAAAGTTATAAATCAGCATATACATAAAATCAGGCATGTTAAAACACGACGTAAAAAACAAACCCGCTCCAGGATATTTCATGTTATTAAAAGAAAGGGGCCAGAAAGATCTGAATGTGCAAAACTACTAGTTCATGAGGAACAAACGTTCCATAAAACATCGTAGAAAGAAAAAGTAGGTCTATTTTTCATTTTACACCCTAAAGGGGACTTAGGCCAACATGCTATTATCTACCCAGAGAAACAACAACTCCCACACTATACATCCATACAAGCCCTTGATTTCATTATCGATTTTAAATAACCCACGACAAAAAATATACAATCCTCATTCAGTAGTTGTAAATACAAGAGGGCGTGGCGAGCTTGTCTAAAATTCAGTTTCTTTAGAATAGGGTCCAGGAAATGTTTCCGTGGAACTAAATAAAATTTGCAGAAGAACATAAAGTGCAGCAAATCCTGTGGAGACTGCCCGTCGCAGCCACAGGATGCTAGCACTTGTCCTCTGTGCCAGCCCTTGGGTCTCGCCACCAGAAGATGAAAGAGGTTTGTTCGGAACCTGGTTAAAAGAAACTTCTTATGTGTGGACAGGGACCCTAGGAGGTAAGGCTCAGTAAGTTGTTTTGAGCATTAAAAACCTACAGACACTTACTTTCCTGAGTTCCTGCTCGTCCCTATCCAGTTTCTTTAATGATAGGTAGGCTACCTTAACTAGTTCCACATCCTTCTTGGTGATAGTTTCAGGCTTATAAAATAGCTCTACGTGGCCTACCTCTCCCAGGCCTCTTTTAATATAATTAAGCCCATGGAATTTGGAGTGCTTTATCAAGTATCAAGCACTCTCTCATTATCGTGTGGGTGAGGTTTAACAACTGGCATGGTCGCAAATTCAGGGCGGCGAGTGTAAAAATTCAGGACACAAGGTCAAAATTCAGGATAATAATTCAGGACAGAAGGTCAAAATTCAGTACAAAACTTCAGGACAAAACTTTGGAACAAAAGGTAAATTTAAAAAAACAGACACGTCAGAGGAGATCACGCAATAATATATATGTAAATAGACAACCAACATAAGTGCAAGTCAAAATAAGTTTATATTAGGTATTAGGTAAACAAAAGCTCTGACTTGTACAAATGCGTGGCTGATTGCATATGCTTGTGTTTTTTGAAGAAAAAAAATGGACAATGTTACTTCCATCTAATTTGTTTCAAGTTTTTTCCTTGCCTTCAGGCCCACCACATGCCTTCATTTCCCAGACTGGCCCATTGTCATTCTGTATGCCACAATCAGCCGGTAGACAGAAGAACAATGGGTCTATCACAGTCTGTGAAAGGCTGGGGAGAGGCTGCTCTAGAGCACAGAGGAGTGTGAGGCGGCGCCAGAAGGGAGTTCTCAGAAAACTGAGGCATTTCAATGGTGAGCAGTGCAGGTCGCGGTGACCCCTAAAATTATGGACAGAAGTCCGTAAGAGGGCTCATCACGGACAACAGACGTGAGATCCAATTAACGGACGGTCCCTGAAATTTAGATGGTTCGTCACTCTAAGAAAGGCCAGGACAGACGAAGGGGTGGAGGAGAACCTAGAGCATGGGTACTTGCAAATACTTTCCCAGGGACCAAAAGGTGTGGACTGTGAAGTGACCATGGGCCGCATTGATGCAAGTGGGTTGGGCGGGGGGTGGGGGTTTGGGAGGGCATTGGCAGTAATGTTATGTTATTTGAATTTATTGAGCGCACAGCTACTCGGAAGTGTCCTGGCGCTAACAACAAAAAGGCGGCCAAACTACAGATATCCATCAAAACAGCAATGTCTTCAGGGATTTTCGAAACAAGAACGGATCACAGATAGCCCTCAGAGACAAGGGAAGAGAGTTCCAAGCAAGGCAGGCTCTGCGGGCAAACGAATTGCCTCCCAATCGAACACGCTTAAATTTGGAGGTCTCCATAAGCAGCAGTGAGGATGACCTCAACTGTCTCCTAGGAATATAAAAGGAGAATCTGTCCTGCAGATACTTGGGGCCCAGACCATAAAGGGCCTGTTGAACAATGGACAGCATTTTGAATTTAAGGCGAGATTCCACGGGAAGCCAATGAAGTGCCCGAAGTTGAGCCCGAGCGCTTTGCCAGGGGGACAGACTGCCCAGAAGTCTGGCTGCCGAATTTTGGACCACCTGCAGTTTCCTTACAAGGTAGCCCGGGCATCCTACCAGGAGGGCATTAGCGTAATCTAGGCGGGAGAGAAGCAGAGCACGCACCACCGTCTCTCTGTCCCTAACTGGGAGCAAGGGTAAAAACTTCTTGAGACTCCTAAGAAGCCCAAAGCAGGTGCCCGCAAGTTTTTTTTATGTGCAAGGCAAAGTTCAGGTTTTCGTCGAACCAAACACCAAGATTTTTAACGGCTCCATTGATCGCCGGGGGACAAGGAAAGCCCGAAGGCCAGAGTCTTGTTCTAAACTCAGAGGAAAAAGAGCCGAGCAACAGGACTTCCGACTTATTCTCGTTGCATTTCAGCTGTGCATTGGCCAGCCACTGAAAGACAGAGGACAGACACTGATGAGGTCTAACCACCGAGTCGTCCGCCTTATTCCAAGTAAACAGCAGTTGGGTATCATCCGCGTAGGCCATCACTTTAGCCCCCAGAGACTCCGCCAGAAAGACCAGCGGAATCATATAGATGTTAAAAAGCAGAGGGCTAAGTGACGACCCCTGCGGTACCCCTGTGGTAACCCTCAAAGGGACCGAGGCACACGGGGGAAGCCAAACCTGCTGCATCCTACCCTCCAAAAAAGAGCTGATCCAAAGCAGAGCTTTCCCAGATACTCCGATGTCAGAGAGGCGGTCAAGGAGCATGGCGTGAGGCACGGTGTTGAACGCCGCCGAGAGATCAAGCAGAATTAATACTGCTTTCCCGCCGGCGTCCAGACACTCTCGAATGGACTCCGAAACCTCCAACAGAGCGGATTCGGTACTGTAGGAGGCACGGAATCCAGACTGCGCCGGATGGAGTACACCAGCCACCTCGACAAAATTAGTCAGTTGGAACGTGACCGCCTTCTCGCAAACTTTGGCCAAACTAGGCAAAAGCGAGATAGGTCGATAATTTTCTGGGAGCAAAGGATCAAGGGATGGCTTTTTAAGAAGTGGCAAAATTAAAGCATGTTTCCATGCCCTAGGCACATGTGCTTCCCTTAGTGATTAATTGACCAAGAAATTGACCTCAGTGTTGACGGTATCTGCCACATCCGAGAGTAATCTGGCAGCGCACGGATCATTCGGCGAGCCAGACTTGAGGGCTTTAAGAATTCTGAGGGAGCCGGACAAATCAATCGGACAGAACTCTGAGAAGCTGGTGATTGGAAAAGCCCTAGGCAGGGTGGAGACCTGCTCAGGACTAGCCGACTTCATTGAAGGCCGAAATGTCTCCTGAATGCTAATAATTTTGTCCTTGAAGAAAGATGCCAGAGTGTTACACCAGGTAACCGAGACAGGGGCCACAGCTACATGAGCACTAGGAGCTAGGAAACTCTGCACTATAGAAAAGATCTCTTTGGCGTTGTTATTAGCCTGTTCAATACGGGCAGCATAGTACAGGCCCTTGGCCTCCCTAATCGCTCTATAATAGAGTTTTTGTTTAGATCTGAGAAGCACTTTATCAAGGTGATGGTATCCACCAGAACGCCAAGACCTCTCTGCCGCTTTGCAGGTGTGCTTAAGACTCCTCAGCGAGGGAGTAAACCATGGCTTAGAGGGAGCCTCTCTTCTCAGCTTGGACAGCCCAGCTGTCGACACCGAAGCCACAGCACCTGAGATCCACTCATCGAATTGAGTGACATTAGTTTCTAGGTCTGAGCCAAAGGTGGGCCGAATGGCATCAAGTGCGAGGCTGAGATGAGTAGAAAGCACCTTCTTAGACAGGGGCGGGCGTTTACTGTTAGATGATTTCCAAGAGTCTTGTAATGCCCAGGAGAAAAAGATAGGGAAATGATCCGACCATGCCACGGGACGCGGCTTCATGACAGAGGTAGGGAAATTCGTACCAATCATATCAAGAGTGTGACCACCCTGATGAGTTGGAAACAAGACCATTTGGGAAAGGTTTACAAGATGTAACGCATCTAGAAAGGCAACAGAATCTGCCTCTTCGCTGCAGTCAAGGTGGATGTTGACATCCCCCAGGAGAACAAACTTCGAAAACCTCAGAGCGTGCTCTGCTAATGCCTCGCCATAGGATGCTAGAAAGTTCACCGCAGAACCAGGGGGGCGATAAATCAAAGAGCCACCAAGAGTGAATTGGGCCGAAAGTTGGAGATTAAAATGCAAGGCCTCGCAATTGCCCCAGAGAGTAGAAATTTCACTCCGAAAAGTCCACTTGTCTCTATACCAGATGGCCAAGCCAACCCCTCTGCCCGAGCAGCGGTCCACCCGGTGAACTTTGAAACCCATGGGTGTGGCCATATGTACTATGGGATTAGAAGACGCATCAAGCCAAGTCTCGGTTACAAACAAGATATCCAGTTTGTTATCTATGATTAGGTCAAAAACATCCAAGTAGTGTTTTTTCACGGATCTCGCATTAATGAGGCAGGCGCTGATGGTGGCGGAACGTAGAGTAATATCCACTGAGCCAGGTGGAGTAAGCTCTGGCGAAAAGCGGAACGCACAACTACCACAGACAAAGTCTGAGGAAGGGAGGGCGGAGCAGACCTTGTCAATAGGGCACCGAGGTGGCTGTAGAGATTTGAGCCACTCAGCCGACAGAATAACTGGGCCGAAGGACTCGGAGGTAGGATGGGCAGAGTGACATGCCCTATGCCCTGACAGTGCGCTGACGGGCGCAGACGGGCGCAGACGGGCTTGCCTTAGGCGCGCAGTCGGCGCGCCCGCTGCGCTCGTCCGCTGCGCTTCCTGTCAGGCATCCTACTTAAAGGGCGTGGCTGGGCCCGAGGGAACAGCGTGCATCAACTAGAGTGCTGACCGCGAAAAACGCGCGTCACACTCAAGATGGCCGCTAGAAGCAGTAAGGTGGGTGTAGGGGAAGCAAAGCATATACATCTAGTTGCTGAACTGCACAATGAAAAAACAAAAAAGCTGGGATCAATCCCGGCTTCCCCAGTTTACCAAATTGTGTGATCCTTGGCAATACCGTCTATGTTTGATTTAATAAACTATAATGTTTTACTTGTATAATAGGAGCCCAGGTCACCCAAATAGTGAGCCTAACAACTAGCTTGCCTCTCAAGTTCACTATTGGCATTGTTGTCAGATTGGGGGGAAGAATTAATGTTTCCAAATTCATGTTTGAAAACTATAACTTTTAAAATAATACTGCTCAATGCACTATTATCTGATGTACTAAAGTGAAAAGTTTATGCACGTTAACTAAATGCACTTTTTGAATTTTGAAGAGACTATCTTATTTTTACACTTTGTCTGCAAGATGGCTTTAAAAATGAAAGTGCTCCTAAAGTTAAGTAGTGCAGGACTCAATAGTTACTTCCTTTCTTTAACACCACTTAGCCTTTAAATAAACGCTTGCCTGTTTTTTTTACATCTTTTTATTGTTAGCACTCTCTAGTAAACAGCAGCTGAGTGCAGCTGTGCACCAGTGGCCGCATGTAGAGGTCAGGAGGGCTGCATAAGGCCCCCAGGCTGTACTTTGAGTATCAGTGACCTTGAGTATCAGTGACCTAGAGTGTTGGGACACTATGTTGCACACATTAGTGGGCAGACATGCAGACACTAGCGATGCAGACACTGGGATAGAACACTGGCAAACCCAGATGTATGAGAACAGCAACGGAACCAGAACCTCTCCTGGGGTTGAGAGACCGAGCAGTGTTGAATACTAGGAGCAATGGCCAGTGGCTTAGTAAGGGGGGGAGGGAGCGGTCCACCCCAGGCGGCACGAGGTTTGGGGGCGGCGGCCTTCCACCAGCTGTCCCGGGCGGCAATCGTCCCCTCCCCCTTTAGTGCAGCACCGTAGCTGGGTGGCAATCAGTGGATTCGTCAGTCCCATTCTACCCCCTCCCACCCTGCTCTTTAATGAGTCATCCACTGGGCTGCAATCCACAGGGACCACCCCGGCGGTCTCAGGTCTAGATACGCCACTGGCAATGGCCCAAGCTCGGAAAGCTGGTGGGGGAGGGGAAATAAGGGAATCGAGATGGGGGGATAATGATGTCAGCCACATAGATGGACACTTTGTTGGGGCAGTGTTGATGGAACTCGATGGGCAAGGTTCAATGATCAATTTGAGGAATGCAGTACAAGGTTCGAGTATGGGCAGAAAGGGGTTTTCTGTTGTAAAACTGCTGAAGAACTTTAAAAAGTAAATAAAGATTAAAAAAAATAAAAATAATATCTGTATACTAAGCGATATTTTGGTAATTTAACCTCAGTCACCTCTCTGCCTGGGCCTAGAATTGTCTGGTGGATATCAGCAGAGATTACACAAGACCACATTATAGAATCCATACGTATGTGTAGGAAAGCAGCTACAATAGCTGAACTCTATTCGGAACGCTACTGGAATCTCTTTGATTTCTATATGATACTATTTAAAGCTACAGCCTGTCCTAGGCGCAAGTCTCAGGTGTCAGATAGATTACATGTTTGCAACATGTCCAACATTTAAACCATATTGACAGAAACTTATATCTCGATTGTTGTGAAAGGCAAATCAACTTCAACCTGCTGTTGATTAAGATGGAATTTAATAGTGATGGATTTAACATATTTGTCTTTTTAAATTTTTTATTATCGCAGTTGCAAATGCGCATATATTGAAGTGTAATGTTACACCAGATTATGCTCTTTGGGTTGAGGCAAGTTAAGACATGCATTACTTTGAGACTCCTTGAAAAGATTTAACAATGTATGAAGTCATATAAAGGATTTGATTTAGGATCAAGCAATTCTACTTAGCCCCCTTAGATAATCGCTACATTTGTTTACCTATATAGTGGTGAATCAACAGAAGATTTTTTTGAACTATCACAAAGTATTAATTTGAAAATCTGGAAAATGCTGCAACACATTTTACTTTGATACTACTATTTAGATTAACTAACAGAAGCATGTTTGAACTTTTTGTTCCCTATTAATTTGGAAACCTGTACAACGGTGTTACATATTATGTTCTGATATTACTTAGATATATTTTACAGTTGATGACCCAACCAACCAATTAAAAAAAGAAGTGGGAAAGGTTGAACCTGAGAACTGTTTTCTCATTGATTAGGGAGGGTCCAGGAGTTACCCCCACTTACTGGCTAGTAAATCTTACAAAATTGCTACTTCCACTCAGCTCAACAGAACGCTTTCTGGATCTCTATATGAACAGAAGAGGATTGGACCTACTGTGTGTTATCTGTGTGAAGACCTGAGGGGCTGGACATGCTCCCACTTGGACCCAGGACTGAGAAGTAGACTCCATGGATCAGTTGCATGACCTCCTGTGTGGCTTCATGGACACAACAAACTGGAACTAGCCTCTTTTCCTGACATGCCCAGCTGGTCTGTGAGTGGGTGTGTGACTGGTTTTGTACGTGGGTGTGCGAGTGCCTCTGTGGGTCTGTGATATGGTGTGGAGTGTGTGAGTGGTTTACTGGGTCTCTGAGTGGGTGTGTGAGTGGCTGCATGAGTGTGTGTGAGTGATTTTCTGAGTAGGTGTGTGAGTGGGTGGCTATGTGAGGGCCTGCGTGGGTCTGTGAATGGGTGTGTGAGTGGTGTTCTGAGTCTTTAAGTGAGGGGGTGAGTGGATATATGGATGTGTGAGTGTGTGTGTGAATGGCTGTGTGAGAGAGTGTGTGTGAGTAGGTCTATTTTTACATTTAAATGTGGATCTGCAGTCTGGAGTGCATTCACATGAGGCAATGTGTGAGTGCCTGCGTGGGTGAGTGAGTGGGTATATGAGTGGTTCTCTGGGTGAGTGGATTTATGAGTGACTGTATGGGTGTGTGAGTGGATGTATGGATGTGTGAATGACTGTGTGAGAATGGTTGTGTGGGTGTGAGAGAGTGGGACTGTGAGTGGGTGTATATTTTGTTAATTGGGATGTGGGTCCATGGCTCTTTTGCGGATTAACATGGGGCAGTGTGTGTGTCTGTATGGGTGTGTGAGTGCCTCTGTAGGTCTGTGAGTGGGTATGTGGGTGGTTCTCTGGGTCTGCGAGTGGATGTATCAGTGACTGTATAGGTGTGTGAAAGACTAAACGGGTGTGTGAGAGGGTGAATGGATTTGATGTGTTAGTGGATATGTGAGTGGGTGTGAGAGAGGGTCTGTGAGTGGGTGTATATATTTTTTTATTGGGATCTGGATCCCTGTATCTGTTGACGATTCACACAGGGCTGTGCTGAGCACCGCGATGGATCTGCAGATCCTCATGCGCCACAAACAAAAATGTTTTGGGACAATTTCTTACCCATGAGGGGTCCCTCACAGACCCCTCCATTGCTCCCCTAAGTCTATTGATGGAGCATTTTTGGGTTTGCTAATAACCTTGGCCCCATTTGACAAATCTTCATAAAAACCTTTCACAAAAAAAAGTTTATCAACCTCAGCTCCTTCCTGCAAATCTTCACAGTGATCTGTCAAGCGGGGGACGAGAAAAAGGGAGGTCCCAAAACACAAAATCCTTTGCATTTTCCATAGACTTCTTTAGACAAGGCTGTAGCAAAAACTGCTGAATGGCTTTGCATCAAATTCGTCAGGAAGCTAGATCTTGGTCCGCAGATTGTGTTTTTTGTGATTTGGTGTAGTATTTGTTCCGTAATTTCAGATATTAAGAGTGAAAAGTTAATTATATATTTTGGCAGGTGGGCTCTTAAGAGTCCCCTGAGCGTCTCATCAGAGCTTGAAATAAAAAGTGGAGCCCTGTGATTGTTTGAGAAGCCCGGTTTTCCTGTCAGCCTTCATGCTCACAGGCGAAAGAGGCTCCCATTACAGCGATTGCTCTGATTGCCTGGCTGCTGGAATGTTAGAAATGAAATGGTCACCATTGCTGTTTACTGTGAAAAATTTGAGGTTTTGTGAAAATGAAGTAAAAAAAAGCTATATAAGGGTGTAGTAGAAAGACATGGTGTCCCCCTAAATTTAGAGAAGAGGTGACAAAGAGATAACTACTGTGAAGAAAATAAATGTATATTGTTTTTAACTCGTTTTGACAATCTTGCAGGACTCTCACGGGATTGTGAATAGTATAAAGGAGGAGATGAGTTCGCAATACACTCCAGTAGGAATGCATATTGTTGTCCTTGCTTTTGAGAGGAGGTGTGCAAGAGATAAATGCTGCAATGAGTAAAAAGGTCATTCTTGTTTTAAAAAAATGTTACGATCTCACAAGACTCTTGTGGGATCGTGTAAAGTAAAAAAAAACAGTAGGTGACCTTGTTGCGGGGATTCTGCTTATGCACAGAACTATGCGCAGGAAACCAGGACCTCAGTGAATTGTGGTGTACCAAAAACTCACCTCAGTACCTAGAACCCCTATCCGACTAGCATCAGTGTCTCATTCGTTCTCCGTATCATATCAAAGCTACCAATGATTAGACAACCCAGAACAAGCGACTCTCAGGAATGGTGGGAATCAAGAACACCTTTTCGTTATTGTTCTCATATCAGTCCACAACATGATTAATCAGAGACACGGAAAAGTTTAAAATGTTTATTTTTAACTACGTGCTCTAAGATGCAGTACTTTGGCTAACATAAGCAAACAAATGATTAGAAATAAAACCATCAGCATTGTTGCAATACCATAAAAAACAAAGGGAGAAATCATCTTACAGTGATAGTGGAAACAGTTCCTATAATACCATGTGTACCACCCTCCCCTGGCTAGTAAGCTACTTTTATATAATAATAGAAGGTCTCTAGGTTTAAATGGGGAACCCCATACCTCAAAGATCCGCGTGGGTGAATCACATCACAGGATCAGCACTGCTCTCTGTGTCTGGAAAGGTTTTCTCCAAGTGTGTCAAGATCATGCAATCAAATGCAATATTAAAGGCACCCGAGTTTCAGAAATTTGCAGCTGTGTGCTTGTTGCGTCTAGAGCGTGGGCCGATCAACCTGAATTCAACAGCATACATTGTTATTTGACCTTGACGGTTTCTGCACACAGTGTTCAGACTAAGGTCGCGGTGCACGTCTAGGGATGTGAAAAACAGACCGTTCTCATGTAAGAAAAAGCAAGCAAGCAGTTTTACTTGTAATAACAACTACCTGTAGTGTTGTGTGCAAAAGCAGCAAAGTGGCAAGATGGCGTTAACATCTAAAACGCTTATGCTAACATAGCATTGTATGCAGACAAAACCCTGCCTCCACTACAATCTTTGAATCCACTGAATTATGCACACTTGCTACTGTAGGAGGGAGTATTACTGGAGATGATGTTTATCACAGTGTACTATTTATGCCCATTAGCTTGGTAAAAGCTATGAGTATAGTACAGTCTCTTTGCACATCCTACTATGCACACCTACTATCAGAGAGAGGGTGATAGCTTGGAGGGCAGTCCCTGGACAGAGAATACTATGCACACCTGTCATCCAAGAGAGGTCTGAAAGGACAGCCCAGTCCTTCCCACACCTGACTATGCACACCTATCATTACACACACAGCTCTCAGTAGAAAGACCAGTACCTCCTCATATCCTACTACACACACCTCTCATATGAGAGCAGTCTGAAAGGAGAGCCTAGTCCTTTCTCACACCCTAGTATGCTCAGCCATTATCCAAGAAAGGGGTCTCAGTGAAGAGGCTAATCCCTCCCACATGCCACTATTTCCCTACAAGTATGTTTTGGTCCAGGGATAGTCTTGTGAGAGTAAGAGTGCAAGCTTCAGGGTGTGAGGCTTGACTCATGAGGCTCGTGTGATTCATCGAGACACTTGTGAGAGCCGCATGAAAAATTACTGGGCCTGCAAGGTTGTTTTGAATGTGACTTCTCACCAATAGGCCACATCCAATCCCTGCACTCCCACCTGGGAGGCAAATATATAATTGCACCTTTGGTTTTATTTAACAAAATGCAAAGACTCTATCACTTTTAGAATAAGGCTTGGGGTTTATTACATAATACTCTCTAAACAAAGGCTATCTCAGATACCAAATGCATAAGATTCAAATATATGTAGCAAACTTATAATCTAAAGGCATGAATCAATAACTGAGCAAACTATAATACTGATTAATAAACAAGCAGTAACTGATATAAGATAAGATACACTGGACGTCCTGCAAGAGATCAGAAAGATATATATATATTACCTACTGGCGGTCGCCATTAGGTAGTTATAGTTAGGACCCTGTTTCCATAGGAAAACCGCAACATTCTATTTTGAATAACTTTGGCGCCGATCGACGAATCCTCGCGAATTTTTCAAAATAGGTGGGGCGCTACGCTCCGCTCCTACCCTGAAAGTCTCGGGGGGATTCATCAAGCGGGGGCTGAGATAAAAGGGGGGTCCCAAAACGCGTTTTTCCCATGCATTTTTCCATAGGACCTTTAGACACAGCTACAGCCCGAACGGCTGAACAGAATTACTTGAAATTTGGCAGAGAGGTAGTCCTCAGGTCAAGGAAGTGCCTTTTGTAGGTTTGGTGTTAATCTGTTTAGTAGATTCTGAGAAAATAGCATTTAAATCAATATATATATCTGTGGCAGCTTACGGTGCGCTTACGGTGCGCTTACGGTGCGCTTACCGTACGCGTACGGTGGCGTGCGCGAGCGCGATTTTGATTGGTTCTTAGATCTTAGTAAACATTCGAATCGGTCGAAACCAGGAAGCGGCGGCCGCCATTTTCTCTCTCGCTCTCAGAGTTGGGCAGCAACAATGAAGCCCAAAAACGTATAAAGGGGCAGTTTCTTGAGATCCTAACCACCCAGCCCTCATGTACAGCTAACTATAACATGTGTGAAACCTATGGTTTTTTCAGTGAATATATATATATATATTCAGTGAAAAAACCATAGGTTTCACACACGTTATAGTTAGGAATTAGCATTTAAAAAACCTTAGAAATTCAGTGAAAAAACCATAGGTTTCACACATGTTATAGTTAGCTGGACATTTTACTCGTAAAAAACCAATGAAATTCCCCCGTTATAGTTAGTTCAGCTAACTATAACTCGCGCGCCCGCAATGAACTGCTGATGACGTCACATATTACATCACTCATGACATGGTCAGTGACATCACTCATGACATCACTGATGACATCTCAAATGACATCACTGATGACCTCACTGATGACAGCTTCCAGTGAATGTGTGTTTTTCTGAAAATTAAATATGTTTTATATATGTATATCTCAAGGTTGATGGAAGAATAAATGGGTATATTACTGTCTAAATGGATGATTTCTTTTTGAAAAATTGATTATGTAACTGACTGATTAAGTGTATCATAGTGAATACATGGCTTAGTGAGTAATGTTTAAATATATAAATATCTGTATCATTTTTTCACTTTGTGTATAAGTGGCTGCATGGGTTGGTGAGTAGCTACATGGGTGTCTATATAGGTTATTAGTTGGTTTTTTGAGTATTAGTCTGAGTGTCTGCATGGTTCGGTGGGGGGTATGACGTAGTGCATAGGTGCATGAATGAGTGACTCACTGTTTGTATGTGTTGAACAGAGCATGTGTGCAGGACTGCATGGGTGGATGAGTGTGTGTATGGGTGTGTTAGTGAGTGAATGACTGTCTCAATAGTGTCTTTATGAGTAACTACATATGTTTAAAACTAGTATATGTGACTATTGGTTTATATATGTGAGTATATGTGAGAGTGAGAGATTGAAAGAGTTCCTGTATGAATAAGTATGTATTTCCATAAGTGATTGTTTAAAAGACTAAGTATGTGTAAGTTTCCGTAGAAGTAAGTGTGGTGGTGTGTGTATAACTGTATATGCAAGTAAATGTATGTTTGATTCTTTATTAGCATGAGTGACTATGTGTGTGAGTAGCTCTATGGATGAGTGGCATTGTGTTACAGGATGTATAGGTGTATGAGTACATATGATAAGTGAGTACATGTATGAGTGACTGTATTGGACTGTTGGTGAATGAGTGGATGTGTATGTGGATCTTAGAATTACTGAAGAGGTTGTTGTAACTGTTATTGGTATGTCCATTGTTTTGTAAATTTTAGTCTCTATTTTTGAATGTGTGTATCAAAGGTTTTATTAGGGGAAGAGGAGGTCTGCCACTCTATCACAAGGATGATGTCATCAGTGAGGTCATCAGTGATGTCATTTGAGATGTCATCAGTGATGTCATGAGTGATGTCACTGACCATGTCATGAGTGATGTAATATGTGACGTCATCAGCAGTTCATTGCGGGCGCGCGAGTTATAGTTAGCTGAACTAACTATAACGGGGGAATTTCATTGGTTTTTTACGAGTAAAATGTCCAGCTAACTATAACATGTGTGAAACCTATGGTTTTTTCACTGAATTTCTAAGGTTTTTTAAATGCTAATTCCTAACTATAACGTGTGTGAAACCTATGGTTTTTTCACTGAATTTCTAAGGTTTTTTAAATGCTAATTCCTAACTATAACGTGTGTGAAACCCATGGTTTTTTCAGTGAATTTGCAAGGTTTTTTAAATGCAAATTTTTTTTTTTCTTCTATTTTTTCTAACATATTTTTATTTTAATTTTCTTACCTTTTATAAAGACTATGATTAAATTTTTAAAATTCTTAAATATGTTTTTTTTAATATATTTTTTAAAATAAACATGTAAAATTTATTTGCAGTACTTTTTTTCTATTTTTTTTTTAATTTTTTTTAGTACGCGTACCGTAAGCTCACGGTAAGCGTACGGTTTACGCAACGTCCGTAATTTTCCTACGCTGCTTGCGTATAGTTACGCAATTTGCGTAGCCGCGCGTACTCCGCGTGGGACGCGTACGCGTGTACGCTACACGCGCACGTTACGCGGAAGTGCCGGGAGTGACTGTTATGCGCATGCGCGCAAGCGCGTGTCTTTTTTACGCGCATGCGCACTTTTGCCGTAAGCGTACCGTAAGCGTACCGTAAGCGTACGGTAGGTCATGTGATCATGAAACACAACTTTTGATTGGTTGAAACTACTTTCAGTTCTAGAACTCTCCTACACCACACCCATTCCCCTCATTTCTGCTTGTGATCCCTTGGGAGAAGGAGCTGGTTTGTCTTTGGGATACGATGGCAGAACAGCAGAGCTCTTCTGAGAGTGAGGCTAGCACTAGCAGCACTGTCTTGAGGCAGAGATCGAGGAAACAAAAGCCCTCTTATGTATGGGATTATTTTACTTTTCCTGAAGGCCAGCAAAAGGTAAATGCACCCTTAGTGACTTGTAAGCTGTGTAAGCGTGTACTTTCTAGAGGTAATCCTAACAGGAAGTATTCCTTTGGGAATCACACCATGAAGAGACACCTCCAGGATGTACACAGAAGGACACATGGTCATCTTTTTGGAGGTAACTCTTCAGAAAGACAAGCCAGTACATCCACAGCAGCTCAGCCTGAACCATCATCTGCAGGGCTGACTCCTTCTTCTGCAGGTCAGGTGAGCCCTTCATCTGTGGGGGGAGAATCTCCTTTTGCTGGCCCTCTGGAAATCAACCCTCGATTTCGGAAGGTTGATATTCGATGCACATTTTGTCAAGATCTAATTTGCTATAGGGAGACCAGTGTTTCCCTAGTGAACAACAAAATAGATCAACACATTTGTCGCTTTGAATAATTTCCCCATGCTTCCTTTCCTCTGTCCCTGCATGAACACAACGGTTCTTTTAAGAGCCAACCTTATCTTTCATCTTTTTTTTACATATGTTTTTAAAAACTTTTTTTTATTTTTTTTTACCGTACGCGTACGGTGCGCGTACTTTTTTTTTTTTTTTTTTTAAAAACACTAAAAATCAATAAACACATTACAAGGTCCTTGAGAGACTACAATTATTATTATTGACTTACCATACTCACTGAAAAAATATTTATTCATTTGTTTTTTTTAAAAATAGTTTTAAAAATGTTTGTAGTTTTCGAAAATTTTCTATATCTATCTGGAAAAAAAGAAAAAAGTATTAATATTTTTAAAACATTTTATAATACAGTACACATATTTACATTTTTTTCCATAAAATATTTTTGCCTTATTTTTGCTGTTTTCAGAATATATTGCATTTCACTATAAATTGTGAAAGCAATTGCATTCATCATTTTACAGCGGGCAAAAAAAAATAACAATCACAAAGATTGTATTAAAAAAGCCCTGATTCTTTTTTTACTTAAACTTAACATTATAGAAATGCATAATATTCTAAAAAAATATCATCTAATACCAATACTTATTTCTTTAAAATACCGTCTGATATGTTTGTTTCAGAAGTATAATCACAATATTATATCTCAAATAACTCCAAAATACATCTGATTTCATTTCCTTTAGACCAAATAGTAATTTTAAAATTCTTTTTTGATTAAATTTCCAATGGTAATCCAATAAAATTCTAAAGTTTTATTTGTACAGATCTCACCGATTCTCTGTAACAATTCCTTTATTGTATTTAAATATATTACTACATTTCTTTTCACAATAGTCACAAAACGAAATTTCTATGCCAATTTGAATGCACACTAACTGCTCTTTTTTTTGGGCAAGTGAAAATCACTTTTACAAACTGTCACATTATGAAACCACTTTTCAGATTTTTTAAAAAGCCCATGTCCAGACTGCTACACTACAGCAAGGGCAACCAGCCTTAGTGATGCTGAATGTATTTGCATTACAGACTGAAACCTGAAAACCCCACTCGCTTGTAAATACTGTGCATGACTATACATGGCAAGCACATGGGTGTGTGCTAAGACTCTGCTTCTTCCCCCAAAAATTCGCTCCCCCTTTCCATCTAATGCAACTGTGAAATCACCAGAGCAAGACGCAATAAATCTCTGCCTATAATTCCTCTCTGCACACAGAGTCATGTTTTCACATTAGTCCCAAAACGAAATTTCTTTGCCAATTTGAAAGCACACTTACTGCTCTTTTTTTTGGGCAAGTGAAAATCACTTTTACAGACTGACACATTATGAAACCTCCATGTGTAACTACAACAAAAACAATTTCCATTTCTATTATTCATTTCTTAAGTTACTACATACATCCCCTCTCAAACTGTAAACTCACCTTTAAAATTAGTTAGTTGTGAAAGAAATGTGACACTCAAACAGCAGATTATCAGAGCCAGGATCTCTGTTGTGTTCACCTCTCTCCTCTCAGCAGAACCAGATAATGGCAAACTTTCCCTCTATTTTTCCACACATATACTTGTAAGTTTCAAATCTCAGTGCTTCCCCCTTTTTTTCAAATGTAATCACACATTTCTATTGGTTGAAAACCAACCCTTTTCCAAAAGTACCCTTCCCCCAACTTGACTTCTGCCTAGTACCCTTCCCCCAACTTGACTTCTGCCTGCTACCATAGCAACAGCTCATGGAACACTGCTGTGTTGAGTTAGGTCAGAAGTTCGCCAAACAATGTTTCAATTCCACAGAGCAAGAGTGCTTGACTTTTCAAACCTAACAGCAAATCCATAGTACTGTTCTTTGTTTACACATTTTTTTTTACCAATACAAAACATGCTTCTATTAATTTACACATACAGCCTAGTTTTTATTCTAGAATGGTATGAAACAGCCAATCAGTTCTTTTTGTTTTGAAAAAAATATGTATGCCTCCATTTCCAAACTGTCTTTCTTTTCATATTGCCATTCTACTGAAAGACACCTCCTGAGTGCATCCAGTTCTCCTTTGAAGATGTTCACAGTGTGGATTGTAGGGCACAGCTATGTCTTCTGGAGTGAAAAGTTTGTAGAGAAAACAGGTATGGTGAGAGACCTTGCTTTGCCAAATGTAGACATTAAATGGATTGGTCAGAGAGGGTTAAAGTGGCACCAATTGATGCCATTGGTGAAATCCTTCATTCAAATCCAACACCCTGACCTCATAATAGTGCACTGTGGTGGCAATGACCTAGGCACTTTGACTGGGGTATGTCTGGAAATGCTTATGAAGGACACCTTTGCACAACTGTTTACACTTTTCCCTAAAACTGCCTTTGTGTTTTCCAACATATGCCAAAGGCAAAAATGGAACTGGTCCAATCATTTCTGTCCACAGATTGACAAAGCAAGAAAGCACGTCAACAAATCTGTTTCTGCTTTCCTCCGTGACTATGGTATGGGTGCCATTTACCACAACAACTTGCGTTATGACATGCAAGACATTTATAGAGGAGATGGTGTGCACTTCAATGATGAAGGGAACAGAGTCTTCCTCTTGAACCTTAGACTCTGCATCGGTACTTACTTGTAGGTACCACTAAAAAATCACTTCATAAACACAACGGCTCTTTTTAGAGCCCCCTAATATCTAAACTCTTAAATCTGCTTTTCATTTATTTATTTTTATTTTTTTTACCGTACGCTTACCGTAAGCTTACCGTACGCGTACCCCGTGATTTTTTTTAAAATCAATAAATGTTTTTTTTGTACTTTTCTGTCCTTCTTTGACCCCCTTACAAATGTTAGGGGGTCTGTAACTCTCCTCATTGCCCCCTTTCCTTGTTTTCACTCTTTTTTTTCAGAGTGAAATACACAAAATGGCGGCCGCCGCTTCCTGGTTTCGACCGATTTGAATGTTTACTAAGATCTAAGAGCCAATCAGAATCGCGCTCGCGCACGCCACCGTACGCTTACCGTAAGCGTACGGTAAGCGTACCGTAAGCGGGCTCAGATATATATATTGATTTAAAGGCTATTTTCTCAGAATCTACTGAACAGATTTACACCAAACCTACAAAAGGCACTTCCTTGACCTAGGGACTACCTCTCTGCCAAATCTTGAGTAATTCTGTTCAGCCGTTCGGGCTGTAGCTCGTTCTAAAGGTCCTATGGAAAAATGCATGGGAAAAACGCGTTTTGGGACCCCCCTTTTATCTCAGCCCCCGCTTGACGGATCCCCCCGAGACTTTCAGGGTAGGAGCGGAGCGTAGCGCCCCACCTATTTTGAGAAATTCGCGAGGATTCATCGACCGGCGCCAAAGTTATTCAAAATAGAATGTTGAGGTTTTCCTATGGAAACGTGGTCCTAACTATAACTACCTACTGGCGACCGCCAGTAGGTAATATATATATATATATGTATATATATATTCACTGAAAAAACCATAGGTTTCACACATGTTATAGTTAGCGGAAATTTTACTGATAAAAAACCAATGAAATTCCCCCGTTATAGTTAGTGCAGGCAACTATAACTCACGCGACCGCAATCCTCTGCTGATGCTAATACTGTATTTAGACACTTATTTGCCCATGTCTTCTTCCATACATGTTTAGCTATACATATATTACAAATATTTTTTTTTCATAAAGACACATATGTCATCAGCAGAAGATTGCGGTTGCGTGAGTTATAGTTGCCTGCACTAACTATAACGGGGGAATTTCATTGGTTTTTTATCAGTAAAATTTCCGCTAACTATAACATGTGTGAAACCTATGGTTTTTTCAGTGAATTTGCAAGGTTTTTTAAATGCTAATTCCTAACTATAACGTGTGTGAAACCTATGGTTTTTTCAGTGAATATATATATATATTTATATATACACACAGTAGAGGATCACTCTAGATGTGCACCTCCCACACCACAAAGAAAACACCTCAAACGATCACAGCCACTGGCTCATATCACAATGGTAATAACCACAAAACTTAATGCATCACCTGGTGCATACACTGCCCACTTCTGACTGGGGGAATCACAGCCGGGGATCAGAGCTCAGCAAGCCAGGGTTCAATCCGAGATAGACACATATGCCCTTGCTCGGAATCCAAACTCCCAGTTTCTTAGCCTGCAACCCTCAGCTTTAAACACACTAGAAGATTTGTGAAAGACCTCCTCCCACCGCCAGAGGAATTTTACCAGAACTGGCCAAGTTCCAAGCAAGCATCCTCATGGCAGTAAGGAGCTCTCAAGTCTCTTCCTCCATTTGCACTTCTTCCAACCTCTGTCTTGACGAAGCTCTCCCAAGGCCTTCCAGAGTACATTTAAACAAAAACAATCGCTCCGGAAAACAGCAAGACCTTGAATGTGAATAACCCAAACAACTTGCAAGCACTGCTGTGCACGCATCAGCAAGGCAAAGTTCGACATGAGGCCCTGCCAAAGGCAATAGTCAGCACCTATAATTCTCATCCACACAACTTACAAGCACCACTGTGCACACAGAAAAGTTTGAAGCAAGGTAAAGTCAGAAGGCAGGATGACATGAGGCCATGTCAAAGAAAGACAGCAAGATTACAGGACGAAAGAGAAGCAAGTATATGCAGGACCATCCTACATTAAGGCTAGGGTAAAATAACACTCTAAAGTTAGTTAAAATGGTGGTGGTCGGAGGTCATCATAGGGTGCCAGACTACAAGAGTGGCTCTTTCACTACAAAGGTGTTGTAGGATCCCTCAGGAGTCTTGTGAGATCATATGGAGTGAAGTAAAAAACAAAAACAAAAAAATAGGCCAAAGCTCAACCAATAGTTACTATTCTTATTACATGCTTTGAAGGAGAAGGAAGTCTGTTTCAGTTGTGCTCAGCAGAAGTGAATTTATGCGGAGCTGGAAGAGACTGGTGTCTTCGTCTACATTTAAGAAAGAACTTCAAGCTCAGGTATATAATAATATAGTTTATAAACTTTGTTGCGAAGTGCCAGTAAGTGTTCTAATGTTGGTAAACTTATTCTACACAATGTTTACAGAGTGAAAAGCTGTTTGGGGAGGTGTAGATCTCTTAATGTAGACATTAGAATGTAGGGAGATATCAGCAAGTAATACAGATTGTGTTGAACAATAAAGTGTTCTAACTACATGTACTTGCAAGTAAAGGAAGCAGTGTTCCTTAAACTATCAAAGAAAAATTGTGGAATCTATTAATACAAGCCCTTATGTTTTTATGAACTTCACTGTACATATACTCTAGCCCGATGAGGTGTTTGATTGGTGATGTTGCTACTTATAGTGTGAAACACTGTGGTGAGTGTTAGCAAAAGTGTGTGAAGCTGAATGTGTTACCTTATAAACTGTTATGGAAGCAGAGTTCATAGCATGTCATAATTTAATTTTGAAAATATGAAAATAGAGTGGTTGAGGGTGTGGAATTATTCAGGAGAAAGGAATAACAAATTACTGGTACACTAGATATTAATATGGGATTGTGGGTGAAAAATGTAGTAAAGCTTAGGCAGTATAGTGATGTATCACTATTATCAATTATTGATCAGTATGTAACTTTCATCTTTTTGGTTATTTTGTCTTTTTTTAGGAGGAAAATGAAAACTTGTCTTTTAGGCAAAATTCTCTGCTTACATAAGCAGCAAAAAAGAGCCTTATTAAGACTAGCAGGATTATCGTGCTGTTCAGCAATAAGTACAACTTCAGGCCCAGTGCATTTAGGTTGGAAGGATAGGAAGCACCGGAACAGTTGTCAAGTTCAGCAGCACGAGCTAACTCTGCATGAGCTATGCTTTGTGAACTATTTTTAAAAACCTGTAATTTATAGATGTGCTATGGGACACCTGCGGTTCTGCTGCTGGCCTTGGAGGCAGGGACTATGTGTCCCAGTGAGCTTGGAGGGCAACTAGGAGGCCACAGTCCTATGTGCTGCACCTGAACATTTTCAGTGCTATATAGAGTGTTGTTGTCTCCCGCAGCATGGGACGCCTGTGGTTCTGCTTCTGACCTTGGACACAGGGACTACGTGCCCCAGGGAGCTTGGAGGGCAAGGAGGAGGGCTCCAGCCCCACCTGCTGTATCTGAACATCATCAGCGCTATATAGCATGTTATCTCATGCAGGGTGCGGCACACCCGGGATGCACCAGGGCCAAGGGCTAGTCTGAGACTGGACGAGGCTGGGCCACGCCCCTAACAGCAGCTCCTCTTTGGGGTAAGCAATTAGTCTAGCCCCCTAATTGCTACCATCAGATGTGGAGGAGTACTTTACAGTGCTTGCTTCATGTGGAGTGTCTTTAGTTAATACCTTATCTCACGTCCTAGTACAATCAAATCTGTTGGGAGAGTTCTGCTCCGCGTTGAGAAATGGTCAAACCCAAACCTCCAGGGGTAACTCTGCACCGAACCCCTCAGTAAAGCATACCGTTATAGACTGAACGCTGGAAAGGGCCATGGGGTAGTAAACACAGAAATTGAACTCTTAGAAAGAAGACTGTCACTGAATCTTGGTTCTGTGTCCCCACACCGATTGCAAGAACATGAATTCACACAGCATATTAATTGTAGTCCCCACACTGAGTATACAGTGTGTGGCACACTCTCCTTGGCTATTTTGAATGCCCTCACAACCAAACCTAACAATACATCTTCCATGGGAGGGACACCTCAAAACATAGGTTCCAGTACATGTTCAAAACTGCACAGAAAGGCCAAGAGACCAACTTGTTACAAGTCCACCAACCAAAGTCAGAGAATAAAAATATCAGCCTCTAAAAGGCATTCACTTGAAACCCAGGGGCTGTATAAGGATTTATCAGCAGTGCTCGATGGGGACAGGGATCCTTTGCCCGTGGACCAGGCATTTGGGATTCTTTCTTTGACAAATGTTTCAAGCGCTTTAAAGCCCTAATAACAGGACGTTTCCCCCTTATTTGTATGCCTTGTTGCCATGGAGACACATTTAATGGCTGCAGTCCAGGAGCCTAGGGGTTCGATCAACGACTGGAAAGGATTCCCCCAGGGTAGTGCAACAGCCAGAGATGCCCAATATTGCCACAGCCCCAAACATCGGGACCAGTGACAGAAATCCACTCAATGCACCCTCTATATCTTCCTTATCCAATACACCTTTACTCAATTGGCCTCACTACACAGAGCAACAGCCGATAACACTGAACCACAAAGAAAGGTTCCTGGGAAGGCCCATTTCTCCACCAACAAACTACCTTCTTCTCTCAAGCATGAGCCATCATGCTACCCACAACTACCAGCTGAATGTACCAGGTACATTATCATCCTGACAAATGTTCCTGAGCTACCTGCAGGGGCTAAAGAGGAACCTTCAGTACTTAGCGATTATTTAGTTCTTAAACTCACACTTACCATCAACCATAAAACGAGGGGCCCAAATCAAGTAATCCCAATTAAATTTACGGTCAAAAATGGGGTCAGCCTTTAATGGGCAGGTATAAATGGAAATAGGCTATTAGAATCCATAGTTAAGGAGAACACCGAAGCCTTTGACATCGGTACTGAATGGGGAGTGAATCACGACAGGCTGAAACTGAGAGCCCCGACAAGGGACCTGAGTACCAATCGTAAGGCCCACGGCTGGTTTGATAAACACTGTACCAGAGCCAGCACGGAATTAAGGAAAGCGTTACAGAAATGCCAGCGAAATAGAGAGCATATTCAAGAACTATGCAGGAACTATAAATTAGCGTAATCTACCGGAACAAACAACTTCAGGAGCAGGCTTGGGAGAACCTATTACGGGCAGCAGAAACTGGTAACTGCATCTTTTAACTCCCCTTTTCTTAAAGATAATTCAATGCTGACCCTGGAGGTCTCAGTTCCCCTTGAAGTATGGAAAGGCCACTTTTGGAGGAGGGATTTTTAATTCAAAAAATGCAGACATTGGTCTACCTCAAGTCCCATTTAAGGTGGTAGCTTTTGAACCCCTGAAGCCAATCCGTATCGAAGAATTTACAGTAGCATGTGAAAATAGCGCCCTTGGAAAAGCGCCAGGGCCAGATGGTGTACCCGTCAATACTTTAAAATTGAACATCAAACAATCACATGTCCGTTAAATATAAATAAGGCACCACATTTATAACATCCACATGATCAACAAAAGCGATAGGAACTCAAATCTATGTTCTGCTCTCCAGTCCGTCTCTGTGGCTCACCTCCATATCAACAGTTGGTGAGGTACACAGTTAGCCTCAATAAACATTCCATTTACCCCATTTTCTATCCCACTTTTTAGGGCAACCCCGAGATTTAAACACATCTTTCTCAGCTATCATGCATTTATCAAGTTCCTGCATCCAGATTTTTGATGATGGCTCCTCCCCCACTCCCCATTTCATTGCAATAGCCCGCTTGACTAGTGTGTATCCCAACGTGGTCATTTGTTGTTCCACTTCGTTAGATCAGTTGCATCCCAAACATTAAGGAGCCCTAGGCGTTGCGTGAGACTAATTTCTTTATCTAACGCCCTCTCCATGTGTCTTGTGGCACGTTCCTATAAAATTTGTATGCGGGGGCATTCCCAGATAATATGATAGAAAGTTGCGACCTGGTTGCAATTACGAAGACAAATCGAGTCTGGTCTGTGCCCAATTTTTTTCAGCGTGACCCCTGTAAGATATGTTCTATGAAGGGCTTTTAATTGGATTAATCGGAGCCTGAGAGAAACCGCCGCCTCTTTCGGGGACATAAATGCTGTTTGCCAGTCCTCCTCCTACAACTATTCAACATCGGCTTGCCATCTCTCCCGAAGAGTATAGAATGGATCAAGAAGGTTTTTGCATAATTTCTTATACGTCAGCGAGACAGCCTTCTCTAACAGAGGCTGTGATAGCAAACGATCCTCAAGACGGGAGGACTCTGGGAGATTGGCAAAGTCCTAAAGGGCTCCTGTCAGGGCGTGATGAATCTGTAGATAACAGATTACTTCCCCTTGAGCTAATTGATATTGAGTTTTCAGTTCCATGAAGGTTAGCAATTTACAATTTTTCACTAGGTTGCCGATGGACGAAATACCAATGATATCCCATTTATCAAATCCTGGTTGGTGACACAACAAACCCAACTGTTGGGTGAACCAAAGCAGAGTGGCTTGGGTCAAACGACCCCACCATCCCAACCTTAGAGTCACCTGGTGCCATATCTCCACTGTGTGGGCTGTCGGACCTAGGTATCGTTTTTTCCGAACTTTGGAGTAGAGGGATCCTAGGTATCCCTCCCTACCCATTTGGTATTTATCCAGCAAGTATTGAAGAAATATAAACTCCTTCTCAGGGGTCTCACTGATACTTAGTCCATTCAATCGATTAATAAAGAATTTGGCACAGAAGCTGAAATATAAAAGAACATTTTTATTAAACTCAAATGAGTGTGACTACGTCACACAGAAGCCGTAGCAACTGAATGAGATAGTCCATAGAATGGTCTTACTTCACGTCTTATATACTCTTTATCCTGCCCTAGGCATGTAAGGGAGTTGTACCAATTACATTCCTAAACAAATGGAAAATCTGGAGGGTCAGCAGGTGAGTAGCCTTTGGGGTTTTAACAGGATATGGGCAAAACATTATAATTACATAGTTCAAAAAGGTTAATCTGATTTAGATGGCACTGCAGGGCATGGCATGATTACATGTACAGTATCCCAACCCAAAAGTTAATCATTAGGAATGTCCCAAATTCAATCACCAAAAGCCGGACAAACCTATAATTGAAAGCATAACCCATGTAATGAAGAAACATAAAAAAAGAAACAGTAACAGATGATGAACAAGATAAGGCATGTGCAAGTTAACGATGTCCTGAACATTGATTGGCAATCTCAGACAAAGATCGATCAGGGAAATTGGCTTTGCAAGGTCAGTTTCAGGTGAAGAGGTCAGTTTCTTACAGTTCATTCCAGAGTCAGAAAGAAACCTAGTTAATGTATACATAGACTAAGGAGGCCAGGCCACTTTGTTCGCCAGGCTACCTTGACAGGCCTACGTGAGGGCAACACAAAATGGTGGCACAATATAAAATGGAGTCAGTCTAGAGAATTACAGAACCTCAGTATGCTGGGTCCTCCTGCGAACTATATAACCAATGGCTCACCAATATCAATTGAGAGGCCCAGTAAGACAGGCGCTTGTCAGGGAGGGCGATACCACCATCATACCAGCCCTTAGTCAGTTTTTGTATGGCTATACGGGGCCCCTTCCCATCCCAAAGCAAAGTTCCGACTTATTTGTCAATATTTTTAAAGTATGAGGCGGGGACCCTGTGCGGACAGTTTTGGTCAATATACAAGAACCGGGGGAGCACCAGCATGTTAAAAAGGGCTGCTCGACCGAACAAGGAAAGGGGAAGTGACCGCCAGTGTTTGACATCATTCCGAAGTTGTTCCAATGGGGCAGCCAGGTTATTATCATAGAAGGTCTGAAGGTCAGGAATTATAAAAATCCCGAGGTACTAATTACAAAAATCCATGAGTTACTCCAGTTTATGGAGTAGCCGGAATATTTCTCAAAGTTAGTAAATATATTTCGGATTTTATGCACCGAGACATAACGGGATGCGAGGTATAACAGAATATCATCTGCGTATAGGGATATTCTGTCTTCGTGACCTTCCACCCATTTGAACCCTTTAATGATTGGATCCTTCCTCACCCAGGAGGCCAGAGACTCAAGAATTAATGAAAATCTTAGGGGGGACAGAGGGCAACCCTGTCTAGTGCCTCTCCTCAAGGAGAACATTCGGGACACATGATTATTGACCCTAACCTGCCCTTTTAGATCGGTATAGAGCAATTTGATCCAGTTCCTGAATTTCGGGCCCAACCCCAGGCCCCGGAACACCTCAAACAGATATGGCCATTCTACCGAATCAAACGCCATTTTGGCGTCTAGTGCCAAGACTATTGAGTCCACTGCTATAAGGTGTTGGCGACCTAGGACATTATGGGGTCAACGGATATTCAATGCCGTGTTACGGCCGGGCACAAAACCAGATTGATCAGCATGGATTAATGACGGGAGTTTCGAAATCAGACGGTTCGCAAGAAGCTTCGCTAAGATTTACGCTTCCACATTTATAAGCGAAATAGGCCTGTATGAACCGCAGTCGTCCGCTGGCTACCCGGGTTTATGGATAACCAGAATGGAGGCCAGCCGTTGGTCTTCCGGCAGGACCCCCTTTTGGTAGCCTTCGTTGTACATTTCTAACAGATGGGGCGCGACATGTAGAGACGTCAGTTTAAGGAATTCAATGGGGACCATCGATTTTCCTGATTGAATATTATTTATCACCTGGCGGATTTCATCCTCCGAGAGATCCTCCTCTAATGCCTCTCTATCTTCAATGGACAAGGTAGGTAGCTGTATATCAGCTAGAAATTGCTGGGAATCTTCCGCTGTGGCGGTAGTCGAGGAGGTATAACCCACCTCCAAGTGGTTCTCAAACGCGTCGGCAACCTCTTGCAGATCTGAAATTGAGTCGGCGATCGTCAAGTGTCAATCGAGGCACCCAACGCTCATCTTGTTCCCTTTTTTCCAACCATGCCAGTAATGTGCCCGCCCTGTCACCCAGCTCGTAAAGCCTATGCCATGTGGCTAGCACATGGGGCCATTCCCGCTCATCAGACAGAGTTTTATATTCCACTTGTTTGAGGTCTAAGTGGTGGGCTGTATTTTCATTAGGGAATTGTGTGTAGTCAAGTTCAAACTGCCGGAGATCCGTCTCCAACTGCGGTACTTGTAGCTGCTGTTTTTTCCTATAGCCCACCTTGAGTGCCAGTGCTTGCCCCTTCAGGACCGCCTTAAAAGCCTCCAATATTATTTGTGCCGAGTCAACGGATCCCACATTATCAGTGAAATAATTTTCAGAATGTGTCAGCAAATTCTCCTGTATGTCTGGGATTTTCAGCAGCCAGGGGTTGATCACTATCGTATTCTGTTGTCTCTGGTTATAGTAGGTGAGCTCTAACCATATCGGGGAATGATCAGAGATGCTTCGAGGGAGGCAGCGTGGGCTACGCAAATCTCCGATGTGTGCCATGGGGGTCAAAAAATAAACTATTTGTGATAGACTTTTATGGGCATTGGAACAGTATGTGAAATGGGTATGGTCTGGATGGAAGTATCGCCATACATCTGTAAGTCCCATGGCGGTGGCAAAGTGTGTTGGGACGCGCCTGAGGGCACATTGGTTGTCTAGCTAGGTGATCTTTAAAGGTTATATTAAAATCCCCTCCAGGGATTAAAGTGCCACTCGGGAGATCTACCATAAGTTTACCAAGGTCTACAAGTGCCTCCTTACCCAGCGCTGGTGGGAGATATACAGAGATAACATTAAGTGCTCTACATTCCCAACTGGCCTCTAGCACTGCAAATCTGCCCATGTCCGTGATGGAGTAAGCGTCAGGCTTTTCTTAACAAGGATACCTGTGGCCCTTGACCCTTGTGTGTATCCCACGTGAACCAGAAGCTTATACCCCCAATGCGACAGGGCCTTACACCTATTACCCAGTAAATGTGTTTCTTTTAGTAGGACCAGATCAAGGGCCTGTCTTTTGATGGATTGCAACACAACTCATTTTATTTGATCCCCCTGCCCAAGAACGTTCCATGTTAAGACCGAGAGTAATGTGTCAATGAGTTTACCCGCCATGATCTAGTACTACTAAAGTCAACGAACCTGAGGGCCCCAATCTGAGACACAGGATTCCACACCCATTAGCACCCCAATTTCTATAAACTGAAAATGCCCATGAGGCCAGTGCTCTCTTGCAACCCGCATAGAGACAGAGCGAACACAATGCAAAATGTTACATGTGGTGAATACGACTGTGCGAAACCATGTTACTGAATTACAAAAAACAAACAAACCCCCCAACACCACGCTCCCAAAGACTATACCTCCCCCCAACTCCCAAATCCCCCCTCCCTGCCCCCCGCCTGTGGGTCTTGAATTACCCACTCCCAAACATGGCAGAGTGCCTGTTGCCCCTCCCCCTATTTGAGAGTGCCTGGTCTACAGCCTCTAGATCTCCCCCACTCAAATCTACCTGTTTTGCAAAAACATAAGCTACTAGGGCTGACCCCGCACCCCGCCCTCGATCGTTATCCCATTAACAAATGTTCAACTGCTGGGAACGCCCACATGGATCGGTTAAGCCCAGCCCAGTAGCAATGAGGCCATATCTAGGTTTAGTGAAAACAATACCCGACCCTCCAAGAGTCACTTATCTGTGGTCTTTGAAGTCCACTGCATTATACCAGAGCCGTCCCTTTTTTTTTTAGCTACGAGATAGTGAATCTGTTTCTGTACTTTGCGAGTTATTCTGAGATCCCCGAAGAAGGGGCTGGAATGTTGTTTCTTGGTCCCGATTGGCGTTCCGTACAGGGTGTCTCCACCTGCCTCCAATCCAATCTCATGCCTCCTCCGGTGTAGAGAAAACCCAAGTTTTGCCTCCATCTCAATCCGAAGTTTCGCAGGAAACAGCATAGCACCTCCTTATCTCTCAATGCCTTTTTGACCGCTAAAAAACTGCGACGTTGAGTTTGGACTTTTGTCGTGAAGTCAGGGAAAAAGGAGACAGCACTATGATCCAACTTGATTGGTGGATTAGCCCTGGCCGTCTGAAGGACGGTGTCGCGGTCTCTAAAATTAAATATTCTAGCTATGATCCGGCGAGGGGGAGCACCCGGCTTAGGTCTCCCCCCCCGGAACTCGATGAGCTCTCTCCACGGAGAAATAATTTGAAAGACTCTTGGGTTGGAGACATTTTAGTATTAAATCTTCCACAAACAGGTCAGTTTCAGGACCTTCCACGCGTTCTGGCACCCCTAAGATGTGCACATTGTTGAGCCGCGCCCTGCCTTCATAGTCGTCGGGCTGCTGTTCCATTTTGGCTTGTTTATCTTGTAATTGAATTACTTGTTGTTTAAGCGTGGAGGTATCTTTATGAAGTTCAGAGGTGGCATCTTCTACCTCCTTTACTCTATCGCCCATTTTCCGGAGATCAGACCTGATAAGGGAGACCTCCACGTTCACTGTATCAATACAGGACGAGAGAGAGGTGCGCACTCTGTTAATCGCCACCATAATATCTTAAAGCATAGGTTCCGGCTGCGCTTGGGGGAATCTGACTGGCTTGACACCTCCTGGCGAATCATTTCCTGCTCTTCCCCCGTTTTATCCCATGCAAACTTCTGCACATCTAAAATGCATTCAAGCCTTTGATGCTGTCTTGAGATTTGCAAACAAAATTGGTACAAAACCCATTAGAGAAATGGTGAAATTGTTTAAAAGCAAATGTCTCCCAGTTGCTTTATATGGGGCACCAATTTGGGGTACAAGAAACAGAAAACAGATTCTGGAGAATACTATTCTTTGTAAACTTTTAGCAGTTCCGCGATCGACCCCAGTATACTTAACCCACAAAGAACTTGACATTTTGCACATAGAAGACCACAGTGATCTTAGTAGTGTGATTAAATTGGTATGTGGCACAAACAAGGCACAACATTTACTAGAGACATCATAAGAAATTGGCTAGAACTTGACCAGTATGAAAAGTCCCCTGGTTTCAGTATATAAATGGTCTATTGAAGGAACGGTAAGAAAACTGTAGTATCCGTGTTCCCGCTACTATCTTGCAATTTAATAAGAGAATTAAGTACAGTTTTCCAGGAAAAGGGAGGCTACAGAGGATTAAGTAAAGAAAACTAAGGCCACAGTGGAGAGTTATTGTAGAGGCCCGACACAACAAGGAATACAATGTTATCTGAAAAGCGTGATTAATAACCAGGACATATTTTGCTTGACCAGACTACGCTTCCAGTTACTCTATCACACTGTTGCATTTCCCAAATCAAAGGCATGGTCACCAAACTTACCTATGTGCCCATGTGATGGAAAAGCTAGGCAATCTACAATGCAATTTAGGTTGTTTTTCAAATCTTATAAAGATATTAGATTAAAAGTATTCATACCCAAATTTTTAACACAGGGCCCCATTTACCATCAGGTGGCCTTTGATTTTCTCTGAAAATTGTCAGGTGTTTACACTTATTATGTTATCATGACCTATATTAAGAATTCAATTAGGAGGCATAGCTCACTGAATCACCTAGAAAGGCTGTGTTAGGAGATAGATTAGGTAAGGGCCTGGATTGTTATCCATAAACTAAGGTACCCCCTTGAAGGAATTAACGTGTGAGGCCCCTCGCACAGTCTTAAAGGATTATTGGTTTTATATGTAGCTTTTTTACTTGTTAGATTGCTCTATTCTTTACATTGATGTGTTTTTGATGACTGTTTTTTTATTTAAATGTTATATAAATTGTTTTGCAGAAATGAATTCTGACTTGTACTTTTTATGCTGGCAAACTTCACTTATAATATCATATGCTGGCTATGTGCAAGATCTTTAAAGTAACCCTTTTATTATATATGTAAGTCTTTTACCATTTTATGCTGGCAAATTGTATTGACAACATTTCGTGCTGGCTATGGGTGAGACTCTTAAATGTATTTATTTGGTTTTGTTGTGCTTTTATGCATTTTCTGTAAAAATCCGAATAACATTTATATGATTTGATATGCTACATTGCTGAGACTATTTTGCCACCTAGCCTGCTATGAAACAGTAGGAAACTGAAGACTCTTAGGTGGGATAAGGTTCTTAAAAGACAGGAAAAGAAGTGCTACCTACATCAAAATCCAGTAGGCAAATGAAGCAAAAAGTTGGGGGAAATTACTGCTTGCTGATGAATATCAGAGAAAAGTGTTTTATATTAATAACGTTGTTTGGTTAATAGTTGTTGATGTAGTTTGTTAATATAGTTTTTGTTTTGTATTTTTGTTATATTGTTTTGTTGTAATAAAGTTTAAAGCTACTTTTGATTTCTTTGTTAAACACTTATTATACATTTCTATTTTACTATAGTATTGAAATATTGACTAAAACTGGCAATTCTCAACAGACAGATTACTCCATTTTCTACTCTACTATGAACATTCATCAGTATGAAGAGAGGTACGTGTAGAGAGAGCAGTCGCTCCCCACAACCTATTTGGCACGTATTATTTTTGGGAGCTGTCTCAGCTATCTGGGCAGTATATTTTCATATCATAGTCTGTATACCAGTATGCAAGACAGACTTCTCAGGATAGAGGTAGTTTCATCCCCACACCTTACTTATACATCTGTCATCTTGCAGAGAGCTGTGACCAAAGAGGTAAGCCTCTTTTCACACCGTAATTTGCACACATCATCCAAGATACAGGTCACAGGAGAGAGCCAAGTCTCTCCCTCAACTACTACTACTACGTAGACTTATCATGCAAGTGAGATGTGTCAGCAAACAGGACAGTTACTCCCTACAGCATTCTATGCCAACCTATCAACATGGGAAGGGGTATGAGTAGAGAGATAACTTTTTCAGAAAGCCTATTAGAGACACCTGTCACCCTGGTAAAATGTGTTAGCACAGAGGTCACTCCCTTCTCAGACCCCCACTGCGTATCCCTGTTGCTCTAGGGAGAGGTGTCAGTAGAGAGGCCACTGCTTGTCCTCACCGTACTGCTCATCCATCTTGTCCTGGAGATAGGTGTTATTGGAGAGGACGTTTTTTACACACTACTGTAAATGTCTGTCATGCTGGGGAGAGCTGTGGCTGGACAGTCGAATCCATTCCCACACCCTAATATATAGCGTTATTTCTCTAGGGAGAAGTCAGTACTTGCAGTACTTGTTGTACTTACTATAGAATAGTAAAGGACTTACATGTGATGTGTGTACCTTCCTCACACTGCTATGCGTATTGCAGAGCCTGGGGGAAAGTATGAGTGGAGAGGCAGTGTCTCTTTACACCTTACTTTATACACTGGTTATCTCCTTGCAGAGTCTCACTGGAGAGGCCACTTTGTCCCCATAGTTTACTAAACTCAGTTAGGTTGTGGAGAGGAGTTAGTGAGCTACAAGTGTCTACTTACACCCTATTGTGCAGTATTCTTATACTGTGAAAAGGTCTCATTTGAGAGTCTTCTTTCTCCCAAAATTCTACTAATGGATACTAGAAGGCATTTATTTTTATTTATTTAGTGAGCTTGACATAGCGAGGGACTCACCTCCGAAGGAATATATCGGTGTTGTGGAGCAGGCAAAGTCAAGTGCTTTTAGAACAACCATGCTTTCAGTGCCTTCTTGAAGGCCCAGAAGAAGGATCAGGTGCAGATGTGGAGAGGAAGTTTGTTCTAGTGGAATGGGGCTAAATAAGAAAATGACCTGCCACCAAATCTGGCTGTATGATTGTGTTGATTCTGTAGTAGAGTCTTGTTGGAGGACCTTAGCTGCCTTGATGGCTGGTGGTGTCTGAGTCTTGAAGAGAGTGGGGCAGGTGAAGATTTATAAAAGACCTTGTGCATCAGACAACACAATCTGAAAACCTTACAATTCCTAATAGGCAGCCAATTAAGTTTTTCCAGAGTTGGCGCTGATGAAGTACATGGAGGGAGGTTGCAGATAAGCTGGGCGGCTGTGTTCTGCACTCCCTGTAGCTTGCTGAGTTGGATGTCATTTGCAGCAACCAACAAAGCCTTCCCATAATCAAGTTGACCGATTATGAGAGCCTGGACAAGACTTTTCCTGGACAAGGAAGGCAGCCAAGGGAAAACGTTCTTTAGAAGCCTCAAAGTGGCAAAGCACATGCCACGTGGAATTAACTTGGTCTCTCATAGACGAGGTGTGATGGAGCTTTACTTCCAAATTCTTCACCACTTGCTCAGGTAAAGCGGCTGCGCTGAGGTCAGAGGGCCACCAATCAGTTAACCATAACTCATGGGCTCTGCCAAGAAGCACAATCCCGATTTTTGAACTATTGAGTTGGATGCAATTCATGGCCATCCAATTCGCAATTTCTGTCATACAATGGGCAAATTGATCTCTTACTTTGTCAGGTCATGCTCTCACAGACTGAGCCAGAGTCACTACATAGAGGTTAAATAATAAAGAGCTGAAATACGAGCTCTGTGGGACTCCCTTACTGATGTGCATTGTTCTTGATTTGAGCAAGCCCAGACATATGTTGTGAGTAGGATTAGCAAGGAAGTCCCTCAGCTAGTCTAGCGCTCTACCATAGATGCCTGCTGCGTGAAGTCTGCAAATTAAAATAGAGTGGGAGAGCGCAACAAAAGTAGCAGATAAATCCAGCAGCACAAGCATTACTGGGGTGCCAACATCATGAGAGAGATGGATATTGTCTGTTACCACCCGCAGAGCAGTCTGTGTTGTGTAGGGCTCAAAATCCTGATTTTGAAAAGTCAAGAATCTTGTGGGCTTCCAAGAAGGATGTTAGTTGGTTAAGACTTTCTAATATCTTTGCCAGCAGAGGAAGCAGCGAAATGGGCCTGCAGTTTGATAATGCTTCAGGGTTTACTTGGACATATTTCCATTCGGTTGGCACTTTCATAGGAATCTATAGAGAGATTAAACAATATTAAGTTTAAAGGCACTAGGTGGTGAGCTAAGCTGGACACAATCTTGGGAGGGCGGGGGTCGCAAGGTAAACCAGATTTAGCACAGGTTAACATTGTAAGCACCTGCTGAATGTGAATGTGATTTATAAAGTGCAAACTGTTGCCCGAGGGCGTCTTGGCGCTGTAGAAATCGTTATAGCTATGGAGCTGATGGGAGTTCTTGAAGATACCCCAGTATCTCCTAGTCCTGAGAGAAGAGCCCTGTCTTCAAGGCCTTTCTAAAAGTGATTAAAGAGGGAGCAGCTTTTAGTGTCAGTGGTCAGGGTTGCGGGCACTGGGTGTTTCCCCGGTAGGCCGCTAGGGTGGGGGCCGGTTTTGGGTCACTGGGGGCCTGTTTTTGTTACTGGGGGCCAGCTTATCCTACTTGACTTATCAGCGGCCTTTGACACTGTAAACCAGACAGCCTTACTGGAATTCTCGAAGATCCGCTCCAGTATCAAGGGCACTGTTTTAAAATGGTTCACTTCTTACCTGCAACACCCATCACAACAAATCAGAATCAGGTCTTACCTCTCGAAACCCACGCCAGTCTCTCTTGGCATACCTCGGGGCTCAATCCTCTCGCCATCACTGCTCAATCTCTTCATGGAACCCCTACTATTATCCTGAAGCCGGGGGCCAACTATATCAGCCCCCTGTAACAAAATCGTCCAAAACCGGCCTTAGCAAACAGCTCCGCCACACCCCTCCCTCACCCCCAGGGGGGCGGCCAAGCAGTTTGCCAGGGCCGGTTTCGGTTCCCAGTCCGGCCCTGTCCATGGTAGGCTGTTCCAAAGCACAGCTGTGGTCCTGAAGAAGGTTGTGCTGACTAGAGCAGGCATCAAAGTCTCCCAAACAGGCAAAGCATCAGAGAGAGGTAGATTCTGGTCAAATTCAGATTCTAAGCCTTCTGGGCTAGGTGGAAGGCTCTTGTAGAAAATATTACTTTTTTCTTCAAATAAATCTGCTACGGAATCAGTTTTTGAGAAGCTGGAATAGTTGTTGCGTAGGCCTGGGGTTTTTAGGAAGTTGCTTAATACTTTGTATAGCTCTTTAGTGGAATTTGCCTGCTTGAGATATGGTCAAGGATAGATGTGCTCTCCATGCTGTTCTAATCATAGTGTGCTTTTTTATAAGTTTTATATAGCGCTAGCTTGACCCAGGGGCATCAGAACACTTTACAGAATCAAGAGCCAGGCAATAATCCAGTCACATGGTAAATGACGTTCAATAATCTTAGGTTCAGGTACAAACAATAATAAATACACATGAAACATATTAGGCTATGCGAGTGGAATTCAAAATGTAGACAGACAGCAGTTCGGCCCTTAGGGTGGTTACTGCTTATGGGCAAGTCACCAATTTTGAGTCCAGTGATAGAATGATCTTCTAGGCAAAAGAGGCAAACAGAAGTAAACAGCCAGCTGTTCAACAGGTCAAAGGGAGAGTGATAGAACCAAGTTCAAGAATTGCTCAAGTGTTCCAATATTTGTTTGAGGAGATGGCATTTTAGGTCTCTTTTGAAGCCAGAGAAGGAGGGGTTGCATCGTATGTCCCTCGGAAGAGAGTTCCATATGCTGGGAGCACTACCCGAGAAAGAGCAAGCCTGGGTAGATTTCTTTTTTTAGCTTGGGAGGGACGAAAAGAAGTGTGTTGGAGCTTCTCAATGATCTGGTTCTTCCTGCTTTTGTGAGTTTGTTATCTAAATAGTCAGGAGTGTGTGAGTGAATGACTTTGTGGGTGATACAGGCAGTCTTGTAATTGAATCTTCCTTCTATAGGAAGCCAGTTGAGGGTCTTGAGTGCAGGCGTGATGTGATCCTGCCGTTTAATATCTGATATGATCCTGGCTGCCATGTTTAGTACTGATCTGACGGGAGTGAGGTGCGATTTCAGGGTACCTGTGATGATAGCATTCCCGTAGTCAAGTTTGGAGAGGACCAGAGATTGAACGACCCATTAAAAATCATTAGAGGGAATGAATGGTTTGATTTTTTTAAGGTGTTTTAGTGTGTAAATTGCTCCTTTGGCTGAGTTTTAATGTGACCCTTCATTGACAAATCTTTATCCAGGGTGAAGCCTAAGGATTTAGCCAAATTGGAAACAGTGAGTACAGTTTAGAGCCTTCGGGTCAGTGATCCAGACTTTGATCGGAAGGTGGTTACATTTAAGGGAGAACAGGATAATTTCTGCTTTGGTGGGGTTTAATTTTAGATGGTTAGAGCTAACCCACGATTGTATATTACTCAGTGTCACGTTGAGATGTAGGATGTCTCTGAGCGACTTAATTTTGTAGAGTTGAGTATCATCTGTCATCTGCATAGAGAGACTGGCGTGGGTTTTGAGAGGTAAGACTGATTTGTTGTGATGGGTGTTGCAGGTAAGAAGTGAACCATTTTAAAACAGTGCCATTGATACTGGAGTGGATCTTCAAGAATTCCAGTAAGGCTGTCTGGTTTACAGTGTCAAAGGCCGCTGATAAGTCAAGTAGGATAAGTATGCATGCATAACCATCATCTAAGGATCTAGAGATGTCATCTGCGATATTAAGCATGGCAGTTTCTGTGCTACAGCCTTTCCTGAACCCTGATTGGAAGGAGTCAAGTAGGTTGGAATCCTCAATATGTAGGTTGAGTTGTTGTAAGACGTATTTTCCATAGTTTTGGCTAGGAAAGGGAGGTTGGAGATAGGTCTGAGGTTGTTGAGATCATTAGGGTCAGCCCTGGGATTCTTGGGAATGGGTGTGATTTGATCTAGTTGGAGGGAATCTTGTACACTACTTGAGGCGAGAGAAGAATTGATGATTTTTGTCCAACACAGGGCGATAATGTGGTTATGGCTATGTACTATTTTAGCAGGGAGGGGATCATTGGTGTGAAAAGTGGATTTTAGTTTCGCAATAATATGGAAAACTTCATGTTCTGTCATGGGTTTGAAGACCGACCACTTGGCGTTGGTTTTCAATTGGATGTTGAAAAGGTTGCCGTTTGTTCCATTTGGAGCTATCTTGTCATTGGCGAGCTCAGGAAAAGTGACTGCGGTGGAGTAGGGAGTGTCAGAACAGATTGGTTGTAGATGCATAGACCTCCGGTGTTTCCAAAACCCTGTGGTACTCATACTATATTGTTTATTTTTGGTCTCCCGGCTGAACTCTTTGCTTCAAAGTTTACACGTCACGTACTTCACAGATATCTTCTTGTCACTTGCCCTCATTTCGAGGAATTGCACACACCAAGAATTCCTTGGATGGCTGTGGTGTAGAAGCACCTGGCTATTCAACTGAATTAGATCAAGACATCTTTCTACTGAAAGGGAACCAGGATAGGAGAGCAAGCCAAATGTCTATTCTCACCAAAATCCAATAGTGAAATAAAGCAAAAAGGGTGGAATGTTCTTCTACAAAAAAATCGTCCATATGAACTAAATCCAATCCTTCCTTGGAGTGTGGTTTCTCTACGGGACTTCTCGAAAGACTCCTGTGAGCCTCTCAAGATATTATTGCTTTATATATTGCAAGGGATAATTCATAATAAAGTTTTTCCAAGCTAATCAACATCTCTAATGTCTTAATCTGTTCAGAACACTGTTATTAACCTAATTGTAAATGCATGATCTCGCGGGTAAATCATGAGAGCCAAACAGGAAGTACATCCCCGCTGGAGTCGCCACAGGGAATTGTGTGTTCGACTCCAGCAAGCTTCTCACATGATCGTAATAATAGTATTGCTTTATATATTCAATGGAACAAATCATAATCAATTTTACTAACATAATTAACTTCTGTAATCTGTTACTTTGTTTAGAATTACAGGAAAACACAGTTCTTAAATTAATCCCAAATGTACCATCTTGCAAGAGAATCGAGAGAGCCGCCCTGAAGAACATCCCCCTAGGACTCCACGCAGGGGGTTGTGTGCTCAACGCCCACGAGAATCTCGCGAGAGTCATCTCATTTAAAAAAAAATAATAATAATATTACAATCATATTGTACTGACTCTTATTACAGATTAATTTTAATTAACTAAACAAGTGAAAAAGAACTCTAAACAGTAGATTAAAACAAAATATAGACATGCAGTGGGTAATTACACACTTTAAAAAAAAATGTATCTTAAAACTTAATACTATACAGCATTTAAAAAACTGATTACTCCCTTTCTAAATTACATTTATGACTATAATGCAAAATCACATGAAAAGGCTATAAAAAGTATGCTATTACAATATTAATAAGCTTGCTCAGAAAATCTCTCAATAGTAGTCAGAAGAACCGAGGAGATAGACAATCTCAACACAAATATTGTTGTATTACTCAGTTTTATATTCAGACATCATTTTTCAGAAACATTCTGCAAGGTGTGCACCCTTTCCTGTTAAGTTAAAATATGGAAGAAATTCCATTTCAGAATAATGTGCACACGCAGGATATATTGTTCAGTTGTTTTTAAAAGAAACTTTTTAAAAAACCTAGAAATTCACTGAAAAAAACCAAAGGTTAAAGTACCATAATAGTTAGCGGAATTTGTCAGTGTCAACATCAAAGTTTCGAACAAACAAAAACCACAGAAATTCACCAGTTATAGTTAGCAGCACTAACTATAACTTGTGCTGTATAGATTGCTATGGCTTTACACATAGCATAGTTTACATTAACAATCAACCACCGACATATTGGAAACCCCCATTGAGTAGTGTTCAATCTGTATAGAACTATTCTGAGAAAGGCAAAATAGTAAATGCCAATTCCAAAACAAATGCCCTACTATGGATAGCTTTTATCAGTATCAAACCCCTGACACACAATGAACCTACATTAAGAAATGAAGTTGATATCAGTAGAGAACTGAGTACTGTAAACAGTGTTTAATCTAAGGAGAGAGTTCATTCAATAGTACACGGTTTACAAACCGTGAAACTCTCATGAGACATAAACCACAGAGTATTCAAAAGAATGTACTAAGAACAGTGTACATTCTATGCAGTACTTGTAAAAAAAGACACTATTTGCACAAAATAACCAAGATCTGAAGATGCTAAAGATCATACTTCCATATAAAGTTTGTCAAGGCTAACCCGTCATTTCAGACAACCTGGCGTGGTCACTTATATTATATGAAACAATGGCTCACTAGGATTTAAATTGCTGTAATACATACAGAGGTTTTTCTCATAGTAGAAGACAGAGAGTACATTTATACTGTACCAAGGCATACAATATAGGCAGGTGTATTTTGCAATAAATGTATTCATAGCATATTTGTAATATCACAAATACTTTTTAAATTTTTTTTTTTTTTAGAAAATCCAATGCTCATGCTAATAGTGAAGGAAAGTGCAGTGAGGAGAAAAGGCATAAAAACAAAGTGCATCACAATTAAAACGGCATATGACTCCTTTTTAAAAAATGACTTTATCACCAGATATTTTTTTTGTCCTTTAATAACTTTGCACCTGTTTGACGATTGTCCATCAAACTTTCCAGAACTGTTGCACCCAGTTCATGGTCAGAGGACTGAAAACGTCACAGCGTTTGGTCACGGGGGTACAAAGAAAAAAGGGCGGGAGTTGAAAATGGGTTTGAAATACAATGTATTTGACACGGGGAACATCCTTAACATCGCGGTTAGTACACCGCGATGCAGTTACATCGCAATCGTTACAACGACTGCGATGTTACCATGCCATGCCATTACAACGCAAGTCTTTACATCGACTTGCGCTAGATGGCGTACTAACATTACAAATAGTGTAGTTTACTATCCCAACACCTTCCCTACTGTTAAGTGGACTGGAGTTGGAATAGTAAATTACGCTTTTCTAATGTTAGCACGCCATCTAGTGCAAGTCGGTGTAAAGACTTGCGTTGTAAAGGCATGGCGTGGTAACATCGCAGTCGTTGTAACGACCGCGATGTAACGGTACACGTTGTAAAAACTCGCGTTGTAACATTGTACATCCATTTGACACATAGTTTTGTATTTCAGGCATATCGAAAACAGCCAGTCGTATTTTGCTGAAATATGACAGCATTAGATATTAGGGTGTGCTGATGATTCTTTTGGGTACTGCAGGTAGGTAAAGTAGGTATTATTTACGTTAGAAGGTTATTTCAACTTAATGATCTTTTGTAGCACAGTACTATTAAAGTAGCAAGGAAGCTCAAAAAATAGACTAGAGTACATGTGTTAAGTTTCAGATTTACTACATGAACAACTGAAAGCCTCATTTATGGTCACTTGCTAATTGAAAGCTATAAAAAATACATAACAAATAGAATACATCTTAATCTACAAGTTTTCTTTGCATGCTCCCCGGCTCACAAAAGAAAACTGGCCCAACAAGCCAAACAAAAAACATCTTTCTTATACAACACAGTGCAACAAAATGAAAAATCTACCACACAAGCTACTAATTAGAGGACTGGATGATTAGCCACTAGGAAAAGATAATCTACATTTTTCTAACAATAACAATGATTGCCTTTCAGTCACTTTGGCCTTCATATGTAGCACAATCCTAATAAAAGTAGCAAGGAAGCCCAAAGAATAAACTAGACTGCATAGGTAAAGTTTCAGATTCCCTACATGAACAACTTAATAACCCATTATGGTCTGTGCTAATGGAAACCTATAAATATATACATAATGGAAAAAATACATCTTAATCTACATCAGTTTTCTTTGCATGCGCTCTGGCTCACAAAATAAAATTATTCCCAAGCCAAACAAAAGTCATTTTCCTTATGTATTCCTGTACAACAAAGTTTAAAAGGACCTAGCAGTGAGCTATACAAACTACTATATGGAGGACATGATAATTAGCCATAGGGAAAAAAATATATATATTTTTTATAGAACCTTTATTTTTCAGTTTTATAAAACAGACAGCAGTATGGATAACATGATATGTTTTACCTGCCAGGGTTTATAGGAAGCACAATCAGACCAGTAGCAAGCTCTAAGGCTGTCCAACTCCATCCCTTCATGCTGACTGGTTACACACCAAACTTGAAGCTTAATCACCCCAACATTGTGCGGTTAAACCTTCCCCTATCTAGAGTTGGGTTCTCGCCCGCACTTGCACCCATATCATTACTATCAGAGGACTGTGTGTCTGCGCGCAGGTCTAAAAATGCGTCACACACATCCCTCCATACCTGTAGGTCTTACTGAAGTTTTTCATCATGCCGATTCAGCATCATGTGCAACTCCTCTGGCAGTGGCCACTCCTGCATGTCCATATACCTTTGTTAGACTGCGGGGTCGCGCTGACTCATCCTAGTGATGGCTACTCTGCGTCTGTTCAGGACTAGCGACAGTTGCCGGAATTTGTATGTCGTTCTATGACCCTTTGGCCGCTTAACTTGGCCCAACAACTAGTGTCGTGGTACACAGTCAATTTGCAGGTGTGCGGCCCACTGGAGGTCCGCCATTGGGAAAAAATAATAATCTTAATTTTTATAACAATGATTGGTTTTCATTCACTTTGGGCTTCATATCTAGCACACTAAAAGTAACAAGAGAGTCCAAAAAATAAACTAGACTGCACATGCAAAGTTTTAGAATGACTACATGAACAACTAAAAAACACATTTATGGTCACATGATTATGTAAACCAATAAACAAAATACAGAACAAATAAAATAAATAAAAATAACTAAATCACAATAAATCTGATTGCTGCTCTGTAGTTGTAGTTAGTATTCCCAAAGATATGAATTCCTCAGATATTAGTTTCCTAATAACTTTCCATCTGTTTGATAAATCACCACAAAACTTACCAGGCCTACATCATTTTCTACATTTTGAGATGATTTTCATATTTGTGGTGATTTGTTAAGGTGGTGCAAAGATATAGGGGGGGGCAAAACCACCAATGCTTTTTCCACAGACTTTGGTATTTGCAGTAGCGCTAAAACAGCTGAATGGACTTACATGAAATTTGGTAGGATTATACATTATGGTGCAGAGATGATGCTTTTTGGGTACTGCAGTTAAGTAGGATAAGTATTTTTTAAGTTAGAATGCATTTTAAACTTAGTGACTTGTCAGCAAGGTACTAGAGCGGAAGTTCACAAACGTTTGTGAAACTACCACTGTACATAGCTGTAAACTTATTCAAAAATATAAAACTAATATAAATACATTTCACTACCTAGTACCACTTTAATAAAGTGGTTAAAGGTAGGGACCTACTACTTACCTATATGTCAATCCCTAACACTTAACACAGCCAAAGTGTAGGAAAAACAATATGGCTGCCTTTTCATTCTCCAAAAACAGCCATTATCTTATTATATACTGGCTTGCCATCTGCCATGAACCATGCTATACTGCAAAGTTATCACGGTACACCATTTATTTTATTTTTATTTTACGGAGTTTTATATAGCGCGATCTTGACCCGAACGTATCGGGTATCACAGCGCTTTACATAGCACCAATGAGAAGCAAGGAAATCTACGTTCTTGAGGAGCAGAATAATTTTCGGGGCACGATCCCCCGTTTCTAAATGTTTTTATTTTTATGTTTTTTTAGACATTTGCTGAGCAGTTCCAGTACTGGCTGTCAATCCACTGATTTCTTTTGTATGAGAATGACTCTCAAGCAGATTATGGCCCAAAATATAATTTAGGCCTAGCTGTATTATTGGATTGCGGTACCCTTACGTCACTCATGGTGTTGCATGGCTAATGCAATACTTAAGTCAGAAACGCAAGGCAGCGCAAATTGTTCTTTCGAGTTACTGTGCACACCATAATCTACATTGCTGCTAAATTTCACATACATGCATATACCACGCCACTGTAGCCACTCCATTGTATGCTACTCCACTCGAGTGTATGGACCTCCACTCTATGCCACTTCATTCTACGCTATTCGTTTGGATCTCACTCCAATGTACGCCACTCCACTGTATGCTATTACACTCTACCCCATGCCATTGTACACTTTTCCAGTCTACATCACTCCATTATACGTCACTCCACTGTACGCTACTCCACTCTATGCCACTCCACTGTACAACACTCCATTCGATGCCACTCTATAACACTGTACACAACTTCAGTCTATGTAATTGGTTGGGTAGGTTAAGTATGAAAGGAGAGACTAATAGTGTGCTAGTTAGTATGTTTGAGGTGAGATTGGTCAGGTGTGGTTGACTCTAGGGGGTAGTTTACTCTGCAATAATTGATTTATATTCCATCATATCTGTAGAATTGTCTATTTGTTTCATCTGCACAAGGTATCTATCCTATGTGTTATCATGTGGAAGAATTGTATGCATGTATTTATGGCTCTTTTGTGGTTTCATATTATGGTTTTAATTATGTCATTTTGCATAATGAAATGAAAAAAGAAATAATTATTGGTAAAAGCATTTAAACACATTTTTTATAATCTAATAAAAAGATAAACAATAGTATGTATATTCGTATGATTTAATGAATTGAGTTATGGTCAGCCCATGGAGCTCTAACAGGCTCATTTTCTTTCCCCCCATAGTCCTAGACATACAAAGTATCATTAGGGGGTACCTTTTTCCTTGTTATTGTCACAACTCGAGTCTACGCCAGTCTACTCTACGCTATTTCATTTGATCCAAATCCACTGTATGCCTTTTCACTGTAAGCTACTCCACTGTATGCCACTCCACTATACACTACTCCACTAAATGCTATTCTACTCTACGCCATTTCACTGTATGCCACTCCACTCTATGCTATTCCTCTGTATGCTGGTCAACTCTATGCCACTCCACTTTACCCCACTCCATTCTATTCTATTGGATGTCTCTCCACTGTACGCCACGCCACTGTATGCTATTTCACTCTACCCCACTCCAGTCTACACCACGTCACTGTATGCCACTGCACTGTATGCTTCTCCACAATATGCTATTCCAGTCTACGCCACTCTACTGTATACCACTCTAGTCTATTCCACTGTATGTCACTTCAGAATAGCCTACTCCACTTTGAGCCACTCCAGTGTACACCACCCCACACCACTCCATTCTAAGCTGTTCCCCTGGAGTAGCTAGTATACTATATGCTATTTCACACCACCCCATTCCTCCACTGTACACTACTCCAGTCTACACCACTGCACTGTACGCCACTCTAGTTATCACTATTCCATTCTATGCTATTCTAGGCTAAGCCATTCCATTGTACTCTATTCTATGCTATTCCACTGTACTCCTCTCCATTCTATGCTATTACACTGTATGCAACTTCAGTCATTGCCCGTCCACTATACGCTATTACACTCTAACATCCCAAAATGCACCACTCCAGTCTAAATGACTTTACTGCACGCCACTCCAATGTACGCTACTCGTGTATACGGTATTGCGCTTTACGCCACTCCACTGTACGCTACTCCACTATACTCTTTTACACTCTACGCCGCTCCACTGGACGCCACTCCACTGAACACTACTCCAGTGTACGCTACTCCACTCTATGCTATTACACGTTATGACACTCCACTCTATGCTACTCCACTCTATGCTGCTCCAGTGTACTCTCCTCCACTCTATATAACTTCACTCTACAACATTATATGCTTCTACTAGACTCTGCTCCATTCTATCCCCGCACACTCTACTGTCCAAATTTGTACTTCCCTCTATGCCCGTACTCTACTCCACTCTACAACAGTTTCCAACACTATACAAAACAGCACTCCACTCTACTGCATGAGACAGGACTACAATTTGTTTCCCCAACTCTATGTTATGCCACTTCAATGTATGCCACCCCACTCTAAGCAAATCCACTGTTCCCTACTCCACTCTACGCCACTCCATTGTACACCACTTCACTCTACGCTAGTCCACTCTATACCAATTCATGATTATTCCACTGTACGATACCAATACACAAGTATTCCACTGTACGCTACTCCAATTTATGGTAATCCACTTTACGCGCTACAGTGTACGTCACTCCACTCTATGCCGCTCCATTTTAAGACACACTCCTCCACTCTATATAAAGCCACTCAATAAATGTCTACCAAACTTCATGGAACTCTACGACATTCTACTCCACTCTATCCCTGTGCACTTCACTGTCAAACTCTATACTCCACTCTATGCCTGTACACTACTATGTACAACACTCTATTCCTCTATATGGCACATTTCTACACAACACAGCATTCCAGTCTACTGTACAAGACCCCACTCTAATTTAGAACAGTTTACTACATACGCTACGCCAGTACACTACATTCCATTCCACTTTACTCTACGACACACCAATGCACTCTATTGTACTTTACTCCACACTACATTACACCACTCTACTCCATTGTATGTGACGTTACCTTGATCCAGCGGAAAGCCCCAGGGATGAACAATTCATAAAACCAGATATCTCAATAGGGCACATACACATTTACTCAAATGTTCGTACACACTCCCTGGGAAATCCGCTGAGGGGTCAAGTTTTGTATTTCGAATACATTCTGATTAGTTAATTCCCTGTAATCAAAAAACAATTGTGGAATTAAATGCTTAACTAATCTTTCACAAATCAACACTCTTTCCGCTGGTTGATGGACCATTAGTTGAGTTAGTTGATGGTGATATTGACATGCTATCTAACTAATTTTGTAGATCTCAGTGAAACAACCACAGACTCTGGGTAAGATTCATAAGTTTTATATATGATTTCAATCATAAATTGAACGCTCATTATTACAGTTTCACAGTGCAAACTCCATCATTCTTCATCTGGGAGAGAAAATTAATTTAGAAAATACTTTCATTGACACAGATTCATTCAACAAATCAATGCATAAGAGCGGATAGATTAAGAGACAAAAGATACAAATCAAAAACACATTTGCAAAAAATATGCAAACTTTGAGATAGAATACTATTTACCTATTAGAATTAATGAAAACCAACCCTTTGGCCAAAGGACTGGTGGGGGTCCCCTGAGTTAGAATCAGGAGACAAAGACTATAGGACAGGATTTGGACAGGGCAAATACTTACTAGTCTTCTCTACAAACCCGACGCATTAGGGCGCAACCCTCTCTTACACTCTCTCCCTCCTTGATGTTCTTCCGCAATCTTCAAATCTAATCAGGCTGTCATTTGGATCTGAATCTTCCTAGGCTGCTCTCTTCTTCTCTCTCCATCTCGCAGCCGTCTTGACTCTATTCTCTTTTAAAACTACTCTACTATTCTACAGGATATCATTGAACAAGGCTAGGGGAGTCTTCATCACACTATGCTGACATTCATTTTTATTAAAGTACTATTGCTTTGCAAACCTTTCCCCTTTAGCTCATTGATGATTTTCTCCTCCCATACATATATTGTTGCCATTGTAATAATTTCATTCAATACAGGCTACATGGACAAGTGGTACATGGCTCCTCTTTCTCACATCTTCTGACCTGCATGTCTGGCAGCTTTTCAGCTTTACGGTCATCGAGTCAGCTCAGCTCACGTATTCACTGAGCATGCGCAACTCGTTTCACCCGTCGCCATCTTTTCCTTCTGTTATTGCCTTAACAGGCCCAAATGCACTCTAGTAATAGAATCATAAGCAAATGTTATTTTCTTAATCATGTAATTCTCACTGTTCACCAACCACTTCTACTCTATCCCATGTTGAATAATATTTCTCTAAGCAAAAGCATTAACAACAGCAGCTGTCTTTTAAGTTCAAGCAAGCATATGCTGGGCATGTGGTACCTTATGACCACATGTTAGTCCTTCTTGCGCATGCGTGAGAGTCTTTCCCTCTCAAAAGCAGGTTAGTCACGTTCTCTCTACGTAATTCCTGTTTGCACATGCGTAAAGAGCTTTTTCGATCTAGAGCGGGTTTTAGTCGCGTTGCATTTTATTCCACATTAATTAAGCATGCATAAAGCTTTTCTCCCCATGTGTCGGTGTCTGGTGCGTATTAGTCTTGTCTCATCTACAGTTTTAGTAATTAGTAAAAGTTAATGAAGGATTTCTCTGAGAAAGTTTCGTTTTCTTGAATCCTTGCTCCATCAATCCCCCCTCTGATGGCATTTTTGAGCCATCATAAAATTCCCATCATTACCAAGTGGCAACTTTTAATTATCCTAAGTGTTAGTGTATTCTTCCCTTTCTACAACGTCTCAATTTTTCTCTTTCATGTCTAATTCTTTCATCTTATCATATAGTCTTCCTTTTATTTCCTCTAATTCAATATCTTCCCTTTTTCTCTTTCTTCCCATTCTTTTATTCTTTATTTCAGCCATCATTCTGGTTCTGGTTTTACACTTGCAACACCTTCATATCAATACTATCCTCTGGGTTACTATTGCTATTGAAAATATAGGTATTAGTATTTTCCCTAATAGACTACTCGCAAAAATAGAGAACCCACTACCTATAGAGGAAATACTTTTACTTTATCTTTCCCAAACATCGTCAACCTCGAGTTGGGACATATCTTAATGAATCTTTAAAATATTCTTAATATACCCCTCAATACCTTTACTTTTATCAGGCATATATGTACAGCAATGTTGAATTTACAACATGTCAACACAATAATAAACCTTGAGGATTTATTTGACCTATATTAATCAATTAAATAGTCACCGTAGTGAACATCATTTCAAAAGAACTCAGAAAAAAGCCACAATTCATTCTTTTGTGTTCTTTTTATATCTAAAATAATTATTTTTAGAATGTTTCAACACATTTCATTGATTTGGTAAAGAAACGTAATTCAATTTGAACACTGGCAACCAAAACTACTGTCTTATTTCACAACTTAAGCAGTAGTTACTGACACTTTTTCGTAAATATGTACCATCTACAGTTGGTCATATAACATAAGATAAATTTACACATTTGTAATATATGCAAAACATCAAATGGAAATTATTTGCATTGAAGAAGTGTCACAGCGTTGACGTTTCGGTCTCCTAAAGTTTAATCCCCGAGACCATCATCAGGACCCAAGTTGCACCACGTATAAGAAAGCAGCAACCTTCGTCTGCGCTTCCAAAATTTCTTTTTCTCCAAGTCGGCTCTCTCTGTACCACTCGCCAAACAAATCCGAGAATTTTCAACATGCCACAGACTCCACCCTCTTTTGCCAATAATTTATCAAGGGCAAGTCGGTTTTGCAAAACCATAGATCTAATTGCAACCATTTCAGTATTAATCATCAAGACCCTCCAGCAGTATCTGTCGATAGACGATCAACTACTGTTGACATTTTGCGTATCTTTCTGATTTCAGTATAACTCCAACTGACGGTATCAGTGCACCAAATATGTCGCCTACTATTTCTGAAAAAGTTGCTCTTATGCCTCGCGTTAGTTCTTGACTTCCTACATCCATTTCATAGTTCTTCATAATGTGATATACCTTTGGAAACACATCACAAAGTAACGACTACCATACCATTGTGCAGGCAACCTATAATAGGCATTTTTTACCACACACGTAATAAATCCCTGGAAAAATAGGATCAGTTCCCCCTTTTAGTCCCCATCCCACCATGATTAGGAAGGTATGTTCACATTCACTAGAACCAATGAAAATGTTGTTATAGTCTGTTTTTAGTCTATGCAGACAGAATTTCCCCAATTTTGACAAGTCTAGGGACATTGCAGCATGAGTCCCCCTCTTTATTTTCCCATGCCGATGCATGTGACTTCTGTTCAACAGCCTTCTTTTGGAAATCCTGCTTTCTCTCCTCTACTAAATTTAGAAAATCTTTCTCTTCATCACGTAAAATACAGCTTAGATTATTCTTCTGAGCATATGTTTAGTCTATTGAGTTTGTCGTTAAGCACTCACCCATGAATTCTACATCTTTACTACTAAGCACTGGATTCATATTTCTTTGAATAGGTATATCTGAAAACACAAAATCCATATTCGAATAGTAATACTGCAACTTGCCTGTTACATAAAATAGACTAGATACAACAGTACATGACACACCATTTGTTAAAGGAAGATGGTGAAATGTCACCCCTTCTGAGACAGATGAAGGTAATTTCATGCAACCATAACAATCACTCACATCCATTGTATCGACATATTCGTATAAATGTTTAGTAAACACATTTAACAATGAATCACTATTTGATTTGTCATAATACATGCTCTCATCTATTTGTTCAAAATTTCTAGCAGTAGTTTTTTTATTAACTGTATCCATTTGGCCACTAATATGTGTGTTATTTTGATTATTAGTTACCATTAGAACAGGTATCACGACAGTTAACAATAACCACATCAACATTAGTATTGAAATACTACAAAAACAACATTTAACACATCTTCGTTTTAGACTAGATTTCGTATGTTCAGTCACTTTCGTGTCTGCCATTTTTAATACTACAAATTTGTGAATATCTAAATTATTTCTTCTAAAAAAAAAAATCTTCAGGAAAAAGAAAATAGAATCTAAATTCTTTTCTAAAAATGAAAAAAAAATCGTTGTGCAATCCCACACTTCAAAAGCTTTTCATCTTTGGCCCCCTCTTCTGTATTTCTTTTCTTCTTTGGTTTCTTTTCTTCTCCTCTTTATTTGTTTGACACTTTCCACCTTTTACATCAAAGTCTTTTCCCTTTAAGGTGGTCTCAAATTTCTTTCATCAGTCCTTTCATTGGTGACATTTCCTTGTTCTTCATTCAAGTCAAGATTCCCAAAGTCCTCAAGGATTATATATGTTCATTCAGGAGACTTATATTTTCTGCTTGTAACTCTTACTCTTCTTGATTTCTTCAGTGTTTTTCTTCTTGATTGTTCTTACTCAACTTGACTTGATACCTCATGTACTTGCTCTAGTTCTTTCCCTGTTTTCCTTCTTAGACAATATCTCAGTCTTTTCACTCCACTCGGCCAGTGATTACCTTTTCTGACCCTCTTGGTTTGTACTGCCTTTTCACCTTCTTCACCTATTTCGAGTGTTCTTTTATTTTCTCTTCCTTTTAACTTAACTTGTTCTGGACTTTCTGATCTCTCTTCTTCTGTTGATTTAATTTGTTCTGAGCTTGTCAGTCCTTTTTCTTTTTACTGAGTTTGATCTGGATTTTCTGATCTTTCTTCTTCTGTTGACTGAATTTGTTCTGAGCTTGTCAGTCCTTTTTCTTCTTTTGACTGAGCTTGATCTGGATTTTTTGTAGTAGATTCTTCTGGTCTTTGCTCAATTAGTTCTGGTCTTTCAAGTTCTTGCTCTTTCTCGACCTCTACAGCAGTCTCTTGAAACCAAGTAACCGGTGCCCACTCTACTTGACTTGTACTTGGTTGTTCATCGTCGATACACTTTTCAGAGTTTGTTTATCTGATTTCTTCGACTTCACAACTTTCAGCTTCTGGTTCTTTTTTTGGTTCTACCAATTGCTGCTCTTGTCGTTCAGGTGGACTTGGGACTCTTTGGGTATGACTGGTATGGATTCAATTTGGCAAGCCAGCCACTTCACTGCTGTTGTTGTGACCAGTGTAACTTGATGTGGTCCTTTTGTACCTGGGTTCTAAACATGTCTTCCTTGCATGTTTCTTTACCACAACCCAATCTCCTGGACACAAATCATGAGCGTGATTCGGCTGTGCTATGGTTGCATCTGTCCTCCAACCTGGTGAGACATAGAATGTACCAAATCAGCTAGTCCTTTACAATAGTCCAATACCAGATCATCAGTTATATTCATCAGTTTGTTTCCATGTACAAATGCTTGTCTCATTGCTCTTCCCATGAGAATTTCAAGTGGACTTAATCCCGTCCTTCTGTCAGGAATGCTTCTAAGACTCATGAATACAAGGGGCAAAGCATCAGGCCATTTCAGTGATGTGGATGCACACACCTTCCCTAACCTAGATTTGATTGTGTCATTAAGCTGCTTAACTCCTCCAGAGGCTTCTGGTCGATAGGCACAATGACGTTTCTGCTCAATTTTGAAAGCTGTACAAATTATTCAAATTACCCATTATTAAAATGAGGCCCTCTATCTGATTCCAAAGTGACTGGAAACCCAAACCTAGGGATAAGTTCTCTCAATAGTAGTTTAGCAAATGTGAGACTGTCATTTCTTCTCATGGGATAGGCTTCTCCCCATCGAGAAAACAGACATACAATGACAAGGACGTTGTTCAAAAAGTTGCACGGTGGCAACTCTATAAAGTCAAGTTGCAGTCTTGTAATTTGTCGTACTGCCTTTCCAATTTTTCTCCAACTGACAACCGTCTTTCTACCTGGGTTTTGCTGTTGGCATGTCAAACACCTTTGGCAGAGATTCTCAGCAATTGTCCTAAACTTAGGATTGTACCATGTCTGTCTGAAATGTCTAATCATGGCATCCCTCCCAATGTGTGTAGCTCCATGATATACTCTGGCCATTTGTGATAATAAACTATCTGGCATTATTGGTCTACCATCTGGACATACCCATACTTCATCGTCTGCTCTCCTTGTGCAACCTGATCTAATCCAGAGTTCTTTTTCTCTTCCATCTGCCTCACCCTTCAGCTGTCTTACTTCATCCCAAGTCTCAAAAGCGGAAAAGAACATTAGTTGGCAATTGGTAACTTCTTTTTCCAACCCTCTGTTCAAAGACATTGTATTTTGAGCACAAAACTGTGCAACTTGGTCAGCATATATGTTGCCCTGTGTCACAATCATTTCCTGACTTATGTGCGGCACATTTGACTACTGCAATTTCTTTTGGCAATTGTAATGCTTCCAATAGTTCTTTGAAATTCTTACTATTCCCGATAGGAGAACCTGAAGAGGTCAAAAATTCCCTTTGCATCTATAATTGGCCAAAATCATGCACAACCCCAAAACCATATTGAATATCTGTAAATATGGTTATTTTCAATTTCTTCCCAATTTTGCAGGCTTTTGCCAAACGACCAATTCAGCTAATTGTGCAGACTTGACTTCTCTTAGACAGGATGCTTCCAGGATAGCAAATACGGTACATACAGCATAGGCAAAACTCAATTCTCTATTTGCCTTCCTCAAGCATAACCCATCAACAAACAAGACTAAATCTGATTCTTCTAATGGGACGTCATGAATGCCGGGTCTGGGCTTTGTACACATTTCTGTCACATCCAAACAATCATGATCAACTTCCTCTTTTACTTCTTCACAGTATGGATCAGGCAACAAGGTTGTGGGGTTTACTGTGGTACACCTTATCACACTCACATTTTCACCATCCAGAATTACTCTTTCATACTTAGTCAGCCGACTAGGGGTCAAGTGCTGAGTACGAGTCCTTGTTGAAAGGATCACGACTGAATGTGGCACATATACTTTTAGGGGATGTCCCATTACAATCGATTCACTCTGTTCCAGACTCACACAAGTAGCAGCTACTGCTTTTAAGCAGCCAGGTAATGCTGCATCCACTGAATCCAGAGTGGCAGAAAAATATGCCATTGGATGCCGTGACAATCCATGTCTTTGGTTTAGCACTGAAAGTGCACATCCTTCCCTTTCACAACAGAACAAAGCAAATTCCTTTCTATAGTTTGGCATTCCTAATGCTGGTGCTTGACACAAACAATCTCCCAGTTTTATGAATGCTTCTTCACTTTCATCATCTCATTCAATCGGCTCAGTCACATCCTTTCGTGTCAACCTTATTAAAGCCTTGCAAGCAGTGAGAAACCACTAATCCACTGATGACAGTATCCAATCACTCCCAAAAACATTTGCACCTCTTTCTTACTTTTAGGCAAACTCATTTGTCATATCACTTTTATTCTTTCTGGTGTCACATTACTGACTCCTCTTCCTATTTTGTGTCCTAAATATTGAACTTCTTGTTGACAAAATTGTAATTTTTCTGGTGACACTTTGCGTCTTCCTTCTGCCAAATGGTTCAGTAAAGCAATTGTGTCAGTGAGACAAGCTTCTCTTGTCTTTGATGCCACCAATAGGTCATCAGTGTACTGAGACAAAACCGAATTTCCTACCATAACCAATGTCTCCAAACACTTTTTCAGGAACTGATTGAAAATCGAGGGACTCTCTGTGTACCCTTGAGGAACTCGGCACCATGCCAAAACACGGTCTGCAAAGCGGAATGCAAAAACATATTGGCTACCCGGATGAAAAGGAATAGAAAAGAATGCTTGGCACAAATCAATCACCGTCTACCAATGTACATCCCAGGTATCTGAAAAAGGATTACTGCTGGATTAGGGACAACTGGACAACAGCGTACTACTATCTTATTAATCTTCCTCAAATATTGTACTATTCTATTTTTACTATAAGGCTTTTTAAGCCCCATGATTGACGAATTAAAAGGACTGCTCATTTTTTCTTTTAGAAGACCTTGTTCAATCATTTGATCAATTACTGGAGCAACTCCCGCTTTGACTTCAGGAACCATTCTATACTGGGGTGTGTTCGGATAAACTGCACCTTCCTTCAACATTTTTTTTTTTTTTGGATCTACATTTGCCATCAGACCAATTTCTTTTCCTGAAAAATCCCCCACATCTGATCTCACTGGATTTCTCAGCTCATCAGGCAAACTGCTTTCAGTAAGAAGTGAAAACATCTCATCCACTTCTGTCCCCGGTTTTGCTAGCATCATTTTAAATGAAACACCTTCATCAGGTGTTTGGAAAGCCACCCCATCAGGCGTACACTAGATGGTGCAGTTCATTTTGCACAACAAATCTCTCCCTAACAGATTTACTGGACTTGAATCACATACCACAAACCGAAGCATGTCTCTGAAATTTCCAATATTCACTTCTATTGGCTTAGTGACTGGGATCTTTATCTGCTTATTTGAGACTCCTACAACTAGGATAGTTTCTCCTGAGAGGGGTAGGTTTGGAATTTCTGCTGCTCTCACAGTAGAACGGGTAGCACCAGTATCCACTAGGAAAGCGATGTCATTACCTTCCACTTTTCCGTCAACAAATGGACCTGACTGATCTACCGCCAAATATGAGCCAAGCACGCTCTCTTCCTCCCCCCTCAGCCAGCGTCATTGGGACGTGTCCGAATCACTCTCATTACTCTGCATCCAAAATTGTTGAACCTTTTGTGTATTCTTACCACTCTCTCCATGAAATCCAGTGTTCTCACTGTATCTCTGCACCTGAGCGTTCACATGCTTTGTCATAGGGGCTTGTGGCACCTGTAATGGAGGAGTAACTACCTGTTGCTGCTGGTTCACAACCTCCTCATTCAGCATATGTGGATATATAAATTTGATTTACCTCATTACTGCACTCATTCTTCCAATGTCCATGCTTTCGGCACGCATGACAAGAATATTTCTTTCTCGCTTCCTCTCTACCCATTCGTCCTTTTCTTTTATTCCCATTTGATACTGGACTATTCTGATTCTTATCATTCCATTGGTTATCACTTTGAGAACCAGTATTCGCCTCTTGGTGTTCTGCCAACTTCACTTGTGCCCACATCATTTTCTCTTACAGCTTCTTGCGCTTTGCATCAATATTGTCACTACAATACTTTGCATACTTTAAGACATCATCTATGGGCTTGCTTTGCCAGCAAAGCATGTGTTGTTGAATCATCTGACTTATTTCTGATCTCAATCCATATACAAAATCTCCCATATCCTTATCACCAATATTTTAAAACCCACTATACTGCTTGAACACCTGCAATAACCTAATTTGCTCCTTTGGTTGTTGAGTTGTCCTATCTATTTTAAACTCAATCTGTTTCTTTCGGAGGAATTTTGCCTTTCAAGAAGTAATCACCTGGTGATATTTTTTCATCACTTCCTCTGAAGACGCACCTGTCCTTGCGTCTCTAGGGTACTCTTCAGTCGGCTAATCAATAGTAATTTTACATTCTGTCCACAAATCAGTTGGTACGACTATATCAAACAGACCATCCAAATCTTTTAACAAAACCTTTGAAACTTTCATAAAACTTTCTACCTGCTTGTATCATTCAACTGGTTTCTCCCTTAATCTAGGAAAATCATTCGTAAAAGACAAAGTATCCTGTCTAGTCCAAGGAACAAGAACATATCCACCACCTTGTACTTCTCTCATTGGACACACTCTTTCGGCTTGTTCTGTTTCCCTTAATGGAAATGCAGATGTTTCCTTCGCAACTTATTCATCCCTTTTTCTTGTCCATATACCTCTCCACGGATCTGCATCTCCCCATTTCTTCAAGATATATATTAATTCTTTTATCTGTTATCTCCTTCCTGATGCATTCAAACTCTTCAAATCCTTTTCAATAAATTCTGATCTATATGGCTTCTGCAATATTTTTGACTTTTCTACATTTATTTCAAATTCTGCAGCCACTTCTACTATTTTCTCGTGAAGATTCTTTGCTCTCCATGTTATACTTTTGCACAAAAACAACAATTCATCATCACCATATGAACCTAATCTGTCTGACTTTATGGTGAAAATAGGTATTTCCTCCAAATTCACTCTCAACTTGCTTACATCTATTTTTTGTGGCTGGGGTTTTTTCTTTTCTATTCCTTTTGCCCACTCCTCTAGGTCTTCTGGTGAAAATCCAGTAGAATTTCCTGCCACTGGAGTGACAGTTGGTACTTTCCTCCTTGTATCTACGGGTGAAATTCTCTTCGGGGTTTCAGTCACTGTCTCAAGATTTGGGAGATCTAATAATGAGACATTCAAATCACTCTCACTTGTTCGATCTTCTAACATCACTACCTCTTTTCTGGCACTATTCTGTGGGACTGTCACTGTTTGCAGTTTTGTGGTATCTCTTTTATCACCATGCAAGGGAATAACAGGACCTATTGTTACTGGTACCGTCAATGCCTCAGCATTCAAACCTAACTGATTTATTTTCTGTATTATTTCTTATTTTGTCCTGTTCAGTGCATTCCCTTCCTTTTCTTGTAATACTCGGGTAACTGTTGGATCATATAAAACCTGTGGAACTAAAGGAGTTCCCTCCATTGGCGCACTTGGGGTTGTATCTCTAGAATTCTCTCGATAGGGCGGAGGTCTTTTAACTAAAATGTCTTCTAATAACATCATCAGATTCACCACATCCTGTTCCTGTAATATCCATGTGTTTCATTTTTTCTATACACTTACTCCCTACTTGTTCCTCAGCATCAATACTGGATACAAACCCACTGTTACTACAGCTCTTCTACATCTTTTCATCTGATCTCCTCGAGTGTCAAATGGGTATCTAGGTAAAAATACTCTATTAATTCTTCTACCTCCTCTGTATTTCTCTCGTTCAAATGCCTCAACTTCCCATTCCTCCAAAGGTTCGTACTGTGTTAACCTAGGATTTGGTTCTAAGGAATTCATTTGATTTCTCAAATTCTGAAGAATCTTTACATTAAATGTACCATGCTCTGGAAAAGCTAGAACACCATCACCTTTTGTATATTCTACCCAATTTTCCAACCAAACACACGTATGACATCTTCGTTCCATCATCATAAAGGAAGCAGGTGTATTAGGAGGTGGCATAAGAATTCCCTCCCTAGTTACTACACGCTTGTCCTTCTTGACATTTTTTTAAATTTTATTAATCAACTTAATTTTTCCGACTCCTGTAACTAACAAATTCAATAAGCAAAATCCAGGAAACGTTTTCGTATTCTCACGTATCCTATTTGCTAACACTCGTCCTATGCCAGCGCAACTCACAACAACAGTCCAATCAGGGCTCACTATGTATTCTCCTCTCCAACCAATACCAATGCAGTTCTTTTTTCCTGGTCAATCAGAGCTTATAACACACCCACTAGTCTGACCAATGCTAGCGCGGCGCTCTGTGACGTCAGTATTACTCCCACTACTGACCCTCCCTTTACAATTTTGCACTTGTCACACGCCTGCTGTCTCAACCAATACCAGCGCTGCTCTTTGTGTCGTCAGTGTGACTCCTGCTACTGATCCTCCCTTCACAAGGTAATACAACAATGCATTTTCTAACTTTTCTTTCTAAAATTTCTGATAGTAACAACGTAAAAACAGCGCTTCTCTGTCTGCTCTGCTAAACCAAAGATAGTTTCTTCACTTGCTTCAAAGATAAAGTACTTCCTTTCACTACGAGTAAAAACCACTGTTTACCCTTCACTTAAGCTCAGGGAGGACCTTTTACTCCTCTAGGGATACTCCTCTTTTGGGTAAGGCCAGAGTTTCTCAGGTGAACCCTTCGCTATCACTCACACTCTACTTTTATATGATATAGTCCCTAATATAACACCTACAGCCCTCCGTAGCTTTTAGGTATTATGACAACAGACGGGTAACCTTCTGCAGTGTGATTTACTTACCACACTCTTCTTAATTCCTTTCCCGGGATTCCCAGGTAACTTCGTACCTGTACTTCCAGACAATATAGAACACGACACTAACTCTTGGTGTTAAACATATAGTTAATAATCAATAATCACCAAACTAATCAATAATAACCATAACTCTGCTACAAGAAAAAACGATCCAGCGGAAAGCCCCAGGGATGAACAATTCACAAAACCAGATCTCTCAATGTGGCCCATACACATTTACTCAAATATTCGTACATACTCCCTGGGCAATCCGCTGTGGGGGTCAAGTTTTGTATTTCGCTTAAGTTCCGATTAGTTAATTTCCTATAACCACAAACAATTTTGGAATTAAATGCTTAACTAATCTTTCACAAATCAACACTCTTTCCTCTGGTCGATGGACCTTTAGTTGAGTTAGTTGATGGTGATTTTAACATGCTATCTACCTAATTTTGTAGATCTCAGTGAAACAACCACAGACTCTGGGTAAGATTCATAAGTTTTATAGAAGATTTCAATCATAAATTGAACACTCATTAATACAGTTTCACAGTGCAAACTCCATCATTCTTCATATGGGAGAGAAAATTCATTTAGCAAATACATTCATTAACACAAATTCGTTCAACAAATCAATGCATAAGAGCGGATAGATTAAGAGACAAAAGATACAAATCAAAAATACATTTGCAAAGAATATGCAAACTTTGAGATAGAATACTATTTACCTATTAGAATTAGCAAAAACCAACCCTCAGGCCAAAGGACTGGTAGGCATCTCCTGAGTTAGAATCAGGAGACAAAGACTATAGGACAGAATCAGGACAGGGCAAATACTTACTAGTCTTCTCTACAAACCCGACGCATCAGGGCACAACCCTCTCTTACGCTCTCTCCCTCCTCGATGTTCTTCCGCAATCCTCTAATCTAATCAGGCTGTCATTTGGATCTGAATCTTCCCAGGCTGTTCTCTTCTCTATCTCGCAGCCGTCTTGACACTATTCTCTTTCAAAACTACTTTAGTTATAGTCTTCATTTCAACATGTCCCACCCTCAATAGTTGCAAATATCAGTCAAATATGAAATACGACTGGACAAGGCTAGGGAGTCTTCATCACACTATGCTGACATTCATTTTTTTATAAAAGTACTATTGTTTTGCATACCCTTCCCCTTTAGCTCATTGATGATTTTCTCTTCCCAGACATATATTGTTTCCATTGTAGTAATTTCATTCAATACAGACTACATGGACGAGTGATACACAGCACCTCTTTCTCACGTCTTCTGTCCTTGATGTCTGGCAGCTATTCAGCTTTTCAGTCATCGGGTCATCTCACGTATTAACTGAGCATGCGCAACTCGTTTCACCCGTCGCCATCTTTTCCTTCTGTTATTGCCTAAATGCACTCTATTAATAAAAGAATCATAAACAAATATTATTTTCTTAATGATGTAATTCTCACTGTTCACCGCCCACGTCTACTATATCCCTTGTTATTATTATTTCTCTAAACAAAAGCATTACCAACAGCAGCTTTCTTTTAAGTTCAAGCAAGCATATGCTGGGCATGTGGTACCTTACGACCACGTTGGTCCTTCTTTGGCATGCGTGAGAGTCTTTCCCTCTCAAAAGAGGGTTGGTCACGTTATCTCTATGTAATTCTGGTTTGCACATGCGCAAAGCGTTTTTCCGATTTAGAGCGGGTTTTAGTCATGGTGCATCTTATTCCACAATAACTAAGAATGCGTAAAGCTTTTCTCCCCATGTGTCGGTGTCTGGTGCGTATTAGTCTTGTCTCATCTACAGTTTTAGCAATTAGTAAAAGTTAATGAAGGATTGCTCTGAGCAAGTTTTGTTTTCTTGATTCCTTGCTCCATCAACCTCACTCTACACTTCTATACAACAATCCACTCTATGCAGCTCCACTGTTTTACACACTTTTGTACTTTAAGTAACTCCACTCTACAACACTGTACGCCATTCTCTGACACTTTCCCCCTGTATATACCCCTTCACTCAACTGTATTATACTTAATGCTACTGTACAACACTTTTCTCCACTCTACGATACTCTAGTCAACTATACAACACTGTAGACAACCCTTTGCATGCCACTGCATCCCACTTTACTCCACTCTAAACACAGTACTCCACTCGACTCCACTACTACACTTGAATCCAGTCCACTCTACGCCACTCAATGTCATTGTAATCTATAACACTGTCTGCCAATCCACTATACCACTCTACAACACTGTACACCACTCCACAAAATCAACTAGACTTATGTTACTCTACTACAGTCTATATCACTTTCCAAAACTGTACGACACCTCACAACTCTGTACAACATGGTATTCTAATTTATGACACTTTACTCAACAGTATACTATGCCACTTCACTCTACTGCACTCCACCCATTAAGTCTATGACACACTACTCCACTCCACACTATCCTACTCCAGTGTACTACACTCCACTATACTGCACTCTAATACACGTTATCTGACTATACGCCACTGTACTATACTCAGCCATTGTACTATACTCTGTTCTAAGCAGCTCCACTGTCCGACACGCTACTCCACGGTATACAATGCCACTCTACAACACTGTACTACCCTCGATGACACTGTACTCCATGCACATCCACTCTACGCCACTGTACTACACGGTATGACACACCACTTAACTTCTCATTACGATATGCCACTCCACAACACTTTCCTCCACTGTACTCTGAGACTCCACTTGACAATACTCCACTCTACTCCACTTTAAAACGCTCTAGTCCACTTTGTGACATTCTACAACACCCTATTTTGTTTTACAAAACCATCCAACTAAACAACTCGCTGCTGGTCTACGATACTTGACTCCACTACATGAGACACCATGCAAAACACTATTTAACACATTTCTACACTGTCTGATATGCTACTACACCCTACACTACAGTCTATGACAATAGACCCTACAACACTCATCCTCCACTGTACTGTACAACACTCCACATTACTCTCCACTTGCAACAATCAACTCTACGATTTGAAACACATTTTTATTAAAAAAATTTAAAACTTTGAAACTCGATGAAAAATCCAAAGGTTAAAGCTTAGTTATAGTTACGAAAATGTATTATCCTTTGCAAACCAAGTTTGAACCACACAAACGTTAAAAATTCTAAAGTTTTAGTTACAACTTTCATTTACAATTTATCCACCACCTACAAATTATTATAAGTAGCAGACCTCGTTACAAACTCTTTTCAGCTCGTTAACCAGACAACACTATGGCTGGAGGCCATGCGTAGTGTGGGGTTAGTTGACTAACTGGGGGGCTTGGCTGAAAGGCCTTGCCGCAGGCCAGACCCTGAGGCCAACTTTACAGCGAGGAGTTGGCTGCCTGCTGGTGGGTTCGAAACAGGGTCTGGCCATATGGCCAACCTCCTGCTGCCCTCAGCTGAAGGATTTACATTTGGCAACAAAATATTACTTTATGTTAAAAAAATAACAAAACATTTGATGAAAGAAACAAAGGTTAAAGTAATGTTATAGTTAGATGAAATGTTTAGTAACTAATATTTTAAACTTGAAAGAACTATAACTCGTGCCCTCGCCATGCACTACTAATTACCCCACATATTACATCACTCATGACATCTTCTATGACATCACTGAAAATATCACTTCAACACTTGCAATTAAATTATTGATGAAAAAACTGCGCACAGCGAATTATAGTTACCTTAGGGCACAAGTTATAGTTACTTGAGAAGCTATGACTGATATATATATATATATATATATATGGGTTTTGGTGTGGGTAGGGGTTTAGGGTCATAAGGGAATTTTTTAGGGATGGGTAGGGGCATAGGGTGCTAATGGTATTTTAAGGGTTTAGGTGTGGGTAAGGGTATTGGGTTATATGGGGGGTTAGGGGTGGGTAATGGTAATTGGTGATAAGGCTATTTTTTAGGGTTTTGGGGTGAATAAAGGTACTGAGTTGTAAAGTTGTTTTTTAGAGTTTAAGGGGGTAGGAATGTAGGGTGGTAAGGGTATTTTGAGGTGGATAGGGGCATAGAATGGTAAGGGTATTTTTAGGGTTTAGGCGTGGGTAGAGGTGTAGGGAGGAATCTGTATATTTACACTTTAGGAGTTGGTAGAGGTATAGGATGGTAAGGTTTTATTTATTTTTATAATTTATTTTAAGAGTTTAGGGGCAGGCAAGGGCACAGGTGGTAAGGACGTTTGGGGTTTAGGGGTAGGTAGGTGCATAGGGTGGTAAGGGTATTTTTATGGTTTAGGGGTGGTTAGGGGTATAGGATGGTAAGGGTATTTTTTAGGGCCTAGGGGTGGGTAAGGGCATAGGATGGTAAGGGTAATTTATAAAGGGCGTTTGGTGGGAGATATATAGAATTGTAAATATATACAATACTAATAGGTTTTTATATTTATATATATGAAAATATATATATATATATATAAACTCCACACTGTTCCCTTTCGCGCCAAGGAAACACTCGGACACTCCATAGAAGGTGAATACTTTAATCAGCAAGCAGAACGACGCGTTTCACCATTACGGCTTTATCACGCTCGTATGGTTGACTCTACGCCATGTTTAAATACAAAATTGATCGTGCGTAAAACAGTCAAAACAAAAAGCGGACTTCTCGTATACACATAGTGGAAAAAGAAATACTAAAGGAGTGGCCATTTTGAAATGGTGAGTACGCTAGTCTCAGATAATGCAATAAATGCACAAACCTAAAACGAAACGGAGAATACATAATACTCTCTCATTGATGATTAGAATTTCATAAACATATAGAGAAATAACATATAATGCACTGTGAATTTATGCACGCAATACATTAAATATAACTTCCGAAACTGAAACATAGCGTACATCAGTCAATTAATGAACTATTGGTGAGTAGAGACTCTTTCAACATCCTCGTCCAAGTGGAAAAATCTAAATTGCTCACCAATAATTACTCCAACATAAACATAACACAAAAATGGCCCCATTCAAATGTGTATTGATCTGGTTGCTCAATAATTGTGCAAACCGTTACTTAGGGATATCAATCATATCACTGTGTAATAAAGATCATTACATATCAGTTTATATATAGTGTGTGATAAATTATGAAACATCGGTATAGCCCAAGTGGGCATGATATCTTAATAACAGCAACAATGATTTAAATACACAAGGATTTTAACAATCTTCAACTAAGTAGTCCACTTGTATAAGAGAAGTGCCTGAAAAAAATAATAAAATAAAATATAATTAAAATCATGTAACCACTAAAGCAGACGATGCAGATTCATTTAGTTGTGCAAATGCACAGCCAATTCTTCACTTAAGTTCAACCCCATAGGGGCCATGCTGCCCAGATCAATAATATAGCGGGATTCCAGTTTTCTAAGGGACAGTTCTCTGTTACCACCCCTGACACCCAAATCCACTGTATCAATTACCACCATACGAACAAGTGTGTTATCCTGCATATGTTTCTCAAAGAAATGTCTCGCTATGGGGTACTGTTTGTTGTTGTTACGTATAACACGAAGATGCTCCAGAACTCTTTTTTTTTTTTTTTTTTTTTTTTTTTTTTCGCTTCGTGTTTTGTGCTCCCTATGTACCACATGTCACACGGGCAGATCAGAACATAAACACAATATGTGGTGTTACATGTAAGTTTCTTCCTAATTATAAACTCTCTCTTAGAGTTAGGTACTAGTAATGAGTTGCAATCACTACTGTATTTACATGCTTTGCATTTGCGACAGCATTTAAAACCAGGTGTTCCCTTGGAAGAATTGATCTCCTTTTCTGTGACATGATTGTGACTGAGTACATCTCGAAGTGATCGTCCTCTTTTAAAAGTAATTTGAGGATTACTTGCCAGATCCAAAATCCAATCCAAATCTAGGACTGAATTACTTTATCCCCAACGAAAGGAAGAACAGGAAGAATGTCTCAGATTTATCACCACATTTTCAGGTCAGGCTTCAGAAGTACGTAAGATTCTCAAAAAACACTGGCATGTGTTGCTTACTGATGATCATCTCAAAAAGGATCTGGCAAGTAATCCTCAAATTACTTTTAAAAGAGGACGATCACTTCGAGATGTACTCAGTCACAATCATGTCACAGAAAAGGAGATCAATTCTTCCAAGGGAACACCTGGTTTTAAATGCTGTCGCAAATGCAAAGCATGTAAAAACAGTAGTGATTGCAACTCATTACTAGTACCTAACTCTAAGAGAGAGTTTATAATTAGGAAGAAACTTACATGTAACACCACATATTGTGTTTATGTTCTGATTTGCCCGTGTGACATGTGGTACATGGGGAGCACAAAACACGAAGCGAAAAAAAGAGTTCTGGAGCATCTTCGTGCTATACGTAACAACAACAAACAGTACCCCATAGCGAGACATTTCTTTGAGAAACATATGCAGGATAACACACTTGTTCGTATGGTGGTAATTGATACAGTGGATTTGGGTGTCAGGGGTGGTAACAGAGAACTGTCCCTTAGAAAACTGGAATCCCGCTATATTATTGATCTGGGCAGCATGGCCCCTATGGGGTTGAACTTAAGTGAAGAATTGGCTGTGCATTTGCACAACTAAATGAATCTGCATTGTCTGCTTTAGTGGTTACATGATTTTAATTATATTTTATTTTATTATTTTTTTCAGGCACTTCTCTTGTACAAGTGGACTACTTAGTTGAAGATTGTTAAAATCCTTGTGTATTTAAATCATTGTTGCTGTTATTAAGATATCATGCCCACTTGGGCTATACCGATGTTTCATAATTTATCACACACTATATATAAACTGATATGTAATGATCTTTATTACACAGTGATATGATTGATATCCCTAAGCAACGGTTTGCACAATTATTGAGCAACCAGATCAATACACATTTGAATGGGGCCATTTTTGTGTTATGTTTATGATGGAGTAATTATTGGTGAGCAATTTAGATTTGTCCACTTGGACGAGGATGTTGAAAGAGTCTCTACTCACCAATAGTTCATTAATTGACTGATGTACGCTATGTTTCAGTTTCGGAAGTTATATTTAATGTATTGCGTGCATAAATTCACAGTGCATTATATGTTATTTCTCTATATGTTTCTGAAATTCTAATCATCAATGAGATAGAGTATTATGTATTCTCTGTTTCGTTTTAGGTTTGTGCATTTATTGCATTATCTGAGACTAGCGTACTCACCATTTCAAAATGGCCACTCCTTTAGTATTTCTTTTTCCACTATGTGTATACGAGAAGTCCGCTTTTTGTTTTGACTGTTTTACGCACGATCAATTTTGTATTTAAACATGGCGTAGAGTCAACCATACGAGCGTGATAAAGCCGTAATGGTGAAACGCGTCGTTCTGCTTGCTGATTAAAGTATTCACCTTCTATGGAGTGTCCGAGTGTTTCCTTGGCGCGAAAGGGAACAGTGTGGAGTTTATAAGAGGAGTTCCGGTATCCTGACTCGGACCGCCCGTGACAGCCCTGAGTTCTACCGGAGTTGGGGGAGTGATATATATATATATATATATATATAGCCAATGAAAATTGATAATCGTGCGCTCTCAGTCAGACGAACCACACAACAATCCAAGATTCCAAGGGTGTTTAATCACAACGCGTTACAGCTTACATCGAAGCCTTGTTCACGTGATAAAACAGTGCAGCAAAACCATGACTGATAAAGGTTTGAGCAGTTGACATGAACAATGGACATGAAAAGTAAACACTATAGTCCTGTGAAGAAAACGGCGGACATGTTAGAGTGGTAAATGACTCATGTGTACTTCAACTGATAAAGATTGTGTGACTGAAATGTAAATATACAGACAATACGACATTTCTAAGTAAAAATCATTGTGTTTTGGGAAAATGATAAATTCAAATGGAATCTTGGATTGTTGTGTGGTTCGTCTGACTGAGAGCGCACGATTATCAATTTTCATTGGCTGGATTTAATTACCGGCGTGCTCTGCCGGGGTGTGCGCCACCTTCCTCGGGTCCCTAGCTGTCGGAAGGAGCAACTTGTGGAACATATATATATATATAGTGAATTTTACTTACCCAGTAAAACATCTGTTCGTTGCATGCAGTGCTGTAGATTTATATGCTTAGCATAAGCGTGCAAGTTGTTTTTTCTTCGAAGAAGTCTTTCAAGCCAAGAGGTATAGTGACTCCTCCTCTTGCTTGTAATGTACATGGTCTTTCGAATGTATTGTTTGATTGTTTTCCGCTTGGCCAGTGAGGATGGAGTGAAAGGATAGTGTATCCTATGTAGATGGCCATGTAATAATGTAATGTATGAAAATGCAAGAAGCACAAGTCACCGGGGAGGAGGGTTGGAGCATGTGAAACTACAGCACTACATGCCACAAATAGATGCTTACAGGGTAAGTAACATTCCCGTTTGATGGCGTGTGGTTGTAGGTACACATGGTTAGTATAGACTAAAAAGTAGTTCTCCTTGTAAGTGGTGACTAACTTGTGCCCGGTGTATTTGTTTGAAATAATGTACATAGTAATGCTTGACCAATATTTGCTTACAGGTTGTAAGTGAAGCTTTTGTGCTAGGTGATATAACTGTGGAGATCTGGTCCCCCCTGTTTTTGCAGATAATAGATGGTAGTCATGTTGTCTGTGTTTATTAAGACTATTTTGCCTGTGAAGTATTGAAGGAATGCTTTTATCACTAGATGAACAGGTAGCAGCTCTAGGTGATTGATATGTATAAGGGATAGCCTGTGTGTCCACTGCCTAGGTACAGTCATTTCCTGATAGTGCGCTCCTCATCCAGTCATTGATGAACCTGTCGTTATGGTTGTTTGCGGAATTGGGTCTATAAAAGGCCACCCCTGTAACAGATTCTTGGAGTTCCATCATTGCAGAGAGTGGCAAACTTGACAGTTGATCAACATTAGATCCTCTAATTGACCCTCCACTTGAGACCATTGTTGCGTGTAGCATTGTTGAAGAGGGCGCATACTGAGTGTAGCATGAGGTACTATGGCTATGCATGATGCCATGGCACCTAGGAGACGCATAACTAGTCTCACTGATATATGTTTTTGAGGCTGAAACTGTGGCAACAGGATTTTGAATGTTTGTATCCTGGATGCATTTGAATAAACTACCAGTTTGACAATTTAGGATGGATCCCATGTAAGGCTGTATCTGGAGGGGATAGAGGTGTGATCTTACAGCATTGATTGTAAAACCCAGTTGGTGCAGTAAATTTATTGTTGTTTGTGTGTGTTGCAAACATTTGTGATGTGTTGCTTTTGATGAGCTAGTCATCTAGATATGGAAAAACCTGCCTGTTTTGTCTTCACAAGTGGGCTGCTACTACTGCCAGGCATTTGTTAAACACCCTGGGGGCTATTGTGACCCCAAACGAAAGCACTTTGAATTGAAAGTGTTGTACTTTGAAAGCAAACCTGAGGTATTTCCTGTGTGCTGGGTGAACCGGTATGTGAAAATATGCATCATTTAGGTCTTATGCAGTCATTAAGTTTCCCTGTTGGAGAAGTGGTATGACGTCCTCAAGAGTGACAATAGGAAAATGTTCTGAAAGCATGTGCCTGTTTAGAGGTCTGAGGTCTAGGATGGGTCTTAGAACTCCATCCTTTTTGGGTGTAAGGAAGTAAATGGAATGGACCCCTTTGCTTTGTTGTTGTAATGCCACTAGTTCTATTGCTCCTTTGTGCAGTAGAGCTTGAATTTCCTCTCTTAATAACTTTTGATGGTCTGTTGATAATCTGTGGATGCGAGGTGGAATGTTTGGAGGTGTTGACGTGAGCTTCAGAAAATAACCATGTTGGATAATATCGAACACCCATTCATTGGACGTGATATTTATCCATGAGGGAAGGAACTGTTGTAGTCTTACCCCGAAAGATGTTGTGATCAGGGGAATGGTGGGTGAGTCAAGGCTTGGTGGTGGTGGAGGGCTTGATAGCCTTAACCAGGCATGTCTTCCTAATATAAGGCTGGTATTTATACATCTAGCTGCTGTGTCAGCAGCATCAAGGGCACATCTTATGTTTGTATTGGAGATGAGTTTTTCCTCTGATGCAATTTGGTATGCCCTTTTTATGTTCTTCTGGGAGGTATTGTAGAATGTATTCCAATTCATCTCAGTGTGCCTTATCATATCATAATAAAAGTTAGATAGAGTTGTCAATTCTCCAGTAGTTGGATGATAGTGCTGCTACCCTTTTTACCAATGCATCTATGCTTTTGCTCTCTTTGTCTGGTGTGGGAGCTTACACCAGTTACTTGAAAGTTCGCTCATTTAGAAGCAGTAGCCACTACTAAAGAGTCCGGTGTGAGTTGCTCCTTCATGTGAGTAGGGTGCGTTGGGGTAGCTTTATATTTTTTACCAACTCTAGGAGTAAGAATTCTAGATCTAACTGGGTCATTAAAATATCTGTAGGATGTCTGAGCATCCATTTAAGCATGGGGATATATTGTGTGGAGCGTTGGGTAAAAGAAAGTTTCAAACAAAAAATAATCTTCTATTGCCTCAGTGTGTAGTGGTACCTTACAAAAATTAGCCGTCCTACTGAAAAGGTCATGGTAAGTAGTGGTATCATCAGGTGGAGAAGGTTTGGATGCATTAAGATCAGTGTTATCTTGTAGGTCAGTGTCAAATGTCCCCCAGTCATATTGTAGGAGTAATGAATGTTGATCATAGCCCTCCCCCATCCCCTTTAAAAGAATAGGATTATTCTGGTGAATCTACAGTGTCATGAATTGGGGACTGTTGTAGTGATGGAGTTTGTATTTCTGGAATTGGAGATGGGCTAAAGCGAAGTGGACTAATAGCTTTATCCTCTTTCTTCTTTTTTGAGGGAATAGGAATATTGATTGTGTCTTGAAATAAAGTTATATTTTTGCTGGTTGTACATGTTCCTGAGGGGCCTGGTAAGGATTCTTCCTGTATCGGCTTGAATCATAAAACTTTTTGCTGAGAATCCAGCTACTGATGTAATTTCTCAAGTACTGGCTCTACAGTCTCTGGAGAACGTGCAACTGTTTGTTTTTTCAGCTCTGACCCTAATTTATCTCTAGCAACTTTCAGTGCTGAGTGTCTCTGTTCCGACGCCATCTTTTCTGGTGCAGATGCTGGTTGCTTTTACAGATCTGAAGAATTTTGTTCCAAAGATGTGGAAGCGTCTGCTTTAGATTGTCTTCGTGTGTGCAGAAAGTCGGTTAAATCCGATGTGGAGGTGTTTTGGATCGAGGACTTTTGCTGTAGGCTGTTTTTTCAGAGCTGAGCCGAGGCTAGACATTCTGTAATCAGCCAGTAGTGCCAAACGTGGCCCATAGGCAGTGGTAGCCAACAGCAGACGTTTGGGGTGTTGGTTATTTGGGTGGAGACAGTTAGGGCAAATTACTAAGTTTGTTGCCCTGATGTGATGTATCTTGTTCTGCATCTGAGTCAGAGCTCTGTTCCGGAGTGAGGTTACCCTCATCTGCAGCCAACGTATGTGCATCCATTTCGGTTTCCTGTTCCTCCGAACTAAAAATGTCCAGCATGTCTTCGATACTGCATTGTCATTTGTAGTCTTCTGTTTTTAAGACCCCTTAAAGTATTTTTTGATTGGAACGATCTGCAGGTGTCATAATTTTCTTCCTGATGATCAGGGGATAAACATGAATTACACACCATTTGTAAATCTGTGGGTGGAGATTTTGTGTGACACTTAGCACAAAATTTAAATGGTGTCTGTTCCATAACCTTTTAGTCATTTTCTAGAAAAAATGTGTACAAGAATTTCTGCCCTGAAGGGCAAAGGTTCAGAAGGGGGTTATCGAATCGAGTCCCTCAGACAAATTCAACGTTAATTTGATATTTATATAACTAGTGATAGAATCTCAATAGAAAACAATTCCAATGGTATTAAAAAGAATCCTAATGACGGAATTTGAATGGAGCAGAGGAGCACATGACCAAACCTGAGGTAGGAAGAAAACAATCCAACAATAGAGCTAATGCCCATGCACACTACAAGCAAAAGCAGGAGTCCCTATACCTTGTGACTCTAAACACTTCATCGGAGAAATACAACTTGCACACTTCTGAGCCCAATACTAGATGGCAGATTTATGCTAAGCATGTGTATCTACAGTCACACATGCCACCAAACATATATATATATATATTCACTAAAAAAACCATAGGTTTCAGGGGCGTTATAGTTAGCTGGACTTTTCACTCGTACAAAACCATAGAAATTCCCCCGTTATAGTTAGTTCAGCTAACTATAACTCGCGCGCCCGCAATGCACTGCTGATGACGTCACATATTACATCACTCATGACATGGTCAGTGACATCACTCATGACATCACTCATGACATCTCAAATGACATCACTGGTGACATCACTGATGTCATCATCCAGTGAATGTGTGTTTTTCTGAAAATTACATATGTTTTATATATGTATATCTCAAGGTCGATGGAAGAATAAATGGGTATATAAGTGTCTAAATGGATGATTTGTTTTTGAAAAATTGATTGTATAACTGACTGATTAAGTGTATCTTAGTGAATACATGGCTTAGTGAGTAATGTTTAAATATGTAAATATCTGTATCAGTCTCTCTCTTTGTGTATAAGTGGCCGCATGGGTTGGTGAGTAGCTACATGAGTGTCTATATAGGTTATTAGTTGGTTTTTGAGTATCAGTATAAGTGTCTGATGTCTGTATGGTTCGGTGGGGGGTATTACGTAGTGCATAGGTGCATGAATGAGTGACTCACTGTTTGTATGTGTTGAAGACCGCATGTGTGCAGGACTGTATGGGTGGATGAGTGTGTGCATGGGTGTGTTAGTGAGTGAATGACTGTCTCAATAGTGTCTCTATGAGTAACTACATATGTTTTAAACTAGTATATGTGACTATTGGTGTATATAAGTGAGTATATGTGAGAGTGAGAGATTGGAAGAGTTCCTGTATGAATAAGTATGTGTTTCTATAAGTGATTGTTTAAAAGACTAAGTATGTGTAAGTTTCTGTAGAAGTAAGTGTGGTGGTGTGTGTATAACTGTATTTGCAGGTAAACGGATGTTTGATTCTTTATTAGCATGAGTGACTATGTGTGTGAGTAACTTTATGGATGAGTGGCGTTGTGTAACAGGATGTATAGGTGTATGAGTACATATGATGAGTGAGTACATGTATGAGTGACTGTATAGGACTGTTGGTGAATGAGTGGATGTGGATGTGGATCTTACAATTACTGAGTAGGTTGTTGTAACTGGTATTGGTATGTACATTGTTTGGAAAATTTTATTTTCTATTTTTGAATGTGTGTATCAAAGGTTATATTAGGGGGAGAGGAGGTCTGCCACTCTATCACAAGGATGATGTCATCAGTGATGTCATCAGTGATGTCATGAGTGATGTCACTGACCATGTCATGAGTGATGTAATATGTGACGTCATCAGCAGTGCATTGCGGGCGCGCGAGTTATAGTTAGCTGAACTAACTATAAAGGGGGAATTTCTATGGTTTTGTACGAGTGAAAAGTCCAGCTAACTATAACACCCCTGAAACCTATGGTTTTTTCAGTGAATTTCTAAGGTTTTTTAAATGCTAATTCCTAGCTATAACGTGCCTGAAACCTATGGTTTTTTCAGTGAATTTCAAAGGTTTTTTAAATGCTAATTTCTAGCTATGCCTACAGAGATAGGACATGTGAAGAAAGAAGGAAAAACGTACAGAAAGAAAAAAAAGATATGCAGAAAGAAGCAACAGAAGTCCTCAAAGACGAAGAAAAGTGCAGGAAGAAGTATAACGTGCAGAAAGAACAAACAGAAGAGAAGAAACAAGCCTTGTTGCAAAATCATCCTGTACCCTCAACTTTTTCAGATGGATACTGGTGGTAACTGAGTCTGACTAACCAGTCCTAGAGCCAGTGCAATGTTAAAAGACACTCAGAATACAGTGAAAACACCTACATACACTAGGGCACACTATGCATTGGTGTCCCCCTGTGATTAACATGACCTCCTCTGTAAGCCCCTAGTATATAATAGGGCAGGGGATTAAAACTACCTCTTAAAACGCACCACAGGGCGTGTTTGAACACGTCACCTCATGCCCCGTCCCCTCCCTTCCCCACTGTGTAAACACGCCCTGTAGCCGTTTTAAGTTGGGAGATTAAGTCCCCTTGAATCCTGAGGGTCCCTAGGGTCCAACTAGACCACTAGGTACCTCCAGTAAGTGCCACAGAGCTGCGTTGCAGAGAGGTGTAAAAAGTGGCACGCCTGCATCACCTCTCTGCAACGCAGAGCAGTGGTGCTTACTGGAAGCACCTGGTGGGCTAGTTGGACCCCAGGGTCCCTCAGGATTGAAAGGGAATTATTTCCCCAACTTAAAAACGCGCCACAGGGCGTGTTTGCACACGTCACCTCAGGCCCCGTCCCCTCCCTTCACCACTGTGTAAACGCGCCCTGTGGCCGTTCTGAGTTGAGAGATTAAGTCCCCTTGAATCCTAAGGGTCCCTAGGGTCAAACTAGCCCACTAGGTACCTCCAGTAAGCGCCATAGAGCTGCGTTGCATGGAGGTGTAAAAAGGGGCGTGGCCTCAGAACACCTGTCTGCAACGCAGCTCCCTGGCGCATACTGGAGATACCTGTTGGGCTAGTTGGCCCTCAGGGACCCTCAGTATTGAAGGGGAATTAATTCCTCAACCTACAACTGGCCAGGGGGCGCGTTTGCAGAGTGCTGCAAGGAGGGGGCATGGCCTCCGGCGCGATGCCGGTCTTTTTTTTTTTTTTTTTAGAAGGAGGGCTGTGTGGCCCCTTTTCTTTTTCTAATTTATTAGCCCTGGGGACCCCATCCCCCAGGGCCTGCACCCTAATTTTTTTTGTTGAAAAAAATTAATTTGGCCCTCCCAAGGCCTTAATCGGCCCCGGGGACCCCAACCCCCGGGTCATGGCCTATTTTTTTTTTTATTCTTTAGGAGGGGGGCTGTGTTGCCCCCCTCCTCAGGCCACTTATGGCCCCGGGGACCCCATCCCCCGGGGCAGGCCTTTGATTTTTATTATTTAAAAAAAAAATATATTTATAGAAACACCTAGGACATGCTGGACAAACCGTATGTACCTATCACCATGACGATTTGCGTGATATTCATTAAAAGGCGACTATGCATACGATGAATCCACGTAGAATGTATTCACACCGCTAGTGAAGCTCTGACATGTCTGACACCCTACCGTGCCTAATCCCGGCGCCCCCGCTGGTGGGTACTCTCCAAGTAGACACCCTTGTCGTTTATTTATACAAACATGGGTAGCTATTGACGGGCACATTTAATACACATGCACACCAAGCCATTCAAAGGGGATTCGACAAAAATTCGACCAAACTATGCAAGAAACCCCCTCACGGTTAATAAAACACACATCCACCGCCGGATGTGTAATACTTTTTATTTTACTCTCTGGAAAGGAGACAAACCTCACTTGAGAGTCACAGCGTGCTCCTGGCTGAGCCCAATGCTGTGTTACACCCACCAGTGCCCGCCGAGTGCCACACACCTCTGTGTTGTATTCCACCAGCTAGTGCATATGCTATGACACTCTGTAGCCCATGATTCTGTTAGCTAGGGGTATACCCATCAATTACCCTCCTATTACCTGGGTATCAGAGACACAATTTGAAAAAAATTGGTAGGGAGGAAAAGATAGAACAATGTTTTTGATCAAGGACACCTTTAATTATCCTTTCATATGTGTATATATTCACATTTTCTTTTTGTCATTTTATCGTTGAGCATATAAAAAACATGTATTTACAAAACAACACCTCTGAAATAATAACAAACTAAAGCTACTGTCGAACCAAGAATTATTTCCTATTGTTGAACCACCTTTCAATAGTGTGGACTACCCAGAAGGCACATACATTGCGTATGGAAAAGTCTATCTCCATAGGTTCAAAGGCAATATATAACTGTTAAATCCACATGAAGTTCAATTATTTTAAGGTCCTTCTGTGCAACAAAACTGTCGACGCGGTCGCGTTTCAGCCAATCAATTTCTTTTGGCCTCTTCAGGACAAGAACAACAGCAGCACTCTTAACTAGATCACCTCACTCAGCGTATCCCGCATAGAACCAACATGCTCATGACCGGTGGAGCGTGTTTTTTTTTTTGCCCCTGTCCCTTTTAGAGCGTGTTTTCACTTAGCGCCTAACTTGTGTTCCAATAAAGTGAAATCCGTCCGCCGTGGTGTACACGCTTATATCTCTCTTTTTTCTTTGAGGTCTATCCCACGTCTGTCCGTGTTCGCTATCTTGCTAGCCCATGTGCACTGTAACACCACCCCGTGAATATGTCATGCCACACTTGCCTTCGCACGGGTTATATTGCCCCATCTAACGTGCCTTCCTCGATGCCTATGTTAAAAGCACAGCGCTCTGCCATACATATTATAATCTGGTATCCATATCTTTGTCACAGTGCATATGCAATGTTACACTACCCATCACATATTTTATATTACAACTTTAGAGACTACTTAGGTTACACAACACTGCCCTGTGCATATTACACTCCAAGGCGCACATCACATAGCAAGCGCTAGTGCCTGTGCTATCTCGCGCTCTCCAATGAATCTGTCATTGCGCACAATGTATTGCATATTATATTTCAAGGCCCGGTTCATCTTATATCACACTTTTTGGTGCATAGTTTATACCATATACTATATCTAGTTTTCATTTTCAATCGTGCTCTCAGGACTATGTTCTATATAACACTGCGTCCATCTTCCCTTTTCACGGGCATTACATTTTGCGATGGGGGAGGAGGGTCAGGGGATGTTTCTGCCAAGTGAGCCCGGAGTCACAGTCCTAAACGTCCTCTTCTTCCTGAATAAAAGTGAGATTATGCTGCATACTTGTTCATATTTTAAGTAGTTCGCACAGACACACATTTTAAAAACAATAAAGTTCATAATAGCCACCTTCTATGAACAGTTAGCTTGCTGCCCCATCCACCTCCTCCCTATCCTCTGTTGTCTGAATCCATGGACTAGCCTCCTCCCTCCTGCCATGCATGGTCTGATGTGCTGCCACTGCCCTCCATTTAGCATGATGTACCAGTCCACTCCTCCTGCCCTCCATTGCCCAATTCTGTGGCCCATCATTGACCTCCTGCTTAGCCTCTGTGCTTAGCTTGCTGCCCCAATTCTCCTTCCCCCTGCCCTCCGATGTCTTTGTGCATGCCCCTGCTCCATCCTTTTTGACCACCATGATCCATGGACCTGCCACACCTATCTACTCTGAGTGTTCTGTTGAGCTCCCCTCCCACCTGCCTAGCATTGTCAGACGACTGTAACCTGTCCCTGCCACCTCCACTCTGCCTGTCCACATGCCATGCCCCTATCCCCTTCCTCCTGTCCATTTTACTGCCACACCCTTCTGCCCTCCCTGGTCTGTTGTGCTGCAACTGCTCCTCCTGCCTGCCCCGCGCGGTCTGTTGTGAGGCCCCTTCCCCTGAACTCTCTTGTCTGTGCCCAGGTCCTGACCCTCCTTTCTATCCTCCATGGTCCTTTGTGCATGCCCCTGCACCCTCCTTCTTGCCCATCATAGCTATTGTGCTGCCACTTACCCTCCCGCTTGCCATGCATGGTCTTCTGTGCTGCCATGGCCCCTCCCACCTTCCCTGTGTGGTCAGCTAGCTGCTCCTGACCCCCTCCCACCTTCCCTCCATGGTCTGTGTGTATGCCATCATAGTCTCACTGTTGCTCTCCATGGTGTGTCTTGTTTCTAGTGTCCATCCTGCCTGACCTCCATGGTCATCTTGCTGCTCCTGCCCTGCCCCCTTGCCCCCAGTCCTCTGTTTCCATGTGCAGACCCCTATTCCCTCCCTCCTCGCTTGTCGGTTCCATTGTAATGCCCCTGATCCGTCCCTCCTGCCCTTTATGGTCTGTTATGCTGCAGCTTTCTCTCCTGTCTGTCCATTATGGTCAGCTAGCTACCATTGCCTCTTTCCCGTCTGTTGTCCATGTGCATGGTCCTGTCCCCTCCTTATTGCTTTCTATGGATTGTTGTGCTGCACTCCCGTCCCGCATGCCCTGTGTGGTGTATTGTGCTGCTGCAAACCTTGATGCCTGCCCTGTAGGGTCAGTTTGGTGCACCTCTCAATGTCCCTCCTGTCCTCTGTTATCCGAGTCCATGTCCCTACCCCCAATTCCTCCTGCCTACCATGATCCAATGTACCATACTTGTGAACATATTGAACTTGGTAAGAGGGAGATTTTGAAATAAAACTGGGGTATTGATTTTCCCCTTTGAGTTACATTGAAAAAGAGAAGATTGTAGACAGGAAACAGATCAAGTAAAGCCCATTTGAGCTTAAAAACATTGGACGTTTCCTGGCTGAAACAGGTCTGTTGGCATGTATGGTTGTATGACCGCTGCCTCTTCCTTCTGCCCACAATGGTCTATTATATTGCCACAGCCTCTCTTGCCAGTCCTGTATTGTTGGTTTGTTGCCCCTGCCCCCCTTTCCACCGCCCTCCATAGTCTGTTGTGCTGCCACTGCCCTTCCTGCCTGCCTAGTGTGGTCAAATTGTGGCCTCTGCACTCTCCTACCTGCCTTCAATTTTCAGAGTCCGTGCCCCTGGCCTCTGCCTCTCAACAGTATCCCAATGAACAACTAGATTGCTAACATTCTATATTTATTACAAAAGTGTGGAACGCCTGACGTCATCTTGATGTAATCAAAACTGTAATGCCTAGAGCATTTCCTTTAGAAATTACATATATGAGAGGGTCTTATTTGCATCAAAATTATGGTTAGTGCTCTAAAAAACTAAAATGAGGACATATTTTCTGAGTTTTCAAATAGCGACAAAGAACTTTTAAATTATTTGTAATCTTAGTTTTTTTATCCAGTTGACCACTTGATTAAATGTTTCATCCATGGGGAGAGGGTGTGGTGTTACTTCCAGAGCTGCAGACTTTGCAACTGGGGAACCAGGTTGGAGTTTCTGCTTCAGCTCAACATTCTGTGATTCTGGTCAAATCAATTAATTTCCCATGTCTACAACCAAAATGAATTTGATCTTGTGTGATGTAACCGATGCTCATGTAAAGCACTCCAATACCTGACAAGTCTGCACTATATAAAACTGCAAATACACAAACAATAAGTGTTTTGCACACTTCTGTCATTGGGCTACATTTGGGCTACATTTGGGCTACATCTGGGTGATATGTGGGCTACATTTGGGCTCTTTTGTCTCTGGTGGCCATTTTAGGAGATTTATTTGTTATGAAGTTTCCTAATTTCCTCATTTACTGCAGTCTCCTAAGTAGGAAATGCTTTCAGTTTTTTACTTTGATTCCATCAAGAAGGTATTCAGATATGTCACACATTTGCCATAAATTCTGAATGTTAGCACTCTAGTTGCTCATTAGATCACTGTAGTAAAGCTACTGCTCACCACGGAAGTCTGCTGCTAGTATTAGAAGTGCATGTTTCAGTCTGCATATCAGAATTATTTAATGTAATAGAAGAGGATTTGAGAAGTCACTCAAAATGTGCCCTAATTTTTCTTTCTTCAGCACTAATCATAATTTCTATGGCAAAATGAACCCCCTCATTGTGTTCCTTTTTAAATTAAATGTTTTAAGTGTTACCAGTTTATTCCAATCAAGATGGCTTCAGGTGTGCCATACTTTTGTCATAAGTAAAATTGATAAATGTAAATTGATACTTGTATAGCGCACTACTCACCCGCAAGGGTCTCAAGGCGCTTGTACGAATACCGCTGTGGAACCCATCCTGGCTTTCCCTGTGAGGCATCCACTCCTGGGCACCCCCAAGGTGGAGGCCAGGCATCCTTAGCGTTGTGGGGGCCGTTGTGGAGATTAAGCAAGCTATTGCCCAGAGTTGCAGAGTGGGACTCCATGATTGGAATGGCACCGAGGCGAGAATTATCAGGTCCGTGGAATTTTTTAGCCCAAGACCCGCCGAGGCGGGGAATTGAACCCTGGTCCCGGGCTAGATCTCTGCATCAGGGTCTGCCGCTCTAACCATTGAGCCACACTTCTCCACAGACAGTAAGCGCTCTAGTTGTTCTTAAGAACACTCTGGGACATTCTGTCATTGGGCTATACTTGGGCTACATCTGGGTGATATTTGGGCTACATTTGGGCTCTTTTGTCTCTGGTGGCCATCTTGGGAGATTTATTTGTTATGAAGTTTCCTAATTTCCTCATTTACTACAGTCTCCTCAGTAGGAAATACTTTCAGTTTTTTACTTTGATTCCATCAAGAAGACATTCAGATGTGTCACACATTTTCCATAAATTCTGAATGTTAGCACTCTAGTTGCTCATTAGATCACTGTAGTAAAGCTACTGCTCACCAGGCAAGTCTGCTGCTGGTATTCAAAGTGTATGTTTCAGTCTGCATGTCAGAATTCTTTTATGAAATAAAAGAGGATTTCAGAAGTCAAAATGTGCCCTAGTTTTTCTTTCTGCAGCACTAATCATAATTTATATGGCAAAATGAACCCCCTCATTTTGTTCCTTTGTAAATTAAATGTTTTAAGTGTTAACACTTTATTCCAATCAAGATGGCTTCAGGTGTGCCATACTTTTGTCATAAGTAAGACTGTTAGCGCTCTAGTTGTTCTTTAGAGCACTCTGGGAAGCTGCAGTAGAACACAAAGGAATCAACTGACAGTCTCTGCCCTTGTTGGATGTACATGTTTTACTGAGAATGTCAGACTTCATTCTTACATGACTGAGAAAGATAATGTGAATTTACAGAAAATATGCTCTCAGTTTAGCTTATAGATCACCTTCCAAACCTCTGTGGGAAAAGCATGAGAAAATAGTTTTCTCTCAAACATGGTTCATGATATCACAGCAGAAGGCTTTTTCACATGGTAAAATCACCTTAGAACACACCACAATTCCTAAAATGAGTATGGTACCATCAACAAATGATTTATAATGTAACTAAAGTCTTAAAACCTTCTATTAACTGCAATGCTTTTTAATGAGGTGCTATCATGTATATTGGTCCCAAGATGGCTGCCAACACTTCTTGGATGAAGTACTGACAGCCAATCAGATCTCACGATGAGATGTGTCGTTAGGCTCCGCCCAGATATATATGTGATTTTACTTTTGATTTTCTCAGGAACTACTGAACAGATTGACACCATATATGCAAAAGGCACATCCCTGAGCTGAGGACTACCTCTCTGCCAAATTTCAAGTAATTCTGTTCAGCCGTTCGGGCTGTACCTTGGACTAAAGGTCCCTATGGAAAATTGCATGGGAAAATGCGTTTTGGGACCCCCCTTTTTTCTCAGCCCCCGCTTGACGAATCCCCCCCGAGACTTTCAGGGTAGGAGCGGAGCGGAGCGCCCCACCTATTTTGAAAATTTCGCGAGGATTCGGTAACCGGCGCCCAAGTTATTCCAAATAGAATGTTGCGGATTTCCTATGGAAACACGGTCCTAACTATAACTATCTACTGGCAACCGCCAGTAGATAATATATATATATTTTTTTTTTTACTGAACAAAAGGTTTCAGGCACGTTACAGTTGGAAATTAGCATTTAAAAAACCTTAGAAATTCACTGAAAAAACCATGCACTACTGATGAAGTCATATATTACATCACTCATGACCTGGTCAGTGACATCACTCATGACATCACTGATGACATTACTGATTATATCATCCAGCGAATGTGTTTCTGTAAAGTTTAAATATGTTTACTAGATATATAGGCCAAGGTGTATTGTAGAACGAGTGGGTGTATGACTGTCTGGATGGATGATTTAGTAGGGGCGTGACTGACTGTATAAGTGACTGATTAAGCTTGAATCACTGAATGCATGTGTTAGTGAGTAAACTGTGTAAATGTCCGTATCAGTCTGTCAGTTGGTATATAAGCAACGGCATGGTTTTCTGAGTTGCTACATGACTGTCTATATGGGTTATTGATTGGTTGTCTCAGTTTTTGTATGGGTGCCTGAGTGTCTGTGTGAGTGGGTGGGGGGTGGGTGACTTTGTGCATAGATGTGTGAGTGGGTGATAGAATGGGTGTCTGGTTTCAAGAGTGCATCTGTAATGGACTGAATGTGTGTGTGTGTGTATGTATGGGTGTGTTGGTGAGTGAAGAACAAGTTACTTACCTTCGGTAACGCTTTTTCTGGTGGATACAGTATCTGACTGTGGATTCCTCACCTTGTGAATATCCCTTGCGCCAGCAACATTCGGAAACTTTTGTAGCAGTCCACGCCGATGAGGCCGAAGACGACGTCACAGAGACACGGCTCCGCTCGCGACTCCGCTGACGTCACCGGCTCCATAAGAGGACCTCGTTGGCGTGATGACGTCAGTTCCGCCCCTTTTTTCCGTGTCCTCGAGGCACACGGACGGACTGACCGCAATATATATACACAGTACACAATATGCATATCAACACACTCAGTGTGGAAAATAAATAACAAAGCAGAAGAAATAACATAATGCCTTTGACAGTGATAAACACATTTGAAACCCATCAAAAGAATTACAGGCATAGAGTCACTGGTATAGAAGGATGGACAACGGGGAGGCGGGTGGGTCAGTGAGGAATCCACAGGCAGATACTGTATCCACCAGAAAAAGCATTACCGAAGGTAAGTAACTTGTTCTTCTGATGGATACATCTGCCAGTGGATTCCTCACCTTGTGAATGGATTCCACAGCAGTCCCCACTCCCGGAGGAGGGTGTCCATCCCCCTATACCAGAAAGTCCTGAAGGACAGAACGAGCAAAGTGTCCGTCCCTCCTCACCTCGGTGTCCAAGCAATAATGTTTTGCGAAGGTATGGAGGGAGGCCCAAGTTGCCGCCCTACAAATGTCCTCCACAGGAACACCCCTAGATAAGGCAGATGTAGAAGACTTTGCCCTGGTAGAATGAGCCCTCAAACCCTCCGGAGGCTCCTTACCAGCTAGGGAGTAGCAGATCTTGATGCAAAGCACAATCCATCTTGAAAGGGTGCGCTTGTGCACCGCACGACCCTTCCTGCAGCCAGCAAAACCCACAAAGAGCTGGTCATCAATCCTGGAATCCCTTGTCCTGTCCAGGTAGAAGCTCACCGCCCTCTTAGGGTCCAAGCGGTGAAGTCTCTCCTCCTCCTTAGAAGGGTGTGGGGGAGGATAAAAGGAAGGAAGGGTAATGGACTGCCCCAGATGGAAGGGAGTTACCACCTTAGGCAAAAACGCAGCCCTGGTCCTGAGAACCATTCGTTCAGCATGAATGGTCAAGAATGGGGGTTTCGAACTTAGAGCTTGAAGCTCACTTACCCTCCTTGCCGAGGTGATTGCAACGAGGAATACCGTCTTAAAAGACAAGAGCCTCAGGGGACACTTGTGTAAGGGCTCGAAGGGAGAACCCATGAGATAGGTTAAGACAAGGTTCAAGTCCCATTGAGGCACAATAAAAGGAGTAGGAGGAAATGTATTTATGAGGCCCTTAAGAAACCTAAGTACAATAGGTGATTTAAACAATGACGGCTGATCCGGCAGGCATAGGAAGGCCGATAGAGCCGATAAATATCCTTTCACAGTAGCCACAGCAAAGCCTTGCTGGGCAAGAGAAAGGGCAAACTGTAGAATATTAGACAGACGAGCCTTCAAGGGATCAATGGACCTCTCTCCACACCAGAGAACAAATTTAGACCACCTATATGAGTAAATAGACTTGGTGGAGTGTCGCCTGGCCGATAAAATAACATCCACCACATCTGGCGGGAGAGAGAAAGAATTCAGGTTGCCCCGTTCAATCTCCAGGCATGAAGGTGTAAGCTCTGGAGGTGGGGGTGTAGAACCTGCCCCTCCGACTGCGAGAGGAGGTCTGCCCTCAGAGGGAGACGGAGCGGAGGGCACGAGGAGAGGTGGAGAAGATCTGTGTACCACACCCTTCTTGGCCAATCCGGGGCGATCAATATAACTTGGGCCCGGTCTTGGCGAATCTTCCTCAGAACCCGAGGAATCAAGGGTATGGGAGGAAACGCGTAAAGGAGTCGTGAGCCCCAACTCAACTGAAACGCGTCCCCTAACGCTCCCTGCAACGGATACTGGAGACTGCAGAATGACGGGCAGTGCGCATTCTCGTAAGTGGCAAACAGGTCCACCCGAGGAGTTCCCCACATCCGGAAGACATGACGAACCACCTCTGGATGGAGCCTCCACTCGTGGTCGTCGGAGAACTGTCGACTGAGACTGTCCGCACGCACGTTCAGAACTCCGGCCAGATGATTTGCCATCAGACAAATCCGATGGTCCTGAGCCCAGGACCATAGACGCAGGGCCTCTCTGCAGAGACAAAGAGACCCCACTCCTCCCTGTTTGTTTATATACCACATCGCGGTCGTGTTGTCCGTCAGGACTTGAACAGACTGACCGCAAAGGGAAGGGAGAAAAGCCTTGAGCGCCAAACGTATCGCCCGTAACTCCAGAAGGTTGATGTGAAGCAACCTTTCCTCTGGAGACCAAAGACCCTTGATCTCCAGATCCCCCAGATGAGCACCCCACCCTAAGGTGGATGCATCCGTTATCACTGTTGCCACCGATGGAGGTATATGGAAGGGCTTTCCTTGGGACAGATTGCCCTCCACGCTCCACCAAAATAGATCCGCCTCAGCTTCTCTGGAGATCCTCACAGACTCCCTGAGATCCCCTTTGTGCTGATACCACTGCTTGCAGAGGCACCACTGGAGCGCCCTCATGTGCCAGCGTACATGGTTGACCAACAGTATGCAGGAGGCGAACAGACCGAGCAGGCGAAGGACCTTCAGAACTGGAACAACCGCTCCGCTGTAAAACAAAGGAATCATTCCCTGTATGTCGAGAAACCTTTGAGGAGGAGGGAATGCTCGACACACAGTAGTGTCCAGTACCGCACCTATGAACAGGTTGCGCTGAGAGGGCACGAGGTGAGATTTGGGCACATTGATCGAAAAACCCAATCTGTACAACAGCCGAGTTGTATCCTGCAGATGACACAGCACCTTCTCCGACGACTCCGCCTTGATCAGCCAGTCGTCCAAATAAGGGAAAACCGAAATTCCCGATCTTCTGAGATGGGCTGCCACCACTGCCATCACCTTTGTGAAGACCCGAGGTGCCGAAGTAAGACCAAACGGGAGGACCGCAAACTGATAATGTTGCGACCCTACCGTGAAACGGAGATACTTCCTGTGCGACTTCAGAATGGGGATGTGAAAATACGCATCCTGCAAGTCGAGCGACACCATCCAGTCCTCCTGATTCAGCGCCTGAAGAACCTGAGCAAGGGTGAGCATCTTGAACTTTTCCTGTTTCAGGTAAAAGTTCAGGATTCTGAGGTCTAATATCGGACGCAATCTGCCGTCCTTTTTCGGGATCAGAAAATACCGGGAGTAGCATCCCTGACCCCTCTCCTGCTCCGGGACCACCTCTATCGCGCCTTTCTGAAACAACTTCAGGACTTCCTCCTGCAGGAGAAGACGGTGGTCCTCCGAACAAACCCCTTGGCAAGGAGGGTAATTTCGGCGCCAGTTTCTTAGCCGAGTCCATCAGCGCGTGAACATAGCGTCCCAAGAGACATGTGGCGTTAGTCGACTTCAAAGCCATGCTGGCTGATGAAAACACCTTCTTTGCCGATTGATCTAGCCTTTTTGCCTCTCTGTCCCCAGGGACCTGTGGAAAAGCCCCCTTAGACTTTCCAGAACAAGCCGCTTGAATCACCAGACTCTCAGGTGACGGATGGGACGACAAAAATTCAGGATCTCCTGGGGCCACTCTGTATCTCCTTGCGATCGTCTTTGAGACCGCAGGAGCAGAAAAAGGTTTGCGCCACACCTCCAATACAGGCTCCACAATGGCCTCATTAAAGGGAAGCAGAGGCTCTGATACCGTCGTTGGAGAATGCAGCACTTCAGTCAAAATGTTTGACTTAAACTCTGTTGTAGGAAGCTGGAGATCAAGCAACTCCGCAGCTCTCCTTATGACTGCATGGTAGGGTGCGACATCCTTGGATGGCTCATCAGATGGCGGAGTAATCTCCCACTCAGGAGAAAGGTCCAAGCCACTAGCTTCCTTAAGCTCATCAAAAACCTCATCCGACTCTACCAATTCTCCATCCTCCGCCTCCTCTTGAAGGTATCTCTGCTCTTCAATAATCCTCTGAGTCTCCCTCCTGGAGCGAATTCGAATCCTCGGCGTCGGCGGCGCCGTAATCGACTCCGACGGCGCCGGAGCCAGTGGAGCCATCGGCGTCGAACGTGGATCCAGCGGAGCCATCGGCGTCGAACGAGGTCGAGCCGGAGCCGGCGAGGATGGAAGCGGCGTCGACGTTCTCGGAGCCGGAGGATTCCAAGACGGCGTCGCTGGATAAAATGGGTAGAAAGGAGCCTGAGGATACACTTGCGGCACCCCCAAGTTAAAGGCCAAAGGACCCAGCGGACCCGTAGGTGCACCAGGGGCATACATGGCACGAGCAAATACCCCATACATCGCATTTAAGTAATGCGAAGGGTCCTGACCTGGCCCAGGAAAGGCAAGATACTGGTCAGGCCCCACCGGACTCGGGCCAACCGGCCAACCGGCGCCGACGGTGGATTCAACGGCGTCGCAGGCTCACCCGGGACTTGAAGCTCTTCCGGGGCCGGAGATGAAGCCGGAGCCGGGGATGAAACCGGCGTCGGAGTCCGGACCGGAACTGGCGAAGCCGGAGACAAAGGGACCACTGGAGATGAAGGACCAGCTGGTGAACCCGGCACAGGAGAAGGAGAGACGGAGTCCCTTCGACGCCGATCAGGTGACTTCGGCTTCGGCGCCGTACTCTTGTCAGAATGACGCCGAGAGGAATGCCTTCTCTTTTTCTTGTGCTTCTTAGCTCTCGAAGCATGCCCCGACGTCGACCTCGATGCCGACCTCGACTTCGAACGAGACCTCGATCTCGTTTTCCTCCTCCCTCTCTTCTCCTTCTTCATCTTGGCAATAAAAAGTTTTGCCTCCCGTTCTTTCAGAGCCTTTGAGCTCATTTTACGGCAGCTGGTACAGCCATCCACATCGTGGTCCGAGGATAAACACCACACACAGTCCTCATGTGGGTCAGTGATGGACATATGCTTGCCACACTCCCGGCAAGGCTTAAATCCAGACTTCCTCGATGACATCTTCAAAGAAGACAGGAAACAGCAATGAAAATACACAAAGTATCCACGACGCTAACAACAGCGATTCCCGAAATCCGTTGGCTTCGACGGCGCGGAAAAAAGGGAACTGACGTCATCACGCCGACGAGGTCCTCTTATGGAGCCGGTGACGTCAGTGGAGTCGCGAGCGGAGCCGTGTCTCTGTGACGTCGTCTTCGGCCTCATCGGCGTGGACTGCTACAAAAGTTTCCGAATGTTGCTGGCGCAAGGGATATTCACAAGGTGAGGAATCCACTGGCAGATGTATCCATCAGAATGCATGTCTCAGTGGTATATATTTAAGTAACTACATATGTGAAAGGTAGTATATGTGAGTGTTGGAGTATATAAATGTCTATATGTGATAGTGAATGATTGTGAGAGTGGCTGTATGGATCAGTGTGTGCTCGTATCAGTGATTGTATAGCAGCGTAAGTATGTGTTAGTATCTATATGAGCAAGTGAGGTGGTGTGTGTATATAACTGTATAGGTGAATAAATGGGAGTGTGATTAATTCTTTGCATACCTGACTAGGTGTGTGAGTAACTATGGATGAGTGGCGGTGTGTGAGTGTATGTATAGGTATATGAGTGCATATAATAGTGCTGTATTGATGAGTGACTGCATGTATGAGTTACTGTATGGGTGAATGAGTGGATGTGTGTGTGTGTGTGTGTAGAGCTAGGAATCAGTGAATGTGTATGTAGTAACTAGTATTGGTGAGTCTATGGTTTTCAAAATGGTAGTCTGCATTTTAGAATGGGTGTATCAAAGGTTATATTAAGGTGTGAGGAGGTGCATCAGATTATCACTTGGATGATGTCATCAGTGATGTCATTTGAGATGAAGTCCACTAGTGTCCTGAGATCCTCAGGACACAAGAGAACCTCATCACCCCAACAGCAGTGCACCAGAAGCCGTGTTAGCAGAGTGGTGTAAAAAGGGGCGTGGCCTAGGACCTCTGCAACGCAGCTCTGTGGCATTTACTGGAGGTCCCTGGTGGGCTAGTTTGCCCCCAGGGACCCTCAGGATTCAAGGGGAATGAATCCCCCAATTTGCAACGCGCCAGGGGGTGTGTATGCACACTTGTCATATCAGGCCCGCCCCCTCCCTGCACCACTGTGCGAACACGCCCCCTGGCGCAATGTAAGTTGGGGGATTAAGTCCCTTGAATCCTGAGGGTCCCTGGGGCCAACTAGCCCACCAGGTACCTCCGGTAGATGACGACTTCTTTTTTTTTTTGAAGGGGGGCTGTGTGGCCCCCTTTATTTTACAATATTTGCAGCCCTGGGGACCCCATCCTCCAAGGCCTGATCCCCTTTAGTCACTGTATTTAAACAAATCAGGAAGGGGCCCACGTGGCCCCCCTCACGAGGCTAATTTAGGCTCCGGGGACCTCAACCCCCAGGTCATGGCCTTTTATTAATTTTTTTTTCCGAGGGGGTCGCGTAGCCGCTCATGGCCCCGGGGACCCCATCCCCCGGGGCCGGCCTTTCCTTATTTATTTATTTTTGTTTTAAATTCTTGGGGAGGGTTGCCGCGTGGCCCCCCTTCGGGTCACTTTTGCCCCAGGGACCCCATCCCCCGGGGCATGGCCACATGTTTAATACATTTAAGGAGGGGGGCGGCGTGGCCTCCCTCCCGAGGCCATTATTGGCCCCGGGGGCCCATCCCCTGGGGCTGTGCCTCTAAAAAATAAATATATATATAATAATCGGGGAGGGAGCAGATTTTTCTTTTTGCCCTGGGGGTCCTTGTAGAACCCCCTGAGCAGGCCTAGGGGGTCAGGGTGTTTCTACCCTGCCCCCTTGTCGCGTTTTGCGTCTTTTTTTTCGGTTTTCTTGTGCCTCGGTTCTACCGAGGCATAAGATGGCTGCCAACACTTCCTGATTCAGAGTGTTGGCAGCCAATTAGCATTCAGCTCGTGCACGGCAGGGTGCGCGATGGGTGCGTGGAGGGTGCACGGATCCTCCGAGGCCATAGATATATATGTACTTTTAACTGTAATTTTCTCAGGAACTACTGAACGGATTTACATCATTTAAGCAAAAGGCACGAGTCTGAACTGAGTACTACCTCTTTGCCAAATTTGGTGTAATTCCGTTCAGCAGTTCGGGCTGTAGCTGCGTCAACAGGTCCTATGGGAAAATGCATGGGGAAAATGCGTTTTGGGACTCCCCTTTTTTCTCGGCCCCCGCTTGACGAATCACCGTGAAATTTTCAGGATAGGAGCGGACCGGAGCTGGCCAAAAGTTTGGAAAATTTCACGAAGAATCGTCAATCGGCGCCAATGTTATTCCAAATAGAATAGAAATCGCGGGATGCGCGGACCCTACGCGCATCCCTGACGAACAAAAAAACTGAAGCGCGGACTCCCGCGCTTCATTTACAATTAGCCCCCGGGGGGCCAAGTCACGGGGGCACAGCCCCGGGGACCGCCACCCCCGGGGCTTGTTTGTTTAAAAAAAAAACCTGTGGAGGGGGCTCGAGCCCCCACACACGCCCCGGGGACCGCCACCTCCCCGGGGCATTAATTATTTAAAATAGGGGGTCCGTTACTGACCCCCAAGCCCCGGGGACCACCACCCCCGGGACTTTAAATTAAGTGGGAGGGGGGCCACGCGGCCCCCCTCCTGGAGCCAAAGATGGCCCTGGGGACCGCCACCCCTCAGGGCCGGCTCCTGCAGTGTCCCGGGGTGCCCACCCCCGGGACACTGCTGTTTGCAATGGCAGGGCGGGAGCCTCGCGGCTCCCACCCTGCCATTGCAAACTGCTTTGCTTCATTGAAGCGAGAGCAGGGAAACCTGCTCTCGCTTCAATGAAGCAAAGACGATTGCTTTTCCACATGGGGAGCAGCATTTTAGCTGCTCCCCATGTGGAAAAGCAATGCCGGCTCGTGCAGGAAGCGGGGAGCCGGCTGGGACCGTGGGGGGATTGGGACCCCCCCACGGTCCCCAACGAGATGGCCAGGCCCCGGGGGATGGGGTCCCCAGGGCCAGTAGTGGCCCGGGAGAGGGGCTACGCAGCCCCCTCCATAAAAATATTTTTTTTTTAAAAAGGCCCATGCCCCAGGAGATGGGGTCCCCGGGGCAGATTAAGGCCTCGGGAGGGGGGCCATGCGGCCCCCCTCAACAGTTTTAAAATAAAAATAAAAAACATAGGGGGCAGGCCCTGGGCGATGAGGTCCCCAGGGCCAAAAAATAGGAAAAAGAAGGGGGGCTACACAGCCCCCTTCGTAAAAAGATTTTTTTTTTTTAAACGGGATCGGGGAGTAGGCCACGCCCCCTCCTTTCATCACTCTGCAAACGCGCCCCCTGGGGCGTTTGCATATGGGGAACGAATTCCCCTTCAATACTGGGGGTCCCTGGGGGCCAACTAGCCCACCAGGAACCTCCAGTATGCGCCAGGGGGCTGCGTTGCAGAGAGGTGTAATGAGGCCACGCCCCTTTTTACACCTCTCTGCAACGCAGCTCCATGGTGCTTACTGGAGGTACCTGGTGGGCTAGTTGGCCGCCAGGGGACCTCAGGATTCGAGGGGACTTAATCTCCCAACTTAAAACGCGTCACGGGGCGCGTTTGCACAGTGGTGAAGGTAGGGGGCGGGGCCTGAGGTGATACTGTACAAACACGCCCTGTGGCATGTTTTAAGTTGGGGAAATCATTCCTCTTCAATCCAGAGGTCCCCTAGGGGACAACTAGCCCACCAGGTACCTCCACTAAGCGCCACGGAGCTGCGTTGCAGAGTGTTGTAAAAAGGGGTGTGGCCTCTGAACACCTCTCTGCAACCCAGCTCCCTGGCGCATACTGGAGGTACCCGGTGGGCTAGTTGGCCGCCAGGGTACCTCAGGATTCAAGGGGACTTAATCCCCCAACTTAAAACACCCCACGGGCGCATTTGCACAGTGGTGAAGGTAGGGGGCAGGGCCTGAGGTGATATGTGTGCAAACACGCCCTGTGGCGCGTTTTAAATTGGGGAATTAATTCCTCTTCAATCCTGAGGGTCCCTGGGACCAACTAGCCCACCAGGTACCTCCAGTAAGCGCCACGGAGCTGTGTTGCAGAGTGTTGTAAAAAGGGGCGTGGCCTCTGAATACCTCTCTGCAGTGCAGCTCCCTGGCGCATACTGGAGGTACCTGGTGGGCTAGTTGGCCCCCAGGGGACCTCAGGATTGAAGAGGAATTAATTCCCCAACTTAAAACGCGCCACAGGGCGTGTTTGCACACATCACCTCAGGCCCCGCCCCCTACCTTCACCACTGTGCAAACACGCCCTGTGGCACGTTTTAAGCTGGGGAATTCATTCCTCTTCAATCCAGAGGTCCCCTAGGGGACAACTAGCCCACCAGGTACCCCCACTAAGCACCACGGAGCTGCGTTGCAGAGTGTTGTAAAAAGGGGTGTGACCTCTGAACACCTCTCTGCAACGCAGCTCCCTGGTGCATACTGGAGGTACCTGGTGGGCTAGTTGGCCGCCAGGGGACCTCAGGATTCAAGGGGACTTAATCCCCCAACTCAAAACACCCCACGGGGCGCATTTGCACAGTGGTGAAGGTAGGGGGCGGGCCTGAGGTGATATGTGTGCAAACACGCCCTGTGGCGCATTTTAAGTTGGGGAATCTTCGATCCTGAGGGTCCCTGGGGACCAACTAGCCCACCAGGTACCTCCAGTAAGCGCCACGGAGCTGTGTTGCAGAGTGTTGTAAAAAGGGGCGTGGCCTCTGAATACCTCTCTGCAATGCAGCTCCCTGGCGCATACTGGAGGTACCTGGTGGGCTAGTTGGCCCCCAGGGTACCTGAGGATTGAAGAGGAATTAATTCCCCAACTCAAAATGCGCCACAGGGCGTGTTTGCACACGTCACCTCAGGCCCCTCGCCCTTCCTTCACCATTGTACAAATATTCCTCTAAAATCAGCCGAACTACGAATTCAGATTTACTCACCTGTAATCAGGAGAAAATCCAGGGCTACATCTTTTAGCCCAGCACTGACCCTGAAAAGTAATTCTAAGCTTACTTACCAGTAACTTGTATTTCCTTCCATAGGAATCCATTGTGTGGTTTTCAGCAGAAACGTTTCTGTCTATTTTCACAAACTAAAAATATTCCTAAAAAATCGTCTGTATGACTTAAACACATTCTTTCAACTGTTTACAGGAGGTTGGCTAGTGCTGGATCCAGGATCCACCACTGAGTAAGAAAAAGTAACGATAACACTACTTACCTGCTAAGTGAATTTTCTGCCATAGGATAACATTGGTGATTCTATGTGAACATTTTTCTAAGTGTCAACTTTTAAAATACAATTATATTCCTTAAAAATAACTACTGTAACCAAAACGCTTTTACTCAACTGTTTACAGGAGATGTCCAAGGACTGAATCTAGGATCCGGTCCTGTGGTTAGAAAAGTAATCCATAAAGTAACTAATTGCATTTAACTGGACATTCACATTGAGCTCAATGTTGCTTTGTGTTTGAAATTGTGTTGCCCATTGCAACAACTGTAACTACTGTATTTAAATGTCTGTTGCCTATTTGCCAAGTATTTAAACTAAAGGAATTCATTCTGAGAAAGTATATTTTGTATTGTAATGTATAATGTAATTAAAAAAATATACCTAAAAATAAATAGTTTAAAAAATTTAGTAAATCAGTATAAAAAAAATCAGTATAACAATTAATACATTCAAAATTGTCATTTACAAAACCTTTGAAATTCACTGAAAAAACCATAGGTTTCAGGCCTGATATAGTTAGGAATTAGCATTTAAAAAACCTTAGAAATTCACTGAAAAAACCATAGGTTTTAAGGGTGTTATAGTTCGCTGGACATTTCACTCTAACAAAACCATTGAAATTCCTCCGATATAGTTAGTTGTACTAACTACATCTTGCGCGCCCGCAATCCACTGCTGATGATGTCACATATTACATCATTCATGACAGGGTCAGTGACATCACTGATGACATCTCAAATGACATCACTGATGGCATCATCCATGTGACAATCAGATAACCTCATCCTACACTAGTATAACCTTTCATCACTCACTGTAAAATACAGAGTGCCAGATTTAAAACCATTGACACACCAACACGAGTTTCTAAACACCCACTCAGTGATTCCTAGATCTATACACACATCTAATCACTTACCTATAGATTCACTCATACATGCTGTCAATGATCAATAGAACACTGACTTATCCACCTATAGACATTACGCACCAGCACACATCCTAATCACTTATGAAGTCATCCTACTCACTTATGCAAACAATGGATCATACTTACTTTTACTTACCTATACACTTATAAAAACACCACTTCATCTACTCATATAGATAATAAATCATACTTAGTGTGTTATAAAAACACTATTACAAGTATGCAGTTAGCCATACAGTCACTCATACAATCACTGAGTCATATATATGCTTATTTATATACAACTGACACATACACTGGCTTTTATTTTCCTAGTTTGTTGGACATGTACCATTGAGACATGTATTGGCTCATCACCACACCCATAAAGATATTCACTCACCCAAACAACTGTTATAACATATAGTTTTAACTTCATATACCTACTGAATCAACTATTCACACATCTTTGGGCAGCCACACACCCCCCACCGAACCACACACACATTCACTCTCCCATACAAATACTGAGTTAACTAATCAATAAATAATATAGACTTTCACGTAGCTAGTAACCAACTGGTGCAGCAGTATACACAACAACTGACCAAGTGATACAGATATTCACACAGTTTAGTCACTATCCAATATATTTAGTGAGACACTATAAATTAGTCAAGTAAACAGTCAATCACACTGCTACTAAATCCTCCATCCAGATATTTATATTTATATATCCACTCATTCTTCAATGCAAATTGCTATATATATATAATACATATTTAAATAACGAACCAAACCACATTCACTGGATGATTTCATCAGTGATGTCATTTGAGATGTCATCAGTGATGTCACTGACCATGTCATGAATGATGTAATATGTGACATCATCAGCAGTGGATTGCAGGCGCGCGAGATGTAGTTAGTACAACTAACTATATCGGAGGAATTTCAATGGTTTTGTTCGAGTGAAATGTCCAGCTAACTATAACACCCCTAAAACCTATGGTTTTTTCAGTGAATATATATATACACACACATACACATTTTCATTCATATCCTTAGTGCAAGCTATAAGATCCGGCTATCCCAATGATCCCCTTCCTCTGCGTCTCCTGCACCCCAATTTTATGCAGCCCATGATAAGACTCCTCAATTGCTCATTACAGGAGGGAGTTATTCCTCAGTCATGGAAGCAGGCTATGGTCCCTTTTCTTGTGAAGAAATCTAACTTGGATCCTTCCATCTGGCCCAATTATAGACCTATCTCGCTGCTTCCTATCCTGGCTAAAATCACAGAAAAGCACGTTTGTAAACAACTTTCTGCTATTGTAGAGTCACAACGTTTTTTACATGACTCGAAGTCGAGGTTCCACACGGGGCATAGCAGTGAGACTGCCTTGCTTGAGGTCACAGAACATCTGAGGCAGCTATTAGATTTTACTTCATCTCAGCACTGCCTTCTATACAGTGCCCCATGAGACGCTCATTCTGAGGCTACCATGGATGGGACTACAGGAAACAGCACTCGCCTGGCTATTCTCCTTCTTAAAGGGACGAACATTTCGGGTCTTCTCGGGCAGTTATTCATCTAAGTGTCATGATCTGACTTCTGGGGTCCCACAGGGATTGGCCTTAAACCCTGCACTTTTCAACATTTATGTCTGCCCCTTGGCACACTTGGTAGAACACTCTGGTCTCACGTTCTCCTATGGGGATGATACACAAATCAGCTTTTCCTTATCATCCAATCAGGATAATGACTCAGCATCATTGCTTGGCCCATGTGGCATCATCGATGAACAACAACTCTTTAAAACTGAATGGGGATAAAACAGAGGTGCTGGTGCTTGGAAAGAAACCCTACCTGTGGGGCCCCAGTACTGGACAGGTGTCTTGAGTGATACCCCAGTCCCTGGTGCCAAAGTTTAAAAAACGTGGCTTTTTAGTGGACTACAATCTCTCCATAAAGCCTCAACTGGCCAAGGAGTCTAGAGCTTGCTTTGCCACATTGAAATGGCTCCCAAAATGTATCTGGATTGTTTCCCGCATCTGCTCAAAGAACAGTCCTATAGGCAATTTAGATGTCTAGAATGGATTATGGCAACATCCTTTATTTGGGGGTGGACAAAGTCTCCATAAGGTGTATGCAGGTGGTACAGAATGCCACCACCAGATTAATCTACAGACTGCCCAAATATGCTTCGGCTACTCCTTTTCTTTGCAAACTTGACAGGTTGAGGGTGAAAAAGCATATTCCATTTAAGGCTCTTTGCTATTTTTTTTAAACGAAGGCAGAGACTGATCCCCCCCACCACTTAATTGGTCTGATAAAACGACATCAGTCCGCTTGCCATCTGCGATCCAGCAACCTCTCCATGTGCTCTGTCCTCAGGATTAAACAAATTCGAATGGGAGGTTGCTCCTTTGCATACCTCGGCGCAAAGCTATGGAACACCCTACCGGAACATCTAAGATGTTGTACCTCATTACCACCTTCTGCAGACAATTCACAACGTGGTAGTTCTGAGCCAGTGAGTATCCCTGCCTGTCGACATAGCGCAGAGAAACCCCGAGTGGGTAGCTGCTGCACTTTATAGGCTTTTTAACGTAACTATGTATATTTTACTTACCTTGTTTATACTTACCTACGTGGTAAAGACATATCCATTTTAAAGCATATGAGTGCTAAAGCCATGCGTTGTAAAAAATGCATGTTAAAGGCATGTGAGGTAAAAACATGCATGGTAATGTCACACAACAGTTAGGATGAATGGACACAGGATCAAAATCCCAGGACCATTTTTGAGGTGTTTGCTAATTATGCTGATATCCTATACACCATTGGGCTGATTTTCACCAAGTCACAAATGTGATACGTGGCATAGGCTACATGTAAAGACCATTGGCGTGTGCCTCACAAACAACCTTGCAGTTGTTAAATTATATGTCTTTTAATGCAGGTACAGGCTATTCCTACGGCTTTGGAGGCCTAAAATAGTCCAAACTTTCACACTTGAAGTAGTGTGATGGTTAGTAGTTGTGTTGTTACTTTCATTGGCAGCATAGCATGGACAAGGTGTGGTACAAGCTGCAAGCTGCAGTGGCCTCCTGACGGGAGCCCGGGCACTTTTTTATTTTTTATTTTACAAATTAGGCACTGTGTAAGGGTGTCCACTTACAAACAGATGTGCCTATATGGTATTGCCTAAGCTGCATCTCCCAGACTTGAGGGTGTGACCCTGGATCACTTGATTTTCCAGTCTGGGCATGCGTTCAGGAGACGGGGGTCTTCCCAATTACATTGAAGAGCAAGCTCCAGTAGCATTTTAAATCTGTTTGGTTAACCCAGATCACCTCCACCAGAAGGGTCACTCTTTAGCTTGACCACAGGTCCACTTGAAGCCACAAACACAGCAGTATGTTCATTCATAGAAGAATGGCTTAAGAAATGTTGATGTTTTAAATTCTACCCAGGAATGTTGCTGTTCAAACTTGGAGTCCTACCTGCTGTTGAATGGTGGTGGTGGTGGCTCGCTGTGTACTTACTGGAAATAAATCTTTGCATTTATCACACATTCCTGCAGCCTATGGTCTGTTTCAAGCTGCTTTATTTCAATACACGATACCCACGCTGGCAGAAACCTCGCGATCGCTCAAGGAGTTGCTATCACTTTGTTAAGAGGTGAATGTTATTTCACGGTTCGGACACTTCAAAGAAATATGCGAGTGTGGGAAAAGGAATCATTATCGTGTGAAGGATGTCATTGGGAGAACCATTATCACAGTGGAATGCGCTGGGTTCCAATACTAATTCCTGTCTTGGATGCAATTCCTGTGAAACGCACTTCAGGTTCGATGCTGCATCATTACGGTTCTAACAGTTTCACATAAGCACGCTTTTGGTTTAATCTTCAGTGTACACTGGCATCGAAGAGCACAATCGTTTCAGGTTGTCAAGAGAATTAGAGGTGAATTGTAGTGAGCCAAGTTGGATCAAGCGGATTAGGAACCTATTGCTGCTACCATCCTCCAACTATTCAAGGATAAGGTACTGTCGTTTGCCACATATATGTCCAAGACCCAACAGCAAAAGTATCTATTGAAAAATGTATCCCCAGATTGTGGTTCATCATTATTCTACAAATATTATATATGCTAAGTGAGAACTTTGGCATAGTCATAACAATGCAATCTGTCAATCCACCACCTGTGCGATGGGTATACAAGAGTGTGGATTTGAATATTTAAGCAGTAAGAATACTCATTTTGGATTGCCTATTTGGAGAGTTCAGTGATCAATTGGTGAGGAATCAATTTGTAAACAACTTTTGGGATAAGGACATACAGCAAAAACATCTGTGAATGGGAAACCCATCCATGGAAAAGGCAATACAAAGAGCTCAGTGTTGTAATCCATGCCATTACTGTACAGCAAAGCAACCTCCAGCCAGCTCCCAGCTCATTCCAACTTGCTCCCTCCACCTCCAGAATTTCTTTCTCCCCAACAATCTACTAATCATCACATTAAATCACTGTTTTATGATTCCCACACATTGAAACGTCCCATGTATCAGTGAAGGAACTGGATGAGAAAAACAATGCTGAGTCAGTTAGTGCAGTTCAAGATAATAGTGAGAAAACTTCGAAGGAATCAATGAGCACAATAATTTTATTCTTTTTAAACAAAAAAAATTGTTTTTGTTAATATTCAGCACATGTGAAAGGGGGTAAATCGTGTCATGCATGTACTATTACTTGTAGATCATGAAACAAAATAAATCACAGGAATGGTGGCCTGCTGAGAGTAGCAGGCCACCATGTCTGTGATTTCTTTTAAATAAAGCATTTTTTTTTTTTGTAAAGCAGCCCGTTTTCCTTAAAGGAAAACAGGATGCTTTACAAAATAAAAAATGAAAAGTTTTGTTTTCATTTTTTAAGAGCAGGCAGTGGGACCATTACCTGCTCTTAAAAATGCTTTTACAAACATTCACAAAGGGGAAGGGGTCCCTTGGAGACCCCTTCCCATTTGCTAATGTCTTACCACCTACTTGAAAAAGGTGGTAAAATGCGAATGTTTTGCGACCACATTCACGGTCACAAAACATTCATGAATACCGATACGATTCGGTATTAGGAACGGACGCCCTAAACACACCCCCTCCTAATACCGCACCATAAACCCATTTTGTGATTCGGTAACAGGTTACCAAATCGCAAACTTGGGTTTGATGCATCGCAAAAGCATTTTTTGCGATTGCAAACAGGCCGCTTCTGCGAAACGGCCCGCTTGCGAGGAGAAAAATGCTTGATGCATCTGGCCATCAATTGTTTGGTTGATTCTGGTGTCAGAATAACCATGATCACAAAATAATTGTTTGAAAAGGACATGGTGTGATAGGAGCCTTTTTTTAAATTCGAATAAAGGCTATGATGATGATGATGATGATAGGAGCCTTAAAACACCTGACAGAGCACCAGCTTCCTATGAAGGAAGAAGCATTAAGTTATTGGGATATTGTGAAGAAGTTCTAGAGTTCAGGGGAAGACAAGGGACCAAGTTCTGGTTGTACAAGAAAGCAAAGTGGTTGAAGGTTAAATAGAAAGGTTCTCTAAAGATTTTGAAGACTGTTCAGGGAAAATCTCAGATTTTTAACTTAAAATCAAGATTAAGGATGGAGCTATGACAGTAAAGCACAAACTAAGCAGAGTGCCCTTTAACATAACAGATGATTTAGAGGCTCATTTGAATAGGTTATCTGAACAGGGCATCTTTAAGCCTATAGTCTATCCTTTGGCTTTCACCATTGTTGTGGCCTGTAAGTGGTGAGAGAAACTTAGGTGTGTGCTGACCTTAGGAGAATTAATCATGAACTCTGGATAGGTTCACATCCATTACACAAGATCAATGAGATTTTGAATATGCTAAGTGGTGCTTGATGGTTTTTAGGTCTCGCTGAGCCCAGCGCATGCGCTGGCTCGAAGAGACATTTTGTATGTGGGCTACCAAAAGTGCTACCAGGCCAGCCTAGAGCTACAGTGCATATGCGCGGGCGCGCGCGCCGCGCTTACTTTCACTTTCGCGGCCGCACGGCCGCTTTGATCGCGATCACTTTCACTTTCAGAGGAGGCTGCGCAGACCCAGCCTCCTCTGCCGGCACACCCACTGTTTTCATTGAATCACTTGTGTTTATTCGATCGGTCACGCCTCCCTTACACAGCAGACTGTTTTCTGACATTAATATTTCCACACTTCTTTCTTTCTTATCCATTCTCTTGAATTGCTTTGTGTACATAATGGGTTCCCAATGAGCTACCTTTAGTCCACCATGAAGGTCACGTGATCCTGCCAGTGCTTCTGCTGGCTATCTTTGTGACGCACTAGGAAGTAAGGCATGAAGAGAAACCACCTGTGGATAAGGTGCTGCTTTATCACATGGCAAGACCTTTCCACAGAGATCCTGAACACGATTATGAAAGTGCAGCTTCGCGAGCTCCTTTCTGTGCCTTGGAAATTTCCACGTGTTTCAAGCAGTGAAAAGTGTTGCTAATACTAGTTGACATTACTCCAGTGTTTATGAGGAACATAATTATAGAGAAGTTTTAGTTTGACGTCAGTAAAACTACGCTGCTCTGCATTGTTTTGAAATATAATCTGTGCTGAAGACGTTCCTCATCCACCTAGGCCTGTAAACAAACCACAGGTTGATAAACCTTCCCTCTCCACGGGCGCGGGCCTTGTCAGCACGAGCTGCGCGAAGTCTAAGGCCGAGGATAATAAAGCCGGAGGGATCGCGGGGATTGGGTCACGTGATGTTGTCATGCTCCAGTGTCCAGGCTCAGATCAGCGGATTTTCCATTGTGTAAGCCTTTTCTCCAGTTCTCTTGTCTACAGCAATGAATCTTCCAAGGTGAAGTGCAAGAACTTTTTTTTAAACATTTCAATTTGTCAGCAAAATAACTTGGAAAAGGCTCACAGAAAAGGATCATTTTGAGAGCCGTGTTAGTGAAAACTCATGAAAACTACATCCCAGCAGTCACAATGTTATCCTGCAATCAATAACCTACTTTCCCCATTTGTTTTGCTGTAGGGCCATGTGTAAGCCTCTGCTTCCCGTGTCTGTGGCCTACTGAGTGCATTGCAGTTAATCTGGAAACATACGAGCATCATAGAAGGCTAACTATCAATAACTGTGTCAGTTTACACTAGATTGCCTATGATGTCACTTGGAATTCTCAGGTGAACCTGCCCTGTTTCAATAGCAAACAATGTAACATTTCATGCTGCGTAGGCCTGTTCAGAGGCACCCTCGTAAGCCGATCCCATTAAACAACTGGACTACGTGAGAGGAGTCACGTGGGAGCCACACAAAGAGCCCCTTCTCACTTACTCTCATCTCTTTCAGACTCGGGGCTTGATTGAGATATGGCCGGCAGCCCGCTCCTCCATCAGGGCGACTGACTACATTTCTCCATCACCCTGACAGAGGTGCCACCTGCCTAATTTAGAAATGACCGCCAGTTGGAAATCATTTCTAAAGCATTGGCCGGAACAGCCATTGCATCAGTTCCTGTCAATGCTTGTTGCAGTTTGGTGCAGGGCTCTATCAACATGATGGAGACTTGCTCCAAACTGTTTTTTAGGTCTCGCTGAGCCCGGCGCATGCGCTGGCTCAAAGAGACATTTTGTATGTGGGCTACCAAAAGTGCTACCAGGCCAGCCTAGAGCTACAGTGCATGTGCGCGGGCCCGCGCGCCGCGCTTACTTTCACTTTCACGGCCGCTTTGATCGCAATCACCTTCACTTTCGCGGCCGCACGGCCGCTTTGCTGCGCAGACCCAGCCTCCTCTGCCGGCACACCCACTGTTTTCATTGAATCACTTGTGTTTACGTCAGAATCAGGAAGTTATTTTACCGACATGACCGCTTTGGGTGTTAGCGTGTTGAGTTAGCACCGTAAGTTTTTCAAGTCACAGGTCCAGTCACATAACCGTGACCAAGCCTACTCTGTGTTATTTACCATTTGGGATGGTACTTCCTCATACCTGCTTCCTCGCATAACCTTCAACGCCACTTGCAACCCCCATTTTTGGCTCCGATAAATGTCACCGAAGCCTCCTCTGGCGATCCACACTCGAGGCTCCTCCAAGTCTGCCAGGGAGATAACTGGCAACCGCATCGCTCCGGCCTGCTCAGGAAACGTATCTGCCATACCTGCTTGAGACTCAGATTCGTTTTGACCCTCCCTTCCTACTACGACATGCCTCCCAAACACGCCCATCTCTTTTTCGATTGTGCCATTCATACGAGGTAAAGTTCTGCAATGTGCTTTATTTATTTATATCTACACAGCGCGGACATGCCTCCCAAACACGCCCATCTCTTTTTCGATTGTGTCATTCATACGAGGTAAAGTTCTGCAATGTGCTTTATTTATTTACATCTACACAGCGCATGCGTTACCCGAAGGTGTTGGAGCGCTTTACATTAAAACAGGTTTCATTACAAAGAATACAGTTTTACAAACAGTTGCTAGTTATGTGTTAAGCAGTTTCACATTCTGTCTATATGTTGGATGAGAAGCCCCGCGAACCTGACGGCCGACTGGTCTGTTTATTATCCGCTTCAATAGAACAAACAGCGCTGCGAGAAAAGTCCCAAAAATGAACAGGGCTGCGGCACAAAGCTCTTCCATCAAAAGCTCACCATCCCCCCCTTCTTTCCGCACGAATCCTGGGCCTCGGATAAATATTTTACAGCTCAGGCTGATAAGGATGTGTTTTCAAGCGTTGATTAAGATATCCGGGCTGCGGTGATTTGTAATATATGAGACGGTGCAAAAGAACAGGGCTTTTCCCTCACTCCCTGGGAAACAAATGGAACGCACCTTATGACATATTTTCTTCAGTGGGGGCTGGCATGCTATAAATTGATAACCGTGCCTCGAAATATTAATAATGTTGTAGTGAAAGATGTGCAGACATAGCCAGGAACGAAGAAAGCAATCCGCCATCAAAGAACAACACTGCAGGCCTAGCACAGTTGCCGTCGCTGTCACATATAATGGAAACGGTCCCAAGACAAGGGGGAAGTTCTGTGCTATCTTTACACATTTTTTGCCAGTGAGATCATTCGATAGTTTGGCTAGTGACCTGAAAGCTGTGTCCGCAAGTATACATTCCCATCCATCCTCAAAGGGATATGTTCATGGATACAATCGCAAAGACAAGCACGCACACACAAGCATTGAGATCCAGAAACTGTTACCAACACAAAGACACATATAATCACGGCCTCCCTAAATTTCTCTCACACATACACACACTCGCAGACCCGGCAGCTCGCATGCACACGCATGGGCGCGCTCTTACACACACACACACACACAAACACACACACGCACACTTCCCACACCAACACATTTCTACGGATACACAAACAGGCACATTCACAGACACACAGGCATCCTTCACCCACACGCTCACAGACACCTACACAGGGATACAGAAACATTAGCACATTTACAGATTCGCACATCACACTGACACACTTTCACACGCATAGGCAAACACACCAAATGAATGCAAGTCTGGCTAGAGCGGCAATAGTGCCATACATCAAACATTTGTTACCTTTTGTGGCCTCGGTGATTGCACATGACTAAGAACAAGTCAGTGAGAACATCAGAAGAAAGATGAAACCAATCTAGGCCTTTGCAAAGCGCATCAATCATCCCACGCAGCCAGCAATATTGTTAGTTCAAGTTAAGACTTGTTCGCCCATGTAATGGGCAGCCGCCCGCCCTCCACCTTCCCATCACTCTCCCCCGAACAAGTCTGCACCAAGCCTAGCCTGGGAAATGTTTTTATTATTAATAATATCTTTATTGGGACCAATGCGAGCCAATAAAATACATGCTACTGAATAATTCAGAAACTACCCAATTTGCATTCTTGCTGTACCAGGCTGCCAGCGCGCAGCACATGGCTTCAGAATTATGTATTTTTGCAACAAGAAAATGTGTAGGAAATAGAGATACCCAATGCACAAATGTTCACTGGTACCTGGAATTACCACAGAATTGTTTTCACTAGATACACACTGTACTTTCCATCGAATAATAATCAGAAGGAAAAAGCATTTTAACTTTTTATTTTATTTCCACTGTATACAATTGAGCGCGACTAATTTGAAAATATTGTTTTCAGCGTGACAATCTTCCATATTACCAATAAACTTGAAGTGTCACCCTTTTTTGTTACGGTGTCGTTATATAGGTAGCTTGATATACGAGTATCTTCTCAAAGTGCTGAGACCCAGAAACAGGGCAAATAGAGCTAGAGTTGTGTGCAACGAAACCAGGGTTGGGGAAATATTATGAAACAAAATGTACATCTTTTAACTTTGATCTATCAAGACAAGAGTTCGAAGGTGAAGCTGAAAACTGGGCTATATTGCGATGAACATATCTACTTAATATTAAAAATGCAATTGTTTTTTTCCATTTATAGATTTTTTAAGCTTAACTCTTCACTGTCACACTTCTAGCAAGTGATGGACATTGAGGTGCAACATAATCAAGCTTTCCCTAATCTGCGTTCCCTCACGAAGATGTAGGTGACATTCAGTCAGGCAAAATCTATAAACACATAAACATACGCAAAGGTATAAAATCCAGGGAGTTCTGCTCATCATGTGGCTCCGGCACCGGGGAATTGGTCGCTTCCTGTTCCCGAAATTAACCGCCACCTAGAATTCCTTCCCTGCTGCCAGATGTATCCCATGTCAGCCTTCAACGTGGAGCCCTTGGGTAAGTAGTCCACTGCTTTTGGAAGAGCACGGGCCACTCTAGTGCGTCTTTTACAGAGGCAGTGTGTGACTACAGCAGTTCGTCAGAGAAGTAGTCTAGTTCACACGGAAGTTGAGTGTGTCACTGTCAGGGAGCACTCTCCGCAGCAAAGCTTCCTGAGCGTCACCCCAGTGCCGCTTGGTTGCCAAACGCAGCCGGTCATCAGCACATAGCCGCCAAGATTTCAGTCTGCTTATGTGTGATTTTTCCTTTTTTTACAACACTTTTGTGTGTGACAGTTCAGAGCTTTATGTGTCACTTGATTAGGGTGACCAGATGTTGAGAAGCAAGTACTGGGACAGGTCAGTTATATAAGCAGGAGTAAAGCCTCTAGTCTCACTGTTCCATCTCGTTTCTGAGAAGTGCAGTACTTTCTAATTAACAGTATTATTTTTTTCTTGAGAAGTGCAGATACTCGCCCTCTCAAAATAAACAAGCATTTGCAATGCAATAGGTCTCGCATTTATACGAGTTTGAGCTATTGACATTGCAAATAACAATGCCTTTTATTTTTGTTTTCGTTATTAAAACATGAATATGAAAACAAAACTAAAAGCCATTGTCATTGACAATGCCAATACCTCAAACACGTAAATGCAAGACCTATTGCATTGCAAATGCTTGTTGAAAGTTGTGAGGCGTAATACCTGCCCGGCGCTCACCCCATTTTTTCAAAATTTGCCTCACTCACATTTACTTTCTCCCCCTCACTCACTGTAACTCACATTATCTCGCTTACTCATTCTCATTTACTCACTTCCACTTATTGTTGCACACATACAAATGTACTCATACTCGTCTGTTCTCTTTTTCACTTAGAAACAATTAAACACACTCACGCTTTTCACTGACTGACTGTGTGCCCTGGTGCAACTGCACCTGCTGCAGCATTGATAGCGACACCCCGGACTCCCTTTCACTGCCTCTCACAATCTCCAATCACTCACTCCTAATGCACTCCACTTACTTCCTCATACTCACTGACTTATTCTTATACACTCAAACTTAGATTCTCACTCACTTTTACTCTGATTGACTCTTGCAACACACTCATGCTCACTCACTCAATCCCATTCATTTTCAATCGCTCACAAACATATAAATGCATACATAAACAGAGAAACATGTTATTTCAACTTAACTTGCTGCTTTTGCTAGCAGCTTGTAGGCTCCATGGCAGCAGCAGAGCAGCAATCTGTTGCTGGACATTAGAATCAGCAAACCTTGATTCCAGATGAGAGCAGCAAGGGCATATTTAAAAAGAAAAAAGACCCACCATCCCTTTTTAGGTCTCGCCTGACCCAGCGCATGCGCTGGTCTGGCGAGACTTATTGAGAGGGCTCCAAAAAGTGCTACCAGGCCAGCCTAGAGCTACAGTTGCGCTGGTCTGGCAAGACTTATTGAGAGGGCTCCAAAAAGTGCTACCAGGCCAGCCTAGAGCTACAGTGCATGGGCGAGCGCGCTGCTTTTACCGCGATTACTTTCACTTTCGCGGCCGCTTTGATGTTTGATCACGATCACTTTCGCGGCCGCACGGCCGCTTGGCATAGCCAATAGGTCTCGCTTTTGGGACCTTATAAGTGTTTAGTTATGCAACTGTTGAATGGCTAAACACTTATAAGGTCCCAAAGGCGAGACCTATTGGCTATGCCAATGCTTGTTAAAGTTGGACCTGGCTGCAGCTTATCATAAGGTTGAACTAGTCCAAATACCATTTCACGGCTTTTGTATCTCCATTTGGAATGGATTAGAACCCCAGAATGCTGTTTGGTTTAGCCTCTGCAGCTTCTGTATTTTAAACAGAGGATGAAAGGTATAAAAGGAGCCATTGTATTTTAGGATGATATCTTGGTTTTTGGGTGCGATAGAGAGGAACATGACTGTTTTTTCAAGAAAGAGTAGTGTAAAATAAATCAAGAATAAAAAAAACTTAAAGTCGATATTAGGACATTGTGAGTTCCATTCAATTTTTTTGCCAGACTATGCATCACATATGGACTGTATTAGGAGAATGTTGAAGGAAGAGGGAGTTTTCATGTGGAATCATAAAAGCTAAAGGGAATTTCAGAGGGTCAAGGGAGATTTGGTTGTAGCTAGGGCTCTTAAGCCATACAGTCCTTTGCCTTGTGCTATCAAGGTAAACGCTAGTAACGAGAGGTTAGGTTCTGTATATACCCAGAAATGTGGTAATGACAAGGATATGCTTACAGAGCCTTGGAAGTCCAGAAATGGCTTACTTTAGTTATAAAAAAAGCTGCTTGGTTGTGTGTGGGCAGTGGAAAAATTCAGAGCATATTTATGGGGAAGGAATTTCATGATTTTTATGGATCACAAACCACTAATTATATACTCTGTGGGAAAAATATAAAGAGTAATACTCTGCAGATTGCTCATCTATCTTCAAAGTTGTTGCAGTACCAGTTTTACATTTTACACCTACTCGGAGGGAAGAATAAGAGGGCAGACTATTTATCAAGATATACTATTGAGGATACAAGAGGAAGTGTAATATGCAATATATCTAGCTAAAGAAAAGTCTGAATCCTGTTTTATTGCCACTGTTGGTGTCGTGTCTGCTAGCACTGAAAAGGAATGGAGACATGCTTTTGAATTGGATTTCGTTTTTACAGGAGGTTGTGAAATAGGTTTGTGAAGGTTTCCCGGGAGAGGGGCTGTTGATATGGGCTGCACAACCTTTTTGTAAGGCTGGTGAGCAGTTGACAGAAGATGGGTTGATCATGCAAGCAGATAAACTATTTCTCCAAGATGTGTTGAGGCGCGATATTATCAACAGTGGTCATGAGGGACATTTAAGTTCTAAATTAACAAAGTGCAGGTTGTGATCGATTTTCTGGAGTACTGCGATGGATAGGGAAGTTGGTGAAATGGTCAAGAACTGTTATATATGTGACAGGAGCAAGAAAAGTGTTGACACAAGGGTGCCACCAATTAAATCTATTGAGTTACTGAGTAGGCCGTGGGAGAACATTTTAAATTGATCTGTTGGGTACCATTAATACTCCTGATGTATGGCCTACATATTTCATTGTTCTAGTTGATTACTTTTCCACATGTCCTGAAGAAAGGTTTATAGTGGAACCCAAAACTAGATATATAATTGAGCTTTTCAAGAACATGTGTTCCAGTGAAGGATTTCCGAAATGCATGCTTTCTGCCAAAAGGGTACAATTTGTGAGCCATGAGATGGAAGCTTTTCTTAATAAGGTTGGAGTGAAGCATCTGAAGAGAGTGTTATATCATCCCAAACAAACGGTTTGCTTGAAAGGAAGAAGAGAGTTATGCCTGAATGAGTCAAATGGGCGGTTGCCTACACATGTGAAGAGTTGGTCATTCGCACGAGGGGACCGTGAGGTGTTGCTGGTGTCCCCTTAAGCTCACCTGGAGTCTCGCTGCTGCCCGCCTGGGCTCCTCTCATCGCCGCTTCACCGCGCGGCCACAGAACTACCATTCCCAGGTGCCCCAGCGGCCCCTGACGACGGAGAACGCGCCCGGAGGCGCTTAAAACACTGGTGCTCCCTCCGCGTCGCGGGACGCGCGCGGGCGGACGCCGGGCTAAGCCCGGGCAAAGGGCGGGCCGTTGTGAGGCCGTTAGGAGGTCGTAGGTGGTCGGGTTGGGCCACCCCCCTTGATTGTGTGGACACAATCCCGCAAGTATTTTCCTCGAACTGTTTCAGTTAGACACGAGCTCCTCCTGATTGTGTCAGAGTCGTACGGTCTCAGATCATACATTTAGGTGTAATACAGTTGGTTACTGTTCTGCTTTAAAAAATATTCTATTTGGATGGTTTTTTATTATTGTTATAGAGTACTAGTACTACCCTGTCCCTTGGGACTATTTGTGATATTAACTATACTGTGATCGTTGTGACCTAACCTGTGCTTAAGATGGCAAAGGCTAAAGTAACGATGGACAATTACTTGGTCAAAAGGGTCAGTATGATAAATAGCGAGAGACGGAAGTCCCTTGGGAAGGTGACCCTGGAAGATAATTGTGAGTTATGTATAGATGATGGTGCCCATGGTTCACTTATAGGGAACTCATTCATTGAGGCCACCTTAGTGGGGAAGTTACCAGATTGCACTGTGGACAATGAGGTTAATATTGTTAGCCAAGACATACCGGAGTCTCAGAGCGAGCTTGAAGTCCCTCTTTCTCCTCCGAAAAGAGCCGTTAGGAAATGTAGGAAGTCTCAAATTAAGAAGGGTAGTGTTCATCATAAATCAGCGTCAGATCAACCTCGGAGGCCCGTTGTGGCTCATGCTAAAACAAAAACCCGTAATGAAGTAGATAATTTTACTCTCGTTGAGACCATAGCTAAAATTTTGGAGGAAAAATGGGTGCTTTTGATTAAACCTTTTGTAGACAAAATAGAAACCCTGACATTAGAGGTATCAAGGTTGGGTGGTCTTGTTGAGGGGTTGAAACAGCACATTATACCGCCTATTATATTGCCTAAGGTACCACCGAAACCTGTTCATGCTGCCCAGGACCCTCATTTAGAGGGGGGAAATTCCATTTCAACTGGCCGCATGACAATATTACAACCAGCTGATGGTGGTACTCGAATCAATATAGATCCATTTAGTAATCAGGGTCCTATAACTATTGCACAAAAGCCCATATGTGCCAACCTCCCTCCAGCTTGTGAACCATATGTGGTTATTTTGTCTAATGTTCCCCCACTTGCTTCAGGCCCTCTTAAAGCTTCGGTTGAATCTCATGATTCACTTAAGAGGAAATCAGTTGCTTGGCTAAATAAAAACTGTGGGTTCCCCACGGACTTCTCAAACCAAATACTGTCTACTAGAAGAGTTGCATGGTTAGGTAATACAAGGAAAATATGCAAGGGGGATTGCGTTATAATAAACTTCAGGCATCCCCAGCATGTGGCAACTACACTCCTAAGGGCAGCTTCCCTTGCTATAGGAGGAGATGCTGTACGTGCTCACCCCTTGGGTTATTTCTATAGACATCCAGACAGATTACTCCAAGGAACAATTAAGGATAGTCCTATTCGTACTGATAATAAATCATCACATTTTGAAATCCCTATGACTAATAGATATGCAGCGTTAAGGGACTTAGATGAAAACGATTGACTCCCAGAGGCTGATATAAACAAGAGCTTGGTTACACCGCTGCCCACCCACCCTCTAGAGATTCATAGTGGTTGTGGAATCCCTGGTTTTAAAAACACGGTGGTACTGGGGATCCCCTTTAACCCTGTGGATGAACAGCTAGAAGAGGATGGACATTTTGGAATTAAGCGGCAAGTGCAAGTAGAAGCCGGGTCTGATATCGTTTCCAAGACAAGTATAGTACAGGCAGGGATATTAGGCAATGAAACTGCCATTGAGCAAGATATAATGGTACCGGATAACTTGCCCGGGTACGATAATACCAGCGATGAGACCGGACTAAGGGGAATTTCCCCAAAGTCAACTGAAGATTTTAATGTTAGCTTATTGTCTTGGAACATTGCTGGACTTTCCAGAAACCTGATGGACGTGGCAGTTTGTTCCTTCTTTGGAAAACATGACATAATCGCCCTTCAGGAAACCTGGATGGTAGAACCCCCCCATAGAGTAGGATTTAAAACCTATTGCACCAAAGCGATGCCATCGAATAGGGGAAGGGCATCCGGGGGGCTGGTTATTTGGGTTAAAGTTTCCCTAGAAATAGAGGTTAGCCAGCTGCCTAGCACCTGCCCGGACTTGCTAGGACTAAAAATTGTGACCAGCAACAAAAGTGTTATTTACCTATTAAACATATATAATAGACCTTATCCACCAAACAGAGAATCTAAATTGATAGACACCTTGGACTCCACCTTAGATGGACTGGGAGTTAATGCTCGTGTTTTAATTTGCGGAGATTTTAACTGTAAATACGAACCTATCCAGGTTCTTGATAGCCTGTTTGTTGAACAAGATACTGCTAGTGGTATCATGCCTCTGGAGGCCTTAAGTTATGCAAAAAAGTACTATAGCCTCTATACAGATCCTACAGATGACTGTATCACATGACCTAAGATCATGTAATGGCCGGTTTCCCTCAGACATTCCTTCAGCTCCCACTTATTTTAAGGGAAGTAGCAGATCACATATTGACTTCGTAATGGCCTCTCGGAATTTATGGAGATCACTAATCGACTTTAAGGTTGACTCCAGAATAGAGAGTGATCACTACCCCCTCCAACTATGGTTAGACCCTGCCCTATTTTATTTGAGATTACCTGTAGAAGACCCACTGAATCTCCAAATTGGAGATATACAGATTTCTAATAATAGACGTGCCATAAAATGGTCTTATATTGCGGGCAAAGAAGAGGCGCTGGCCAACATTTATAATAAATTTAGCGAAATTATAGGGACTCCCCAAATTCCACCTTTAGGCACCCAGGGAGTTCTCGATTTACATTTGAAGTTGGTCGACGCACTATCTCCCCTTCTGAGTAAGGTCTATAAAAAAGAAGGGAATAAAACTATAGACCAGGTCGAATCAGGAAACCAATGGTATAACCAAGATTGTAGGGTTGCTAAATCACAACTGATCCATGTAGTAAAAAATGGGAGCCAATGTGATATAAAAAATGCAAGATTAATATATAAAAATACCCTGAGTAAAGCCAAAAAAGTATGGGATGCTAACCTTTGGGATGACTTACTGAGTGCAGCAAAACTACATGACCAAAGTGCCTTCTGGAATCTAATTGCTAAGGGAAATAAAAAGGGTAGATCACCCAAGGATATTTTTCTGGACGAACTGACCTGGTGTGATCACTTTTCTAAACTTTACACGATTAGTAAGGATGATTTGTCCCTAGCTAATGCAGATGTTGATCCAGTTAGTAGTACTGTACCATTACACTTTACCTTAGAAGAAACAGTTCAGGCACTATTAGCTGTAAAAGTAGGCAAGGCCCCCGGCCCTGATAAAATTCCTGGGGATTTGTTGAAACATGATGTCAATGTGTGGGGGCCGTATATTAACTTTCTAAGTAACTCAATTTTGGCTGGTACACCTATCCCAGAGTCATGGAAAGGGGCAGAAATTATTACAATTTTTTAAAAAGGTGACCGCCACGATCCTAGCAATTACCGCCCCATCAGTTTAATTGATGTTTTACAAAAAAATTTTGCCAGACAGATTTTAAATAGGATTTTAATTTGGATTGAGGAGACAAAACTATTGTCAAAATACCAAGCTGGTTTTAGATCTAGAGTAAGTACAGTTGACCAGGTGTTCAGATTTATGTGCATTTGTTGGAAATACGTAAAGATCAGACAGGGTAGTCTTTATGTTGCATTTATAGATTTAAGGGCTGCTTTTGATCTTGTTCCCCGGAAGCTACTGTGGTCTACACTAAAGAAATTAGACATCCCTGGTGAGTTACTAAATGAACTCATTAAACTCCATACAGGGAATTATGCAAAAATTAGATGGGGAAAAGCAGGAGAACTATCTAAAGCGATTTTTGTGGATAGAGGGGTGCGTCAAGGATGTGTGTTAGCACCCACGTTGTTCTCACTGTACGTTAATGATATTCCAACATACCTGAGGAACTGTGCTCATGACTCCCCAAAACTAGTCGGTGAACCAATTACCTCTTTACTTTTTGCCGACGATACTATCCTTATCTCCCAGACCCCGAGAGGGCTGCAAAATTTGGTGAATACTTTTCACAATTACTGTGTGGGAAAGGGGCTAGAAATTAACCCAACGAAAACAAAGTACATGGCCATAAACCCCACTAAAACGTTTAGGAAAAACTTGCTCCTAGAGAATCGTACATTGGAAAAGGTGGAAAGTTTTAATTATTTGGGGTTGATATTAGACAACAAGCTGTCCTGGCAAGGCCAGCTAAACAAAAGCTTATTGTGCCTCAAACAGAATTCTTTCCCTATCCTAAAGGTGCACGGAGCAAGTAGTTCGAAAGCCGTTACCCCAGCACTGGAGGTCTTCAAAGCCAAGGCCCAATCAGCAGCCCTTTATGGTGCTGAGATATGGGGATATAGTAATTCTTCCAAATTTGGGATGATAGAAAATACATTTGTGCGTAGTCTACTTAAAATACCGACTCGTACCCCAGTTGTCCCCCTGTTTTTAGATGTTGATCTTAAAAGAACAGAGCACTTGGCTTCTATAAGACCATTATTGTACTGGATTAGGATATGGTCGACCCCTGAGCTGATAGATTACAAGGATGGGTTGATTGAACTTATTAAATTGGACGTTCACTTGAAAACCCCATGGCTGAAATATATCTGTACATCATTCAAGAGATTGGGGCTTTTTACTTTTTGGGAGGAGCCCCATAATTTGACTCAGTCTTCCAAAAAACTCCTCAAGGTAACCTTCTGGTCCCATGCTAATAGTGAACTAATTTTGAGCCCTTCTATTGGTACCCTGACCCAGATCTTCTTAAATGCAAAAGATTCACCTAACTTTGAGGAATTTATGGATGAGATCGCACCTCCCTTAGCAAAATCTCTCTATCTTCAATTTAGGTATGGGGTACTATTGTTAAACTCTTACACATGCAAGTGGGCGGGAGGAAATGGATTGGATTTGTGCACTATGTGTCCCCTTGGGGCCAGGGAAGATATATCCCACATACTTTTCTTTTGTCCGGCCTATAAGAAACCAAGGGCTTCTTGGATTAAACCCCTTTGTAGGAATATGGGGATTGAGTCATATAAAGTAGCTGAGCGCATATTAAAATTTAATTCCTCTCAAGTAATGGTATATGGTATAAGTAGATACTTATTTAATGTATACCTTATTAGGAAACGCTGTGGTCACAAACTGTAACTATAGAAAGAGGAACTATGGATTACTTTAGTTACCAGATTATCCTCAAGTCTACCTCATTTTTAACATTGTTATTATAAGAACTCTGGCTTTTAGCTAAATTAATGTAATATTTATATTTTATTTGGTATTGCTTAATCATGGATAAAAAACTCACCATTATAAATTGTATGTAATTTGTTCAACATGGACTTATGAATTGTGTATCTGCACTATGGATTTATGTATTATGTTTTATGTGTTGACTTTTATGGCTATTGTTAGCCGAAATAAAGTATTGACTGACTGACTGACTGACATGTGAAGAGTTCTGTGCCTTCAGGACTATGTGATGGTTTTATTGCAGCATATCACATTCAGTTATAAGGCTCAACCCGTTTCGGATATTTAATGAAAGGAACCCTGTTTCTTAAGCATGTTCTGCATGAATGATAGCTGCTGAAGGCAAATGATGACTCTAATGGGGACAGGGTTGTGTTGAATGAGTTGGCGAGATCCAGGATTGAGGTGGCACAAAATACCCAAAGACAAGATTCTGATAAAAATAGAGGTAAAATAATATTTACTGTCAATGTGGGGCACGTTGTTTGTATCAGGAAAGCAGGACACATTTCTAGAGGGAGTCCCAAATTTGGTGATCCTATTGTGGTTGACAAAGAGTATGGAACTGCCTTAAGAGTTGGTGGTAAAAATGGTGCAACAACAGCAAGGTGATCAAGTTGACCGAGGAGGTGGTGAACATGAGAGAGAAAGGTGTGACTGCAAATGGTAACATAAGAGAAAGTCTTGAAGCGAGTAACCACATTGCCCATAGGAGTATGAGGAAACTAGTTATTCCTGCATGCTATAGGAATGAAACTGCTGTGTTACTCCTGAAGTTAGTAACTGCATTGTCCATAGAATTATGAGAAAACAAGTTATTCCTGCATGCTATAGGAATTGTAATGCTGTGCTCATAGGAACTGAATTGCTGTGTTCATATTTTTATATGTATTGATGGGAAGGAATATGCTACTTACCAGTATGCATCTGTTCTTGGCATGTACAGCTGCAGAGTTGTACACTTAGCATAGATCGCCATCTGGTGTTGGGCCCGGATGTTTGCAGTTTGTTTTTGTTCTTTGGACAGTCTTTGGAAGTCACGAGTTCGGTGACTCCTCCTTCGGTCCGTACTGCGCATGGGCTTCGGCTCCATCCTCAGATTGTTTTTCGCCAACAGGGAAATGATGGAGCGTATTAATAACAGTGAGAAACCCATGTGTGTTGTATCTAAATAAGATGGACTGGAACGGATACAGGTAGCCGGGGAGGCGGGTGGGCGTGTACAACTCTGCAGCTCTACATGCCAAGAACAGATGCATACTGGTAAGTAGCATATTCCGTTCGAGGCATATGAGCTGCAGATTGTACACTTAGTTATATAGCAGTAGCCAACCTTAGCGGCGACCACCGGTATCTGTTGCAGTGGTTTGAAAAAGTGTCTTTAGTACAGCCTGGCCCACACTAGCTTGCTGCTTGGAATGCACATCTACACAGTAATGTTTTGTGAAGGTGTGCGGTGTTGACCATGTGGCTGCTTTGCAGATGTCATCTAAGGGTATGTTCCCTAGAAAAGCCATAGAAGCCCCTAACTTTCTAGTAGAGTGGGCTTTAGGTGGAACAGATAATGTTCTTTTTGCCTTTTGATAGCAAATTTGTATACACTTTACAATCCACCTAGCTATCCCTGATTTAGAGATGGGGTTGCCTTTATGTGGTGGAGAGAAGGAAACGAACAATTGTTTAGTCTTCCTGAAGGGTTGCGTTCTTTGTATGTAGTACAGCAAAGCCCTTTTAACATCGAGTGTGTGTAAGGCCCTCTCTGCAACAGATTGAGGTTGCGAGAAAAAGACAGGTAATTCCACCGATTGATTGAGATGGAAGGGGGAAATGACCTTGGGCAGAAACTTCGGATTTGTACGAAGTATGACCTTGCTGTGATGTATTTGTAGGAAGGGTTCCTGTATAGTGAACGCTTGTATTTCACCAACCCTTCTAAGGGAAGTGATAGCTACGAGGAAAGCTGTTTTCCAGGTGAGGAACTGTAGCTCACATTTATGCATTGGTTCGAAGGGTGGACCCATTAGCCGCGTAAGAACTACATTTAGATTCCATACAGGGGAAGGTGGTGCCCTGGGAGGAATTACTCGTTTAAGGCCTTCCATAAAGGCTTTAATAGCGGGCACTCTGAACAGTGATAAATGCTGTCTGTTTTGTAGATAAGCAGCGATCGCTGCTAGGTGTAGGCGTATGGATGAATATGCCAGGTTACACCTGTGAAGATGGAGCAGATAGCATATGATGTGCTGTATGGATGCATCTAAAGGGTTGATTGTATTGTTACGGCAGTAAATTACAAATCTTTTCCACTTTGCGGCATAGCATGCTCTAGTGGTAGGACGTCTGGCTTCCATGATGATGTTCATGCAATCAGGGGGAAGGTTAAGGTATCCAAATTCTAAGCTTTCAGGAGCCAGATCGCAAGGTTGAGCTGAGCTGGGTCCGGGTGCCTGATTTCTCCATGGTTCTGGGTTAGGAGGCATGGGGACAGGTGCAGTTTTTGATGTGGTACCACCGATAGCTGTAGTAGTGTGGTGTACCACGGCTGCCTGGCCCATGTTGGGGCTACCAGAATGAGTGTGAGGGAGTGCTGCTGTAGCTTCCTTACCACTAATGGAATTAGCGGGAGAGGTGGAAAGGCGTATGCAAATCTGCCTGACCAGTTCATCCATATCGCATTGCCCTTGGACAATGGGTGTGGGTATCTGGCGGTGAAGCTTGGGCATTTTTTGTTTTCGTGGGTGGCGAAGAGGTCTATCTGAGGATGCCCCCACTGTTGGAAGAATGGGTGAAGAACTTGTGGATGCAGTTCCCATTCGTGTAGTTGTTGCGTTTGTCTGCTGAGCAGATCTGCCACGGTGTTTTGTACGCCTGGAACGTGCTGTGCCAGGAGAAAGATGTTTTGGGGAATTGCCCATCTCAATATGCTCTGGGCTAAGCGGGAGAGCTGGGGAGAGTGTGTCCCCCCCTGTTTTTGGATATAATACATTGCAGTCATGTTGTCTGTGCGAATGAGGACTGCTTTGCCCGAAATCTGTTTTTGAAAAGATTTTAGGGCTAGAAAGATCGCCAAGAGCTCCAGATGGTTGATGTGGAGCGATTTTTGCTGTGGCGTCCATAGACCTTGCATGGTGAGGTGTAAGAGGTGCGCTCCCCAGCCGGAGAGCGATGCGTCCGCTGTTAGAATCACCTGAGGAACCGGGTCCAGGAACGGCCGCCCTTTGGAAAGGTTTGTGGTGTTCCACCACTGCAGAGAGTGATGGGTGCGGCCGTCCACCAACACCAGATCCGTCAGCTGACCCTGGGCCTGGTTCCACTGTTGTGCTAGGCACTCTTGAAGTGGACGCATGTGAAGTCTTGCATGGGGCACTATGAAAATGCAAGACGCCATCATTCCTATGAGCTTCATAAACACTCTTGCTGGAAGAGAGTGTTGAGGAAGGAATATTTTGCGCAAGGCTTGTATGCTTGCGATTCTGGCTGAGTTTGGATAGGCAATACCTTTGGAGGTGTTTATAGTGGCCCCGAGATATTGCTTTGTGTGAGATGGTATGAGGTGGGACTTTTGGTAGTTCACCGTGAAGCCTAGCTGGTGGAGCAGTTGGATGGTGCTGTTTGTATGTTGCACACATTGGTGGTAGGACGCGGCTTTTATCAGCCAGTCGTCTAAGTAGGGGAAGACGTGAATCTGTTGACGTCTGAGGTGTGCTGCTACTACCGCTAGGCATTTGGTAAACACCCGTGGTGCGGTGGTGACCCCGAAGGGGAGAACCGTGAATTGGTAATGCTGACCGTCCACCACGAACCTGAGGTACTTCCTGTGAGAAGGGTGTATTGGAACGTGAAAGTATGCGTCTTTCAGATCCAATGTAGTGAGAAAGTCTCCCTGACAGAGGAGCGGGAGGACTTGTTGTAGGGTGACCATGTGGAAATGGTCTGAATGTATGTATGCATTGAGAGGCCGGAGGTCCAGAATGGGCCTCAGGGTCCCGTCTTTCTTCGGTATCAGGAAATACAGAGAGTAGACCCCTAGATTTTGCTGATTGACGGGGACCTGCTCTATAGCGTGTTTTTGGAGGAGGGAGAGCACCTCCTGTTTGAGTAGTGTGGAATGTTGTTGAGACATTGGACGGTGTCTTGGTGGGATATTGGGTGGGGTAGATGTTAGCTCGAGACAGTACCATGACCGAATAATTTGGGTCACCCATTTGTCCGATGTTATGGACTCCCATGCGTGGATAAATTGTTGTAGTCTGCCCCCGACCGGAGTGGGATGGTCTGGGGGGAGGGAAGGGAAGTCATTGTGCGGGCGGGGTTGCGGAACGGGTGGTGTTAGTTTTTCCCCTGCCCTTATTGTTGTTGCCTCTGTAACCACCCCTTTGGTTGCCCTTTGAAAAGGTATTTTTAGGAGGGGACTTGTAGGAGGTAGAGGCGCTATCGGTGGAGAAGCCTCTGCCTGTGCTACGAAAGGATGAGCGTCGAAAGGAACGTTTAGGGGCCTGTGATTGGAGTGCCCCCATAGACTTTGCTGTGTCTGTGTCCTTTTTCATCTTTTCCAACGCTTCGTCCACCTTTGGCCCAAAGAGAGTTTGTTGGTCAAAAGGGTGATTTAGTATGGACGCCTGGACTTCAGGCTTGAACGCTGAGATCCTGAGCCAGGCATGACGACGAAGCAGGACACTGGTATTTATTGCTCTAGAAGCTGTGTCGGCTGCATCGAGGGCACACTTAATGGAGGTGTTTGTAATTAGTTTACCCTCCTGTATCAGGTCATGAGCCTTGCGCTTGTGTTTTTCGGGGAGGTGCTGCATAAGAGCCTCAAGTTCGTCGTAGTGTGCTCTGTCATAGCGCGCAAGTAGCGCTTGTGTATTTGCAATGCGCCACATGTTTGCAGCTTGGGAGGCGGTGCGTTTGCCAGACGCGTCTAAAAGTTTCGATTCCTTGTCTGGCGGTGGGGCTTCCCCTGAGGACTGGGAGTTAGCCCGCTTTCTAGCTGTGGAGACAACTAGGGAATCTAAGGGAGCAGGGCCCTTAATGTATGCAGGGTCTGTGGGTGCCGCCTTGTACTTTTTTTCTATTCTAGGGTTCAGTACCCTGGCCCTGACAGGGTCTTTGAACACCTCTGCAGCATGCTTGGTGACACCTTTAAGCATGGGCAAAATAGACGTGGACTTGTCCTGAATGTCAAATGTGTCCAGTAGGAAGTCATCTTCCACTGGTTCGCTATGCATGTCCACCCCATGGTAGTGTGCTGCTCTCTGCACTAAGTGGTGAAACCCTAAGGAGTCCTCTGGAGGAGACGGCCTGGATGGGTATAGGTCGTCCTGAGGCATATCAGGTATGTCAGGGTTGTGGTAGTCTTCCCATGGGTCTGGGGTCCCCGGTGGAGTGGGGTCCATTGGGGCGTCCGCTGGGTCATAATGTGGATCCCCGAAGTCCGGATCTGGGGACGGGGTCGGGGAGTGATAAGGTAAGGGTGGCGGAGACCTGGGAGGGGGTGGAGGAGGAGGTAGTGGGGAGGGCACTCTGAGAGGAGAAGTAGCAGAGTCCTTCCGTTTGGGCGGTGGAGGAGGAGCCGGTGTGTCAAGACGTCTTTTCTTGACAACTAAAGTCAATAGCCCAGTCTTTGGATCTTTAAATAGAGTCTTTTGCAAAGGGTCTGGTGTAAAGAGATCCAGTGGCGCCGAATCGTCCGCTGGCGCCGATGTTTTCGGAGCCGAGGGTTTCGATGGTTTCTGTGCGCCATGCTTTTTTGGAACCTCCGGTTTTTTCGGCGTCGAAGGAGTTTTCGCCGCCGGAGCGTCGGTGCCGACAGATTTGTATTTCGTCGGCACCGAGAGTCCAGGCTTCGGCACCGGTGGCTTTGGAGTCGAGCTGGGTATCACTTTCTTCGGTGCCGGATGGTGTTTTTCGGCACCAGGCGTCGGCTGGCTCAAGCCCGAGCTGCCGTGAGACTTTTGAGGCTTCGACACCAGGCCCGAAGGTGGGGTGATGGAAGCTGTGTGCTTGGTTTTACCCAGGCCTGCAGGCGAGGGTGTAACCTGAGTCTCTTTGGTTTTGGGCGCGGGGGTGGGAGGGGGGTACAGTACTCACGACCCGCTGCGCCGGTGTGATGTCCTCCACGTCGGAGTCGTCGGCCTCGGAAGCGCTGACGTCGTCCTCCTGCTCGGTGTGTAGTTGCCCCGAAGCTTCGGCGTCGTCTCCGAAGATGTCCGGTGGAGCCGCGGTCGAGGAGTGCGCCATGGTGCGTCGAGCTCTTCGATCCCGGATGGTCTTTTTAGATCGAAAAGACTTACAGGCGGGGCAGTCTCTAGCCTCGTGTTCTGGGGAGAGGCAAAGGTTACACACCTGATGGAGGTCGGTGTGGGGAAATTTAGACCCACATTTTGGGCACTTTTTGAACGGAGTCCTTTCCATCGGCCGGGACCGGAGTCGAGGAGGGCCCGAAGGCCGGTGCCGATGTACGGGATGGAGAAAAGTGCCGCTTCGAGAGATGAAGATTGATGAAGAAAACTCGAAGAACGAGGATTTTCCGTCGAGGCTGGAACCGTAGAAGTTCGAAGCCGGAGCATGAAGTATCACATCGGAGCCCGATGGCGGAAAAAAACAATCTGAGGATGGAGCCGAAGCCCATGCGCAGTACGGACCGAAGGAGGAGTCACCGAACTCGTGACTTCCAAAGACTGTCCAAAGAACAAAAACAAACTGCAAACATCCGGGCCCAACACCAGATGGCGATCTATGCTAAGTGTACAATCTGCAGCTCATATGCCTCGAACATGTATTTACCTTTGTAGAGGAATATTTCTTGCTCCTTGTTTTGAGTCTTGATTGTCTGATGTGTGTGGGGGTTAAGTGGCTCATAATGTTGGGATTTATTTTGTCGGTGTATGTTTGTAGTTTTGGAAAAAGATTAGTCAATGTAGTATCTTCATTTATATTTCATTGCCTTAAGCGATGGGGATGTCCTAAATTCTGCCTTGGAATGTTGTAGTTTGGAGCCCTATCTGCAGTTGGATGGCAGGTGCTGGTGGCTCGTTTTCTTTGGATCTTTGGATTTATTAAGCATTCAGGAAGCCTGTGGTCTCATCTGTTCCAGAACACTACATCTTGCCTCAGGAAGAGATTAAATAAAGTAGAGGATGGAGGACCGGCTGCTTGCCACACACCAACTTGCAGTTTAGGTGTCCCAGTGACTTCACATGAAAGATCGTAGAAGACGAATTCTATGCAGCATAGAGGGCACAGTATTGTTTCTGTACATAGTTGCATTGCTTGTTTATATTTTCTGTGCCTAAATGCTTCTCCTTCCATGTTAAGGGGAATAGATCATTACTATGTTTATACAGAATGTTAGTCATTTTATTGCGGCTATGCATACTATACAAGATTATGTCTCTCCCAGGTCTACACTGCGCACGTTCACTTCGCTCCTACCACTCTACATGCATTTTCCTCACTCATGGTAATGAGGCAACACTACATAAAATCCACTAGAGGCACTAGATCATCGCTTGTTACTTGCCAAACTCATCAGGAGAAATCCTTGCTTTTCCATGTACAACATGCTGGAGGAAGGATTGGAAAAAGGTTTAATTTATTAAGGGTCTCCCTTTGTAAGTACCCATTGCATCTTCAGGACATTTTATATCTGAAAGTTCTGTGTAAACAAATCCCTCTGAAACACATCTTTTCTTTTTTTAGAGGGTCCTGCTTTTACATCAGTTTTGTGGTCAACCTTTATTATTTTGACGTTTTACTTTGCTGACCACCAATGCTTCTTCTTTTGTCCAGTACCAACCATGAAAAGTGACCTTGTTATATTATTCCTCACTGGGTCAAACGCAAACTGAGCATGGCAACCAGCTCTCACATGATTTCAAAATAAAAAGACAATGAAGCAGCAGATTCAGACTGTTGAAAATGAAAGTATATTCACCTTGCTCTACACATGCTACATACATCATGCCACTGAAGGATCTATAGAACATACAATGACTGCATACTAAAATATTACATCTCAGGTGACAGTAGATAGGCACAATTTATCACAGTAAAATACCCATCACATATTCTGCTTTACCCTGGAAGAAACCGTAGACGATTCAGAAGGCATGGTAATATGCGGACGCTAACTGTATAACCAACCAGGAATGTACTTTGTTTGAAATTCACCAAAAAATAAATAAGGTTTTATCACAACCATATATCTCAACATATACATACATGGATCATGTGTTCCTAAGCTTGTACACTGGTGTCAGGTTTACATTCAACAAAAGATTGACTACAGTGGAGGCCACGTTTCTGTTTCTTCTCGCTTGCATCCAAATGTTTCTATCTTGCCACCCTTATAGTACTGTGGCAAGGTAATTTAAACTAAGCCACAAGGAATATTCTTAAGAGACAAGGAAATATTACAACAGAATTATTTCACAAATAGGAACAAACTGTATGGCACTTCATATGCATGTTACATTCTCGGTATGAGTGTTCCCATATGGATGTGGAAGTGATACATCTTCCTTTGGTCATCCAGGTAAAAATACCTATGGATCTGTCAACTATCATTAAATTCTAGGACAGACAGGCGCATATAGGCAAAGTGACATTTTCGCTTTGTTCCTCCATCTGACTCTCCATTCAAATGATTTTTTTTTCGCAGTACCCATTTTACTGCAAAAATATTTTAATGATGGACGTAGTGAGCTCCGGTCTTTCCAAAAAGGGCATGAGAAAGGATCAGTAATCCCATGCTAAGTACTGCAATTAAAAAACAAAAACCTGCAGGACATCGGTGTTTGCCAAAACCTTTTGTCCAATGAATTACCAAGTGATTGTTCATCTTATTGCTAAAATTCCGGAAGTAACTTTGCTCACGGGGAGAAACTGAAAGCATTTTTAATAGTGCATGTCAAGAAGGTCGTCTCCATTTGAGTTACTGAGAATAGTTGGGATTTTGTTGCCCTGGTATCCATGGCCATTGCACCACTTCAATATTGGAAGATGAAAAACTGCATACAATATAATAGTCATGTTCCGATCAACAGTTAATATTTGGGTTCCCCAATAGGCAGGCTTCTGACTGAAGTGCAGGTTCTCAATATTAGAGCTTGAAAAGGACTTTAACTAAGACTATCAGCATAAGATGCTGCACTTGTCCTGTGCAGGATGCTTGTGATCAGGATAATTAAAGAACATAAAAAAATAAAAGTAAATTACTACATTTCGTTCAAATAAAACCTTTTTTTTAAAAATAAATAAACGGGAAATTATGCTTCTTAACGGCAGCTACATCCCACAGATTCAAAAGCACATGACTACCTCTCCAGGGTCCAATTTCAGGAAATCAGCATAAGTAACATCCGCAAAAGGACAGCAGCCAATATGACATACCATATGGGAAGACCTAGAGGGTATATTTAGCTCTAACGCTTGCAAATAGTGTTCAAAAGGCTGCAGCAAGAAGCTTCCTTTGATGCTGATCCGTAAATTCCTTGCTTTCAGCATCACTGCGTTGCAGATGCACATCTTCCACTGATCAACCCTAACAACTCTGTCAAGGAAAAAAAATAGTTTGATTAGATTATGCTTTTATCACTGTGCTTTTCAGTGAACTGAAGCGTTTTAAGAAATGATGTGCAGAAGAACAGTGTTTTATTTTTACTGAATGATCTTTTGGCTGCACTTTCCACACTTCCAAAAAACAGTGACATGGGGCAGTGAAACGACCTGCCCACACCACCCTCTTGGGTGACTTCAACCTCCCAGACAACACAAGCTCAGAAAAACCAAGTGACACCACACAACATCATATCACACAACCAACACACTCCAAAGGCCATACCCTTGCTTGTCTTCCCATCATAAACAATTCAATGTAAACCACCCATAGCTCCGACTTCACCATATCCATCTCCATGCTCAGCGTCCTACCAACATACTAAGGGCAAGACAAATTAGAAGACCAACCCTTTAGATCCTTCAAAAACTCGTCAACGACATCCTAACGCTCAAACACATCTCTCACTCTATTAGCTCCACATCCAACCCACACCCTTCATAACAACTTCAACATAATTTTAGAAAACAGTATCAACATCCATGCTCCAATTAAAACATGCAAGCGCAAGCCAAAGTGCTGACAAACAATCCATCAGCGGGCAGGAAAGAAAATGAAAGAAAAACAGAACTTCGAATGACTTTATAATACTGAAGTCCCTCTACAAAAGAGTCAGCTCATGATGTTAGCCAAAGCAAAGTACTATCCCAACCATTATTAATGAAGCCACCAACAGAAGCAGAACACTTTAAGACAATCAAGCACTGTTTTAACCTCGTCAGACTCACTTACTCCTCTCTCTACATAAAGTTCAATGCTATCAACCGCTGCTTCATCTGTTTGCCCAAACCTTCCAATAGAATCCTGCAATGATCATTTTTCAAAGCCCCTTTTCATGAAGATTCAGCCTACACAGTCAAGACCTTGATTACACTGCAACCTATTGGCCCATTATTCAGCTACTGTTCATCTGCAAGATCATTGCGAAATCAGTCTATGTTCAACCCCAAGATGATAATTCTAATCATATCCTGAATGACTACCACTCTGGATTTAGATCACACTGCAGCACAGAGACACCTAACTTACTCATTATAGATGATGCCTTCCTGCTCACAGATGAAGCTGATCCCTGCCTCCAGATACTGCCGGACCGCTTGCCTGCCTTTGACACACGCGGCCATCCCACCCTTATACGCACTCTGGAGTCTCACATAGGATTCACCGGCATTATCCTACACATGGTTATCTTACCTTTCCAACTGACTCCAGTTTGTTCACATGTGCGCCTAGAGGTTCCAAAAGATCCCTATTGCCTGCAGAGTCCCCCTAGGGTTTCATACTGTCCCCTGTCATCTTTGACTGGGACATGGAGCTGCTTGGTTCAGACATCAGCATCAATATTTACCCATATGCCAATGATACACAAATATACTTGAAAGTGTTCTCTTCTTTAGGCATCCAATACTTTAAACACTGCCTGCACAACAACTTGACCTGGATATCCAGTGCCTAACTGAAGCTCAACTCAATGAAGACAGAATTCCTGTTATTTGCCAGGAACAACAAGAGGCAGTGCAAACCTGGCTCAATACTCAATCTTGCCCATTCAAAATCCAACTTTCACCAAATGCTAAGTCACTTGGATTCACACTCAAGGAACACTTTACCCCTCCCACCCTTAAAAAAAGTCTCTCTCTTCTAAAGACAGTGAAACAGTTTCCTGCAGAAAGATTTCAAAACTGCTCTTTAAGCCCTCATACTCTCACATCTGCATGGTGGTAACGCCCTGATCCATGACCTCCCAGACTCCACACTGGCACCCCTTATGGGAAACTGAACGCAGCAGCAAGTCTCTTCCAGGGCCTGAAGCAACATGATCACATCACACCATCCTGATGGAACTCCACTGACTGCCTTTGCTGGCTCACACCATCAAGAGCAAGGACACCATCAGAATGCAAACTAATGTGTAAAAATAAAGAAAAGGCAGCAGGCTCCATTTATGTACCCAGGATCTGAAACATCCCCATATCCATCAGAACCGCCCCAACGCTTGTCCAATTTAGCAATTTAGCTAAGAGTGGAAGACACACCTCTTTAAAGAACACTATACATCACAATGCATTGACCATCCACAAACCAGCGACCTCTGCTATCATTTGTTGACTTAATGCTCGTAATTGAACTAGTGCAGCTCTCTGCGGGGTTCTGGCTAGGTTTGCACAATAGAAATACCCCATGCACGTATAATTTCCCATAGTGCCACACTGTCTGTGTTTTCTATGTTAGTGACCACTGTCAACGAAGTAATTCTGTGCATCTCAGTCTATGCCAATTGCAATTCTACTTTTTTGTTTATGAAACATACAGATTTTTGGTTTTCTAAATCTTGTCAACATAGAGCAGCGTCATAACGTATTACTTATTCTATGGTTGGATTCTCAAAACCACTAGTTTGAGGAAGTCCATTGGGCAGGGTATTGCTAGCCCAGGCCGAACCAGACTATAGTTCAGTCACACACAGCTGCTCATGAACGACCATCGTGAGTGTCAGTCAGTCAGTCAAACAAGCTTTATTCGAAATATAGTCATAAAAGCACATAAAACATTAGGTAATAATACAATAATGCAAATAAATATCAGAATTTTTTTTAAATAAGCATGTTTGACCAATGGACAATTTATATACATCATAAAATACAACAATAAATCGCTATCTTCGAGGGTAATCTCCATTATAGCAGTTGGTCAAACCTTAGCACAAGAAACACATTTCATAAGCACTACGAGTAGAAATTCATACAAAAATAGTGAAATCACTGTGTCTAAAGGATGTTTTAATCAATTAGGCTGGATTTCGACCTGATTATCCACATCCACCCTAGGTATTTTGCAACTGCTAAGGAGATAGGGGATGTGGTATTGGTACGCAGGATTCTTTCCGCTACCAGACTGCTTTTTGTCCCCATAATCTTGCATATAGGGCTCAACCACACCCTTCGTGGTATTTCATAAGCTGGGCAAACAAATAGTATATGTGCAACTGATTTGTTACATGCCTGGCAGCTGGGACACCTACTATCGCCTGAATTGTTCCACCTTGATGTAAAAGACGCTAGGGGCAGCGAACCTGCTCTCAGCTGAAAATAGAGCTTCCTGTCCTGTGATTTAGTGACAGAGTCCCAATAGGGTTCCAGACTCGGGGTAATTTTAAAATCCAAGAATTTTCCTGTTAATGAAGAAGGTTCGCTAGTTGTTAATTTGTTAAATGCGACCATTTCCATTTCCTAATACTTCTCTTTTAAGACCTTTTTTGAGGGAAAACAAGCAGTAGTGGGGTCCTCCTAGAGCATCGACATGCCAGTTTTGGCTAGAATGTCTCTAATGCCACGGAGCCAGCTGATTTTATGAAAGGTGTCAGATTTTATTATATCCGCAAAGCCAGAGGCATAAGGTGCCAGATCTGGTGTAGTCCACAGTCTATGCCAGTATAATACAGTACGTAGCTTTGCGGTGTCAGAAAGGGGTTTTCTCCCGAGATCATGAAACAGCGTGCACAATGGCGTGCTTTGTGGAAGGTTGGTAACATCCCGTAAAAACTTGTTTTCTGAGAAACTAAGCTTGGATAGGTTATCTAGTCCCCATAATTCTACACCATAAAAAGCAGTGCTTACCACTTTAATGTTGTATACCTGAAGCACAGGTCTTATAGGTTTCGTGAAAGACCTATTGTGCTCAAGACGAGGGCCCCCGAGAGTTGCCTATGTTTCAGTGTGGCCATATCAATCTGGTGATTTCACTTGAGATCACTCTGTATGTTCACCCCTAAATATATGAACTCCCTAACTTGCTCCAGAGGGCGATTATTCATTATAATTCCTCCTTTAAAAACTTTATGTTGGTTAAAAGTCATACATTTTCGACACGTTGACTTCGAGACCACGAGCGGTACAAAAATCCTCAAATACTTTCAAAGCTCGCTGGAGCCCGCTCGGGGTCTTCGAGATTATCAACGTGTCGTCCACGAACATTAAAATTGGGATTTTAGACCCGGCTAAAATCGGGGCATCAGTGTTCACGCGGGTTATGCAATCAACTACACTGTTACACAGTGAACAAGGTTGGTGCCATAACACAGCCCTGGCGCACCCCCCGCTCAACAGGAAAGGAGCTAGTGACTTGTCCCTGGGAACCTCAGCTTATCTTAGCATAATTGCCCTCATGCAATCTCTTTATAAGAGTCAAAAGTTCATTGGGTAGGCCAAGTTCTTTGAGGGTGGTCCAGAGACTTGAGCGGGAAACCAGATCAAAGGCGGATTTTAAGTCGACAAAGGCAGCATACAGACTGCCTTTGCCCAAGACCACCACTTTCCAGTGTATTAAAACAAAACGGAACACCCGATCAATGGCACTTATAGATGCACGAAAACTGGCTTGCAAGGGTGATGATATGCTATACTCCTCAACCCAGTCCTGTATTTTATTGAGAATCAATCTCCCTATTAGCTTTTGTACTGAGTCGATCAGGCTAACCGGTCGCTAATTTCCTGGCAGTGACTTATCACCTTTTTTTGTAGACGGGAATTATTTTAGCTCCTTTCCACGAGACCGGAACAGAAGCTCCTTGTGCAATTGCATTAGCCAATAGCAATATGTACTTTCCCCATCTGGTTTTATCATGGAGAAACACATCAGCGGGGATGCCATCTGGACCAGGTGCTCTCCCTCCTACGAATGCACCAAGAGCTATCGCTACATCCCTGCAGGTAAAGGCCTCCTCTTCATAATACACATGGCCTAAACCTTCCATGGTTGGTTCAGGTGGGCTACATGTTTATTGTGATTCAAAATGTTTAACCCAGTCTTCCTGCGAGACATGATTATGTGGTGGGTCTTGAATGCCCTCCCTGTCCCACTTTATGATGTTCCAGAATTGTTTGGTGTCTTTCTTAATGCTGGCCTCCTTAAGATCCTGCCACCTTTTATCGTCCCAAAGACGTTTGGCTGTGGATATGAACTTTTTTATATGCCTGCCTCGCTGCGCGTACTGCAACTGGTTCACCACCTCTAATGGCCTTCCCTAGGAGAGCTCTTGACTGTCGACAATCAGTGTTGTACCAGCGGCTGGCTTTCTGGTTTGTTGCTTTTCTCGCCTTATGTAGTTTAGTAAAGTACGTTTTCATACGAGAAAAGAAACGATCATGAAACCTAGTGACAATCTCAGGACCTGAGCTAGTATGGCATACATTATCCAGCGTTAATAGAGCATGATCAACATCCTTTGCCATCGATTCTAAGGCCCCCGGGTTTTCAACTATGCTTGACCATTTAAGTTGTCTCATGTTGTTGGTGGGTACAACATCATGCAAGTGTAGATCAACCTCTCTACCGGGCGATTTTGCCAGCTGCCACCAGCTAGAGGATATGCACAGGGGATTATGGTCGCTTTCAAGGCTAACCCTTACTTCCATATCATCAATAGTATGCCAGAGTTTCTGACTCACAAGTATGTAATCGATCCTGCTTGAGCTGGATCCATTACTAAATGTGTTTGACCCTAGGCTAGCTAGGGAAGTCCCTTCTCTAGGCAGTTAGAATTTATTTGAATCACCGCCTCTGTCCATTTCTTTATTGGAGCAAGCTCCAGTTTTGGAATTCCCCATTGGGCATCTTCCTCATCAATAATGAGACAATCATCGCTGATGAGTGGCTCAAATGTTGCGTTAAAATCTCCCGCTAAGATTATATTGCATCCTGGTGAGTGTAATTCGCGGAGGTCTTCTAAAGCAGCTAAAACTTGAGACCTACCCCCTCTTGTTCCCCTCACATAAATGTTATAGATATCGACTTTGCCTATTATTCCCAGGTTTAGCCTCACTACCTGGATGAAAAAGTAGTGTGCCAACAAGGGATTTTGTTTAGAAAGGTTAAGTTTCTTTGTACATTATGGAAAATTAATTTTTAGATGAGTTCAAAGCTGATACTCAACCACATATTATTTGATTGAATTTAATCAAAGATATGCAACACACACGGGGTATCTTTTTAGTGAAAAAATCACTGACTTTTTATATATAAACAATCAATAAACTCTTGCGGGCGGGATTTGAATTTGTTTCCTCTCGGACAGAAACATTGTGCAGAATTAAGAACTTCAATCCAGGAAGGACTAATTCCTCCCTTTGACGCACGAGAACAGTATATTCAGAATACTGTCTTCCAGTGCTGCATTTATTCCTTCATAGACACCAGAAAGGAATACTTTTATCCAACTAAGACCGGAACGAGCATAACCAAATTCGACGAGGAGATGAAATCACCTCTAATTGAATTCAATGATTCATAAGAGTCCCCTTTTGAAATTTCTACTGTCCTGAAGATGGTCTGACGGATTGACGCCCTTACAGACCGAAACGTCGACTACATTATCCATTTCCACAACATTATGTACAGTTGATTGCTCTCCAAACATGAGATAGATCTCTGTGTTCTTTATTGGATTGGATATTTTGTGTTATGAACTGTGGATAATATTTAATTTTTTTCTCTTTTCATGTTACACCGCACATTCAATTGTCTATTTGTACTCCTTTTTATTGATTGTTTATATATAAAAAGTCAGTGATTTTTTCACTAAAAAGATACCCCGTGTGTGTTGCATATCTTTGATTAAATTCAATCAAATAATATGTGGTTGAGTATCAGCTTTGAACTCATCTAAAAATTAATTTTCCATAATGTACAAAGAAACTTAACCTTTCTAAACAAAATCCCTTGTTGGCACACTACTTTTTCAACCAAATTTGCCCAAGCCCTCAAGGGTATATTGGGTGTTCCCCTAAGACTTCACTATCTGGATGTCATTGCTGTTCGAAGGTAGTTCCTTGATGCTAATTCCAAGTGCTTGCCGTACCCATATGATCAATCCCTCCGAGGGACGGCCTTTAGCCCGTTTTACTGCTTGCACAAAATAGTTTAAATAACCTACCCGATATTGTGGAGATAAAAGCCATGTTTCTTGAAAACAACAGATATCGAATAAGTCAATAAAAGTAAGCCAGTCTGGTGATGAAAGTTTGGAGCTAACTCCTGCGATATTCCATGATACCAATGTGTCCCTGCTAGTGGCATAACCACTGCTTATTGGATCTACATGGTTCCCGGTAGGAGGACTACTGAGCCCTGCTAGGCACACGAGTTCAGATAATTGAAGGATTTGATTTTGAGCAAACATGATTGGCATATCTTGATCATCGCAAGTCAAAATCCCTTGACTGTTTTCTCTAGTTGTAAACAAATCTTCAGCGCTGTCATTTAGAGATCTAGGTACTCCAATCAGTCAATCATTACATTCGAGCGTGGAGCTACCTATCCGTCCTGCTGCCAAGTGCTCTTTGTGGTTGTGAGGCTTACTAGTGGGTGGATTTTGCCGAAACTGGATAGACGAATGGTCAGGTGAGCAAGTTCTATATTCTAGTGCTAATAAGTTTTCAGCTAATGCATCACTCAGGAAAGTTAATTCAATACAGTCTAAGGGGTTAGTGGGAGAAGTGAGCCTACGCGCTTTCACAATATCGTCCCTTATTACTGAGCGGCAACCCCTAACATGCCGTATCCAGTGAATGGCCTTGTTGGTCAGTGAGTCTGCATTTTCAATTTTGTTTTGCCCCAGCATCGGCACGTTCACCATAAAAATTTGCTGATTATTTTGTGGCATAGTAATAGCACGGTCCCCCCTCCCTTCACTAGTAGCTCGCTGGCTAATCAAGGTTATACCGTTGTTAATATTCCTACCCTGCTGTGGCTGTGTCTTAGTTGTAACATTAGATAAGGGGTTGTCAGTGGTTCTGGTGTTGGACAATACTTTGCTTTCAGAGAAAAACGCTATAGGAGGATTATTTTGCTTGGCCACCTCGCTGTGTGTGGAGATCACTTTTCTCTGGATTTCTCTGGATTTCTCTGTCTCGAGGGGTAGGTGCTTTTACCTGATCTGTTGGTTGGTTATGTAGAGTGAGAGCGCTGCAGGTTGGGCAAATAATACTAGACTACTTTCCTTGTGTTAGGAGGGTAATCATAGATGTTAGGTTTTCCAACATTATCTTCAAAGACCCTACTTCGGATTGAAATGAATGTACTGCAAGGATAGTCTCCTATATGTCTAGAGCATGCTTTTTGGCCTAATTATCAACCTGCTCTGTACTATTTACAATTGGAAATTCTATACACTCTCTACTTCCCTCCAGCTGGGGACTTGAGAGTATGGCATATCTGTTTGTGCAGGTAACTGTGGGATCAGTTTTTATGGAAGGATGACCATCGAATTCAGTAAAATTTGGGACGGTGCCAGAGGAGGCTTCCTCCCTGCCAGAATTTGTACGACTCAACTATGATCTCTTTGGAACTCCTTTTATTTTTAAAAAACATGTTAGGGATAACAGGACAATTTTTTAAGCTATCCCTAGTGGGATGAACTATGCTGGTCAGGGACTTTTCTGCCACCGCTTTGACTCACTTACTAGCAGATCCTCACATTCCTCTATGAGTGTGTCAATACGATCCAGTACACAGTTACTAGCGGGATGTTTAGGTGCCTTCTTTGCTTTTTTCCCTTTGCGAGTTTTACTACCTGTACCATTGTTTCCCCCCACTCCCCCACCCCTTCCATTGACTTTCTTTTCCCCATCTTGCAAAATACTGGTGGTGTTTAAGCGAGTTTACCCAAGTCAACAGTAGTTAGCAATTGGCGATTGTCCACATTTACCACAAAAAATAGTTGAAGGAAGGCGAATGTCGCAGTAACAGTACCTTATCAATGTTATCACGATTCCGGTCTACCTGCCCGAGTCTAGAAAGGAAAGGGGAATGGCCCTGCCCTGCCTCTTCCAGGCAAGGACGGGCCCGCCCTTGGCCCGGGCTTCGCCTAGGCACGGCCTGCGCCACGATGATGTGAAGCGCTTTTCAGGGCGCCGCCTGTAACACGCTCCTCCCACCTGGGGAGCGCGGAATCCTGGGACTTGGCGTCCCCAGCAAACAACCGGGAACCTCAGGGCAGCAGCAAGTCTCCTTAAATAGAGCGTCCCGCGCCGCGGTGATGGGAAGCGCTTTTTCAGGGCGCCGCCTGTAACACGCTGCTGCCACCTGGGGAGCACGGAATCCTGGGACTTGGTGTCCCCAGCAAATAACAGGGAACCTTAGGGCAGCAGCAAGTCTCCTTAATTAGCGTGTCCCCACCATCGAAAGTGATTGTGCACTGGTACTGATCTAGAGTTGGTTTTTTCTATTCACTGTTGAATTGCCCTAGGTTGTGAGGGTTTGGCCAGGAGAGCTGCGGAAGACTACCACCAGTTGTGGATGGGATGCTGTTATTACAGTAAACTTATCTTTGTTTTAAGTATTTACTGGTTACACGGCTACTGCTCTCTTGGTTTGGTGCTGCCATATCAGTCAACTTTTCAAGATAAAAATGAGGACGGTATTTGTGCAACAGTGAAAACCTCCTCAGCGGGTCACAAAGGTACACGGGGGTTGTTAGCAAGTGCAAATTTTATTTCAGATGAATTTAAAAAGAACCAATAGCATTGGTTAGAATTGAACATAGTATAAAGATTCCATCAAAAAGGATTTCAGGAGTGTAAACAAAACGAAAGTTCAAAGATTGACTAGCCACTTTCACTATACCGCTCAGATGCCATACAATTTCTTCATTCATTATCTCTTGTGGCATCTTCAGCAAGGAAAGAAATATGACAGGGCAAAGCAGGGAGGCAGGGGCCTTGCATATTTCACCAACGGTAGACCTGGTTGGACTCACGGTGACTCCTTTTGAGTGAATTGTGTAGCTCTGTGCAAATCTCCTTAGGCATCAGATTCCTCACCTAGTCACCTAAAGGGGTTCAGTTTGTTACGTTAGCACAGAAGAGGCGTAGTGACAGAGCATGCTTGAGACGAAATGCATTGGACACTATATTCAGGGCCACTGCAATTATGAGGCAGGGTTCAGTAAATTATGCGTCAAGAAAAGGCAAATTATGTGGGGCAATACGGCACATTTTGTGATAGTGGAACTACTATTTTGTCATAAGGTCTCGCCTGACCCAGAGCATGCGCTGGTCTGGCGAGACTTATTGAGAGGGCTCCAAAAAGGGCTACCATGCCAGCATAGATCTACAGTTGATGTGTGCAGGCGCGCGCGCCGCGCTTTACCACGATTACTTTCACTTAGCCAATAGGTCTCGCTTTTGGGACCTTATAAGTATTTAGTTATCCAACTGTTGCATAGCTAAACACTTATAAGGTCCCAAAGGTGAGACCTATTGGCTATGCCAATGCTTGTTTTTAAACTTGTTAACACTGTCTAGGGTATTGGTTGCACCTCGTTAGTACCAGATTAACACCTAAATATAGCAATAAGCAACAGCAAGTTGAGCAGTCAAACTTTGCAAAGGGCATTCCACTACACGCGACCACGTCACTCCCTTTTCAGTAACTTTTGAAACGTTTGAGCTAGAAACTAAATTATTTTTGTTAAAATCTGCAGATTTTACAGCAGATGATGGATTATGTTGCAAATGCAGCACATGAATAAATATGCAAAAATCACAGCGGCCGCACAATCGTATAATTCCAGTGGCTCTGACTATATTGAATGGTTTCTAATGTCTTCACTTATAGCTCCAGTTGTCACAACTGGAGCATGTTCATTTGATGGAATTATTAAAATGTTTTAGATGAGAAACAAGGCGAGTGGGGGTTACCATACTTTTATCGACATACATATCACATTTAAACTTTGTTTTACCACTGGTCTGACATGCCACATACATTCACAATTAGTTCATATTTGCGGCAGGATATGTATATATGTATATTAGTCTCCTTACATAACGATGGCAAAAAAATTATTTGTGTCGTTCCCTATGAGTTATATTAAATGTATTATTCTACTAACTTTGTTTACACTAGCAGTGAAGTGCTTCTTGCCCATTATAGCCATGGGGTATTTGCAAGAAATGACTTCTTTTTGACAGCTTGACATCACTTCTGTGACCTTTGGCACATCACTCTGCTACCATTTGAAACAAGATTCTCCCAGTGAGAAGCAGTCATCTCTGCAGGGGTCTGAAAGCAGGATCGAATGGGGATAGAAAATGGGATATGCAACCAAAATAAAAGTGAACCCTGCAAGTGAATAACACAATTTTAAGAAAGTGCTTCAATTTTACAAATCGGGGTAGTTTGGAATGTGTACATACAGGTTGTATAGGTGTTTTGTAAGGCAGGAGAGAATGGATACCTCTGTGCTTGGTGAAGGAATGTTTGAGGCAGTATCAGCTAAATCAACAGTAAACACAGGTCTACCATCCCAAAAACTAAAAAAGCAGCCCACATGCTGACCTGTCAGACCAGTTCATCAAGGGTAGTATGAAAACAAAGGAGTATTGATTCGATGGGTTGAAAATGTAGTTGTAAAACTGTACATTTCCATATTTACTTAAATGATAGACGCGCACTCATACTTTGATGTCCATCATGTATTAGCTATTTAAGTTGCCAACTATCACATAACAGTACATCCACTGGCAAATATTAGCATTATGCCACAAATGTATATTGATACATGCAGTTATTTAAAGAAATGGCATCCTGTTTTTTTAATTTCGCATGCTGTCCATCTGCTCAGCTGTTGGGCTATAAAATTCATGAAAGACAGCGCGAAGAGCCACTTCAAAGAAGCTCTTTTTCTGTATTTATACACTTCTAAAACTAAATGCAGAGAGAAAACACATTGTTTTCTGTCTGTATTTATCTGTAAATATCCGTAAAAATGGAAAACAGGGAGCCTTATTAAAAAACAACTAACTTCTCAGCCTTAAAGTTGTGCTGACCGAAAAAAAACCAGGCCTCTGCATCCGAGTCTAGATCAACTTTATGCCGATCGATCAGCATTACAGTTTCGTTCTTGAAGTTAAAAAGTCTAACTTTAAAATGTAATGCATGTCAGCGATTCAGGGATATATACAGACATAAAATACATTTAAAAAAAAACAGGAAATAAAAGTCACTCGCCTCCGTCCTCGCTCTGGTGTTCTTCTCTCCTCCAGGGAGCCCCAGCCAAGTCCTCTAACCAATCCTGGTGCTGCTCTCATGCTGTATGACAGCAGCGCAAGGATTGGATGGAGCAGGCTCTCTCAGCGCTCCAAAGAACACTGGGACCTATGCTTGGTCTCAACACAACTGTCTTGGACAGCTGGGCTAAGAGGTTTAAAGTGTGCATGTCTGGCTGGCCGTCTCAAGTGCTCAGCCCATCACTCCTCTCTGCTCAGTCCTGGTCAGCAGCTGCCCAGCCCTCATCCTGAGATTTGGCTCGGGGCAGGGGTTTGCAGAGCCAATGAAAAATAAAATGGTAATAATGTTTTATTGCCATTTTATTTTCCACTGTGGGCATTTTAACTATTGGGGCGACGCTCCTCCACCTTAGCGGAGGAGCCGCTCCTGGGTGGAAGCTTCAATTTGTAGGTGTTTATTAAACCCGAAATACTAGTGACTTGACATGTCTGTGTTCCTGATTTGTGTCGTATTTACTTTGATGTGATTGGTTTGTTAACCGCGACCTCTTACGATCATTGCACTAGTGGGAAGGCATTTAACCCAGTGAACAATTTTTTCACTGCTAACTTCTAATCTACATTTCATTTTAGGATTCTAGAGCAGTGGTTATGCTGGCTTGTTTATCTGACCTGTATATCTCACCAGTTGATGGTGGCTTATGTGTTGTGACATTACTAAAGCTTGAGCAAGGTTCATGCAGAATAAAGAGAGTAGATAAAAAGGGAAAACCGCATCAATAGTAATAAAAAAAAAAAATCATTGTGAAGTGGTGTATGCTAGTTTCCAGTGGCTTTTTAGCCCCTTGGTTAGAGTTAAAAACAAGGTTGTGTGAAGAAAGGAACAGACAAAAAAAGCTTTGATGTATATTGCTATATGCAATAATAAATAATAATATCCATGAATGACGTGATCGACAAAACAAATGTTCAATTGATACGCGTTTCGGACCAGCAATTAGCTGACTTCCCTTTTCAAGATATCCGTATTGTCTTGTTGGTGTTCCGATAACAGAATTTAATCAGTAATGCCCTTTCCCTGATATTGTCAACATACAGCAAGTGTGGCTCAACCACTTTCACCATTGTTAGGCTTATCAGTTCTATTATGTTGGGCCTCATAACCTCTCTGTCTTCCCTATTAGATGCTACCCTGCTTAAAAACAGGTCTTTAATTTTAATGGACTCCCCTTTAGAGATGGCATGTGGACTGGAATATAACTCTAGCCTTCCCATGGCTTCAACTGATTTTTGTATATAATTCAGCCATTATATACTTGGTCCATAGTCACAAGACAAGCAATCCTCTATGATTTCACAATTCAGGGAAGCCTCTGTGTTACTCCAAATGGAGGCCCAGAGAAGAAGGGGGGCCATGAAATACATATCTCTACTTTTATGGGTTGGGTCAAGGTACCAGCATAGATCATGTTTTTGTTATCTAGGGATCTGACCAACTATGTAGATGCTGGAGGAGTTGTCTCCAGTGGATATAGTGATCATAACCCTATAGACTATAAACCTGCCATTAGGTCAACGACAAGTTATGCCAAAAGGAGCAATTAGTCTGGTAATAAAGGACTTAGGCTTAGATGGAAGGGGATAGAAATCCTTCATGCAACAGTCAAGGTTGTCAAGGCAAACTTGTTTGATTTTAGACCACGTGCTAACCGAAAATTGCCTATTTCTGGAGTTAATTACATGTTTTGAAATGCTTAACAGCTATATCAAATCTTCCGTCACAATCGCAACCAAATATGTAGATACTGTCAGCCCAGAGTGATTTGACAAGAAATGCAGGCCGCAAATCGTAGGGATGTCCTAAGTTCCAGGCCCAGAGAAAAGGAAACCATACTTAAGGCCAGACATCATTATAAACTTACTATCAAAAAGCATAGGAAGGCTATTAAGGAAGAAGTCTGGAATGGCCTTTTCACTTTCGGCAAGGAAAAGGATTCAAATAAATTCTGGGCCACCCTTGACAAGAAACCGCATTCTACAATTATGAATGATGGCCTGAGCTCAAATATTACTTCTCAGAGTTGGAGTGACCATTTTAGGCATATTTATTCATTTGTGAACCAAAAGCCCTCTGATTGTGATGACCCGTGTTCCTCCTTTCCCTTAATAATTAGGTTCAATCTTGAGGAGGTGATAAAAGCCATTGCCTGCAGCCCCTCAAATGAAGCCCCAGGCCTGATGGGGTCCAGATGGATATGCATATCCTTACTCGTTAAATGGTTGAATATTGTTTTGTCAATCAAGTCATTATTATGAATTTCAATACACGGGACACACATAGTGGTGTGATATTGTGATTGTCAGACAGAGGCATACAGTGAATGATATGTGGTGGGGGAAGAACACCAAGCTGCCCCATATGCCCAATAAACACAGATGTATTGCTGCAGCAGGTGCACACAACCACTCAACAATGGAAGGACCGGCCAGGATTGAGCAAACGCCAATGACATCCTAACAACTGTGGGTTCTACAGGTGCCTGAGGAATTTCGTACCTCTAATACAGAGTTGAAAATGTAATCCTGGAGGGAAACAAATAAATAAAGGAATAGATAGGGACTCTCGCCATTATAGTTACTCTCCTGAAAAAAGGCATGGACAAGAAGAGACAAAAATGTTGCATATGAGAGGAGGATGTCAGGTGTAAAAGGCTGGTTGGCAGAACATGATTAGATGATGGCGGTGATGGGCTCAACCTTGAATTAAGAAAAGCTTGCGGGCTTGTAAATTGAAGATATTGTGTTTACTGGATGTTTGGACACAAAGCCTTTCATCCACCTAGAAGTACAAGAGCCTTTTTAAGGTACTAATGCATTATATTTTACCTTCTTGCTTTAAAGGTTTTATTTGCTTGTTTTGTGGGTGAAGGGAGGTGCTACTGTACTCGTGTAGATGGCTAGTATTGTTGCCGAATTAGTTGGGTTGTAGAATGCTGCACGGGAGGGGAGAAAACTTACTGATATAATTTGACAGTCAGGGAGGCAAGGGTGTTTATGAGTGAGGGGGTGGAAACAGATATAGGGTTCACAAACACTGCAGTTGCTATAGATGGCTAAACTGGCTGTATAACCAAGAAATATTATTGAGATCAATGTTGCCTCGGGAAGAGAATCTGGCTTTATGTTTGTAGATGGTCATATTGCTGTCGACACACAATATATAAGAAACATGATAAACTAATTTGTATTTGGTGTGGTCAAATGTAGAATGTATTTTCTATGGTTTTGGGAAGGTGTGTGCTGTTGAGGATTCCACCTACCATTCCATTCCAAGCCGAAAATGCTTAGAAAGATGATATTGTCAAATGTTTGAAAATTACCAGTATGCTATTGTGGGAAATTGTTCCCAACATTGAGTATATATGCTCCTAATAGAGAGAAGCCTTTTTTGCTCAAGTTGAATCAGTCCTATGGAGGTACAATGATCACAATATGCTACGGGCGGGTGATTTCACATTTTCAAGTTTGTGCTTGACCTAAGATAGCTCTATGGGCCCTTAAAAGGCCACTTTGCAGGGCCTTCACTAAAATTATGCATTGTGACTGAGGGATTAGGACAAGTGTGGAAAGTGCAGCACAGTAAACGGTTGAGTTATTCATTTTATTTGTTATTGCACAGTTCGTACTCTTACATAGTCTATGCATAAAGTCAAGCCCATTAGGGGACATTTGGCAAGAGTGCTCTTGGATTACGGTTCCCTCATACCGCAGAAGCGGTTAAGCAGTCATTTAGCACCAGCACCCATCTGGCATCCCCCACCATTGATACTAGAGCATGCCTTTTGTCGGGGTGTGATTAGGAGAGGTATAGAATCGTACTTTGCATTGAACAAAAGTACAGTCAATACTCAGACAGCTCTGTAGGAGGCATTTAAGGTTACCACAACAAGGTACATTTTATGAGCACAATTTATGTTGTTAGGAAAGATCTCTTAAACCAGACTCGTAAGTTAAGTCTAAACTACGCACATGCTATCACATTTAGTATGCATTTAGAGATCAGTATACAATATTCACAAATATATATTGAGCTCTTTTAAAAAAGTACAATTCTGTATTATTCTTGGTTTCTTTAATTATAGATAATGCCCAGTCTTTGCCCAGCCAACGCGTGTTTCGTCGTGGGGAATACTCCCACTTGACTTCTTCAGGGCTGTCCGCAAAAACACGAATCTTATGTGCTCTCCCTGCCGGTTCTACTTCCGTCCCAGCTACTGTGTATTTGTTTCTTCTCACGTTTAAGTTTAAAGACTTTCTTGATTCGGCGAATCTCTATTGGATATTCTATGTATCGAAAAAAGTGTTTCCTGAGTTTGAACTCCTTTCAATAATCGGTATCCATGTAAATTAAGTATTACGATTCCGAAGCGAGTACGCTTCCATCCTAGTGCCGTCTTCACAAGCGCCGTTCTGACCCGGAAGCCTCGTAAGCTTGAGGCAGAACTGGTGGTTATGGACGGGGACACTGCCCCTGATGCAAACTGAAGGGAAGTACCAGGGGGTAAGAAACAGATGTTTGAGGAGACTGATAGATTAGACAAGCACAACTTCAGACAGCACGCAGTGCGAACACATGACAAGGGGGAGAAGGCTGGGTGATTGTTTGCATGGCTGGTTAGCAGGGAAAAGGGCAGCAAGACCATAACAGCTATAAGGACGCAGGATAAAATAAACCAGAGAGTTCAAGAATATTACATAGAGTTATGCACACAAGCTAGGTCAGGTATTACACCTGTAAATGAGGCAGATCTCCCTACAATATCGGTAGGGATGAAGAAGGAACTGGTTTTACTGCGCACTACTAAACGTAAGAGGGCTCCTGAATCATCAATAACAGGGAGAGGAGGACAGGGGAAATCACGAACATGCATACCAACAGTACATACATGAAGAGAGAAAAGAACAAGCATTTACAATGCAATAGGTCTCGCATTTGCGAAAGTTTAAGCTATTGGCATTGTAAATAACAAGGCCTTTTATTTATCTGTTTAGAAAAACAACACATAAATAAAAGGCATTGTCATTTACAATGCAAATAGGTAAAACACTCGCAAATGACCCAAAGGCACGGGTTTGGAGATGTGTGCAGAAGACACTACAACTGAAAGAAGCATTGGATACACACATGGGATGTTTTTGAGGAGGGGGTAGAACAGGGAGTTGCATAGAAGGACGCATCAGGGACTATACCAAGCAATTAGACCAAATTCTAAGAGTGTGTGTGTGTTTTAGTACATTTTGGGGTCTGAGTGATGAGGCATTGAAATGTTAAAGATTAGCCATTTTAAGGTCATGTGCTGGTAAAAACAAAATGCAATATCAAAAGCGATCTATAACCCTAAACATGGAGGACGCAAATAAAGAATTTAGTATTTCCTCATTTATGTATCACCTGCTCCCTCATGTATAAAAGGCGTCTTCTCTTTGTGAAATCTGAATGTTTCCTATGTATATCATCATCATCAAAGTCTTTATTTCGGCCACAAAGGCCATAAAAGTACAAATTACAATTAATAAAACAGATACAATTCTTTAAAAAAAACAAGAAAAAAAAAAAAACCCTGTGTGTTATAATAACATACAGTTCATCATTATACAATAAATACATTAAATAGAAGTACAACATAATAAAAACAAAGTTAAATCAAAAAAAGATTATACGAAGAATACAATAAAGTATGTGGAATACGTTTAAACTTATTGCTTAGTTACAGAAGATTCTACGTTTGATCCACAAACCATTTAAAAAAAGGGAAACTGCGAAGACAATCGGGGGGTGGGTATCATATTTCAATACTCTTATGGCGTTTTCAGTCTCTGAATCCCAGGTTTTTACAGATGGGTTTTACCCATCGATTACGTAACCGATGGTACACTGGGCAAAAGAAAAAAACATGTTTTACATTTTCCATTCGATAACCACAGGCAGGGCAGTCGGTATTTTTATTCAGCTCCCATTTGGAGGTAAAAGACCTGAGCGGTAAGCTGCCTATTCTCAGCTGGAAATACAACTTCCTAGCAACAACTGGGAAGATCAGATCAAGAAATTCCTCCCTCCTGTAGTCATGTTTAATTTGGAGAAACTGCCAACACCAGAATTCACATGAAGGCTCATAAGATTATAGTGCCTATACTGGTCTACCAGGTTTGCCCTTGAGAGTACCATACATGAATCCTCCGGGGAACCCCATAATTCAGAAAGACCAATCTTGTCACAAGTATACCTGATATGGGTTAACCAGGAAATTTTCTTATTTTTAATTAGGGGCCAAACCCCCTTAAATTCTTCTCGAAAAGAGCCCAACTCCGGGGTAGACCAAAGTCTCTTCCAATATGTCACAGGCCGCAACGCCACCTCCTCCTCCACAGGTAGCAACCCTAGGTCGAACCTAATAGGCTTGCCCCCAAGCACCCCGTTGGTTCCTAACAGATTTCTCATAAAGGAATGTTCAATCCTAGTTAAGCTTGGAGGCCTGCAGTGTCCCCATAATTCTGCTCCATAAATGGACGCTGCTCTAGCTTGTGTCTTATACATTTCTACCACTGGCGCAGCAGGCTTGAAGATCGAACCTCTAAGCAACTTCGACAATCCTCCTACAATTTGGGTCAGTTTTAATGCTGAGTTTGCGACTTGAGCCTCCCACCCGAGATGTTCTTGAAGAGTGATCCCAAGGTATCCGAACGTCTTAACTCGCTCAAGCGGAGTGCCATTCAGAACTGGATTCGGGCGTGTGTGCTTAGGGGGATTGAGGATCATAAACTTCATTTTTGCTAAGTTAATCTCCAAACCCCTTTCCACACAGAAGTCCACAAAGCCGTCTAAGATACGCTGGATGCCGGCAGATGTCCGGGACAGCAACAAAGTGTCGTCGGCGGACATCAATGCCGGTACCCTACCCGTAGCAAGTCTTGGGACATCAGTGTCCTTAATGCCTTCAAGATGTTTAATAAGCCCATTAATATACAAACAGAACAGGGTGGGCGCCAGCACGCATCCCTGGCGAACTCCTCTGTTCACGGGGAAACGTGCAGACAACTCTCCATATTACCCACATCTAACCTGGGCAAAATTTTCTGTATGGAGCCTTCTCAGGACATCCAGAAGATACGGAGGGACGTCGAGTTCCTGGAGAACTCTCCATAGATTTTCTCGTGGCACCAGGTCAAATGCGGACCTCAGGTCAACAAAAATGAGGTAGAGGCTGCCACCCTCCACACTCACGGTTTTCCAGTAGAGGATGTATATCAAATCTTATTTACTCTAATGTAAATAAAGTGTGTGTCTTGTGCGCTTTCAGGAAGTGCATTTCTGTCACTAAGAAATAATCTCTACAATTTATGTCTAGACCTTACTAATATATATTCCTCTGAAAACAACGTGCTTTACCCATGTATTTAGCACGCTGTGCTAGATAAACATAAACTATGCTAAACCCACTTAGACACAGAATATTTGAAATCCTACTTTTTACAGCCTGTGTGTTGCTTTCTGCACAGTCATCCATGTTGTGTATTTTTCGCTGTGACTCCGACCCACCTCGTTCGCCAGCTTGTGGTGCAGGGTCTCCCAGTACAGCGAGGGCACTCTCATCGCACACAGCGCCGAAGCATGCAGCACCACGAACTTGCTGAACTCCATCTCTGGGCTGAGGGAAGTTTTAACAAGTTTAAGCCATTGGCATTGTAAATGACAATGCCTTATTTGTGTTTTAAAAACCAAAACATAAATAAAAGGCATTGTCATTTACAATGCCAATAGCTCAAATTTGGGTAAATGCGAGACCTATTGCATTGCAAATGCTTGTTTAAGATTAGCAGCCTCTGGATCATTAAGATCTGTCTCCTGTAACAGAGCTGTATGAAATTTCAATCGAGCTGGGAGAGATGAAGCACGCTGATGTTTAATGGTGTTTTTGAGCCTCTTGACATTACACATAACTGTTTTAAGTTGCATCACAAATATTAACGTGGGCACAATTGATAGATCTTAAAAGTTTATCATGCTGCCTTTTAGTGAGTGATACAGTTGTTTACGCTACAAGCTCATCCGGTACTTGGTCTCTTCGCATACCACACAGAGCAATGTTCACACATGTGCCAATTGTAATTGCCATTTTACAGGAGCGTGTGAAGGAGGTATACACACACAGCTGTCAAAACACTGACACTGCACAAATATAAAGAAAATGATCTGTCTTCAGATGAGGGAAGAGAAAATGGGTGGATGTGTGGTGCAGAATACAGAGTGAAACGAACGTGATTACCAGATAGGAGATGACATGCAAGATATGCAGATGAAGGATTTCAAAGAAGATGTGGGGGAGAAAAAGGGCCATAGTGTGAGAGACTGCAGAGGTAAGAGGTGCAAAGGGGAGAACAAGCCTGATCACTTTGAGAAATACCAAAGACCACTACCCCTTCCACACACCCTAGTAACAGAAAACATTTACTTATGAGAAAGCGTCACACATTTGGCAGTACAATGTCACTCGTACGCACAGTAAAATCTTAGAACTGTCACACATAAGCAACCTGAAATATCGGTAACTATGAACTAGTGGCTACTACAAAGTGTACCCTACACAATCGACTTACTACTAGGCAGTTAAATATAGTATAAGGTAGAGGAAGACCACTGAGTTTGGGGCTGTTCTTAATGGAGCTGCTGCTTCTAAAGGCAGCTCATAGCAGAAGCTGCTACCTACGGACATACCGAGCCTCATGAAAGAGAACAGATTGGCGAACCTGCCCTTACCTCCAACCTGCCCGCAGATGGCCTTTAAAGCCCGATATCCTTCACTTTGCTTTTCGACTCTAACCAACTTTAGTAGGTGAACGGTGATGACAAGTATACATTAGAGAAGTAATCCTTGGCAACCGTGCAACCTCGCATGACATACAACCTAGATTCTGCACGTACATGTAATGCGAGAAGCCTATTAGCGGAATGCCCGTTAGCAACGACGGCTAGTCACGTGATAAGGAAATCCAGTCACAGCTTGGCACAGCTACCATCGGTGATAGGCTAAACGAGCAACATCAAAGGGCCAGTTTCGATTTGAGACCCCGTTCCGTATTTACAATGCTATAGGTGTCTCATTGTAAAAAAAAAACAAGATGGGCTGCTGCTGCTCTGGTCCATGTCAGCAACACGCCGAGCCAACGCCTGAGTTTGGGAGAGGAAGGCCTTCCATGCCAGGGCTTTTTGATGTTTAAACAAAACTTACGCCAGATCAATGAAGCAATGAAGGTGTTTGTCCCCCTTGGCCCGAGAGCGTAATCCCAGCAGACAACAATTTTTGCTTGTCCCATAGGAGTTCCGTTGAAACCAAGGCCGTGCTGCAAGCATGGCAATTACCACATTTGTGGTTGCCCTCAACCGGTAAGCTACCCGTGATGCATCTCTGATTGAGTTGCTTAACATCCTCCATTTTAGTCTTAACCAGGATGTTGCGTAAGTTTCTATTTCTGCGAAACGCAAACATGGGTTTGGGCAGTGGGTTAGACTGTTGTCCAGAGTTTAATATATGCCATTGGGAGCATATCACTTGGCGTAGTTTGTTATTGAGAGTAGAATATCGTATCACACAAATTAATTTGTTGTTTTCATTGGTATGTTTCTCTTGGAGGAGGGCATCCCGTTTAATTGTCATACTGATACTTTGGTATCTATGGATATAGAGGCATTATATACGAACATCCCCCAAAAGGGTGCCTTGGAAGCAGTACAAAATTCTCTGGAAATAAACAATAGTGTTGATGGCAAGCTATTCATTATTGAATGTTTAGGTATTGTACTCCAAGACAACTACTTTGAATTCAATAAATCCATCTTTAAACAAATTTAGGGTGTTAGCATGGGCGCAGCATTTGCCCCAAATGTGGCAAACATTTATATGGGCCAATTTGAATCTCGGTTTGTTTTTAATGAGATTGTACCATTTGCCGAAAATATACAACATTGGCATTGCTTCATTGATGACATCTTTTTTATGTGGAGCGGACCTGAATAACAACTGGTCGAATTTATTTTATGGCTCAATCTATGTGACCCCAATCTTAAGTTTAGCCCTAACATCAGTAAACAAAAGATTGAATTCCTTGACATTTGGATTCAAGTGGTGGAAGGAATTATTGAGGTATCCCTGTATTCGAAACCCACGGCCAGGAGCACTTTGCTCCAATACCAAAGTTTCCATCCCCGCAGCCAAAAAGATAGTATTCCATTCAACCAATTCTTAAGGCTGCGGAGAAACTGTACCAACATAAGAAACTTTGAGACTCATGCAGAGGAACTCCGCAACAAATTGATCAATCGAGGATACACCCACAGGCTTGTGAGGGATGCCTATAAAAGGGCGAAGTATTACAATAGGGATGCCCAACTCCAAGAGAAACATACCAATGAAAACAACAAATTAATTTGTATGACACGATAATCTACTCTCAATAACAAACTACGCCAAGTGATATGCTCCCAATGGCATATATTAAACTCTGGACAACAGTCTAACCCAGTGCCCAAACCCATGTTTGTGTTTCGCAGAAATAGAAACTTACGCAACATCCTGGTTAAGACTAAAATGGAGGATGTTAAGCAACTGGTAATTGCCATGCTTGCAGCACGTCCATGGTTTCAACGGAACTCCTATGGGACAAGCAAAAATTCCATCTTAAAGAAATGGCGAACTGCAGATCTCCCAATGTTATTTATTTAATCTTGTGCCCCTGCAATAAAGGATATGTGGGTGAAACGGGTATAGAGTTCAGAATCCGCCTCAGCGAGCACAAATCAGCGATTAAAAATAAACGAAGAGGGGCCCTCTCGTAGAACACTGGCAGGAGAAACAACATCCTGACACTGACTTTAGATGGATTATCTTAGAAAAAGTCCATAATCCCATAGATAATAACATCAATGGCCTTAGGGGCAAAAGAGAAGTGTTTTGGATACACACTCTCCAGACCTCGGTTACAGGACTCAATGAACACTGCCCTTGGCAGAATGCCCTATTATAATGATTCTTCTATGGGCTTCTCACCTTCCATTTATTTTTCCAGACTATGTCTTTTGATCCATATGATGTATATGGGTCCCAACCATTGTTTAGGTCAATCTGATCCATGATAAGGAATTTTTTTATTTTATTTTATCTTATGTTTTTTTTTTGGTACCTTATTTCTGTAGATACATAAAAAAATATTTATTTATAGCCCCAAGATGGCGCTTGTAGATGTGCTGACTAGTATTCCACGACATTGTGTGAATACGTAACACAGGTGTGCCCTATTCAGTTCGGTATGTACGTACGCAGGCGCGGCACTTGGATGACGGATTCCCTGACGGACGTTGGAAACCCACGCGTCGGATTTGATTAAGGACTCACCAGGTATGAGATAGTTGTTACGCGATATAGTGCATCTTTAGAATTTATCTACTTAAAAAATGGAGCCTGGTCTCAAGTAGACACTACCATTAATTTGTGTCACGCTTGTTTTCAGCCTCTACTAAGTATTCGGTACAAGATGACCCCACACTTTATGGCCACGAACTAATTGTGGACTCTGTCGGCACGCCTAATAAACATACTTTGACTAAGTAAGTAACTTGATGGTTAGTCCTACTTTTCCACTTGCTTTTATTTCTTCTTAGGCACCAATTTTGTAACCATACATTTGATACTGACGGCGTACTACCGAAACCAGATACTGAAACCTGTTTTTTGTCCCTCAGGGTATGTTTGCATATTGACTCGTGGGCAATCACCATAGGATCTAACTTCGGATATTTCTATATGCTGAGGACCCATAGAACTTTAGTAAGTCCGATTCTGAAAGCAGGCATATACATATTTTTGAAAATTATCATTCTTATATATTTTTTTGACACCTATATTGTGTCACATTATGTTTTTTCTTAGTGGGCCCTCTCACCATTGTATTTTCGTCTGATTCGATCTACCTTTAACTGCTGGCTCATTTTGGCCTGTCATTAAGGAAGTAGGTATAGATACAGGACGTTTTATGTCCATTTTTTTATCAGCATACACTATTCAAGCTGCTTTAGTATGTCTTCTTAAAAATCACAGAAGAATAGTCCGATATGTGGGTTCTTTATTTTTCTTTTATTCTTCTCTTCTCTCACAGGGGTATTTCAGTCTGCTATTCATAGCTCATCTTTATATTCTACTTTGGAATCTGATTGGTTACTTCCTCTGACTCCACTATTCGGGTGTCCTACTTGGTTGTGGAAGCTCCAAAAGATATATTTGGTAGTGTTTTTTTTAATATATTTACATATATGCTTTGTTCCTCATTATTGTCCACAGATTATATATATGCGGTCACAAACTGTGTCATTAAGGAGCCCCCTGATTACGCTACATGTATATACATATATTAAAAGAAACTCTGGATGGGACTTTTGACCACCTGATGATTTCTATCTTCTGCGCCCTGACGAAGGAACTGTTGTTGTCAACTATTTTTTGATAATTTTGAAAAGACGGTTCCTATTTGCTATCTTAAATCATATGTTTGTGAAAATAATTTAATTGTGATTTTTGTCATTATTGTACATTCCTTTTTCTTTTCTCTCTTCATGTATGTACTGTTGCCATGCATGTTCTGTGTGTGTATCTTAAGGTTGTCATTTTTGTATCTATTTTATATTTTGGTTTGAGGGGGTTGCTCATGTGATATTTATGTATAGAAATTCTAGGAATTGTTTAAATTGAATATATATAAACATAATTTTTTCTTAACATTTTTTTCATAAAATAAATCAAAATGAAAATATTTTCTGTGGGACAATGATGATTTTAATCACTGGTTTTACTGCTCACCACACAGGAAATTGATCAGACTATAAAACAAATACATTTGGGTAAAATTTTACATAGCTGATCTGCTACGGCCTAAGTTGCTAGCTGTCTTCAACAAGGTGTTGATGCTTGCCAAAGTGCTCCCCTCATGCGGGAGACATTCGTGGGTGTACTTCAACAACCTGGGAAGAACCGGCTGGATTGTCAATCCGAATGTTCGTTGTCCACAAAAATGTGGAGGTTAATATTTTGGGCAAAACACTGGTAAAATAAGTTAGAGAATATTTTAAATTAGGACCAACTGGGCTTAATGTCAAATTACAACACAGCAATTAATACTAGGTGAGTGCTCCTATTGGAGGAGGTGCAGTATAGAGACGCCCCATATGTCATAAAATGTTTAAGCGCACATAAAGCATTCAGCATATTTTTTAGACCGTGTATGCATGAAATTTTATCACAGAATGGTTTAGGCAAGGTGTAGGAAGCTGGCTTTCTATATAGTGTACCAAAACAAGGGACACTGTACAGAAAGTCCAGGAGACCCATATTGATTTACAGGGGTAAAATAATAACCCAAAGTCTCTCTTTTGTGGTACTGTGGGCGAGCAGTTTATGCTTATCAGAGGATAGTGTTAAGTATTTATTGCACACACACAGTCAGTAAACGAGACAAACTCAATAAAGAAATCCAACGACTATTTATAAAAACAACACAGATTTTAATGTGAATTTTGAAACCAAGATCATTGTAATCAGGTAAATACTTTTAGAGTTATCGTTTTTTAAGTCACAATAACACACTTATGCTGTGAACTTCAAGTGGTAATGTTATCCTTTGGGGACTTAACATATACTGCATATGGTTACTTAACAACGACTTACAGGACTATTCTCCTGGACTTAAGGTGAGAATGGGGCAAGGTCCAAGGCAGCACAAACAGGTCGCCTTGGACGGCACAAGGGCGTCTGGGTGCAGAAGTGCTTTTCGACATTGGGTACCCCGCTCACTTCAATGGGAAACGATCCTATGGAAAAGAGGCTGCAAGCGGGGATTGGAGGTCCAGTCCGGCTGAACCCAAAGGGGGGGGGGGGGGGGGGGGCGGGCTCAGGTCTTGGGGATGCGGGAACATGATTGGTCCACTCAAACTCAGCCTGGGAGGCTCGTGTGCAGTGGTGCTTTGTCCAGCTGGGTCACGCTGCTGAAGAGTTACACAGTTTTCAGTCACTGCATAAAGAGGCTGCAGGCGGCTAATGGGAGACCAGTCTGGCCAAACCCAAGGGTGGGCCCAGCTTTTGAGGTTCTCAGGAACCTGTTGGCACCATCGCCTCCCTCACACTCAGGCTGTGGGGCACGGGTGCTTTGAGGAGTCTGGTTGCGGTAGTCAGAGATTTATTCTGTGTCTTGATGACCTGGTGAAGAGGGAAAACAGGGCACTCTCATTGTTGGCCTTGTGGATCGTGACGTCCCTTGACAGCAGGCCCATCTTTGTGCTATTGTAGTCTGGATTAGACGACCAACAAGCCTCGGTTGCTGCAACAGCTCCAGTACCCAGGGTATTGGTGCTATACGGCTACTGGGGGTCCGGGCGTCTCCCAACTTGGCAGGGTGTGCGTATCTGACCTCCTGGAGCACAAAGACCTTCTCCTGTTGTGCTATTCCATCAGTGGCCCCGATGGCTGGCAACACAATAAATGGGCAGATGTTTTTCAGTGCCTGTAGATGCAGGGAAGCAGCTCCCCTGCTCCAACAGCAATCTTTCCCAGTTGCTGAGGTGCCAAGCAGTCCTCCAAGGGTTTTGGGGAAGATATCCAGCTCTTGTCATGGGTAGTCTCATACAATGGTTGAAGTGCAAGCAGCCTGGCAGGGTTTTGCGCCAATCTTTGGTGCAGGTCTTCAGTTTTTGCTCTCTTCAGTCCTTCGTTCTTCCTTGTTTTTTTTTAGTCGAATCAGATTTCCTGGTGTCGGGGCCACCTAAATTCTTAATTTCAGGGCGTTCAGGGGAGTGAAGGGTAGTAGCCAATGGGATACTTAACCCTGGGGTCACTACACCTCCTAGATGACCATTTCCTGTGGGCAGTGAGCATCATCTTGTCCCAGAGCTCCTAAGTCCACCAATCTCATGATGGCGGAATTCTTTCTTTCATGTTCACTTCAGGCTTCCCACCCTAGAGGTATGTCAAGCCTGGCAGTGTGACAAGCCTCCTGACAATCAAATTTCCCACCTGTTCTGGTGCCAAATGGGCCTCAGGGCAGGGGACGGCATCCTCCCGGTCTGGGGGAAGCCAGGCTTGCATATCAAAGGCTTAAGACTTTGAAGCCTCTGGCCTTGATATGCTGATTTCCTAGCCTTCCTGCTGGAGGAGGTAACTCCTGCCAGAGCAGGCATTGTTTACAACCTCCAAGAGCGGGGCTCTCACCTCCTAGTGGGTGAGAAACTTCTCTGTGGTGGCAGGCTGGACAGGACCAGTCAGTCAGCACACTAGAGGACTTGTAGGGTTCAGGGGGTAGGTACCCCTAAGGTACTCTCAGGGTGCAGGTATTAATAAATTCATCACTCGAATCAGTGTGGGTTTAATAATCTGAGGTGTTTGATACCAAACACCATAGATTTCAGTGAAGCCATTATGTAGCTGGCGAACTAATTTTGACCAGTGCCCAGTACCTTAAGATTGGTTCCTTGTTCACTTGCAATATCAAGTAATAGAACTAGACAGCAAAGGGGCATATCTGCTCCTGCAGATATGTTTCTAAATAAAATATAATTTCCCTTGCCTTAGGGCTCAGAGGCCTGCTGTAGGGGGGCTTTACTTATATTAAATGCAGTGACTTTGGCATGGCACACAGGAGTGTGCAATGTCAGGCTTTCACTCATGGTTTGCACCATGTCACGCAGCCTGCAATGGCTGGAATTTGCATGTGCGTCCTTTAGGGTGGCATTAGATATGCAGCAGTCCTTAAGGACCCCTCTTTAGATCCTATGCCGTAGGTAGCAGGGGTACCATTTACTAGGGACCTACAGCGATAAAAAAGTACTTTGCCAATTGTGTTACAATGTGACATCACCTTGAGTTAAGGAAATATTTGAAAAACATCATCTAGTAGCTAAAAAGGGGTAAAAATGTGTGGTGTGGGCTGCAACACAAACCCAGTTTCCTACACCAGGATATACAGAATGGGTCTGCTTATGTACTCAGGTGAAACTGTCTGTTTCAAAACCAATGTTAGATTAGTCTCATGGGACAATCAAAAAGGCACAAGGGTCCACTGTTGCCCCGATATTGCCTTTAAAATGGAGCCAGCAGTGCAGCTGCTGCAGCAGCAATGTGTAGAGAGAGGGATAACCATTGACAACATAATCCACATCATATCCTTATATTTCGATGATTTCATTCTATATGCGAGAGATACCTGGATGTGTTTCGCCATATGTTGAGCACTATTGAAGACTACAAGAAGGCTTCAGGTTTCCAGGTGAACTGGGATAAGTCTTTGTTGTACCACATTCCACGTTCCAAATGTAAGAAATTTGCAATGCCTGCCTACAATGGTATGTGGGGAATCCTTTACATATGCGGGTATACCCATCAGCAATGACCTAAATGGAGTTTATGATTGGTGTGGCTGTAAAAGTTTGCACACAAAGATCCAAGCAATAGTATACAAATATTTGGCTGCACTATTGTTGAGACTATTCTAGGGTGCTAAGGCGCAAAGTATAGCTTTGGCTATACGCAAACGTTTGCGCAATAGAGGGGGTATGGCAACAGAGGGGGTATGGCACTTTCAATATATATAATTTCCATTGCTGTGTTTTTAGAAAACATCTGTGTTTGCCTAGGCCCACACAATTGATGCAGGAGGCCGAGACACCGGGCTTGACTGTTCTTATAAACATCTATAATGAAGGCAGCATTTGAGGAGTTATGCAACAGATGTGGGGCAAGAGGCATAATTTCATGAAGTATGCAGATAAAGAAGCTAGGCTTCCTAGGACTTGGCTCGGATTCTAAAAAAAAAAGAACGAAGATTCACCAATTGAATGGGCTAATATGTCAGCTGGGAGAGGGTTTCAACCATATGCAGGAGGAGACCCCTGCCAAGACTGGGACCATAGCTAAATTAACAGCTAGAGTCAATGCAGATCTGGGGTCACTCACCATTGATAGGGATTGGGAGAGACTATAGGCAGCCTGTAGGACAGTAACCAAGAATGACAGATTTGAACTCGTACACTATGTCAGGGGTGGGAAGCACTATATAAATGCAATTAAAATACAATTACAATAAATGCATCCATTGGGTGTACTAACTCCACAGGTGTGCCTATATGTAAATAATCCTCAGCCTGATGACTGAAGCTCCATATGCCGTAAGCAGGCATTTTGGCATATGGTGGTGGAAATGTTCGGTGGGAATGATGTTCTAGGAGGAGGTTATCTGAGTTTTGACTGAACTGCCGGAGTGGAAAATAGTAGTATCTCCCAAACTGCGACTAGCAAATAAAGGAACGTGTCCTTGAAGGCAAGTGAGGGGCCAAACAGAAATCATTAGAGGCAAGATCTGCAGAAAAGTGTAATGGCCGAGTGTGGCATCAGAGATAGTGCACCAAACAGTGAATATGAAGAGGGTGGCTTAAATTTGTAGTCTGTGGCACGTAAAATGCTGGATTGTGTATCTGATAGACTCCCAGCATGATGGATAGCATGTGCCAAAGCCTCAGCTACCCCTGTTATATTTTGGATTTTTTTTAATTATGATTAGATTAACTAGGAGGTCTTCAACCATGAAGATATATGTATTGATGCACTTTGTGTCATCACAGCTATCATGAATGACAAACGGGTTTGCTGTACTATCTGCTTGGTATGTGTGGGGATTTGTTTAAACTTCTTCTGTTTATTGCTTACTGTTTATAATGATAAACAAATACTTAAAAACAAAGGTATTCTGGGGAAGAGAACCAGAACACTAGCCTTCACACACAAAAAGGATTATGCTACTTTTCCAGTAAGCATTTGTTCATGGCATGTAGAGCTGTAGATTCACATGCTTTGCATACTCCTGCTGTCTAGTGTTGGGTCCGGATGTTTGCAAGTTGTTTTTCTTCAAAGAAGTCTCTCCAGTCACAAGATAAGGTGACTCCTCCTTTCGCTGATAGTGCGCATGGCCATCGATTCCAGATTGTTTTCCCGCAAGAGGGTGAGAATGGAGTGAGTGAGTAGTACAGAGATGACAATGCGTATGTAATGTAAATAATGAAAACTGCAACAACTACTGGTGCCCGGACGCATGTGAATCTACACTCTACATGCCAAGAATAGATGCTTACTGGGTAAGAAGGATAGTCCATTCGAGGCATGTGTGCTGTAGATACACATGCTTTGCATAGAATATTTAGCAGTATTCTCCCAAAGCAGTGGCTAACCAGTAGATTTTGCAGTTGTTTGAAAAAGCGTCTTTAGCACTGCTTGCCCTACATTGGCTTGTTGACGTGCTAACACATCCACACAGTAGTGTTTGGTAAATGTGTGCGGTGTGGACCATGTTGTTGCCTTAAAATGTCAGCTATAGGGATGCTACCTAAAAAGGCCATAGGCGCTCCTATTTTACAAGTGGAATGTGCTCTAGGAGGTATAGATAAAGTTATTTTAGCTTTAGAGTAGCAGGTAAATACCAGATTTAGAGATAGGATTTCCTATCTCTTAGAGATGTAGCAAATGCAGCAAACAGTTGTTTTGTCTTACGAACATCTTTCGTTCTTTCAGTATAGTACAATAATACTCTTCTGACAGAGTGTGTGAAGAACTCTTTCTGCTACCGAATCAGGCTGAGGGAAGAACACAGGTAACTCAACTGATTTATTGATATGAAAAGCAGAAACCACTTTAAGAAGTAATTTTTGGTTGGTGCGAAGAACTACTTTATCTTTATAAAGTTGAAAGAAGGGTTCTTCTAAGGTTAATGATTGTAGCCCACCAACTCTCCTCAATGAAGTGATAGCAATGAGGAAGGCAACTTTCCATGAAAGAAACTGTAACAGACAGTTGGGTAATGGCTAAAAGGGTGGACCCATGAGTCTTGTCAGCACAGTGTTCAGATTCCAGACTGATGCAGTAGGTACCCTGGGTGGTATTACTCTTTTAAGGCCCTGAATAAAGGCTTTAATTACTGGAAATTTGAACAAAGATAGATGTTGTCTTTTTTGCAAATATGCGGCTACTGCCGCCAGATGCAATCGAACGGAGGTGTATACTAGACTAGTACGCTGTAGATGCAAAAGATAACCAATGATAGTTTGAATAGAAGCAACTAGTGGATCAATATTGTTATTACAATATACAACAAATGTTTTCCATTTTGCTGCATAACATGCTCTGGTGGTAGGCGTTCTTGCTTCTTTGAGAATAGTCATACACTCTGGCAGCAAGTTTAAGTATCCAAACGCTATACTTCAGGAGCCAAATTGCAAGATTGCGTCCTTGGAGTTTGGATGTCCGACTCCTCCATGGTTCTGAGTGAGAAGGTTGGAATTGAGATGCAGCTTTTGATGTGGAACTACTGATAGTTCCAATTGTGTTGTGAACCACGTTGATGGGCCCAAGTGGGAGCCACTAGAATCAGTGTGAGGGATGTTTGCCTGAGCTTCCGAACCAGAAATGTAAGGAGAGGGAGAGGCAGAAAAGCGTAGGCAAATATCCCTGACCAATTCATCCATAGAGCATTGCCTTTGAATAGAGGGTGTGGAAAACTGGATGAGAAGTTTAGGGATTTTGAGTTGTCCACTGTGGCGAACAGATCTTTTTGTGAAAATCTTCATTCTTGAAAGTATGGAAGGAGAACTTGGGGATGAAGTTCCCACTCATGTATTTGTTGCCCCCTTCTGCTGAAGAGGTCGGCAATTTGATTGTTCACTCTTAGGAGGTGCTCTGCCAGAAGATGAATTCTATGATGGATTGCCCAACACCAAATGGTCTGAGAGAGGCCTGACAGTTGCAGAGAGTGTCCCCCCCACACTGTTTTTGTACATAGTACGTAGCTGTCATATTGTCCGTGTGGACTAGGACAACTTTCCCTATGAGGTGAGACTGAAAAGCTTTCAGTGCTAGATACACAGCTAGAAGCTCTAGATAGTTGATGTGAAGATGTTTGTACTTGTTGTCCCATAGACCTCGAATTGTGAAATTGTGGAGATGGGCACCCCAACCTGTGAGAGATGTGCCTGCTGTTAGCACGATCAGTGAAACAGGGTTGATGAAGGGCCACCATTTTGATAAGTTTTGTGTGTTCCACCACTGCAGAGAGCGATGGATGCGGCTGTCTACCAACACTAAATCGGTCAATTGACCCTGCGACTGATTTTACTGACGTGCTAAGCACTCTTGTAGAGGACACATGTGTAACCTTGCATGAGGCACTATTGCAATGCATGATGCGATCATTCCTAACTGTTGCATGAAAGTCTTGACTGCTAAGTGTTGATTGGTTTGAAACTGTAGTAGCAGAGTTTGAATATTTCGAATTCTGGCTGTATTGGGAGAGGCTAGAGCTGTTTAAGTGTTTAGAGTCGCTTCAGTCCATGGGAGGCCTCTGGGGTACCAATGCCCTGGGTATCATATACTAGGGACTGATAAGGGTACCTCAGTATCCAATCTGGAGTGTACCACAGTTCATGTATGTCAATTTAAGGGAGAAAGCAGATAGACTGGGGTACTGGTTAGCAGGATCCCAGTCAGACTAGTCAAAAACAGTGAGACATCAAGCAAAAAGTGGGGGTAACCGTAAGAAGCAGATCCTACTTTCCTACAGAAAGTACTTTTTGAAGCTTGACCATGTGGAAATGTTCTGATAGTATGTACAGATTTAACGTCCTTAGATCCAAAATTGATGTTAAAGAGCCGTCCTTTTTGGGGATTAGAAAGTACATGGAGTAAACCCCTGAACCTTGGTTCTGTAATGGAACTGGTTCTATGGCTCCTTTTGATAAAAGGGCCTGTACCCCTTGTTTGAGTAGCTCCAGGTGCTCTGATGAGAGTTTGTGAGTGTGAGGTGAAATATTGGGAGGATTGCTGATGAGCTCCAGGCAATAACCATGTTGGATAATGTCTAGTACCCATTTGTGTGTGGTTATGGATTTCCAAATGGGAAGAAATTGTTGAAGTCTTCCCCCGACAGATGTTAAATGATCGGAGGAAGTGTAGTCAAGTCACGGTTCATTGTGGGAAGGGGAGTTTCGAGTTGGCGTGCTCTTACCCCTACCTTTAAAATAGTTTCCTCTGTACCCTCCTCTGTAAAAGCCTCTAGAGGAAGAGGGTTGCGTGTTAGACTTATACGAGGACGCGTTAGGGTCTGAGGATGTAGTTTTGGCCCAGAGAAAGGAGCCTCTGCTTGATGGCGACTGAAGCGCTCCCATGGATTTCGCCACGTCAGTGTCTTTTTTTCATCTTTTCTAAAACCTCATCAACATGAGGCCCAACAAGATGTTGCTTGTCAAAGGGGGAGTTTAAAATAGATTGCTGGACTTCTGGTTTAAAACCTGAAATCCTAAGCCAGGCATGTCAACGTACAAGACTGCTTGTGTTAAGTTCTCTGGCGCAGTGTCAGCATCGTCTAAAGCACATCTAATAGAATAATTAGATATAAGTTTTCCCTTTCGGACAAGCTCTTGAGCCTTTTTCTTGTGCTCTTCAGGGAGGTATTTAAGTAGGCCTTCCATCTCGTTCCAGTGTGCCCTGTCATACCTAGCTAGTAGGCGGCGCGTGTTGGCAATGCACCAGTGGTTGGCGGCTTGAGCAGCCACTCTTTTACCCGATGTGTCAATTAATGTAGACTCTTTATCCGGGGGGAGGTGCATCTTTAGCGGTCTGTGAATTTCCTCTTTTACAAGCATTTGAAACTATCAGTGAGTCTAAGGGTAGCTGTCCTTTAATAAAAACAGGATCAGATGGTGATGGTTTGTATTTCTAGGCAACCCTGGGTGTTAAAATTCGGGCATGAACAGGGTCCTTAAAAATCTCATCTGCATGCCTCATTATGCCTTTCAACATACGGAGACTATGACTAGTCCTATGTGAAGACCCTAGTGTCTCAAATAAAAAGTCGTAGTCTAATGCCTCTTTATGCAGTGTCACTCCATGATAAGCTGCTGCCCTTGAAATCAGCTCTTGATAAAAAACATTATCATTTGGAGGTGATATTCTTGCATGGTTTAAATCTGTGTAATTATCCATGGGTAGATCAATATTATAATCGTCCCATTGATCTTTAGGTAAAGGAACATTGTCACCATCATCATGTCTTAGGCTGCGTATGAGGAGACCCCTGTGGTGCTATGTGTAGTGGATCTGAAGCTGGCAGTTGTGGCAATGGTGAAGATGGTGGAGGTGGAGGGGATAGCAAAGTAGAGTGGATAGGTCCTGTGGCAATGTCCTTCTTCTTAAGAGGAATCTTATACCTAGTGTCCTCTGAACTAACTTTCCTTTTTGAAGGTGTTTTAGCTAAAATGTGTCCAGTATCTGGGTTGATGTATAGATTTTTCTGTTTCGGATCTAATCTGTCCTTGGTGACATCCAAGATTGGTTCCCGGGGATCTGGGAGATCTTCTTTCGATTTTGGCGCTGAAGGTTTTGGTGCCGAACCGGACTTGTCCCTTTTATCCTTCAAAGTGGAAGATTTCGGCTCCGAACCAGATTTGTCTTTCAGAGTGGAATGTGTTGAATCCGAAGACGATTTGTCTCGACTCGATCCCGAGCCAAAAGCTTGACTATTTGTTTTGGTGCTGGGCCCGAGGGTGGGGCATCGGAAACATCGTCTCGGTGCCGACCATGGCCCCAAGACAGAGGTGGTGCCGAAGTCTTATGTTTAGTGGATGAAAGTTTATGGGGTAAGGGGGCTTTTGTACTCACTTCACCCTGTCCCACTGTAACGTCTTCGGACTCCAATTCAATTTTAAGTTGGAATCAGATTCTGGCACCAAGAAGGCCCCCTCTTCTTCCGCAGCTGTCACTTCTGTGTGTTTGGATTCTTCTCCGTAGATATACGGAGTAAGTTGAATGTTTTGTCTCTGCATTTCTCGTCATGGAGCCAGACGATCCTGAAGAGTCTTTTTCAATCGGAATGACAGACAGGCCTCACAATCTTCCTTTTGCTCTGGTGAGAGGCACAAGTTACAGACTTGGTGTAGGTCAGTGCGAAGGTACTTCGAGTGGCACCGAGGACAGAATTGAAACAGAGTCCGTTCCATCGCCAGAAGGCTGAACCGGAGCAGCTAGGCCTGAAGGCCGCTCATGATGTTTTCAAACGAAGATGGAAACTTTCCTGATTGAATCGATACGTGGAGAGAGAGAAACGCGCATGATAACAATACAGTTGAGGGTACAGGGAATTGCGCACCTAGAGGAACCCGAAGGACGGTTTAGAACCGGAGCACAGCAATACACGTCTGAACCCGATGGCGGAAAGAAAACAATCTAACAATGGAGTTTATGCCCATGCATACTATTACCGAAAGGAGGAGTCATCTTACCTCTTGACTGGAAAAGACTTATTTGAAGAAAAATAACTAGCAAACATATGGACCCAACACTAGATGGCAGGAGTATGCAAAGCATGTGTATCTACAGCACACATGCCTCGAACACAGCTGTAAGGTCTACATTTCACTGAAGGACAGACACTGATGTAAAGTTTGCTTCAGTGACTGCCCTGCACCGAAATGTCTTAGAGCTAAATAGAGTATGTATTAAAAGCACCAAGACTGAGGCTGCCCAAAATACTAAGGTCCATATGTACAAAAGCATTTTTTGAGGCCAGAAACAAATTGATTTGCAGAATTGAGCCGTTTCCGACTGCAAAAATGTTTTTTCATATGTACAAAACACAAATTGCGATTATGTAACATGTTACTGATTCGCATTTTGTGTTTAGCAATGCGGTATTTGGAAGGGGCGTGTTTAGGGCATCTCTTCCAAATACCGAGTTGCTGTGCTATGTGTGAATGTTTTGTGACCGAATTATGGTTGCAAAACATTCATTTTTTAACAACACCTTAATGGTGGGGTTAAACATTTGTAAATGGGGACAGGTCCCCACAGGAACCCTTCCCTTTTGTTAACGCTAAAACAAACATTTTTAAAAAGCAGGCAGTGGTCCAAAGGACCTCTGCCTGCTCTTAAAAAATGAAACAAACGTTTCATTATATTTTTTCAAACGCATCCCGTTTTCCTTTATGGAAAATGGGCATTAAAAAACAAATGTTTTATCAAAAAACAATTACAGACAATGTGGTTTTCTGACCCCAGCAGACCACCATCCCTGTGATGGTTGCGATTCCTAATGGGTCACAAATTGCGATCTACCTCATTAATATTCATGAGGTTGGTCTATTTGTAACCCCGTTAGGAACCAGTATCTGAAGCTGTAAGTTTTCTTAAGTTTGGAATTGCGATTTCCGAATTGCAAATCTGTACAAACCGCAATCAAGAAACTAATTCCTATTGTTTGTACATATGGCCCTTAGTCTATTTGATTCGCTGTGCAATAGCATGAAGAATGTGACTGAGGGCTATGCTGCCAAGATTATCTGGGGTAAAATGTGCCCTGAGTGCGCTTTCAGATTTTTACAATTGGCATTGGTGCTCGCCAAGCATAGGGTGGCCATCACGTAGATGTGCCTGCATGTCTCAGATACGGCTCACTGGCAAAAGGATGAGGCAGAATGATCGCTAGTTGAGAAACACCACATGGGGCTAAGCAGGTGCAATGACAAGGTGGGGGAGGATCTCCTTGTGTGGCAGATTCTGTGTGACAAGCTTTTTGATTCTATTTCCACAGAGGAAGATGAGGATGGTGACGGCTCTGATAGCTCCATAGGCTTTCTCGGCCTGTTACAGTGTGGATGTATGGTTTATGTGCAGTGATTTGCGCTCTTGGAACACAGTGATGAGCAACTGTCATTCACCCTTTCAGACCTTGTATGTGATTTCACGTGATCGCTTGTCATGACTCAGAGGGCTGTCTCATGCCCCACCCAGTGTGTACTGCATTAGCATTCCTCATCACTGCAATGTTATGTTATATAAAACTGATAAATAATGGTTTTTAAAAAAGTTAGTAGGCTACTCATTGGGGGGACTGGAAGCCATCTGTGCTGAGTGAAGAGCTAAGAGGACATTATTTGTTCAAGTTGAATTCTGCAACAAGAGTCAAACGTTTGTGAGTGGTGGTATTGCACTAAATAACACACACACACCCAATGATGGAAGATAAAGGGATGACACTCTAAAGTTACAAAGAGAGACCAAGTCTTAAAAAATCTCAGTGATATCCGTATTAAAGCACCTGAGGTCTGAAGGGGATAGGAACTCATATTTAAAAACGCCTTTAGAGGTCAATCTTCTCATTCACAGACACAACTCCATATAATTTAGTGACTGGGATACTACAGTCCAAGCTGTAATATCTTAAGGTTCTTCACATTTAGTCTTATGCCTGGGGATATCTCTAAAATGAAGAATCACATTTTCCTATCCATTGGAAGTGTATTTCAAAGTACATGGCACAAAATGCTGATGTAGAGTTTCATGTAAAGAGGACTTTACCGTCTTTATATGCAAGGTAATGTAACTAGTAAAGATGTACAGTACTCGCATAGGCATACTCGAATATAGGTAAACATTACCTGTGTCACGGTCTCAACATTCCTCTTCAATAGACCGTATTCAGTGCAGTTTCTTGCCCAGGACTGTTAAATCCATCAATCAAATTCCTATTGCATTCGTCGAGGCTTATGCTATCCCTGGATATCTTGGGATAGGAGGCTGCACCAGTGAAATCCAAAAGCTCCTCAATGGCCTTGGCATTATTCGTTCCGTTTAGCTCCAGGGACGCAGTTGGGAGGATTTCATTCATTGGTGAAAATTCAGGGATGGAAACCAATTCCTCTTTTGAAGCAGGACTGTAAAGATACAAGAAATGAAAAACATGCTGAGCACTGATCTGGGGGATTGTCACATATTATATTTACTTTCGAAGACATGGCAATCAAGGACCTTCTAGTTGTGATAATGCCACCAAAGGACATTTATATTTCACTTGCAAAAAAATAGTTAGAAGTATTCTCCAAATATAAAGTATTGTAGTTCATGTTTGTACATGTACTACAATACTGTATATTTGGAGTATACATCTAACCATGTCAGATGCTATTTTACCTAAATCTAAGCTGGAATGAACAGTTTAAATTATAAAAATGTTTACAGTGAATTGCACCGCTCCATATCGGATTAGCTTAGTTTTCAGTGTGGTCTTTGTCACCGCTGACAAAGACAGCTCATACCACTCAGTACTGACAGCATTTTAAAAAATCTCAGACTTTAAAAGGTAAAGCAGCATGCGTTAACATTCTTTCCAGTTGATATGATCATTCACCTTACAAACTTGTGGTCGGTGTAATCCTAAAACACAGGAGTAACAAAATAACTCCTTAGTCAAGTGTGTACATGTGCAAGTACCAGAGACCTGACTCCTCCCTCCCTATGCATACCCCACCTTCAGACCATTATTTCATGAAAGACCATATGCATACCATCTAAGTTTAAAGTCCATTAGCTCAAGCTAGCTCAGTAGTGGTAATCTGCAGGGTTCCACGAACTATGAGAACATCAGTAACAGCAACTGGTACCAAGTTAGATATTCACGTTGTTTCAACTTTTCACAGTGTATGGCTACTCTGGAGTGGTGACTGTAAAAAGTGCTAAACCTACTTGAGGTAGACAACCACTGGCCAAAGCTCCAATGCATTTCATGCTCTCCTTACTAATTTTTATTAGCTATAAAAGAGGAGACTCTGTCTCTCGGCAGAAAGGGTGAGGATAGAAGGCTTTGGTAATTGTAAACAGAGGGTCCACTGGAATAAAAGTAACTTAAATCTGTAAGAGGTACATTGAGTAATAATACTCATATAAATGAAGAGGAAATTTACAGGAATGGCAGCTAGATTGATTAAGCAACAAATTATCCCAATTCACATTGCAGGTCAATGCTACAACTTGTGACCAAGGAGTAATGCTTACAGAAGAAACACATAGGGTAGCGCAAGTTGCTGCCCTTTAGTTTATGTGGATCACTACAAATTACTGGGAAAAACTTTGTATTGATGTAGCTAACATGGATGCCTTCTTGTAGATGGACTGTGCTGAATAGAAGCATTTGGAAGGGCATGTATTTAATGTTCAATGTATGCTTTGGAGGCTTGCCACAGCATATTAGAATGCATCTGCTTACATCTCCTTTACTTTCTGCTCACGTTGGCCAGAGATTCAAAACACAGGGGTAGTTGTTCCTGGGGGGTATTCCTTTTAGGTATGTAATTGGTATACACACTGGCAGAAAATAGGACTTTCCTGAGTGTTGGACATTTTCCCTTTCTGTAGTGTCACCCTGATCTTTTTTTTTGCTGGCTATAAAACTCTGTGCACTATATGTCTGCTGACTAGGGGTAAAGTCCTTGTGCTCCTCCTTTTAACATGGTAACATTGGTATACTCCAGATAGGCACATTTCATTAACTCATAGTCCCTAGTATATGTTACCAAGTGGACACAGAGCCTGCTAATTAAACAATAGCAGTGGACTGCAGCACTCACTGTGCCATCCACTGAAATGGCACTGTAAGGCATGTCTCCAGGCCTACCATAGTAGCTTGGCTATGCAGTGGTAAACCTGATATTCGATTTGCAAATATAAAATTCTTTTGACCGGCCTAAACCATCCTTTTAAATATTATTAAGTCACAGCTCAGTAGGACTTATTGCCCATAAGGTAGGGTACTAGGTATTCAAAATAGAAATATTTCATTTTTGGACTTTTTGAAAGATTTATTACAAGCCCAAATCACTGGCAGATTTGAGATAGAGATTTTGGAAGGGACTTTTATAAAGTCAAGTTTGCCCTGCCTGAAATCACTGGAAGCCAGTTCTGCATGTTGCTCTCTCTTCATCCAGACAGTTATTAGCATTTCAACAGGCATGAATGAGATGTGAACTTGCTCCAAGGACAGGGACAAAAGGCTTTGACTCAGACCAACATACTGTACAGTAAGTCGGTTTGCGTCACTGTTGATGCACGCTCTATGATGAAGCATCACACTCTCTAGTGTGTGAGGGTAGTATTTAACCACAAAAGGATTTTCAATTGCAGAAAATTGAGCAGTTTCTAATAAGATAAAAGATCGATTTTAATTCCCCTTCCTTTCTTTTGTGTGATTAATTATTTCATATGATAGCCTGATGCCTTTATTATTCCCAGAGTGGCAATCAATCAATCATTTGTATAGCGAAGCACTGTCACCCCCAGGGGTATCTGGGTGATGCGGGTGCTGTGCCTCTGTTGAAAAGCCAGGTCTTGAAGTTTGCCAGAGAGGGTGCTGTAAAGAGGTGGAGGAGCAGGGTGTTCCAGGTCTTGGCAGAAATGTAGAAGGAGCAGCCCCGCTGCGGCTGCGAAGGATGCGGGATGTGTGTGCGAGGGCTAGAGAGGTGGACTGCAGGTGTCTTGCGGGTAGGTGGAAGTTCAGTTGATGATTGATGTAGGAAGGTCCTTGGTTGTGCAGGGCCTTGTATGAGTACATGCGTGAGCATCTTGAACTGGCATTTCTTCTGGATTGGTAGCTTGTGGAGGTTTCGGAGGTGGGGGGGTGATATAGTTCCATCTGGGCAGGTCCAGAATGAGTCTGGCCGCAGCGTTCTGTGTGCTGGAGTTGGGTGGAGAATCGGCATTGAGAGCGTTGCAACAGTCGAGGTGGCTGGTGACGAGGGCTTGCTTGACTGTCTTTCTGATGTTGATTGGGATCCATCTGAAGATTCTGTGGCATATGCGATGGATGTGGAAGCAGGAAGAGGGAACAGCGTTGACTTGTCATTTCATGGTTAGTTGGCTGTTGAGGATGATGCCAAGGTTGCGTGCATGGTCTGTCGATGTGGGTGTTGGTCCGAGTGGCAGTTTGCAGTGGCTTACAGTTATGCAGTGGAGTACTAGAGAAGAGTACTGGCAAATCTGTGGGGTACCTCTGAAGATCTGAAGAAACAGTGAAGGATTTCAAAGTTCTTTTTGCACTCTGAAAGGTGTCCAATGTGCAGATTAGGAATTATGGGCCATGTACGCAGCTATTTAGCACTTCTTAATGGATGAACCGCTATTTTGGGCCGTTAAGATATCGTAAATAGCTTTTTGGCATGTACAAAGGTGAGAACGTGGTTCCAAAATGCGATTTCTACCCAGTAAAAATCCCATTCTGCGATTTCCAAAATAGGAAATCTCAAATAGGGATTTCCTAAGAACATGTGCAAAGCATTTTCTAAATGCGAAATGGGCATTTAGGAAATGCTATTGCCATCGATTCCAAGTCGATGGTAACCATGTGCAAATAGGAAAAGGCACCCAAAACTGCTGTTTTAGTAAGTCTATAGTGTACACTCACCCCCAGGGCATTTGTGCACTTTACACTTGCACCTCTTTTTTGGGGGGCAATTCAAGGGTGGCCTTAGGCCCATAGGCAACCTTGGTTTTGCTTTTCCAAGTTTGCGATTTCTTATTAGGAAATTGTCAATTTGGAAATGGAAACCCATTTGTACCTGTGGGCCTTTAGGGACATGTGAACAAATGCTTTTGCATTTCCTAATAGCGATTGCGACTCTATAGGAATAGCTATTAGGAAATCGCTATTTTTGTACAGTTCACTTTGCATTTCCTAAATAGCGAGATCTTAGGATTCGCTATTCAGGAAATACAAACTGGTTTTGTACATATGGCCCCATGTGATGAACACCGCTTCTTGAATCACACCAGGACCTGGAGGATGTGTGAGGTAACATCTGGCAGTATGTGAGGTCAGGCTGTTTACTGTCTAGTATTAACACGGTGAGCTGTGGGGACCACAGTGTGGTCCTGAAATCTAACACTAAACAGAGTGCCACTGAGAAGAAACAATTTCAGACAGTGCTTTCCTAACTATGTGGCCCATCAGCACTAGGTGCAAAAATCTAAGTTTGTGTTGGAGAGCTCCTTGTTGACATAGTTTACAGGTACACATTTCAAATGAAGTAGTTGTTTCCACTGTGTCCCTAGCACATTTTCCACAACCAGTTCTCAAATTGGAAGTTCCACAGTGACAAACACCAAATTAGACTATGCTAAATCAATATAAATCAGCCCGCCTGAGCACAACTACACTGTCTCCTAAAGGTAAGTAACACTGCTGAATGCCATGTCTGTGCATCATGCCTCATGAAAAATCAAAGTGTCTACCGGGGAGGGGCATGATTGGTTTCTTAATTAGGATTATTTTATATTCCAAACTAATCCCCAGATGTCATAGAGCCGCCAAGCACTAAAACGCCTTTCATGTCTCAACCTCATAGCCTCAGCTACAAAGTTTCACTCTTATTAGCACCGTCATGTTGCTGTATTCTGCACTACCTGCAAGAGGGCTTCAAACTCAGTGAATGCAAAATACAAACGCTTTACCTACAAGAAACCACATCATGCCCAACACACTCTAGACAATATCCTATTTGTCAAATACACTGCTTAGAAAAAGAGATGCTTATGGGGGTGGAGCTGCGAGACAATGCAAGGGCTTTATCACTTGCATCAAGGCCATTCTGTTCTCAGCACAAGTTTTATAAACAATTAACATAAAACATGTTTCTGTATACCTAACATCCATAGATTGCACTTCATCAGTTGAATCGTCTACACTGTTGGATTTCCCGTTGATGGTATCCAGATTAATTGTCACTGCAGAAGGCTTGAGGCCATTAGAAAAAACCTCCGGAGTCTTGGAATCATTAATGCTATTTACCACTCCTTTACTTCCAGGAAAGACCATCAGTCCATTGACATCTAGGAACACAAAAGAACCGACATAGGTCAAGTTATCACCATTGGTGTAAACAGTATGTTTGAAATGAGTTTCAGTCAAAGGAGAATAGACGTGAGAGCACATGAATATTTTGCACCTAGATTTGCGTCATTGCCTACGCGGTCCATCTGTCTGAGTAATAGGCTTACATCTCCATCATAATTCTTTCAACATCTGAATGTTACATGGGGCCTGATGTATGTTACTGGTTACCTTTATAGTTTCATATAACATTTAACATAATTGGAAATACTTCTTACCAGGTTGAGTGACTGCTGATGCTTTGTCTTCCTTATCTGTAATCAGTGTTGTTGAATGAAACTCCGGCTGTGATTCTTCCTTCTGTTATAAAGTGATATCAAAATGCTTTTACAACTTCGTGTTATTGTTAAAACACATGAGAGAATCTTGCAGTACATGAAACACAAGTGTTTAAATGCTTTTGATATGCGCTGATAAAGAATGGTGAAAGATGTTCAAAATGGGTAGCTATGACAATATACTTTTTAATCAAAAATGTAATGTATTTGTTTTTTGTATTTTTTCATAATTACACTCTTCATAATGAGGAGGGTCCTTTAGCCCACTCAAAATATGGCAAAGTCTGCATGTATTCATCTGTCTTCCCATAAAGAACCTATAGAAAGTGTCAAAAACATTTTTGATTGCGCCATACTAAATGTGATTTTCATTTATTGAACGATCTGAGTTAAAATTAAGAATTCTTGTGTTGGTTCATTATTTTTATCATATTATTCATGAGTTATTCAAACTAAAAATGTCTTCCTTTTTTTTCATCGAAATCACCCCATTGCATTTCTGACCATAAGTATGGTTCTTTGTCAGGAGGATACTGATCTCATGTAGATATTTTTAAAGATTTCTATTGCATTAGGAGCCCGCATACCATGAGGATTTCGCATTTCACTCTACATCAGAAAGAAGAAACATATATATTGAAAAAAAGTAAAACGCCACTTAAAATAATTTACACCTGAAAAAATATGAATGCTTCTTTACTCATCCATTACCTGCTTTGTGACAAGATCTGTATCTATGAAAAGGATTACAAGTGTTCTGGAGAACAAAACTGGTCTACAACCTTGAACCCAATGAGACCGTTTCAATGTGTCTCTCCAAAGGTATCATTTTTTCTACAGGTACAAACATAGCATGCTAAAAAAACACATCCAGTAAACGTTAACAATTTTGTCAATTTTCTTAGGCCCACATTTTGACAGCCTCTGTGTCAAAGAGGAAAAGGTTCCTTCAGAGTAAAACTTCACTAAAATGGATTAGCTTGATATATCTCCCCCCCCTCTCTGAACTGTGACTAATGTTCGAATCAACCAAGAGTTTAACTTCAGAGGTTCATAGGAAGCCAAACTGGACACTAAAGAATGAGGGTGTTTTACTAGCAGCTTGGAAACAGAATCTTTTTAGGACTCATAAGAAATGCAAAAGGAGTTCAAATAACCCACTCACCTTCCAAAATAACATGCAAACACTATTTTTCTCACTTGTAAACTAAATTTAGTCCACACATACACAGAATGAGGAGAAGATAATCTAAGAGGCAAGTATGGAGGTAAGTCAACACCAGGCAATCCTTGCCAATCAATGCTGGCAAACGTCTCTTACATTTTACAACAGTAAAAATACATAAAAAGCTTAAGAAGATGGCATCCTAAACCTCAATGCAGCCACCATAAACAATGCAGCTGCTCTCCTGTACCAGAGTGTGGTCTGAACCCCGCGGCACTCTGGGCCCCAACAAACTGGTTCTCGTTTCTAAAATGAGACTACTACAGCTCCAGCAGTGCAGAAGTCCGGCCAGTTTTGTGGATCATGGGGCATGACTTCATGGATACCATTAAGGTATCAAGTCTGCTAATTTGACTCCCCTACACCCACCTAGATGTAATTATTCTAATTGCTCCTAACAGATTAATCACTTGTGTTAGAAAAAGGGGATTGTCTCTGAAGTTGATTCAGGTCCAAATTCAAATGTTTGAATAGGTTTCCATCACCTGCTGTAGCTTCCATAAAACTGTAGCGAAAAGGATGTTAATTAAATGCAATATTCATTTATATACTATTGGGTGCCGAAGAAGTGGGTAGATGCTGAATTAAATGAACAGATACAATCAGTCCACCATATCAAATATGGAACCTATGCCACATAACGTTCCCTATACTTGTTTATTGGCAAACATTTCTGCTGTGAACTTTCCAAGAGGGAGACAAACATCCTTTCTCTTGCCATTGATTTTGTAAATGTTCATACCATGTGTCATGCAGATGGACCCAGTGGTCCATTTCACCACCCATAAATATGAATTTTTTAATAACGCCAATTAGTGTGCTGGAACTAGGGTTTCCTTTAATCATTTCTCAGAGGATGCTAAGTTATTCTATAAGCTGACTTCATTTAAAGCTGCCCACTGCACTAAAATGTCAACATCTACGAGGCTGCTTTTTGTGCTGTGAGAGCGAAAGGTTAGCTCTTGTCAGAACACAGCTGTCATTGTTAGCTGAATCTTTTGAAGCAAAGGGGCTCGGTTTACCTTTAATTGCAGCTGGATCTTCTCAACATTTGGAAACGTTAAAGGAAGGAGTGGCCTATGTCAAAATGTGCTGTCAAATTACTCTACATGCAGTGTGTCAATAAGAACAGCTGACCAGTGCCGACTCCTCCAGGAAATAACGCACCTCTGGCTCCAAACGTTTCAACAACATCAACATGCCTTAAAGCAGATCAGGGTGCCAGAAGGCTGGAAGTAGTTTATGACGGGATTGGGCTTCTTGCTGTGGACAGAATACTATAGGATTTTCAAAGATGTATAATCTGCTGCATGTGGTCGTTTATAGGATTGTACAAGTGCCTGTTTCCAAGAAAAATAACTGGTGCTAAGGGAATAGAAGGACAGTGGATAACCAGGTTATAAAAATTGGGCTGAATTATTGGATGTAAATTCCTGATATTCTGTAACCAACACTTGGCAGTTGTGGGGTGTAATATCAGGAGATTGCAGATAAATTCAACAACATACTCTCATGATAAGCAATGTTTCTAATTGAATATAATTCAGATAATGTTTTAAGCCCCACTTACTCTCTTTTAGATAGTGTTTGGTTTCTCTCCCTTGAGCCTGAGGGGATATACTCAAAACAGCGCTATGGTGCATCCCCTGTGATCTTGACCTAATGGTTTTGGAATTCATGCTAAATTACATGTTTTCTGATCCCATTCAATTATCTCCCTAATGTAATGTTATTCAAGGAGGATGTGACAATACTAAATGCTGACTGTGTGAAAATGAATGCTTCTTCACACCAATCTAATTGAAATGTTATTGCTGCTAAATAGGTAAACTAAACAATAAATGCTGCTCTCCACTGTTTTGACTCCTTGAAAATCCTTCCTATCTACAAATAACTGCAGATAGGAGTAGCTTCTATTGCAGTTGTAGCTTCCATAAATACTAAAACTTCACACCCGTCATCAACCTAAAGTTATTTTATGGTATTCTCACGATGCTTTTATACAAGGTAGGGAGTAGGAAAGCTGCAACAATAAAGACGTGTATCTAAAAAAGTAGGAAATGTGTCTCAGCATATGGTTTTGAACAGCTATTACCCAACTTCACCTGAAATTGTAGTCAGATGGTGGGGGTGGTTGGTGGGGTGGAGTTGGGTGGTGTGACAGATGGCAGTGTGTAGCCGAGTGGTGGCACTGTAGACAGATTGCAGTTGGTTCGTGGAGCCATTAGCAAATTATACTTGCACAGTGGGGACAGGTGGAGTGTTGTAACTGGTTAATGTGGTGGTTGGTAGGTTTAGTTGGGAGGCTGGGTTTTAGAATTCATATGACTTGGTGACAAGATTAAGTAGCATGCAAAAACGCTTTAAAGACAAAGAATAAGCTTCACTGTGAAATGTATTAGTGTCTCTTAGGGGAGCCAACAATAACACAGAAACTGCTGAAGTCCCTTTGTTAAATAATGAAACAAGAACAAAAGCTTATACAAAATGTAAAACTTGCTATCACACACATTACAGTAGAAAAAAATAATACCCCAAGCATTTTTGCAATAGCCACATAAGGCATAAACTAAAAACGAACTAGCAGGCTGCACTAACCTTTATCTCCGGGACATCACTCTTCCTAGTTCTTTTCATGATTTCATCTATTCTCTGAAAAACAGAACATATTGACGGAGAGCATATTAACTTGATAAGACCAGAACAAGACTGTTCATGAAGGAAGTCATGCACTCTTGTGAATGATTCATTTTAGTGAACTTTGAGCAGCCAGGCCAACTTTTTACAGTCATGGATAAACTGCACAAGTTGTCAGAACATTGTTTTGTCCTCTTTTTTGTTAGCCTATCAAACAACAGAAAATCGATGGCAAAGACTGAATTGGGAAAAATAGTTCAAACAGAAGATTGTTATCATTAAAATTGCAGTGTAGTTGTCTGTCTCCTTGGTGATGGAATGATAGGAGAAACATGAATTTAATTTTACAACAATACACTAAAACATTGCATTACTTTTGTTATTTTATTTGAGGTATTTCTAGAGCACAGATCTAGATTCTAAACACAGGTGAGAGCTGTACATTTAACAGGGAGAGTACTGCAAAATTCTTGGAATGTTGGCACAGGGCATAGTTTAGAGATGTGTATGTGAGCATAGGCGAATACAGGGAGAAATATGATCAAAACAGAGGGATTAGGTGTTGTGAGAAATCAAACAGTGTGTTATGGGCTTGATGGGGGTCAAGCAAGTCTTAGGAGAGAAAGAGGAGAGAAAACAAAGGTTTTAGATGGATAGGACCTAGAATTTGTTCAACATGTAAGTATTCATTTCCCCTTCAACTGCAAATGTAAGGGGCAAGTAATTTGGAAGAGAATGTGGTTTCATGTTCTTGAAGTATAAAAGAGGAATGACTGCCTTCACAAGCTCAAAAGCCCAGACTGTTACAGACTCAGACATTTTTCCCCCTCAGATTCGGCTGCGCTAGCGGTAGCCACCTGAGACCATCTTGATCATGAAATCTCCAACACCTTCAGCATACCATCATTTATATTGGCTAAACTTGAGAGTAAGCGGTGAGTCGGAAGATTGGTAAGGGGAATCACCTAAGAGAGTCGATAAAATAGTTCATTTGGCTGCCTGTTTGTATCACTTTCCAGACACCTAGGCTAAAACAAATCTGCAGATTAATTCCTTCCCTGGCCCTCCAATCAGAGTTGAATTCCAAAAGTGGTCTCTCAAGGTTGTCAATCCTTTCCTGCTATCCATTTATTGCATGTGATGCACTGTAAGAGGCAGGATCAAAAGTAATATCTCGGTCCTCAGAACCAAGCTATGGAACAATCTGCCACGCTTCCAGGAGCTAGTCCTTGATCCATTTTGGTTCAGATATCCCTTAAATTCTAAATATCACACCTTAGCGTAATCGTTCATATGATGGTTGTCATAGGATGGAAAATGATTCTACATTGCCATTCATTTCAATGTATTTATGGTTGAAGTGAAAATATAGTGCAATTCGGTTGTTTCTTTACACCAGAATCCTCCAGACAGTGCTTAATTTGAGCCAGTGGTTGCAGGAGGGGCTCTCATTTTTAGGGACCGGGGCTTGTTTTGTTTAGTCAGACTTTGACCCAGACAAGGTAGAGAAAGGCACAACATGTGGAATTAAGGAGGAAGAGAAAGATGGAAAACCGTGACAAAGTGAGTAAGGGGGAGAAAAAAGAACATGCAAAAGTGAGGTAAAGGGACCGTGTGTATGGTGGGTGGAAAATGGTGGGTAAAGGAGGCACTGATGAATGAAGACTAGAGAGCCTTGCTAGTCAACATTCGGTCGCGGGCCTCTTATTCTTCTACAAATTAAGCACTGCCTCCAGCGATGTAACCTCCAATCAAATTTTCTTTGAAGATTAGGCACTGAAGAATAAAAGATATACATTACAAACCTGATATTTTTAGAAGGGCTGTCTTTTTTAGGCTGGATATCTATTGGTGGGTAAAGTTAGATAAATCACAATGTGAGGATTTGGCATATCATCCAGTTAATACTACACAAAAAGCAGCACTCTTGAAGGAGGTCGGAATTTTTGTAATGGAAAGTTAAATTGTCGGGGGTGTGGCTTACAGGGGGCGTGGCTTACATGCTCGTCAAGATGGCAGGTGCCTGCTGAGCTCCGTCACTTCACGGAGCCTACTAGGGAGATTACAGCCGCCCTATAACCTCGTTCTATTGGAAGAACGAGTATCCGGATATATGACGCAACACATTGATGTCAAGGGGTGAGCCTGGAACTTGAATTTCACTGCGTCTTTGTTTTTCCGGACGTGAGCGGCCGCCATTTTGTATGCGTGGCGGCCGCATTGCCGGAATCTTTATCCACTTATATGGATTAATGGTGGTTCACTCTGGTGCCAACACTTTTTAAATGTTTCAACTGATGGAATTATTTACACTGATTAAGTCCATGCATTTATGACATTAAGTCCAACACAACTTTACTTTGGAATGTGCACAAGGCGAGCAATCAGAGCAGAATGACAGAGGCATGCTGTACCTTGAGCAAAACTGGAAGCGGTCGAGGTTTATTGTGAGGGGGAGACCGAAAAATTAAGTAAGGAATTTAGGAAGAAGAAGCTCCAAACCAACATAGTTAATTTCAAGATACCATACTACACCCATAACAGAATGCTCACCTTGGGTTAATTATAGCAGCAAAAATTGCCCTATAGATGAGCCCCTTTTAAAAGAGAAATTGCAGCAGGTCAAGAGTAGTAACAAACCTAAAGTTTTCGAGCGCAAAGAAAAATACTTCTACAGCATTTTGGTAGCTTGTCCAGCCAGTACAGTAAAAGCGGATTAAGCCTGATTCTCCACAGTTACCTTGCGCCTGAAGGATGCAGGCAGATTTATACTCACCATAGTCCCGGCTTATGGGATTGCGTTGAGTCATTCATCATCATTGCATTTGAAACACTCTCATATTCTTACTGAACTTTATATTATTGAGCATATATCCTTATGGGAAGGATCTCACTTATAAAATACCTACCTACCGACAAGTTCATTTTATCAAGATGGCTACTGATCCACTCTCTCTTGCAAAGCCATCCTCATCAAGTACTAAACCAAAAAGAGCCAAAAATGATCATCCATCTTCATTCCAGTCATCTTCTAATCCGGTACTGGACTCAATTTTAGATGAGCTTCGGGCTTTGAAACCTTTTATGAACACCACCAATAAAAAGTTTCAACTAATTGAGGACCGATGGATCAACATGGAAAGTAAAATGTCTGAAATGGAATAACGTATTAGCAGCCTTCAAGATGTGCAACTAAAGTACCCTTATTGAAGCAATAAATCTACAAGCTTAAGCTCCATACAAAGGATTTAGAAAACCGTAATTGAAGGAATAACCTCTGGCTGTATGGTCTTCCTGAAAACGTTGAGGGTCCGAATCTCCTTTTCTTCTTAAAGAAATTTCTGTTGGACCATCTCAACTTCCACTCTTCAACTCCTCTCAACATTCAGCGTGCCCATTGTCTTGGTCATCCTCAACCTCATTCTAACAAACCACATGGTATTATTATGCTTTTCCTAGAATTCACTGACCTGATGGACGTATTAAAAGTTGCCATAGAAAAACGCTGTCTGGTCTGGACACATCTTCATATCACAGGGTCTCCCTTCAATGCCACCAATGCCAGACGTAAAGAATTCCTAGCTCTTCGTCCGTAATTAAGATCTATAAACAGTCGTTATGGCATCCCTCATGCCTGTCTTTGGAAGATTACCCAAGAAGGTGTCTCTCGTTCATTTAAGGATCCAGCTAAGCTTCAACTGTTTTTGCATTCCGTTACTAGAATACCTACGGATACAAATGCTCAATGTCCTTAATTCATTTACCTTGTTGATGCTTCACATTTTGTTACTTGTTGCTGCAGTTTCTGTTCTCTTTACCTTCACTATGTCCTATGCGGCCTTATCATATTTATAATTCTCTAAATTTCCTTTTTTCTTATCTCCTTCAGCTCCATCTTTTCCCATTGTTGCTCTTGTTCTCGAGTGCGGAGATGCCCAACTCTTATCTCCTTTTTATATTTCAGATCTGGCTTTTTGTCCTCGATCGGTCACTGTTTTTTTTCCATCTTTCTTCTTTCTGTTCCTTCTATCTCTTTCCTCCCTCCTTCACCGTTCACCCTTCTTTTCTTTTAGCTCTATAAATGATCGTCTTACTTGTTCCCTTATGTTCTTACTATTTTGAGTACGTTTCCTGATTTTTATGACCAATGTCTTTCGTCTCCTTTGTTGTTTTTTAAAGTTCATCATCAATGTGATTATTCTCCTGTTCCTTAAACATTATTATGTTTAATGTTGTATCGTGGAAAGTCTGGGTCATCCCGTCAAACGTCAAAAGGTACTTTCTCATTTATCAAAACTTGATAGATTGCTTTTTACAGGAAACCCACTGTAATGATGTCGAATTTCTTAAACTCAAGCGTCAATGGGTGGGGTCAGGTTGTTTTCTCGCCAGCTATATATTGTAAAGGTGGCGTTGCCATCCTTTGTCATAAATCTTTGAAACTACAAATTGTATCAACTAAAAATGATGCGAGTGGACGATGGGTAATACTTCATGCCACGGTCCATAATAAGCTGGTCACCTTCTTTAATATTTATGGACCGGTTAAGCCAGACCCAGATTTTTGGCACAATATTAAACAAAAATTATCCTCAATTGCCAACCCCAATATTATTGTTGCCGGAGATTTTAATAATTGTCTCGACCCCTTTTCTGACAGAAAATCAGAATGTAAATTTAAACCTGATAAATCTCATAAAGCATTTCAATCTGCTATTGCTTCTCATCCACTATGAAGCCTAGAAAAATGGTAATCCTGGCTGTAATGAATTTACGTTTTTTATAATGTTCATCATACTATGTCTCGAATTGAACACGTTTTGATATCTAAATCTTTATTACCCTCACTTCAATCCTCTGAGATCGGTTCTATATTTATCTCAGATCACGCCCCGGTCTCAGTTTCCCTTTATTTGTCCCTCACCATGCTTAAACAGGCTAGATGGAGATATAATAATTCTTTATTATCTGATCAAACTTTCATTTTAAATGCTACCTCCTTTATACAAGAATGTTTTCATTTTAATAAGTCAAGTGACACTTCTATTCATAATAATTGGGGTGCCTTTAAAGCCTCGTTAAGCGCTTTCACCATTGCCTACACTGCTAGAAAGAAAAAGTAATTAAATTCCCAATATATTTCCTCCCTCAATCAATTAAGACCCTTAAACTCTCTTATTATACTTCCAAATCCCCTGTTCATTTCTGTGATCTAATTAAGGCTAAATCGGTCCTAAATAAATTGGCCACAACCAATGCCTGTAATATCTTACTTAAGATAAAATCCAAATATCATGGTGGTCAAAACAAAGTGGGTAAAATGTTGGCTAATTATTTAAAAGTCAAATCAGAAAAGAAAGCTATTGACCCTATTCGTAATACCCATACTAACACTCTATTGCATTCTGATTCAGATATTGTTAAGGCATTCCAGTCCTATTATCATTCATTATATATGAATGACACCGATCCCACCTCAAACAACACACAGTTATTCTTTGATGGTATCCCTTCCCCTAACTCTATTCCAGCAGATATGTCTATCTTGGAAAAAGATATAACTCTTCAGGAGATATTAGATGCAATTAAATCCCTAAAAAGAGCTAAGGCCCCTGGTCCTGATGGCTTTTCTATTGAACTTATTTCTTCTTTCTCATCTATATTTGCTCCGTACTTACTTGAGCTTTTTACCTCCTTTATAATGCATTCTAAACCTGAAGGCTCCTTTCGTGACGCCCTTAAAGATCTCTCCTTTTGCCAAAATTATCTCCCAATCTCCTTAATCAATTATGACTGAAAAACTGACCGATCTGGTTTTATTAAAGGTAGGCTCTCCTCAGACAATGCTAGAATGTTCTCCAATATTCTCTCCTTGGGAAGTAACTACTCTGATACTTTAGCCACATTATCCCTTGACGCTGAAAAAGCTTTTGATCGCATAAATTGGCAATTTATGTTCAAAACTCTTCAATGGTTCGGTTTCGGTCCCACATTTATTGCATTTATCAAATTATTATGTTCCGATCACCATGCAGGCATATCTGTAATGGTCTTTGTTAGAACTGGGGGTCTCTAGTTGGCAGAGGTAGGTACCTTTGACCAAATGGGGACCCTTGCTTCTAGGGCAGGGAAAGGGGATTACACTACTGGATAACCCCTGCTCACCCCCTTGGCAGCTTTGCACGAGCAGACAGGCTTATCTCAGAGGCAGTGTGTTAAGCATTTGTGTACACATACAGCAATACAGGGAAAACACTACAGATGGACACCACACAGGTTTTATACAAATAAGTATCCTTTATATAGACTTAACACAAGACCACAAACAACAAAAAACCACAATACTGTACTCAAAATTGACTTAAAGATGGTAGAAGTAAATTAGTTCAAGCTTCTGGTAAATGCAACAGTTCTCATAAAAGTACCTGGATGCGTAACGCAAAATAAATAAAAGGCTCGCAGTGTTGGAGATGCGTCGGTTCCTTGCTTCGGGGGAGATGATGCCTCACGCCTCAATGCTTGCGCAGAGTAGGGGATGCGTTTTGATCCTTACCGGAGAGGAGGTGATGCGCAGATTCTCATGCTGTAGCCCGGTTGCTATGCGACAAGATGGCACCTCGATGCAATGCGACAATCCGGTGCGATGCGATAAGATGGCGCCCTTGATGCGACGATGTTGAGACGCTGCGGGCACGCCCTGGCAGCCTTGCGGCGACCCTGTACTTTGGAGCTGCGACAGGTCCTGCGACACGCTTCTTTGATGATGCGACGGCGACCCTCACGGTTGCGACGCGCTTCTCCGGTGATGCGACAGCAGACAGCTGCGACGAAGACACGCTTCTGGGAGATGCGGCGGTGGCACGCTTCTCCAGCGATGCGATGACTACAACTGCGGCGGCGACACGCTTCTTCTTGTTGCGTCGGGCTTCCAGCTCCCAGAAACACGCAGGATTCTGCAGATAAAATTCCCAGCAAGGAAATTCAGAAGGGGGCTGGTGGTGAAGTCTATTTTCCCTGAGACTTCAGCAGGAGGCAAGCACAAGTTCAAGCCCTTGGAGAAATATTCTGCAAGATGATGAAGTACACACAAAAGTTCCTTCTCCTCGGCACTGAAGACACCACTGTAGGCCAACCCAGCACACTGGCAGGGGGGAAGACCACTCCTACAGCTTCCTTTGGTTCTTCTCCTTGGCAGAGGTTTCTTCTTGTTGTTCCAGAAGTGATCTAAAATCTTGGGGTCTGGGTCCCTATATTTATACTACTTTTCTCTTTGTTCTCTGAAGGCATAGAGGCCTTTGCCTAGTCCAAACCAATTCTGGTCAGTCTTGGGAGCACTTTGTTGACAAGACTCCTTCTTTCCTTTCTCTGTGCAGGGCAGAGACATCAGACGCACCACAGGAGGTGGAGCCGGCGTTGTGGAGGGAAGGCACAGCCCTATTCAATTCCCAGGTGCAACTCCTCCCACCCATCTACATGCAGATCTTCCTATTCAGCCCTGTGCTGACTCACCCTCTCTCCTGGAATCCCCCAGCCCCTGTCACTCACAGAACCAGACACACAATACACAACCTAGCAGAGGCAGGCTTGGACAGTTGAGCAAGAAAATACCTACTTTCTAAAAATGGTATTTTCAAACACAGAATGTTAACACCATCTTCACTAAAAGATGTATTTTATCATTCTGAGTTCAGGCATACTAAACTCGAATTTCTACCTAGTTCCCTAAGTCAGTTAGGATTATAAGATGTAATAATCAACCTGCCCATTCTGGCCTATGGGGAACAGGTAGCATTGCAATAGTGAAAAACGAAAATGGCTGTAATTCACTGTTAGGACATGCAACACACACCAGGGCATGTCCTACCTTATACTAACAATGCACCCTTCCCTTGGGACTACCATAGGGGTGTCTGATATGAAGAAAAGGGAAGATTTAGGGACTGGCAAGTGGGTGCTCTTGGCCAGTCAGCATGGCAGTACCATACTGCACATAGGCTCTGCAATGGCAGACCTGAGACACACTTTACAAGCTGCTTCTGTGGGTGGCACAACCAGTGCTGCAAGCCCACCAGCAGCATTTGACTTACAAGCCCTGGGCACACATGGTGCACTGTACTAGGGTCTGACAGGTAAATCAACTAACCCAATCATGGAGTCACTAATCAATACATCAATTTAACATAGGGAACACTTGCACTGTGGCACTGAATAGCAGTGGCACAGTGCCCAAAGCATCTAAACCAGCAAAACATATAAAAAAAGAGGAGGCAATCAGAAAAAATGGAAGGGAGACTCACGCCAATGGTACCAGGTCTAACACGTGTCCCCACCAGCTAAAATGTGGGGAGAATTACCCTTCCCCTTGGGAGTTCTCTTCACTGAGGCAGAAAAATCTGGACAGACCAACAGCATTGGCGTGTTCTGTACCAGGGCGGTGTTCCATCGTAAAGCCCATCCCCTGTAGGTAAATGGACCACCTCAACAACTTTGGGTTCTCACACCTCATCTGCATCAACCATCTGAGGGGCCTGTGGTCTGTCTGAACCCGGAAGTGAGTCCCAAACAGGTATGGTCTTAACTTCTTCAGCGCCCAGACCACAGAAAATGCCTCACTCTCAATTGCACTCCACCTCTGTTCCTGTGGAAGTAACCTCCTACTGATGAAGGCTACAGGTTGGTCTAGGCCCTCTTCATTAATCTGTGATAGAACAGCCCCCACACCATGCTCTGAAGTGTCTGTTTGAACAATGAATTATTTTGAGAAGTTGGGCGCCTGAAGCACGGGTGCTGTGCACATGGCAGTCTTCAGGGCGTCAAAAGCCTTCTGACAGGTGTCAGTCCAGCTCACTTTCTTGGGCTGCTTCCTGGAAGTCAGCTCAGTCAAGGGTGCAACAATGTTGCCATACCTCTTGACAAACCTCCTGCAGTACCCCGTGAGTCCTAAAAAGGCTCTCACCTGTGTCTGAGTCTTTCGGGGTTCCCATGCCAGGATGGTATCAGTCTTGGGTTGCAGGGGCGCCACCTGGCAGCTCCCTACCTGGTGCCCCAAGTACACCACGGAAACCTGCCCGATCTGGCACTTACTCGCCTTGATCGTGAGGCCTGCCTTTCGCAGTGCCATCAACACTTCCCAGAGGTGGCGTAGATGTTCTTACCAACTGGCGCTGAACACTGCAATGTCACCAAGATAGGCGGCACTGAAATCTTCCAGTCCAGCCAACACCTGGTTGACCAACCTCTGAAAGGTGGCAGGGGCATTCTTCATCCCAAAGGGCATAACCCGGAATTGGTAGTGCCCATCAGGCGTGGAGAATGCTGACCTCTCATTGGCCCCATCAGTTAAGGCGATCTGCCAGTACCCAGACGTCAAATCAAACGTTTCCCACATTTGCCGAGGCACACAAACTGTAATGAACCAGAAAAGCTGGTTTCCACAATTTGTTTAAACGTATCAAAATTGTAGTCCATTAGTCGCTTCAAAATTTTTCTTGCAGGTTTCTTTATTATATCTTCTTTCAAAATCCAGATATGTGCACAAAACAGCCGACACGTGTTTCGTCCAAAAGGACTTTTTCAATGCTAACAAATGTTGATGAGTCCAATGATTGTGTCCATAATTCATCGGATATCTACAAAGACAGTATAGGCCAACCGGGTGTTGTAAACTCCTTAATGTATAATGGTGGCAGAGCTCCCCGGATCATGTGCCTTGCATAACTGTAATCGCCTTTGTCAGGTCATGTTAAACCTAACTCGGAGTATTTCGTCTTGCCTCTGAATGAAGAGAAAACGTGCTGAGGTACCGTGCAGCTCCTAACCGATCAATGAGCTCATCAGCTCTGGGGATGAGGTGCGCGTCAGTCCTGGTGACTGAATTGAGTCCTCGGTAGTCCACACAGAACCTGAGTTCAGCGGTGGCACCAGTCAAGGCAGCCTTTGGGACCAAGACCACTGGGCTGGTCCAAGGACTGTTGGAGGACTCAATCACCCCTAAGGCAAACATCTTGGAGACTTTCTCTTGATGCAAGTCCTAACCTTGTCAGGCACTCTGTAAGCCTTGTGCTTCACAGGAGGACTGTCCCCAGTGTCCACATCATGGACGCACCAACAAGTGACACCAGGAACCAAGGAAAACAAATCAGAGAATTGTCTCAACAGTTGGCAACAATCTTGCTGCTGATCAGGGGTCAGTGTGGCAGAGAGGCTGATACCATCCACTGACCCATCTTGCTCTGTTGCAGACAGGAGGTTAGGAAGAGGATCTGTCTCCTCCTCCATTCCATTATCCGTCACTAGGAGCATGCCCACTTCGGACTTTTCTACATGGGGCTTCAGGCGTTTAACATGTAGAACCCGCAAAGGGTTCCTTGGAGACTGCAAATTCACCAAGTAGGTGACATCAGTTTTGCGCTCCACCACCTCAAATGGACCAATCCACCTGTCCTGGAGCGCACAAGGCTCTACAGGGGCCATGACCCAAACTTTCTGTCCAGGTTGAAGCTCAATCAAAGTGGCATTCTGATCATACAACCGCTACATCTCTTCCTGGCTGGCTTCCAGATTCGCCTGAGCGAGCTCTCTGAATCGCAGAGTCTGGTTCCTGAAGGCAAGCATGTAACTGTATACATCCTGGGGAGGTTTCCTAGGAGATTGCTCCCAGCCTTCCTTGACCAGACTCAAAGGTCCTCTTACCGGGTTTCCATACAACAGTTCAAAGGGACTGAACTCTAGGGACTTTTGTGGCACCTCATGGTAAGCAAACAGAAGGTATGGCAAGAGGACGTCCCACTTACGCCTCATTGGTTCTTCAAGACCCATGATCATGCCTTTAAGGGTCCAGTTGAATCTTTCAACCAGCCTATTACCTTGGAAGTGGTAAGGAGTGGTGAACTTGTAGGTAACACCACACTCCTTCCACAGGGACTTCATACAACTGGATATGAAATTGGTACCACGGTCTGACACCACCTCTCTGGGGAACCCCACACGGGAGAAAATCCCCATCAGTGCACGTCCCACCTCGGGGGCCGTCACTGTCCTAAGCGGGATGGCTACCGGGTACCAGGTGGCATGGTCCACCAAGACCAGGATAAACCTGTTGCCCATGGCTGTCTTGGGGTCCAGTGGCCCCAAAATGTCAATGCCCACCTGTTCAAAGGGGTACCAACTACTGGGAAAGGTTGGAGAGGAGCCTTTTGCTTCCTTCCACTTTTTCCACTTGCCTGGCAAGTTTGACAGGTCCTACAATGAGTATCTGAACTCTTCCGCATCTGGGGCCAATAAAAGTGGGTTACAAGCCTTTCAAAGGTCTTGTCCTGCCCCAGATGTCCGGCTAAAGGTAAATGATGAGCCAACCCCAGTAGGAAGGCTCTGAAGCACTGGGGTACCACCAGCACACGGGCTGACCCAGGCTCAGCAACCTTAGGCTCTGTATACAGGAGGTCGTTCTCCCAGTAGATCCAATGTGATCCAGACTGATCACCTGCTGCTTGGATTGTGGCCTGTTACCACAAACCCACAAGAGAAGGGCACTTCTTCTGTTCTGCAAAAAAGTCCTCCCTGGAGGGTCCTCGTTCTTGCTGCCAATGGGTCAGCTCAGGCAGGCCCCCCCAGTTCAGCAACCTGTTCCCCTGTAGGTTCCAGGGCATCTCCCTCAAGGTATGCCTCCTCCTGGACCGTGGGAACAATGGGGGCTGGTTTCCTGCGCCTCCTACCTTTTCTCTTTAAGGCAGGTCCCCGGGCCATACTTTCAGGTTCTAGGACCTCTTCAACACCCTTACTGGCTGTCATAGACTGAGTGGGAACACACGCCCACTCAGGCAGACCCAACATCTCTAAATGAGCCTTCTTCTCCACCTTAGCCCAAGGGGAGCTTTCCAAATCATTGCCCAACAGACAATACATAGGCATGGCTGGCCTCACAGCTACTTGAAGAGTACCAGAGACCCCCCCCCCCCACTAAAAGGGAACCTGAGCCACCTTGCAGTGGCTCTCTGTGTTGTCAGCAGCAACAAGTGGTTAAAAGGCATTGGGGACAACCTGCTCTTGAGACACCAGGTGACACTTGACAGCTGTCAAACTGGATCCTGTGTCTCTAAGAGCCTCCACTCTATGGCCATTGATGGTCACCCACTTCCTGTATTTCTTAGTGTTATCAGGCAGCTGAGCTTGAGGGACCATCTCAAAGTCTCCCAGTGAGACAAGGGACATTTCTGCGGGACCCCACCCACCTTCAGCACCCTTCTCCTCCCCTCCCAGGGCTACACTTGCCATCTGACGGGGTGGTGCACGTGGTGGCACTCTGGAATCCTTCATGGGACACTGTGCATCAAACCAACGGTGGCCCACTTGACCACACGTAAAGCACTTGTAGGGGCATCTCTGAACAGGTTTACCTGTCGGGACCTCGCGCTTCTTCTCAGGGGGTAGGCTGGGAACCCTTCCCTTGGTTCCCTTGGGAATTACTTTGGGGCCCTTTCTGTAACTCCCTCTGTTTACCCTTGTCCCCCCCACTCTGTGCTGAATCTCTGTCTATAGAGTTCTGAGGTCAAACCCTACCTTGTCATCAGAGCTTCCTTCATGTGGTCATAAGACATCCTATTCTCACTGGGCAGGTCTAACAAAGTATCCCTCCCCTCACTCACAAAGCGGCCCCACAACCCAGCTCCCCAATCCTTCTCAGGGACTCGGTGGGCCAACATTGCTATCTCATAGGCTGCAAACCACTGCCCAATATACTCATGCTTATGGAAATCTTTGATGACATCCTTGGGAATGTACACTCTGCTTTCTGAAGGCACAGATGGTGCACTGCCACCAGAGGGAGAGATCTCTAAGCCCTTTGCCTTGTTCTCTAACTCCCTCAACATCCTCTCATGCTCCACTCTCATTCTCACTCTCTCTCCAAGGACAACTTGTTATTCTCCATTTCCCTCTGACCCTTCATCTTAAGCTTAGCAATCTCCAGCTTTTGTTCCCTATTTCTCTCCCTGTCTTCCAACTCTCTGGGGGACAGGTCTTTGGAAGAGACACTACTGCCAGGTGGGGACGGCACCCCTCCCTGGCTGGAAACACTGGCCTATCCACTTGGCAATCTGCATCCCCAGCTGGCTCCACCACTGACTCAGGGGAATTTCTTGCTTCTACCCAGGCCCTCAGTGCCTTTTGGTAGTCATCCTTTTTAGAAATGCCTGGTGTAGCAACTTTCAATTTCTTGCAGAGATGCTTGAGCTGTTTCAAAGTGTAGGTTTCCAATCCATCTTCCTCAAAATCTTAGATCCATAGATGCAACAGATGCTGGCCTACTCATGGCAGTAAGAATTGGCAGTTCTCAGGAAAAAATAACAGTCCAAGGAAACAAATTCTACCAAAAAAGTATGTGGTCGCGTTTGGTCTGCACTCACTAGTAGTGTACACCAATCACTGCATATGAGTCACAAATGCAGGTTCAAATCCTCACCGCTGGCCACCAATGTTAGAACTGGGGGTCTCTAGTTGGCAGAGGTAGGTACCTTTGACCAAATAGGGACCCTTGCTTCTAAGTCAGGGAAAGGGGATAACACTACTGGATATACCCTGCTCACCCCCTTGGTAGCTTTGCCCGAGCATACAGGCTTATCTTAAGGGCAGTGTGTTAAGCATTTGTTAACACATACAGTAATACAGTGAAAACACTACAAATGGACACCACACAGGTTTTATAAAAATAAGTATTCTTTATATAGACTTAACATAAGACCACAAACGACAAAAATACACAATACTGTACTCAAAATTGACCTAAAGATGGTAGAAGTAACTTAGTTCAAGTCGCTGGTAAATGTGACACAGTTCTCACAAAAGTACCTGGATGCGCAACGCAAAATAAACAAAAGGCTTGCAGCGTTGGAGATGCGTCGGTTCCTTGCTTCGGGGGAGACGATGTGTCGCACCTCAATGCTGGTGCAGAGTAAGGAATGTGTCTTGATCCTTACCGGAGAGGAGGTGATGCGTAGATTCTCGTGCTGTAGCCCGGTTGCGATGCGACAAGATGGCGCCTCGAGGCGATGCGACAATACGGTGCGATAAGATGGCGCCCTTGATGCGACGATGTTGAGACGATGCGGGCACGCCCTGGCAGCGACTATGTACTTTGGAGCCGCGACAGTCCCTGCGACACGCTTCTCCGATGATGCAACAGTGACCCTCACGGTTGCGACACGCTTCTCCTGTGATGCGACAGCAGACAGCTGAGACGAAGACACGCTTCTGGGCGATGCGGAGGTGGCACGCTTCTCCGGCGATGCGATGACTACAGCTGCGGCAGCGACATGCTTCTTCTTGTTGCGTCGCGCTTCCGGTTCCCAGCGACATGCAGGCTTCTGCAGATAGAATTCCCAGCAATGAAATTCAGAGGGGAGCTGGTGGTGAAGTCTGTTGTCCCTGAGACTTCAGCAGGAGGCAAGCACAACTCAAGGCCTTGGAGAAATATTCTGCAAGATGATGAAGTACACACAAAAGTTCCTTCTCATCTCCTTGGCACTTAAGACACCACTGTAGGCCAACCCAGCAACACAGCACACTGGCAGGAGGGGCAGTCCACTCCTACAGCTTCCTTTGGTTCTTCTCCTTGTCAGAGGTTTCTTCTTCTTGTTCCAGAAGTAATCTAAAATCTTGGGGTCTGGGTCCCCATATTTATACTACTTTTTTCTTTGTTCTCTGAAGGCACGAGAGGCCTTTGCCTAGTCCAAACCAGTTCTGGTCAGTCTTGGAGCACTTTGTTGACAAGATTCCTTCTTTCACAGTGCAGGGCAGAGACATCAGGCGCACCACAGGAGGTGGAGCCAGCATTGTGGAGGGAAGGCACAGACCTATTCAGGTCCCAGGTGCAACTCCACCCACCCATCTACATGCAGATCTTCCTATTCAGCCCTGTGCTGACTCACCCTCTCTCCTGGAATCCCCCAGCCCCTCTCACTCACAGAACCAGACACACAATACACAACTTAGCCGAGGCAGGCTTGGACAGTTGAGCAAGAAAATACCTACTTTCTAAAAGTGGTATTTTCAAACACAGAATGTTAAAACCAACTTCACTAAAAGATGTATTTTACCATTCTGAGTTCAGGCATACTAAACTTGAATTTCTACCTAATTCCCTGAGTCAGTTAGCATTATAAGATGTAATAATCAAACTGCCCATTCTGGCCTATGGGGAACAGGTAGCCTTGCAATAGTGAAAAACGAAACTGGCTGTAATTAACTATTAGGACATGCAACACACACCAGGGCATGTCCTACCTTATACTTACAATGCACCCTGCCCTTGGGACTACCATAGGGGTGTCTGATATGAAGAAAAGGGAAGGTTTAGGGACTGGCAAGTGGGTGCACTTGGCCAGTCAGCATGGCAGTACCAGACTGCACATAGGCTCTGCAATGGCAGACCTGAGACACACTTTATAAGCTGCTTCTGTGGGTGGCACAACCAGTGCTGCAAGCCCACCAGCAGCATTTGACTTACAAGCCCTGGGCACACATGGTGCAATGTACTAGGGTCTGGCAGGTAAATCAACCAACCCAATCATGGAGTCACTAATCAATACATCAATTTAACATAGGGAGCACTTGCACTGTGGCACTGATTAGCAGTGGCACAGTGTCCAAAGCATTTAAACCAGCAAAACATATAAAAAAAACAGAGGAGGCAATCAGAAAAAATGGAAGGGAGACTCACACCAATGGTACCAGGTCTAACAATCTTTTATCTCCTTATTTTAATTTACAGAGAGGCACACGGCAAGGCTGTCCCCTCTCTCCACTTTTATTTCTTTTATATCTTGAACCCTTCCTTGTGCGCATTCACCATAATCCTTTAACAACTGTTTTTATTCATAGTTCCCATGAAATTAAATTGTCTGCTTATGCAGATAATATCTTAATTTACCTTTTGAAAGCACTAACATCCTTATCCCCTTTTCTACAGGAGATTGATTTATATTCTAAGGTATCGGGATACAAATTAAATTTCTCTAAAACTGAAATTCTACCTTTAAATTCTCTATGCTATCAATTCATGTTTTACAACACCAGCTTTAAATGGTGTCCATCAAAAAATAAATATCTTGGTGTATGGTTTTCCCCTACCATTACCCAAATGTTTACCCATAATTTTGCTGCTTTGAAAATCAAGATTCACAATTTACTTTCCTCATGGTCTCCTCTACATTTGTCCTGGTGGGGCAGGTTGGATACCATTAAAATGATGATTGCACCGCTTATTCCATTTCTACTATCTATGTTACCCTTTAAAATTCACAATTACTATTTTAACCAAATTAATTCTATTTGTACTAAATTTCTTTGGAACATTAAACCTGCCCTTATTGCTTTAACTAAATTAATCAAACATAAGAATGAAGGGGGTGTTCGATTTTCTAATTTTAAGCTATATCACACTGTCTTTCTAATTAGAAAAGCATATGCACTAAATAGACACTACGCTGATGCTCCGATACCAAGTTGGATTAATTTTGAACGTTCTCTATTACATAATTTTTGTTTCCATGACATCTGTTTTATGTCCAATTGCACCTTCATATCTAAATAGCATATCTTAAAATATTCCCAATACTTGTTACCATCGCTGTTTAAGGATGGATCCAACTTTCACCAGGCCTTCCTTGCCTCCTCTATTTGGTACAAGAAATGTATTAGGTTTTGCCATAAATCGTTCTACTGCAAACACTAGAAAGAGAAGAATATTTTATATGTTCACCAACTTGTATCCCATAAGTCTGTTTTGCATTTTAATACACTATAAGACCTTTATGACCTACCCTCTTCTTGTTTATCTCAATACTCTCAATTATCACAGACATTCCAATCATTTCTTTCATCTAAAAACTCCTATTAACATTACTCAATTTATTTCCTTAATCATCTACACAATATCTCTTCTGACTCTAACCCAAAGCCTCCTTTATATATAAACTAATTTCTACTCCTATCTCTGAAAGACTAAAATTCCCCATTGAACTAGCTTGACTTTTCTCCTCAAAAATGGGTCAAATTATGGCATAAACTTTTTTCCACCTCTAGAGCTGCTAATATCACTCAATCTTTATTTTGGCACACAATTAACCCATCTTCTTCTCCCCTGTGCCGGTCATGCCTTTCCCACCAATGGTACACTATCTCACTTGATTTTCCACTGTCCCAATGACCTACAATTTTGGAAATCCATATGGACCAAATGTGCCAAGATTTTCCATCTCGATATTCCCTTGTCATTTCAAAATGTTTTTCTTGGGTCCATGTTGTTTGATTCTCATGAAACAGCGCTAAAGCTGAAACTGTTTGATCTTTTTATTGCTCTTGCATTTAAAGTTATTCTTACCTGTTGGAAAGACAATTCCAAAATATACATATTAACATAGAGGAACCTTATTTGTGACGAACATAGAATTTCTACTGTTTCCTCTTCATCTGTAGCTCAGAGAATTAAGTCTGATTTATTTTGGTTACTTTTTACTACTTTTTTTATCTACACACTCTCAGCTACACTTATTCTTACCTGCTAATTTTTATCCCTCCCTTTCCCCTTTCCTCTTTATTCTTTTATCTTCTTTCTTATCTCTCACTCCTTTCTCAATATTACACTAAACATGGTCTAGATAATTATCGATTTGTAAGGTACCATAATCTACTCTACTTATAATCGTTACATAAGGTTGTATTTTATAATCTCTTTATTCTATATTCTGTATTATTGCCTCCTTGTATTGTATATTTTGCCATATTATTTTATTCCTTATGTTGACTGTGTTCCTGGTACCTGTTTATTATTCAATAACAATTATTTTAAAAAAAGTTACATTGGCCTAATTTGTGTGTCCAAAAAGCAGGCCTTGAGGAAGCTATGCAGAAGGGAGACTCAAGCTTAAAAAGAAATAAAAATGGGAATTAATTTTTTTTTTTAGGCTACGGTTATAATGAACCACATATTACATGCCTTTTCTTTTTTATCATATTAATCAGCGAACATTACCATCATTTACAAATGGATACCAATATTCTTTTTTCACTTGCAGTGAGAATATTTTTAGAGTGGCGCTTTAAACTGTGAAGGGATGCCAAAATATTCCTTGGTAACCCTGTGCATTTCACTGAGAGCAATATGGCTGTAATTGGAGCTGAAAACTGCAACACTCAGAAGTGGTGATCCAAAGACTTTCTCTTCTTCTCTAGCTATTGTGTGGTTGTCCCCGCTCCAAGACGATCAATCAATGTTTTCTTTATATAAAAAAAATCATTGTGAACTGTTGACTGATAACATTTTAATCTTTTTCGTACCTTCTTTCTCTCTAATCGCTCTTGTTCAATCTGTTGTATGATCTGTTCTCTTTCCAACCGTAGGATTTCTGCTGATTCTCTGGCTTTTGCTTCAGCCTCTTCCTTCTAAGAAAAGAAAAGAATAGAGAGAAACAAACTTGAAGGCTGCCCCTTTCAAAACGTTTTAGAGAATGGTTCATTTTAGAATGATAAGTAAAGTCTACTGAAGATGTGGTGCACAAGGCCATTACTGTAGTTGATTTTCTGGTAATAGATAGAGATTTTATAACATCATCCATGGGAAAGGACCACCACACTGCAGCATTAAACATCAATGTATTATTATAGTACCACTCAACCCACTTTTTCCTTACTTTATAATGTAGATTATTCTAAGTTTTACTTTCTTTGGTTGCGGTTTGTAAAGATCATGTATTTTACTACACATTAGTTTTAATATCCTACAAATCCGAGCCTTGGCGCAAGTCGAAGTCTTTTATAGCCGGTGTAGACTAGCTCAGACCACACTGAAGCCTAGAAGAAAGCCTTGCTGTGATGTCACAGTCTGGACTAAAATCATTTCTACAGCTTACACCATGGGGGATGTACATCACAAACCTATCACCTTTACCCTACTGCACTGACCATACCATTACACTGGCCAGAATACTACATCAATGGGGCAAAGTTACTATTTTAAATCCAGTCTAGGTAATTTGAGTGCAACAGCGAAGTCAAGGTAATAAAACATTGAGGTAAGGGTCATGGTAGATGCAGTGGTCAGTTGATGTGATGGTACTGAGGCAACAGGAATGCACTGAGCCGAACCGCACTACAGGACTGTCAAAATGACTAAACTCACTTCATCTGCATTCACGGTGAATACAAGAAATTTCAATAAGATCACCCTTTGCGCTCTGGGATGTACAGACTACTGAAGCTTACATTTCATCATTCATTTATATGTGCATCCCCATACAGGAAGATGTTCACAGCGCTACATACCTGGTTTTAAGGGGGAACAACCTTTACAACGCAACTTTTACAACGCACTGCCATTACAACGAAACTGTTACAACGCAAGTGGATTTACAACGCATGCCATTACAACGCAAGTCTTTACATCGACTTGCGCTAGATGGCGTGCTAACATTACAAATAGTGTAGTTTACTATCCCAACACCTTCCCTACTGTTAAGTGGACTGGAGTTGGAATAGTAAATTACACTTTTCTAATGTTAGCACGCCATCTAGCGCAAGTCGATGTAAAGACTTGCGTTGTAATGGCATGCGTTGTAAATCCACTTGCGTTGTAACAGTTTCGTTGTAACAGCACGCATTGTAACAGCACGCGTTGTAACGTCATACATCCGGTTTTAAGATGTAGTTTAGATTAATTACATTTTGTGTCCCTGTGTTGTAATGACAAACCGCGCCTCATTTTTAAAACATTCCGTTGCCATCCAAGGCATTAATGCATCATGTATATCAGGGGAACCATTACAGACTATTCACTCTGTATATACGCTTAACATTGTGGAATAATATATTTGTTTAAAGAGTTGCATGCTTTTTGATTGTGTACTGCTGATAGTGATTTCTCAGTTTTCTTAATGCAGGATACAAAACAACTTTAGTTCATTAAATTGGGACATCAAAAACATCAGATGAATATAATCCAGTAGGATACAGGCAAGTACTAAAGGTTAGGGGAAATAGTTATGCACAGAGTCAATTTAAGTATCAAGGAATAGTTAACTTTAAAGAAAAGGTGGCAAAAATAATAACGAACAGGGCAATAGGAATTAGGTTTAAGGGAAAGGTAAAATGATAACATAGCAGGCTAAATGTTAGGAGAGGAAAATGGGGGACACCTCCATAATTAGAATAAACAGAAGCACAATTCTGAGATTTACCAAGTCATACAACAATTAAAAGCCCTGAGATTATAGAAAAGTTCATACATAACAAAAAACCTCAATATTAATCACTCCGGAACTGTTTCCCAATAACTAAACTCAAAGTGATTAATCATCGAGAGATAAATGCAAGGGACCATACTGTAATCAGGCTTCACTTGTATCTAGAAATACCGCAACACAATCCACTTCATCACGTTAAACTTGTCAAACCTGTCCCCAGGTATGAAGATTGAAAATAAGTGTGGAAAAAACAGAACCATCCTTGAGCCTTCCTATGTGGGGTGGGCATCCCCCCACATGGACCCCTTGTTCACTGTATTTAGAGACAAAACTCAACTCAATGATGACCTTCCAACAAGGCAGAAACAAGGCTGTGTTATCACAAACAGGAGAAATGCTCCAGCTGTTCAGGGCAGACTGATTTCTTTGGGGCAGGGCTGGACTGAGTGAGATACCATTAGTTTTCGTCTGTAATTCCACACAAGAGCTGAACAGGATCAAAGGGCTGCTCTGAGATATACATGATGATTTAAATGCGTAGGTGCAAGTACCTTAAAACATATACAAGATTTCCTCAAACACCATCCTATTCATCAATCTTGCAGTTGGCTATGGAGTCAATGGAACACTCATTTCAAATGCTACATGACTAAACAAGGACTACCATCTTCACCTTAAGTGTTCCACAATGAAGTTGCAGGATACTTCCGCCTCCAGAGATAAACTGACCACTTTTAAGGATATATCTTCCTCATCATTCACTAGTGTATTCATTTGGATTCCATATAACCTCCCACTGGAAGACATCAAGTATTTACCATGAGACGGGGTATAAGTGACTGCTGGAGTTATATTGCGAGATCTCATCTCTGTTTGCTTATAGTCCCAAGCCTGCAAACACACACCATTAGATAAACAGGTGGACTAAAAGGCAGAGCTTCAGTGAGACCCACCAGCTAGCGGCGTGCTAATGCAATCCTTCAGAAGGAAGGGATCCTTTTCCATTCATAATCAGCATAGATTTCCTGGAAAGGAAGTGAGGAAAAAAATAAAGCATTGCTTTACCCAGTATGTAAGGATTTAAATTCCATTTAAACAAATACACCACATCCCCTTCAGGGATAACAATTTAGTTTAGTTCTGAAGTTTTTACGTTAATGCGGATGCCTCTTCCAAGACAAATTGCTTCAATAAGTGCTTTGGGAAGTTATTGGAAGAAAGATGTACATGGCTTTAACATGAACTATGTGAATGCCTTTGAATTCAGCACAGATGCCAATAAAGATCTTCATGTATTTGCACTTACGTTGTTCTTGGTTCTGTTACCTAACTGGGGTTGTTCCTGTATATATTATATAAGTAGGAAAGGAATCCACAGTACTTGAATGAAAATTACTCAGCCTGTTGCGTGCACGCACAAGTAGCTTTCTGACAAAGGCGGCTGCAGTGAAATGCAACCATTGCAATGGCTACTATGAATTTAAAGTAGTCCATCATTTGCATGCTATTAAAGAGATTTATGGATGGAGTTTCTATTATTAGTGTCAGTAAGCAGATGATGTTTTAATGCCACACTGCCACCTGCTCTAGAAGGTCACATTTGGTGTGCTGAAAACACTTTAAGTGATCGCCTGTATGCACCAGTGTTGCTAATAAGAGGAAAAGCAGTAACTTAATTTGAACCGGTGGCTTCCGGTGCTTGGTATTGGAGGCTATTCATGAGCATCAGTTAAGGATGCATTAATTTTTTTGTAGGTACGGAGAGATTAAGTGATGTGCCCAGAATCACAGGATGTTGAGCCTATGCAGAGACTCGAACCTGGTTCCCCCAGCTCTAAAGTCGGCATCTCTGGTTGTTAAGCCACACCCTCTCCTCACTTGTAGGGTTTCATAGTTAGTTCTGTTATAGGCGGCACTAAATGAAGCAATGGGCTGATGCAAGCTGCGTCCTGACGAGAGCTCCATCACTTATTTTTTCACAAATTAAGCAATGGAGGAAAGTACTTGGGCTGCACTAGAAGGTGCTTGAATAAGTGTAAAGTTAGCTGCTGAAGTTGTCTGCGAATAAGGCCACAAGACAAAATACCTTAACTGAAAGAATACCATCACTGTGTGGGGTAATAATAATTATGGTGAAGTATTTGGTGATTGACCTGTTAGATGCTTTTATGGTACACCTATTGTGCAAACCTTATGCAGTAGCACACTCGTATGACTAAATTAGCCAACACCAGCCCATGCAGGGATGTTCCCTTATTACAGGATAGGTAAGCACATCCTGTACCCACCCTTGCACCGACTGTAGTGTGACGATTAATGTTGCATGTATAGAAAAACTGTGTGGCTACAGCACTGTCATTTACACCCTTGAATTGTAAGTTAAGTTAACAATATGCGCTGTAGTTGAACAAGAGCCAGTGTACTACAGTATAGTTACAATAAACCATCAGTACTGCTAATCCTTTCAAAGTTGTTAAAGAAAGAATGGCAGAATGCGCTTGAGTATGTATCTAGAGACATGCACACACACTCAATGTGAGTTTACAAGCACACTTTTAATATACACATCTATCCAGCATGAAGTTTATCACGCTGGAGAGAGGTCGATCTTTGGTTTGGGTTTGGTCCTTCTCTTAAGTCCTCCCTTTATAAAGCAGCCTGGCATCTTTTGAGGGTGATACTCATAATGTCAGTCTACAGCTCTTTTAGTAGCTGTTAAATTGAGTTTGGTCCTCTCTTGGAGACAGTCCAGTTTACTGGAAATTGAGCTTCTTTAGGGGTGAATATCTGAGGTCAGTCGATGGTTCTTTTTGGCAGCTCCTGTATTCAGTTTCACCATCTCTTTGCGGCAGCACCAGATCATGGACAGAGCTCCTTTATAGACTGCTCATCTGGAGGTCAGTTTCCTGGTTCTCCTTTGGTGCGGTCACAATAGGTTTGGTTTATTTTCGATGCTGTCCCTTATCATGGAGGCGGAACTCTTGTAGAGACTGATGCTCATAGGTTTGGTGAAGGTGCTTTGCAATGAGAGTTTCATCCGTTTGTCGGGGCCAGACCTCATTACAGACGCTGAACTACTGCTATGCTGTAGATGTTTCCTGCTGTTGGTGCAGTGGGGTTCTGGGGGGTGTAAAGGCGTATGAGTAAAATTATTATTTTTAGGATCTGAGTCCTTCTGTCTCACATTGGCAACAGGATTGGCTCTGCACCGTCCCACCCTAGTTTTGGAGGCTAATTCTATAAACAAGCTATTCTCTGCTGGCGTATGAATATTGAAATATATGGCTTTGCCGCACAAACAATCGCATTTGTTGGATTCCTGGGTGCTCCTCTGTGTAGCTGATTAATGAATGTAAGCTACCATGACAAAATGATAAAGCGATGTGATGTTAGTCTACTGGTGAAATGACATCAAACCGTCACCCACAGTATATGACCTGCTCTTCATCTGGTTGACTCCTCTGTGGCTAAGGACACCAACATCAATTGTCCGAGGTTTCAAGATGGCGCAGAAAGTGTAAAGTAGAAAGCGAGATGGTTTCTAGTGTGAGCTTTATGACCTGTCTATCTATCTTTATTCATCCAGTTAAATCCCTAGATCTGTAGTCATAATAGCTACACTACAGTGCTGGATAATCAAATTTTAATTCTCCACCCGCTTGTCACAAACTAAACAGGAGAGCTTTAAGTCACATCCATATTATGCTGCAAAAGTGCTGACATGTTTCTGTGCAGTCACATGCCAAGTGGCTCAGGTGCAAACATTAGACCTCATGAATGGTTAGGGGATGACTCTTCGTGAGTCTGTAAAGTAATGACATTATATGATCATCTAAAAGGAGATCTCTTGATTTCGGAACTTGAGTATCTTGACTGGGTTGTAGGCTGTATCCTCTATTCATCCATAACTGTGATCCTCCGGCTTTGGACAGGGTGAGGTACGTATTATGTGCAGCCAAAATGTATGTCCTCCTATTCTTCTACTCCCGACTGCAGCATCCGCATCCTTAAACAACTGCTTGCCTCGGACGTGACCCATTGAAAAATGTTCCCTCTAGAAGAGAGCCTAATTCACAGTTTCCATTTTTGTGCTCGCGAACCTCATGTTTTCCAAATTATTTTTTTATAAACAATTTGATTGAAATTTTACTATTGAGAAACTGAACATAGCGTCACTGTGACATATTGATCATATCAGCACAATCATGAAACTTTCCCCCGTCAGCAGTGGCGGCTGGTGAAATTTCAAAGTGGTGAGGCGTAAACGTTGGCGATTCATTTTACATAGCGAATGAGTCCAGCCGACATAAGGGTGTTTAGCCCATTCATTATTCACCGAATCATCCCCCCATTATTCATCCATGTTTCCATCATTCACAGCATCTGTTCATGCATACATACATCCATCCATCCATCCATCCTTCCTTCTAGAGACTCTCACATTCACTTATCCACCCACCCATCCATGTATCCATATACTAGAAAATCATCCATTCATTTGTCCATCATGGGGAGCATTCGTCCATTCATTCATTATACATCCACCCATCCTTCTGGACAAACTCTCCTGCAACTCTTACGCCCACCCATCCATCTATGGCTTAGACAATGGCAACAACTTACAGCGACGTGTTGCTTCGGTTTAGCAGATGTTTCATTCCCCTCTACAGAAAAGCCTTTTTAGCATGCTGGCTACTAACGATAAATACAGGAACATATTGTAGGCAGCAGCTGGCTGGATATATGCTCATAACCTCATGTCCATGTATTTCCAATAACCAAAAGAAGTGAATAGGCATATAAGGCTCCATCTAGTGCAAATGTTCACAACACCTAGCGATAACACAACCATGCAAGAGTATAATACTTCATACCCTAGAGAGGCGCATAGGCTACTCTGCAGGTGTTTGAACCATGAGTGAGAGTACAATAGGAACTGTAAAATAAAAAATGCCACTGACAAAATTTGACCCTGGGCGCTTAACGTACATCAGTGAGGCTCTGGAATCTACTCTGCAATGGGTTGAATTATTATCCTTAACTCCAAGAAACAATATCTGAAGGAGAAATAAAGGCGGCCTTCAAACCAAATAGCCATTTCTTTAATGCATGCTACTACCCATGTAATCAAATTAGTGTTTTCAATGGAACAAGTGCATTTTAAAATCAGATTTTGCAATATCACTTATGCTGTTTGAGTAATAATGACAGCTAACCAGCAGTCATGTACGTCGGCATTGAGTGTGTTGCTGGTGACTCTTGCTACTCGCTTAGGCGTCAGGCTTTGACAAGGTCCACAGACAAACGGGCTCATGTCACCTTCTAAACTTGTGCTACCGAAAGTTGTTTTGCTGTGACGTGATCAGCAAATGTCTTGTATGCCTCACACAGCCAGCCCCAAGAGATGCCGTTAGCATTTATTGCTAGCATTTATTGTGCAGTAAGTTAAATAAGGGCTGACTTTCAGAAACATTAATATAATTCACGGATGGTGGGTCACCATTTAATGTCAGTCAAGGTTCCAATCCCTCACATACAAGACTTAAACCTACTGCGTGCCAAATTAAACACCTGAAAGTTAGTGGGTGTGCTCAAGTGCCTTGCCTCCTACTGATCACTTGTGAAACCCAACACAGGGACTTGCACATCCTAATCGGAGTCCAGGGATTCCTTACCCAAAAAAGTATTCACTCCAAGAAATGTGACACCAGACACACACCCTGCAGATAAGTCCCTTCTTCTGGATCTATGGTTTGTTATGTCATTCAGGGAGGCCTGGAGTCTCTTCATCAGAGAGGAAGGGCAGGACATTCACGCATTTGCCAATTTCAAATGCCATGTTGTACACAAGGCGGGCCACACAATCAGGCTCTGAGGCTCAGGCCAACCGCAAGGTTACTTGGCCTCGCAGTCGCGGCCGGCACGATGGGCGGGTGGGGTGAAAATGGGGTCGTCGCGGGGGGGGATAAGGGGAGGCGGGAGGGGTTTAATTAAAAAAAATTTTTAAATATAACTTACCGTCCCGCGCCACCTCAGCTTCTGGATGGGTCCCGACTCCCACCGTACTGCGTTTTCCAATTCCTGCAGCTCTCATCGTCATCAGGAAAGGCAGCCTCCCTCCCTCCGCTAATCACAACGCTGCAATGGCAGTGTTGTGATTGGTGAGGTGCAGCGGAGAGCGCCCCAGCCGGGGCAGCAGCCTACATAGAGAAAAAGGGAGAGTGGGCGGTCCTGCTCGAGGGCAGGGAGGGAGTGGCTTGCCCACTGTTGTGGGTACTGACTGTTTGGCAAGCCACTCCCCCCCTGCCCTCAGCAGGTCCGCCCACCCGCCCGCCCCCAACCAGGCACTTCTGGTAGTTTTTACCATTTATGTTTCTGCCTTCTCGCACTGCGATAAAGCAGTGGGGCGACGAGCCCATGCCCCAATGGCGGAGCCGCCAGGCCCGGATAAAATGTAGCTTGTTCCCCTGTCCCTCATCCCACCCCCGTCCATGATTGATCGGCCTGACAGGTCTAACCACTTGCCCCATTATTTGCCCTTTCCAAATTATTTATAATAAATACATACATATATATATGTACCTCCGCTGTGCTTTTAAAGTGTAATTTACACTTTTCTTCCTCCCACCACAGTAAAAAGGGGCCTAAAGTGAGCCTACTTCGCTGTTTGCTCTCTTCAGTGAGAATGATGGCATTCAGCTTATGCCCAAGTGCACATCCAACTAAAAAGCAGTCCAATTCAGTGGCAGGGCTAGAGGGCCAAACTCTGCTTAAATGTCATGGTTTGGAATTCATTTTTAGAATGGTTTTTAGTTATTCTTTTGCAAACATATGCACACTAGCTTTCTACAGAGGCATTTTTACTTTGTATTACGTTTAAACATTTTTGTACGTATTGGATATGTTTGCAAAAGACACTGGAGACTTGCTCAGGCCAGATATATCACATATAGTCACATTGTTACAATATGGTATGGTCTACTGTACTGGGGAAAAAAAACAATTCATCATCATTCTGTAGTTTTCTACCACTTTCGTTCACCTTTAAGAACAAGCATTGGCATAGCCAATCGGTCTCACCTTTGGGACCTTATAAGTGTTTAGCCATGCAACAGTTGGTGTTGTTGCACCAAGGATATTGTGCTGCTTAACTAGATACATATAAGGTCCCAAAAGCGAGACCTATTGGCTATGCCAATGCTTGGATGCAAGGCGGAGGGGAGAAGGGTGCAAGGCGGAGGGGAGAAGGGTGCAAGGCGGAGGTGGAGAAGGGTACAAGGCGGAGGTGGAGAAGGGTGCAAGGCGGAGGTGGCGAAGGGTGCAAGGCGGAGGTGGCGAAGGGTACAAGGCGGAGGAGGAGAAGGGTACAAGGCGGAGGAGGAGAAGGGTACAAGGCGGAGGAGGAGAAGGGTACAAGGGGGAGAGCGAGATGGGGGCAAGGCGAAGGGGAGAAGGATGCAAGGTAGAGAAGTATGCAAGGTAGAGAAGTGTGCAAGGGGGAGAAGTGTGCAAGGGGGAGGGGGGAGAAGTCTGCAAGGGGAGGGGGAGAAGGGTGCAAGGGGGAGGGGGAGAATAGTGCAAGGGGGAGGCAGAGAAGGGTGCAAGGCAGAGGGAGAGATGGGTTCAAGGTGGAGAAGGGTGGAAGGCAGAAGGGGAGAAGGGTGCAAGGGAGAAGGGTGCAAAGCGGAAGGGGAGAAGGGTGCAAGGCGGAGGAGGAGAAGGGTGCAAGGTGGAGAAGTGTGCAGGTTGGAGGCGGAGAAGGGTGCAAGGCGGAGGGGAGAAGGGTGTAAGGCAGAGGGGGAGAAGGGTGCAAGGCAGAGGGGGAGAAGGGTGCAAGGCGGAGGGGGAGAAGGGTGCAAGGCGGAGGGGGAGAAGGGTGCAAGGCAGAGAAGGGTGCAAGGCGGAGAAAGGTGCAAGGCGGAAGGGGAGAAAGGTGCAAGGCAGATGTGGAGAAGGGTTGAAGGCAGATGTGGAGAAGGGTACAAGGCGGAGGGGGTGAAGGGTGCAAGGCGGTGGGGGAGAAGGGTGCAAAGCGGAGGGGGAGAAGGGTGCAAAGCGGAGGGGTGGAAGGGGAGAAGGGTGGAAGGGGAGAAGGGTGGAAGGGGAGAAGGGTGCAAGGCAGAGTGGGAGAAGGGTGCAAGGCAGAGGGGGAGAAGAGTGCAAGGCAGACGTGCAGAAGGGTGCAAGGCAGAGGGGTAGAAGGGTGCAAGGCAGAGCATGAGGAGCGTCTAGCAGCATCAGGCCTGTCAGCAGTTTTTACGGACCCCTATACAAACAACTATGCACCGCCCCAAGTCACAAGCGCCTGTTTCGAAGTTTAAAAATAAAGTGTTATGGGAAAGAGAAAGCACAGTAGCTCCAGTCTCTGCCACCAACTAATGATTTCAAATGCGTCAGCTGACATGAAAAAACACAAAATGCTAGCTTCAAAACCTTTGCATGGATTTTATAGCACAAGCACCGGTGCTGTCAAAGCGCTGGGTCTGAGGAAAGTCCCTTTGGCAGTCCTTGAGTGCCTGTATCAAGGTGTGACTGCATCAGTCCTCCCTTTACACGCGGTATCGCAATCAGCGGCTGTCTCGTCCCGTGCGTGGCGGTGTCTGGGGCCTCGGAATATATTATGATGGTGCCGAGGCCTCTAAACAGCAGCAGGCTCGGTATTAGCGTGGACCCGTTATCAGCAGAGCCGCGCGGGTCAGACACGGCTGGAAGCTTCTCATCACAGCCAGCGTGTTTACCAAGGAGATGTGTCCTTGGCAACCACTGGCCCCAAATTCATTCTCTGCAGGTCTCACTAGGGAAGTAGCCGATCCCGAGGGGCGGCCGCACAGTGCTAAAGTCAGAGGGGCCCTTATGAGGGCAGCAACTTCTGCTGGTAGCGAGAGGAGGGGGGTGGGGGTGCACAGCGAGGGATACAGGTGAGAGGAGGGGGAGAGTGTGGAGGGATAGAAAGGACAGAAGGTGAGAAGGGGGTGAGAGAGGGTGAGAGTGGGCGCGAAAGGAGGAAGGGCGCAGAGAGATTCAAAAGGGGGCTCTGGTGAAAAAGGGCGAGCAGGAGGGTTTCAAGGCGGGAAGGGGTGAATGTAGCAGAGAGAGGAAGAGAAACAGGAGACAGGTGTGACAGGGGGAAGGCGGCACAGGGAGGGATACAGTTGAGAAGGGTGTAAAGGAGTGGGGAGGGGAGGTAGCAAAACATAGTAAAGAGAGGAGCCAGGTGAGTAAGAGAGATGTAAATATATTAGAAAAAGAAGGCATTAGGGAGCGAGAGAGAGAGAGAGAGAGACAGGGATGGGGCTTGTGAAAAGGGGAGACGCAAGAGAAAGTGAATGAGGATGAAACCGATGCAGACAGGGAGTGAGACAGTGAGCAGGTGGGTAAATGAGGTATGGGGAAGAAGGAAGTGGGTGAGCGAAAGGCCTTGGAGAGATATTGAGGAACGAGGAAAAAAAGAGGCCAGAGGGAGCATATGTGACTGGAAGGAAGAGGACAGGTGTGCAGAGAGGTTGATTGATTGATTTTGGGTTTTGTAGAGCGCACAGCTACCCTTAGGCATCCCGGCGCTAGAGATGCCGTGAGAAGGGGGTGCAGGGCAAGATGAGAGCAGGTCAGCAGTGGTGAAACAGGTGGGGGCGAAGGGGAACAGGAATATATAGAGGCGGACAAGGGGACTCCGATGAGCAGGCGAGAAGGGGAGATCAGAGGGGCAAGGAGGCGAAAGAGAGGGGGGCTAAGTGAGTGGGTGAAATGGGGAGAAGGTGGAATGGAAAGCAGCGAAAAGGAGAACAGGTGGGAAAAAAAGGAGCTCAAGGAAATCTGATGCTGGAGGGGAAAGAACGACAGATGTAGAGAAGCACGGGGTGAGACGGGGTTGAAGGAAGACAGGGATCAATAGGAAAGAGGTGTGTAGCAAGAGAAATGGGAGGAGAGGTGGACGAAAATGAGGGAGGAAGAAGGGATCACAATGGAGCCATGAAAGAAAAGTGAGATAAGAAGTGCAAAAAGGAGGTAAAGGGGAGGGGCGTGGTGAAGAGGGGAAGGTTCACAAAGCAGCGGAGAGACACTAAAATGTTATGAAAAACGGTGTGCAGGAAGAAAGTGAAGGGGGTGGGATGAAGGTGAGAGAGAGGGAAGATCGCAGGTTAGGAGGGATACAGAGAACCAAAGAGGACGGAGAATAGAAAGACAAGAAGAAACGGGGTGCCGCTTGCGCCATATATAACAGGAGGAGAGGCACAGATATGACGAGGAGAAGGCGCACGGCCGTAAAAGTAATGCGGCAACGTGGCCGTGAAAATACTGGCTCACTGAGAAAGTGAAAGTGATTGCGATCAAGCGTGGTGAGCGATGCGCTTAATGAGCATGACGAGGAAAGCCATATGGCGCCTCTGCTCGGAAGTGCTCGCCCGCGCACATGCACGCAAGCTGTAGGCCGGCCATGGTAGCATTTTTTTAAGCCCTTACTAAAAGTCTCGCCAGACCAGCGCATGTGCTGGGTCAGGCGAGACCTAAAGTACAAAAAAGTGACACTACCAACATTTTATATTACACGTGTTCGGCAGCGGATTTTACAGGCAAAGTCTCTTGATTAGGTCAGAGATACCGGCGTACTTTGCCTTGAAGGGGAAAACATTTTATTTAGCTTCTTAGAAAAGGAGGCAGTGAAACACTTGATGTACACTGACGCCGACTAAAGTATGTAATACTGTGATAAAAGTGTAGCAAAAATAGCATTCTGAAACAGCCTTGTGGTAGAAAACATACTTGCCTTAGAAACCAGTGATAAGCCTGCAGTAGCTTCATGTGTGCAGGGACTGGCCGCACTGAGGTGCATATTACATGGCTGATCTCGTTCAAGAAGCTAGTAGATATTGATTTACCGTACTTCAGCTCATCACGCCACATACCATGTCCCCTGTACCTCTGTGCGGTCTGAGCCACTGGTGCTGGAACCATTTCCAGGGGGGGAGGGGGCGTCCTTGCCATCCGAAGCAGTCCTGATCACCTGACCTTCAGAAGGCTGGTGAAGACCTTGCTCTTCTCCCAATGCTAATCTCCCCTTTCTCCGTCTCCTCACTCTGTGGTCAACACTAGCGCTGGGATGTCCCGGTGCTGGGGCAGCCATGTGCTTTACAAATACGCTAACATTACATAACATGTTACATCACTGAAGTCATAGGGACTGTGAAAAACCCAAGCATCACACAAAGGCCAAGTGTAGCAAATAGGCCACACCCATTCAGCAGTAGAGGGGTAAAGGTCTGGTAGGTAACATGTGGTGCATTTTGGAGCACACTGTCACAAATGTATTACTAAAGCATGGGGTGGTAGTGCACTCAAATTTAAAGACAACACATTTTCCATTGAAACGGCCAATAACTGGCACAGGCATGCCGTTTTACTGATAAAGCTACATAGCACACAAACAATTTGTGGATTTCGGGTTTCAGTGAATAATTGTCATTTGCACATCTCTAAGTAAAGTGCTTTGATTTGTTTTGATCCTACTAAAAATCTTAGCATCCATCACACTTCAGAATTAGAAAAATGTGCTTTCCTAAATGGCGATAGATTTTGAAATATGCGTACTGTTTAGAGGTACTTACAGTTTGTTGTTCGGGAAAGAATGACATTCTGCAGACTGTCATTTCACACTCCTTTTACGCCAGCAAGATTTTCATATAGTTTACTTTACAAAATCCTCTCACTTTTGTAGTTAGAGGATGACAAATAAACCTCAATATCCATTTCAAATGAGTAAGAAGCAATTTATCAAAAGACGTAGCCGACATTTAACCTCTGTTTTTGAACCACAGTAAACGTGACAAGACAGGGACAAAATGTAAAGACATCTTTATTGCTCATTCACCTTCTGAATACGAGCAAAGTTATTGCTGGGGGTGCAGCAGCACCCTCGCACCCCTACTTCCAAAGCCTATGTCTGGAGCAAAACTCAGGAGACAGGCTATATGCCACGCTACGTCTCTCGGACAAAGCCATTTGATGTTGTGCGGTAAAACAAAACAAAATTAGAATTAAAGTGCAATGTTTTGTCCATCTGTTACTTATGTGTTTATAAAGAAAAAAAGCCATTGTTCTGTAAAATTGAAAAATAAATGACCATATTCCTCCATCAATGACACCATAGTTGAAAAACATCAGGTTACTTTCTTGTCCTTCTATTTTATATGGATGACAATCTATTATTGTTGAGCAAAAATACTGGAGCTGTGAAGTTTCTGAACCCACGCCAACTCACAGAGTAATGTAACAAAAGAGGCCACATGTCATCTGCAGGCTCACAACAAGATGGGTTCTGACCTGGGACTTTCTCATTGTCCCCTCCCAAATACTATAAGCCTTAAGAAAAGCAACTGCTAATCCAATTTCAACCTCAAGATGCTGGAAGTATACAGAGCATGTGACCTACAACACATGCTTCTAACCAAACTACATGAATAATGATGCTCAAACGTACATTTCTCTTGGCTAACTGCTATGCTCATGATGCACATCTTTGAAACCTTGGATTCATCTTATGTCCTATTCAAAGAAATGATTAAACAAGTAACATGAGTTCCCCAGAGAACTCTACCTAATTTCCTCAGCAAGGGGTTTTAGCGTAAGGGTGCAGACATGGAGGTTGATTCGCCAAAATGCAAGGGGGTATAGGAAGGGACATCACACACTCTTGTCCTTAATGACATTCCAGAAAGTGACATATGACCTCTGACCCTAAATCTTCCTCGGAAATGATGTCACAAGAACTTAACCCCCCTAACATCATAATTGACAGCTGAAGTTCCATAATAAAAGCATGATTGATGTAATAACACAAAAAGGAGAAATGTCTGTTTTAAGTACCACTTGCATTAGGGTGCTGCCATGAAGTGCAAGGGGATCATTAATCGTTTCTCTTAGTGCAAGGGGATCATTAATCGTTTCTCTTAATATTACTTGAAAAATCATGTGTTCATCTGAAGAGGATACACTGCCACAAGCCACACAACAGCACAGGGAAGCCAAATTGTTTATACCATAAACTATCACAATTAAATAGTTCTCCTACTGTATACTGCAATGTGAAATGTGTTGAAAAATCATAGGGAGAGAAAAAGAGATTTAAATAAAAATAAATAGTAATGTCCACATGTATTAATTGGTGTAGACCATATATGAATATGAACTATGTTGCTGGCCGAAATTATTCCTTACTGTTAGTACATTTTGATTTACGATTCTTTCAAAGGCCATATCACTTGTGTGGAGCACAGAGGTAAAGGTTTTTTTCAGGTACTTTATGTATTCACAATAATGAAACATGGCAACAATTTGTTTAAAAATGCTTCTGTTAGTTCATTTGTTATTTAATCAGAAGAATACACATTGCACTGCTGAATTTATTAATTTTACAACACCTAACAAGTAATGTTCAAGTCTCGGTCTCAGTGGCAGCTGCAGAAAGTAAACAGTTTACATCAGGGTACTGTTTACCTTCTGTTCTTGGAGTGGGCGCTAGTTATTTTTGAAAGTGATAGGACATAATACTCGCCATGAATTTAGCAAGTGAGCCTGACATATTCTAGAGAGAGTTCTAGGACCTCTGCTCACAAGAACATATTCAGAAAATGAACCAAGGTAGTGCATTTTTAGTTTTCTACAAAGACATTGGCTCTGAAAAAGCACTCATTAAATATTCAAGTGTTTCATGGTGTGCCCGACCAATTCAACCTGACTTTCCCAAAGAATAGATGCCAATGTTTCCAAAATTTTCTATGGAATGCCCCATATGTCAAAAATGACCTTTGTTGTGCCAAGTGCAGTATATTGTCGTGGGTGATCCCCATGTGCCACGAGGGCACTCTCAGTCAAAAAATTACATAAAGTATGCCACTGGCAGACTTTTGCAGTTAGTGCAGTTTATAAACCATGGGTGAGCCTTATGTCAAATATTATCCCAGGGCCAGCATTTCCCCTCCTAAATGCCGTGGTTGAGCTCCTTTCTATGTGTCAGTACCAGCATTTTGCCACGGGCTTCCCAAATGCCAAGTATAACATCTAGCATGCCCTCGTTTGCTAGCACTTTGTTGCAGGTGTCGGTCATGCGAAGAACTGCCTTCAGGATGCCAGTGCCAGAATTTTCCCATGAGTGTCTCCTTAAGGCAAGAATTATCTTCGGTATGCCAGGGTCAAGGGCACACTTGTAAGCATAACACTGCATTCTCATTGATGCTCACTTATATTCACACTGATTCATTGTCACACACTTTCACTCGCTGATTCTCACTTAATTATGCTCGCTCACTGCCATTCGCTAATTGTGCCTCACACTCACTCACTTATTCTCACTCACTGACTCACTCATACTCACTGACACTTGGGGGAGTATTTACAAAAAAAGATAGCACCATGCAGCACAGCAATCAAAGTTGTTACTCTGCGTTGTGCTACAGGAAGAGAGCATCGCAGAATCCGTTCTACTAAGATGTTGCACCGCTGCGCTCTTACCCAGCGCTGGCACACAAACAGACAGCCTAGGACCACACATATTAGTATGCACCATGGGGCAAAGGTGTCTTTGCACCATGTCTTGCATAGGATTGGTAATTGAAGGGTAACCTTCCAGTACAAAATATCATGCTTAGGCAAACTTTAAAACTTTTCACACATAGCAAGTGTGTTGTATAGTGCAGCACACATGCAATGTGTAAAAAGTTAGAAGACATGAAAAATTTTCTCCAACTTCATGCCTGCCTCAAGGTGGTATTTTTTGATGCAAAGTCCGGTCTAACATTTTTTGAAGATAGCGTGTTGCATAAATAAACCCAGGTTGTAGCTTGGAAATGCACATATTGTACCCAAGAGAGGCCCTGTGATGCAAAGCAGCACAAATCATTATTTGTGCCACTTTAACGCGACTTTCCAGTGGAAAAAAAAAAGTTGTGCACTGGAAAGTAAATAGTTTATCAAGACTTTGCACCTGTCTACATCATTTTGCATGACTTTGCACCAGCACAATCTTGATAAATCTGCCCCTCAACATTCAGTCAATCTCACTCATTCTCACTAAATATCACTCACTACAACGCATAAACACAGACACTGCTCACACATACAAACTCGAACATAACACCGCATCTACACATCATAAATTTAAAAACATCTCATTTTACTTTCCCCAGCTGCCAGAGAAGGTCCTGTTACAGCTCCGGATGTTTGATTTTTTTATTATGCTAATAGTGAATCAAATACTTGTCCAATATTACCTCAATAGAAAATAGGCCGAAAAAGAGGGTAAACACTAGCACCTACAATGGCGCGCCACCCTACTGTTCTTGGCATTGATTTTGCCGCCCCTGAAGACAGGGGTCATTGCGACCCCTAAATGACGTCAATGAGTGTAGAAACCTCTATCTCTATAGTGACGTGGATTCCATGTAATGTCTACAGAGCAGGCGTTTGCAGGGTCCCCTTCAGGAATTTAAGGGCATTAATGTTTTCAGTGATGCTGGTTGCAGCTGCCTATGTAGAAAGTCTACAATTAAACTAGTAAATCTAAATATTCTGATGACAGATTTTACAGCCCATAATCCCAGGAAGCTTCAAGAGCTTCTTAAGCAGCAGAGCAGTCTGTCAATATCAGAGACTCAGCATATGGGGAACATTTCAACCATTGCTTGAATAAGCTCTGGCAGCATGTCCCATGCAACATCACTAACCAAAATATGTTAGAAACACACAAAAAGAAGAAAGAAGTAAAATAAAGGGTGGATTGGCCCATTATGAGCGCCAATCTAGAATACCTGCTTTTCTAGCTGGGCCTGTAGTTCCTTTTCTTGCTTTTCCTTAAAGGCCCTTTCCTCCTCTTCTTTTATCCTTGCTACTTCCTCAGCACGAATCCGGTCTTCCTCTTCCTTTCGCTTTCTTTCCTCTGCCAGCCTTAGTGCTTCCTCCTCCTGGCGAGCCTTTTCTTCTTCTGCCTTTTGTTTCTGTTCCTCCATCGCTTTCCTTTCAAATGGCAAACAATGCATGTGAACACAAGATAACACTTGGACTTATAGTGAATGAATTGTTTTTGGGGTGCTTGAAGCCAAAAACCTCTAAAAGACCAACATATAAGCCAATAGCTGAAACAATATTTTTCCAAGTATACCCAATACATGCCTAATAAAGGGTTACCCCAGCTTTTAAAAATACACAAGAAATTAGTTATCAGTAAATGTTACACCTTTTACTTATTTCCCAGTTGCAGCATGGATTCATCGGCAAGAAGCTATTTATTGTATTTTGCATTTTACGAACCTCTAATAAGATGCAATACAAGCGACTAGTTTAACTTCTGGCACAGCCGCTTTGCATGTATTACATCAAAGTGTTCAACAACAATGTATGCATGCTAGAGCTGCAGTCTGGTCATTCTCAACACATCTCTGCTCCTCACTAAGATATTTTAACTATGTGCCGACTATGTGCCGTATACGCATGAATAGGCCTCACCACAACCTCTTCAGTGAGCTGTGTTTAAAACCAGACATCCCTGGGTTGCACAACATCGCCATGTGTTGGACACACAGCTACATTCTTACAAATGCAAGGCCATTTTTAGGTTGCGCCTGCGTTAGCAGCGCATGCGCTCCCACTTGTGAGAGATATTGTATACAACAAGGAGCTTAGAGCCCGCCCATTACTTGTCTTTATTGTCACTCTAATTTTCTGCCTCCTAATTGGGCAGTGCCTGCCAGCTTCACCTCCATTCTTTCTTAGGGAGCATGGACCAAGTACAACTCTTTGATTAATCTCCTTCAACTGCTGCTGGAGCATGTAATAAGAATATATGTTATTGCTTGTTGTTCACAGGGGACAGTAATCTCTTGAATAAGTTCTTTTTTCTGTCATGCATTATGCTTCTAATAGACAAATGTGTCCTGTTTGACTAAGCCTATTGTTGTGTGTAGCAGTGTGATGCCCGGAGCCAAGCACTTCAAAGCTTGCATTCTCCCACGTCCATTCCGCAATGCGTGTTTGTGGTTACATACAAAGGGTTGTGTTTAATTATCAGCAATAAATGAAGGGCAGCAGCTTTTTTATTTCCCTTTCAATAAAGATCAGACAGAGCATTTTAGTCTCTTTATCTGCAATTGTACATCCCTTATTGTTTTACTGAGGCCGAGCATTCCCTGGTCTGCCAGGCACTGAAAACTATCAACACTGATTTGCAAAAACAGCAGACAATTCTGCTATGGTAAAATGAGTCGCTCAGTGTGGTCAGGCGCCTGCAACAGAAGTCTTATTCTCAAGAGATATTTACAGCTTCAGTTGCACACGGATTCACCAGGCCTGTCAGTTTCCCATGGTTGACAAAACCCCACAGAGTTGGATAACATTGCTTTGTAGAACATATGTGCCGCAATACATCAATGTAATGTAATTTTATTTTTGTAAAGTGCGACTTACACTCCACGGAGCATCTTGGCGCTGACCACTCATGTCTAGGAGGTGTCTGGCCAGGGAGCTAGTGAGGCACCGGTAAGACAGTATCTGGTGTCTCGGAGGATTGGGTTTAGACTAGGGCTAAACAGGCTGTGTCTGTGAGTTTAAAAATCCATGTCTTTAGAGCCTTTCGGAAAAGGTTCTCTGACGGGATCTGGCGTAGTTGGAGTGGTAGTTTATTCCAGGCCCTAGCACCCAGTACTCCAAGGGATTTTCCTCCTTTCGTGGCTAGTCTAAATTTGGGAGTCACCAGCAGGTTCAGGTTGGAAGATCTGAGTGAGCGAGAAGGCACATATCTTCCAACCCTTTTTGACAGGTAGGTGGGACCCAGCTGGTGGTAGGACCTAAAGGTGATTACTAGGATTTTGAATAGTACCCTTTTGTGGATGGGCAACCAGTGCAGGATCTTGAGTGCTGCTGATGCAGACGACTTCCTGGGCCATCTCAGCACGAGGCGGGCGGTGGCATTCTGGACCATCTGCAGTCTATGCAGTACTGCTTTACTGGAGCCTGCATATAGACTGTTGCAGTAGTCCAGGCGAGATGTAATAAGGGCCACCGCCACCGTCTTTCTGGCTGACAGTGGGAGAAGGTCGAAGAATCTTCTGAGGCCTTTGATTATGCTAAAGCAGGACCCTGCCACAGCACCTGCTTGTTGCCTAAATGACAGGGCCTCGTCAAACCTAATCCCAAGGTTGCGGGCCGTAGTAGTGGTGTTAGGGGGGACTTCTGCATCTTGTGGCCACCATGATTTGGGGGAGAAAAGGTTTTGTTGTCCGAATGGTAAAATTTCGGTCTTGCCCGAATTACATTTGAGATGATGTTTTCTCATCCAGTCGAATGTGGCGGTAAGACAATCTCTCAGATTTTCCTCTGCCTTTGTTGTATTGCTGTCTAATACGAGGATGAGCTGAGTATCATCAGCATAAGATATAGTGCTGATGTTAAAAGAAGTAATAAGCTCTATCAGGGGGGTCATGTACAGGTTAAATAGTACTGGGCTTAAACTAGAGCCCTGTGGTACCCCTGTTTTTAATGCTTTCTCCTCTGAGCAGTATTTCCCTAGTACCGTGACTTGCTTCTGTGGCTGAGGAAGTTTTTTAGCCATTCAAGAGCAACTCCTGCTATTCCTGATTCAGCTAGGCGGCCAATTAATACGGAGCGTGAGACCGTATCAAAGGCCGCCGATAGATCGAGCAGCACCAGAACAGCCTTTTTTCCTTGGTCCATGGCCGTCTTCAGGGTCTCCACCGTGTGTAGTAGTGCTGACTCTGTGGAGTGTTTAGCCCTGAACCCCGCTTGGTTGGGATGCAAGATGTCGTTTTCCTCCAGGTACCTAGTTAGTTGCTTATTCACTGCTGCTTCCGTAAGTTTGAAGAGAATTGGGAGCAGCGAAATAGGACGGAGGTTTGAAAGTATAGTGGGGTCTACTAGGGGTTTCTTTTGCAGAGGTTTGACAGCGGCTAATTTCCATTCGGGTGTAATGGCGGCAGTAGCCAGGGATGAATTAATGATGGCATTTATCCTCGGGTTTACTGTGTCCACAAGGGCATGTAGCAGCAAGGGAGGGCAGGGATCAAATGGGGAACCGGATTTGCTGGATAGAATAGCCTGACTGGTTTCTTCCAGACTAACATGAGTGAATTTGTTAAGCTGGATCTTCTCATTGTTAAGTCTTATGACTTCTACGAGGGGGGGTGCTGGTGGATCTGGGAAGTCTTTGGTGAGATCGGATATTTTCTGTTCGAAGTAATTAGCGATTGAGTTACATAATGGAAGCGAAGGGGGAATCTCTTGTCTAAGAATCCTAGGGTTCATGAAGTCCTCGACTATTTTAAAGATTTCTTTTTGTTTGCTGTTGGAGGAGTTTATGGCTTCTAAAAAGTAGTTTTTTTTGGCACTTTTAATCATTGCATGATACTGTCTTCTGGATGTTTTATAGATTGTGAGTTCTTCCTTTTCATATGCACGACGCCATTTCCTTTCTAGGGTTCTGACCTCTCTTTGTTTTTCCTTTAAGGTGAGGGAGAACCAGGGGGCGGACCTTTTATTCCGCTCTATTCCAATCTAAGTTATAATTATAATCCTCAAAGAGAAATCAAGTGAGCGGCGTTTGTAATTAGCACAAGTTGTTACCTAATCTAAAGCTTCCTATTTACACCAACGCTGCAAGTTGGGCTGAACGGGTTATTCCACTTTGCAGCGGGGTGCAGAATTCTCATTGTTCCAAACCACCCCCGCAAAGTTCACATGTAGCGAGTAGGCCGGTCAGGAAACCAAACTGTTCTCACGTGGATTTCCAGATGCTAAGAATGTGAGGCAGTAATAGGGTTCGTGAATCAGGGCTATTTTTTTTCAACCGGCAGAATTTTTTTTTTCGATTACACTGGAGGTTTCACGAATTACAGGATTTCGTGGTTTCTGTAACAAACGTGCAGGATCCCCCTAGGGCAGGCCAGAAGCGCATTATTTCAGACCGGAAGTAACTCGACATTGAAGTCTAATTGGTGCATCAGAGATATATGCCGGGAGGATAGCCCAGTGGGTTAATACAATTGCTACAGAGATGTGTGTGCAACATGCAGCTCATTGGTCTACATTTTTGTTGTGCTGCTTCAGCTTATCTTATTTCACAGGTTGTTGCTAAAACGAGCACATTGAATGGGGTAAGAACCAGTGCTTTAAATGGGAAAAAAATAAGTGCAGGTACTCTCCAAAATGAGATGTGGACTAGGGGGCGGGGCTTGTGGTGGGGCTAGGGGGCAGAGTTATGAGCAGCGCAAAGGGATCCAGCCAGGGGCCCATTTAAGCATAGATGCACGCAGACAGGGCATTCAGTACATGTATTTTAGAAATGCTTACATTTGCTGCTGGCCACATTAATGTCCTATTACTTACCGGTAATCTTCATTACTCCTGGTCAGGTTGTCCTCGTCCCATTCCTTAACAAGTGGAGATGACCATCTCTACGACAGAAAAAAAGAAAAGGAGCATGCTGGGATACCCAACCCACTCCCTCCCACTGGGAGTACATAAGCGGTACCAGCCCAGCATGCAGCCTGAAAACACCAAGCCAACAACCGGAAGGCCGGCCGCCAGGGAGGGAGGGAGGGCTGTAAGGAATGGGACGAGGACAACGGACCAGGAGTAATGAAGATTACCGGTAAGTAATAGGACATTACCCCCATGGTCCCTCCTGTCCTCGTCCCATTCCTTAACAAGTGGAGAATACCAAAGCAGAGAAACCGGCCTTCCGGAACCCCACCAACGCCAAGGGCACCAGACCGAAAAAGGGCACCACACAGGAGCAAAAGGAGCCCACAAGAAGGAGAAAAAACGCAGGCAGGAGCACACAACCAAGCATGCCCCCAACCAAGCGGACAGAGCCGACACCCCAAATCCAGCAGGGGACGACCAGAGAAAAAACACAAGAACCTCCACCCCATGCAAGCCAGAAGGGGCCACACACACACAGCCAAGCCCCAAGGGAGCAACCAGAGGGGCCAAAACCAAGCCCCCCCCCCCCCCCCCCAAGAACGACGAAAGGAAGGCAAGGGGAAGGGGGCGCACCCCCACGGGGAAAAAGAGCCAGAAAAGGGCAACTGACCAGTGAGAGACCCCCCAAGGGCGAAGCCCACAGAACCAGGCACCACCTGGCAGCCACCCAACCAGGAACCAAACAGGCCAACCCAGCCCAACGGCCAAGAGCAGAGGAGAACAGACCGCCGAGGGCGGCAGGGCCAAAGGAACAAAACAAGGCAAGACACGACCAACCACCCCAACACGCCAGGGGAAACCCACAGCATAATCGCAAAGACGAAAGAGGGCAGAACCAGACAAGAAAACAGGAAACCACCCAGAGGAACAGCCAGGAAGGAGAAGGGGGCAGGGAACCCAAGCAAGGCACCCCCCCACCTCCCCCCCCAACGACAACAGCAGCAACAGGGAACCCGGAGGCCAGAAACCCACAAAAGGACCAGGCCACAGGGCGGGACCAACCAACGGCCAACCCCAGCCGAGACAACGAAGAGCCGCATGAACCAATAGGCCACCCCACCGGGAAAAGAACCCGGGGGACAAGAAAAGGCCAGGCCCGAGGCACACCCCCAAAGCAGGAGACACCGGGACAAGAAGCCCAGCAACCCGCCCAACGGAGGCCAGGGAGAGCAAAGAAGCCCAACCCGAAGCAGACCCGGCAAAAAACCAGGGCATCAAAAAGACAACAACAGAGGCCCAACACGGAACCGGGGAAACCAACACCCCCGAACCATAAAGGAGGAAACAACACCAACCAAGAGCAGACCAACCGGCAGGAGTAGAAAGGAGGACACCAAGGAACCACCGAAGGCGAATCCCAAGAGGCAGAAGGGCAAAACAGGAAAGACCAACAAGAAGGCCAACAGCCCAACCCCCAAGAAGCCAGCAAGAAAACCAGCAGGCGAACCAGCCAGGAGGCACACAACATAGCGCCACCAGGACCCGGAAGGAGAGGCAAAAAGAACACCCAACCAAGAAGGGGCACAGGGAAACGCACCGCATCCAATCACAGCCAGGCCATCTAGAGAGCGAAGAAACAGAGGGAGGGAGCCCAGCAGCCCACACCACGGACCCAGGGCCACAGCCAGCCGAAACTAACGGCACAGGAAAGGACCGAATACCAGCCCAGGACCGCAACAAAACCCAAGAGAAGGAGCGCCCAGGAAAGGACCCAAGCAGGGACCAAAAGAGGACCCCAAGCAAACAAGGGCCCAACAGCACAAAACCAGACACCACCAAGCCCAGAGGCGTACCAGCAACCCAAACGCACATGCGAATGGGAGGCCAAACACAGGGACCGCAAGGGCAAACCCAACAGAAGCAGAGCCCAGGACCCAAGAGCACACCGGAACAACCCCGGCACCAAAAGGAGAGGAGTCCAGAGAAGCCTAAGGCGCACCACCCAACAGGGGAGCAGGAACGGACCCAAACAAGGGGAGAAGGAACACCCCAGAGCCAACAAGAGAGCAAGGGTCAAAGACGCCACAGGCCGCAAACAGCCTGCGCGGGAGTACAGGCCCAACGACAGGCCCCCAAGGGGAAAAAACCAGAGCCCCAGACCCTAGGCAAGCCCACCACAACCCGAAAGCAGAACGAGAGGAGCGGGAAGCAACAAAGCAGCCCACGCACCAGGGGAGGCCGACACCCAACAAACACAAGCAGGGGAAGGGCACAGCAGGCAGGGCATGGCACAGGAGCCGGGCACCCGAAGAACAAGGGGCCACCCATGGCAGAGGCCAAGGAAGACCAACGACACCCAGCCACCACAGGAGGCAAAAGAAGCAGAAGACAAGCCCAACAAGCCAACACCAGCCAGAAGCCACCAGGGTCCCGATCAGCACTGCCCCAGAGCCAACAGGCCAACAAGGTCAAGGGTCCACCAGAATACGAGGAAGGACACAACAGCCCCCCTCCCCGGAAAACTAGGGGGGAGGACCCAGCGAACCTACGGAAGGCAGACACCGCAAGCGAGGGGCAAGGGCAAGGGGCAAGCAAAAGAACCCGGAATGACACAAGAAGCACCCAACAGCAAAAAAACGCAGGCAGGCAGGCCCCCAGACAGGCACGCACCAGGCCCAAACCCACAGAAGGGCAGGAACCAACAGGCGGAAGGGCCGCAAGCAGCCAAAGGAAGCCCAAGAACAGCAAGGCACCAGTCCAGGCAAACCCCCAAACCAGACACCCACCAGGACCGACCAGGGACAACAGAAGCCCGGATGGCAGGACAGCCGGAGGCCCAAAGGACAGAGCAAAGAGGCCACAAGAAGAAGTCAACAAACCACGGGAGAGACCGCCCAAAGCGAGCCACAGCCCAGCAAGCAGACACCATCCCAGGAAGGAACCAGAGCCGACCCGGCCAAACCACAGGGCGGGCAGCCGGCGCAACAGAAGCCAAGGCCGCAGCCCAGCACATGCAAGCAAGAAGCCGCCAGGCAGCAATCACGAAGGGGACCCATAGGATCCGACCCCCAGCCCAGACGCCGACCAGCAACAAGCGCCGAGCAAGCGAGAAACCAAAAGGCTAGGGAACACACAACCCCACGGAGGAAGCCCCGAAGGACCCCCTCCCTACCCCCCAAACCCCCCCCCCCCCAGCAAAACCCCCAAAAAAAGGAAGCAACCCAGGGGAAACCATGGCCCAAGACAGGAAAGCGAAGGCACGGGAGCCAACGCCGCAGACAGCAGAAGAAGCCAAAGGACCGCCAGGACCCCGGGAGCAAGGGGCACAGGAGGCAGAGAACCAGGCCGGAGACACCAAGGGCCCCGGACCGAGACAGCAAGCAGACCAACACCACACGCAACCAGCAAAGTACAGAGGGCCAGCATGCAGGAACAGGAGCCAGCAGAGACAGGAAACCACCAGCACCGGAAGAGACCTGAGGACAACTGGATCCAACAGCACCCGAAAGGAAGCAAGAAACCCAGACGGGAAGGCCCAGGGAGACCAGCGGAACCCAGCGCAAAGAAAAGGGGGCAAGAAACGCAAGCAGGAGGCCCCGGGTACAAACCCCGGCACCACCCAGAGGCCCAGGCGCACAGAGCGGCAGCGACCAGAAGGCCAAGCAGGCAGCAACGCAAACACCCAAAGAGGGCACGAGGAAGAGACACCACCCAGGGCTGCAAGCGAATCCCACGGAAAGCAGAAGCCAACCGAACCCGGAAAACCCAGGCGAAAAGGAACAGAGATACCGCAGCAGATAGTGAAACCACAAACGCGGGCACCAAAGCCACAGGAACGTAGGCTGCAGCGCAGACCCCGTCAAACAGCCCAATCCCCGAACCAGCCAAACCACAAACAGCAGCACACGACACCGCAAGTGAAGCGCAACCCAGCTGAAAATGACCAATGCAATGACACAAACATGAGGTACAGCACACATGGGATCAAGTTCGGAAACACAGGATGCGGAGAGGATGCCAAGGGCAAACCAGCAGGCACAGGCACGGGAGTCGGTAGCCCCAGCCTCATGCCACAACCTCGCCCACAGACAAGAAGAGGCGCACACAGGAAGGACGGCCAGAGGAGACGCAGGGGCAGATGCGGTGAAGCAGCCCAGCAGAAGAGCGCCCGCACCGCATGCATGGGTCCCCGGGCACCAACCCCTGCATTATCAGGAGTCCCAACCCCCAATCCAAGCAGCACCCAGAAGGAGAGCCAGCCAACACATCCCCAAAACAGCAAGGAGAAAAAAAGGAGGCCGCTACGTGGTACTCACCAAGGGGGCAAAAAGGGCGCACCACAAGCCCACTGCCCCCTAACAGCAGCCCAGGCGCGCACCAGGAACCAGCGCCGGGCGGAGAAGTCCGCCGAAAACGGCCTCCGAGGCCACAGCAAGGCCCGCCCCTGCACCGACCCAACCAAGCAGCAGGGGCAGCAGGAAGAAGAGGAGGCCGGCAGGACAACAAACGCCAGGCAGGGGACCCAGGAGCATCGCCCAGCAGAGCCCCAGGACCCACCGAACAGCCTCAGCAGCGCATTCCCCAGACCGGCGAAGCCACAGGGAGACGCGCACTGCAACCCGGAAGAGACCGGGAGGAACGGCGCCCCAGCTGCAAAGGGCCGGTCGGCAGTCAACGCGGCTCCTGGCAAGCCTGGCAGGCCAGGAGAATGCGGAAGAGGACGGCGAGGACAGCTCAGCAGCCCCGACGAGACGTCCAGCGAAGAATCCATCAGGTAAGTCCAAACACGTCCCAATCTGTCAGGAGACAGAAAAAAAGAACAGGCTGCATGCTGGGATGGTACCGCTTATATGTACTCCCAGTGGGAGGGAGTGGGTTGGGTATCACAGCATGCTCCTTTTCTTTTTTTGCTGTCGTGGAGATGGTCATCTCCACTTGTTAAGGAATGGGACGAGGACAGGCGGACCTGGGGGTAATAAACCTTGATTCCCACCTTCTCTGCTACAGCATTACTATCGCCACCTTCCTCCTCTGTGTTGTTGCAAACAAGTGCTGCTGTAGTCTGCTATACCCGCAGGAAGCCTTCTCTTCGATTTCCCGAGAGTAACGAAATATGTCTGTTAGCAGGTCCTGCTCACACACGTACAGTTCTATGCACTCCACAGAGCCTAAGTGGACACTGTGCAGGTGCACCCATGCCCATTGAGCACAAAGTGCTTCAGCCCACCCACACCCCTCGTGTGTGGTAGCCCGGGCTAAGACAGCTTCCCGGGCACACCCTCAGGCAGAATGAATTAAAAACTGTAGATCTGTCATTCACCGGCTAGACAGAGCATGCCATGTATCCCCAGTGCTTAATTTGTGTTGGTGGTTTCCAGTGCTTGGCACCGGCACTTAACTGTCAGCACCAGGATTTATAGGAGTCTGCCACAGGTTGGCACTGTTTTTCTGATTTAAAGATGAGCACAAATACAGTTGTTTATTAATTCAAAATACATAGAAAATTACTCTTGGATGCCACCAAAGCCATTCTTGTAGTTTTCAGGATCTGGAATAGTCTGAAATCTCACACTTGTAGGAGTGTGATGGTTAGTTGTGTTGGTGCGGTCCTTGGCAGCACATGCAGGGGCAATGGGTAGGGCATGCTGCAGTAGCCTCCTGACCAGGGCCCTGGCACGTATTGCTTTACAAATTAAGCACTATGTATCCCTGATGAATCAGCCTGACGGCTCCTCCTTACGCACACCCGTGTCTCCCTCTCTCTCCACCTGCTAATCCCTGCCCTCTTCCTCAATCCGCTCACCACTTCCGTCCTCTGCCTGAGCACTGGCTCACTGTGACAGCAGCTCAACAGGTTAAGCGCCCGCTGCTCGTGTGTGCATAGCTTTCAGTCCCTGGCGACCTGTCCTGTTGTTTACAGCACAATGAAACACGTCAGCGGTGGTAGGCGCTAAGGTATTCATTGCGATCCTTCCGCAGGCTTCATCCCTTTACTTCATTCACCAAAGAAAGGCAGACTCAGAAAGTTCCAGTTTTCGAGCCAGGACTGAGGCAGCTCCTGGGCACACACACAGCCGCACTGCACCCGAGTACTTCACAGGTCTTTAGAAGACCATTTGCATGCTAACAAGGCTTTGTTCTTTTTCACCCCTTCACAGAGCTCCTGCATCTCCACTCTGACTATTGCTGGGAGAATTAGCCGACCCCCGCTCCCTACCCCCAGATTTGGCTCTAGTTGCGCCTCTGACACAGTAGGAGTCGCCCCCCTCCCAAACTTCCTGCCAGCACTGAATGAATGCCTTCTGAAGGCCGCGACATTAGCACATTGTAAAGCGAGATTAGCACTCGATAAGAGTGTTTCATGTAAACAGATCCACTCCTTGTCAGCTGTGTTGCACTTCTTTTTGAAATTGCCAATTTCACTGAGCTTGGCTCATATCCCCATGAGTACCGGTACTCTCTTAGGACAAAGAGAAGTTCCGGTACTTAAGCACCGAAAATTTAGAAGTGCCGGTACTCCGTACCGGTGAGTACCGGCCTATTTAAAGCACTGGTAAGAACATCAATGAAAGACAGGTTAATTCAGTTGGTTTCTTATTTACGCGGTCTAGTTTATTGTTTGCAGCATTTGTTTAATGGCGCTATAAATCGATAAGATAGTTCTCTGGGTTATACACGTGCTGTAGAGATGTCAGAATACTCTTTGCGTCATTGGTTTTAATTCTTGCTTGTCGACTCAGCTGTTCTTTTTTTTCTTAAATGATCATCTCGAGTTAAGAGCACCGTGAACAGATAGTTTGGTTAGTAGCAAAGGCCGCCCCCGAAGGGGGCCTTGAGCGCTGGCGCCATAACGGGTGCCAGAGCCCGCAAGGAACGGATCTGGTTTGCGCCGCCAGGAAATGCCGCGCGGTGAAACATGCCTGAGGCCCCCTTCACCCCCTTCCAAGAACAAAGGGAAAAGAGGAAGGGGTAGGATATAAGGCGACGCTCCCCCAGGGGCAGCTCACCTTCACATCAGGGAGCTGGGGGAGCGGCACCAATGATTTTCAAGTTCATCGGGCTCATCGCGGAGTTGTTCTCCCCAGCCTCCAGTGATCGAGCCATCCCCCACTGTGCCTCCGCCCAGAGTTCGTGCCCTTGTGTGCATCGATGCGGCTTCAGGTGTGTTTAAACAGCGTTCCTCCAGGCCCGTGGAGCACCAGAATGGCGAGGCCGTCTGAGCGGCCGCAAGCATTCCTCGATCAGACGCGCGGCATCCAGGTTCGGGGATGGACATCGCGGCATCCTGGGGTGACGGCGACGAAGGGCAGAGTGACCCTGACCAGCAGGCACCCGGCTCCCAGGAGGCGGCACGGCCAGAACTTGGAGGGCCATGGCGAGACGGGCCAGAGGCCCGAGGTATGACCCCCAGCTCCCCCAGACATCGGTGGAGGAGGCTCTCAGCTCCGGCGACGAACCGGGCAGAGCAGGACAGCAGTGGTGGCAAGGTGGGTTTGAGTGCTAGCTGCAGCAAGGTGGGAGTGGTTCGCCGACATGGGTTTGAATCCTAGCAAGTACAGTTGAATCGAGTTGGGCTGCTGCTTGGGTACAAACCCATCTACTCTCTGTGTAACTGCTGCGCATTGTCCGTTTTGGGACTTGGAATAGTCCAGGGTCAACTATGGGTACACTTCCGTGCCATCTTTGAGAAATATCTCCCTGGGTGTGCAGGCTACATTGGAACGTCAGGAGGCAGTCTCCTGCGCCTTCCATGGTTGTGGGGGGTCTCTAGAGGTGCATTGGGTCCTCGGCCGTATCGCCTTGTTGGTCTTGTGAGCCACAAAAATCAGAAAAATAATCTAGCTGCACCGGACAGATGCGTTTCCTGCATTATTGATAGAGTGACGCCAGGGGTAATAGAGGAATATAAAGCATAGTGCTATTTACAAAAGGATATTGGCCGAGTACTGAAGCACGAGCAGGACCGGCACTTACAGGAAGGGCGAAATGGACACAATGACCCTGCAGCCGCATCTGCCGATGTTGGAATTAGGGAACCAGGTTCGGGTCCTGGCATCGGCTTGACCTCTTACTGTGTGGGTATGCGGTATACTGGCCAGGACTGCAGGCGTTAGAGCCGGGTAACTAGGTTTGAATCCCTGCTTCGACGCAAAATCTTTTGATCTCGGACAAATAGTTGAAAGTTACATGTAAGGGTCACGTGCCCTCCACAGCCCATGGCGGGAGCTCACAGCCTCTTCCTTGCTCAATCTGGGCTCCTCGCTGATTGACGCGGTGGGTTTATTTTTCACTAAATGAGTTATCTGGAGGTTTATCGCAGTAACTTAATATTGGTTATCACCATTTTATGGCTGTTTGGATCTCAGAATATTAAAAAACGTGCAATTGGTTGTGCACGCTATAGATATCCCGGTGCGCTGTGCATTTTTCATGCAAACGCAGTAGACGGGTGTACATAAACCGAACTGTCCCCCTTTTTGAAATATTGACTAGTCCTTAAAAGAAAGGCAGTGAGGCCCGGCCTATTCATTATGTAAAAATAAAAAAGAAAGAGGCGTTTACGTACTATCGTGTCACAGCTTCGCAAGTTTAGTCGCAGTACTTTAGTGTTAAAAATGCGGTGACTCGAAAGCAGATGAAGATGCATTTGTTATTTACTCGAGTCTCACTATACGGTGCAGCTAAGGAAAAATTCACAGATACCACTGACTCTTTAAAGAAAAAGAATGGCCAAATCAGGTGTTGGGACAGAGCTGTGGAAACGGGGACACCAAAAAAAGGACAGTGGGTGACGGGTAAAAAGGTCTTGGGCTGCTCCAAAGAGAAATTAAATGAAGGAGAGGTTGTGGCCTTACGGTCACAGCTGCTGACTTTGGAGCTGGGGAACAGGGTTCGATCCCCGGCGTCGGCATAGCTTCCTGTGATTTTTGGCAAATCACTTCATCTCCACGCGTCTACCAAAAATTAATATATTCTTGTGTAATGGAACTGGTGTCCATCTAAAGAGTTTTAATATCTATGGGAGGGGAATTGGCCTAACGGCAGACATGGTTTGCAGAAATCTCTGTCATGTGTATGCTGAATTCCACACTCGTTAACCACAGACAAGGGCTGCCGGCCTTAGTTAGAAGAGTGGCAATACTGGGCAGTGCTCGCTTGGAAGAGTAATTGCTTGAGAGTACAGCAGAGTATCTGTGTTTGCGTTTCTCTTGGTAGGAGAGGTTTGGTGGGAGGGTGTACATTTGAGGAAAGGTGCATGTGAGAGTAAAAATGCATATACACTGTAATAGCAGTGTGAGGGAACCACCCTAATATCATTCTAACAATAATTTATTTGTATTGTACACCTAAAGTGTTTTTCGGTTTCCATAAAGGGCGAAACAAGTCTTCCCCAGGACAAGCACTAATGTTCACTTCAAAAGGGCAGCAAATGTTTGACTTGGGAGGCAAACTACCATTCATATCTGTCAGCCTGTGAGCAGCCAAGGTGGATTAGTTATCAATCGAGTTGTGAGTATATGTGATGTTAAACACGTGCACAAGCAGCTCCCAACCAGCAATTAAATCCAAATAACGATTTCTTTAAGTTGAGTTATTTCTACAATTCACACTTTAAGTGTAAGGCCAAAGGTTATTATGTATGGACTATGTGCGTATTGCCACGGAATCCTGCAAGGCGACAGAATAGAACTAAATTTTAACTAGTTTAAGGAAAACACATTCTATCCCGATTCTCTGTGAAAGTGGCTTCAACTAATATAAGAAATATTATTTTAGGGGGCTCAAACTGTAAAATACTGTGTAACCAGTCCATCGCCCCTATGGGCCCCTGACTGGTGTTAAGGATACACACAAGTCTCATTCCCCAGTAAGAGGATCCTAGTGCCTGCTGTACTCTGCCCAGTTCTCCAAGAGCTAGACAAGGTCAAAAGGGGGAGTCTGAGGCTGGAAGCGGCTGTTGATCTCACCGTGTCTAGCAAAAATAAGTGAGGGTTTAAGACCAGTGCTAGTAGTGGATGTGGGGTTGCGGACAGCGACGGTGCCTGCTAACAAAAGTCAATTTCATTCAGCGTAGCAATATTCCCTAAGAGAGAGGCTCTCGCATCAGCTCCCGGCTCAGACACCAAGGGGATGGGGAAGAAAATGGAGACACAAGCGTCTATTGAAATGGAGAGTCGGGTCGGTGTAAGGCTGGGAATTTAAGGCGAAAAGAGGCAGAACACCCGACAGACTTGTAAATCGCCTCAGTCCTGGACAGCAGGCTACTACCCCAGTAGCTGTATGTGGGTCACTGGGCTGCAGGGGCACTAGGGAAAGTGGCCAGCCAGACATCGGAGGCAGGGGATACGGGGCACGTGTACTAATAATCACGTTTCCCCGGGGCCCCCATTGCTCAAAGAAAATAGGCAGGCGAAAAATGAACACAGGAGGAATCTGAAGTGTGCCGGAGCCCAGAGAGGGACAGACGCTTGCATAAGAGGGCGGTTTGTAGACTCACCATGGCCCCGGGGGATAATAAAAATAAAAAATGAAAAACACACCAGGTCAAGGTCCCATGAGGGGGTCCCATCCAGAGTTGCAGGACAAAATTAATAAACTTTACATAGATATAGGTCAGGTGCCCTGCGCCCCTGGCAGTGTAATGTCGGGTTTTTCTTCCTCCCGGAGTAAGAAATAAGTACAGTGGCGTGTGTAGTACAGACGGGCAGATACCAATCAGGGCTATTGGTTTCGCAGGGGTACTTACCGGGGGGAGTCTGCCAAGAGCATGGGTGAAGTAGAGGGTGTTATTTAAGTAATGTATGTTGTATTACGCCTCCACAAGCGGTATCCGACTGTCTCCCAATTTTGATTTCATGTATGACCCATGGTGAGAGGAGATGGTGCTGTAAGACTGCGAACAAGACACAAGCGTGCCACTACATAATGGCAAGGACGGAGCAGAGCACACCATTGCGTTTGTGGGAAGATTGCTGTCAGAGCTTCCCAGGCATCAGCCTCCCAGAGACACAGCTAGAGGTTGGTATCCTAGCGCTCGAGTGGAGCAACGGCATGGGCAGGCTGCACAGAAAGAGCAGCGGGAGGCGCAAAGGGAGGACATAGGGTTGGGGGAGCCGCAGGAAGACGGAAGCCTCCCTGGCGGCGTGGAGGAAACAAAAGGTGTATTGGTTTGGTTATGGAAACACACCGACAGGGCGGTGTGTAGAAGGAGGGCCGCTCACTCTGGGATGCCTCACGGCAGGGTGAGTACGCCTGACAAAAGTCGGGGTAGCAAACGGAGACGGCACCCGCAGCCCAGCCCCTGCCAGACGGCAGGGCACAAAAGAGACTAGCAAGGTAGCGAGTTGGGACCTAACTTCGGGGAAAGGCTACCCCCCACATACAAAGGGGCGTGGAAAACAACAAAGAACAATCTACGAGCTGTCAGGGTGATTTACAACCCAGGGAGATGCAAATGATCAAAAGACAAACCAGTGATTTATGACCAGCCGATGATTTATGGCTGATGATTTATGATGCTCATGCAGAATGATTTACGACAACAAAATGATGACAGATTTGTGACAGAATGATTTATGACATCCCGATGATTTTTGACCTATGATTTATGATGTCCAAATGACACTGAGTGATACACAATTTGCATTAATGTATGATAATGATTTATGACCCCGGCCCCAAGAAGGTGTCCAGGGGAGTTGTACAAATATGGCGTATGTAATGAGTAATAAAACTGCGGCCAACAAGGACCACAAAATTTAATGACTGTTGGCTATGTGTAGTAATACAGAGACACACGTATGGTACTGTTCCTGGAATGGGCACAGTGCAGCTTTTATAGCAAAGGCCGCCCTGAAAGGGGTCTTGAGGGCCGGCACCATAACAGCCGCCAGAGCCACAAGGAACGGATCTGTTTTGTGCTGGTTTGCGCCGCCGGGAAATGCCACGCGCCGAAACGTGCCTGAAGCCCCCTCACCCCCTTCCAAGAACAAAGGGAAAAGAGGAAGGGGGAGGATATAAGGCGACGCTCCCCCTGGGGCAGCTCACCTTCACATCAGGGAGCTGGGGAAGCGGCACCAACAACTTTCGAGTCCCACACACCCACACCTACAACAGCAGCGTTGCAGTGCTGACAGAGACGAAAGGAACTAAGGGTACAATGGTTGGCTATGAAGACACACCGACGGGCGGTGTGTGGGAGTAGGGCCACTCACTTTGGGATGCCTCACGGCTGAGTGAAGTGGCCTAACAAAAAGGGGGCACCAGACGGAGACGGCACTCGCAGCCCAGCCCCATGGCAGGGCACAAAAAAAGAGTCTAACAAGGTGGCGAGTTGGGGCCTAACTCCGGGAAGAAGCTACCCCCACGCAAAGAGAGCGCAAATCCAACCAAAAATGGGGCGGAAACAAAAGGTGTATTGGTTTGGTTATGGAAACAAACCGACAGGGCGGTGTGTAGAAGGAGGGCCACTCACGCTGGGATGCCTCATGGCAGGGTGAGCATGCCTGACAAAAATCGGGGTAGCAAACAGAGACGGCACTCGCAGCCCTGCCCGCACCAGACGGCAGGGCACAAAAGAGACTAGCAAGGTAGCAAGTTGGGGCCTAACTCCGGGGAAAGGCTACCCCCCACATGCAAAGGGGCATGGAAAACAACAAAGAACAATCTACGAGCTGTCAGGGTGATTTACGACCCTGGGAGATGCAAATGAGCAAAAGACAGAACAAGGAATTTATGGCCAGCCGATGTTTTATGGCTGATGATTTATGATGCTCATTCAGAATTATTTATTACAACAAAATGATGACAGATGTGACAAAATGATTTACGACATCCCGATGATTTATGACCATGATTTGTGGCTGCTGATTTATGACAACAAAAAAATGTCCGATTGCGGCAGAATGATTTATGATACCCGATGATTTATGACCCATGATTTATGATGTCCAAATGAAACTGAGTGATACCCAATTTGCAATAATGTGTGATAATGATTTATGACCCCGGCTCCAAGAAGGTGTCCAGGGGAGTTGTACAAACATGGCGTTTGCAATGCGTAATAAAACTGCGGCTAACAACTACCACAAAATACAATGAATTTGGCTGTGTGTAGTAATGCAGAGACACAAGTATGGTACTGTTCCTGGAATGGGCACAGTGCGGCCGTTATGCTATTTAAATGGTTGACGTTAACAGTGATAGAAATACCTGCATGGCTAGTATGGCCAATAGAGCTCCTATAGGCAAGCCATATTGGCTTTGGCAATGCTTGTTTGGAAAGAGCGAAGGCTCGAGATAGGCCTTGAGGTTTTCTGTCCTCAAGTACACTAAAGCATTTTAGGAGTTTTGAGAAGGGTCTGCCTTGCTAGACTGGGATTACTTCATCTTAATAGAGACCTTGGTGCCCTGAGTTTGGGTTTGGACTAAAGTAATTTAACATCATCAGGCTACTTTGTTTGAACCTTTCTTACCAAAGTCAAACTCAACAGCGAAATATTTCACGATATGAAAAGCCAATCTATGAAGTAGTGAAATTGGGGCATAATCGTAATTTTAATAAGTTCTGTCAGAGCAATTTCAATTACACATCTTATTAAAAAGCACATAGGCATCATAGCAGTTGCTAGTGGTAGATGTTAAGATATCCTATACTGCAGTAGAAGATTAATCCTTAAGAAAACAAAGCACTTATGTTCATACCAAAGTTTGAGTTATGTCCTGAATAATCTTGCAACCCGAATATTTCCCAAATGCAAGGCATCACTAAAAATGTCCCAGTTACTTGTTCAACTTTAAAGAAAACAATACAAATGTCATTAAAAAATAATAAACTGGGAGAAATATTTCCATGTTGTGGATAATGTAGAGAAATAATGACAACTCTAAAGCAAACAGAGAGAGAGAAAGCTTGCCTAGTTTCATTCTTGACCTAAAGGGGAGTTTTTATGGTCTAATTCAGGAATAATGGAGCAACTGGCTGTTGAGTATTGATCACTCAAATACTGAAGGAAAATCATGATGGATCAAAATTGTGTATATTTAGAAAAATAGACAGGAGAGTTAGTAATTTGAGCATGGTCCATAAAAGGAATGGGTACATTGCAATGATTGTGGTACACCACATCCCTCTCTACTTCAATACAATGCTGTTCCCCAACTCTAAATCCGATAAAATGTTCATATTGATGTTAAGAAAATATTTAGGGTTAGTATATCTTTGATCTATATTTATCTCTTAGATAACTTCAATGTTTCCATATATGATGGTATAGTACTTTCAGTTACAATGATCTGAAACACTTGTAACAAGTAAAGAGCTGATAGTGTATCAAATGTTTTGAAGAACTGTGCAGAAATCCTATCTTGCTCAATTGCTTTGTATTTTGAGAGTTGTGAATTAACATGCAACACTTCAGCATGAATTATGAGACCGATTAGTGTTCTTGTTAATCTTCACTTAATGTCAGTCCCCAAGTCTAAATTCAATGTATCCCCTTCTATACACCGTTAGCTATGCAATCCGGAAAACGCAGAATACACCCTTTTCATTTCACAGTCAAATCCCTAATTAATTGCACACTGTGTTAATTGGAGTCCTATATTATTTCTCCTTCCCCTCAGGAATCATGATTGAGCCCTAGCTACCTTCAATTTCTAAGAATTAATCTGCTCCCTCACCACCCCTCCTTGTCACCTTCCTGTGTCCATCCGCTTTCTGGGCTTTATGCCATTTTCACTGATAAGGTCTTTAATGCATTCAGGACTATCAAAACATGCATGCTCTCCACAGTGGTCTTGAAATAGCCTTTAGTCTGATCAAACAGAGAATCCCAAAATAGAGATTTCTGATTAATCCACCACGGCTCAAATGCTTGTCCCAAGGATCCTAGGTATCTAGTATGATCATAGAATTGTTTGTCAAACTCATTAATTCTTTGTCTTTAGACAGAGTTGCTGGCTAGTGTTCGAGACATGAAGAAATAGATGAATTGACTATATGACTTTTGACCAATCAAAAAAGTAATAATGTTGATGGGAATTAGTATATGCCAGACATAATGAGATTAAAGGTAGACCGATATTCAGAGGGAAGGGAGGGAAAGTTTACTATTACATCACATCCAATACACTTCTACCACCTTCACAACCTACAGCTATCAAAATCACAGGAAGAGAAGAGAAAACATTCGACAGCTGATGGTTAAGCAAAAAGAAAGAAAAGGTAAATGGGAGCTACAGTAGTAAAACTTGGTTAACAACCTATAAAAGGTACACCCAGGTTTAATAAGTTTATTATGGACATCAAGATTGCTAGAATGCTTGTCGTCTAGTGGTTGTTCAAGTCCTTTCTTCAACTTTGGCTGTTTCAGCAACTTTGTGGAGACCTTTGCAAGAAGGTCATATGCTTTACCAGGAGAGATGAAAAAATGAAATATGTATTTTTTTTTATAACAAGTCTGGTCATATTAATGAACTTTATTCTTTTTTGTCTTTATCTTTTTATTACAGTTTCAGGTGAAAAACATTCCACTGACCATGTTGGCCATAAAAGTTACAATCCAACCTAGAACCCGCAAGTGATAGTTACTGTGATCACATTGCCCAAGCAATGCAAAATCCCCAGTGTCCCCGTTTTCACCATTTAACTCACCTCCCATCTGTCAACTCTAACTGTACAAAGAAAAACAAACCACCCCATATGTCCACCTAGAGAAGTATACGTGGAGAATAAAAAGGATTCCGTTATAAATGATTCAGCGCACATCTCAAAGCAAAGGACCGAGTTAGGAGGGCCACGTCTCAGCTTGACACACAACATTTTCCATTTAGTTTTGTAAAGTAAATGAGTACCATTCATATTGCTGATCAAACATTCCATAGCGAGTATGGCAACAGCCTGTGATACCACTGAATGGGCTATGATCAGCTTTATGGCCTGTAGGCATTGGAGCACCATGTGCCATTCAAGATTAGTCATCGCCTCCAGGTCTGTGGGCCTGAAACCCAGGAGCATTACCTCTAGCGAGAAGGGTATCAGGTAGCCGAAGATGCCCTACAACAGTTTGAACATTTCTTCACAAAAGGGACGGAGAACAGGGCAATCCCACCAGAATTGCAGGGCCTCTCCCAATGCTCCACATCCTCTCCTGCATCTAGGAGAGGCATAGTGATGCATGCAATGTAGTCTATGGGTGGTGTAGTGCCAAATGTACCATACTTTGTACTGTATTTCCCATCCCATGTTCAAAATGGAAGAGGAGTGTCTATCTTTAGCCAGCTGTTCCTAGTGTTTGTTTGTGGCCTGTTTTCCCAAAGTACATTTCCACTCTGTTAAGATGCCATGTTGGTGGAGTGTCAAGAGCCAATCGCATTTTATATAGGCTAGAGATCAAACCTCTGATGTCCACCAGTTTAGGATAAAGTGTCTCTAATGTATTGCTGAATCTGGAAGCTCTAGGACAAAACAAGGGATGAGTTATCCAGTGCCAGATTGGAAAGCAGCACAGCCATTCAGACTCCAGAAGGTTAAATGATGTCTTACATTGCAGGAATGTATTGTGGGATGGCATTATCGTACATATTAGAGATCATTTTGCTGCCTCCCTCCCTCTATGAATGATATGCCCCCTCCAGCGGAGGGGAAGACCATGTTATAATGAATAGGTGTGCTGAGGGGCAGATACGACGCCAGATCCTGTGACACTATGTACACATCCCATGCCTTCAGAGTGGTGGACACCGGGGTGCTGATGTATTTGTTAGGAGGCCTGTTACTAGTCTACCCACTCCAGATCCAGAGAGGTCATCTAACAATGGCATGGTCCATCTGCCACCAGTTCTTCTCAGATGCCGTCGTGGGCTACTCCACTACCACCCATAGTTGGGGCCCTGCATAATAGTGGGTAACACTGGGAGCAGCAAGACCCTCGCTCCCCCCAATCCACTAGGTTGAAACAGTAATCTCCGAGAGACCCTTCTCCTTAGAAATTAAGGACATCAGTTGCAGCTGAAATAGTTTAAGATACGTAGAGTCCAGCCACATTGGGAGTGCTTGAAACAAGTGAAGAAGATGTAGGATAAGGCTCATTTTTATCGCATCAATCCTACCTAGTCAGGAGAGGCATCAGGTTCCCCCAAGAATTCAGATCCTTTGTGATAAATGCTACTATTGTAGGGTAGTTGGCATGGAAGAGTTCCGCAATGGTCCTCGGAAGACAAACTCCCAGGTACTTAATGGAAGTATTGGCCCACCAGAATGGTCAGTCTAACTGCCTCCACAGTCACAATATCAAATTCAGTATTTCGTACTTATCATAGTTATTCTTGCAGCGTGAGACTTGCTCGAATGTCTTGAGCAAATCTATGACTGCGTTTAGTGATGTACCCATGGAACCCAGCATCAGAAGTAAGTCATCAGCCTACAATGAGATTTAAAATTTCTGTTGCCCGAACATAATCCCTGTAATGGCTGCAGACTGCTGGATCAGACAGGCTAGGGATTCTGTGAACAGGGTAAACAAGAGTGGTGACAGGGGGCATCTCTGCCTGGTACTCCTAGAGAGAGAAAAAGAGGTGGAAATAGGGCCATTCAGAGCAACCCTGGTAGTGGGGTGCGCATAGTTGGAAAACAAATCATCCTCAAAAACCACCAAGCCCATCCTCTGAAGCGTAAACTGCAGGAAAGCCCAGTATATCCTGTCACAGGACATCTCAGCATTGAAGGATCACAAGTATATTATTGAGGGAGGCCTTCCCCTTTAGATAGATAGCGCTACGGATATTATCGTGAGTCTGGCGTCCCTGGACACATCTGCTCTGGTTAGGATGCACCAGAGACAGAAGCACTTCATTGAGGCGAGTGGCCAGGATTTTTTTGAAAAGCCATGCATCGATGTTCAAGAGAGCTACTGGGCAATAGGACGCACAGCGCTTTGTCTCTAACTTAGATGCGTACAACTTATAGGACTGGGCCGTGAAGGCGTCCGGGACTGGGACTGTTTTTCTTGTTTGACCTAGTCGGTTTTGATCAGACCCTCAAGTGACTCCATGTACCCTCTCCAAAACATTTTCCTGACACGCAAAAGAGGGGGGAGTCCCCAAGATAGAGATCCGCGTAAAAGCTTTTTTGCGTGCTCCTCTATGGACTCCCTGGAATCGCCAAGGAGCAACCTAATGTAGTTTTTTTCCCTCTTGCCTCTTAAAGCACTTGCAAGCTGGGCACCCACCTTGTCACCCCTCACATGTGACACTGGAATGTTTAAGGTAGAGAAGGGAGATTTTCGCCTTAATGGTGAAGTGCATATGGAGCTGGCCCCTGGCTCTAACAAGAGTGCAATTGACGTGGCGGGAGGGATTCTGTAGGCACTCCCACTCCTGAATTTCCTGCTCTAATTGCTATACGTCCAACCAGTGGAGCCTGGAGCGCTCTGACACAGCCACCAAAAACGACCCCAAATGACCGCTGTATTGGAGTCCCAGGCACCACAAATAGAAACTTCTCCCACCTCATTAAGTTCAAAGTACTCATCAATTTGTTGATCTATTATGCGACTAATTATCAGGTCCTTCAACATAGAGGAAGAAACGCGTTACCTGTAACAGCAGTTATCCAGTATTGGTGTCTTTCATAGATTCACATGCCTGAATCATTCCCCGTCGTCGAGACGGGAGCCTTCGGTACATAAAAAAGTAATGTCCTATAGACATACATAGAGAAAAATAGGTCTAAGGGTCTCCCCTTAGTAGCCTATCCTAGTCCTTATGTAAAAAGGACCAAACTCATAGAGCCAGCCAATCAGCCATCACCTCCCTCTAGAACCTTCCTGGCAGAAGCCTCAGTCCCTCAGATTTTCGTACGCACCAAGCTAGGTAGGCGTAATATAGATAGAGAGAGACGTGAGACCTTCCAGGGGAGGCGGGAGGGTTGCATGTGAATCTATGAAAGACACCAATACTGGATAACTGCTGTTACAGGTAAGTAACGCGTTTCTTATCCAGTATTAGGGGTGTCTTTCATAGATTCACATGCCTGAATCAGAGTAGTTAGCAATACATTATGCACATTTCTGATGCAACATGCCATATAGATATTTAGATAATACACATATTACCATATCAGGTTGAAACATTGGCATACGTCAAAACAGTAAATCAGTAAAGAATGTGCATACCAGGATGGCGGGATGTTGGAAGGCTCACCTCACTGGAATAGATGGCGAAGAACCGCCTGGCCCACCGCAGCATCCTTCGTAAGCTCAGCATCCAGGCAGTAGTGTCTGGAGAAGGTGTGCGGTGACTTCCACGTCGCCGCTCTGCAGATGTCCAAAATCGGCACTCCAGCGAACAACGCTGCTGTTGTGGACATCGCTCTGGTGGAGTGCGCCTCCACCCTGTCTCTTAAAGGCCGTCCGGCCCCGTCATGGCAGAATGCTATTGCTGAGGAGATCCACCTCGAGATGCTCTGTTTTGTTAGAGGCATACCCAACCTTGGCCTGCTGTAGGCCACAAACAGCTGCGATGACTTTCTGAAGGTTTTTGTCTTGTCTATATAAAACTTAAGACACCGTTTGAGATCCAGAGAGTGGAGCGTCCTTTCTGCTGCCGTGGTAGGGTTTGCAAAGAAGGAACGTAGGACCACCGGCTCGTTGAGGTGAAAGTCTGAAGGTACTTTCGGTATGAACTTGGGATTTGTCCTCAGCACCAAACTGTCCTGTTTGAACTGCATGAAGGGCTCCTGAATGGAGAGAGCTTGCAGCTCGCTGACTCTCCTGGCAGATGTTAGAGCGAGCAACAGAGCCATTTCCATGAGATGTACTTGATGGAAGCTCGATGAATGGGCTCAAAGGGGTGCTTCATGAGTTGGTTAAGGACCAAGTTGAGGTGCCATGTCGGTGGGACCCGTCGAGGTCTTGGAAAGGACCTATATAGACCCTTAAGGAACTGTTTGATAAGTCTACTGGACCAGAGAGACGGGCCTTTGGAAGTCCTGGTAAAACGTGAAATTGCCGCCAGATGCACCTTTATGGATGCATGCGCTAATCCGGACTGTGCCAAGAGCAGCAGATATGGCAATATCTGTTCAGGCGTGATATGAAGTGGTCTCAGGCCTTTTTCCGAGCACCATACGCAGAAGCGTTTCCATTTGAGAGAGTAGGTTTTGTTGGTACTGTCCGCCCTTGCTTTTGCTAGCACGTCCCTGCATTCCTGCGGGATGTTCAAGTGACAGAACTCTGTGCTCAGGAGCCAGGCCGATAACCTGAGCGATTGCAGGTTCGGGAATTGCACCTGCCCGTTGGACATTGTCATCAGGTTCGGGTGCTGTGTTAGACGAATCGGTGTCCTGATGGAGAGGCGATGAAGGTCCGAGAACCAGTGCTGCCTCGGCCAGTACGGGGCAATCAGGATCAGGGTACAGGGCTCCGCCTTCATCTTCCTGAGGACCCTGGAAATCATCGGGAACGGTGGAAAAGCGTACGCAAATACGCTGAACCAGCCTATGGAAAAGGCATTTCCGAGCGACTCTGGTTGGGGATGCCAGCTTGCGTAGCTTGGGCATTTGGCGTTCTCCCTGGTGGCGAACAGGTCGATTCCTGGGACTCCCCATTCTGAGAAAACGTGTGTTAGTGCACTCTCGTCGAGCTCCCATTCGTGGGAGAGGGATTTCTGCCTGCTTAGGGCGTCCGCAATGGTGTTGTCTTTGCCCGGGACATAGTCCGCCCTGAGGGTGATCCCATGGAGAACAAGCCAGTTCCAGATCTTTTGCGATTCGCGCGATAGAGTGAGCGAACGCGTTCCTCCCTGTTTGTTTAGATAGTGCATCGTCGTGGTGTTGTCCGTTCTGACGAGCACCTGGGAGTTCTGGATGCGTGGTAAAAAGGCTTGCAGCGCTAGATACACAGCCCTCAACTCCAGAAGATTGATATGGAGGCGTTGCTCCTGATCTGACCATTTGCCACTTACTCTGAGGTCCTGAAGGACAGCTCCCCAGCCCGCTAGAGATGCATCGGTGGTGATCACAAGTGGCGCTGCTGGAAGCAGGAACGGCAGTCCCCTCGACAGGTTCCTGTAATCTTTCCACCACTCGAGGCTCTTGGATATTCGCGGTGTTATCCTCACAATGTCCTCGAACGAACCCGTACTCGGAGTCCACTGGTTCGTGAGAGCTTCCTGCAATGGACGCATCCGAAGCCTGCAGTGAGGGATGAGTAGTATACAAGAAGACATCATTCCCAGGAGTGATTTGAAGGTGCGAACTCTTAGGGATTTCCTTGATGCCACCGCCGTGGCCAGCGATATGATCTTGTTTTTTCTTTCGTCTGAAGGAAATGCTCTCGCGCATTCTGTATTCAAGGTCGCCCCGAGGAAGGTGATGCTTCTTGTTGGGGACATATGTGATTTCTGAAGATTGAGAGTCAATCCTAGATGTTGGAAAAGATTGGTACAGGCGTTGGAGGATTTGGTTGCGCCTACAGCCGTGGGCGCCTTGACCAGCCAGTCGTCGAGGTAGGGGAAAACCTGGTGACCCATTTGACGTAGGAAAGCTGCCACAGGAGAAAGGCACTTGGTGAAAATCCGCGGAGCGGATTTGAGGCCAAACGGTAGGACCTTGAATTGGTAGTGCTGTCCTGCCACCTCGAAACGTAGAAACTTTCTGTGCCCCCTGAGTATCGGGATGTGATAGTAGGCATCCTGAAGATCCAAGGATGTCATGAAATCTCCTTCCTCTAGAATGCCTAGGATTTCTTGGAGCGTCACCATCCTGAACGACTGACTCTTCAGGAAAGAGTTGAGTGCCCTGAGATCTAGAATGGGCCTCCACTTCTTTTCTTTCTTGCGTATCAGAAAGAAGCGGGAGTAGAATCCTTTCTCCCTCTGAGCCGATGGAACCCGCTCGATCGCTCCTTTCTTCAACATCTCCGATATTTCCCGGAGCAGCAGTCGTAGATGCTTGTGGGGGAACCTGCGGGGAGGGGTTGCAGGCGGGATGGTGGTAAATTCTAGGGAATGGCTGAATCTGAGGAGTTGGAGTACCCAGCGATCTGTGGTGATGATGCGCCAATTTTCCAGGAAATGGGTCAATTTTCCTCCAATTTGTGAAGAGGGAGATAGTAGCTGGACTGGCTGGAGAAACTGGTCACTGGCGTCCGCCGGTGCCCCTCTTTTGGTTCTTACCCCTGAAGTTAGATCTTCCATAAGACGACTGCCGACCTTGTTGCTGCTTTTGCTGGTACTGGGTCTTATTCTGGAAGGAATACGAGGACCTATTCTGGAAGGATCCTCTGTAGGAGGACTGGCCTCTAGATTTGTTGCCCCGAAAGGACTGATTCCTTGCCTGCAAGGTTCCAAGCGCTCTAGCCGTGTCAGTGTCCATCTTAATAGCTTGGAGCGCCTCGTCAATTTTATCTCCAAACAGATGTTGTCCGTCGAAGGGCATATCCAGCACCTTCGTCTGCACTTCCTGCCTGAACGATGTTGCCTTCAGCCATCCCTGGCGGCGTAGGACCGCAGCCCCAGCCAGTTGACGAAAGCCTGTCATGGCCACGTCTATGGCGCAATCAATAATCTCGGCCGCAGAGGTCTGGCCCTCAGAAAGTAGTGCCTTTACCTCCTCCTGAACTGTGCTCGGAAGTTCTGCTAAATATGGGACTATATCCTCCCAAAGTTGGCGGTTATAACGCCCTAACAGGGCTATGGAGTTGGCCACCTTGATGGTCATTGCCGAAGTGGTCGAAAACCTTTTGCCAATTGTGTCCAATTTTCTGCCCTCCTTGTCCGGTGGGGCTGACAGAGGAGAGGAGGGATTACGAGAATTTTTCTGGGCCGCTTGGGTCACGACCGAATCCGGTTTCGGTTGGCCAGTCAGGCAAGCTGGCGCCGTGGACGGAGCCTTGTACTTCTTATCCAGGCGCGGAACAACCGCAGGAACGGAAGCCGGCGTCAGCATTAGTTTCTTTCCCTGGTCCCAGAGAAAGTCAATGATAGGGATCGATTTCGTCGTCTTCTTCGTCTGCTCCTTAAAGTCATGCAAGAAGCACTCAGTCTCCGTCGACTCCATGACCATATGAAACCGCGTCGCTGCCCGTTCAACTATCTTATGAAAACCACCAATATCCACTGGCGGTGAATCAGCTTGGCGCGGTTGTGGGGAAGGTGGTGAGGATGCCACATACTCCTCCTCCTCATCCTGGTCCGACTGGTCTCCCTGGACCTCTCCTTCTTCCATCTCCTCAGCCTCCTCATCCGATGACTATCACCTGAGGTGGCGGTTTCTCGTGGCAGACCTGCGTAGCCGGTCGTGATTGCCTTGGGGTTGTCGTAGGTGGGTTCGTAGTTGGCACTGGGACCCCTGCGTCCAGCGCCGGCGATTCCGGGAAACGTTGCTTGTAGTCCCGGATAAGGAATTTGAGGTCATTAACTATTGACAGAGGAAGGCATACCATCGGAGTGACCTCCGTGCGAACCTGTTCCCGGACGGGGCGCTCCTGCCCGCTCATATCTTCCTGCTCCTCGTCCGTGCTTTGACATTTGACATACAGTTCAGAAGGGGAAGTAGCCTGTTCAAAGAGCTCTTCTTCCGACTCTTCACTCTGAAGAATCTCCATAGGCAAATTGGTTTGCACCTTGCTTGGAGATGTCGTTTCCGGTGTAATCTGTGGTCTGGCCAATTTGCCAGAAGCAGATCCTTGTACAGGAACCCCTGCTGTCTTCCGTGCTGACAGTCCTAAGAGTACGGATTTCTGCGCTGGTTCAGAAATACCCACGGATGACGACGACGTTCCCGTCGACGACACCGTCGTCGACAGTATGGCTTTCAGCAACGGTGTCCCCGTCGACGATATTTTCCTCGTCGACGACGTCTTCGTTGACGATGTGGTCGTAGACGATTCACTTGTCGTCGACGCCTTCGTCGTCGACGCCTTCGTCGTCGATGCCTTCGACGTCGACATCTTCGTCGACGATGCCTTCGTCGTCGACATCTTCGTCGACGATGCCTTGGTCGTCGATGCTTTCGTCGTCGACGCCCTCGTCGTCGACGTCTTCGTCGTTGACTCTTCCGTCGACGGTGGGCTCCTCATCGACGATGTCGTCGTCGACGGGACAATCTTCGTCGTCGACGACGGTTTTAACAGTATAATAGACGAGATAGGAGTACCTGCTGACGATGATGAAGGGGTAGTCGTCGTCGACGAGAAGACCGACGACGCTGTCGTTGTGGAAACGGTCGTCGTCGCTGTGGAGACATGTCCTGATGGCCTTTTTTGCGCCGAGGAAGGTGTCGCAATTTTGCTGGCCGACAGAGTAGGCTTCTTAAAAGTGAGAGAGTCCTTGTCAGACACTGAAGATTTTGAAGATCTTGCCTCTGAAGACTTCTTGTGTGTCTTGAGCCTGTCCAGCCAGATAAGCAGGCGATCCTCCCTGTCTCTCAAGGTCTTATGAGGGAAAGTCCTACATATTTTACAGTCCTTAGGGACGTGGTCCGGATAAAGGCAATACAAGCATATGTCATTCTTGTCGTCCACATGAAGCCTCTTCTTCCCACATGAAGAGCAAGCCCTGAAAAGGGCTTTCTTCTGGGATTCAGACATGCCAGGAGTTGTAGATGAAATAAACACTCACTGCAGCAATAAGAGGCCTGAAGTAATCTGCGTTGAAATCCTTGAAGAAGAAAGTCACCAAAAAAAAAGTGAACAATCTGGCTTGAAAGAAATCCTGAGGAGAACTCAGGTTGGAGACTCCCTAGCACAACGTGCGGTAGAAAATCTGAGGGACTGAGGCTTCTGCCAGGAAGGTTCTAGAGGGAGGTGATTGCTGATTGGCTGGCTCTATGAGTTTGGTCCTTTTTACATAAGGACTAGGATAGGCTACTAAGGGGAGACCCTTAGACCTATTTTTCTCTATGTATGTCTATAGGACATTACTTTTTTATGTACCGGAGGTTCCCGTCTCGACGACGGGGAATGATTCAGGCATGTGAATCTATGAAAGACACCCCTAATACTGGATAATAAAGATGCCAAGTGCGAGGCTGTCTCTATGCCCTCAGGTCCAGCCGGACCAGGATTAGAGCATGTTTAGAAACAGATATGGGTCCGGTATCTGCCACATGGAACATTCCCATAAGGGCATTACTCAGCAAGATATAATCGATACAGGAGTGTGCCCAGTGGAAATGGGAATAAAAGCCCTGCAGTTGCCCCAACTCTGCCAGGGCTTTCTTCAGGCATTTAGAAAAGGCTCTGGTATGTGTACCACCCTCCACAGTACCTTTGTGTGTTCCAAACCATATTGAAATCTCCAGTAAGTATGATACCCCCAGACAACTCTTCCAAGAACTGCAAAAGATAGGGGTCCTGTGCTGAATTGGGTGCGTAAACCAGGGCTAAAGTGATGGGGCGCCCCTCACCCGCATTGACTCAACCGAAATGAGATGTCTGTCCGCTTTAGTGTGGAAGAATAGGCAGGGGTGATTACGTTCCAGGAATATTGCTACCCTCCAGTGCTTGGTAGGAGCCAAAGATTAATAAGCCATTGGATCAGCACTATGTTTGAGTTTCCCTTGGTCTTTCTGTTACAGATGTCTCTCCTGAAAGTATATGATGTCGGGGCAGGACTCCCTGAGGGTCCGCCATAAGGCTCCCCCCATTTATTGGGCGAGTTTAGACCCTCTGTGTTAAATGTGGATATCTGAACCATCTCTGGGCCATAAGTGGAAGCCTGAGTGAGATGTGCAGTCAGAAATCAACGTGAAGGTCTTAGTATGGTAGACTCATCCCATATTTGCCCACCCAATAAACAGAGACTGAAAGAGAACATAAAACAGGAAAACAAATTAAGAACAACAAACTGTGAATTACTCACAGTGGTGAGGAAACAAATGCCCCCCCCAGGAAGTTAGGTGTGTGAAGGTGGACCAGCCCCCAACACTGCTGGCCAGAGAGGAAGGAGGCCCACTTCCCCAGCGGATTCAATGGCCCCCGGACTAAGTGCATCCAGTCCAGGTACAGCCAAACTACCAGTAATGGACATCTGGGTCTCCCTCAAGCACCCGCTCAACCAGGCATATATCTCTGTTATGCAGCATCCAAGACTACATGCTAAGTTCAAGAAGAAAAGAAGAGGAAGGCAGCTCCCCTTAACCCAAAGAAGGCACACTCCCTGCCCAGCCACCACAAGTGCCTATGCGCAGACATCCCCACAGAAGCCCCGGCAAGGGGGTTGGGGGCATCCACCCCTCCACTCGTCAAATGGCAATTGTCCTTATTAGTCTCTTACGGCGTATGTCAGAGGATCAGGGGTGCTGTACTGTGACCGGAGCTGCGTAGCCATGCAGACATGTCCAGGGTATATTGAGTAGACACAGCCAGAGCAGTTATTGGTCACTAGGAGACCCCAAGGCATCATCCATCAGTCAGTAATCTATCCCTCTCAGGCGGCTCCAGCCCACTGGTTCTGTACCCAAAGCCCAGTCTGGTTTACGACACAGACCGTCCAGGCCCAACTACACCACACAGTCAGGTCAAGATTCAGGCTGGGAGCTGTTCTTGATTCTCTGTAGTCCGGTGGTTCCAAATCAGGCTCTGTTGCCAGCTCCGGGTCCAAAAATCCCCCTCTTGTGGTGAGGGCCCAGAGCTCCTTGAGAAGAATCAGTGGCCGCATCCCCGCGGGCAGCCTCAGCGGGGATGTCACCTTCTGGACCTCCATGACATTTGTCCCCAATGTCAAAGGAGAGACCAAAGGGACTTTGGATGGCTGTGAAGATGACATTTGGATAGACAAGATAGTGGGGACCGCTGTTATCACAGCAGGAAACTACCAAAGTGTGTTATGACAGGGCAGGGGTCTGTAGCCTTAGGGTTATTCCAAAACTGAAGTTAAGTGTCCCTCATGGATTTCTTTGCCGAAGTCTTAAGTAGTGAACTTGGGGAAAGCAGACTCAAGAAATTCAACCATAAATTTAGTCCATCTTAGAACTTTTCCTCATCAGTTCCATTTAAATTACGGACCCTGCTGATGTACTTGACATCTATGGATACATTTCATCATGACTCTGGAGTGCTTAGAAAATCTCAGCTGCAGGATCCTCAAATAGGCCTTTCTGTAAGTTTCTTAACTTGAAGTCAGACAACTGCCAAATTTAGTGAGACTTCAGGTACTGTATTAATTACTTATTTTTAATGTGGCTTCTTTTGTGTGGATGCATTTTTGGCAATGAATTGACTGGATAAAATGCAAACATTGCTGTAAAGTCCTTAGGATCTGCTTCTGTTGTGTGGAGGGGAAGACCCCTATAAGTCATGTGTATAAACATTGTGCATTCCCCAGCTTCTGCACTATTAATAGGACTTACTTACACCATATGGCTGGAGGAGCAGATATCTTGGTTTACACAAGCAAAAATTCACACACCACCAGCCTTGAGTAAGGTAAAGTGGTGAGTGAAGGCCTTCAAACTATTCCATAGTCTCTAGGGATATAAAATGTTGTCTAGTGGATAAGGCTTTCAAAATTATAACTACAGAATTGTCTGGATATTAAAAGAGTGAAATGAATTTTCTTTCCATAAAGGAACATAACTGAACTATTTATATTTTTATAGGATAAATACATATAGGCAAAGGATAAGCAAGGTGGAACCGTGTACTTGTACAAAAAATGGGTTTGCAATATAAATTTGGAATTAATTGAGCTGTCCAAGGCATGTGAGGCATATTCATAATCCACACAAAAAACCTAAGGAACTAAAAGAAACGCGTTACTTACCTGTAACAGCAGTTATCCAGTATTGGTGTCTTTCATAGATTCACATGCCTGAATCATTCCCCGTCGTCGAGACGGGAGCCTCCGGTACATAAAAAAGTAATGTCCTATAGACATACATAGAGAAAAATAGGCCTAAGGGCCTCCGCTTAGTAGCCTATCCTAGTCCTTATGTAAAAAGGACCAAACTCTTAGAGCCAGCCAATCAGCTATCACCTCCCTCTAGAACCTTCCTGGCAGGAGCCTCAGTCCCTCAGATTTTCGTACGCACCAAGCTAGGTAGGCGTAATATAGTTAGAGAGAGACGCGAGTCCTTCCAGGGGAGGCGGGAGGGTTGCATGTGAATCTATGAAAGACACCAATACTGGATAACTGCTGTTACAGGTAAGTAACGCGTTTCTTATCCAGTATTAGGGGTGTCTTTCATAGATTCACATGCCTGAATCAGAGTAGTTAGCAATACATTATGCACATTTCTGATGTAACATGCCATATAGATATTTTAGATAATACACATATTACCATATCAGTTTGAAACATTGGCATACGTGAAAACAGTAAATCAGTAAAGAATGTGCATACCAGGATGGCGGGATGTTGGAAGGCTCACCTCACTGGAATAGATGGCGAAGCACCGCCTGGCCCACTGCCGCATCCTTCATAAGTTCGGCATCCAGGCAGTAGTGTCTGGAGAAGGTGTGCGGTGACTTCCATGTCGCCGCTCTACAGATGTCCAAAATCGGCACTCCAGCGAACAGCGCTGCTGATGTGGACATCGCTCTGGTGGAGTGCGCTTCCACCCTGTCTCTCAAAAGGCCGTCCGGCCCCGTCATGGCAGAATGCTATTGCTGAGGAGATCCACCTTGAGATGCTCTGTTTTGTTAGAGGCATACCCAACCTTGGCCTACTGTAGGCCACAAATAGCTGTGATGACTTCCTGAAGCTCTTTGTTTTGTCTATGTAAAACTTAAGGCACCTTTTGAGATCCAGAGAGTGGAGTGTCCTTTCTGCTGCCGTGGTAGGGTTTGCAAAGAAGGAACGTAGAACCACCGGCTCGTTGAGGTGAAAGTCTGAAGGCACTTTCGGTATGAACTTGGCATTTGTCCTCAGCACCACCCTGTCCTGTTTGAACTGCATGAAGGGTTCCTGAATGGAGAGAGCTTGCAGCTCGCTGACTCTCCTGGCAGATGTTAGAGCGAGCAACAGAGCCGTTTTCCATGAGATGTACTTGATGGAAGCTCGATGAATGGGCTCAAAAGGGTGCTTCATGAGTTGGTTAAGGACCAAGTTGAGGTGCCACGTCGGTGGGACCCGTCGAGGTCTTGGGAAGGACCTATATAGTCCCTTGAGGAACTGTTTGATAAGCCTACTGGACCAGAGAGACGGGCCTTTGTAAGTCCTGGTAAAACGTGAAATTGCCGCCAGATGCACCTTTATGGATGCATGCGCCAATCCCGACTGTGCCAAGTGTAGTAGATATGGCAATATCTGTTCAGGTGTGATATGGAGTGGTCTCAGGCCTTTCTCTAAACACCATACGCAGAAGCGTTTCCATTTGAGAGAGTAGGTTTTGTTGGTACTGTCCGCCCTCGCTTTTGATAGCACGTCCCTGCAGTCCTGCGGGATGTTTAAATGGCAGAACTCTCTGTGCTCAGGAGCCAGGCCGATAACCTGAGCGATTGCAGGTTCGGGAATTGCACCTGCCCGTTGGACATTGTCAGCAGGTTCGGGTGCTGTTTTAGACGAATCGGTGTCCTGATGGAGAGGCGATGAAGGTCCGAGAACCAGTGCTGCCTCGGCCAGAACGGGGCAATTAGGATCAGGGTACAAGGCTCCGCCTTAATCTTCCTGAGGACCCTGGAAATCATCGGGAACGGCGGAAAAGCGTACGCAAATACACTGAACCAGCCTATGGAAAAGGCATTTCCGAGCGACCCTGGTTGGGGATGCCAGCTTGCGTAGCTTGGGCATTTGGCGTTCTCCCTGGTGGCGAACAGGTCGATTCCTGGGACTCCCCATTCTGAGAATACGTGTGTTAGCGAATTCTCGTCGAGCTCCCATTTGTGGGAGAGGGATTTTTGTCTGCTTAGGGCGTCTGCAATGGTGTTGTCCTTGCCCGGGACATAGTCCGCTCTGAGAGTGATCCCATGGAGAACAAGCCAGTTCCAGATCTTTTGCGATTCGCGTGATAGAGTGAGTGAACGTGTTCCTCCCTGTTTGTTTAGATAGTGCATCGTCGTGGTGTTGTCCGTTCTGACGAGCACCTGGGAGTTCTGGATGCGTGGTAAAAAGGCTTGCAGCACTAGATACACAGCCCTCAACTCCAGAAGATTGATATGGAGATGTTGCTCCTGATCTGACCATTTGCCACTTACTCGGAGGTCCTGAAGGACAGCTCCCCAGCCCGCCAGAGATGCATCGGTGGTGATCACAAGTGGCGCTGCTGGAAGCAGGAACGGCAGTCCCATAGACAGATTCCTGTAATCTTTCCACCATTCGAGGCTCTTGGATATTCGCGGTGTTATCCTCACAATGTGTTCGAACGAACCCGTACTCGGAGTCCACTGGTTCGTGAGGGCTTCTTGCAATGGACGCATCCGAAACCTGCAGTGAGGGATGAGGAGTATACAAGAAGACATCATTCCCAGGAGTGATTTGAAGGTGCGAACTCTTAGGGACTCCCTTGATGCCACTGCCGTGGCCAGCGATATTATCTTGTTTTTTCTTTCTTCTGAAGGAAATGCCCTCGCGCATTCCGTATTCAAGGTCGCCCCGAGGAAGGTGATGCTTCTTGTTGGGGACATATAGGATTTCTGAAGATTGAGAGTCAATCCTAGATGTTGGAAAAGATTGGTACAGGCGTTGGAGGATTTGGTTGCGCCTGCAGCTGTAGGTGCCTTTACCAGCCAGTCGTCGAGGTAGGGGAAGACTTGGTGACCCATTTGACGCGGGAAAGCTGCCACAGGAGAAAGGCACTTGGTGAAAATCCGCGGAGCGGATTTGAGGCCAAACGGCAGGACCTTGAATTGGTAGTGCTGTCCTGCCACCTCGAAACGTAGAAACTTCCTGTGCCCCCTGAGTATCGGGATGTGATAGTAGGCATCCTGGAGATCCAAGGATGTCATGAAATCTCCTTTTTCTAGAATGCCTAGTATTTCTTGGAGCGTCACCATCCTGAACGACTGACTCTTCAGGAAAGAGTTGAGTGCCCTGAGATCTAGAATGGGCCTCCACTTCTTTTCTTTCTTGCGTATCAGAAAGAAGCGGGAATAGAATCCTTTCTCCCTCTGAGCAGATGGAACCCGCTCGATCGCTCCTTTCTTCAACATCTCCGATATTTCCCGGAGTAGCAGTCGCAGATGTTTGTGTGGGAACCTGCGGGGAGGGGTTGCAGGTGGGATGGTGGTAAATTCTAGGGAATGGCCGAATCTTAGGAGTTGGAGTACCCAGCGATCCGTGGTGATGAGGCGCCAATTTTCCAGGAAATGGGTCAATTTTCCTCCAATTTTTGATGAGGGAGATGGTAGCTGGACTGGCTGGAGTAACTGGTCACTGGCGTCCGCCGGTGCCCCTCTTTTGGTTCTTACCCCTGAAGTTAGATCTTCCATAAGAAGACTGCCGACCTTGTTGCTGCTTCTGCTGGTACTGGGTCTTATTCTGGAAGGAATACGAGGACCTATTCTGGTAGGATCCTCTGTAGGAGGACTGGCCTCTAGATTTGTTGCCCCGAAAGGACTGATTCCTTGCCTGCAAAGTTCCAAGCGCTCTAGCCGTGTCAGTGTCCTTCTTGATAGCTTGGAGCGCCTCGTCAATTTTATCTCCGAAAAGATGTTGTCTGTCGAAGGGCATGTCTAGCACCTTCGTCTGCACTTCCTGCCGGAACGATGTTGCCTTCAGCCATCCCTGCCGGCGCAGGACTGCAGCCCCAGCCAGTTGACGAAAGCCTGTCATGGCCACGTCTATGGCACAATCAATGATCTCGGCCGCCGAGGTTTGGCCCTCCGAAAGTAGTGCCTTGACCTCCTCCTGAACTGCGCTTGGCAGGTCTGCTAAATATGGGGCTATATCCTCCCAAAGTTGGCGGTTATAACGCCCTAACAGGGCTATGGAGTTGGCCACCTTGATGGTCATTGCCGAAGTGGTCGAAAACCTTTTGCCAATTGTGTCCAATTTTCTGCCTTCCTTGTCCGGTGGGGCTGACAGAGGAGAGGAAGGATTACGAGAATTTTTCTGGGCCGCTTGGGTCACGACCGAATCCTGTTTCGGGTGTCCATTAAGGCAGGCTGGCGCCGTAGATGGAGCTTTGTACTTTTTATCCAGGCGTGGAACAACCGCAGGTACGGAAGCCGGCGTCAGCATTAATTTCTTTCCCTGGTCCCAGAGAAAGTCAATGATTGGGATTGACTTAGTCGTCTTCTTCGTCTGCTCCTTAAAGTCATGCAAGAAGCACTCAGTCTCCGTCGATTCCATGACCATATGAAACCGCGTCGCTGCTCGTTCAACTATCCTATGAAAACCGCCAATATCCACTGGCGGTGAATCAGCTTGGCGCGGTTGTGGGGAAGCTGGGGAGGATGCCACATACTCCTCCTCCTCATCCTGGTCCGACTGGTCTCCCTGGACCTCCCCCTCTTCCATCTCCTCAGCCTCCTCATCCGATGACTCTATCACCTGAGGTGGCGGTTTCTCGTGGCAGACCTGAGTAGCTGGTCGTGATTGCTTTGGGGCTGTCGTTGTTGGATTTGTAGTAGGCACTGGGCCCCCTGAGTCCAGTGCTGGCGATTCCGGGAAACATTGCTTGTAGTCCCGGATAAGGTATTTGAGGTCATTAACGATCGACAGGGGAAGGTATACCATCGGGGTGACCTCCGTGCGAACCTGTTCCCGGACGGGGCGTTCCTGCCCGCTCATCTCCTCCTGTTCCTCGTCAGTGCTTTGACATTTGACGTACAGCTCAGAAGGGGAAGTAGCCTGATCAAAGAGCTCTTCTTCCGACTCCTCACTCTGAAGAATCTCCATAGGCAAATTGGTTTGCACCTTACTTGGAGACGTCGTTTCCGGTGTAATCTGTGGTCTGGTCAGTTTGCCAGATGCAGATACCTGTACAGGAGCCCCTGCTGTCTTCCGTGCTGACATTCCTACTAGTTCGGATTTCTGCCCTGGTTCAGAAATACCAATGGACGACGACGACTTTCCCGTTGACGATACCGTCGTCGACGGCATGGTCTTCGCCGACTGTGTCTCCGTCGACGATATTCTCCTCGTCAACGATGTCTTCGTCGACGATGCGCTCGTCGACGATTCATTTGTCGTCGACGCCTTCATCATCGACGCCTTCGTCGTCGATGCCTTCGACGTCGACATCTTTGTCGACGATGCCTTCGTCGTCGACGCCCTCGTCGTCGACGTCTTCGTCGTCGACTCTTCCGTCGACGGTGGGCTCCTCATCGACGAGGTCGTCGTCGACGGGACAATCTTCGTCGTCGACGATGACTTAGACGTCGACGACGGCTTTAGCAGTATAATAGACGAAATAGGAGTACCTGCTGACGACGATGAAGGGGTGGTCGTCGTCGACGAGAAGACTGACGACGCTGTCGTTGTGGACACGGTTGTCGTCGCTGTAGAGACATGACCTGGTGCCCTTTTTTGCGCTGAGGAAGGTGTCGCAATTTTGCTGGCCGACAGGGTAGGCTTCTTAAAAGTCAGAGAGTCCTTGTCAGACACTGAAGATTTTGAAGATCTTGCCTCTGAAGACTTCTTGTGTGTCTTCATAGGAGGAGCGTCTGAGGGGCCAGGAGACGTCACTCTCGGCCTCTTCAGGGAGACTTCAGAGGTTCCGGAAAAGCTCGCCTCTGAGGATACCACACTCTCCCTGTCCTTCAGCCTGTCCAGCCAGATAAGCAGACGACCCTCTCTGTCTCTCAAGGCCTTGTGAGGGAAAGACCTACATATTTTACATTCCTTAGGGACGTGGTCCGGATAAAGGCAATATAGGCAGAGGTCATGCTTGTCGTCCACATGAAGCCTCTTCTTCCCACATGAAGAGCAAGCCCTGAAAAGGGCTTTCTTCTGGGATTCAGACATGCCAGGAGTTGTAGAAGAAATAAACACTCACTGCAGTAATAAGAGGCCTGAAGTGGTCTGCGTTCAATCCTTGAAGAAGAAAGTCACCAAAAAAGTGAACAATCTGGTTTGAAAGAAATCCTGAGGAGAACTCAGGCTGGAGACTCCCTAGCACAACGTGCGGTAGAAAATCTGAGGGACTGAGGCTCCTGCCAGGAAGGTTCTAGAGGGAGGTGATAACTGATTGGCTGGCTCTAAGAGTTTGGTCCTTTTTACATAAGGACTAGGATAGGCTACTAAGCGGAGACCCTTAGGCCTATTTTTCTCTATGTATGTCTATAGGACATTACTTTTTTATGTACCGGAGGCTCCCGTCTCGACGACGGGGAATGATTCAGGCATGTGAATCTATGAAAGACACCGCTAATACTGGATAACTGGAAGTAACAACAATCAGCTTTGTCTATCTACTACATGCTTTTCTAATCTCAAACTGAGAGAGAGGCACAGCGATTTCTCCTCCCGTTATTCCAGACATATAGAGCGATTCAACCACCAATAATTTATGCTGGCGATCAGTTTTCAAGATTTTGATGTTATGTTACAACTCCATAGAGCATGCTGTAAAGGTAGTATGCAACTAACTCCAAGACAGCAATTGTACACAAGATGGGCCATTACTTGACCAACATTTATTTTTACTACCAAGCAGCTATAACAAACTTATAACGATTAACTGGGAAAAGTATGACAAAAAAGAATCCTCATGCTACAAATATTCACCTCTCAGCCTCCTCTCGTTCCTGTCTCTCTTGTTCTTCCTGCTCCTTCTGTAGGCGCGCATGACGCCTCTTCTCTGTCAAAATCTTTGCAGCTTCCTCAGCATCGGTCGTTCCTGCTGTCAGCTTCCCTGTTGGTGAATTACCAGCTAGTTCATTAAACAGGCCACAAAATACAAAATGGTGACATCTTTAAAACTGTTCCCTATCTGAGAGTAGCGGGAGTTCAATAGCAGCAGGGTCGCATTAGTATATTTGCTGACAGAAGAGGATTTCTCGAAGCAGCAGACTGCTGGTAGGAGTGTACCAGGCAGTAATAGCAACTACTACCACTTGCAAGTGTTGTGTATTACATATAAACCCATCATAGAATGTAACCATTATGAGAAAAAGAGAGGGAAATACCAAGTAAATGCTTACTATCGCAATAAAAGAATATCAATCAAAAAATACTAACTTGAAAAATGCTGATTTTGTTAGACAAATACTTTTTGGGGGGCACAAAGGGACGGCACCGTCATTTAGCAGAACACATGCAAAAGCTGTTGGCAAACTATGGGTGTTTGTTTTCAGTGAAAATGTCTAGCTTCCCTTCCCAAAGACACAAACAAGACTCATAGAAGGGCATATCAAAAAGTCAGTCCAAAGGAGAAACAAATAACGAAACAAAACGGAAAATGTTAAAGAAGGGTGGTTGGAGAGATGGGGAGGCTGGACAGTAATACGAAGATGGGACTGCACACCAATAAAATAAAGTCAGCGTATAAAGCACATGAGCGGAACCACTCCCACGCTCCTAGAAACGTTTCCAAAGTAAATCACTGACTAGAACAACAATGTTTTGAGCAAATAAAGGAGCACGTGGAACTGATGTCACTTTTGTATGCCACACTGGCACCCAACAAAAGGTTATGCTGAAAAGTGAACAGGCAGAAACATTTGATTGTCTGGGTCGATTTGAACCTTGACTGGGCAGTCTTTGCTAAGAAATGCTGTTTATGTGTTAAAACAGTAAATATAAATAATTTCAGGTTGGGGTAAACACATGAAGAGGTAAATGAAGGTATTTATAAGTGGCGAGTCAGACATTAACCATTATAAATGCAGAGTTAATGAAGTTTATATGCATGCAGGTATAAGAGGCAAATGGATGAGGGGTTATGGAAGGAGGTACTAAGGTAAGTGGATGTTTACAAGGCATCATTCCGGGGCCTGTCCTCAGCAGCAGGTGGGCTTTTAAGGCTTTGGTGAATGATGGGAGAGAGGAGAGTAGCTGAAGAAGGACAGGCAAAACATTCCAGTGACTAGCTCTTAACAAGCTGAAGTGCTGATTTTGGATGAGGTAGAAGTTGGTTAGGGAATAAAACACAGATTGCGGGTGGGCATGTATCGGGTTCTGGCAAGTGTTTGATTGAGGTATGTTGGGGAAGTGCCAAGAATCAGAAATCTCTAAAGGGTTCAGTGCTTCACGGGCAGCTGGCTGGTTTGGTGTTCAGAAGGGGTGCTGGGAGTACCTAGAAAAGGCAGAGAGGATTTGGATTGCAATATTCCCAACTTTACCCAATGAAGAGAGAACACGTTGGAGCAGGCTGACCAAAAGGCCACGGCAACTGCTGACTGTGCTAATGAGAGACATTGATGAGGATTTTGGTTGTGTGGACAGGAAGAGGAAGGCGGATTTCGTGTATTTTTGATACTTGAAATCGAACATCAATATTTAGTTGACAAAGGGTTTTTATCTCTAAATTGAATGTAAGGTTCACAGTGATGGTGTGACGAATGGAGGGGCAAGTGGAGGGATCCATTTAGAGTGTTAACGGGCCAAGGATGCAGGGAAATATATTATCCCTGTATTGGCAGAGGTCAGCACAAGTTAACTGGGAGCCATCCATTGCTAGACAGACAGTATGAAACACCAATCTGGAGTTAGGGAGATGATCAGGAAAGATAAAATAATATGAGTAGGGGTGGCATGATAGGTTTTTCTAGCAGATGAACTGATTAGATCTTGAATCAATGGTAAATGTGGGCCAAAACAAACGCACAACATTTCTCAAAATACAGGGGGGGGAAATCACATTGCACATCTCACAGGAGGGTAATCTTGACAAAATCAATAGCAAAACAAACAGATTTAGCTTACCGAGTTAACAGAAGTAAACTAAATGTACTGCTATCTGCATAATAACATTGGTAGCATCTGACTAAAACAGTTGGAGGATTTCCTCAGAAAACTTTCCCATCCTAACACACCTCACAGATCTCTGTTACGAAAGCAAATTTGAAGAAATGCACTCAAAGCTGTAGATCATTACCTTCACTGGAGTCTGATTTGCTGGCAGGAGAACTTTTCTCTGTCTTGGCCAGCCCCTCAGCATCTTGTTCCTGGCTCTTCTGGCTCGAGGATTCTTCCTTTTCTGCCCTCTTTTTCACAGTCTCGTGGCTTAGGCTGGGACGCTGTTTCACAGGTGAAGCTGGGAACTGCTTTACACCTTTATTAGACTGCGGGTGAGCCTTTGATACTGTCCTGAGGGTGGAAAAACACAAAACTGAGATGTTGCAGAACAGAGTGAGCAAATGACAATGTTATTATTTTTTTAACTTTACCAACCGAGGGAGAACCTCAAAAAAAGCAAGGCATGGAAGATCATCCTAAGAGAGCCGACAGATACACCACCCCGGAGAGGCATAGCTCAGACCAGTGAGCTTAAAGTATATACTAAATGTAAGCAATTCGGTTATTAAGGGTCAATAAGGACTTTATAACAATTTGCATCCCAAAAGGTATACAAATTTAACTCCCTTCACTAAATTTATTAATAACCTGCCCAGTTCATGCCGCACGGGAACCAATGTTTTGCTTTTCCTTCTTAAGCATTCAAAAAGTTCCCTCTATGCTGGTTATACATTTTTCGATAATAACATTTTAAAATGAGACCCTCAAAATCTTAGAGAAACATATATAATAAGATACCGTTTTTTTCAGGGCTCCTTACTTTTTTAAAATGGAAAGATCTAAAATAGAGACTGAACTGGTTAGCAAAACGACATGTTTGCAACTCACTTGACATAAATCGGATACTGGGAGAACTACTATCAGAACTTACTTGCTGATGTTTCTTGGCATCAGATAAAGCAATTAAAAAACACACCAGTCACTTTTGCCTCATTGATTGTTAGAAATCTTGAGGAAGAAGATGCACCCAATGTTGACCTAGGAAGCTGCAGAGTAGCGATCCTACTCCAGAGGAGCAGCCATCGCAGTAATGCAAATGCAGTGAATCAACAACATCAATTCTCAGCCTGGAGGGGGAAGTGCTCAGCTGGAGACCTTGAGATATACTCTTAAGAAAACTGAACAGACGGCTATAAGCCACATCAAATAGCTGTGTCTCTTAGGGCACATTGGCTAGACTTTTTGAAAGGAATGGATGGGCGCCCATGCAGAGATGCATTAATACTCTAATGGAGGCACAGAAAAAATCTACAGTATTTCGTCGCATCCATGGCTATCTCCTCAAGTTACAGCAGCCCTGAATTGCTACACTGTGTTGCAGATGAGGGAAAGTGACAATGAGGTCAGGGTGCCCCTGGGGCTAGTGGGAGCTGCAAGGACAGTTGATAGAAAACAGAGTGATTGCAAGTTGTGTCCTGGAGTTTCAAGAGAGCGACTGGGAAGTGGGACCAAAAGAGATTAGGTACCTCAACCAAACGCATGAATGCTCAGGCCAATATTTAAGCAAAATATTGCTTTTGAGGTAACATCATGCGTTTATCCTAGGGAAAAAGGCTTGCAGTTTGCAGGAAGAGTTACAAAAATTTGAATTGAGCAGACTGCGGCTCTTCTCGTTGCTTTGCGCTGGATTTGATGAAACCTTTAGTTAGGCCAGTAGGAGCTCTCTCAGATGCCAGCCAAGGATCCAGGACCTAACAAAGCACCTCTTGGAGATCAGGAACTCATTCCAGCAGAGGATCTAGAACTATCAGGCAGAGGGCAGCAAGGCTCAGGCAGGTCCAGTTGCCCAGGCATGCCCAGTGCAACGGGTCAGCTGGGCAGTTGCAGGGAAGCCTCTGTAACTTGTTTTGTGCCAACTGACAGTTGGAGTCAATCAGGTAGGTCCGGTAACAAGGAAATGGTCCAGTTCCCTTCAGCAAGGCAATCCTCAAGCAGTAGGACAGTCCTCTGGGGGTCTAGCAGCAGAGAGGAAGTCCTTCTGGAGTCTTCCACAGTTCCAGGAGTGTACTGAAAAGATGTTCAGTAGGTTCAATATGTATTCCTGGTGCCAGCCTTTGAAGTGGGGATGACATCCTTACTACCCCCACATTTACTTCTGAAGAATTCTTCCCTTCCACCTGCCATGGATCCAAGTAGTCTAGGGTTGACAAAGGCTATCGTCCGCAGGAAAGAGCTCCGTCCCACCCATCCTGGCAGGATGGTCCATTCTGCCAACTCTCAGACCCCTTTTGTCTTGCTGTCTGGGAGGAATAGACAAAGCCCAATAGCAGGGTCATGTGACACATGACACTGGCAGCAGGCACCAAATGGCTAAGACAAGAAAACGCCAACAGTCTAAAAGTGTCAGTTTCAGAATTGTCACCTAAAATCAGACCTTACCATTAAAAAGGAATTTACATTATAATTAATTTGAGTGTAAACATCATTTTCCTAAGTGCTCCCAATCAAATGTTAGCACTTAATAAATGTAATAAGGCAACCCAATGTTATCTAAAGGTATAGATAGGCCTTACAGTAGTGAAAAACGAATGTAGGTGTTTTTCACTACCAGGACATGTAAAACTTAAATACATATGTCCTACGCTTTAAACACAACACACCCTGCCCTCTGGGCTGTTTCGGACATACCTTAGGGGCTACTTATATGTATTAAATAAGGAAGGTTTAAGCCTAACAAAAGGCCTATTTTGCCAGGTTGAATTGGCAGTTTAAAACTGCACTACAGGTTTCAATAGCATGCCTGAGACATGTTTTGAGGTTCTAATGTAGTGGGTGGCACAATGAGTGTTGCAGGTCCACTAGTAAAATTTAATTTACAGGCCTTGGGTACATGTACCACAATATACTAGGGACTTACAAGTCAATTAAATATGACATTGAGTGTAAGACAGTTTCACCATGTTTAAAGGAGACAGCACAAACTCTGGCACTGGTTAGCAGTGGTAAAGTGCACAGAGTCCTAAAAGTGAACACAAAACAAAAAAAATCAGAAAACCAGAGGGATGAAGGCAAAATGTCCAACAATGAGTATTGCAACAAAAAACCGAATCCCTCTGATAAATTCTGGCAGGTCAAAACTCCTGGCATTTGTAAAAAAAAAAAAGTGCCCAGTAAATACTGGGACAAGCAGATTTTGGTTCATTAAGTACCAAAATCTGCATGTTATATCCGGTTATTGTCAAAAAAACCTTAACTGGGTGGTATTTATTGCACTTAAAATGTTTTGATCATGCGGAGACAGATTTTATCGGGAGCTATAAATATTGCACTAATTACAAGCCCGTTCACTAGTGCCAGAATGTCCTCGCCAACAGCCTTGCACAGCGGATTGCTCATTCTAGTTCCTCGCATTTACCATTAAAAACGTTTTGGTCTAAATGCTGCTACAGTCACACTAAGGTTAAACCTAAAAAGCACACCGGTTTGCAGTGCAAAGCCAACACAACTATAATTTGAACTATAACTTGAGACTTTTTATTATCACTTGTGGTAGAAAAGAGAACATTTTCTTTATTATACAGTGTACTATATGAAAAGGTACATACTTGGATGTGGCTGGAGAAGAGGGTTTCTTCGACATGCTCACAGGTGACTCAGGCTTCCGCAGAGGAGAGCTTGTGCCACAAGCTGCCACTGGTGTGGTGGGTCGCTTTTCCTTCTTTACCTTTTCAGTCTAAAGTGAATAAAATAAAGTTAATGTTTTTGTATTTCCCTCCTATTGTTTTACTTTCCTTACTTGATAAACGTAAATCCAGCATGGATGGGTCCCACACACTCTTCAAAAAGAAACAAAAAGACCCCAAACGTCAACAACGGTGAAGGCAGTCCAAAGCCAACATGAATGTTCAGAAAAAGGAAATGATCCAAAAACAAAAGTAAAAGTGGTTGGGTGGAGCTCCCTTTAACCAGAGCATGGTTTCCCAAAGCAAACACAGCATGCTTTCTACCCACATTAGTATACCATTTTTATTTATAACAAACACACCTGTACTGGCTCGGGTGAAGTGGCTCCTTTTGCAGCGTCAGTGGGGCTGAAGGCAGGGGCAGACTTCTTTCGCTCTGTGCTTCTTGTGGGAGAAGGCTTGTAGGGGGACTTTAAAGGACTGGCTGGTGCTACACGAGGACAGATATTGGAGACTAAAAGGTTATAGCACAGTATAAAGAGGAGTAAGAAATTCAGAGAAGGAAGGTTTGGGGAAGAAAAGAAAATGGCATACTTCATTAGCAAAATAAAAAATAACAGACAAATTGGAGGGATATTTAGCTAAATATTCGTTACGAAACTAGAATGGCGGTTTCAGTTTTAAGAAAAAATAACAACAACTGTGCTGTTTAAAGGATCCCATGCTACTGTGTTACACAAAATAAAAGTTGACTTGTGACACACTGATCCGAAAACCACGAAAGGTCCACCAGCGCAAAGTTCTAGGGCCCCAGATGCTATGGCACATACACATATCAGTCACAGCTTCCCACCTTCATCTTTAAGCCTCATTGGAGAATCTGGGTTTCTTACTAGAGCCTCAATTTACAAACAGTAATAGAGGGTCAGTGACTCCTAAAGGAGAAACGCCAGTTATTGAATTGATTCTTCCTGCACACTCTCCCAGCTTCACATGCGCTGAATAAAAGCAAAATTAACTCCAAGGCACCTAGAAAAAAACGCAGGCCCGATCTATTCAATTTACTGGGAGCCAGAACTAAAACAAGTGGAGGGCTTGAAGAACATTAAAAAAAAAAATTACATTAATAAACGCAGGTATGGCCTTAGGTAACTTAAATATTCCACTTAGGATAAGTGGATCGATGTTGCTACAACCAACACCAATATGCAAAAGTGTGATTATTAATTTAAAGTTGAAATTATATAAAGACTGTGGGCAGCCATTTTGTCAAATAAGTGTTACAGGTAAAAAGTCGTACACCATTATTAGTGAAGACCCATGACCATTTTCTGACTTGACAGCAGGCCTCAGACAGTGACAGCTATGAGTACTTATCGTCCCTACCCAGATCCGTTTAGCCTTTTAAAAAGGCGTTTTCCCACCACAGCCTTCCGGATGCTAAGCTTCGTTAGTGAAATATAGCAAAAAAATATCTTATTTTCTATGCAAGAATATTCTTTACACTGGGTATAGGATACCAGTATCTCTTAGGTGCGCGCTCAAGACATGAGTAAATAAAACACATTGAAAACCATGAAAACACAACTTTAACAAACACCACTGCATAGGACCTTGTGAAATTTCAATTAGCATTTAATCTATCAGGTTTATTTTTGTCCCGTATCATCCTCGGGGCTTACTTTTCCAGTGGCATTACCTGAGTGATAATGGCACTGCTCTGTAAGCAATGCTGTACTTCTGCTCCTGGCTAAGGAAGCGTGCGTAGGAGTCAACAGCCGAGAAACAATATAATTTTCCGTTGGACTAAGGTGCATGCGGTGAGCTACAGAATGGAAGCAAATGAAATAAACACAGGAGAAAAATTAAAAATAAATTTTAAAAAATGAACAAATTAATACAACAAAAGCAATGGAAAATGATAGGTAAAATGACAAAAACGATGAATTTGTAAGCAATGTGTAGGTTCTTCCTTAAGTATCTGTAGCTATATGTTAAGAGCATTTGTATATGAATCAGCAGAAAGGTCGAAACTGATTATGTGTAAGCTGACAACACAAAACAAAGAATCTAATATAGAAATATTGCTGACCAGGTATGCTTATTAACTACAGAGGTTAAATACAGTTGGGCAAACAGGTTAAATCTATTTCATCTCTTTGCCCGACGGATAATGTACACGTTTTATTTTTTTTCGGTGAATCCCCCTAAAACAAAAAATCCAGTCAAGTAGCAAAAACCCCTTTCAGAGAAGTCCATACATCAGTCGTACACGGTCTGCACACAAGAGAACTGCATAGTCTTCGAAAATGTGAGACTGGGAATCACCCATATGACAGCCAGCATGCATGATCATCTTTGAACTTTTACACACAACATTCAATCCCAGCTTACTTTTTACTCCCAGGCATGTTTGCAGCGCGAATATAAAGCAGAGTGAGAAGTACACGTGTGAAACTGACTGAGGAATTTCCCTTTTCGCTTTTCTAATTGAATTCTTTGAAATGGTAGTTCTATTTTTGTTAGGTGACATCATTTGCAAACCATGGCAATTTTTGAACAAGCATTACTAGTTTGAATATCCGAGGTATAATATATCCATTGGAAAAATGGTCTCATCCTTAAGAGCGCTATAAAGACCAGGAAAGAAACCACCCTGGTCTCTTTGCCCAGTCCTGCATCGTTAACATTCAACAATAGGCAGTTTAGAAGGCTCGCTTGTTTGATGATGTCGGCTGGGGTTTTCAAATCTGAAGTGACATCATTCTCTAGGTGCTCCCCCGTGAAGTCTACGAGTGCTATAGTATATAAACACCATAGCGGTAACATTTTGGCACTGATTTATTACCTTCGATTGGATGACATGGAAAGTGTTCTCAGGGTAGGTAAACTCGGGTGGGTGGACAAATGCAACAGTTAGTTACACATCTATTTTTAGAACTGGTTCAGATGGGCACAAGTCAAAAGTCCTTCACAGGCGCTTAGATGATGTCTTTTTTAGTCACTCTTAGAAGATTTGACTCAGCTACGCTATATTTTTTTCACATTCATTAGTACCCGATGTTAATCCTAATTTTAGAATTTATAGGGTCTCAGTGCAGTAATTTTGATTTTTGGTTCACCATCCTGATGACACACCGCTGTTGCAGAGTTTTTAAAACTTTCGAATTTTTCTTTGTGTTTCCGTACTATGCTTTGCCCCATTACCCGGGGCAGAGCTTGAGCTTTTCCCTACTGTACCATGCCTCTGCCAATATATCCGGAATTGTGGATGAAAAGTGATTTGACTAAAATAATAAAAGGTAGCCAACCTGATTATATTACCAGGTACTTTGAGAAAGGTGGGCTTGTTTGCACTTGAAAGAAATGGGCCTATGAAGTTTGAGAAGTGTGACGGAGTGTAACTTTTTGTTGAGCTCTTTAAAAGTATATTGGTTCCCAAGCTGCCACTCAATGAGAGACTGTCAATTAGAAGCAGGCCATTTGAGCAGACATGCATTCCGCTTCAAGCCAATACCCAGTTTTCAAGAGTACTAGTGCAAAATATACAAAACAAGGAGGAGACCCGCTTTGCAGTTAAATGTATATTCCACAGCTTCGAAGAAAGAATAAAAACAAGAAGATCTGCAAAGTTTTAGTCTACCAAACCTGCTTCACAGTTTGCACGAAGTCAAGCAGACTTGATTACAAATCTGATTTTTTTTTGCCATGTCTTGAAAACAGTCTGTGGTGGTTTGATCCATTCTAGTTAGTTTTCTTTTTATGATCTGAGCCACCAATTAAGTTTACCCTAGAAGGTAGTTACCAACCTTTCTTTAAACCCACAGAAAAATACAGGTGATAAGGGTTTAGAGTTTTCAAGTCAAATTACTCAACCCTCTTTTGAAACTAGAGGCCCGCCTACCATCACAAAGTGACTCCTCTCACTTTAGAGTAAGCTGTGATTAGATCGGATTTCTAGTTACTTGTCTTCGTCCTTCTTTTCCTAATTTAGAATATGTCAACCTCATGCTATGGAAAGCCTTTATTCATTTTCACCTTGGTCTCAGTAATCCTGTAGCACCAAACAATTTTTCTCATAACCAACAATGTCCCCAATATACAAAATTGCAGGTGAACACTTCCCCCTGCTGATGATAACCCTCTGCTTAGAACAGATATGCGTCTGACGGGCTATCCATGTCAGAGTACAACGAATGTGCCTGGCATTGCCCACAAAAACAATGATATTCCCCCACATAGCCTCCAATATAGCCATCACCAACCTTTTACCTAAAATGCTGGGATCCAGTTTTGAAAGTAAAAATCAATATGGGATATTGCTCCACTGCATACAAATATCTATCTAAAAAATTAGTAATGCCCACAAAGTGTCCCTAATTTGAAGTTCAGATAATATCGAAATCTTTATTTGGAGAGTGATTAATGGACCAAAATCCTGTCTGTAGCACTTTGAATGCAGTCTGCATGCAACAAGAAGAGCTCAGCTGTGGAGAAGGTTTCCTTCAGAAGTACCGAAAAGGAAAATAAAAACTCCACTCTACTTCCAACACTTAATTAAAAGCCACTCAGTCACATAGGTGGCAAGAGTGAACCTAATGGTTGAATTTTTAAAATATTACGTTATTATGCATATTTGTTGTGTTATTGCGTTTATTGGAATTTTTATGGTTTATTGTTTTATTCTGTTTCTCTGTTTTGTGTACTCATTGACCACACTCAGTTGGCACATGGTGCTATAGAAATAAAGACAGACTTACAGAAGAGTAGCAACCCAAAGCACTTCACAATTTTAATACACTTAAATGCACTTCGTTAGAAGGGGAGATGTGGGTGCGCCTTCTTTTGGAAAGTCTAATTAGCTAAAAATAGGGACCTTTCCAACTTGCGTAAATATGGCCAGAACTCTTGTCCTAATCGGTTTTTAACGCTTATGTCTACAGTATGTTAGCTATGCTTGGTCATTCATTTCTGGTCGTAACAAACTATCAAACCTGACCTGAATATTGACATAATCTTCTGGGGATATAAACTGAGGTTTGCATATATTCATTATGGTGTTGGTTCAAACTGAAACGTTGTTACACCACGGAATGTTGTTTGATACGCTTGGGCGGGTGGAACCGCTCTAACAAAGTGCCTTTGCATAACACGCTATATGATGGTAAGGTCGGATACACTGGACTTTGTCTTACCAAAGTTTTTAAGACTTGGATTTGTATATTTCATTGACATTCACATTGTACTATGTGCCATTAATTAGTTGCATTGGGGCATTTTCTAAAATGCCAACATTCTCAGTTTAAAATTACAAAATCAAATGCACTTAAGATTTAATTTACTGACTTTGCCAATTTGTATTTCAAGTTTTACATCGCTTGCAATATTGTCAAAAAAGCCACGTTGCAATGAATACCAAACAAACTTTGTGCTAATTTCTTCTATTCCATAGTTGGCAAATCATCAGGGTGTTCCAGTCCGTGTTGACTGCTGGCTGTAATATGCTTAATCTCTGCAGTAGTCTACTAGGACCTATGCTTGTTACATGTTAACTTTGCAAATACTGATGATGCTTTCTGTAAACTATAATCCAGGCATCTGAATGGTTTAAGGCCAAATAATCTGTCATGTTTACTGTCTTGACAGACGACAGTGACCTTCACTTCGAGAGATTGCTTAAGTGCTTCTTCTCCGACCATGGAAAGCTTTGTCTTCCTTTGGGCTCTGGAGGGACAGCCTCCTATGGAGTTTCTAAAGGCAAAATCTGCTTTGAGATGAAGGTTAGTTGTATTTATTGGGTGGGGATTATATATGACGCGTGGTACGTAAAATTGCCTAGTGTTTTGGGAACAAAGGTCATGGTATAGAGACCTGACAAAAAAAAAAAAAAAAACACCTTGCGTGCTGAGGAATTGTAGTAGCAATTTTTGAACAGGCTAAGTGTGGCCCGCACTTGTGCGATTATTTAAGTCTTAATACTTCTTCATGCCATAGGATCTTACTTTGTAGCGTAGTGATGATTAGATCTATAGTTTGCAATCATGCACGTTTTCTGCAAATCCTTAAAGCCCCTCCGTGCTTCCTGCACTGTCTGACTGCCCAGCACTTTTGATCACTTGACTTAGAAGATCCCAGTGAAACACTTGTAAACTGAAGACATAGATAAACATGAAGTGCTTCATTATCACACATAAAAGTACTTCCAGATAAATAAATTCAGACTACCAGTTATACAAAAAAAAAACACTTTAAATAACTAATTCTCAATGCAGTGCTATAATGTGCCCATTTGTGTCAAAGCTTCTTTGTAAAAAAAAAATATATATATTCTGAAGAGATTTTATCATATTTTCATTAAATAGCATGGCCGTTCACCAGGGCACGTGAAGTAATAGTAGATGTTTTAGCCCCCAGGATAATGTGCTGCAGGGCTAAGTGCTTATGAGGTCCCAAAGGCGAGAACTACTGGCTATGCCATTGCTTGCTGTAATAGCAGCAATTCTTGTGGAGATAATATTTTGGCCAAGGTATTAACAAATCAGAGTATGTGATGACAACTCATTTAATCTCAAACCGCGCAGTCACACTGACACTGTTAAACAATATAACAAAAAACATTTCCCACTAGCATAATAAAATCTGTTTCTGATATAAATCTTTCTTTTCTCATGTGCTATCCATACAGTAGGCAAAAAAGAAAACAATACTTGACACAATGCTTTAAAAACGCAGGCCACACATTAGATGGACACATTTTTGCATTCGGAAATAAAAAGAGGTGAGCGGTGCAGCTTTTTTCTGTTCACTTGCCTCTGTCTGGGGAATGCATTATAGCCGCTGTGGAACAGGAGAGCCGTTTACTGATTGGCGATTCCATTGGCTTTGGCAGATTCATTGTAGAAGCGGAAAGTTTGTCACATGCTGCAGAGAGACGCATTGAAGACATTTATATTCAGACTACAGAGTGCCAAGCCTCCACTTGCTCCTCCAACGCTCTCCCCGCCCGAAAGGAGGAGAAACACAAGGAGCAGGGAAGAGAGCTGAACAGCAAACACATTATATATAAACCAATATAGCCGATAAGTCAGTGTTGTTTAATAGCAAGCTGTCCCTTGTGGCATTAGTGCTGCACCTCAATATAAAATCCATACAGCTGTAATTTCATGGCAGGGCTTCTTTGCAATAGGGAAATCAGAATCCTGTGAAAGAATACATCACCGATAACACATCCACAGAGGTCCTTTCTGAAATGGCGCTCTCCCCAAACCTTAAGCAGAAGAGCTCTAGTGAGTACTTCCACAAAGCATTTAACCAGGCATTCCATTTGAGAACATGTATGTCTAAGAATGGGGAAGTCTGGCATGCGGCTCTCTGAAAAATGTAAATGTAAATGTTGTAGACTTGTAAAGCGCACAGCTGCCCCAGCAACGGGGCGTCCCGGCGCTGTAGACCGCTGGGGAACCTGTCCTGGCTATCCCTTTCTGGGTATCTCCAAGGTGAAACCAGGCATCCCTGGCGTCTGTGGGGGGCCGTTGTAGAGATGAGGCAAGCTTAATGCCCAGAGTTGCCGAGTGTGTTCCTGGTTAAAGTAGGTACCGAGGCGAGAATTATCGAGTTCGTTTTGACCCTGGTCCACGACCCTGCCGCATCGGGAATTGAACCCTGGTCCCTGGCCAATTCTCTGCTTACGGGTCTGCCGCCTCTAACTAGTGAGCCACACCTCTCCACATGAGGAGGGAGAGCCACATGAGGAGGGAGGGAAGGGAGGAGATGGCCAAGGGAAGGGGGCAGATAATGGCCTCTTGAAGCTGTAAATCTGTCTGCCCAGTTGTACATTTTTTGACCAGGGGACGTTTTTCGAAGGAGCCCAAAGCATTTGCTGTCGAATGTCGACTTCACCTCATAGCTATTTCTTCCACCACCCTACACTTGCTCTTTTTTCTCACTCCTGTGAGTTCATCTTAATCCATGCTTTCTCCTTTGGTCATGGTTTGCTAGCTTTCTCCCCCTTTTTCTCCTTTTCGGCTGATCTCCTTCTTGTTCTCAGTCAAAGTCTGATGATGAAAAATAAATCTTGGTTTACAAAAAGGAGTGCCGGTGTGCACCACCTGCAACCACCTCTACAAACTGAACACTGTTTTGCCTCAAGAGTTGACAAAGTATAGGTCAAATCAGTGCTTGATACCACCACACCGGGTGCCAAACTTGAGGGGCGCCATCTGACAGGTGGGGATTACAGAACAGACAGTCTAGGCGAGACAATGGCAGCCTGTGGAGATCTTTCTATGCCCAGCAATTTTCAGGGGATGATAATAGCGGCTACATAACTGGCGAATAATGTACTTGCTAGAAAGATCGTGCAATCACAGTTGTGACTCATCATAAAGTAACTGTGTTATTGTGCCTGAAACATAAACAAGAGTAATATGCAGATCCCAGATTTGTATTTTACTTAAATAGATCAGTGGTTTACTGCTTTAGTCACAAATAAGGTTTTGTTACTTGCAGTTCATAACTTAGTCTTTCTAAAATAACACAGTGAGCTATGAACCAGTACCAAAGAGCGGCCTGCATACTAAAAGGCAGAGGTTTAAAAGTATTTTTTCTCAAAATCTCATTATTCTAAGATTGCTAAAAAGGGTTCCTTTGACTAATAGTAAATTGTCAAATTGTAAATATGCCTGTGTCTCACTTTGATTTTTTATAAGATGTAGACCTCTGACAAATCGTGGAATTAATACAATTACAATGCTACTTACCAGCGCAATGAAGTTGCTATTTCAGATGGGTATAAAGAAAGCATAAAATGTGGACACCTAAGAATAAGGTATGAGTGAAATTTGCAAAGCTCAATTTTAGACCGACATGGACGGATTGCTCGAATGTGGATGCATCTGAGTGAACTAATCTGCAGCTAATCCTTAGCTTTGAAAAAGCCAGTCCTTCAAGGTTTATTTCTTGAAAACAGATAAAATGACCATGCAGGATATCAAACAGAAGGAAAAAGATCACGTTTTAGCTACCTTCAACATGGAACACCTTGCATCTTTGTTTCAAGTTTGTATATGAGAAGGAGAATCACTCGTTTGTATTCTGAGCACAATCAATCAATCAATCAGGGTACTTGTAAAGCGCGCTACTTACCCGTGAGGGTCCCAAGGCGCTGAGGGGTGGGGGGGATGGGTGCCGCTACTGCTCGAAGAGCCAGGTCTTGAGGAGTCTTCTGAGGGCGAGTAGGTCTTGGGTCTGTGGTAGGTGGGTTGGGAGGGTGTTCCAGGTTTTGGCGGCGAGGTAAGAGAAGGATCTGCCGCCGGCGGTCGTACGTTGGATGCGGGGGACATCTGCGAGGGCGAGGTTGGCGGAGCGGAGCTGGTGGTGTAGAAGCGGAGTCTGCTGTTCAGGTAGGCTGGTCCGGCGTTGTGGAGTGCTTTGTGTGCGTGGGTGAGGAGCTTGAAGGTGATCCTCTTGTCGATGGGGAGCCAGTGCAGGTCTCTCAGGATGGGGGTGATGTGGCTGCGGCGGGGGGCGTTGACGATCAGTCGGGCGGAGGCGTTTTGGATGCGTTGTAGCCGCCGTTGGTGTTTGGCTGGGATTCCTGCGTAGAGTGCGTTGCCGTAGTCCAGTCTGCTGCTGACGAGGGCCTGTGTCACTGTTCTTCTTGTTTCGGTCGGGATCCATTTGTAGATCCGGCGGAGCATGCGTAGAGTGTTGTAGCAGGAGGAGGAGACGGCGTTGACTTGCTTGGACATGGAGAGGGAGGAGTCGAGGATGAATCCTAGGTTGCGTGCGTGGTCGGTTGGTATTGGTGCTGTCCCCAGGGCGGTCGGCCACCAGGAGTCGTCCCAGGCTGAGGGGGTGGGTCCGAGGATGAGGACCTCCGTCTTGTCAGAGTTCAGTTTCAGACGGCTGCTCCTCATCCAGTCGGCGATGGCCTTCATGCCCTCGTGAATGTTGGTTTTGGCGGTGTGAGGGTCCTTGGTGAGGGAGAGGATGAGCTGGGTGTCGTCGGCGTAGGAGATGATGTTGAGGTTGTGGTGGCGGGCCACTTGTGCAAGGGGGGCCATGTAGATGTTGAACAGCATCGGACTGAGGGATGAGCCCTGGGGGACGCCGCAGATGATGTCGGTGGCTTCTGACTGGAAAGGTGGGAGGCGGACGCTCTGTGTTCTGCCGGAGAGGAAGGACGTGGTCCAGTCAAGGGCCTTCTCTTGGATTCCGGCTTCTTGGAGGCGTGTCTGTAGGGTGCGGTGGCAGACCGTGTCGAATGCGGCTGACAGGTCCAGGAGGATGAGGGCTGATGTTTTGCCGTTGTCCAGATGAAGGTTCCTCTGAGGGTGGTGTTGGGGTCGGTGTGGATCCGGAAGTGCAGGTGTTCGGCGGTGTTGAGGGTGTCGTCTGAGTGGGTGGTGACCTTGAGGGTGGACTTGTAGATGATGGCTATTCCTCCTCCGATTCCATTGGCGCGGTCCCTGCGGGTGATCTTGTAGCCGTCCGGGATGGCTATGGCGATTTCGGGTGCCGAGGAATCGCTCCACCAGGTCTCGGTGAGGAAGGCCACGTCTGGGGCGAAGGTGTCGAGCAGGTCCCAGAGCTCGACGGCATGTTTGCGTGCGGAGCGGGTGTTGAGTAGAATGCAGCGGGGGTGGTTGGGTCCAGTTCTTGGAGGTTTGGTGGGTCTGTCGCAGATGAAGCTGCAGGTGCGTCAGGAGAAGGGTCCGTGGGTCCGTTTCGGGGCGGCCTAGAAGCAGGTGTTGTGTCGGCCGGCGTTGAGTGCGTGGAGGGAGTCGGTGTCGTATCTGAGTCTGGCGTCATGGCGAGCGTGGGGTCCAGGGGTTCTGGCGCTGGGTGTGGTCCAGGCGCGGACGGGCGCAGATGGGCTTGCCTTTGGCGCGCACCCGCTGTGCGGCCTCCATAAGAGGGGCTGAGGGAGCAAACGGCGGGAATCGGCGATCGGGCGAGCAGGGAGTGGGAGTCAGGATCTGGTAGCGGGCGAACCAGAGCGGCACTCAGGGGGACAACGCAGTGGCTGGGGAGCGACCTAACTGTCTTCGTTAGTGTTGCAGATTGATTTCAGTAGCAAGTAGCTGCCCAACAAGTCACTTGAATGTTAAGCGAGCCATCTAATAACAAACCCTTGCTGGCAACCATTGCAATGAAATTCTAATTTTCAAGATGGGCTAGAGTGAAATTTATTTGGGAATTTCTTAGGCCACAAATGAACCTCGTGACTTGTGTGTCACCGGGGTGTACGAATAGGTGTGCTAGAGATACCAAAGTTAAGGCATGTCAATAATTTACATGAACTCACCTTAAAACCTAATGTTTGAAGCTTAAAAATTGCATCAGGTACCTAAGTGTGGCACATTTAAAGAGGCGGATTTAAAATATTTTAGACACCTACAATGTTGGTCTCATGTTGACCTACCTCTGCACAATTTACACCTTTCCATTTTTACTTTCTGAAGCCCTCTCACCAAATTAAGGAAATTTCCGATGTCTGGATTTTGCCTCGTCTAAAAACATGGTCACCTCTAGCTGACATCCATTCCAGAGTTGCTTTGAGCCACCCTTAAACGGAGTAAATTACACTTTGCTGAAAACACCTCCAGAGTAATTGGGCTGTTGTTTACATACAATTTAACCATAACTACCCATTCTCGAAGAAACTGGATTAACAGAAAGGGATATATGTTAAACCAACAACAAAGCTCTCCAGTACTCGACCAGTTAGCAAGACTGCATCAAACAAAACCAGGTCACCTTTTGCTTTCTGTAATGCTTCTGATGAATCCATAACCCTCACTGCCTGGACCACTGACCAAAAGAACAGGGAGGAGAGGTGAGGCTGGCTGGTACCAAGACGTCTGCAGAGCCTGTGAGCTCTCGCAGATCGCTCTGCTTCTTTGTATGCCCGTTTAATTCCAAGGTGCTGGAACCAGGCTTGTGTGCCCGACATGGCAGAGTAACTTCAGATTTTCTTTGTTGCTGTAGAGAGACAACAGTGAGTGTGCAGTCTGTGCCTCTTTCAATGCCCTGAGCTGAGAACACCCAAGCAGAAGGGCATTCAGCAGTGCTGGTGCAACTCCAACCCACCCCTTTACATCATGGCCCATGGTGGAAGCTGAAGACATTGAAATTCGAGAAGCTGCCTGGTTTGCTAGCATGATCTGCGACTCCTATGAAGCCCATGGATGTTTGACCTCACATTATGGTTTCAGACACTTAAGGTGCCAATAGGTGAGGGCAGAGGTATCAGCACCAAGGGGCAACAGAGACTACATGGTTTTGATTTGTGTTCTTTCTTTGCGGGAGGAAACTTATGCATACCCACTGAGATGTGTTCCTCCAGTCCAATCCCTACAAGGGACTACACTTCAGGCTTGAGTACCTTTTCACCAGAAGTGGTCTTATTTCAGTGTGAGTAATCATTCGAACCATGCTTCTGCACTAACCGAAAAGGAGGGGGGACAGAGGTGAAGAGGCGTCTCCAGATTACCCTTGGGTAGCTAGGGAAGAGACCACATCTTGTTTCCATCAGTGCCCTAAATAACGACTATGGCAGGAATACAAGAGCACTGATGCCATGCAATCTGTGGAGGAAGAAATTGAAGGTCGACTAAGTTGGGCCCTTAATATTGAGTAAGCTGTCGCAAATTCCAGTTGCCGATTTTGGAGAGTCAAGTTTATTAAACAAAGCGGACATTGGCAATGGTTAAAACCTACGCTATTGATGGCTTGATAAATCTTCATCAGCAGGGAGTCATGCTAGACAATAGGAGGAGGAGTGCCCACCTATGGGTCCTGTGGGCATTCCCTGTGCTTGGGGGGCATGGGGAGAGAGCCTTATCGCTGCAATGAAGAAACTAATGTAAGAATTGTTGGTGCTTCAGGGAAAAGTGTATAAACTAGTGGTGCAAAACATATACAAGCTACCCTCAAAGCACAAGATGGACATCAACTTTAGAGGGATTGGGAATATTGTTTTGGCTTCTGCAAAGTGGTGTAGTGTATTCTGCGGGTTGTTCAAAATTAGAAATCACAATTCTTGTTGGAAGGCAGGCATTTTCACATCTTTGCAGGAATGTGCCCCGACAATGTGGCGCATGGCTTTCGGGCATCCATTTGAATTTTCAAGGAAAATGTGAAATGTTTTTACAGGCTGGGGGAATGGTATGGGCCTATGAAATGTAATTTTTCTGTGCTTGGTGGTCGCATTATAGCTGACAAGAGTCATATCTTTGGTGCCCTTCAAGTGGAGTGGGGATTCCTCTGGGGAGTCACCACCCGGGTATATCAGAGGGTTTATTTTTCTCCTTCTATTTATTTTCTGTAGATCTCTCCACTGTCCATTTCTTACTTTAAAGAAACTGTATTTTCCCTTTTTTCAAGAATCAGGAGTATATTTAATAATAAACAAAATATGGTTGTTGTCTATGGTTTCTGACTCAGCGGGCTTTCTCTGTTTATATGATGGCGGAATTCTTCTAGAGTACGAGTTGCATCTTTTGCTGTATCCCTGCTTAATAAAAGGGACATTGTGGTCCACGTTTCTGAAGGCTGCAGATAAAAGTGAGATAAAAAAAAAGGCTCACTGGCTATGCCAACCATATGGAGAAGACTGTGCCAAACGTCTAGCAATAAACAAATATGCAGGACGAAAATGTGCCCGAATTGAGGAATCCCAGGCATGTTTATTACAACTGTGTTATACGCTCTGTTTTAAGTGAGAGCAGTACTACTTTGTTGCAGTGATTTATTAATGACAAATTAACACTGGAGGCAGTATCTTTCCACTTAGACCTTCTTAGCCCAGTTAAGAATTGGATCCATTGATGGGTTGGAAGGTTGAATATTGTTTTGGGTACTAGATCATCAAGCATACAAGTGAGGTCTGGTGCTAATTCCAGGTGTATGAGACGCAGACTAGCAAGTGCACTGTGTTGTATGGACTTTGTAGGGGTACCTCATTAGCACCCGTGGGGAATCCAAGTTTCATTTGACTAAATCATGAGAAGCCTCAGATTTATCAGTGTTTTTGCCTCCTCAATCTTTAATTTCCTAAACACTTTTTTAAGGATGGTCATTTTGGATTCGTTTAGCAATATCGGAGCCACTTACTTTAGGCCGCCTAGCTGCTAGGAATTATCTGTAGTACGAAATTCTTTATTTCGCAGACTGAGATTTTAATTTGCTTTTATTAAAGTCTTTTGGCTATTTACTTCCGCATACCCGCACTTTAAAACAGAACTTGCTCACCTGCTGCTCGAGCGGAGTTTACTTCTGCACTATCCATCTAGCGACATCTTGGGGGGAGGATTTGCCACTTTGGGACGCCATTTTAGTGAGCGCACTAGTGGCTAGGGGGGGACACGCTTGCCTGCCTATTTAATCTCGGGCAAGGCAAGCGCGCAGCGGGCGTGCGCGCCAATGGCGCGCCAGAGGCGCGCCAGAGTCAAGCCCGTCTGCGCCCGTCCGTGCTGCGGACTTGCCTAGTGCTGGTAATGCTGCCCGTTTAGGCAGAGAGGCACGTTTTACCTACACAAGAGAACAGCTACTGGATCTAGGTAAGAGGGTACACACTGACTCGGTCTATCAGGGACCTTTTGTGAATGATGCGAGTATTACTGTGAATAACACCTTGAAATGCGGGCTGATTAATAGTCGGTCGCTAGTCAAGCATTATGTGGAAATCTCAATGCTGATTGAAGACATGAATCTTGATGTATTGTTCTTAACAGAAACGTGGATCAGAGCCGAGTACGCGGTAGAAATAGGATTTGCCTGCCCTGCTGGGTTTAAAATCTTGCACAACCCAAGAATAGAGGGCAGAGGAGGAGGGGTTGGAGCGATATTCAGGGAGGAGCTGAATTTTGCTCCCCTAAAGGTTGATGAGGTAGACGGGATTGAATTTATGGGGTTTTCGCTGCAGGAACCTAGAGGCAGCCTGTTCACGGGAATGGTCTGTTACAGACCCCCAGGGAGTGCCACCCAGTATCAGTCTTTTTTAGATACCATCACCAATCTATCCCTAGCACACTCCAGAATGATTATCCTGGGAGACTTCAATCTGTGGGAGAACGCTAACATGGGAAATTATTTGAGAGATTTGAATTATACCTGTGCTAATTTTAGCCTTCAACAACTAGTTAAATCCCCGACCCATCAGGGAGGACACATTCTTGACCTGCTGTTTGCTAATGGGCTGGAAACTGAGATACTGAATATTATACCTCAAAATTGGACAGACCACTATTTAATTCATTTTAAAATTATGTTACCTGGCCTGAGGGACAAATCCAAAACTCCTGGGGTCTCTCGGAAAGGCAGGGAATGGGCGAAATTAGGTAGGATGGGTGCCCTCTTAACACCACCCATTGCTAATCTCTTCTGTGCCTCTATTACGGTAGAGGAGAACTACAATATCTACCAGAAATACATCACGGATGCTTTGGATCAACTAATCTCAATAAAAAAAATAAGAACTAGAAACAAAATCTCAGCACCATGGTACAACGACGAACTGAAACAGTTACGTCTACTATGCAAAAAGGCTGAGAGAAAATGGAGGAAGAGGTACCTAGAGGGGGCCAAGTTAGAGTTGAGAATGGCACAGACTAAGTATAAGATGCTTATCTTAGAGTGTAAAGCAAACTTCTATGCTAATTCCATCTTACAAGCGTCTAATGGGACTAAAGAACTTTTTAAGATAGTCAGGAATATCTCCGCTCCAACTTGCCTGGGTAACAAAGTAGTGGCCTCACAGAAACGATGTGATGAGATCGCTTCCCATTTTTTGGATAAAGTGGCAAAGATTGTTGGATCCTTTGTAGATAACGAAACTGTCGCCCAGGTCCAAGATATACAGGCGACGGAAGGGGATCTGGGTCAGTTGTGTACCCTGGATAGCTTCCAGATCTTTACTGATCTCACCTTTAACACCGTTGCGCAAAGCATATCTTCAGGATCTCCGTTTGACCCTTTGCCTGGAAGACCTATGGCCAAATGACTTTTCCCTGGTTACGACAGATATGTAATCAGTCCCTGGAAGAAGGCACCGTCCCGGAGGGATGGAAGCAGGCGGTGGTGACACCCCTGATTAAGAAGCCCTCCTTGGATCCGACAAATCAGGCTAATTTATGACCAATTTCTCTCCTTCCCTTTCCAATTAAAATCCTGGAAAAGGCTGTAAGCAGATCTTTATCATGCTTCTTGGAGGAACATCATCTGTTGGACACGGATCAGTTCGGATTCTGGCCCGGGCAATGGACGGAGTCAGCTCTGTCCACTAAGATGGACAACCTACGGATGCGGGCCGACAACGGGAATGCCACGGTTTTAGTGCTTCTCGATATGTCGGCCGCGTTTGACACAGTGAGCCACTCAATTCTGCTGGAGAGACTGGAGAGAATAGGGGTGAAGGGACGGGCATTGCAATGGCTGCGGTCTTATTTGTCAGGGAGACAACAGACGGTAACCTTAGCACCATTTACATCCCGTAAATCACCCATAGCCTATGGGGTACCGCAGGGTTCTGCCATCAGCCCTATTCTCTTTAACATTGATCTGCAACCGCTTTTTCCCATCATTAAATCGTTCAGGGTTGACTTGGTCAACTATGCGGGCGATACGCAATTGGCGTTTTCCTTGGAAGGAAAACAGGCAGTCTCTATGGATTTATTCCAAGAGTGTATGCGTCAGACCGCAGACTGGTTGCGGAGGAACTCCCTGCAGTTCAATGGAGGGAAGACCGAGGTGCTATAGTGTTCATCGGCGAGGCTGCCTATGCATACACCGGTGGAGTTTAGGCTTACCCCCGAGGAGGATCCGCTGGCTCCAGCCAGTACGATACGTAACCTGGGGGTCCTAATAGATAAGAACCTCCAAATGGAGTCGCAGGCAAATAAGACAGCCAGCGTATGCCTTGGTCTGTTGCGCCTGTTACGTCGGATACTTCCAATCTTACCGAAGGATTTGCGCTCCCTGGTAGTAAGCAGCACAGTGATGGGCAGACTGGACTATTGCAATTCCTTGTATTTAGGGGCCCCTCAGTACATCTTTCAGAGTTTGCAAAGGGTCCAGTCTGCCGCGGCAAAACTGGTGCTGAACCTGCGGCGTAATTCGTCTTCTACTCATGCCACTGGTTACCAATCAAGGAAAGGGTCCTTTTTAAATCCCTCTGTTTGGTGTACAGAGCAATACACGAGTCGGGTCCAGTCCCATTACAGGAAAGGTTTGCCTGGTATTTCCCTCAGAGACAGCTTCGTTCCTCTGGTGCCAGTCTGCTGGTAACTCTGAGATTTAAACGCTCCAGGCTGGGGGGGGGGGGGGGGCCTTCAGTGTGGTTGGCGCTCAGCTGTGGAATGAGCTACCACAGAGGATTAGACAGACTGACTCTCTAACTGAATTCAGAAAGAGCCTAAAAACTTGTCTCTTCCCGAAAGCTTGATCCTCCATGCTCTCTCTTTCTGATTCCTCACCATGATGGCTGTTGTTCCTATATGTGAGCGCCAGGATACCCGTAGGGTGACAGCAGCGCTATATAAGTACTAGTACAATTACAATTACATTACAATATATAATTGTTTACATCTTGCTGCCAGTTACCACTATTTCGCTTGTAGGCGCTGCTTCTACGGTTTCATTTCCTTCCACTATCATGTGACCATCACTTGACAGTGTTTAAAATGTTTTTTTTTTCACATTTTAAAAAAGCCATATAAACCGTGTCAGGTGATTAAATTAATTAAGAAACATAACAACTAATATACAAACATATCAGCATTTAGGGTTCCGAAAAAATGCTACAAATCTGTTCTTGCTGAAGTTTGTGATATCAGAGAGGCATAACTTCAGATCTTTTTGGCAAAGACCTTCCATATCTTCGCAGTAAACAGAATATGAGGAATTGTTTCTATACCTCTTCCACAAACAATGACATTCTCTAGTACATAGGAATTTTCAGCTTCCTGCCTTTACTTCCAAGGTTTGGGGGAAAAGGCTAAATCTCGCCTTCATCCACATTTTACCTTGTACTGCAAGTTGAACATGGTCATACATGAAAAGCCAGAGCTTGCCTTCCAGTAGGGAACATGAAATATATGAAGATTTAGTGACTGTGTAATTCAAATAGGTTTGCCTTTAACCGGTTTTCTATACGAGTCTTTCTAACCAGTATGTACATTGTTTAATCTTGGAAAATTACTCCCAGTCCTTAAATGCCCATCCATTGGTCACGGTCAGATAAGTATTGACTACATGCTAGTAAGCAGAGTGAAGATAAATCCTTGAAGATACGTGTTGACAGGGCTCTGCCGAAAAATGACACAAAACAACATTCAAAATAAGTGGACACTGGATTATTCATTATTTCATTGGAATCATCTGGGTGTTATTGTTTCTGTTGAAGTTGCTTCGTCTAACCATAATGGTATGCTGAGGCCGCCATTTTCTCAATTGTTTTAACGGGTGTTGACTATAATACATGAGAGCTGTAGGTCACAATAGTAGTGGCTTTTGCTATGTAGACCCTACCAGTTGAGTCACAGATCGACCCCCAAAATATGGGTTGAAACTTAACAAACCACTGGCCAAACTTGTGTAGATGGCAGTGTCAATGTTTATAAAATGAGCCCCATGGCTGTTTCTGGTCAAACATGAAGCTCAGGTATCTATTATCAGTAATTTTTTCGAGCTTGTGTTTATTTATTTTTAATTTTTTTTATTTTTTTTGAAACCGTTTATTACAAGACTCAAAAAATATACAAATATGGGCCTACAACCTTCCGGCCGGCCGCTAGCAATAAAAGGAGCATACGATATACATTTATAAAACACATGGTGCTGCGGCCGAGCATGCACAGGAGGTAACATCGTTGCGAGCCACACTATCCAGACCCCACTATACGGTTCCATTTTAAACTTAAAGAACAACAAATACAAACAAACCCACAAGGCAATCCTCAATCGGAAATAGCGACACGTGCTCCCCTAGAGGGGGGATCCTAGCCATCCATAGGAATCTCAAGAGGGGGGGGGGAGAGATCAGAACTAGGGCTGGGTACACCTAATGCCCAGGTACCGGGGGGATGAGTTGGCTAAGGGGACGGGGCCGGCGACGGATCGGGCAATAACGGTGGAGCACAGATTCCCCCGCGGTAGGCGTTCCAGGGGCCCCATACTTTCACCCATGTCGCAGGCTTACCTCTCGCCACATACACCACCTTTTCCCGAAACATGCACCAATCCATATGGTCCTTCCAGGCCGAGACAGTCGGGGGCCTCTGGGATCCCCACAGTTGGGCAATATCACGCTTGGCAACCATATACCCCAGAGTCACCCACCACGTCTGCGGCACCGAGTAATCGGTAGGCTCCCACACATTCAACAGGCATCTCCTCGCTTCGGGTAACAGCGCCACATGCGTGACCACTCGCAACACCTCATGCACACCACGCCAGAACCCCTCCACCTCCGGGCACTCCCACAAGATATGCAGAAAAGTCCCCAGCGCACCACACCCACGCTTACACAAACCGTCCTCAGCATAGCCCATACGCAGGAGCTTTGGCCCAGTCATGTAGACCCTGTGGAGTATCTTGAGCTGGACGAAACGAAGGCGAGCCGGTATGGCCACCTCTTTCGGGGAGGCCACCGCGGAGATCCAGTCCTCGTCGTCCAGCTCCAGCCCATCGGCTACCCAAGCCTCACGAAGGGCAGTCAACAAGTCTGAGCGGTCGTTGATCAGTTTTTTGTAGATCAGTGAGATCGTGCTGTCAGGGACGTGTCCATCCAGCACTCTATCCTCCAGGGGGGAACACTCCGGGATGGAGGCAACGTCCGGAAAGACGGAGCCCAGCGCATGCCGAACCTGCAAATACCGAAAGTACTCGCTGCCCTGCAACTGAAATTCCGTCTGCAGCATCTCGAACGTTTTAAATCCTCCCCTCGTCCAGAGATCCCCCACTTTGCTAATGCCTATTAAATCCCACTTCTCAAAGCCCTTCGAGGTCCACAAGGAGCCCAACCGCTCAGATGCGTATAGTGGTGACGCCCGGGTCAAACGGTCCTTCCACCCCATTGCAGCATTGGCCGCGTGCCACACTCGCACCATGACACGCGTGGGGCCCGTTAGGCGAGCGTCGGGCGCGCTAGAGTAGAGCGCTCGATTATGGTCACCACCTGGAAGTAGCATCCTATCCATTTCAAACGCCGGGTTTAAGGCGGGCCCATATAGGTCCTGATTAATCGCAGCTAGCTGGGAGGCCCAATAATACCGTTTAATATCCGGGAGGGCAATCCCCCCCGTCATACCAGGGGAGCGTCAGCTTAGCCAGGGCAATACGTGGCCTCCCGTCCCAGAACAGGCGGCGCTGCAAACTCTCCACTTCGCGGAAGTAGCGCGCTGGGACGAGGTCCATAGTGTTCTGCAACACGTATAGGAAACGCGGCAGCGACATCATTTTAAACAATGCCGCCCGGCCGAGCGGCGAAAGCGGAAAACGCCGCCAGCGCGCGACATCCTCTTTCAGACGCTGGAGGGGGGGAAGCAAGTTCCGATCATACCAAGCCTCCGGGTCCAGAGTAATGAAGACACCCAGGTACCTAAATCCCTGCGGGGCGACCTGGATCGGACAGCCCCGCGGGAGGATAGGAGCCTCCCCAGAGAGAACATACACACACGATTTAGCCCAGTTGATGACCAGACCGGAGTTACGACCGAATGAATGCAAAACATCAACCAGTACTATGAGTGATTTACGTGGGGAAGCTAGGTACAAGAGGATGTCATCAGCGTATAGGGATACGCGGTCTTCATACTCAGGGGTCCAGCGGAGACCACGGATGGAAGGCTCCCACCGCAGCCACTCCGCCAGGGGCTCCAAGGCAAGTGCAAAGAGGAGCGGCGATAAGGGGCAGCCCTGCCGTGTGCCCCGGCCCAGCTCGAACGGAGCCGACACTCTTCCGTTCACCACCACCTGCGCCAATGGGCCCGAATACAGCAATTTGACCCAACTGATGAACCCTGGGCCAAATCCAAACTTCGCAAGCATCGCCCAGATATATGGCCACTCAAGCGTGTCAAACGCCATGGTGGCGTCTAAGGACGCCAAAATGGCCGGCTCCCGTATGAACGGGGCACGTGCGAGCACACCGTGCAAACGCCGCAGATTAAGGGCTGTGTTGCGATGGGGAATAAAGCCAGATTGGTCCTGATGAACCAAATCGCCCACCACGCCGACCAGCCGATTGGCCAGTACCTTGGCGAGAATCTTGGGCTCCGCATTCAGTAGCGAAATGGGCCGATAGGATGTAACCCGGTCCCGAGGTCTCCCTTCCTTGTGGATGACCACGATTGTAGCCAGACGCTGGTCCGGCGGGAGGGAGCCCACCGAGTGTGCCGCCAGGAACATAGCCCGGAGGTGGGGTGCCAGCGTATCCGGCCGCAACTTGTACAACTCGATAGGGAGACCATTCGGACCCATGGCCTTGCCGGAAGCGACCGAGCGTATGGCGAGGGCGATCTCGTCAGAGGTGGGAGCGGCGTCCAACGACACCCTGTCCTCCCCGGAAAGGGACGGCAGCGCGATATCACTGAGCAGGGCACGGGAATCCTCCTCCGAGCAGGGAGACACCGGGGAATACACCCCATGGAAATAATCCGCGAAGCAGGAGACAATTTCTTCTGGCTCAGTTACACACACACCATCCGTTTTCTCAATCAGCGGGACCACACGATTCGCTCTCTCTTTTTTGTACAACCACGCTATAAGTTTACCAGCCTTATCACCCACATCATACAGTCGCCCCTGTTGCTCTCTACTGAGGCCCCTGGCCGCCTCCGTGACGAGGGCCCTGTAGGCCGCTTGCTTGAGTTGGAGGACATGTAATGCAGCATCCGTCACCCCACCTTCTAAATTCCCCTCCAACTCGGCTATTTCAGCCTCCATCCGGGTCACCTCCTCCCGCTCGCGCCTCCGGGCGTGGGAAATAAGGGATAGGGCCTCCCCTCGGAGTACTGTCTTGAAGGCCTCCCATAGCGGTACGGCCGAAGGCACAGACCCCACATTCTCATCAAAATATCGCTGAAGGGATTTAATCAATTCAGCGCGAATGGTGGGGTCGCGCAGGTACCAAGGATTGATTGGGACCACCCTACCCTCACCCCTCGGAAAGACATCACAGTGCAGTAGGAGCGGGGAGTGGTCCGAAATACCCCGTGGCAAATGGCGCACCTCTCCCACCCTCCCAACATAGGCCGCCGGGACAAGGACATAGTCTAGTCGTGAGAGACTACCATGGGCTCCCGAGTGGAAAGTGTACTGCAGCTGCGTGGGGTGTTTTAAACGCCAGCAGTCCACTAATCCAAATGTATCCAGGAGGCCGGGTAGCCACGCCTGTGCCCGGGGGAGGTCCCTAGGGGGGTGACGATCCAAAGACCCAGATACCACCGCATTAAAATCCCCCCCCACAACTAAAAGCCCCCCCGGAAGGCCAAGGAGAAGGCACCCAAGGTCCGCAAAGGTGGTCGACTGCAGCCCCGGTGGGATGTATACCGACACAAAGACAACCACTTTGCCCTCCAGTCTTCCCACCAAGACCGTATAACGTCCCCTGTCATCGTGGAGCACCTCATCAATCTCCAACGGGAGCGAGTTCTTCACCATGATGCCCACACCCCGTGAGCCGGACGTGAAGCCCGAGTGAGCCCCTAGGCGATAGCCACGCCGATTCATGGCGCAGAAGGAGTTGCCAATGAGGTGTGTCTCCTGCAGAAAGACTACATCGGGCGAGATTCGCTTCAAAAACTGCAGGACCACACCCCGTTTGATCCTGTCCCCCAGTCCATTCACATTCCAAGACAACAAAGTTAGTTCCCTACCTCCCATCATATACAGAAGCCATCATTCGTCCCCCGGAGAGCACTTTAGAACTAACACAATAATACGTTTGCCTTGTGATAAAAATGAACAACACCCCATCCCTACCCACCCACCCCAACAGAACTCCCCCCTCCCTGCACCCCTGCATGAGCCCAAACAGCCCCCCCAACGTGCAGTGTGCCTGTCGCCCCATATATAGTTAGACTAACTAAACCCCCTAGAGGAGGAGGGAGAACCCCCAATAGACCCAACACAACCTCCATAGGAGGGGAACTTACAAAAACTGACGCAGAATCAAAAGTGGCATCATTTTCGTCCAGAGTGAGGCCCAATATTAGACCCTCAGTCCTGATCCAGCGTGCCGTCTCCCCCCGCCGCCCCCCCCCCGCACCCCCGATCACGATCCCCGGGCAGAGTATCCAACCAGTCCCCGGCCGCTTCGGGACGATCAAAGAAGTGCGTGCGACCATCCACCTCCACACGCAGCTTGGCCGGGAAAAGCATGGCGTATTTGAGGTTTAGGTCCCGAAGACGGCGTTTGACGCCTAGGAAGCTCAGTCTCTGCTTCTGGACCGCTGGGGTGAAATCAGGATAAAAATTAACCTCCATATTGTCAAGCTTGACCGGTCCATGCAGTCTGGAGGTTTGCAGGATAGCGTCTCTATCCCGAAAATTGAAAATCCGGGCGATGAGAGGTCTCGGAGGGGCTCCGACCTTCGGCCTTCCCCCGGGAACCCTGTGGGCCCTCTCCACAGCGAAGAATTTGCTCAGCCCCCGTGGCTGGAGATGGGTAGCAATCAGGTCCTCCACAAAGAGATCCGCCGCCGCCTCCTCGCGTCCCTCGGGCACCCCGATAATGCGGATGTTGTTCCTCCGTGCCCGACTCTCGGAGTCCTCCAGGCGTCGATCCATAAGTGCAGTCGCCTGACTAAGCCGGCGCACCTCTGTTTGCAAGGCCGCCACATCTGTCGTTAGGCCCGATGCGGTGTGGGCCAAAGACTCTACTCGGTCGTTGGTTTTGGAAAGATCGGCCCTCACCAGGCCAATATCCACGAGGACCGAGTCAATCTTCTGCGCCAGTGTATCAAACCGCTGGCCCCCCGAGGCCTTCATCTCGGCAATGGCGCCCATAACATCTCGCAGAGTCAGATCTGCGGGCAGGTCTGGGGCATCAGGAGGGCTCTCAGGGGACTTGCGCGGTCCATCGGGAGATCCCTTCTGGAGGGTATAGCGGTCCATACTGTTGGCCTGATGGACGGCGCCACGCCGGGTCGATTTGGTCTTTGCCCGGTCTCCATCTTGTTTCGTGGCCATGGCCACCAGTCTCCCAGTCGCACCAGCCACGTCGTGTAGGGCAGGAAAGCAGGGCCACGAGCTCCGGGGGGGCCCCCTCAGAGCAGCGGGGTGGATCACAGCCTGCAGGCAGGCAGGGTCTCCCAGCAAGGCCACAACACACCAACACCAAGGGCTCCGCGACCCAACCTCGCAGAGACGGCAAGGTGGTGCGAAAGCGAAAGCGAAAGTGCGGGGTACGCGAGTCGCCAGGCCCTGCCTGCCGCTGTTGTTCACTTTGTCCCTGGATCACCCCACAGCGCAAATCCGGGGTCCGGCGAGGGGAAGGCCGCACACCTCAATCGGTGCTCACTCCGGTGTCCGAGGTCCGATTCGGAAGCGGGAAACGGGTGCCACCTCAGCTCAGGTTCACCAACATAGTCCCCTCATCCAGGGCAGGATAATTTCAGGATAATCGTAGGAGGTTGCGGAGGTCCTCGGGAGCCTCGCACCTACGCGGCCATCTTGGTTGCGCGCTAGGCTCCTCGAGCTTGTGATTATTGATGTTCCAGGAGCTCAGTATTTTGGTGCATCAAGCACCAAGTGCTTGGCTTTCCTCAGGGCTTATTTGCCACCGTTATTCACCTACATTCCTCACATATCTGTTTATCCGTCTTTGGAGTTGCACAATCATAACGTCCATTAAATGAAGATCACAGGCATAAATGAATACCTGAATCCTTTTAGAAACCAAGATGTGGAGGATGGTCAAAACTGAGCTAAGCTAGAGAGAAAGAATCACTTCTAATACTGTTAGAGGAGCAAGTGTCAAAACACATTGTTGCCTCACTCTCGAATGCTTAATTCTGTTCGCTTTCTTTATGTGTGTTTATGAGCCTACAACTGCCCCAGAATTAATATAGAGTTGGGATATAATGGACACTAAGTGGGGCTGGGCACCCTTGCTCTGTAATGTGGACAACAACCTGCCTCTCAAGACACAATCAGATGCCTTTGAAAAATCTAATAACCCCCATGAATGGGCACTGCTCCACTTACGCTGGCCCTGCTGGCCACTAGTGGCAGCCACATCGCATTGTGGAATAAACCTCCCTGAATCACACCGATGTGGGAAATCGGTAATGCAATGATTTGACCCGTTCAGTAACTCATTGAGGATAATTCGGTTAAAGAGCTTTCCTAGAGGGTGCTTTAATTTATGTAACTATTGGCTCTTGGTCTACAGGGTTCTTATATTTCTTTTCATGTTGGAAGCAGAAGCCATTGAAAAACAAGCGATGCCTGGTACAGTGGTGAGAAGCTGCAGTGAGCAGAGACTACTGACTCCTTTGCAATGCGGAGTTCAACCGCTCTTGTACCTTGCCAACCACAACTGTAAAATACTAGGCTGCTGCAGGAGAGACGATGCCTAAAACGGTGCATCGCCTCTTGTGCTGAAAGAGGCCACCCTGCTTTCTGGGATGGTCTTACCGGTGCACAGATGCCAAGAGTATTGTTATTTTCAACTACCTCCTCTACCAGACACAACAGCAAAAATGTCACCCTGCACAATACTCCCGTGGGCTGACACAAAATTTGAAAGGCACTTCAAACAAGCAATGGTTGAAGGAAAATGGCCAAACGTACCAATGGCTAAAACGGACTGACCTAAAGCCCTTCTTTGTGGGTTTTCCTTGTGGTGGTGACAAGAGCTCTGCCAGGGAGAAAAGACTCTCACCAGAACCGATAAATATGTTATCACTAATGAAAAGAGGTTAAAAAAAACTGGCGCATACACCTGTGAACCTCACTTTGGAAAGAGGAAGTTCTACAATGGAGTCGAATAAGAACCCAAACATTCACGATTAGATGCCAAGCAAACTTCTTTTTTAGCAAAAAGGTAAAAATAGACACGACAATTATATGCCACAACCCCTCTTCACAATGGAGGATGGCAGCTACTAAACAGTGGACTACGAGTACGCTTTCAACTTTGGAAGTGGAGACAGCACAGAAGGGGTGCAATCTAATGGAATGTGCAATAGAGTATTACACCACAGTAGCAGAGGCACTGGTGTAAGGTGCTCCTGCAAAGTACCGAAAAGAAGTGGAAGGCAAGATAAAGAGAAGATACGGGTAGGGCATAATACGGAGACCCGGCTGGAAGGAAATGTGGGTACATACTCACTTGTCAGTCAAAGAAGGTTTTCATAGCTTTCAACTGTTTCATCCCAGAGGATCAGTCAAGGTCACTGTTGTCAATTAGGAAATTGATCACATTCACATAGATCCTCAGAAGCAGGTCAGCTTGATAAATCCCTTGTGCGAGTTATTGGTGCTTTCCTCACTTTTTTTCAAGCCAGGCAGAAGTGCCTTAGTATGTTTAATACTCTTCGTAAGGGAGTCATTAGGAGACTTGTCAAAAGAGTCCAGTAAAAGTCAGAACCATTCTGTATTCTTCATATAACAGGTTTCATATTCAGTATATTTATACGATTTGTAACATGGACAATCTAAACCACTCCCCTCTATGGGCAATGTGACAGATAATAAATACGTGGGGGAAGCGTCAACAAAGGTCTCTTAAAATGTCGACGTAGCTCAGAGGATGAAAGGAAGACCCATCTTGGCAGTGCTAGTTGGTTCCATAATATGTAGCTGTGATTGAGAACCAGCGATTGACCAAGGATACCATTCACATGGGTAGCGGAACAGACCGTGTAGCTGCATCTGGGCTCCGTAACTTTGAGATTCTTGCTATGTTGGATCTGTGGTCCTTCGGATCAAAGGCCACTGGCTTGTATAAAATCTCTTAAAGGTTGGCCCTTGTGTGTTGCAGATTCTGCAAAGTATACATAGTCACTGATCAGCTAGTGGGAGCTTTCTTTCCCCAGGATTTATATGCATAAGCCAAGAGGTGGATACAAGAAATGTCCAGTGAGGAACAGGAGCTAACTTTGCTCAGATAGTAAAAAATAAAACCACAATGAAGTGGGCGCACAATGGACGCAGTAGGAAGTGGGTTGGTGGGGATGCCCATTGTATTCTTAGTTGTCACACGTTTTACTTGCCAAGGCAGATCTCGATTCTTTCATCAGAGGGGTGCCCAAAAGAGAAGGATGGACAAGGCCTGCCTACAGCAGTGAAATGACAACATCTTGCTTTCTTTAATTACTAAACAATTATCCTGTCTATTCATCAAAATCCAATTTGCAACTTATGTTTGCAAAAGAGGAAAGCCCTCAAAAGAACAACATGAACTATCAAAGAGAATTAGTGACAAAACCAAAGATCAAACAGTCTTATTTTACTAAAGATCCGGCAATGCCGAACAACATTCTTGGGTCACTACCTCCATTTTTAAAAACAGATCTGTTTCCACCAAACGCTGTGCTGCACCACCCAGTAAGAACACCAGACCTACATCTCGATGTGTCTGCCGTGTGTCAAATAACATACCCTTTTCCATATGTGAACACTATTAACACTTTCAATTTACTAACCCCCATGGGAGAAAAAGCTCTCCAACTGAAGCATTAGCTGATACGTAATGGCTTCAAGCACAATAGTGAATACTTTAGCCTGGTAACGTAGACAACGACAACTGCTCAGTGTTGCTTTTCTCCACCAAGTACCACTCTTGAACAGTTGACTTCCAGTTGAACAGTGTTACTTCGCATGACACGGCCACAGAGAGACTAAATTGTAATGTTGACCAAAACTGCTACTGCAAAAAGACCCATAAAATCGCCACCATTTCAAAACACAACGCTGTATGGCATGACAATATCTACTGCGAACCCATGGTTATCAGCAAAATAAATACATAAAAATATAATTGTGGCACAACTGTTTAAGATCCAAATGCCCTTTGATGAAATGATCGTGGTGAATCCGGATTTATATTTGTAATAACATTTACACTCGAAAATAACCTTACATTTGTTTGTTTCCTCATGAAGTAAATATCTATTGACCTTCTTCCGATCCACTGTGGCATAGCTACTAAACACGGAATATAATTCACCTGCACCGGAGAGCTTAAATCTACTCTGCATAGTGCCACCAAATATTGGTAACCTGCAGACAATCTCGCACATACACTAAATGCTCTACACAAGCCCTCATTCACAAATGGATCTGTCTACAACAACTATAAGAAAGTATGGATCTCCCTGCCTCTGGAAAAGTCAAATCTGTATGCAAGAAAGAAAAACAACCACAGTGCAGCATAAAGTCTCGCTGGAGGCAAAGAAATTGGAAAAAATAGCTATTCCTAACCACATAAACACATAGAAGATGGCCATCTCGGAGATTATTGTTGTCCAATCTGAGGGAAAGAAATCGGCTTACTTAATGCAAACCATTTGATTCTTCTCTCCAAAACTAAAGACACCGTTGGAACTATGGAGAAAAACTCAAAGGTTGTTCTGAGCCTTCGTACTAACCAATACTCCCAAATTGACCATGAGCAAATTGATCTCTCAAAATCACCACCTGAGTAGCAGATGGCACTGCACCCTTTCAACAACAGATTCAACACATCCATGAAACTACTGCATAACCCTCTCTACAGACTCTAGAGACATGCTTCCAAGCAAGTATATTAATTTGCGGATCTTTTTCAATATGTCAGTGAATCCATCAGACTGAGAGACTCAACCACATCGAGATAATCAAACACTGTGACTGGGTCATGACAATAAAGCACTGGATAGATACCAAGAGCAACAAAACGAAATTACTAATAGTAGGCTCTACACACAGCAGCACTGCTAAATGATTCGCAGCCTCCTCCTGTGATACTAGATAGCACATACCTCTCACCTAGGGTTGCCACCTTTCCAAAAGAAAAATACTGGCCATTTGTTGTTGCTTTAGGAGTCTGCAAAGGCCCGCACTTGATACCAAGTAGGACTTTAAACACAAATCGTATGTATTCATTTCTAACATGACTTTTCTGTTTTTGTTTACTTTAATTATTAGTCCAGCATCATTAACACAGTGCTTGAACACATTTGAAAGTGTTACCTGATACACCAAGATTCCAAGTGACCGAGACGCTGTGCCCAGCCGACCCGACCAGAGTTTAGCCGTGCTGCGGGCTCTCCCGGGCTACAGTGGTGAGCAGTGAGCGTCAGCAAGCGGGTCCACGGGGTAACGCACGGGGCAACGCAGGACACGGACCTCGAGGGAGGAGTGGCGGCGGGTAAGCGTGAGCAAAGCGGAGTGCTTTTCCAGCTTGCCCCGTGGCTCTCCCGCCCTCATGCGGTCTCAAGCGTGACTCCCCTCCTCCCTCCCATCCACCTACCGTTCTGCTTCTCACCCTGTGTTCCCGCTGGCTCATTGGACGGCCCGGTGCGGTGGTTGGGGGCGGCACCAGCATTCAACCCACCTGCAGCCGGGAGCCACGCGGGGGGGGGCATGCAGCAGTCTGTCTGGTCAGATGAGAGCTCCGGGTGACCACAGGAGCTGCCACACAGCTGCCTCATAGCCTCACAGCAGCCTCACAGTGTGACTTGAGGAGGAGGGGGCCACGCTAGCCTGCCAGACACCAAGAGACTGGCAAACTCTGCCAAATTTTGATCTTCCAAGAACTTCCAAGTTATTAGACCTCTAACTTATAAATACAAATACTTCTCGTTAGCAACCACCAACCACCGTCAACCACCAGCATCCACTAGTAAGATTTTTAAGGTTGTCAAGGTTGTTACCAGCACCGCTAGTACTACGGAACCTCGGTAATAGCATGAATAAGAAAAGGCAAGACCAAAGATCAAAGGCAAGGTTAAAGAGAAGGATAAAGAGAAGGGAAAAAAAGACAGACATTACAATAAATCAAAGGAAAACTAAAGGAATTTCTAAGGAAACCCACAGGAGAAGAAAATTAATCGAGGAAAATCTAGAAAAAAATCAGAGGCAATCAAAAACAAACCAAGTATTTAAAGTCAACTAAACAGGCAAAAAACAAATAACAAATCAAACACAAAAAACAACAATTTCAATAATCAATAAATCAAAGGCTGAATTCAAACACCAAATACGGTAGGAAAAATTTGATAACAGGATAACAGGAACATTATCCTAAAATAAAAAAATAAAATAAAAAAAAGGGGGGCAGCGACCGCAATACTCCTGACAGTACCCAGCACCTAGACTTAGACCCAGGGGGTGCAGGGACACGCCCAAAAGTAGAATGTGCCTCAAGACATAAGGCTCATTGTGACCGCTGGAGCCTCTTCACTTGGGTGAGCGCAAGCACCTCCGCACCTTTGTACCTCGGTACCTCTGTTGACAACCAGATTGACTGTCGCGCAAGATTTGCAAAGGGACAGCAAACCTATGTTCCTTTTTTCTACAGAGAAAAGCCCGGATAATTGGAGACAGGATCAGACAGGATCAGTCCTGAATAGCCTTGAAGAGCTGCTTCCTGGGTGCAGTGGTGCGTAGGGGGTGGGCTGGTGGAGTGTCGGCTACCAACAGATCAAGCAGTGCAAAGCACTCATACTGCGAATTGAACAATTCCAAACTCATATCCAACCCCGCCTGGCCCCAGTTAGCCGCTGCACGGTATGAGGTCGGGACGAGTTAGGGGTATCGTCTGCCCCAAAACCACAGGGCAAAGAAGAAAGGGCAAGGCTGCCCCCACCCCCAGATCAGTCTAGCGACGAGATCACTTTAGTCTCAACAGAAAGTGACCCAACTGTAGGCGGCTCGTTAGGAGGGAAAACTACTGCCCCCCTAATCCAACCTCAAATCTACACAAAATTCAGTTTCATAAAAGACATTGGTACCGCCCTATATTCAAGCAACGCTACAGTGAAAGGTCTTCAGACCCCTCTTATACCAGATCAAACATCAGCATTGGATTAATCAACAGGGCAGCCAAATCAGTTAACTCAGCTAACTCCGCTAAAACAGCAAATCATAGCACAAGTCCATATTCAAGCTTCGGCCCAAGCCACTGAGATCTCTACAACACCTTCATCTTCACTTACAACAACTACGACAGCGGAATACACCAAAAAAGTGTCATACAACAAAACAATACAGAGCAAGACTCAGAATAATTTAGAGACTTCAGCCCCTTCAACTAGTCCTCTAATTAGCCTCAAGGCGCAGCACAAGGTGCAGCACAAGTTGCTTGCAGGAGATTTGCTCTGCCCCGGAGGACCTCAGACACACACAGTTTTTTCAACAGGCTCTTCAGGACTCCATACATTTCAGCAGGAAGAAGCTCAAGCTCGAACAATCCCAGCCGACTCAATAACTGCAACAACTCCAACCACAACAACAGCAGCACTTCAGACTGCGCAAGTAATAACGACCTTAACAGGAGTAGGCCATCTATTGGCCATGGGAAAAGAAACCCAGACCAATCGGAGCAACCAGTCTTAGCTAGACTCATCTAGCCTAGAAGATAAGCCGACTAAACATCATTCCTTGCAGACAGCTGAAGGATTCATCATCGGACCGCGGGACCAAAATTCACCTAGCGTCGATACAGCCAATACAATCAAGTGCAATCTCAGTCCCATCAGACAAGCCAGTCCAGTCACAATCCTCCCGACAGCCATTCTAAACGTGTCACAGCAGGACGAAGGAAGGATGGTCCTATCCTACTTAGGAACACAAGAATGGGAGGACATGCTGGCAGCATACTCCCCAGACCGACACACAGGAACTTTCACGGAGAAGATGAAGCACTTGCATTCACCTTTAGCAGACAAACAGCTCTCGGGGGAAGGAGAGAAAGCGGGACCAAAAGGGCGAGGGATCTCAAGCGCACATGACGGGAGCACTTGGGCCTCTCTCCTAAAAACCATGCAACTGTCAGTGGAGGCGCTTCAATATCAATCGGATAAGATGGATATACAGCTCTCCTTATTAAACACCCTGGCAGTGTTTACAGCAGGGATTGATGAAAAACTGGGTAATCTAAACGGACTAATAAGAAGGGCACAAACTGAGACATACCTTCATTGCGGGTGTAGCCAGATTGTGGATAAGCTGGCAACTCTCCCGACAATGCTCTCCACCGTCCTCGATGAGCTGAAGGGCAAATCGGCCTGCTCTGCCAGCGCTGGCCGCACAGCTGACGGCTCCACCGCAGTCCCGACGGTCGGCAGCAACCCAGAGCGGATCAGCAAGGATATTGATATCGATGCACAGCTAGGAGTGGGTACCTTCAGCAGTAGTGGCGACCCTTCGAAGCCAGCTTCAGTCACATCAGATGCGACAAAAACAAACGCCAAACAACACCTCCAATTGAAAAGAAACGGTCGCAATCAAAAACCACTCCTTCTCAATCAAGCAGCCACTTATTCAATTTTCAGCAAGCAATGCCCTAAATCAATCGCTGCACCAAAAAAGGGGGTCAAGCAAGATAATGATCTGGCTCAAACTAACAACTCCCAAGACATAGTAGCACCCTCCTGCTTTAATAACATTGGAGGGCCACCAGCAGGCACAGGGAACAGGATCTTGAAGCAAGTCAGGGCAGCTCCTGGGTCCGAAAATGATAGTCGCCACCAGTCCAGCTTTTGAACATCCGCTACAAATCTCACTAACCAACTTGATCTGGCCTGCAGGGCTTGACGAAAATCCAAACATTACAGTCCCAGCAAAGGAAAGTAATCAGGAGTCTGGCTCGTATGAAATTGGGCAAGCTTCCACCGCCCGTCTTGTAGACAATGACCAATCAACAATGCGAATGAACTTGACAACCCAGACAGTGGGAATGCCAATAGAAGAGAAGCAAGTGAGAATAGCCCTGAACCAACTTCCTCAGGCTTCTCACCCCTGGCAACAACAAAGCCAATTCGGAACTTCAACTTTAAGAATAAATACGGAAAGAGATTTTAACCCCAGCCGAGCAGACGTGCTTTTAGATAAGAATGAGCCTCTCCAACTAACACAACAAAATCTTACTGCTAAACGGACGGGGTCTCTCGAAATGACTCCCTATTCCCCAAACGATTTGCCATCCACCTTGAGATACACACTGCTCAAACCAGAGTATGCTTTAAAAGGGCGTCATGATACACTGAACAGGGGCAACGTTCTGAAATTACTTCAGGCCATACCTATCCTAGCAGACCTGAACACAACAGACCTACTCGCAATAGAGTTCCTTACAACAGACAACCCAGCTATACCGGATGTAACAAGGGCATCGTGGAAAACAGCGGCAATAGCCCAGAGAGTACTAAACCAGCACCTCATCTTTAAGGACTGGGGCATACAAGTTTACCCCTATCATCCTCCAGCTTACCCAGCGCCGCTTTCAATCTCGAGCCCAAGGTCAAGTCACAAAGAATGCTCCAAGCCTACAACCTCCGTGCTAAGAGGGGCACTGGGCCACTCCGCGCCACGAAGGACTCTCAGCCAATACGGAGCTCCTGGGGCTGAAACGTCACAAGGAGGCAGTTCTCGGTACGCTGACCCAATTACAAGAACTATAAATCTTGCCGCAGTAACTCAATGACATCGCAGGCACCAAAACCCTGGCAAGATTAGTCAAAAAGAACCCGCGATTCGTCTCTGCTCATGGAACATTAATGGCCTAGCCTAAAAAATTCCTGATCCAGAATTCCTGCAATATCTTTACAACTTTGACATTACCATGCTACAGGAAACATGGCTTATGGAACCACTACCCATACACTGTTTTTTTTGCTTTGATCATCCAACCGTTAGAGGTAGTAAAACAGTCATTCCTCAGGGGGGCAGGCAATCTATATCTCAACAACTTCCATACCAACAGCTGCGGAAACCGGCCCGGAAACAGATGTAGCTCTAGCAGTCAAACTCATTTTTTCTCTGGCAGTGGCACAAAAGGAAGTAACACTTTTTAATACATATATCCATCCAAAACGGACAGCAATCGACTCGGCGAAGTTCAATGATCAAATAACCACTTACCTTGGTACCGCTGAAATTCCAAACCTTATACTATCTGGCAAATGAAGTCTGCCTCCAATCCTCAAATTACAATATACCAATACAAGGGTCGTTTACGTATGGGAGGCCTAATAGGGATACTAGATTCCTCTTGGAAGAATTAGAACATTTTAATCTCAGGGCCCTCAGTGGAAGATCAGCCGACGACACTCCTCCAGTGGCAAGCTATTACACTGAATTAACAAGCTAGCTTTTAGATTATACGTTTGTTAGTCTTCCGCTGTTCTCATACGTAACAGGCTTCAGAATGGGCGACAAGTGGGACAGCGATCATCGTCTACAAGAGATTACCTTAGCGGCAACTGCCCCGTCCGGCATTCACTCTGCCCGAAATCTAGGCTCAAGCTACACGACAAATTATAAGAGGATCAAGTACACGGCAGAAAGCTTAGAGTCCTTAACAGACACAGCAATCAACCTTTTACTCACACAACCGCTTGAAAAAATCTGATACAAACCTGGGAATGTTTCACCACTAACCTTAGCAATCTAAAGGCTACGGAAATAAAAAGCCTTACTGTTCCCGTACAAAAGGAAAAGATAACGAAGGCTCAAAGAGCGCAAATAAAAACCCTTAAAAAAATTATAAATGGCTCTATAAGATCACTGTGATATGATCCAGCGAATACATCGCTCATTTTATCCCTGCGGCAACAAAGAACCAAATTAAAGAAACTGAAATGGAACATTAACAATAATTATAAACTTGACTTCTGGGCAAAACTACTGCACAATATAAAGCATAATGCCAGCGATCTTTTCTGGAAATCAGTAAATACAATCATTCACCCGCATCACGGGGACTCTCTTCCTATATTTTGGAGGAAACCTGGGCAAGCTACTTGAATTCTCACTTCAACAGTCAAACCAATAGTCTGCCTAAATTAGAACAGAGTAGAGCAGATTTGGACGAACATCATATCAATACTGGATTAAGAGAAAGAGGCAACAATTATTTCTTTGATTGCCCTGTTGTCTTCCGACCAACGGCAAGAGAAACATCCAAATCTCCTGTTTTAATCCACCAGCAGGAGGAAGGGCCACCGGCCATTGAGCATCTAACAATCAGGAAACAGATCAGGAAGGGAAGAAAGGAAGGAGTGCCGGGCCTGAATGGAATCCCGCCTGCAGTATTGAAACATAGGTCGAAAGAATGGGCAAAAATACTCCATCCACTATTCAAGGAAGTAAGATTATTGGTCATCATCCAGATTTCTGGAAAGGGTCAACAATCATCCCGATCCACAAAAGTGGCAGTAAGGCTCTGTCAGCCAACTATCGGTTAGTGGCACTGATCGATAATGAGGCCAAATATTTTGCGGGCACACTGCTTGATGAACTCACAACCTGGGCAGAAAACAATGAAATAATCCCACTAAATCAGACAGGCTTTCGGAAAAATTCTGGCATGATATCCAACATCCTGGCTATCTCACTGATTATGGACACAACAATAAGGAGGAAAACACAGCTGCACATCTGTTGTATCGATTTTAGCGCCGCATTTGATAATGTGGAGCGGTCTAAACTGTGAACTAAGTTAGCCAGATGGGGCATTCCAAATGCTCTTTTATCAATGCTAATGCTTTTACATACTGACACCTGGGTACAGGTGAAATTAGGATCAGGATCTCATCTCTCAAGGAAAGTAACAACTACGAAAGGACTCAAACAGGGATGTGTGCTGGCTCCTATCTTATTTAACTTATTCATGGCTGACTTACCACAGACACTCAACATCTGTAACTCCCACGCACCCAGACTGAGGGGGTACTACCCTGTCCAACTTACTTTACGCGGATAACGTAGTCCTGCTGAGCCACGCGGTAGTTGGATTGCAACATATCCTTAATGGTTTGCAGGAATATGCAGTAGAAAATAGCCTCTTGATCAAATTAAACAAAACCAGGACCATGACAATTAACAACAAACGAAGAAAAAGGCATCTCTGGCACCTGGGGGGCACACACATTGAATCAGCAGAGGCTTATAAATATCTGGGTGTCTACTTAGGCAAGGAAGGATAATTTACCCATCAACAAGAAGAGATCAAACGGAAAGGGACGATCCTTGCCTTAACTTTGAAAAGTTTATCAGCCAAACTACTGGGACCAACGATGACCCTCTTCTAAGGGTAGCACAAGCTAAAATTCTACCCACAATCACCTATGGTAGCGAAGCTTTGCAAGGGAGAGATGCCAATCTTTTGGATAAAACACTAGTAAAAACATACAGAACTATGTTCAGCCTCCCGAACTATACCTCCCCGGCGCAACTTAGACTGGAGTTTGGCCTGTTAAAGCAAACTTGGGCCAGGTACGGAGCATACATCAACTGCTGGAATAAAATCAGAACATCAACCCCTAGCTCACTAAACCACCTCCTGTGGCAAGATCTTCAACAGAGGGAGTATTCGCCTGCAAGAATGTATTTTCAGGAGGCTCTGGCAAACACAGGCTTATCATCCTTATGGAACACCCAGTGTCACCACACAACTCTGAAGAAATTAGTCTGGAAGTCGCTGAAAAAACAGTCACTGGTGGAGGATAAAGCCCCGTTTTCAGCTAGAGCACATGCCTGGATGACTGAATTATTAGAAGATCTTTGCCCCCCAACAATATTTCAACCTGTACTATCCAAAAGCACAGAAATTAAAATTCTTAAAGCTACGACTTGGAGTGATACCATGCACGCAGCATCTTCCACCATGGAAAAGGGTGCAGCCTTTCACAGCATGCAGTTTGTGCAAAAATGGTCAGGGTGACATCATCCATACAGTATGTTCTTGCACGGTGATGCTTCAGTAAAGGAGGCAACTGTTAAAAAAAACCTTCAATCAAAGGGGAATTCAGACAAGGAGGCAAGCAGTGCTGGCTTGCTTCGATCCAGCATTACCACAACTGAACTCCAGATTAGTCAGTTTTCTTGAAGCGGCCAGGGCGAAAATGCCAAACTGTCACTAAAGCTTCTTTTTCTGGGGCAAATGTCCCATTGGACAATTGGACAATTTAATATAAATTCTCAGAGAGAGTAACAAGCGTTGCAATGACTGGGCCACTTACAATGATTGCTCTTGGAACCTTGAATTGGTATTTTTTCACCTCCCAGCAATGGAAGTGTTTCTATAGTTAATTAAGTTGAAATTTTAACACTGTGAACTAAATTTTTATACATGGTTTTATTATTTTCACGTATTGCAATGGTTTTAAGTAACTGCAAAATAAAATGAACTGAAACATTTGAAAGTGTTTTCTGTTTATATTTGCTGTTTGAAGTATGTACAGATAAGAGAAAAAAAAACTACCGGCATAAGGTGATTTTGCCTAATTTCGGACAGGTTGCGAAATTAAAATACCAGTGGTGCTGGTAGAAAACTGGTCAGGTGACAACCCTGATCTGACCACAGTTGAATGCCAAAAAAACACTACCATGCAATGCAGGTCCAAACTGACAAATAAACCAAGTCACTCTAAACAGCCACTACCAAAATAAAATAGAGAAGAAACTGAAAAACATATTAGAACTCCCACCCTCGGGATGAAATTCAAAGTAGCAAAGATCAGCTACAGCAACACCGTGTCTCTCACGCAGTCTAACACCTGCATCACAGGACTAAAGTATTGACAAAATGCTGTGGCAATAGTGGTAACAAACATCTCTAAATAATTATTCATAGGTCTCAGAATCTGGAATCCTATCTACTTCGCGTGGTGTTAGAACCAACCTTCCGGACTTTAAAGAAAGGGCATCTATTAGCAAGCAAAGTCGTAACTGTCCCCGAAATGACAGCACAGCAGCATCAGAAAAAAAAACTGAACGTCAGATGACCAAATGCACTCCCCACCAGTTCCTTCCAGACTCCACTTTATTTCGAATGAACTATGTGACCATTTCAATCATCATAAATAGGCCAATATTCCAATTTTGGCCTTGTGACTGTGCCTTACTTTGGCTTTCTCCAGTGACTGACAAGTGTAATTTAGCTGTTTATTTAGTCTGCCTTGAATGAAATGGGCCCACGTTATGCATTCAAATAAAATGTACTTAACATGCATGAACTGGATGTTTTTTTCTTTATTTAACAGCCTGGTTACAAAGTTTTTTGTTGTACTCCTTCCCTATCACCTAAGCAAAGCCAACCTGAGACAAATTCAGACAAACCTCTATTTTGGATCTGACAGAATTTTTCATAATACTGATGATCTAACAGGAATGGGTGCTTTTTTTTATGTTTGCCTACCCATAGTGTTGTTCCCTCAGAGTGTTAACCTCGGCAAGAGTTGTCATGCTTACTCTCTGCGCCCCCTCAGCTCTTCCCTACCCTTGTTCATATTCCGCTCCACCAGTCAATACAGCACACAAGGACAACTTACACTTCCCGATGACATGGCAGTCCTTGGATCCTGCCACGCATGGGGTTAAAGCGTGGCACGGGCGTGAGGAAAGAAGACTTACAGCAGTTGTAATACCTACTTTATAAATAAAAAAGCTGAAGTTGGATCCTCTGCTCCTACAGGGTGTAAGCAATGGCGGGGCTGCCTGTCTTGCAGTGGGCAGCGGTGCCACGCCCTGGTATGTGTGCAATTTGTATGGGGTACCTTCCTTGCAGAGCAAATTCTGACGTCATTCCTGCACACAAAAACGAGGCATTTTCTGCGGATACTGGGGTGCGGTGCTGCGGTCAGTCACGTTTAAAACCGGATTTTAGATGTGCGTGCTAGAACAGAAACGCCTGCCACCCATGCCCTGCAAATTAGCACTCTTCTTCATAGCATGCTCAAAAGGAAAAAATGACGCCTGCACAATTAAAAAGAAACTACCAACAAAGTGTTTTCAGATATCTGACATGAATTGATACTGTGTCACACGTGCCATGGCCAGCAATCACAATTCTTTAGCCATTCAGGTAACAGACACATGGGCGAGGGAGCTAGGAGAGATTTTGTCTGTGATGCAAGGCATGCTCGAAGTATGTCAGTCACACAATAGAAAACCCGAAAGAAGGCGTGAAAAGAGAAACACAAAAAGACAGCATCCGTTCACACATTCACAACAATACTGTACAACACCACACAGAAAAAAAAGACTCAAGCTGTGGTTAGAAGACACTGGTGGTGGATGGACACGACCACAGAATGATTAATTAGGAACACGAAGACACAAAGACGGTGTGCTAGGAATCGGAATACCATTGCAGGACTCGGCGGCCGCCGTAGAGGTCACGGGGTCTGGAGGAAGGGTGTTGGCCGGTAAAGGAGGGGACGGGGTATTTTCCAATTCACCTACACAGCAGAAAATCAGAGCAAAAAGAGGCACAGCATTACAGCAGGAGCACTTAACTCGCGCCAAACCATGACGTCACATCGAAAGTGTACTTACACCCTCCCACTCCCCAAAAATGAACTCGGCAGTCATGGTGCATGCAGTGAGTGATAGGCCGCACTCAGGCGGCTGCAGCGAGTCAATGAGATGGAGGACAGGCGGCACGGACGGACACACACACACACAAGCACTGGTGTTTAATATACAGAGGGGTGCTGGGCGGCGTCTCTGGGCCAGCCTCTAGGGTCAGTGGAGACCACAGGACCCGGGGAGTGGATGCAGCTGCCCAAAGAGCTTCCCTTCCTTCCACGCATCGGCTTATCACTCCCCAAGCCACCGCGTGGGTCGATGGGCTCTGAGATGACATCCCATTCCCACTCCTCATTCTGTCAACCTCTTGGAGCCCACGCCTCCTCCCCAGACAGCAAGTGCCTCTTAATAACGTCACCCTCAAGATGCCAACTCCAGGCAGGCTTCCGGCGCCAGCCAGAGAGGCGGGGCCCTGGCTTCCATCGCAGCAAGGGCCGCACAAGAAGCGCAAGTCACGGACCGCTACCCCAACTCGCATAAACCGACTGGGGCTACGGCACTTTGCATAATAAGCGTGAGTATGGAAAGCAGAATAAACGACATGGTGGGTGGTGATAGAAATAATGATCTGCAGCGGAACCAACCAAAAGAGAAGCAAATTAAAATGAGGTATTAAAACATTCCAAGAGTGCAACATTACATATTTATTTCATGCGCTACAAATGAAAATCTCCAAATCCCCACTTAACACCATTTTTAACTCGCGTAACTTTATTAAAATAATCTTCAACAATTTAAAAATAAAAGACAAAATATATGGAGAAGCCTATGCGTTTTCTTTATGGCCAGAGACCCACTATAAATAATATCTAATGTAACAATAATAAAATTGATATATTTGGCAATCGGGCATTAATAAAAACAGATACTATTCAATTAAACCATGGTGATGGCTCGTGCACACTTTCTCAGGCACACTGGCCTAAACTGAGTAGTATTCTCAAGAAAACATTCACAAAAATGATTATTTTCAAATATTAAATCGGCCCTGTACAATTATTAGGAGGGGGGGGGGGGGTTGCAGTTAATGGTATTTAACTTAGTATTTATGAAATAACGAGGGTAATTAATAAGTCAATTTTCCAACAGATGAGAAAAACACGATACGAGAGAGCACAGTGTCCCAGATGGAACTGGCTTTCTGTGCATGCCATGAGGGATGTAACCTTGAGATGGAAGCAGCGAGTGCATCTCGCGGAGGCAGCCGGCCTCTCCTCTCCACCCCGCCGCCCCTGGGCTGCCGCGCAGGGCGGAGCCCCTCGCCCCGTGGCGCACTCACCGTCTCTGCCGCCCGCGCTGGATGACAGGGCGCCGCCCCAGGACCATCGCTTCTTCTGCTCCAGCTGCTGGCTGCGCTCCTGGGCTCGCCGCATCATGGCTCCAAGGCGGTCCTGGGTGTGGGATGCAAGAAGGACAGCGTCAATAGAGAGTGACACAAAAACTGTAGCAGCGCAATATTCTCCTTCTGGAGGAGTGGAGTTAAAGCCAAGAGCAGCAGCTCACCTCCTCCCCATCCACCGAGCACGCGCCAGAGGACAGGACTGCACCAGTGACGCTGCCACCCAGCCCTAAAGACGCCTTTCCCTAGTCCCCTGAAGACCACATGAGGTCACAGCTGGGGCCGCTGCAAGTAAATAACACAGGTTGCATCAGTGGCTCAGCAGCCGCTGCCTTCTGTGCTGCGGGCCACCGTGCACCAGCCTCGTCTTCCCAGCAGCACGCATCGACCAGCATTAACCCCTTCCTGACGCCGCAGCCCAGCCCACTTCGAGGTAATGGTTGCAGTCAACAGACTCTTCGGACAAACCACAAAAACACACAAATACATTATGTCGAATCTTACAAAGACTCCAGAGTAATGCATCAATAAGGCAACCGCTTTCCATAATTAGCGAATGAGCAACACTGATGCTCTTCATGGCACATTTAAGTAAGTATCGCATGGAGTACCGTACTACACCCCCCCCCCCCCCAAGCGCTTCAGGCCCATCATTCTTGTAGGAAGCGCTATATAAAAACAACTAATATACAACGCATAGCACAGACCAGCAAATCGTTACTCCGTGTGAGGGGAAAGATTTTGGAACCCCCGATTATGGCAAACACATCGGAGGGGGCTTGGGTTTTCCATACACATCTCATGCTACAACTAGAGACTAAGAAGAAAGGTTTGAAAAATAAAGTGTATATGTGTGTATATATATTCACTGAAAAAACCACAGGTTTCAGGGGCGTTATAGTTAGCTGGACTTTTCACTCGTACAAAACCATTGAAATTCCCCCGTTCTAGTTAGTTCAGCTAACTATAACTTGCGCGCCCGCAATGCACTGCTGATGACGTCACAGATTACATCACTCATGACATGGTCAGTGACATCACTCATGACATCACTGATGACATCTCAAATGACATCACTGATAACATCATCCAGTGAATGTGTGTTTTTCTGAAAATTACATATGTTTTATATATGTATATCTCAAGGTCGATGGAAGAATAAATGTGTATATAAGTGTCTAAATGGATGATTTGTTTTTGAAAAATTGATTGTATAACTGACTGATTAAGTGTATCTTAGTGAATACATGGCTTAGTGAGTAATGTTTAAATATGTAAATATCTGTATCAGTCTCTCACTTTGTGTATAAGTGGCTGCATGGGTTGGTGAGTAGCTACATGAGTGTCTATATAGGTTATTAGTTGTTTTTTTGAGTATCAGTATGAGTGTCTGAGGTTCGGTGGGGGGTATTACGTAGTGCATAGGTGCATGAATGAGTGACTCACTGTTTGTATGTGTTGAAGACAGCATGTGTGCAGGACTGTATGGGTGGATGAATGTGTACATGGGTGTGTTAGTGAGTGAATGTCTGTCTCAATAGTGTCTTTAAGAGTAACTACATGTTATGTTATGTTATTTATTTGTTAAAGCGCAAACAGCTGCCCCAGCAACGGAGCGTCCCGGCGCTGACCTAACCAGTACCTGAGGGGAGGGGGGACCAACAGAGGAATTAGATGACAGAGAAGAGATGGGTTTTGAGTTCCTTTCGGAAAGCGATCAGATTGGTTTGGGTACGGTTGTGCAGAGGTAGGGAGTTCCATAGCTTAGCCCCTAAGACTTTGAAGGAACGTCCACCCTGTCTGCAGAGCTTAGTTCGGGGGACCATCACGAGGTGTTGTCCCAGTGAGCGCAAGTTGCGCTGGGGCGTGTATGGTACCAGAAGCGGGCGCAGGAGTTCAGGACAATCAGAGTTGAGAATTTTAAATGCCATGGTCAGGGTTTTAAAGTGGATCCGAGATTCAATTAGCAGCCAGTGCAAATTACGGATGGTGGCTCTGGCAGAGCACCTACGTGGGAGACCAACCACTGCTCTGGCGGCCGAGTTCTGGATACGTTGCAGTCTTGCTAGTTCAGCTTTGTTTGCCCCCAAGAGTAAGACATTGGCATAATCCAGCCGGGCAAGAATCATAGATTGTATAATGAGTTGGCGGGTTTTGGAGTCAAAGAATCCAAGTATGGGGTTGAGGCTCCTCATGAGACCCACACACGTAGCTGCCACTTTCTTCGTGTGGGACTGAAAGCTAAGTGAGGGGTCGAGCCAGACACCTAGGTTTTTGACGACATCTTTTGGCACGGGGGTGGGGCCAAGCACAGAGGGCCACCAATGATGGTTCCAAAGGGTGGGGTTTTTTCCCAGGAGGAGGACCTCCGTTTTCCCGGCATTTAGCTGCAAGCAGTTGAGTGTCATCCACCTAGCAACTGCTGCGAGGCCATCTCTGAATTTGGTTGCCGAAGGTGATGGACCTTCTGAGAGTGTGATGACCAGCTGTGTGTCGTCAGCGTACGACACCAGCGTAAGGTCCCACTCTTTTGCCACCACTGCGAGAGGCTGAACGTATAGGTTAAATAGGGATGGGCTAAGCGCCGACCCCTGGGGGACCCCTTGCCCGATGGAGTGGGGTTGAGAGATGTAGGGTGGGGCTGAAACTTGAAAGGACCTGTCTTTTAAGAAGGACTGGAACCATTCAAGGGCTAATTCGCCAATCCCAATGGCCTCAAGTCGTTTCAGCAAGATGTTGTGTGAGACCGTGTCAAAGGCCGCGCTGAGATCCAACAGGATCAGCGCGGCACTTTGACCGGCGTCTAGGATACCTCGAAGGTGCTCCGTAGTGGTCAGCAGAGCCGACTCAGTGCTGTGACCTGGCCTGAAGCCGTTTTGGGAAGGGTCCAGGACATGGTTTTGCTGCATGTGATGGGATAGTATTTTGTTGACATGAGCTTCAGCCAGTTTTGACGTCCAGGGGAGCAGTGAAATAGGCCGGAAATTTTCTGGTTTATTGGGGTCCAATGTGGGTTTTTTGATGATGGGTGAAACCCAAGCAGATTTCCAACAGGTGGGGACCACCGCTGAGGAAAAGGAGAGATTGAGTAGTTTGGCAAGCGGGGGGAGGAAGAAGTCAAGTGATTCCAAGAATTTGGACGGTCGCATGGGGTCTGCTGGGGAACCAGACTTGACCTGTCTACATAGTTTAGAAAGGTAGTCGAGGGATATGTCGGGTATTCTTAGCAGTTTTGATGTCTCTGCCGTCGGATGGGGGGTGTTAGTGGGCGTAGCATCGTCTTGTGGAAAGGACGCGTAGATCTTCCTCACCTTTTCAGTAAAAAAGGTGGCAAGGTCCTCGCATTGTTTCAGGGAGGTGATGCAAGAGCCTGGATTGGGGATTTTCTGGAGATTTTGGACTAAGTTGAAAATGGTTTTGGTGGGATTGGAGCTGCGTTCGATTTCCTTTGCGTAGAAGGAGGCTCGAGTAGTGCGAATCGCCTTGTGGTAGGTGCGAAGTTTAGATAGGTAAAGGGTTTTGTTAGAGTCTAAGTAGTCTTTCCTCCACTCGCGTTCGGCTTTTTTGCACTCTTTCCGTAATGTTTTGAGTGAGTCATTGTACCATGGGTTAGAGGGGGAACTGCGGGTTTTAGTCCATTTGGGCGGAATTAAGGCGTCAAGCCCTGTGACTATCCATTCGTGGAAGGCGGTGTATACTGTATTAATATCCCTATTCTCATCGGGGAGGTGGAATTCTCCTAGGTGGTTGATGAGGTCTCCGGAGACGAGTTTGTGCCATGGTCGTTTGTGGCTGGAGTTGGCCGCAACTTTGGGGGGCGGTTTTTTTGCCATAATGGTTAATTTAACAAGAAAGTGATCAGTCCAGCCCATGGGTTCCGGGGGATCAGCCGTGACTTCCGATAAATTAGAGAAAACGGGATCCAGTATGTGCCCAGCAATGTGGGTGGGGCAATGAACCAAGGAGTTTAACTGCAAGGCCGTGATGTCGGCTAGCAGGTTTTTGATAATGGGGTCAGTGGTGGAGTCGAAGTGGAGATTGAGATCACCCAAGATGGTGAAGTTGGGGAAAGAGACTGCCAAGGTGTGAGCAAGTTCCAAGAGTTCCTCAATGAATCTGGCGGAGGGGCCAGGAGGCCGATAGATGTAAAGGCCAGAGAGAGTGAATTGCGGGCAAGTGGCAATCTTGAAGCGTGCGCATTCGCAGCCCCAGATTTCTTCTTTGATGAAGGAGCAGTTGTATGTGGTTCGGTATACAACGGCTATTCCACCGCCCCTAGAGTCTCTGTTAACCAGTTTCATGGAGAAACCGTTAGGCAGCGTGAGATTTAAAATGCTGGTTTGGTCGTTATGGAGCCAGGTTTCACATATGAACAGAATATCTGGGTTTTCGTCCGTAATGAGAGTGTTGACTTCTGCATGGTGCTTTACGAGAGATCTGACATTCAATTGCAGAACCCGGAGGGAAGGCAGCTTAGGTATTGCTGCTGTACCACTTACCAGGCTGGGCAGGGGCGTAGCAAAATTGCAGGACTCACAATGAAGTGCAGTTTGTCCGAGGCGACCTTCGAGCTTGTTGCATCTAGTTTTGTCCTTTAATGAAAGGAGATGGTCTCTGTCATAGCTGAAACGAAGTGGGGGATTTTGTGCAGGGGGACTGGCGAGAGGCGATGTCTTGGCGATGACGGGCGCAGACGGGCTTGCCTTAGGCGCGCCTTCGGCGCGCAAACGGCGCTCCCGCTGCGCTCGTCCGCTGCGCTTCCTGTACGTGCACATTTATCCCTGAAAAGAGTGGGTGTGGCCTCACCGGGGGCGTGGTCAGCGCGCACGCCTGCCCAGATGGCGGCCGCTTTGTTTGTAGAATTGCGTGGAAGTAACAGCGCGACTACAGCTATATCGCCAGCTGTGCGCTCAAGGTCAGGTGACTGGTAGGATGCCAGCCGTGTTTAAAAACACAGTACGTGACACCACACCACACAAATAATCGGTCGTTTTTAAAAGCTTCTAGAGTAGTACCGCCAGCCCCGGCTTCCGCCTCAGGACTGGGAAAGGAATTCATATGTTTTAAACTAGTATATGTGACTATTGGTGTATATAAGTGAGTATATGTGAGAGTGAGAGATTGAAAGAGTTCCTGTATGAATAAGTATGTGTTTCTATAAGTGATTGTTTAAAAGACTAAGTATGTGTACGTTTCTGTAGAAGTAAGTGTGGTGGTGGGTGTATAACTGTATATGCAAGTAAATGGATGTTTGATTCTTTATTAGCATGAGTGACTATGTGTGTGAGTAACTCTATGGATGAGTGGCGTTGTGTAACAGGATGTATAGGTGTATGAGTACATATGATGACTGAGTACATGTATGAGTGACTGTATAGGACTGTTGGTGAATGAGTGTATGTGGATCTTAAAATTACTGAATAGGTTGTTGTAACTGATATTGGTATGTCCATTGTTTTGAAAATTTTAGTTTCTATTTTTGAATGTGTGTATCAAAGGTTATATTAGGGGGAGAGGAGGTCTGCCACTCTATCACAAGGATGATGTCATCAGTGATGTCATTTGAGATGTCATGAGTGATGTCACTGACCATGTCATGAGTGATGTAATATGTGACATCATCAGCAGTGCATTGCGGGCGCGCGAGTTATAGTTAGCTGAACTAACTAGACCGGGGGAATTTCAATGGTTTTGTACGAGTGAAAAGTCCAGCTAACTATAACGCCCCTGAAACCTGTGGTTTTTTCAGTGAATTTCTAAGGTTTTTTAAATGCTAATTCCTAACTATAACGTGCCTGAAACCCTTGGTTTTTTCAGTGAATTTCAAAGGTTTTTTAAATGCTAATTTCTAACTATGCCTACAGAGATAGGACATGTGAAGAAAGATGAAAAAACGCACAGAAAGAAAAAAAAGAAATGCAGAAAGAAGCAACAGAAGTCCTCAAAGATGAAGAAAAGTGCAGGAAGAAGGATAACGTGCAGAAAGAACAAACAGAAGAGCAGAAAGAAGCCTTGTTGCAAAATCATCCTGTACCCTCAACTTTTTCAGACGGATACTGGTGGTAACTGAGTCTGACTAACCAGTCCTAGAGCCAGTGCTATGTTAAAAGACACTCAGAATACGCCTACATACACTAGGGAACACTATGCGTTGGGGTTCCCCTGTGATCAGCATGACCTCCTCTGTAAGCCCCTAGTATATAATAGGGCAGGGTATTAAAACTACCTCTTAAAATGCGCCACAGGGCATGTTTGCACACGTCACCTCAGGCCCCGTCCCCTCACTTCCCCACTGCGTAAACATGCCCTGTGGCCGTTTTACGTTCGGAGATTAAGTCCCCTTGAATCCTGAGGGTCCATAGGGTCCAACTAGACCACTAGGTACCTCCAGTAAGTGCCACAGAGCTGCGTTGCAGAGTGTTGTAAAAAGGGGCAGGCCTAGACCACCTCTCTGCAACGCAGCACAGTGGCGCTTACTGGAAGCATCTGGTGGGCTAGTTGGCCCCCAGGGTCCCTCAGGATTGAAGGGGAATTATTTCCCCAACTTAAAACGCGCCACAGGGCTTGTTTGCACACGTTAACTCAGGCCCCGTCCCCTCCCTTCACCACTGTGTAAACACGCCCTGTGGCCGTTTTTAGTTGGGAGATTAAGTTCATTTGAATCCTGAGGGTCCCTAGGGTCCAACTAGCCCACTAGATACCTCCAGTAAGCACCACAGAGCTGCGTTGCAGGGAGGTGTAAAAAGTGGCACGGCCTGGACCACCTCTCTGAAACGCAGCTCAGGGGCGCTTACTGGAAGCACCTGGTGGGCTAGTTAGGCCCCAGGGGCCCTCAGGATTGAAGGGGAATTATTTCCCCAACTTAAAACGCGCCACAGGGCGTGTTTGCCCACGTCACCTCAGGCCCCGTCCCCTCACTTCACCACTGTGTAAACGCGCCCTTTGGCCGTTCTAAGTTGAGAGATTAAGTCCCCTTGAATCCTGAGGATCCCTAGGGGCAAAATGCCCACTAGGTACGTCCAGTAAGCGCCATTGCAGAGAGGTGTAAAAAGGAGCACGGACTGCACCACCTCTCTGCAACGCAGAGCAGTGGCGCTTACTGGAAGCACCTGTGGTGGGCTAGTTGGCCCCCAGGGTCCCTCAGGATTGAAAGGGAATTATTTCCCCAACTTAAAACGCGCCACAGGGCGTGTTTGCCCACGTCACCTCAGGCCCCGTCCCCTCACTTCACCACTGTGTAAACGCGCCCTTTGGCCGTTCTAAGTTGAGAGATTAAGTCCCCTTGAATCCTAAGGGCCCCTAGGGTCAAACTAGCCCACTAGGTACCTCCAGTGCCACAGAGCTGCGTTGCATAGAGGTGTAAAAAGGGGCGTGGCAACGCAGCTCCCTTGCGCATACTGGAGATACCTGTTGGGCTAGTTGGCCCTCAGGGACCCTCAGTATTGAAGAGGAATTAATTCCCCAACTTACAACTGGCCAGGGGGCGCGTTTGCAGAGTGCTGCAAGGAGGGGGCGTGGCCTCCGGCGCGACACCGGTCTTTTATTTATTTTATTTTTTTAAGACGGAGGGCTGTGTGGCCCCCCTTCTTTTTCTAATTTACTGGCCCTGGGGACCGCATCCCCCAGGGCCTGCACTGCACCCTAATTTTTTTTGTTGAAAATAATAAATTTGGCCCTCCCAAGGCCTTAATCGGCGCCGGGGACCCCAACCCCCGGGTCATGGCCTTTTAAAAAAAAAATCTTTAGGAGCGGGCTGCGTTGCCCCCCTCCTCAGGCCACTTATGGCCCCGGGGACACCATCCCCCGGGGCCGGCCTTTGTTTTTTATTATTTAAAAAAAAAATATATTTATAGAAACACCTAGTACATGCTGGACAAACCGTATGTACCTATCGCCATGACGATTTGCGTGATATTCATTAAAAGGCGACTATGCATAGAATGAATCCACATGGAATGTATTTATTTATTTATTTTTATTTATTTTAAGAATTTGTAAAGCGCAAACTGTCGCCATTGCAGGCATCCTGGCGCTGACAGAAGTCTGAGGAGGATAGGGGGTGTGGAACAGAGGGGACTTGGGCTAGCCCGGGAAGAGCCAAGTTTTCACTTTTTTTCTGAAAGGTAGGAGTTCATCGGTATGTCTGATCTCGGTGGGGAGGGTGTTCCAGAGTCTAGCGGCGGTAACCTCAAAAGATCTACCTCCGGATCTGACCTTCTTGAATCTGGGGGTGACCACCAGTTTGGCATCCGAGGAGCGGAGTTGTCTGGTAGGGGCGTACCACACAAACTTGGATTGTAAAGGGGCTGGGCCGGAACCGTGGAGGGCCCTAAAAACAATACAGAGGGCCTTAAATTGCACTCTCTATCTAAGAGGGAGCCAATGCAATTGTGCCAAGGCGGATGGTCCATGGGATCTCCTCGGGAGCCCCAAGGCTAGTTTTGCAGCCGCAGATTGGACTCTTTGGAGCCTGTCAAATAGATACTCCGGGGCCCCGAGCAGGAGGGCATTGCAGTAGTCCAGCCTACTCAGGATAGTGCATCTAACTACTTGGGAGCGAGCCTGGGTGGGTAGGAGGGGCAGAACTTTCCTTAAAGAGCGCAGAATGGCATAGCAGCAGGCAGAGGTTTTCTGAACATGGGTCTCCATGCTGAGCTTGTGGTCAAGCATGACCCCTAAGTTGCGGACAGAGTCTGCAGGCTGTACATTAGAAGCTGTTTCCGGGGGCCAGAAGATGCTAGGGAACGGACGGGGGATCCTCGAGCCACTGTTAAAAAGCACCTCGGTTTTCCCTGCATTGAACTGAAGTGAATTATTCTTCAGCCACCTTGATGTCTCCCGCAGGCAATTGTGTAGGATCTCTATGGAGATAGAGTCCTCTCCTTCCAAGGAAAGGATCATCTGCGTGTCATCAGCGTAATTAATGGTTTTGATGCCGAAGCTTTTGATCAGAAGAATAAGTGGCCTAAGGTAAATATTAAAAAGTATTGGGCTAATGGCAGAGCCCTGTGGGACTCCGTGCGTTACCGGGGAGAAAGCAGATTGGAAAGGAGGTAGAGATACTGCTTGTTGCCTGTCCTGCAAAAAAGAGTGGAACCATTGCAGTGCCGTATCCCTCACTCCTGCCTCCCATAGGCGTCTCAGTAAGATCTTGTGATTCACCGTGTCAAAGGCGGCAGACATATCGAGCAGTATCAAAAATGATGCCTGACTTCTGTCTGCTCGCCTTTGAAGTTCGTTCATGGTGATAATAAGGGCAGTTTCGGTTCCATGAGCAGCCCGGAATCCGAATTGGTCCCCATCCAATAGTAGATGATGTTCCAGGTGGTTGGAAAGGGTGTTACTGACCACCCGTTCCACTATGTTGGCAGAGAACGGCAGCAGTGAGATGGGCCTGTAACTTTTTGAGCAGTCAGGGTCCAGGGAAGGTTTCTTCAGCAAAGGGGAGACTAGCGCTCGTTTCCAGTGGGCGGGGACAGTGCCGGTCAGCAAGGATTGCTGACAAATTAGATGGAGCGGGGGGAAAAGTTCTGCTTCGAATTCTTTCCAGATTTTAGGGGGTACTGGGTCCAGTGGAGACCCAGACACGATCCCTCTAGCTATCTTAGTGAAGAGTTCGAGTGTTAGCGGTGGAAACCTACAAAGGAATTCTTCTGGAGACACAGCTAAGTTAGGTGCTTGATTCTCCAGAGTAACAGTGTTCAAGGAAAGGGGATTTCCAGCAGGAAGAGGAGTATCCAGATGTTTAAGGAGAAGTTCAATTTTCTCCTTGAAGAATATGGCCAGATTGTCACAGAGGTCTTGGGACGGGACGATCGCATTTTTACAAGACTCCGGGTTAGTGACGCTGTTTAGGATGCTAAAAATGCTCCTGGAATTGTTGGTAGTGTTACAGATCAAGGAGGAGTAGTGATCGGCTTTAGATTTTTTGATGAGAGTTTTGTACGCGTGGACCTTGGTTTTCCACGTGTCTTTGCAAGTTTTATTATAATCACGTCTCCACCTTCTCTCTGCTTGTTTACATTCAAGTTTTAGCAGTTTTAGGTTGACGTTGAACCAAGGGGCAGAGTCTTTACCCCTGCAGGTCCGATTTTTGAGGGGGGCGTGGGTGTCAACCACCCTAGAGATACTGGAGACAAGGGAATTGTAATTGTCGACTGTGCTTTTGTTCACATCAAAAAGTTGTTGCAAATGGAACATTTCGCCCAAAGGATTTACACTGCTAGTGAAGCTCTGACATGTCTGACGCCCTACCGTGCCTAATCCCGGCACCCCCGCCGGTGGGTACTCTCCAAGTAGACACCCTTGTCGTTTATTTATACAAACATATTTATACACGCACACCAAGCCATTCAAAGGGGATTCGACAAAAATTCGACCAAACTATGCAAGAAACCCCCCTCACGGTTAATAAAACACACATCCACCGCCGGATGTGTAATACTTTTTATTTTACTCTCTGGAAAGGAGACAAACCTCACTTTAGAGTCACAATGTATTGCATATTATATTTCACGCCCCGGTTCATCTTATATCACACTTTTTGGTGCATAGTTTATACCATACACTATATCTAGTTTTCATTTTCAATCGTGCTCTCAGGGCTATGTTCTATATAACACTGCGTCCACCTACCCTTTTCACGGGCATTACATTTTGCGATGGGGGGTGGTGGGTCAGGGGGTGTTTCTGCCAAGTGAGCCCGGAGTCACAGTCACAAACGTCCTCTTCTTCCTGAATAAAAGTGAGATTATGCTGCATACTTGTTCATATTTTAAGTAGTTCGCACATTTTAAAAACAATAAAGTTCCTAATACCCACCTTCTCTGAACAGTTAGCTTGCTGCCCCATCCACCTCCTTCCTATCCTCTGTTGTCTGAATCCATGGACTAGCCTCCTCCCTCCTGCCATGCATGGTCTGATGTGCTGCCACTGCCCTCCATTTAGCATGATGTACCAGTCCACTCCTCCTGCCCTCCATTGCCCAATTCTATGACCCATCATTGACCTCCTGCTTAGCCTCTGTGCTTAGCTTGCTGCCCCTATTCTCCTTCCCCCTGCTCCATCCTTTTTGCCCACCATGTTCCATGGACCTGCCACTCCTATCTACTCTGAGTGTTCTGTTGAGCTGCCACTCCCCTCCCACCTGCCTAGCATTGTCAGATGACTGTAACCTGTCCCTGCCACCTCCACCCTGCCTGTCCACATGCCATGCCCCTATCCCCTTCTTCCTGTCCTCCATGGTCCATTTTACTGCCACACCCTTCTGCCCTCCCTGGTCTGTTGTGTTGCAACTGCTCCTCCTGCCTGCCCCGCGCGGTCTGTTGTGAGGCCCCTTCCCCTGAACTCTCTTGTCTGTGCCCAGGTCCTGACCCTCCCTTCTATCCTCCATGGTCCTTTGTGCATGCCCCTGCACCCTCCTTCTTGCCCATCATAGCCATTGTGCTGCCACTAACCCTCCAGCTTGCCATGCATGGTCTTCTGTGTTGCCATGGCCCCTCCCACCTTCCCTGTGTGGTCAGCTAGCTGCCCCTGACCCCCTCCCACCTTCCCTCCATGGTCTGTGTGTATGCCATCATAGTCTCATTGTTGCTCTCCATGGTGTGTCTTGTTTCTAGTGCCCATCCTGCCTGACCTCCATGGTCATCTTGCTGCTCCTGCCATGCCCCCAGCCCTCTGTTTCCATGTACAGACCCCTATTCCCTCCCTCCTGGCCTGTCTGTTCCATTGTAATGCCCCTGATCCGTCCCTCCTGCCCTTTATGGTCTGTTATGCTGCAGCTTTCTCTCCTGTCTGTCCATTATGGTCAGATAGCTACCATTGCCTCTTCCCCCTCTCTTCTCTGTTGTCCATGTGCATGGTCCTGTCCCCTCCCTATTGCTTTCTATGGATTGTTGTGCTGCACTCCCGTCCCGCATGCGCTGTGTGGTGTATTGTGCTGCTGCAAACCCTGATGCCTGCCCTGTAGGGTCAGTTTGGTGCACCTCTCCATGTCCCTCCTGTCCTCTGTTATCCGAGTCCATGTCCCTACCCCAATTCCTCCTGCCTACCGTGATCCAATGTACCATACTTGCGAACATTTTGAACTTGGTAAGAGGGAGATTTTGAAAAAAACGGTGGTATTGATTTTCCCCTTTGAGTTACATTGAAAAAGAGGAGATTGTAGACAGGAGACAGATCAAATAAAGCCCATTTGAGCTTAAAAACATTGGACGTTTCCTGGCTGAAACGGGTCTGTTGGCATGTATGGTTGCACTACCATTGCCTCTTCCTTCTGCCCACAATGGTCTATTATATTGCCACAGCCTCTCTTGCCAGTCCTGTATTGTTGGTTTGTTGCCCCTGCCCCCCTTTCCACTGCCCTGCATAGTCTGTTGTGCTGCCACTGCCCTTCCTGCCTGCCCAGTGTGGTCAAATTGTTGCCTCTGCCCTCTCCTACCTGCCTTCAATTTTCAGAGTCTGTGCCCCTGGCCTCTGCCTCTCAACAGTATCCCAATGAACAACTAGATTGCTAACATTCTATATTTATTACAAAAGCGTGGAACGCCTGACGTCATCTTGATGTAATCAAAACTGTAATACCTAGAGTATTTCATTTAGAAATGTCATATATGAGAGGGTCTTATTTGCATCAAAATTATGGTTAGTGCTCTAAAAAACTAAAATGAGGACACATTTTCTGAGTTTTCAAATAGCGACAAAGAACTTTTAAATTATTTGTAATCTTTATGTTTTTTTATCCAGTTGACCACTTGATTAAATGTTGCACCTAGGGGAGAGGATGTGGTGTTACTTCCAGAGCTGCAGACTTTGCAACTGAGGAACCAGGTTGGAGTTTCTGCTTCAGCTCAACATTCTGTGATTCTGGTCAAATCACTTAATCTCCCGATGTCTACATCCAAAATGAATTTGATCTTGTGTGATGTAACCAATGCTCATGTAAAGCACTCCAATACCTGACAAGTCTGCACTATATAAAACTGCAAATACACAAAAAATAAGTGTTTTGCACACTTCTGTCATTGGGCTACATGTGGGCTACATCTGGGTGATATTTGTGCTGCATTTGGGCTCTTTTGTCTCTGGTGGCCATCTTGGGAGATTTATTGGTTATGAAGTTTCCTAATTTCCTCATTTACTGCAGTCTCCTCAGTGGGAATACTTTCAGTTTTTTATTTTGGTTCCATCAAGAAGACATTCAGATGTGTCACACATTTGCCATAAATTCTGAATGTTAGCACTCTAGTTGCTCATTAGATCACTGTAGTAAAACTGCTGCTCACCAGGGAAGTCTGCTGCTGGTATTCAAAGTGCATGTTTCAGTCTGCATGTCAGAATTTGTTTATGAAATAGAAGAGGATTTGAGAAGACAAAATGTGCCCTAATTTTTCTTTCTGCAGAACTAATCATAGTTTTTAGGGCAAAATGAACCCCCTCATTTTGTTCCTTTGTAAATTAAATGTTTTAAGTGTTACCACTTTATTCCAATCAAGATGGCTTCAGGTGTGCCATACTGTTGTCATAAGTAAGACTGTTAGTGCTCTAGTTGTTCGTTAGAACACTCTGGGACATTCTGCCATTGGGCTATACTTGGGCTACATCTGGGTGATATTTGGGTTACATTTGGGCTCTTTTGTCTCCGGTGGCCATTTTGGGAGACTTATTTGTTATGAAGTTTCCTAATCTCCTCATTTACTACAGTCTCCTCAGTAGGAAATACTTTCAGTTTTTACTTTGATTCCATCAAGAAGGCATTCAGATGTGTCACACATTTGCCATAAATTCAGAATGTTAGCACTCTAGTTGCTTATTAGATCACTGTAATAAAGCTACTGCTCACCAGGTAAGTCTGCTGCTGGTATTGAAAGTGCATGTTTCAGTCTGCATGTCAGAATTTTTTAATGAAATAGAAGAGGATTTGAGAAGTCACTCAAAATGTGCCCTAATTTTTCTTTCTGCAGCACTAATCATACTTTCTATGGCAAAATGAACCCCCTCATTTTGTTCCTTTTTAAATTAAATGTATTAAGAGTTACCACTTTATTCCAACCAAGATGGCTTCAGGTGTGCCATACGTTTGTCATAAGTAGGACTGTTAGCACTCTAGTTGTTCTTTAGAACACTCTGGGAAGCTGTAGTAGAACACAAAGGAATCAACTGACAGTCTCTGCCCTTGTTGGATGTACATGTTTTACTGAGAATGTCAGACTTCATTCTCACATGACTGAGAAAGATAATGTGAATTTACAGAAAATATGCTCTCAGTTTAGCTTATAGATCACCTTCCAAACCTCTGTGGGAAAAGCATGAGAAAATAGTTTTCTATCAAACATGATTAATGATATCACAGCAGAAGTCTTTTTCACATGGTAAAATCACCTTAGAACACACCACAATTCCTAAAATGAGTATAGTACCATCAACAAATGATTTATAATGTAACTAAAGTCTTAAAACCTTCTATTAACTGCAATGCTTTTTAATGAAGTGCTATCATGTATATTGGTCCCAAGATGGCTGCCAACACTTCTTGGATGAAGTGCTGACAGCCATTCAGATCTCACGATGAGATTTGTGGTTAGGCTCCGCCCAGATATATATGTGATTTTAATTTTGACTTTCTCAGGAACTACTGAACAGATTGACACCATATATGCAAAAGGCACATGCCTGACCTGAGGACTACCACTTTGCCATATTTCAAGTAATTCTGTTCAGCTGTTCGGGCTGTACCTTCGACTAAACGTCCTATGGGAAAATGCATGGGGAAAACGCATTTTGGGACCCCCCTTTTTTCTCAGCCCCCGCTTGACGAATCACCCCGAGACTTTCAGGGTAGGAGCTGAGCGGAGCGCCCCATTAGTTTTGAAAATTTCACGAAGATAAGTCAACCGGCGCCAAAGTTATTCAAAATAGAATTTTCAGATTTCCTATGGGAACTCGGTCCTAACTATAACTATCTACTGGCGACCGCCAGTAGAAAATATAAGCGCGAGTGTGCTAGGAACCAACCTTGATCACAAATCATAGATTCTGCGGCTGCCCAGCAGATCGGTGAGCTACCGACACAGGTTTGAACACTGGTTAAAGTCCAACTCCGCCGTTCATCCTTCCAAGGTCAAAGTTCGAATAATTTTAACTTATGTGACACCGGCTATATACAGCAATAGTACTGTACTAAAATGCCATTTTATAGTGCTTCACATCCCAGACGTGGAACTAAAGTGCTCTAGGCGGAGAGGGATGCTAGGGCGTGGATAGGGGTAGAGGCAGCATGTACAGAGGGGGCAGGGGTGTAGCTTCGGGGAGGGGGGGGGTGTTTTGGGTGTTACACTCCCCAATAAATGTGTTATGTAGTAAATAGTTGGGTACAGGTGCTTTCGGTCGGGTATGGTGAGATGTCTGTTGGATTTCAAAAGGGACATTTCTTTTGTCTCTCTCTGTTTTGAAGTTCTTATAAAATGCTGGTTATTTTACAAAATATTTATTTTTAAGTACCACTAACAATCCACAATGCTCTCCCTTTCCACTACCCCTTAAGCCGCCCAATGACCTGCTTCTCAGATAATATATGTTAACAACATATGCCAGCGTGATTGTTGGGAAATCTGAAGCCCCCCCCCCCCCGTCTTACTGAACAAGCTACTCCTCTGGGAGGGGGCGAGGGGGAGGGCGGGGGGAGGGCGCGGGGGGGACAGAGGGCTTTGGGGTTTAGGGGGTTAATAAAAAAAAAAGTTCTGCACACTCTTTGAGGTGGAGGGGAACGCTGTGCCCATGGGATAGGGCCGACTAGAGGGCATGCAGCAAAGGCCTGGGCACACACCTTATTGCTGGTATGGAAGGAGACCCCAGGTGGTCTCAACTCCATTTATTTATACCCAGTGGCCGCGCCCAGCCATGGTGTTGAATGCCTCATCATCAGGTCAGAGGTCAATGTATGTGGACTTGATGGCTTATTACGCCCCCCCAGCGTTAATATAGGCTTATAGCCTGCTGTAGCGGGCTATACTGGCTATTAGAGGCCCGCTCCTGATTTAAAGGCCCGAGCTGAAGGCAAGGGCCTTTAACAAGGGAGCAGGACTTTAATAGCCGGTATAGCCCAGCTATGAAGGGCTAAAAGGTTATTAGAACATTCTGCCACTAGAGGGCAGAATGTTCTAATAAATAAAACAAAGGCCACTTGGAGCCAGAGAGGATTTAAATCCCCCGGGCTCCGAGAGGCCTTTGTGAAACAACATTGGAATGTTGCTTTGCGGGCCTTTACCAGCCCGTAGAAGCTCAGAGCACTCCATTGAATTCAATGGAGTGCTCCTCATTCCAATGTTTTAATACTTGTTAATATCTCTGAGAATGGTGCTTGACAACACACACAATCTCAGAGTCTCTAATTTGGGTCCGGATTAGGCCGCAGGATGTATTGGTGATTCCGTGCCATGGGTCCGGCCACAGTACCTTGAGTCGACTTGAACACAGTGTGCTGTGATTCAGGAATGGTGCCATCCCTGCAAAGGGTGTCCTTCTCCATTGCATGCCCCTAAGGAAATGCAGGGTGAGCAGTCATTCCAATCTTGAGGGTCCATAGGGTCTTTTCCCTCTTCCTCATTGTGCTCTTCCTTAGATGGGGCTATCACCTTTTTGGACCAGGACACATTTCTGGCCACCGTCTCACTTCCTCTAGTGGCAGTCACCATGGCTCCACTCACAGCCGTAACCATCCATGGGCCCTTTTCGTACTTTCCCCAGGGTGACTGACCCGAATCAGCACTCCGTCTCCTGGGGCTATTTGAGGGGTTAGGGCCCTCCTTCTCATCTGATCGTTGGTGCGCTTCCTTCGTTCATGCGTGCTGACAAGGTCATATCTGGGAGTTTTCCAACCTGCCCAATGGGGGATCATATCACGTAGATGTACTCTGAACATTAAAAACCAGGGGGAACACTGAATGGTGCAGTGCAGAGTGGTCTTCTATGCTGTGAGGAACTTGTGGAGGCCTGTTTCCAACTCAGCTTCATCCTGAGCGGCAATGTGAAGGGTTTTATTCAGGGTGCACATGAACCGCTCAACTACTCCATTGGCCTAGGGCCACTGTGGAGTGACCTTCCTGTATTTAATCCCCAGTTAGCGGAGAACGTTTCGGAATGCAGTCCCTTGAAAAGGTGGCCAGTTGCCTATCCTTATTTCGTTGGGAATGCCAAGGAAGGCAAAAATTCTTTCTAGCACGGACCCTAGTTTTGAGAATGCTATTTTCTCAATTTCGAATCAGTATGCTTGCAATTGTACGGCCCATCGCTCTATTCGAGGGGGTGGATGGAGTGTACTTCCTCAGAATATTGACACCAGGGGTGGATGGTCAGTTTTACTCTGAACGGTCACTCACGTAGGAAGAGGTGAAAATATTCGCAGCACCACTTGATCATCAGGGCCTCCCTTTTGATATGGGCGTACTGAGCCTCCGTAGCGGTGAGTGTTCGACTGGCAAATGCAATGGGCGCTGGCTGGCCTGGTTCCCTCTCCTGGGTCAAGACTGTCCACAGCCATACTGGGCTAGTGTCCACCACCAGGTCAGTTGCTTTGTGCAGATCAATGTAAGGCATGGTGGCTCTGTCCAAAAGAGCTTTCTTGAGGTCTCCAAACGCTTTTGCTTCTTTGGGCCCCCAGACCCAAGTTGCTTCTGTATTCGTGAGGGCACAGAGCAGGTCAGCTAGCATCGCCAGGCCCAGAACAAACCATCCACAATATGTCGCCATCCCGAGATAGCTTCAGATCTCAGAGACATTGCAGGCTACTGGTGCTCGTATGATGGCCTGTGATTTCTGGTGGTCCTCTCGGATGCTGTCTTTTGTGAACATATATTTGAAGAACTTTTTCTTCATCTGGAACAATGAGCATTTCTAATGGAGAAGCATCAAACCACATTCACTCAGCCTCTTCAAGGTCACGTGTAGCCGCTGGGGGTGGTCTGCTTTTGTTGCCAAGTAGATGAGGATGTTGTCACTTATGTTCATGACTCCATGCAGGCCGGATAGTGTTTCTCGGGTGGTGTTTTGAAACAACTTGGCCGTGGAGGAGATCCTGAAACTCAAGCGCTTGAAGCGCTACAACCCAAGGTATGTCGAGAAGGTAGCTATACACCTGCTGTCCTCATCCAGTTGTAGTGGATAATATCCAGAATTTAGATTGAGTTTGGAGAACCACCCGGTTCTGTTCAGATTAGCGATGAGGTTGTCCATTGTAGGAGTTAAATGCCTTTCTCTTCTGATCACCTTGTTGAGTAGGCACATGTCAACGCATAGTCTGATCCTTTCAGGTTGCTCTGGCTTCTCAGCAATGCCGATGGGGGACGCAGAGGGCGTGGGGCCTGATACTTTTTCTATGACATCCAGTTTTTCGAGTTTTTGCAGTTCTTGCTTCACCAGGAGTCTTAAGTGAGAAGGCTCTCTATGATGCCTAAGCGCTATTTTTTTCACAGACTTGTGTCTGTGCAATATCACATGTGGGTCTTTCAGGCACCCAGTCCCTGAAACAGATTCGGGAACTGGCACACTAGGTCTTCCAAATGGAGAGTAGGCGCAAAAATGCTGTTGAGGTCCAGGTCGGTGATTGGGTTCCGGTCAAAGATCCTCTACTGTTGAGGAACGGTTTGTCCAAGTTTAGAGAACACATCCAGGTAAAAGTGGTTTGTGAAATTCTGTACAGATAGCCAATGGGCAATGGTGGAACTTGTCCCGTTTGGCGAGGGTTGTTAAGAATGTTGAGGAGGAAGGTGATAAGAAAACAGTTGGTTGAGAGTTGATTGGAAACAAGATTGTTACCAAGAAGAGTGAGGATCTGGTTGCATTACCCAGAAGGAGCTATCGAGTCAAGAAAATACCTAGAAGATTTTTTTACAAAATTCTTGTGTATTGTTGTTGTTGTGTTTGTCTTGTCTGTGGGTGTTATCTGTGTGGTTTGTGTGTTGGTTTATTTATTTATTTATTTTTTGGTTTGTTCTTTTGTTGTTTATTTGTGAAGGGGAAGATGTGTGGTATGGTTTGGTGTAGCGTATGACATTGGGGTTTCCAGAGTGTTTGAGGGAGGAGAGAGTGAGAATGTAAGAGGCAGGATGGTTGGGACTGTGGTCTGCTCTTGGGCTCTCTATATCGGTTACTTGCAGATGTTACTTGGATACCATCAAGTAAAAACATCCATACAATAAAGGCCAGCGTGGTACGTTATTCAGACTTCCACAGTCTATCAGGTAGGGTGGATGATCTGAGGTATTTTGAATGACATCCCATTTTCAATCGGGCCATCCCTCAAATGTTTCCACTGACAAAGGCAGCATAGGAACTTCAGTTGCAAACATGGCACCCACCGCAAATATATATATAGTTGAGGAGGCAGTACTCTTCCAGGTGGTCCCACCTGGCATAAGGGGTCCCCAACTTCACTCCCCACATGGGCAATGACCCGATCAGCGCAACATAGTTCACAGCTCACTTCATGGCGGCCCTCCGCTGGCAAATAAGGAATGCCAACTTTAACCTGCAAAAAGGCTGCATCCGTCTCCACATACCTCCCTACAGGGATGCAATTGCCAGTGTCTCCTGCTGGACCTCGCTCTCTCCAACATTCTCCTCTACCTCACAGAGCACACTTGTCTCGGTAAGCAGGCAGGCACGTGTATTTCAGACTCCAGAGGCAGGTGTTCTCGCATTCACTGGGTGATGTCCCCTCACCCAGGTGGGAAACAAGCAGCCCTTGGCCTCCAGTCCTGGTCACAGCTAGAAATCTTGCAAAGCCTCTCCTCCTCACACAGGCTGACTGGCTGCTTGACAGTTAACAATTTTGGTGTCCTCAAGCTCCCTTTCTTATAGTCCATTTCCAGACTCCAATTGTCATTCAGAGTCTGAGTCTTTGGAGTTTATAATTGGGGGCCTGCTTCCTTTTGAAGTGCCTCTCCTCTGCCCTGCCCTTGCTCCAAAAATCAGTCTGTCACAGCAGGAGTGACTCCAAATCGGATAGACCCACAACACAGGCCATTGGAGTGACTAGAGATTCACACTTGCTCTCCTTCCCAAACCTTTGTGATAACCATCTCCTTTAGGTAGCATATCAGTTTTAGGAGCTAACCTTATAGGAAAAAACCACAGTCTGGTTTAGTCTGCTAGCATAATTCAGACACAAATAAATTGTTGCGCTTCGCTAACACACCTAGTGCCTCTATCTAGTTATCAGGGTCCAGGAAACCCTACATATATGATATATTGCTCCAATAAGAACAACTCAAATGCAAATGCTGGCTGACATTCTCGGATTGTTTATTCACTAAAAAAGGTTCCTACTGATGAAGAGCAAAAACATTCAACCTATTATCACACCATGCCCAATTTAGATGGAAAAAATTCCCTGATGTGGGGAAAGAAACTTTCCATCCCTGGCATTCTGACCCGATGGGTGCACAATCACACAAGTAAGGAAATTCTCTAGACCAAACATCATAGGAAGGAGCACCTCTCCATTTCTGAGCATCACAACCTGGAACTACTTATTCCTACGCTATGGCTTTAGCATGCTAAGTGGTGAAGCAACAATGTGGACATGTTAACAGGTGCATAGGACATCTCTCCTGAGGTACCTAGAGGAATACCTAATAAGGCATTGTCTAGAGTTCCGCTCTGGAAATGTGAGACATCTGGCATGGCCATGGGCCAATGTCATTAACATGCAGTACCCCATGGGTAGCTAAGCAGGATGACACTTGAAACCCCAAAACTCACTGACAGAGCAGGTTAGGTAGACTTAATAGTGGTGACTGCAACATGTTGCCCACTAACTGCGCACACAAAAATGTGCACGTTTGGATTCAGATGACTTCTCTACAGTATCTGTAGCTAATGCCTGCAGAGGGCAGACTCGGACATGGGTAGCCCCACAGAATCTGCTGAAGGGCAACTTGGACCTGGCCATGCGTTAGATCATAATGCAGTTGGTTTCCTGGGGGTCTGGTCCATCCTCCGGGAGTAGGCGATGTACCTGCCAAGATCCCCTGTATGGGAGATCTTTACAGGATAATGGAAGTGGATGACAGGAAACCACAAATTAGTGTGCAGGGGAATAGACTATTTTTACCTGCCCCCCTAAATTTAAAAAGAAGGAACTGGTGAAATATTTGCATTGAGCTGACCCACTGGTAATTACTGAACGCACATTATAGACCATTGTTTTTTTGCCCACTTTGCAACATCCGACAGACCTTCTGCAATTGTTCCTATTGACAAACACCAAAATAACTTCATTCTCTTAAGGTATAACCACCAGGAGAAGAGGCTGAGCCTGCTGGGCGAAGAGTAAAAATATATTCAGGGTGACAGTGGGATAAGACACATGAATGAAACAAGACTGGGGAAGAGAACTGACCATTGAAAAAATGGCAATATTTTGCTCAAAAAGGAGATGAGCACCTCTATTAAAACGGTTATCAATTTTACAGAGGAAAGGAGGGGGTCAGTCTGTCTCTGTTTACTATCACTCTAAACAACACCACATATTTCACAGGGCCTGGGAAAACTCTCACAAAAAGATATCTTGTGCCTTGCGCACAGAAAGCGCCTGGGTATGGCAGAGCGTGTGATGGAGATTCACAGTACACATTACGCTAGGGAACGGTGTTTACTGGGGCTGTGAGTTACAAGCTTTAAGTGTAAGAACATTCACACATTAATGTATTTTGCCCTGGATGACGAGTACAGACTGCCTGAGGCCTCTAGTTCTTGCTTACGTTATTTAAATCCTATGCCCAGTTCGTCCTTCAGGTCCCAGGTCTAACAAGGCTGAAGCTTGAACATTATGAGACAGACATTTGACTGGAATTCAGAGGGCACTTATGGTCTCAGTCAAAATCTTTGGTCGATTTGCCCCAGATTCTGTTTCAAACTGTCCGACTTGGTGGCAGCATCTCCAGAACCAGTGACATTAGTTTGCTAGACCCACACATGCTGATCTTCCTGAAAACGGACGGGAGGTGGCCGAGGGACAGCATGTTTAAAGGCCAGGGGATTCTGACTGGAGGAACATGTCAGTAAAATTCTACAACCTTCAAATCATGGGAACTTGTGAAACCACTTCCTCATCTTATAACTTATTTACATACCATCAGGATCCAAACAAAACTTCATGTGAAGAAATAATCAACCTCCTAACTATTTTGTCCTTTCAGCGTGCAGACAACATATTTTATTAGGACCTCTACTACCCTGGTAGCCACAAAGAAAATTTTAAAAGCCTCCCTGATTATCTCAACCCCGACATAGTTTTCACGGCTACACCAACATTCAGCTATCACACCCTAGTTACACTACATAGGACAGACAATGTTCCTGTCTGGATCTCCCTTCATTGTGAATCGGTGGTGGGTCGACCTCAGCAACAAGAATGATATCACTCTTCACAATGGCCTCCAGAAACCTGCAGCTCCGAAGTCAAAGACGTTTGACTTGCCTCAGTTCAAGCCACATGCCCAGACAAGTGAACCCGAGGCTTATCGTGGGCATTTTACGTGAATTTGGATCTAGACCAGTCCTACCAAATCACCAGTTTATCTCCCATGGGTCCACTATCAGATTCTCCTACCTTTCACTGGCTTCTGGCCCAGTACTTAATTTGAACCACAGTTGCAGGTGGGGCTAACCGGTATTGATTTTTGGGGACTAGCACTTATATATCCTCAACAGACTTTCATACAGAACAAGAGAGAGAAAAACACAAAAGTGGGAAAGGAGGAGGAAGGGGAAGACGGAAAACATTGATAAAGGGAGATAGCAGGGATGAAAAGAATCTTCAAGAGTGAAAGAAAGAGCAGGAAGTGTCTGGTAGTGCATTAAAGCGGCATGAAGTGCAATCAAGTCTACCATGCCCTGGTGTTCAACTCCCAGATCGTAGATCATGCTGGCCGTGGGCTTCTGAGCATAGCTTTGGGCCCCAGTACTTCTTGTTCTACAAATTAAGCACTAGACTCTGGCTCATGCCTTGTGCTCTCACCCAGCCACTTAATCTGCATCTATTGAAACCATTTGTGGATGTGGTTTTCTACTGCCATCCAAACTCCTGCTCCAAATACCAATCCACCAGCTCAGCTGCCTACCCACTCCTTGCTTCACTTTTTGAACTCCATTCTAGTTAGCTGTCCACTGTTGCATAGGCAGCCACCATTCTTCACGGCTACTTCCTATTAAGCGGAACTCCACAGTTATATTGGAAGCATACATTTTGTTGCCAAGTATATCACAGTCAAAAGGAAAATAGCATTCCACCACTTCAGGTGTCCTGTCTGTCCAGTACAGTTTTGCAGTACAGCCTTCCAAACCCAGACACACTGCTCTGCCTCCTACTTCGTACAGCACTGCACCACCTCTCTTCTGCTAGAGAGGTGCTGAGACCCAAGGTTCAAATCACTGGATATACTTTGAATGCTGTAATCTTTCCCACAGGTGCCACTGTTCTGTCCCTGCACATCATTGATGCCATCTGCATGCAATAGGGAAGTGCCTCTCAGGCAGGTCTCCTTCCATCATCCATTTTAAGGAGCTGGTAGGGCATCCCTCAATCTCAAGAGAGATGTACTCAATCATTCTCATTTGAAGTTGAGCATCATCCCATGCCTTATCATCCCTCTGATAACCATTTTGACACAGGGAGAGAACAGCTTTCATCCTCCGACAAGAAGAACATGAGCCACTGCCTCCTTCTGAAGACCTCTCAATTTTTCTTCCTACTTGCACTTACTTCTTTTCACTTCAACTCAGCCTATCATACCCATATACTAAATACATCAGAGCCACAATTCCGAACGTTTCCGTCTAACTTATAAAGGAGCCACAGCCGATCCAGTGTTCTTGGTCCACAGTGCTCCCCTCCTTATATTTAACGCAACTACCACCCCTCCACTACTTGTCCCACCACACCCATACTTCTTTCATCCACCTCCCTACTCTCATCATCAGGCAGCCTGATCAGTCTCATCCTATGCATGTATCTCCAAACCTTCTCCCAACTTCTTCACTCCATGTACCTAAGCCAACACAAACGTACTACTTGTTCATTAGGCACATGACACCAACAATTACAAAATATATGTGACTCCTCCACCAAACAGTACTTCTTGTCCCTCTAATTCCACAACTTAATTTTAACCATATCCAGTGCCCAACCCACTGTACCAAACATGCTTAAAGTTATCTCAGTTGACAATTTACAAGTCAGGTTAGCCATGCCTTTGTTTTAGACCATGTCATGCATACTTTTATCAGTCAAAACCTTGTTAAAGGATCTCAAGGCACAAATCAACTTATTTTTGTACCCTTGCTGAACCCATCACTTTAGCTCATTGTTCTATAAAGAAAGGTGCAACTTAGTGTAAGAAATTGATTTCATGATTGAGGGGAGTGGAAGTCACACTCTGGCAACAACTATAATCCTTGTCAGTGTGAGCCACAAAAGTCACTAAATTAACCTGTGCTTAACCCTCTGGTAGGCAAAGCAGTGAGGCTTAACTTAGAGGCAATGTGTAAAGTCAGGCAGCACACAAGCGCAAACACAGCAATAAAGTGAAAAGCACAACAATATAAAAATCCTTACCCTATTTAGAAAAATACATTTTAATAAATAAAATGATAACACACACAAAAATCCGATCAATAGAACCAGAGATATTTGATTTAAAAAGTTTTAGGTAGATATAGCACAAAGTTCCACTCGAGGTCATCTGGGCGTGCTAGTTCGGGGTAAACTCAAGTTCAGGCTGACCGTGATGGAGTACAGGCCTGATATAGCAACTAGGTTAGTCCAGCTGAAAAAGTTACCTCCTAAAAGTCTTGCGTGAGGAGTCCTGTTCACAGTGGAGGAGGCTGCGAGGAATAGGAAAAGCTTTGTAAATGGTCGTCGTTATAGTGCAAAGAGCAGGCTGGGTGATACAGCTGTTGTCTATGTAGCCTGAAGAGCTGGTTGGGCGTCGCAGATGGTCCTAGCTGGTGTTTCACTTTGGTGGTCACGAAGTGTAGGTCTCACAGTGCTGATGGTTGATGTAGCGCAAAGAGTCTGGCTCACTGGAGCTTTGCATTGGTGGTCATCGCAAGGGGAAGAGTCACAGTGGAAACAGGCCCGTTCACAGTCACGATGAGCCTAAAACTTCAGAATCTCACCTTTCTTCACAGAAGGAGTCCAAATGATGCCAGCAAGGGTTCAGGACCTGGGCAGGCACCTCTTGAGGATCAGGTACTCACCCCAGCAAAGGCCAAGAGGGCTCAGGCAGGTCCACTTACAGGTTCAGTTAGGTCCCTTTGCAGCAGGTCAGCTGGGCATTTGCAAGGAGGCCTTGAGCTTGTAGTGTCCCTGAAGCTCAGACAGGTCAACCAACTGACCCCTGGAGGCACTCAGGTAGCCTGGGATGAAGGGAGCAGGCCTATTGTTCCTTCTCAGAGAGCAATGGAGTCCTCAAGTAGTAGAGCAGTACTCTGGTAACAGCAGGGCAGTCTTCTGGGGGGAAAAACTGTCTTATCTATAATGTTCACAGGTGTAAGAGGGTCTTAAAGAGTGATGGTCGAATATATATACCTAGAGCCAGCCTTTGTGTGTGTGTGTGGGGACCACTCTGTCCTACTCTAATCCTTTTCAAAATCTTTCTTCTGCAATAGTGGATTCTCGGTGGCAGATTCTCTCGCAGACAGCACCACCACAAAGAATCCAATCCATAGTACAAGCACCTCTAGCTGTTCCATGGCATGTCTTTGCGTGCGCTAAATGGTTGCTACCCCGAAGACAAGCCTGCCCATCAAACACACTTTTCACTGCGTTGTTAGACTGCACGTTTTGCTCAATTCCGTTAATAAATTGTGTCAAGTCTATCGCCATCTCATTACGCTGCGAAAGCGATCACATGCCCGAGAGGCTGACCATAGACCATCAGACCAAGACACACAATCCCCTAAGGATGATTAGCTCAACAGGTTTGCATCAAAACTGGAAGTGTATTAAATGGTCCACTGAAAAAGCAGAGAAATACTTCACATGGAAATCTAATCTGCACAACCAGATCATTCTGCGATGCCATACAATACAAGACTTCAGTTTATAAACAGGCCATTGAGCTTTGTTCACAACGGATGGAAAGGTTGTTCAGAACCTGTCTCACCACCGACATTGTTCCACCATCCTGTCAAGGGGCAATTATGGACCCCATTTACAAAAAAGGCACAGTGGCGAACCCCAAGAGCTACCGCCTCATAACTCTCTCAGACCTCGAAGCCAAATACATTACCTTCTGATTACTGCAAGACTTGGAAGCATGGGAAAGCTAAAAAAACCTGATCCCTTTTAACCAAACTGGCTTCAGGCCCATGCTGGGCACCATCGACAATTTAGTGGCAATCAGGATGCTAGTGGCAAATCAGATTCAGAAAAAACAACTCCTCTATAGATGTTTTAAAGATTACAGCAAGGCCTTTGATCATGGCCATCGGGATCTCCTTTGGTCAAAACTTAAAACCTGGGACATTTCTGAACCACTGCTCCGAGGTATCAAACTAGTCTACTCCAAAACATGGGCCAGAGTAAAACTAGACAACAACTCATCAGTCTCTGACACGATAGAACAAAGAGTTAAAAAAGCGTGCATTTTAGACCCAGCCTATTTTAACTTATCAATGAGCGACTTGGTCCCAGTGTTGGAGGAGGTAGTTAGCTATGTGGCAAAATTGGAAAACCACCCCATCACTTCCCTGCTCTATGCCGACGACGCTGTCCTTTTAAGCCAAACAGCACGGGGGCTACAAAGGCTGACTCACATCCTACACGAACATAGCACAACAAATGGCAGGACCGTGAACTTTGAAAAAACCAACGTTGTGATCTTCAGGTGAAAAAGGAACAAACTTGGAACATGGTACTTTAAGAAAAGCCCATTGAACAGAGCCCCAGATACAAGTACCTCGGATGCTGGCTAGACGACAAGGGAGGGGGGCATTTAATCCATGACAACTCCTTAAAGCCTAAGGCCACATCAATACAATTTGATATCCAAACTGTTTTTAAACAAATAAAACTGCCTACTTTAAAGCCTATATTGAAGATAGTAAAATCCAAACTCATCCCCACGTTGGGAAATGGCCCGAAAGCTTTCCCCAGGAAATTGGGCACCTTCCTGAACAAATCCCAGATCCTGGCTTTCAGATCCCTGTTCAAACTACCACACTACTCTTCTGCAGCCCCGATCCGACTGGAATTCATGCTGTGTAATCAAGTACTGGCACAGAAAGCCTTCTCTCTTAAATACCTACATTCAACTCATGTGGCAAAAGCAGGCACACTGAAAAACGTAATCTGGCTGGAAGTATCTTTGATGAATGATCTAGACCACGGGTACTCATAGTACGGCCCGCGGGCCGCCAGCGGCCCGGCAAGCCTTCCTTGGCGGCCCGCGGACCTTGCAGACATCGTACCTGTGCTTTTTTTTTTCTTTCTAAAAGAGTCAGCAAACACCGCTGGTTGCAGCAGCGTGGAGCTATGGGGGTCGGGCAATTCTTTTAAAGACCATTCACTTGTTAAATAGGCTTTGTTGTATTTCACCTCTTCTTAGCGCCCCTGCATCTCCCCTCTGATTGAGTGGAGATGCAGGGGCGCTAAGAAGAGGTGAAATACAACAAAGCCTCATTAACAAGTGAATGGTCTTTTAAAGACCTGTGAAGTACTCGGGTGCAGCTGTGTGCGTGCCCGGGAAGCAGTCTCAATCCGGGGTGACACACGTGGGGTGAGGTGACAGAGGGTGACGAGGACAGCAGTGTGTGAGAGCAGTGGGTGAGGTGACGCGGGCAGCAGGGAGTGAGAGCAGAGGGTGAGGTGACAGAGGGAGACAGACAGAGGGAGACAGATGGGGACAGAGAGAGGGAGATGAGGGAGGGAGACAGAGGAAGGGAGACAGACAGAGGGAGACAGACAGAGGGAGATAGAGGGAGGGAGACAGAGGGAGGGAGGGGGAGACGGAGAGAGGGAGACAGAGAGAGAGGGAGGGAGGCAGAGAGAGAGAAAGGGAGGGAGACAGAGAGAGAGAGAGGGAGACAAGCAGAGTGAGTGAGACAGAAGGAGGGAGACAGAGACAGACAGAGGGAGACAGAGAGAGGGAGACAAGCAGAGAGAGGGAGACAGAGCGAGAGAGAGAGAGAGAGAGATAAATAGAGAGAGAGATGTGTGTATGCCGGGTCTGGTGGCTCAGTGGACGAAGGCGTCCGCTGCAGGCGCCTGTGTTCAACCTCATGGGCATAGATTTTTTTTGCTCTAGCCCCGCCTCCTCACTCTACTGCCCCCACCCCCACCGGTGTAGCCCTCGGCCATAAACCACACTGTAAATTTGGCCCCCGAGAGAAAGTATGTGAGTACCCATGATCTAGACCCTCAAAATCCTTGGAATCTTCTTTTTAAGGAAGCACTGAAACTCAAAACCGGTTCAGCTCTCTGGAATCAAAACTATCCTCATTAGAATTTCAAAACAGCATTAAACAAAGCACTTGATAAAGATTCGTTGAAACAGGATCGTCAGGCCCTCATGGCCAGAAAGGACACACATCTTATACTGAGAAGTTACAAGAAAAGAGAGGTGCAAAAATATCTAAGACACTTTCTCCGTGCACTGCAAGAGAAAGTATTGCCTCATCAAGATGGGAACCTTCAGATCATTAGACCTTCTTTCACCCTGGTCGACTAACCTTTCCACCAGTGAGTGTCGCCTCTGTGGTCAATTTCAGGAGTGCTTACCCCACCTTCTCTGCATCTGCCCAGCACTAATCGACGATCGCAGAAAATTCCTTTGTCATTCATTGATTAAACAAGGGACACAAACAATGCAGGCAGTGGTTGACTTCCTCCTGAATGACTATTTAACCCTCAAGCAATCTCTGAGTTGGTCAAAGCCGATAAAATGATAAGAGCCTCAATTTCACCATTAATCTCTCTCGGGTCGTGAGCTGCTACACACGGCACTTTTCACAACATGCTTCTCAGCTTTACGATTTAGTGTGTGAAAGTTTACACTCTCTTTGATGCACTCCTGACCAAGACCAAATGCATGCAGCACCCCTTCTAACCGACCTCCCAGAACAGACAAACGGCTTTCTAACCTGTATGTTGGTATCACTTGATCTTTCCTCACCCACAGGCCTCCCAGCTTACGAATCTATTTCCTCATTCCAGTGAGTATTTATTTTTATTTTTATGTGCCAACTTCATTTATTATGAATCTTACCAATCTTAAACGGTGGTTTTAATATGCGGGCCCTAAAACCTGCACAAATCAGGTATCGCCCAAATTGACTTAACCCTAACAGACCACACTTTCTGGGCCATTGCACACCCCCATTCCAATTTCCTGTGCGTTCTTTGCACATCTTTCCCTTTTAGCCCTTCTAGTCAAACATCGGGCTTAGTTCAGGTCGCACTTTACATACTTTCATAGGATGCGCCAGCATCTATACCAGCATTCACCCTGCACGTTCCTGAATACTAATGACTGAGCCTTGCTCTCCAACCGGAACTGCTCCATAATCACTTTCTTGCATGTGTCACGCATGCATGAACGTCCTAGCTTATGCCACCCAATAAGGGGAAGGACTGATTGCAAATATCAATCATTTAATTTTTAATAATAAAACACTGTTCGAATGCTTCTCTGAGGCACTGTCATCTTAAATCACACTAATTTGCGCTGTGGTAACGATTGGTACCAAATTAAGTCAAGCTGTTTTATATGTTTTAATTGTTTGCAATGGCTTTAATTAGCAGTGCAATTATAAATAAACTCCAAACTTTGTTCTACCCTCCTATCTGGTTCTGGAAAGTTCTTCCCTTCCCCTGTCAAGGCTCCTCAGCTGTCTGGATTGACAACAGGCTGGTGTCAGGGTGCTTTGTGTGTGCTGGAAGCAAGCCCTTTGAAGTGTAAGTGGGGCAAGGCACAGGCCCTTTGTGTCACTGTCCAGCAGGAAAACACAAACCATAACAGCAGAACCATTCACAGTCACGGAACCAAGGACACTGGCAGAAGGCACAAATGGTTAGGCCAAGACATTGCTAAATTTAAAAAAATTGCATTTTCAGAATTGGGATTTAAAATTCAACTTTACCATTAACCCCTTGTGTGCCACGCCCTTTCCCCGCCCTGTGCCGGGCGTTGCATTAGCGGGCGGGGTTCATGACGAGCTGGACTCGTCATGGGCACAGCGCAACCGCGGCCCATGACGAGTCCAGCTCGTCATGGGCACACAAGGGGTTAAAGAGGATTCTAAATTGTAATTCATTTGAGTCTAAACAGCACATCTGGCTCCAAACCAAAGTTAGCACTTATTTAATGTAATAAGGTAAACCAGCGTTAGTCAATGGGAGAGATAGGCCTTGCAGCAGTGAAAAACGATGAGGTTTTACATGTCAGAGTAGTTAAAACCTGCTAAACACACGTGACCTACATTTTAAGTACAGTGCACCCTGCCCTATGAGCCTTTAGAGCATACCTTAGGGGTATCTTATATGTATTAAAAGGAAGTTTTAGGTGTGGCAAAAGGTTTATTTGCCCACTAGTTGCATTTAATTTATAGGGCCTGGGTATATATAGTACCATATACTAGGGACTTGCACCTAAATTAAATATGCCAATTAGGTATAGGCCAATTTTTCCATGCTTTAAGGAAAGAGCACAAGCACTTTAACACTGGTTAGCACAGAGTGCATAGGGTCCTGAGGCCAACAAAAATGAATTCAGATAAACAAGAAGGAGGAAGGCAAAATGTTTGGCTTTGACCCTGCAGAGCGGGCTAGGTCCAACACCTAGCTAAATTTACCGAGACCATCTCTGCCATGGGAATTCAAAGATCCATCCAAATTGAATCACTTGTATCCCAGAGTCAATTACATAACTGACCCGACTTGTATTATAGGTCAACATCTACCAAACTCTGAGAAGCAATCAAAAATTACTTACTAAATTCTACTGAAATAAATCCAAGAAAACACTGGCAATTGGAAACTACAATGTTGGGCTCATAACAATACTTTTTGCCTTTCCATTCACTATTAGTGTAAAGACCCACCTACCTGGTGCACAGTCCACTTACAGAGCTGGATACTTTCACTCTTTAGACTCTTCACTTTCCACTTTCAACTATCACCTTCGATAATTACATCTGTAAACTGCTTGACCAAAATTCAAAGAGATGAACCACATCCATAGCCAAGTATGCACCTCCTTCTGCAATCTAGGCACTTCCCCATACCTAATGAACAATGATCATCCCCATCCTGAAGAAACCCTGCTCCATTACCGTCATCAATTCAAATCTCGAGTGAGAAGTGCCCTTCTATTCACAGCAATGTTTATTGAATCCCTTGCCATCATCCTACACCAGCACGTTTTCTAGATAAGAAAAACAACCCGACTCATGTTTCTGTTCTTGCAGTGGCAGTGACATAGCCATGGTGACAGTCCACAATGAACTGTTACCACAAATTACCTTAAATAGTTGCACTGTGTTTTTTCTAAATTTTGACAGATAAGTTGCTAGATATCAACTCTAGCACTTAACAGGGTCCAATCCATCCTACATATCGGACAAATTGGCCTCATTTAACATCCCTGTGCCATATTAAGAGTTCACTTGTTAACACAATCCAAGCTATACAAGCACCATCTAAAGAAGAGAGCCTCTGTTTATCTGAAGCGTTTAAAAACAAACTATACACATGGACATACTTGACGCCCATCAGCTCAAGATCCGGCTGTAAATGACAGACACCCACTGCCTCTTTCTTTTATCTATTTCAAAAAGAGCTTATTAGAAGAATTGTCCAGCACCTCATTCTCAGACATCATAAACTGAATGTACCAGCTTTGACCTTTTCCTTTGTCAGTTCCTTTTATTTTACTTCTGAAGTGGTAGAATGAGCAAGTCATCCCCATTCCTCAGCGCCACAATAGTTAAATCAGTCGAATGAGTTTGCTCTGGACAAATTGTACACTCTAAAGAGTAACATCAATCTTCAGTGACAGTGGGTACTAGAAATAATGTACATAATAAGAAACCTATATTACTAACTGACAAACCTTTCCAAGTATCTGAAAATACCTTACACAATGACTGTATGGCAAAGAGCAGAAACAGAGGAAACATGTTCGTGAAAATTTCCAATGAGACCACCTCCACCAATACCGCACACTCATTTAAAAGATGGTGAGAAAGATGGATGTACACTATTCTTCTTAGCACTATTACTCCTTAACACACACTTCTTTTAACACATCATGAAAATCACACATTTATACTGTTCTACAGAGCAAAAAGCAAGAATAATACCTGGAATAAAGATGTGAAAACAAGGCATCTGAAAGAATTGAAACTTCTTAGCTAAAGACTACACCAGTCATGGGCCACAGAGGTCTGGTGGGTGGGACAGAAGGGTTCTTGGCAAAGTTAAAGATACCCATTGAGAATGTAAAATATTTGTATTATATTATTTAACTGTACATGTATCATTTATGGATAGTCTTAACACCAGACATGGATCAGGCACCCCTTGATTTACAATTGACTCATTTGGAAAAGGCTACTGTCTATTGCAACAATTTTTGATTTGGAGCTTTACTATATCAAACACACCATCATTCAATTAACAAATATATGATGAATAAAATAAGATCTGAGTCACCGACCTACATTTAACTAGCTATTGCACTAAATTACTTTTCTGTTGCCTGGCTGTTTTAATTTTAGCACTCATGCATTTTGTAATTATGATAATGAGTCATTTAATTGTTGTACTTTTATGTGGAATTTATGTTTATTTAAAACCAAAACTAGTTAAAGCTGTAGAAATCTGCATCCCCAGCAGTATACTCAATCCCCATACCACTGAACATATGCATCGCGGGGCACTGAGAGGACTGCACCAGTCCAACTTCGACTGGGTCCTTACTTAGTAACTCACCACTCCTGCCAACCACCCATTGGGAATTTGAGACTGCAGGAATGAGTTATCCTACCCTTAACACTCTCCTGGGTCTAAGCCAAAAATGTAAATGTCTACTGGCCCTTTCTAAGGAAATAAAATCAGATCAAGCATCTGAAAATTTCTAGAAATTCATCTAAAACAGAATATTTGATAAATCCCACACAAATGTACCCAGGACATCGGATCTTTCTGCGGCTTACCACTTCAAGATCTCACAACTTCACCCTCAAAGAGGGATCTCCTGTCTTTCATTTCATAGCAATGCAATACTTAGGCAAAACCAATGCCCAAGTCACACATTTAAGCTCATTACCACTTTTGAGAGGGAATCTGTACTAGCACAACTGCACCATGTCACCAGACTTCATTCAAGAAACCCTGCCAGGAACTATCGTCACCATCCCCCAGAATGGTTCTCTTGTTAAGAACCCTAACTGCACCCGATAGACGCACATCACAGAAGAGGGTAACACTGCTATGTTTCTATCAGACATTGAAGGAGAAGAAATAAAGGCGTACATGGTACATGTTCGTGTGCATGCTTGAGAGCAAGAGAAAGGGAAAGGGATCAAGGTTTTCCAAAGATGATGTTGGCTAGAAACTGGGCACCTCATATAAGGGTTGGGAAGTAGAGCGGCCTGCAGAATTACAGCAGTCTTTCAAGCAACAGAGATCCTAAGACAAGTTGCGAGCTCTGAGAGGCTGCACAGAGAATAGGTATAGCCTCCCTTTAGGAAGGCTGTATCGACACACGTGACCAAGGCAGCTGTCCAAGTGACAACCTGCACTTGGAGCTTGGTGGGCTGCAGACAAGTCATTTTCTAGGGAATAGTTGCAGGAGTCTTTCCCAACTTCAAGTCTTATTGTTCTGAAGGAAGCAAGCAATATTTTAAATAATCTAGGGAGGAGAGTCATTACAATCAAATATTGTACAAATAAGCACTTGCAAATTCCGATTTGCTGCATTTCTGGTCTGGACTGGAACATTTTAGTGCCTCTGTCCTTCTCAGCTTTGTTGAATCTTCCCTCCTGTTCGTAGTTTTTTTACATAGTTTTACATCAGGAGTCATTACATCATGGGAGAATCCTTACATCAGGAGTTATTATATTGCGAGTAACCTTTTAACTTTAGTTCACATCTTTGTTGTGTTTTTTTAAACTACATCTATATATTTATTTAAGTTAGCATAATCTACATTTTTGTCAAGTAGTTTTAATTAAAAACTATACTTCCTATTTAAGGCTATATTTATTACTTTTTTCAATGCAATCTTGTTTTGTTTTCCATTTAATAATAAAAAATGTTTTCATTTACATTTTTATTTTAATATCGTTGTATTCACACACACACACACACACACACACACACACACGCACACGCACGCACACACACACATACACACACACATACAGTGGGGCTTGCCACTGGGTAGTTATAGGTAGGTCTATGTCGCCACAGGAAAACCAAAATTTTTTGGTTTGCTTAATACTTTTGCAGTTTACAGAATCTTCACCAAACTTCCAAAAAAGATATATGTATCAAACTGCAACTGATTTAAATAAGAACTGGAAGTCTGCGGAGTAAACTCCTGGCAAACAGGCTTAAGAATACATACAATTAGGAAAATACACAAAAATACAGATGACAACAGCACCGTTCTAATAGGCAGTTACGAATTTAGTAAGTATTCTGAACTTTTTATGAGTCAAGGCAGTTTGTGTTATCTCTAGAAGTAAATGTGGCTTTAAATTGAGCTGGCCTTCCTGTTTTGTACTCTCACCAGTCTACACTGATTGAGGCAACAATTATTCTAAAATAAGGGAAGGGCACCACTTCCCTTTTAAAAACCAGAACATTTATTGAGCAAAATGGTTTTACGGTGAAGTTCTATCAGACGTTTAGTGATTGCCTATTTCCTCTTTCAGATGGAATTCTGGAAAAAAAGGTTATTACCAGAAAGCATGTGCACAACTTTGGAGGCTTCAATCCCAAAGCCTGGTAAACAAAACACAAAATGTCCCAATTATAGACCAATATTTCTTTGCAAGTTGGATTTAAAGATCATACAAAAAAGTATGCAGATTTATTTGCTTTGTAATTAGCTTGTAACAAAAGGCCACCTCATAGCACTGTTAGCGGCAATTGTGCAGATGTTAAACACCTTGCCAGGTAGCTGAATATCTTCATACATATCCTATGGGACCTGTTATTTGGTTACATCTTGGCACAGACTGGGCTATGCTCAGCAGGCCCTGATCCTTATTTAGGGGTGGTAGTCCTGATGACTTTCACAAACAGATTTGAACGCCTGAAGACTCCTGCCTGGTGCTTGAGCTAGGTTTGGTAGATTTGAGCAAAAAGTTTTCCAGGGTTGAGCTCACAGAACTCTCATGGAACTTTCTCCATGCTTCTTTCACTTAAGCCAGTATTGTATGATGGTAATTCTCTTACTGGATTACAAGTTGTGATATGGTACATAATTAGGGAATAAGGTTGGTAGAACAACTTGAAGAGTAATTTGAAATTTACTTTGAACCAAGGATCCAATAGAGATCTTGGAGGGTAAAACATAATGTAGGATGATTCTTTTTATGTTGGGGCAGAGATGAGGCACTTGATTTTACAGTCTCTGTAGCCTCAGGGCCTCTTTTGGGGGGCTCCAGTGTAAACAATGTAACACTAATTGAGTCTCCACAATACCAAGTACCTGGTTACTTCAATTCACTGAGGTAGTTGGAGTAGCTAGAGTAGCTTTTGTAGCTTCATGAGGTAAAAGCTGTGACATGGGTTTGACAACCTTGGTCATTTAGTGGCAAAACACAGTTTTTCTCTAAACTGTACACCAATATTATTGATGGTGTGTACAAGGTAGCAACAGCTTCTCGTTCCATTAGCCATTTTAATATTAGATTATCCTGTAAAGGAGATTTTATTCTACGAACCTGCACCTTAGTTCGGATCAGGCAAGAAGTGATGTTTTTGTTTTGATCCTGTCTATTGCCCATACGTATGTAGTTTAATGGCATCTGCATAGATTTGGAATTTATTGTAGAATTGAGACATAAGCAGTGTTAGTGATGTCATATAAATGTTGAGCAGTAGCCACGCATGAGGAGATAAATGTGGTACCCAGCAAGAGATCAGTTTAATTGACAGTGAGGAGGGTTAAATCCTAATTTATCGGTTACAGTTTGATAAGAATGATTGCCACCATTTAAGAGCAGTTCCTGTTACTTCTGTCCATTTCTGTAGTTGATCTACAAGAGGGTTTGTTATCTACAACGTCATATGCGGCGGGTAAACTGAGAAGAGTAAGGGTTTAGGAATTTCTAACAACCAGGAAGAAAAGCAGCTCTTCTCAGACGACACCAGCAGTAGCCTCCGTACCGCTCCCTGCTCTAACCCCAGACTGCCTTTCATAATTTAAGGTGTTGGATTCTATAAATTCAGGAATTTAGAATGAAGCCATCACCGAACTTATTGAACTTATCAATGGGTGCCTTAATATGGGCCTGTAGTTTGCTTTGGCTTGGCCAATGAGTTGGCTTTGGGTTCCTTAGAAGAATATTTAATGCAGGTTTTAAGATACTGATCCTTGCAGCAAAAAGCAGCATTTAAGTTTCAGGTTATCTGTGGGCGAAGTGTGTGGAAACAGTCTTCAACTTTGGAAGTACGGAAAGGTTTGATGTAGATATTTGAGGCATTAGGTTTAATAGTTCATTTGTGCCATAGCTTGAGACTAATTGCTGTAAAAGACAGGAATGAGGCAGGTATATCAGGAGGTTCATAAATATCAGGAGTCCTATTGATAGGAATTGCTCATGTTCCACCTGTTTCCTAGCAGGAAAATAGTAATTATTTTTTAAAAGGAGTCTCACCCACACATATGTGTGGCATGCTTCATCACTGAGTCGTATGCCTGGCACAGCTATTGTTGCCAGACAGGCTCAACCACACTTTTGGAGGCAGCACTTTGAAGGTAGTCCTGAAACCGAAAGAGGTCTGATTTTTTAAGATCAAAAAAGGCTTCAGGTGTACCCAAATCATTTTCACTAGTAGGGCACCCTTGGCTGTTTAAAGACATAATAGACTGTGTGAGGAGACATTACTGGCTTAGACATCCCTATGTCAACATGTTTCAGCCAGTTAGTTGTGGCCCAAGAAGTCACTCGGCTTTCATCAGAACCAAAGAGATCCCATTAGGTACTGAATTGGTCTTCCTTTCAGTTTGTATTGGTATTTTCGAAGTCTGCCACTCACTCGCTCCAATCATACATTCACACTTGTTACTTCCCCGCCATTTCCAGACTTCATATGTCACCCGAAGTCGGGATATTAATAGTTATCCGAGTTTTGTTGAAATAGGTTATTGCATATTTAGACAGTATTAATTTCAAATCACAATAAATTATGTTGTGTACACACTGCACATACTATGTACTAAAATGTGTAGTATGCTTCGTGTCCAGCCACCTGTGCTCATACCGTGATGCATTTGCCTGGCGATAATCCCATGCTCTGATCATGATTAATTTTAATCATGTTAACGCTCATTTGTTGCCAGTGGGGGAGAGAAAAGTGTTTCCACAACCATCTCTTGCCAATCTTTTGTGATTCATTTAAAAATGAGTGTTGTGGGGACCTAAGAGACACCATTCCTCTTGGTAAGACCTACTTGTTTTATGGGACATTATAGGCAGGTTTCGCCTATGTCACACACTGCAAAAAAGGAAGAAGACATGATATTAGTCTATTTTCAGCAGCAGACAGGGTGTTTTGTAGTCAATCATTCTCATTAACCAAAACTGCTTCTTTTTTATTTGGGATCTCTAAAACCCTGTTCTTGGCATTATTATTTTATGTGGTTATTTTGTGATATGTCTGAAAACTGTTATAGGCATTTTACTGGTCTAATAAATTGTTCGTATTGCGCCTAATCTTAGAGATGTTGGCAACTTTAGGGAATTTTAAAAAAACTGACTAACTTCAGGTACTTATTACAACCTTCATGTCATGGTGGAGTGCACATAATGTTAGTATATCACATTCTTGCAAAAGATTGCTGGGGTGTGGCAAAAGGTGAAACCCTTTCATTATGTTGCATTATACACTTTATAGAATAGACTACTGGCTTATTCCAGGATGATGGGGATTCAGTTAGAGGTAGTTCATATGAAATCCCCTGGGTCATCTTGACCGATTCCCATTTCCACTTTTCTGGTTTTGTTCACTCCTCCAACTGCCAGGATATGATGACCAACTTTCCACACTCTAATTGACATCACTCTGGGTTGTTTCATTTGTGGTTTGACAAGAACGATCTTCCGCAGAATGAGGGTATAGCTTTTCATAGGCAAACCTCTTCACATCTTTCTGTACATTTGTCTACTCCCTATCTATCTCTTCAAGTTTCTTTTTCAATAGTTTTCCTTGCGCCACCGTTTTTACGTTGGTTTCTGGCGTCTGGACCTTTAGTAGCATCACATCCAAAGTCTCTTGGCAGTCTTATTAGCACTAACCAATCGCGTGTGAACTGCAACACCATTAATGATCACTCCTTCCTAAAGACTGCATTATCAAGGAATATTCTTGATGCATTTTTCATTATTAGTCCGCGGGGTTCTGCATTCCCTCTGAGGTATTCCGTCATCATGGCAGAGCCTTGACCTGATTGCATTTGAGGTTTGATTTTGAGTTCCAGGCCTCTGCTGTTGCTAGGGACTCTGTGATATTTGAATAGTTTAACAGTGGGGGCCAGACACATTTGAGTCCACCTCATCATCCCCGAAGGTTAGGCTCAAATTCTGTGCCATAGTTGAAGATTTTTTTTTCTGAACAAAACACAGGGTAGTTTTTATACAAATGAATGCTATGCAGTCTTTTTGAGCTATTTTGAATGACTTTCCTTTCTGAAAAGAGCCCTTGAACAGAAGGAATTTCTCTCTCTCCCTCATGATTAGGACTATTCGGAGGTTCAACAGGTGTTCCTGAGAATGTCATTAAGTTCTCACAATGTGACAAACTTGTTCGGCTTTTAATATTTCTAACCCAGCTACCAATTTGTTATTTGGTTGCAAAATCGTTTTTCTTTGCTTTAAAAAAGCTATGTGGTATGCTCTCACTGATTTTGTGTTTTAAGTTGTAGAGGAGCTACTTTAAAAAAAAATAATCTTTATTGCCATTTTACTGAATATTCCAATATTGTATCTCATATAGGATACATAATAGTAGCAGTACTTCTGTTACAGGATACGATTTCAATTTACTACAGTTACTACAATATCTATACCAATTTTCCAAGAATTCTTAATACTTTGCTGTTAAGTGCACTCAGTTATGGGATAGTATCAGCTATTTGAACGTAGGAGGTTAATGCTTCTTAGAACCGATTCAAGCATGGCCTTCTTATGATGCCTTAGTAGGTGTGGAGTAACCACATGGAGAGAAGTATAAATCTTGAGTGAATACAAGTGGATTTTGTCACCAGAGTTATTAGGGCATGGTCTGTCTAGGGGTTTGGTGTGATCTTTAGCTGCAGACAACCAGGTTAACATGAATCCAGTGAATCATCCAGCACATGGATTGATAAGCCATCAGTTGGATGAGGACAAGGGTCTCTTGGTTTTTGACTACTTCTATAACTTGCTTATTGTTTGGGCCTTATTCCCAGAGGTGTATATGGCCCAGCAAAATTCTTTGTGCAAAAGGTTTTGGGACAATAAAGCTAAATTAGCAATTTCTTGCAGTGAAGCAAATTATTGTATTGACTTGAGTAAAATAAACTTTCAATCCCTGCAACCATTGGCTTAGATGCAGAAAAAGCATTTGATTGGTTTAGCAAGACTTAGTTAAGAATATTGCAAGAAAATATGGTTTGGCGGAAGACTTTCTAAGGTTGTTTAATGCTTTATATAAAGACACAAACGCTGTGGTGACAGAAAATGGTTGTTGTACAATGCTCTGCTGCTAACTGTGCAGTATTTTTCAACCTAGGTATGGAGCATTTAGCACTGGACAAAATTCAAGCACGAAGGCGAATATGTGTGTAGTTAAAAGAGTCGAAATGTTACTATTTTCTGATTACTTGTTATCAGTGGCATAGTATGGGTGGGGCTACAGGGGCGGTTCTCTAGGGCGCAATTTAATAGGGGCACAAAATGTAAACATTTTCTTAAAATCTAATAGATGTGCAAGTGGGTAAGGATCTCAATAATGGACTGGTGGACAGGACTCAGGCAGTGCCAACGGTCCACCCCTGGCGCTGGCAATCCAAACTACACCGCTGCTTGTTACTGTTGGTTTTAGATCCTAGTCGAACATTTGATCCTCTTATTTCAGCTGATGAATAAGTTCCATTCTTTATCAGTTCATAAAATAAATATATTGAGGAAATACCTAACGTTTTACCACCGTTCGGTAGTTGCTATAAGAAATTCAATATGAAGTGTTTTAAAACATCTGGAGTCAGTATTCATCAGGAATTTTCTTGCCCAAGGCAACTTAACACTACCCAAAATTTACAAAAGGTAAACCACATTGACCAAGATGAGAGTCATTAAATATGACACAATGGACCACCGTTCCTTTTTTCAAGATGACTTGCTCTATCTTAAACTAATAAAGTGGTATTGCTGAATGAAATCACCAAGTGCGGCTTACATTTTAGGAAAACCAGTTTGGGCTGCTTTTGGATTCTTAACATTAAAAGTATCACAATGAATTTACCCTCCGAACCTTCTTTCAACAAGTAGTTTCAAACTAATTTCACCGAAGAGCCTATCATATGCATGCTACCAATGAATCCAGTTTTACTCTATAAACAATACCCCTACTGAATTCCTGCACGTTTCACCTGACAAAATTTAACAACGGGTTCAGACTTTAGTACACCCTATAATTACTGGGTGTGTTAACTCCTTACAAATTAGAATTCAGTCCCCTGCACAAACAAAGATTTGTGCAGGGGTTGGAAAACCTTTCACCACTCAATCAGGGCTTAACATTTTTAGTGTGGGCGTGGGCCAATGCCCCCACTGCCACTGCAGTGCGTCCGTCGGCCATTGGCCTACACTGGCGAGGGCTTAAAAAGAACCTCTAATGCTCGTTCCAGAGGGTTTCCTTTTTTCCAATTTTCAGGTCAGACTGCTAGAGATGAGCTTCCCCAGAAGCCCAAGACTTTTCTGCTCCTCCTTCTGAAATGATGATCAGGCTGCATGGCACACTGATAGTCTTTTCAGTCAAATTGTAAATAAAATTAACCTATCTGCTCATGTCACTTTCATTATATTGGTACTATGGGGCAAATTTCAGGCCCCTAGCACCGATTTTCATGGGAGAGGTACCTCTGGAAAGGGGAGAATCTCCCCTTTCCAATGGTATCCATCCCTAGTGGATCCCTGCTTAGGGATCGCACCACGTGTGTAATCTCCAAGCAGGAATCCACCTACTACACACCAGGGAGTAGGTTTTGAGGAAGGCAGTGGGCCCCCTCTGGCAGAAGGCTAGTGTTCCACCCTCACACAAGTCTTTCTGCCTCTGCTCCCACAGGGGCTGATAGGAGGTCAGTACCAACAATCTGGCCCGAAGTAGAAAGTCCACTAGACATGATTTGTTTAGGACATTTAAAATGGGGTGGGGGAGGCCCGTCTAGGCCATAAGACCGAGATACCACCTCTCAAATAACCCCCACAGTCTTTCTACCACCCCAGGGGTTTTACTTCCAACCTATCCTTTTGGGGCTAGAAAGCCCACTAGACCCCAGAACGTTTTTCTAATTTCAAAACAGGGTTCCCTCTCAAGCATTGAGCTGAGCCGCCAGCCCCCAAATGAGCCAGTCTTTCTGCCCTTCCCTCCGGGGCAGATAAGAGTTTATTAACTCCAATCTCCAATCTGTCTCCTGGGGAGCTGTTTTGTAGGACAGAGTGCTCCCCCTGGCAATGGTGCTTGTGCCTTCCCTCCACCAGGCTGAAAAGTCGTTCTGCCCCCAGGGAAGAGATACGAGGAATTTCCTTTGAATATACCCCAAAGGATGGGTGGGTGGCAGAAAGCTCATTAGATTTCAGACGAGTTGGAGTGGGGAAGTGCCCCCCCTTGGGGGAGGTAGGTGGTCATTACCTCCAATCTGACACCCGTAAGTTGCAGAAAGCCAACCAGACCCAAGGGATTTTTTAAAATAATGAAATGGAGTGGGGTTGCCTCCAGTGGATCCCTGTATGAGGGTGATCCCAAAGAAGGATCCACCAACTAGACAACAGCATTTAATTTTTTAGGAGGAAGAGCACACACTGGCAATGGGCTTGTGCCACACCCTTCCCCCGGGGCAAAACAATCTTTCTGCAGGGGTGATACAAAGAACACTAAACCCCAGGGAGCTGTTTTCAAGGGGGTGGTGGGGACTGCCCCTCCTGGCAATGAGCAAGTGCTCTCCCCCTAGCGCAGCCATAAGTGTTGGGGGGGGGGCAGAAAATCCACTAGACCCGAGGAGTCTACTTGTATTATAAAAAGAGTGGCGGTGAAAGCCCGCCTAGGCATAGAGCCAAGGCACCAGCACTCCAAATTAGCAAAACAGTCCTTTCTGGCCAGCAGAGGCCGATCTGGAGGATTTACCTGTAATCTGACCCCGGGTGCAGAAAGTCCGCTAGACACCAAAAAGGGGGGGGGGGGGGGGGATAGGCACTGCTCACCTAGCCATTGTGCTGTGGCCCCACGGTAGAATGGATGCATAAGTGTATCAGTCTTTCTGCCCCCCCCAGGTGTGGACTGAGGTTGTTTGCCCAAAATATGCCGGGGGGGGGGGGGCAAAAAGCACACTAGACACAAGGGATTTCACCATGGTAACAAACAAAGAATGGAGCAGTCTGCCCTGGTATCAAACCCTATCTTTAATTCAGAAGGGGCAATAGAAGTTTTCTGTTCACCTGGGGGCAGATAAGCTGTTTATCCTGATTAGGGATGTTTGCCTACAAAGCCTATTAGACACCAGGGATTTTACATTTGGCCAGAGCAAAGGGGTGTAGGCATCCCACCATGGCATTGGACCACACCCAACCCCAAGCGCTGCAAACCAGACTTTCTGCCTCCACTGCGGGCAGAGAGGAGGTTTTTCCTAATTTGCCCAACGTGGAGAGATGGTGGGCAGAAATCTCACTGGATACCAGGAATAGTTTTAATAAAATAATGTGACTGGGTCTGGCCCATGCGGACAACACTCCCCACTCCCACCCCTAAAGCTCCAAAAGTCTTTCTGCTCCCCTGGGGACTAAAGTACCCCCACTCCTTTACCAAGAGAGTGGTAAATCTCAATTCCTTTGGGTGTTTTCTTTTCTTTCTATGGGCCAGCAGAGAAGGACAAAAGCCCAATATTATCTTACTTCCCATGCTGATTGGCTGCAGTTTTCCGGCTTGGCTCGCCACTCCGTAGGGAAATCTACAAAACCCAGACATTATTAAAAACTAGACACTCTGGAGAGTCCAGCATGGTGTGCCTCACATGAATACCACAACATTTTCCTACCCACAATGCCCTGTAAAACAATTGCACCTTTTCCTTGCATTTTTGTGATGAAAACTACCGGAATTCAAATGGTTCCACAAAATTCCTACCACCGAGCATTTCTTCTCTTGGTCCGTTAAAAACACTATCCCACTTGTGTGGCTTGGCCTGGTGCCCACAATACAAAAGACCCCAAAAAGCAACATGGAAAAATTGGCAATAGGGGTAGCTGTGGTATTTGGGCCTGTGCACAGAGGCCACTTAGGCAAACCTACCAAACCCAGAAATCTTTAAAAACTAGACAGCTGGGGGAAGTCCATGGTGCTGTTGCTTGAATGGATTCCCACAAGATTTCTTACCCAGCAAACCTCAAACTTTGTTTAATATTGTGTATTTTCCTTGTTTTTCTGAGATGATCAGCATTTGCAATCCTCAAGGATCCACAACATTCCTACCACCAAGTGTACCTACTTGGGCTGATAAAAACTCTACCCCATTTCTGTGGCTGGGCTTAGAGTCCACAACAAGAACAAATCAAACCAGGGTCAAAGGGAGCCCCGCAGAGGGTCCTAGCAGTTCTATTCTGTTGGCTTACAATAACAGATAACATTTTGCATTTGATACAAATATGCATCTGCGGATCATCCTGTAATCTTACATAATGCTCAATATAATAAATTTCACATAAGGGTATTTTCTGCCGCAGGAAATTAAGGCTCATAGGTCCTAAAGTGCACCCTAAAGTATAGAATCATTTATTTCAGTTCTTTTTTACGATGGACTCCAAAATTACCTGGATCAACTGAATGGTTAAACGCAAAAATTATAGCCCCATACAGATTTTTGAGAGTGACTTTTAAAATACCCTGGGACTGGCAGCCTCACTCATTTGTACAAATTACTTGAGCCGAGAAGGACCTCATAAGGGATGAGGACAATGCTCAGCAAGGGACTACAATACACCTTAGTTCAGTAAGGTTTTAGGAGGAAACTCTCACCTAAACCCTGTGAAAAGGCTGTTATTGCTTGTTGTGCTGCATTCCACATTGAACATTGGGTCTAAAACTGCTTACTTTTGAAGGACTACTTTTGGATCCCAGTATTGCCCTATCTTTAGGGAGTTTTCAAGCATCTTCTTTGTCTCGTCTCTTAGTTCAAAGGGAGAGTCCCAGGAAGCTTGCATCCTATTTGATACATATGTTCTTTGTGAATACTGGGAAACAATGTAACGTCAAATCACTGTTTGCGAGGATATTGCAACTAGTGTTGCAGAGAACAACTGTTAGAGACAAATTTGTTTGAGCAAAACATTAAATGGGAATTTTATTGTGCAAATATCTGGAATTACAACTATTTCAGAATTAGAATTGAAATGCAAAACAGTGATAGTAGTTTTCCTTCTACTCTTCAGGTTATAACGAAGCAAACTAACTAGAGACCTTGATTATGTTTTTTTCTCGTTGAAATTAGGCATCCAACGGCTTCAATGGATCCTTACAACTATGATTAATGGGCCTATCCAACTGATGCTAGCATACATTACTCACCTTAAAAAATAAACTGTCTTTTCTGTCAACCTCCGATGTTTACTGTTCAAAATTACATTTAGGAGGAAATGGAAAAGAAACAAAATGAACTTCACATGGTTTTCTGCAAATTCAATGAAACATCTACTTGCACAACAGTAACACAGGGGATGTTTTATTTTCTGCATTCTGGACCTTGCTCAGAGCAGCTCTGTCTTACTTCCCAGATCCCAAATCTTGTAAGTATCTGCTACTACACAATGAAAACCTCACCTCATTCATTTAATTCTATTCTACTCTATTCGCTTAAAAACACAGGTTATTTAATTATGTTGTGCTTTTAGGTTTCATTACTTATTGGCATACGAATTATGAGTTCATAAGTATTGCCTTTGCTGTGAGGTTTGTATGGTTTCCATACTTGTGCGAGTTGTAGATTGTGAAGCTAACAATAACTTTCAAATTTCAGTGATTTTCGGTTTTAATTTGTAACCAAAACTATAGTTTAACTGTGGTAGTTTAAGTGAATTTCTTACGTTTTTTTTAAAACATGTGTTATATCCTTTATTATAATCAGCTTCTATGAAAGTATATCATTTCCTGTTGCATATGGTCTAAGGTCATGTGCAGCTATGGTTGGTCGAGGCTGGCAGGCCCGGCACGCAACCCACCATGGGTAGCAAACACCTCTGCACATCGCCAAAGGCCGTACATAGTGGGGTTGGACACAGGGCTCCATTCTGCCCTGGTGGCCAAACCCCACTGTGCATTGCTTTTGGCAGTGTGCAGCACAAATTGATCACATGGCCTCATGAGTCACCAGGCCATGTTACTATCTCACCAGGGTGGGCATCCCCTGCTGCAAAAGCTTTTTAGCCATCCACATAGGGGATTCACACCAGGGCCCCTGCATGCTGCTGGTAGCCAACCTCTGCTGTTTAGTCACTTTTTTTAAACACCAACCTATTTTACAGAATCTACATGAAACTTGCTTTACTGAATCCATATCAGATTTTTAAAAAATGTGCCGATTCTAACGACACCAAAGTTATTAAGAAAACAAAAATTGCCTTTTCAAACTCGTACCTAACCATAACTAAAAAGTCACTATTGACGACTAAAAATTGCCCTGGGCTATCCTCCCCTGTCACTAGTTACCCTCTACCTCATGACGTGTAATGAAATCATTTATAAAACACTGTGCTTGGTAGAGTTGCGGTTTATAGTTGATGTACTCTGGCTAGCGAGTTGACAAAAGTATGGAGGTGCCGGAGTTACAGTCATTTTATGGTGGTGAGTAAGTTATACATTTAAGATATAACTATAACATTAGAATTTCTAATGTTTGTGTAGTTTAAGTTTTGTTTGTATAGCTATATATATATATATATATATATATATATATATATATATATATATATATATAAAACCTACTGGCGGTCGCCAATAGGTAGTTCTAGTTAGGACCTATTATCCATAGGAAATCCGCAACATTCTATTTGGAATAACTTTGGCGCCGGTTGACGAATATTCGCGAAATTTTCAAAACTGGTGGGGCGCTCCGGTCCACTCCTATCCTGAAAGTCTCGGGGTGATTCGTCAATCGGGGGCTAAGAAAAAAGGGGGGGTCCCAAAACGCGTTTTCCCCATGCAATTTTCCATAGTAACCGTTAATCGCAGCTACAGCCCGAACTGCTGAACAGAATTACAACAAATTTGGCAAAAAGGTAGCCCTTGGTTCACACTCGGGCCTTTTGCTTAAATGGTGTAAATCCGTTCAGTATATATATATATATATATATATATATATATATATATATATATATATATTCACTGAAAAAACCATAGGTTTCAGGGGTGTTATAGTTAGCTGGACTTTTCACTTGTACAAAACCATTGAAATTCCCCCGTTATAGTTAGTTCAGCTAACTATAACTCGCGCGCCCGCAATGCACTGCTGATGACGTCACATATTACATCACTCATGACATGGTCAGTGACATCACTCATGACATCACTGATGACATCTCAAATGACATCACTGATGACATCACTGATGACATCATCCAGTGAATGTGTGTTTTTCTGAAAATTAAAGATGTTTTATATATGTATATCTCAAGGTCGATGGAAGAATAAATGGGTATATAAGTGTCTAAATGGATGATTTGTTTTTGAAAAATTGATTGTGTAACTGACTGATTAAGTGTATCATAGTGAATACATGGCTTAGTGTTTAAATATGTAAATATCTGTATCAGTCTCTCACTTTGTGTATAAGTGGCTGCATGGGTTGGTGAGTAGCTACATGGGTGTCTATATAGGTTATTAGTTGGTTTTTTGAGTATCAGTCTGAGTGTCTGCATGGTTCGGTGGGGGGTATTACGTAGTGCATAGGTGCATGAATGAGTGACTCACTGTTTGTATGTGTTGAACACAGCATGTGTGCAGGACTGTATGGGTGGATGAGTGTGTGTATGGGTGTGTTAGTGAGTGAATGACTGTCTCAATAGTGTCTTTATGAGTAACTACCTATGTTTTAAACTAGTATATGTGACTATTGGTGTATATATGTGAGTATATGTGAGAGTGAGAGATTGAAAGAGTTCCTGTATGAATGAGTATGTGTTTCTATAAGTGATTGTTTAAAAGACTAAGTATGTGTAAGTTTCCGTAGAAGTAAGTATGGTGGTGTGTGTATAACTGTATATGCAAGTAAATGTATGTTTGATTCTTTATTAGCATGAGTGACTATGTGTGTGAGTAACTCTATGGATGAGTGGCATTGTGTAACAGGATGTATAGGTGTATGAGTACATATGATGAGTGAGTACATGTATGAGTGACTGTATAGGACTGTTGGTGAATGAGTGGATGTGTATGTGGATCTTAGAATTACTGAAGAGGTTGTTGTAACTGGTATTGGTATGTCCATTGTTTTGAAAATGTTATTCTCTATTTTTGAATGTGTGTATCAAAGGTTATATTAGGGTGAGAGGAGGTCTGCCACTCTATCACAAGGATGATGTCATCAGTGATGTCATCAGTGATGTCATCAGTGATGTCATTTGAGATGTCATCAGTGACGTCATGAGTGATGTCACTGACCATGTCATGAGTGATGTAATATGTGACGTCATCAGCAGTGCATTGCGGGCGCGCGAGTTATAGTTAGCTGAACTAACTATAACGGGGGAATTTCAATGGTTTTGTACAAGTGAAAAGTCCAGCTAACTATAACACCCCTGAAACCTATGGTTTTTTCAGTGAATTTCTGAGGTTTTTTAAATGCTAATTCCTAACTATAACGTGCCTGAAACCTATGGTTTTTTCTGTGAATTTCAAAGGTTTTTTAAATGCTAATTTCTAACTATGCCTACAGAGATAGGACATGTGAAGAAAGAAGAAAAAATGCACAGAAAGAAACAAAAGAAGTGCAGAAAGAAGCAACAGAAGTCCTCAAATACGAAGATAAGTGCAGGAAGAAGGATAACGTGCAGAAAGAACAAAAAGAAGAGCAGAAAGAAGCCTTGTTGCAAAATCATCCTGTACCCTCAACTTTTTCAGACGGATACTGGTGGTAACTGAGTCTGACTAACCAGTCCTAGAGCCAGTGCTATGTTAAAAGACACTTAGAATACAGTGAAAACACCTACATACACTAGGGAACATTATGCGTTGGGGTCCCCCTGTGATTAGCATGACCTCCTCTGTAAGCCCCTAGTGTATAATAGGGCATGGGGATTAAAACTACCTCTTAAAACAGGCCACAGGGCGTTTTTGCACACGTTAACTCAGGCCCCGTCCCCTCCCTTCACCACTGTGTAAACACGCCCTGTGTCCATTTTTAGTTGGGAGATTAAGTTCATTTGAATCCTGAGGGTCCCTAGGGTCCAACTAGCCCACTAGGTACCTCCAGTAAGTGCCACAGAGCTGCGTTGCAGAGAGGTGTAAAAAGTGGCACGGCCTGGACCACCTCTCTGCAATGCAGCTTAGTGGCGCTTACTGGAAGCACTTGGTGGGCTAGTTAGCCCCCAGGGGCCCTCAGTATTGAAGGGAAATTATATCCCCAATTTAAAACGTGCCATAGTGCGTGTTTGCACACGTCACCTCAGGCCCCGTCCCCTCCCTTCACCACTGTGTAAACGCGCCCTGTGGCTGTTCTAAGTTGAGAGATTAAGTCCCCCTGAATCCTAAGGGTCCCTAGGGTCAAACTAGACCACTAGGTACCTCCAGTAAGCGCCACAGAGCTGCGTTGCAGAGAGGTGTAAAAAGGGGCTTGGCCTCAGAACACCTGGCTGCAGCGCAGCTCCCTGGCGCATACTGGAGATGCCTGTTGGGGGCGCGTTTGCAGAGTGCTGCACGGAGGGGGCATGGCCTCCGGCACGATGCCAGTCTTTTATTTATTTTAGTTTTTTAAGAAGGGGGGCTGTTTGGTTCCCCTTCTTATTCTAATTTATTGGCCCTGATGACCCCATCCCCCAGGGCCAGTCTCCTAATTATATTTTTTTGACCCCAATCCCCAGGGCCGGCCACTGTTTTTTATTATTTTTAAAAAATATATATTTATAGACACACCTAGGACATGCTGGACAAACCGTACGTACCTATCACCATGACGATTTGCGTGATATTCATTAAAAGGCGACTATGCATGCAATGAATCCACGTGGAATGTATTTACACCACTAGTGAAGCTCTGACATGTCTGATGCCCTACCGTGCCTAATCCTGGTAGACACCCTTGTCGTTTATTTATACAAACATGGGTAGCTATTGACGGGCACATTTAATACACATGCACACCAAGCCATTCAAAGGGGATTCGACAAAAATTCGACCAAAACTATGCAAGAAACCCCCCTCACGGTTAATAAAACACACATCCACTGCCGGATGTGTAATACTTTTTATTTTACTCTCTGGAAAGGGGACGAACATCACTTGAGAGTCACAGCGTGCTCCTGACAGAGCCCAATGCTGTGTTACACCCACCATTGCCTGCCGAGTGCCACACACCTCTGTGTTGTATTCCACTAGCTAGTGCATATGCTATGACACTCTCTAGCCCATGTGCACTGTAACACCACCCCGTGAATATGTCATGCCACACTTGTCTTCGCACGGGTTATATTGCCCCATCTAACGTGCCTTTCTCGATGCCTATGTTATAACGCACAGTGCTATGCCATACATATTACAATCTGGGATCCATATCTTTGTCACAGTGCATATGCAACGTTACACTCCCCAGCACATATTTTATATTACAACTTTAGAGACTAGTTAGGTTACACAACACTGCCCTGTGCATATTACACTCCAAGGCGCATATCGCATAGCACGCGCTAGTGCCTGTGCTATCTCGCGCTCTCCAATGAATCTGTCATTGCGCACAATGTATTGCATCTTATATTTCACGCCCGGTTCATCTTATATCACACTTTTTGGTGCATAGTTTATACCATACACTATATCTAGTTTTCATTTTCAATCGTGCTCTCAGGACTATGTTCTATATAACACTGTGTTCACCTACCCTTTTCACGGGCATTACATTTTGCGATAGGGGGTGGAGGGTCAGGGGGTGTTTCTGCCAAGTGAGCCCGGAGTCACAGTCACAAACGTCCTCTTCTTCCTGAATAAAAGTGAGATTATGCTGCATACTTGTTCATATTTTAAGTAGTTTGCACAGACACAATGTTTTAAAAACAATAAAGTTCCTAATACCCGCCTTCTCTGAACAGTTAGCTTGCTGCCCCATCCCCTTCCTCCCTATCCTCTGTTGTGTGAATCCATGGACTAGCCTCCTCCCTCCTGCCATGCATGGTCTGATGTGCTGCCACTGCCCTCAATTTAGTATGATGTACCAGTGCACTCCTCCTGCCCTCCATTGCCCAATTCTATGCCCCATCATTGACCTCCTGCTTAAACTCTGTGCTTAGCTTGCTGCCCCTATTCTCCTTCCCCCTGCCCTCCGATGTCTTTGTGCATGCCCCTGCTCCATCCTTTTTGCCCATCATGTCCCATGGACCTGCCACTCCTATCTACTCTGAGTGTTCTGTTGAGCTGCCACTCCCCTCCCACCTGCCTAGCATTGTCAGATGACTGTAACCTGTCCCTGCCACCTCCACCCTGCCTGTCCACATGCCATGCCCCTATCCTCTTCCTCCTGTCCTACATGGTCCATTGTACTGCCACACCCTTCTGCCCTCCCTGGTCTGTTGTGCTGCAACTGCTCCTCCTGCCTGCCCCGTGTGGTCTGTTGTGAGGTCCCTTCCCCTGAACTTTGTCTGTGCACAGGTCCTGACCCTCCCTTCTATCCTCCATCGTCCTTTGTGCATGCCCCTCCACCCTCCTTCTTGCCCATCATAGCCATTGTGCTGCCACTAACCCTCCCACTTGCCATGCATGGTCTTCTGTGCTGCCATGGCCCCTCCCACCTTCCCTGTGTGGTCAGTTAGCTGCCCCTGACCCCCTCCCACCTTCCCTCCATGGTCTGTGTGTATGCCATCACAGTCTCACTGTTGCTCTTCATGGTGTGTCTTGCTTCTAGTGCCCATCCTGCCTGACCTCCATGGCTATCTTGCTGCTCCTGCCCCCTTGCCCCCAGCCCTACTCCCTCCCTCCTGGCTTGTCTGTTCCATTGTAATGCCCCTGATCCGTCCCTCCTGCCCTTTATGGTCTGTTATGCTGCAGCTTTCTCTCCTGTCTGTCCATTATGGTCAGCTAGCTACCATTGCCTCTTGCCCCTCTGTTCTCTGTTGTCCATGTGCATGGTCCTGTCCCCTCCCTCTTGCTTTCTATGAATTGTTGTGCTGCACTCCCGTCCTGCATGCCCTGTGTGGTGTATTGTGCTGCTGCAAACCCTGATGCCTGCCCTGCAGGGTCAGTTTGGTGCACCTCTCCATGTCCCTCCTGTCCTCTGTTATCCAAGTCCATGTCCCTATCCCATTTCCTTCCATGATCCAATGTACCATACTTGCGAACATTTTGAACTTGGTAAGAGGGAGATTTTGAAAAAAAACTGGGGTATTGATTTTCCCCTTTGAGTTACATTGAAAAAGAGGATATTGTAGACAGGAGACAGATCAAATAAAGCCCATTTGAGCTTAAAAACATTGGACGTTTCCTGGCTGAATCGGGTCTGTTGGCATGTATGGTTGTACTACCATTGCCTCTTCCTTCTGCCCACAATGGTCTATTACATTGCCACAGCCTTGAAGGAGGGTAGATTTTGTATCACAGGGGGCCCCTGACCCGTTCTGTCCACACCTGAAGTATGAGACCCTTGTCCTTGCCCTGCCAGCTGCATTTGTAGGCCGTATTAAATTGACCAGCGGGTCCTGTGTTGCTATATAATTATCCTGAGACATCCTTACCACTCAGCCAGCATAAAACCCCTGTGTAGGCCCTTCTGTTCAATATGTAGGCCTCTTTGTTAAATTGACCCTAGCTCTGCAATTTTAGTGTATAGCAGTCTGAAGGCAGGTCTGCGAGGCCTTCTGATCCAAACTAGTAGCCCCCACCCTACCCGAGTGCTCCGTGCTCGGTATCAAAGTTCAACATCCCCCTGAAGCTGTCGACATACAGTAGGCTGCATCCTGGACTGGTACTTGCTTCCTGGGCAGGTTTTCCGCTTTTAAGGAAGTGGCAACCGCAGAGCGTCAAGTTAGGAGAACTGAGGAGATTTTATACATGAATATATTGAATTCCCGTACAATACCCATTATTTTCTGCTTGCTCTATGGAACTTACGATAAGCGATTGGCCTGAGAGACTGACCTTTTCACCCAGTCCATTGTCAGCATTAAGTGGGTAAATGACGAAATGTCTGGTAAAATCTGCAGACGAAGCTTTTGGGTAGCATACGTAGGTAGATGTAGCGTGCAAAGGAGCCCACAAAATGATATAAAATGGGAGCACCCACAGATATCGACGGACTACCTCGCCGTCTGTATGTAGGTTAACAGGCAGTGCAGGTTTTCCCCAAGAGCTGGGAGCTCTTGTCTTCCTTTGCTTAAAATGTCTTGCTCTGCTTTGCTTGAAGTATCTTATTCTATTTTACCTATATGAAATGTCATGTTATGTTTAACCATTGTTCTCTTTACTTTTGCATTTAAAAGATTTTGTATTGTAATTGCAGGAATGCTTGCTCTAAGAGTAAACGTGAGTGTTCCTAGGTAACATTTTCCTTGGTGTAACTTGTTTCTCATGATGCATTTATAGATGTGTTTTCTCTCTCTCTCTGTCAGTACATTAATTGAGATACAGAGAATATTATGACAGCTGTATGATTATCTGGATTCTGTATTTTGTACTTTATGTCTCTATTCTGCGGTTTCTTTGAAGTTGCATCTTCTCATTAAACTGCCATTGTATTCTGCCTCCAATTCCATGTCTCATATGTCTGTTTTCTTCATTTTTGGAGCAAGCGTTCCTAGGCACCCCGGCTCAAATTAAGGTGCCCCTTTTGTCCCTGACTCACTCTCCTGCTCAGTTCTGTGGTGGCTCCCGGGGATCTGGGGACCGCCCCTAGCTTCCTTGACCCGTAATAGATCTTCCCTCCAACAGCCTCTCTTGCAAGTCCTGTATTGTTGGTTTGTTGCCCCTGCCCCCCTTTCCACTGCCCTCCATAGTCTGTTGTGCTTCCACGGCCCTTCCTGCCTGCTCAGTGTGGTTAAATTGTTGCCTTTGCACCCTCCTACCTGCCTTCAATTTTCAGAGTCCGTGCCCCTGGCCTCTGCCTCTCAACAGTATCCTAATGAACAACTAGATTGCTAACATTCTATATTTATTACAAAAGTGTGGAACGCCTGACATCATCTTGATGTAATCAAAACTGTAATACCTAGAGCATTTCCTTTAGAAATTACATATATGAGAGGGTCTTATTGGCATCAAAATTATGGTTAGTGCTCTAAAAGACTAAAATAAGGACATATTTTCTGAGTTTTCAAATAGCGACAAAGCACTTTTAAATTATTTGTTATCTTTATGTTTTTTTATCCAGTTGACCACTTGATTAAATGTTGCACTTAGGGGAGAGGATGTGGTGTTACTTCCAGAACTGCAGACTTTGCAACTGGGGAACCAGGTTGAAGTTTCTGCTTCAGCTCGACATTCTGTGATTCTGGTCAAATCACTTAGTCTCCCCATGTCTACAACCAAAATGAATTTGTTCTTGTGTGATGTAACCAATGCTCATGTAAAGCACTCCAATACCTGACAAGTCTGCACTATATAACACTGCAAAAACACAAAATAATAAGTGTTTTGCACACTTCTGTCATTGGGCTATATTTGGGCTACATCTGGGTGATTTTGGGCTACATTTGGGCTCTTTTGTCTCCGGTGGCCATCTTGGGAGATTTATTTGTTATGAAGTTTCCTAATTTCCTCATGTACTGCAGTCTCCTCAGTAGGAAACGCTTTCAGTTTTTTACTTTGATTCCATCATGAAGGTATTCAGATATGTCACACATTTGCCATAAATTCTGAATGTTAGCACTCTAGTTGCTCATTAGATCACTGTAGTAAAACTACTGCACCATGGAAGTCTGCTCCTGGTATTAAAAGTGCATGTTTCAGTCTGCATGTCAGAATTTTTTAATGAAATAGAAGAGGATTTGAGAAGTCACTCAAAATGTGCCCTCATTTTCTTTCTTCAGCATTAATCATAATTTCTATGGCAAAATGAACCTCCTCATTGTGTTCCTTTTTAAATTAAATGTTTTAAGTGTTACCAGTTTATTCCAATCAAGATGGCTTCAGGTGTGCCATACTTTTGTCATAATGAAGACAGTAAGCGCTCTAGTTGTTTTTAAGAACATTCTGGGACATTCTGTCATTGGGCTATACTTGGGCTACATCTGGGTGATATTTGGGCTACATTTGGGCTCTTTTGTCTCTGGTGGCCATCTTGGGAGACTTATTTGTTATGAAGTTTCTAATTTCCTCATTTACTGCAGTCTCCTCAGTAGGAAATACTTTCAGTTTTTTACTTTGATTCCATCAAGAAGGCATTCAGATGTGTCACACATTTGCCATAAATTCAGAATGTTAGCACTCTTTTTGCTCATTAGATCACTGTAGTAAAGCTACTGCTCACCAGGGAAAACTGCTGCTGGTATTGAAAGTGCATGTTTCAGTCTGCATGTCAGAATTTTTTAATGAAATAGAAGAGGATTTGAGAAGTCACTCAAAATGTGCCCTAATTTTTCTTTCTGCAGCACTAATCATACTTTTTATGGAAAAATGAACCCCCTCATTTTGTTCCTTTTTAAATTAAATGTTTTAAGAGTTACCACTTTAATCCAAGCAAGATGGCTTCAGGTGTGCCATACGTTTATCATAAGTAGGACTGTTAGCGCTCTAGTAGTTCTTTGGAACACTCTGGGAAGCTGCAGTAGAACACAAAGGAATCAACGGACAGTCTCTGCCCTTGTTGGATGTACATGTTTTACTGAGAATGTCAGACTTCATTCTCACATGACTGAGAAAGATAATGTGAATTTACAGAAAATAAGCTCTCAGTTTAGCCTATAGATCACCTTCCAAACCTCTGTGGTAAAAGCATGAGAAAATATTTTTCTCTCAATCATGATATCCCAGCAGAAGGCTTTTTCACATGGTGAAATCACCTTAGAACATACCACAATTCCTAAAATGAGTATGGTACCATCAACAAATGATTTATAATGTAACTAAAGTCTTAAAACCTTCTATTAACTGCAATGCTTTTTAATGAGGTGCTATCATGTATATTGGTCCCAAGATGGCTGCCAACACTTCTTGGATGAAGTGCTGACAGCCAATCAGATCTCAGGATGAGATGTGTGGTTAGGCTCCGCCCACATATATATATGCTTTTAAATGGTATTTTCTCAGGAAATACTGAACAGATTTACACCAGACCTGCAAAAGGCACTTCCTTGACCTTATGGCTACCTCTCTGCCAAATTTCAAGTAATTCTGTTCAGCCGTTCGGGCTGTAGCTGTGTCTAAAGGTCCTATGGAAAAATGCATGGGGAAAACGCGTTTTGGGACCCCCCTTTTTTCTCGGCCCCTGCTTGACGAATCCCCCCGAGACTTTCAGGGTAGGAGCGGAGCGTAGCGCCCCACCTATTTTGAAAATTTCGCGAGGATTCGTCGACCGGCGCCAAAGTTATTCCAAATAGAATGTTGCGGATTTCCTATGGAAACAGGGTCCTAACTATAACTACCTACTGGCGACCGCCAGTAGGTAATATATATATATATATATATATATATATATATATATATATACCCACCAAGCTCTCCTCTTCTCTCCGAAAAGAGCGCGACACTGCTCCGGGGGTAAGTAAAAATGGCTTTAATTAATTACCAGCGTTGGCAACATAGTTATCTGGAGACGCAGGGCAGACGCGTTTCTGCCTGATGGCTTCATCAGTGCCCAATCCCAAAAGATTTTCTTAGTGTTCTGGGAGGACTATTCCGGTGCTTTTATGTCCGTAGCCACTCCCAGTCATGTGGTTCATAGCTCCTCCTTTACTGCCTCATAGGTACAAGACACTTGGCGCTGCACTTTCCACACTGTTGCATTCTGGGTCTATATATATATATATTATCTACTGGCGGTCGCCAGTAGATAGTTATAGTTAGGACCACGTTTCCATAGGAAATCCGCAACATTCTATTTTGAATAACTTTGGCGCCGGTCGACGAATCCTCGCAAAATTTTCAAAATAGGTGGGGCGTTGAGCTCCGCTCCTACCCTGAAAGTCTCGGGGGGATTCATCAAGCGGGGGCTGAGATAAAAGGGGGGTCCCAAAACGCGTTTTTCCCATGCATTTTTCCATAGGACCTTTAGACAGAGCTACAGCCCGGATGGCTGAACAGAATTTAATGAAATTTGGCAGAGAGGTAGTCCTCAGGTCAAGGAAGTGCCTTTTGTAGGTTTGGTGTAAATCTGTTCAGTAGATTCTGAGAAAATAGCCTTTAAATCAATATATATATCTGAGCCAGCTTACGGTGCGCTTACGGTGCGCTTACCGTACGCGTACGGTGACGTGCGCGAGCGCGATTGATTGGCCGTTAGATCTTAGTAAACATTCGAATCGGTCGAAACCAGGAAGCGGCCGTCGCCATTTTCTCTCTCACACTCAGACAGGGGGTTGAAAAACAAAGTGCAAAAACATGTAAAGGGGCTGTTTAGACAGCTCCCAAGCACCTAGCCATGTCGAGGGAGTCCCCAACGATCCCCCAAGTGAAAAAAGGCAATTATTATTTTTTCGCAAATTTCGCCGATTACGCTTACCGTACGCGTACGGTAATAAATAATAATAAAAAAAAAATAATATCCACATTCTCCCCACCCCGTGTGCAAAAGGTGCCCGAAGGGCAACATTTGTGCATGGCTTATAAGAGCTAAGCAAAACATATATTTTACCTGTCACAACGATGCTCATCATATGTCCTCCATGTGCGCACGGTGCGCGAAGCGCATCGTGCGTTCATGGCCCATCTAGCGTAACGTGGGCACGCGGTGCGCGGCGCGCACAGAACGAACTGCGTTAAGTGGGCGCGCACGCCACAAATGGCGTAAAGTAACTTAGCATTTAAAAAAACGTACAAATTCACTGAAAAAACCATAGGTTTCACACACGTTATAGTTAGGAATTAGCATTTAAAAAACCTTGCAAATTCACTGAAAAAACCATAGGTTTCACACATGTTATAGTTAGCTGGACATTTTACTGATAAAAAACCAATGAAATTCCCCCGTTATAGTTACTGTAGGCAACTATAACTCACGCGACCGTAATCCTCTGCTGATGACATATGTGTCTTTATGAAAACAAAAATTTTGTGATATATGTATAGCTAAAATTTAATGGAAGAAGACATGGGCAAATAAGTGTCTAAATACAGTATTAGCATCAGCAGAGGATTACGGTCGCGTGAGTTATAGTTGCCTACAGTAACTATAACGGGGGAATTTCATTGGTTTTTTATCAGTAAAATGTCCAGCTAACTATAACATGTGTGAAACCTATGGTTTTTTCAGTGAATTTGCAAGGTTTTTTAAATGCTAATTCCTAACTATAACGTGTGTGAAACCTATGGTTTTTTCAGTGAATTTGTATATATATATATATATATATATATATATATATATATTTCGCTCCACTCCTTTTATTCCAAAAAAGAAAGTATCGCACTCCCGGGGGCGTTATCAAGAAAGTTTAGTCAGATGACCAGCAACTGACGCGTTTCGGCAAAAATGCCTTTCTCGATGTCAATGACACACCAGAAACGCCATGTTTTTCAACTTTTTCTATTTTCATGAACACAAAGAAAGGACAAGCGCATTCAGTCTAACAAAGGCGCCATTTTGTAGTGAGTATATATACTCATATTGTCTACAGACTACAAATTCATTTATGAATTATTTCACAAGTACCTTGCTCAAATATGTATATGGTTTACGTAAACTCATATTTACACATTATTTAATCATCAACCGTGTATCGGTTTACAGATATGCCTTATATCATGGTACTCAAATTTCATTTCGCTGTGGATCGGCTCATATCCTCTCCTTGAATACATTTCTAAAAAACTTTTTTATACATTCTACTTTATAATAATAATTTTGTATATAGTTTTTTTACATCGCAAGGCATGCTCAGTCATTTTTCATAATCCAAATCTCATATTTATATGAAAAAACCTTTCTATACCAAGAAACATTGTACAGTTCCAACATCAGTTACAACTATTACAGCAGGGCTCCTAATAATCAATCACCAATGGAATTACCACAAATCTAGGTCTCAATCACGAACCTATGTGTACAGATAACTCTTCTCGAATATTTAAACCACGAGGAAATTTAGTGAGTAAATCTATGATGAAACGTGACCCAAGTCTCCGTAATTTTCTTACTCTGTCACCTCCACGGACATTTAAAGGAACATAATCCAAGCCATAAAACTGTAGCAAAATACGGTCACTCCGATGTCTTTCTGCGAAGTGACGTGCTACAGGATATGTCTGATCATTTTTGTCAATAGCCCTTAGATGTTCCAGTATTCTGATTTTCAATTGGTGGACCTTGCTACCTATGTAGCGAAGCCCACACGGGCATACCAGGCAGTAAACTGCATATGGCGTACTGCATGTAATGAATTTAGTAATTTTCTTTACCTTTCCTATGTCTGGGATTGTATATGATAGGACTCTTTTACTGTTGGCGCAAGCTTTGCACCTACTACACGGGTAGAAGCCCATCATTTCTTTCAAGGTACTCACTTTGTGTGGTATTTTTTCTAGATGACTCCTAACCAGCATGTCACGAAGTGACCTTGCTTTCCTAAAAGTAACTAGTGGAAAAGGAGGAATATCTTCACATATAGTGCTAACAGTTTTTAAAATATGCCAATTCTTTTTGAGCATGTGTTTTAAGTGATTGGCTTCCGCAGAGTAAGGGGTAATCATCCGAAATTTGCCCTTGTCTAGTGTGGATTTCTCTTTATCCATCAACAATTGGTCCCTCGGGATGCCTCTCACTCGCTGTAAAGTAGCACTTAGTGCCATGGGATTACATCCCCTCACCTTGAACCTGGCTAAGCTTTCTGAAGCAGCTGCTTCAAAGTCTTCTTCCTTAGTGCTATTTCTTTTTAGCCTAAGTAATTCGTCATATGGTATACTGTTGATAAGCTTCGGGGGATGGCTGCTGGTAGCAAATAAAATTGAATTTCCAGCAGTAGATTTGCGGTAAAGAGCTGTCTGAATGTTACCTTCTTCTACAAACACCTTCAGGTCTAGGTAGTCCACTGCCACCGGACTCACTGTACCCGAAAAGTGCAAATTTACATCTTTCAGGTTAAGAAGGTTGATATATCCACGAGCCGAACCTGCTGTTCCCTGCCACACAATGAACAGATCGTCGATATATCGATACCACTCTATTACCCTGCCACTTGTGTTTTCACCTTGGTAGGTTCTGGGCACCCGCTCCTTCCACCAGCCAACTAACAAGTTTGCATAGCTGGGGGCGAAGCAGGTGCCCATCGCCGTACCAGACAGCTGTTTGTAATGTTGTTCTTCAAACAGAAAAATGTTCTTCCTCAAACGGAACTTCATAAATTCTATTAACATTTGATTGTGTTCTGAATACCGTAGCTGGCGCTTTTCCAAGTAAAACCTAGCAGCTTTCACCCAGTCTTCATGGCGAATGCAGGTATAAAGACTGGTAATGTCTAATACCATTAATTGGTATGTAGGATCCCACTTCACATGCATAATTTTGTTCAAAAAGTCTTTTGTTTCTTTCACATAGGAATCTAACTGAGCCACAAAAGGAAATAAAAAATTATCAATAAACATTGATAAATGTTCAGTCAATCCCTTGAGAGATGATACAATCGGCCTACCAGGTGGATGCAGCCTGTCCTTATGTAGTTTGGAAATGTGGTAAAAGGTAGGGATCACAGGATTAGAGCTGCGTAGGAACAGGTGTTCTTACGGTCCCAACATCAATTTGTTGTACCACTTACTGATCAATTCATCATAGGCCTTAATGCTACATCTCACCAGTTGTTTTTTGATAACATTTTACATCTGATAATTGACGAAAAGCCTCATTACAATACTGTTCCCTAGTTTGCAATACCACATTCCCCCCTTTATTAGAAGGTTTTATGATAACGGACTGATCCTGCATCAAAATCTGTAGTGCCAATTTCTCCAATTTCGATAAATTACTAGGAGATGATTTGGTTGTATTCCTAAACCTGAATTTTAAAAGGTCGTTTACCATAGTTTCAGAAAAAACATCTATGGCCTCCAATGGCATTTGTGGGTTAAAGAGTGACTTAGGTTTAAACGGACTCTCTTCCCGTTCTTGGTCAATGCCCATATTCTTTGCTCTTTCTGCCATGTCCTCAGTTGATATAGAATTGTCCTCAATTTCTAATCTAAGATTTTCCAGGAGTTCTATTGCAGGTAAATCTTTGCCAGTTAATACATCCGTGGCCGTCAACCTTGATGTTGCCCCTTTGTGATCTCTCATACTCGATCTTATTTTAAAATATTTGTGTAATTTTAATTTGCGCACAAAATTAAAAAGATCAATTCTAGTTTGTGTGTACTCCAGATGGTTGCTTGGACAGAATGTTAATCCTAGACTGAGTACTTTTTCTTCAAGCTTATCCATTAGGTTGACCACCGTTAGTTTTGACATATCTACTGTCTCTTGGTTGATTTCTTGCGGTTCACCCATCTGGGCGCCTTGCCTCTTCCTCTTTCTGCCGCCACCGGCCCGTCGTGTTTTTCTACGCCTCCTTCTGGTGGCTTGTTCTTGCCCCCCCCCCCCCCGTAGCCAGGATTGGCGAATTATTTGGAACTCGTCGTGAAAAGGATTCTGGGTTTTTCTCCCTTCCATCGGTCTCCCCACTTGTTCATCACTGGACTCATTCTCTGTAATATCATATTCTGAGGTCTCTATTCTTTGCGGCGATTGTTTTGATCTTAAACCAAGTTCTTTTCTTGGGCCATCAAACTTTCGGGCAAATGTCAACACCCTGCCCTGCAAGTAATCATTTTCGTCCCGTGCAAATTTTTCTTGTTTTCGATATTTCATTTTTTGTTTGTACTTTTGCAATCTTGCCTTCATTTGACCCATTAATTCCTCAATCTTTTTCTTATTCTCCTCCTCCTTGGCCAGTTCATCTTCCATTTCCTTAATCTCACTGAGCGTTTTGTCCCGGTCACTCCAGGCATATTTCACTAGTATGCCCAATGTTCCTTGGCAATACTGTGCTGTATGTTCCGCCCAGTCCGTTAGTAACTGAGGGTCTGGGTTCTCATACGAGGGCACTTTATACACTCGCAAACCCCTTGGGACTCTTTTTTCATCAATATAACTTTGCAAACTGGTGGCTTTCCACCATTTGCGTGTTTCGCGCTCATATAATAGCTCTAGTTTGGACATAGTTTCAGTCAATTTGTTTCTCGGTTGTTTAAGGTCTGGGGCATTGGAATGAACCCCTGCTCCACCTTGTGTCTTGAACATATCCTTTGCAGCCTCGCAACGTGTTTGTTCAGGAAACATGGCTTCCCCGTTTAAATCACTGTGTCTTTTGGTCAATCGCCTTGGTTGTTTATGCTTTTAAATTTCTTGCGCCCCCTTGCCTTGCCGCTAATATAGGGCTGCCCGTTTATATCAAACAAAAAGCTTGGGCTCACCGGTGGTAGTAGTCTTGATCCCCTGCGTGTCCTCCGAGACGCCGTTCGTCAATCCTGCTCCCCAACAGGATCCTCAATGCTTGCGGCAGTCGCGGTGGTGCCTCTGCGTTATGTGTACGCTCCTTCTTCCACTCGAAAAGCGGGGCACTCGCAGGCGGGTGCGATTTTTACGGCTATATATATATATATATATATATATATATATATATATATTATCTACTGGCGGTCGCCAGTAGATAGTTATAGTTAGGACCATGTTTCCATAGGAAATCTCAAAATTCTATTTTGAATAACTTTGGCGCCGGTTGACGAATCCTCGCGAAATTTTCAAAACTAATGGGGCGCTACGCTCCGCTCCTACCCTGAAAGTCTCGGGGTGATTCGTGAAGCGGGGGCTGAGAAAAAAGGGGGTCCCAAAATGAGTTTTCCCCATGCATTTTTCCATAGGACCTTTAGACACAGCTACAGCCCGAACGGCTGAACAGAATTACTTGTAATTTGGCAGAGAGGTAGCCATAAGGTCAAGGAAGTGCCTTTTGTAGGTCTGGTGTAAATCTGTTCAGTAGTTCCTGAGAAAATAGCATTTAAATCAATATATAGCTCTGTAAGCGCGCTCCGTGCGCTTACCGTGCGCTTACCGTACGCGTACGGTGCCGTGCGCGAGCGCGATTCTGATTGGTTGTTAGATCAAAGTAAACATTCGAATCGGTCGAAACCAGGAAGTATCGGCCGCCATTTTCTGTCTGTCGCACTGAAGAAAAAAAAAAGGTTGATAACATGAAAAGGGGGCAACGAAGAGAGTTGCAGACCCCCTAGCGTTCGTCAGGGGGTTCACGAAGGACCAAAAAGTATGAAAAATAAATGTAATAATTTAAAAAAAAAATCGCGGGGTGCGCGTACGGTAAGCTTACCGTACGCGTACGGTAAAAAAAAATAAAAAAATAAAATAAAATTAACAATCACATTTAATATATAAATCTAAGGACCCCCAAGGGAGAAAAAAACAATTGATATTTTGAAAAAAATGGCGAGGCGTGCACGGTACGAAATGCGCAACGTGGGCGCTCGGTGCGCAAAGCGCACCGTGCGCGCAAACCGTGCGCGCAAAAATTAAAAATAAATACATAACTTAGCATTTAAAAAACCGTACAAATTCACTGAAAAAACCATAGGTTTCACACACGTTATAGTTAGGAATTAGCATTTAAAAAACCTTGCAAATTCACTGAAAAAACCATAGGTTTCACACATGTTATAGTTAGCTGTACATTTCACTCGTAAAAAACCAATGAAATTCCACGTTATAGTTAGTGCAGGCAACTATAACTCACGCGACCGCAATCCTCTGTTGATGCTAATACTGTATCTTTAGCTATACATATATTACAAATATTTATTTTTCATAAAGACACATATGTCATCAGTGATGTAATATCTGACATCATCAGCAGAGGATTGCGGTCGCGTGAGTTATAGTTGCCTGCACTAACTATAACGTGGAATTTCATTGGTTTTTTACGAGTGAAATGTACAGCTAACTATAACATGTGTGAAACCTATGGTTTTTTCAGTGAATTTGCAAGGTTTTTTAAATGCTAATTCCTAACTATAACGTGTGTGAAACCTATGGTTTTTTCAGTGAATATATATATATATATATTCACTGAAAAAACCATAGGTTTCAGGCACGTTATAGTTAGGAATTAGCATTTAAAAAACCTTAGAAATTCACTGAAAAAACCATAGGTTTCAGGGGCGTTATAGTTAGCTGGACTTTTCACTCGTACAAAACCATTGAAATTCCCCCGTTATAGTTAGTTCAGCTAACTATAACTCGCGCGCCCGCAATGCACTGCGGATGACGTCACATATTACATCACTCATGACATGGTCAGTGACATCACTCATGACATCACTGATGACATCTCAAATGACATCACTGATGACATCATCCAGTGAATGTGTGTTTTTCTGAAAATTACATATGTTTTATATATGTATATATCTCAAGGTCGATGGAAGAATAAATGGGTATATAAGTGTCTAAATGGATGATTTGTTTTTGAAAAATTGATTGTATAACCGACTGATTAAGTGTATCTTAGTGAATACATGGCTTAGTGAGTAATGTTTAAATGTGTAAATATCTGTATCAGTCTCTCACTTTGTGTATAAGTGGCTGCATGGGTTGGTGAGTAGCTACATGAGTGTCTATATAGGTTATTAGTTGTTTTTTTGAGTATCAGTATGAGTGTCTGAGTGTCTGTATGGTTCGGTGGGGGGTATTACGTAGTGCATAGGTGCATGAATGAGTGACTCACTGTTTGTATGTGTTGAAGACAGCATGTGTGCAGGACTGTATGGGTGGATGAGTGTGTGCATGGGTGTGTTAGTGAGTGATAGACTGTCTCAATAGTGTCTTTATGAGTAACTACATATGTTTTAAACTAGTATATGTGACTATTGGTGTATATAAGTGAGTATATGTGAGAGTGAGAGATTGAAAGAGTTCCTGTATGAATAAGTATGTGTTTCTATAAGTGATTGTTTAAAAGACTAAGAATGTGTAAGTTTCTGTAGAAGTAAGTGTGGTGGTGTGTGTATAACTGTATATGCAAGTAAATGGATGTTTGATTCTTTATTAGCATGAGTGACTATGTGTGTGAGTAACTCTATGGATGAGTGGCGTTGTGTAATAGGATGTATAGGTGTATGAGTACATATGATGAGTGAGTACATGTATGAGTGACTGTTTAGGACATTTGGTGAATGAGTGGATGTGTATGTGGATCTTAGAATTACTGAATAGGTTGTTGTAACTGGTATTGGTATGTCCATTGTTTTGAACATTGTAGTTTCTATTTTTGAATGTGTGTATCAAAGGTTATATTAGGGGAAGAGGAGGTCTGCCACTCTATCACAAGGATGATGTCATCAGTGATGTCATTAGTGATGTAATTTGAGATGTCATCAGTGATGTCATGAGTGATGTCACTGACCATGTCATGAGTGATGTAATATGTGACGTCATCAGCAGTGCATTGCGGGCGCGCGAGTTATAGTTAGCTGAACTAACTATAACGGGGGAATTTCAATGGTTTTGTACGAGTGAAAAGTTCAGCTAACTATAATGCCCCTGAAACCTATGGTTTTTTCAGTGAATTTCTAAGGTTTTTTAAATGCTAATTCCTAACTATAACGTGCCTGAAACCTATGGTTTTTTCAGTGAATTTCAAAGGTTTTTTACATGCTAATTTCTAACTATGCCTACAGAGATAGGACATGTGAAGAAAGAAGAAAAAACGCACAGAAAGAAAAAAAAGAAATGCAGAAAGAAGCAACAGAAGTCCTCAAAGACGAAGAAAAGTGCAGGAAGAAGGATAACGTGCAGAAAGAACAAACAGAAGAGCAGAAAGAAGCCTTGTTGCAAAATCATTCTGTACCCTCAACTTTTTCAGACGGATACTGGTGGTAACTGAGTCTGACTAACCAGTCCTAGAGCCAGTGCTATGTTAAAAGACACTCAGAATACAGTGAAAACACCTACATACACTAGGGAACACTATGCGATGGGGTCCCCCTGTGATCAGCATGACCTCCTCTGTAAGCCCCTAGTATATAATAGGGCAGGGGATTAAAACTACCTCTTAAAACGCGCCACAGGGCGTGTTTGCACACGTCACCTCAGGCCCCGTCCCCTCCCTTCACCACTGTGTAAACACGGCCTGTGGCCGTTTTTAGTTGGGAGATTAAGTTAATTTGAATCCTGAGGGTCCCTAGGGTCCAACTAGCCCACTAGGTACCTCCAGTATGCGCCACAGAGCTGCGTTGCAGAGAGGTGTAAAAAGTGGCACGGCCTGGACCACCTCTCTGCAACGCAGCTCAGTGGCGCTTACTGGAAGCACCTGGTGGGCTAGTTAGCCCCCAGGGGCCCTCAGGATTGAAGGAGAATTATTTCCCCAACTTAAAATGCGCCACAGGGCTTGTTTGCACACGTTAACTCAGGCCCCGTCCCCTCCCTTCACCACTGTGTAAACACGCCCTGTGGCCGTTTTTAGTTGGGAGATTAAGTTAATTTGAATCCTGAGGGTCCCTAGGGTTCAACTAGCCCACTAGGTACCTCCAGTATGCGCCACAGAGCTGCGTTGCAGAGAGGTGTAAAAAGTGGCACGGCCTGGACCACCTCTCTGCAACGCAGAGCAGTGGCACTTACTGGAAGCACCTGGTGGGCTAGTTGGCCCCCAGGGTTCCTCAGGATTGAAAGGGAATTATTTCCCCAACTTAAAACGCGCCACAGTGCGTGTTTGCACACGTCACCTTAGGCCCCGTCCCCTCTCCTCCCCTTAAATCCTAATGGTCCCTATGGTCAAACTAGCCCACTAGGTACCTCCAGTAAGCGCCACAGAGCTGCGTTGCATAGAGGTGTAAAAAGGGGCGTGGCCTCAGAACACCTGTCTGCAACGCAGCTCCCTGGCGCACACTGGAGATACCTGTTTGGCTAGTTGGCCCTCAGGGACCCTCAGTATTGAAGTGGAATTAATTCCCCACCTTACAACTGGCCAGGGGGCGCGTTGGCAGAGTGCTGCAAGGAGGGGGCGTGGCCTCCAGCGTGATGCCGGTCTTTTATTTATTTTATTTTTTTGAGAAGGAGGGCTGTGTGGCCCCCCTTCTTTTTCTAATTTACTGGCCCTGGGGACCCCATCCCCCAGGGCCTGCACCCTAATTTTTTCTGTTGAAAAAAATAAATTTGGCCCTCCCAAGGCCTTAATCGGCCCCGGGGACCCCAACCCCCGGGTCATGGCCTTTTTTTAATTTAAATTCTTTAGGAGGGGGCTGCGTTGCCCCCCCTCCTCAGGCCACTTATGGCTCCGGGGACCCCATACCCCGGGGCCGGCCTTTGTTTTTTATTATTTTAAAAATATATATATTTATAGAAACACCTAGGACATGCTGGACAAACCGTATGTACCTATCACCATGACGATTTGCGTGATATTCATTAAAAGGCGACTATGCATAGAATGAATCCACATGGAATGTATTTACACCGCTAGTGAAGCTCTGACATGTCTGACGCCCTACCGTGCCTAATCCCGGCGCCCCCGCTGGTGGGTACTCTCCAAGTAGACACCCTTGTCGTTTATTTATACAAACATGGGTAGCTATTGACGGGCACATTTAATATACATGCACACCAAGCCATTCAAAGGGGATTCGACAAAAATTCGACCAAACTATGCAAGAAACCCCCCTCACGGTTAATAAAAAACACATCCACCGCCGGATGTGTAATACTTTTTATTTTACTCTCTGGAAAGGAGACGAACCTCACTTGAGAGTCACAGCGTGCTCCTGGCTGAGCCCAATGCTGTGTTACACCCATCAGTGCCCGCCGATTGCCTCACACCTCTGTGTTGTATTCCACCAGCTAGTGCGTATGCTATGACACTCTCTAGCCCATGTGCACTGTAACACCACCCCGTGAATATGTCATGCCACACTTGCCTTCGCACGGGTTATTTTGCCCCATCTAACTTGCCTTCCTCGATGTGTATGTTATAACGCACAGCGCTATGCCATACATATTACAATCTGGGATCCATATCTTTGTCACAGTGCATATGCAACGTTACACTCCCCAGCACATATTTTATATTACAACTTTAGAGACTAGTTATGTTACTGCCTCTTCCTTCTGCCCACAATGGTCTATTATATTGCCACAGCCTCTCTTGCCAGTCCTGTATTGTTGGTTTGTTGCCCCTGCCCCCCTTTCCACTGCCCTCCATAGTCTGTTGTGCTGCCACTGCCCTTCCTGCCTGCCCAGAGTGGTCAAATTGTTGCCTCTGCACTCTCCTACCTACCTTCAATTTTCAGAGTCCGTGCCCCTGGCCTCTGCCTCTCAACAGTATCCCAATGAACAACTAGATTGCTAACATTCTATATTTATTACAAAAGTGTGGAACGCCTGACGTCATCTTGATGTAATCAAAACTGTAATACCTAGAGTATTTCCTTTAGAAATTACATATATGAGAGGGTCTTATTTGCATCAAAATTATGGTTAGTGCTCTAAAAAACTAAAATGAGGACATATTTTCTGAGTTTTCAAATAGCGACAAAGAACTTTTAAATTATTTGTAATCTTTATGTTTTTTTATCCAGTTGACCACTTGATTAAATGTTGCACCTTGGCAAGAGGATGTGGTGTTATTTCCAGACCTACAGACTTTGCAACTGGGGAACCAGGTTGGAGTTTCTGCTTCAGCTCAACATTCTGTGATTGTGGTCAAATCACTTAATCTCCCCATGTCTACAACCAAAATGAATTTGATCTTGTGTGATGTAACCAATGCTCATGTAGTCAGTCAATTACTTTTATTCGATTAATAAAAATAAAAAAAAGACACAACAAACAGATAGCACATGAAATACAGGGCAAAAGTTCATCAATTACACTAATGGTTATAAATAGCATTGTCAAAGTTAAAAATTAAAATAAACATATTTCATAAGTTCAGTTCAAGGTTAAAAAATAAATATAATACATTGGTATATTTACAATATAGAAAAGTCTGATAAAAAGATAAAAAATATAAATTACCTCCAAAAATAAAAACCCCCAGCCCATCTCACCAAATCAAATCATAATGGGGCTTAGCCGTACATTGACACGCTTCTTGTTTATACGAACGCCCGCAACTAAAAAACTCGCTACATGAAATGCAATCCTAATGCTGGGTAAGAGTTGCAAGAACAGGAGCACTGGCCTAACTTGTAAAAAACCGGCCTCCTTCAGGATAGGTAACAAGTATTTTTTCCTAATCTGTGCGTAGTGTTCGCAGAACATAATAAAATGTAGCGTGTCTTGGGTGGAAAAGTTATCACAATCACATGGGATTGCATTTTCTGGGGTAGCCCATGTGGGGTAGGAGCCAAGCAAAAAATGTATCAAATTAAAATGAAATTTAATTAAAAGAAACCGATGAAATGGTCTGGTTACAAAAGCCAAATAGGGTTCAAGACCGGGAACAGTTGTTAGTGCGTAGTTCCTTCTAACTAGTGGCTTTTTTATTTCTGAGTCCTCCCTCTCTGCCGTGAGTAGGGTAACTAATGCAGATTTAATCACCGTGACATCCTTTTTATTAATACAATCGGGGGAGTGAAATAACTCTGGTCGACTCACTATTGCAATCGTCCGTTTGACGTAAACCAGCCATGGGATTCTATGGACTCTGTCCAAGGCAAGACAGTCTTTGAGAATCAGGTGGGTTAAAGAAATTTCCTGGTTAAGCCAGGTTTTTAGCCAACAAATTACAGGGGCCGCTTTTATTAAATCTGTTACATACCCCACACCCAAATCTAAGTGTGTCGTAAAGGTGGGTGTGGACTGAGGGACGGACAACAGGGATCTTAAAAACATGTTCTCCGCCCTCTAGATGGTATCAGTATTTGTGTATCCCCAGATGGCAGAACGATAGGTGGCTATAGCCAAAGATTTGGCTTTATAAACCCTTAGAATAGCCTTCATTGGGCGTGCTCCCAACCTTTTGGCAAAACCTAATATAGCTGCCGCAGATCTTGCCACAGAATTGCCTTTTAGTTTTTGTTGGGGACCCCACGTTCCTTTCTCATCAAAGATGACCCCCAGGTAGGTAAAGATCGGGACCCTTTTTACCTCATTACCTAGGCAAAAAAATGTTTTGGATTTCTTTTTCCTACTGGCCAGATCAGTAATCATGACCTGGGACTTTTGGGTGTTAATTTTCAAATCCAATGAGGTCATGAATTCGCTAAATGTGGCCAATAGTCTATTAAGGGCCACACCTGAACGGGCCAGAAGAACGGCATCGTCAGCGTATAGGAGAACCGGAATCTGGGTCTCTCCTACACGCGGAACGTCCACCGCTGAGATGGCCAAAGCTGGCTCCAGTGCATTTACATATAGTGTGAAGAGGAGGGGGGCCAGGATGCACCCCTGCCTAACACCCCTCTCCGACTTAAAGCAACTGGTACACCTTCCTCCCTGGGTGACTCTCACCGAGGCTAATAAGCCGCAGTGTAGGTCCGCCAAAAAACCAACCAGAGGGGGATCAACCCCCATATCCAGAAGGATCCTCCACAGCTTTGACCTATTGACAAGGTCAAAAGCTGAGGAGAGGTCCATAAATGCCATATACAGGGACCCCTCCTTCGTGATCGTATATTTACTAATAAGTAGATGGAGGTTTAGGCATTGATCCAGCGTACTCCTGTTGGCCCTAAAACCATACTGGGCATTAGACAGTATGCCTCTGCCCTCAAGCCACACAGTCAACCTGCCCAAAATGACTCTGCCTAAGATTTTAACGGCCGAGTCTATTAAGGAAATAGGCCTATAACAAGCCGGGTTGCCCCTCTGACCTTTTTTAAAAATTGGAATAATAGTAGACCTGGCCCAGGACTCGGTGATATTATTATCTCTAGAGGCATTAAAAACATTAGTCAATATTTCGGCCCAAAATTTGGGGGCGGACTTATATAAGTCTGCAGGGACCCCATCTAGGCCCGGAGCCTTAATTTTAATTGTCTCATAAATTGCTTTTTCCACATCCTCCTCCCTAAAGGCCAAGACTAAACCACACTGGTTAAAAGTTGGCGTCTCATCTGTGCACCCATGGGATTGCTGGCTATAAATACTTTCAAAATGAGCTAGCCACCGCTCGTCTGGAATACTACATTCCATGGCCTGGTTCTCGCTTCCGGAAAAGTATGGATGATTTATAACCCCCCAAAATTTGGAACTATCCCGCAAGACTTCAACTGACTGTAAATCGTTCCAAGCATCTTCCTTGATCTGAGTTTTACGAGCTAGATGGCCTGTTTGTATTGTTTCCTCAAGGATACTATCAGTGCTCGATTTCTGGGTATATCTTTTAATGCTTTTAGGAGTGCAGAGTGAGCCTTGGTGCAGTTTTTGTCAAACCATCTTTTTCCTATTTGCCCGCCTGAGTAGGGCATTATTTACTAGTGGACAAATGGTGTTAAAAGCCTCAACTATCCTTGAGTTGGCGTTAGCATGATCTAGGCATATGCCCACCTCCGTTTCAACCTTACCCAGGACCTCTTGTAAGAAGGTGACCGGGGTCACTTTGGCCCATTTCAGTCTCCTGCCCTGATCCTTTAAAAAAAGATCTGTGGCTCCTGAAGTTTTTGTATCTTTAAAAGCCAGTGATCCCCCCGGGACAGCCTCGACTATCACGGGATTATGGTCACTGAAAGCAGAGTCTTCTACCCTATAGTTTAAAACCGTAGACAAGATCAAAGAAGATAAAAAAATGTAATCAATGACTGTTCCTGAATCTTTTCCTTTAAATGTAATAGTCCTCTGCCCATCCATACAACAGCCTGATTCAAAGAGGATTGAAGAGGCCAAAAGGCTCTCCAAAACCTCACCCTGTTTAGTATGTTCAAAGTGTGTGGATGATGAATAAGGTGGCCCCCCATCATCTTCCACAATACACTCCAGACTGCATGGGTGGATGTTAAAGTCACCCATCAGGATGACCTCGGGACTATTATGTGACACTCTGTACTTATCCAAAACCTCCCCAAGAGATTGTAGATGCTGATTTGGACTGAATTATAAAAATTAATAAGTAACAGGGTGGGAAAATTTACTGCCGCCAGTTCTACAACAAGGCAGTTTTGGGAGCCTGACTAACTGAGTTACAGATCCTTTCAGATTAAGTGAGACTAAGAGTGCAAGGCCACCCTTCGCCCTACCCGCCAAGCTTGGTTTAGCTGGGATATAAAAATGGGCATATCCATCCAGAGAAAAACTATTCGATGTATCCCAAGTTTCTTGTAGTGCTATAATGTTGTGGGATGTAACATAGCCTGCCCTAATCTCATCCTGACTTTTGGATCTGATACCCGCGATATTCCAACTTAAAATTTTACACGTAATCTTCTTGCATGACTTGTGCACAGTTATGTCTTTTATGCATCATCTAAAGCATTCCAATACCTGACAAGTCTGCACTATAGAAAACTGCAAATACACAAAAAATAAGTGTTTTGCACACTTCTGTCATTGGGCTACATGTGGGCTACATCTGGGTGATATTTGTGCTGCATCTAGGCTCTTTTGTGTCTGGTGGCCATCTTGGGAGATTTATTTGTTATGAAGTTTCCTAATTTCCTCATTTACTGCAGTCTCCTCAGTAGGAAATGCTTTCAGTTTTTTATTTTGATTCCATCAAGAAGGTATTTAGATATGTCACACATTTGCCATAAATTCTGAATGTTAGCACTCTAGTTGCTCATTAGATAACTGTAGTAAAGCTACTGCTCACCACGGAAGTCTGCTGCTGGTATTAAAAGTGCATGTTTCAGTCTGCATATCAGAATTTTTTAATGAAATGGAAGAGGATTTGAGAAGTCAAAATGTGCCCTAATTTTTCTTTATGCAGCACTAATCATAATTTCTATGGCAAAATGAATCCCCTCATTGTGTTCCTTTGTAAATTAAATGTTTTAAGTGTTACCACTTTATTCCATTCAAGATGGCTTCAGGTGTGCCATACTTTTGTCATAAGTAAGACTGTTAGCGCTGTAGTTGTTAGTTAGAACACTCTGGGACATTCTGTCATTGGGCTATATTTGGGCTACATCTGGGTGATATTTGGGCTACATTTGGTCTCTTTTGTCTCTGGTGGCCATTTTGGGAGACTTATTTGTTATGATGTTTCCTAATTTCCTCATTTACTACAGTCTCCTCAGTAGGAAATACTTTCAGTTTTTTACTTTGATTCCATCAAGAAGACATTCAGATGTGTCACAAATTTGCCATAAATTCACAATGTTAGCACTCTAGTTGCTTATTAGATCACTGTAGTAAAGCTACTGCTCACCAGGGAAGTCTGCTGCTGGTATTGAAAGTGCATGTTTCAGTCTGCATGTCAGAATGTTTTAATGAAATAGAAGAGGATTTGAGAAATGAACCCCCTCATTTTGTTCCTTTTTAAATTAAATGTTTTAAGAATTACCACTTTATTCCAACCAAGATGGCTTCAGGTGTGCCATACGTTTGTCATAAGTAGGACTGTTAGCGCTCTAGTTGTTCTTTAGAACACTCTGGGAAGCTGCAGTAGAACACAAAGGAATCAACTGACAGTCTCTGCCCTTGTTGGATGTACATGTTTTACTGAGAATGTCAGACTTCATTCTCACATGACTGAGAAAGATAATGTGAATTTACAGAAAAAATGCTCTCAGTTAGCTTATAGATCACCTTCCAAACCTCTGTGGGAAAAGCATGAGAAAATAGTTTTCTCTCAAACATGATTCATGATATCACAGCAGAAGGCTTTTTCACATGGTAAAATCACCTTAGAACACACCACAATTCCTAAAATGAGTATGGTACCATCAACAAATGATTTATAATGTAACTAAAGTCTTAAAACCTTCTATTAACTGCAAAGCTTTTTAATAAGGTGCTATCATGTATATTGGTCCCAAGATGGCTGCCAACACTTCTTGGATGAAGTGCTGACAGCCAATGAGATCTCACGATGAGATGTGTGGTTAGGCTCCGCCCAGATATATATGTGATTTTACTTTTGATTTTCTCAGGAACTACTGAACGGATTTACACCATTTGAGCAAAAGGCACATGCCTGACCTGAGGACTACCTCTTTGCCAAATTTCAAGTAATTCTGTTCAGCCGTTCGGGCTGTACCTTCGACTAAAGGTCCTATGGGAAAATGCATGGGGAAAACGCGTTTTGGGACCCCCCTTTTTTCTCAGCCCCCGTTTGACGAATCACCCTGAGACTTTCAGGGTAGGAGCGGAGCTCAACGCCCCACCTATTTTGAAAATTTTGCGAGGATTCGTCGACCGGCGCCAAAGTTATTCAAAATAGAATTTTCAGATTTCCTATGAGAACTCGGTCCTAACTATAACTATCTACTGGCGACCGCCAGTAGATAATATATATATATATTCCAAACCATATGTGACGAAAGGAAATGCCCATCCTGTCAGGTCGGGGCCAGTAGGGAACGTCACTCCATTAATATCCAAACGACAACGCATCCATCACCTTTTGTGACACGAAACAGGCCCACCAACAGTGCTCAATTTCAAGTTCTTTTTATTGGCACCGCCACAGCAGAACGCGTTTCAACTCTAAGCGAGTCTTAATCATCTGCTCATGAGGGGGTGGTTACTCATTCAATATTTAAATGTTCTTACAACAACAGTGTAGAAGGACAAGAGGTAAGGTCAAGTACCTACGATGTTGCAAGCAAAAGTCCCGTTTAACAATGTTTTCCTCACACTCAAAAGTGAAAACAGTGTTGGTTTCAAATACTTTGATGTTCAATTTCATAAATTCATACTTAATAGTACTTGCATCATTGGCGGGAGGAGCCAAGATGGCGACCGGGACGGCAGCGTAGGCTCCCGGCTCCGTGAACCTCCGCACCCCGCACAGATATCCTGCACGAGATCCTTAGCCTGTGCTATCTACCCGTGTTGGTGAACGCGAGCGGCAACCGGCCGTGTGACCCCGAAGTTTCTGGCAGCGGTACCGCCGGAGAAATGTCCGGCTGAAGTTTGCGGCCTGTGCAGCCCCGGAGCCAGGATCTCGAGTGAACGCCGTGGCCGGGCGGCAGTGCAACAACAACGGCCTTTGGTGACTGGGTGGGGTCGGACTGCCGGAGTGGTGCGAATGTCGGACTGCGCTTCGCCGTGGTCGCTCCTACCACTAAGCGTAGCTGAACGAGTGCGTGCCTGAGGTGGCAACTACAGGACTCTCCGGTGATTTCTTCAGCCTTCGCCGGTGAGCTGCCCGGACGCCGCCCGTAACTTGTTCCGATTCTTGCGGGCTGCTCCCGGATTTTCGCGGGCGCTGGTCCGTGGCGGGGACGACTGTGGCCCGTGACCACGCACCGGACACATTGCTTGCTTGCCCTCGGAACCCAGTTACCAGTGCCATGGAACCCGAGGCGCTTGTGTCTGAGCCCCGGTCCCGATCTGGGATGGACCTACCCAGCGGCCATTTTGGTATGCCAGAGTCCACCATCCTGTACACTGGGTTGCAGCAGGATTGGGAGGGTGTGACTCTGAGGAGCGTAGCGGAGCGAGCGCCGGGAGCTGTACTGGGGTACGGTGACCTTCTCGAGGCTCTCGGTGCCCTTCACTCCACCCTGATTCACGGAGCCGGGGTGTTGGGGAGCAAGCTCGATGGAGTGACATCAGCGTCGGAACAGTTGCCGCCTGCCTATCCCCAGGTACACTGGGACTTCTCACGCCGAGCACGGGGGGACAGTGTCGTGGCCGCCCCTGTGAATAGTGCACACCTGGACTCTCCGGACAGTATATTAAATTGCGATCAGCTGGCTGTGGATTTGGTCTGTTCCGGAGGTTTCGGACCTGAGCGGGGGGGGGGGTGGCCTTGTCCCGTGCGCGGTCTCCGACGACCCAGGCAACGTCCACGCAACGGTCGCCCGCCCTGGCTGATTCCGCCTTCCTGGGCCTGGTGTGCAGTGTAAATCCTGGCTCGGCATCGGGAAAGACGATCCTCCCTAGAGCTGACTGTGTCGATCTTCAGAGCCCTTTACCCTACCTGTGTGTGTCGCTTCCTGAGTTTTATTGGACACTTCTCTTCCTGGTAACATTGGACATGGCACTGGGACGAGGGGAATGCATGGGTGGGTTTGCAAAGAGTGGCCAAGGATGATGCTGACCCTTCCGAGGTGGTCACCTACTAGGCGGGCGGGCTCGGGAGTTGTGTGCTCTCATGGCATAATTGTTAGTGTACCAAGTGCGTAATGCTCCTTACTCCTCTTTGACAGGGTCGATTTTGTGTTCTCTATTGTATGCTTTATGGGAAACCGTGTGGTGCGGGAGGGAGAAACCGGGGGCGTGTTTTGCAGGCCCTCCTCCAGTTTATTAATACTCTCTCTACCCCCCCGTCTGGTGGGGGCTCCTTTCCTACTTCTTTTCTCTGTTCTTCTATATTTCGGGTCTGGTTCCGGGGCGACAGGCACACTGCTGGGGGGGGGGGCCGTACTCATCTGCAGAGGTGCAGGGTGGGGGGTTGGGGGGGGGATCCTTTAGTCTTTCACCTCCTTTTTCTATGGCCTCCTTTTCTTCTCTTACTCTTCTTTGTCTTTTTCTGGGATCAGTATGGTAGTACTCCTTTGTTGTTAATCGCTGCTGTTTCCGGAGTGCCATAATTTCCGTGGAGTTTCCTGGGTCTTGGGGCAGGGGGTTGCAGGCGCAAATGGCCGTGTCATTCCTCCACATCCTGAACTTACTGTTTCAGCGCCATTGCTTAGATAGACTGCTGTGTATTGTTTACGTTCATCGTTCTGCCTGCCATTTTTCGCTGCTGGGAAACTGTTTGGCACCTGATCCTTCCATTCTTTTCTATTATAAAATGTAAACCTTTATTATCCTGGTCTCCTATCTGGGCTGTTCAGAGACTGGGAGTATGCTAATGTCGAGATTTTGCTCCCCGAGGTACTGACTGTGATAGACCTGCTTTCGGTTATTCTGATTGTTTAGCGGCCGGCCCCGGGGGTTGTAGGCCCATATGTGTAATTGCTTGAAATGTCAATAAAGGTTTTCAAAAAAAAAAAAAAAAAAAAAAAATAGTACTTGCATCCTTGTTCGTAAATCACTATTTTAGATTTATCAATTTCATAGGACCACATTGCCCATAATGCTTTGTTTTGCAAAATGTAAACCACGTCCTTTCAAAGTCACTGATAGCTCGTTTATATGACCTTTAGTACACTTGGTAATTCAATGCTTTTTCATGCCTTCACAGGATTCAATTCCATTTGTGGCAAAAAGTAAAAAGTTCACGTCATAACCACTCCTCTCAAACGGCTGCAATTACTCACAGTTCCTTCACACACACACACACACACTCATACATTCTAATATATTTTCTGAGTGTAAAACAATCAAAATCCTTCTTCAATTTAAAAGTCTTAATTCTCATAATTTCCAATTTCTTAGTTCCAATTATTTATCTCTCAATTTCATATAAACCAAATATCGCAAACTGTAAGCCAAAAACCGTGTTTTGCAACTTTATCGCTTCTTCAGAGCTCAGTGCTTCTTTTAGTGTACTTCATAAGTTGAACAGATATGGGAGATAATTATTGATTCTTTCATTAGGAAATGTAATCAATCAATATGCTCAATGCCAAAAAGTAATTTCCACAGGAACATCTTAATATCCAAGTCCAAAATAGGATTGATATACCAAATTCCCAAATCAAAAGTGATCAATCTTTCATGCAGATGCCAAATAGCATTTGACTGACTACCCATGACACAGACACCTAATTCTTGATTCATTAACCAGACACTTATAAAGAATGCAGAACAGATAGTACAAACCCCATGGTAAGGGTACCTCCTCCAATCCAAACAACAACATCCTGATATAACCAAATATAACTTGTTCTGATGGGAGAAACTCTTTTGGCACCGAGCTTATTAACTGAATGCATGTCCAAATGAAAGAATCAAGGTTAAATTTAAATTTTAATTTAAAAAGTACAATAAAAGAAGCGGTGAACCGTGAATTAGTCTCGAAATGTGTTGAAAGACATGTTTATTTTGGGGTATTTAGCTTGGAAAAAAGTGTTTTTCTAAGAGGGTAATAGTAAGTGAAGCTGAAATACCTGAATAATAAATAACATAGTTAAGAATGTAGAACATTAGGAAAAAAACACCCTTCACATTGTAAAAAAGAAAACAACAACAAAAGTATGCAGAAGAGAGGGATGGTTGAACCTGTTCTCTTTAAGATGCAGCTAAGAATGGCCATAGATTGGATTTGGTATGTGTAGGTTTTGTTTACCTAAAACAAAGAGCAAAGGTTAGGACCAATGGAATTACATGATGCTGTGGATTTTACCACAGTTGTTGATTTTCTGAAATTGGCGCACATTTTATAGATTTCAACAAAATGTTGTTTTTAGTTCAAATTAATCAAAATAATACTGCCAAATAATGAGCAGAGTAATTAGCCTTTTCTTTCTGCTTCATTTGATCATTCACGGTCACGTAATCTTTGTGGTACTGACAAAATGGTAAAGCTTGTCAGAGTGCTTTGGGTTGTTTATTATGATTAGGAAATACATACTCCACAGTGACCTGTGAAATAATTTTGATATTTCAAGAGTTTCTGTGAAATATTTATATCACTGCATTGTGTGCAATAAAAGCACCCAAACACGTTAGATACATTAGTGCATGCTAGTAGAATAAATGTTGCCCATGGCCTGGTATTTAGAGCAGGTATACTAAGACACTTTCACAAATTTATTATTACAGTGCAAAGATCAAATTAAATGTTATTATGATATAGCATAATTGACATGCGAAAGCAGTGCTTATTGTTTAAAGAATAATGTTTTTTTAATTCTTGTCATGTGCATTTGTGACCTAAATGTTTTTTCTTCTTTGAATTGTAGTTCTAAATGTTTGCTTGCCGTTTTGGCACTGATGGATCTGTAGCTTGCATACAAGCATATGTTTAGTAAGTAAAAATGTTTGTAATGTTTACTTCAAATGTAAATCACTGCCTAGCTGAACAGTTCTTTACTATTGCAATCATTTTAGTGCATACTTCTGATGTTTTATTGTCTTTCAAATTCACGTTTTAGATTTGTGCAAAATATATAATGTGTTGACTTTTGTGTAATCTTTTACCTTTTTAGTGGGATATCTTTGGTGTTTGCCGTGTTTGTGCAGAATAGGTACAGTTAATCCTCAGTCTAGTTGTCTGTGGCAAATAAGAGGTAACTACGTATCTTTTGTAGTAGAAATGTCAGTGTGTTTTGCATTGATAGTTTCTTTCCAGATTTATATATTATAATGCTTCTATTTACTGCTTGATGCAGCCAGTCTGTTGAGTTCTAATTTGATAGTGTTTATAGTGGTCTGTTTTCTCATGCCAACTTTATTAGTAAGTATGTTGGCTGCTCACAGGCTGACCTTCCAGCAGGTTGTTGGTTTGCTTTTTGAATCTGCCTCCAAACGTTGTACTGAGACAGATTCTGCATCTGAGGCAGAGGGCTAAATGGAAGATTCTGGCAGTGAATTTTTTGTCGGACAGGAATCATCTATCCACTATTATCACTAATGAAGTGTCTCATTTAAAGGAGGTATTGATATACCTCTAATGCAGCATGAGTGAACTTGATTGCAGCTAGGGGCTGAAAGGCTTCACATTAGAGGTGCTAAATCCTGGGTTGCCCCAACATGGTGCAGCCGTTTAGCTTGCCTTTAGTGGTGTTGAGTTGCTACAAAGAACTTTTTGCCTATCAATTTCTTCCAGTTCTTTAATGATAATGTGTTTTTGGACAATATTGTTAAGCGGATCAATTTGTTTGCAGAACAGTTTTTGAAAGACAAAAGTGCCACATTTAAGACCCACTCTAGAGCAAGCCAGTGGACTCCTAGAAAGTCTCAATGAAATGAAGTAGCTGACATGTATACCTTTTTTGATGGGATTGCTGAGGAAGCCATTGTTGTCTTTATATTGGTCTATTAGTCCTTTGATGGCAACTGCTATTGTTACAGTAACTATGAGTCAAGTGCGAAAACCTTTGCATACTACTAATGAAAAGGGTGATGGACCCAAACGAGCGGAGCTTGCAGATTATTTTGGGCATTTGCATACTCATGGCACTTAAAAGGGAGACCCATGGTCTCTGCTTTTATATTTTTACAATGGGAAGGGCCCCATTCCCAGGCTGATTTCAGCCCCGGGGACCCCATCCCTTTTTGATCCTGGGGGCCCTGGAGCCCACTAAGAGCACCCATAGTGCTACGTTGGGGACCATGAGGGAAGCCTCAATGCCCACACAGTCCTTGCCTGCTCACGGCCTCCAGCAGGAGCCAGCATTGCTCCCACACATAGGGGGCAGCAAAAAATGATGCTCCTTGCAAGTGGGAGCAATTTTTTCACCTGTTTTTCTGGCCACTTAACAAGAAGAATAGAGTAAAGTGGAATGGAATGGCACATAGGCAGTTTCAAAGAGTGTTGTACAGTGGAGTACAGTGTTGTAGAGTAAAGGAGCGCAGAACATTATACAGCGCAGTACAGTGTTGTACAGTGGTGTGCCATAGAGTGGGTTGGCATGTCCTAGAGTAGAGTGGCGTGTGGTATTGTGTGTGACAGACTGTAACCGGGCCTCGTGGAATAGCGAGTCGAAAAATTAAGTGCCCTGGAGTGTGAGAGGGGACTGGACTGTTGAAGAGTGGAGTGGGACTTCGTGGAGTGGAGTCACGTGTTGTGGAATGTCGTACTATGGAGTTGTAGAGTTTTATTTTAAAAGAGTTAGTGTGTAAATGGCAGAATGGATTTAGATGAAATGTGTCAGAAAATAGATTATGGTGGGTAAAGGGTCCTTTTTAGAAGTAGATTTAAATTTTTACAGAAGTTTTATAGGGTACGATTCACAAAGGTATACATATACTTTTGTGTTGGTTTAATATTTGCTATTCATAAAAGGTATTTTATGAGTAGTATGTGTACGACTGTGGAGTCTCCACACTTAAAAAGGTAGGATATCCCTATATTCTTATGTGCAGAGACTCCGCAGTTGTAAAGATAGTACTAGTGAAATGCCTTTGTGAATAACAAACAATAGTAAACTTACACAAAAGTGTATGTTTACCTTTATGAATCAGACCCATAAGGCACAACAACTTAATTATATATTGGGCCTTGGTATGCTGTGGTAATTTCGAAGTATAACACAGTACATGCTGATGACAGAACAGTTTATCTTTGGTTAAGGACTGCCCTTACAAAAGTAAAACGCAGCCATATTGTTTAGACCACATTTTGTCTGTGTTCTGGCTTTTTAGTGTAAACATAATGTCCTATTATTTTATAAGTGTATAGGAAGGGATAAGTCAGTTTATATAAGAGTGCAAAAATACATAAAAGCAGTTTATATATTTTAGAAAAAGTTTCCAGTGTACTACAGTAGTCCCATATTGTTTAGACCGCACTTAGGCTTAGTATGCGTTATGGGATTTAATGGTAAATATAGTGTAGTACATTTTTGTTTTTAATTTGTACTTTTTTTATTTGAAATTAAATTTGAATTGAAAGTACGAAATATAGTTTCGACAACACTTAGTCTGCTTTCTGGGATTTAAGGGGAAATATAGTGTAGTACAGTACTTTCCCATTATGCACAAATGTAATTATTTTTGTAATTTTTTTTAATTCACTGTACTAAACTAGATTTCCCCTTAAAACCAAGAATGCAGACTAAGTGAACAGTTAAAAAAAATAAGTAAAAATGTAAATAAACACTGTACTACACTATATTTCCCCTTAATTGTAATATAATAGTGTTTTTATTTAGTTTAAGTACCACAGTACTTCCTAGGTAGTACTGCTGCACTCCGTTACCTTTTTAAAAAGGTATAAAATAATATAAATAATTTTCCCTACCTATTACCTCTTTAATAAAGTGATAATAGGTGGGAAACAATAATAACACCTGCTACTTCTATCTAAGGCCCTATCCCAGAACACAGCTAAAATGTGGTCTAAACAAGATGGGTGCCTTTCACTTTTACAAAGGCAGTCATAAGCCAAACATATAGTGCCTTGTCATCGGCACTACTGTGGTATAACACAAAATTACAGCAGGATACTGTGGCCTGAGTTTTCACTACGTTTTAGTGCCTTATACCTACAAAACTACTGAACAGATTTTCATGAAACAGTATAAGCGATCCATTCCAGACCATAATCTAATTCCTGCTAAATTTCATGCAAATCCGTTCAGTCGTTTTGCCGCTATGTCTGGCTAAATACTTGACGGAAAATGCATTGGTTCCAAAACAAATTTTGGAACCCCCTTTTTTTTTACACCCCCTTAACAATTCACCACAAAACTTTGCATCATCTGCCAATGTAAAAAATGGAATAGCTCTGCAAAGTTTCATGGAGATTCCTCAAACAGGAGCAATGATTACCTATCAAAAATCAGAAGAATTCCTATCTCTGAGAATTCTAACTGTAACTAGAGCGGCTAACACCACTCTGTGTAATAAATGCACACACACATACGCACGCACATGTGCACACACACACACACACACACACAATATTCCAGAGCAAACTGTGAAATACAGAAAATATTTCACAGTTCCCTGTGAAATACAGGCTTCATCGTCATAACGACAGGTCCCACACCACTCTCCAAAGATTTGCTGTTGTCTGGTTTACAAGGATTATATCGCACGAAGGACAAATTATGCACCAAGGTCTTCATAATTATGTGTCAAAAACTTGCAAATGATGTTGCACCCTCTCCGGAAGTATTTTCATCCCTTTTAGCTAGAAAGAGGTTTGTGAAATCTGCAAATTATTAACCAAGTTATGAGAAATGTTTTGTAAATTCATAATTATGCGGTAAATGCTGCAGTCGCATAATTGCATACATCGTCTGGCAGTCACCATTGTTCAGACATGAAAGGTAAAACAAAATATTGTAAATGCAATCAGTGTCTATTATTAATTGCAATTTGAGCAGACAGCTTTTTCAAAATAACGATACCAAAATACAAATGTAATAATAAAAAATATCTTAAGGGTACGATGTGTAATATGTACCATACTGGACTTTCAGCCTCGTTGTTTATATAATGTTAGGAGAACCTGTTGATAGCGATATTGGACTATATTACGTGGTTACCTGTTACGCATACTTTCTCTATGCGCGCGTGCGGACACACACACACATTTATTTTAAGTATATGACTTATTTTATTGCGAAAAAACAATAGATGCCAAATACCTATTTCATAGCAATGACGTCACACCCATTCATTATTAGCCATAATTAACAGCAATAAACTTTGACCGCGAACTACGGATTGATTCATCCAATGTCAAAACTAAAAGCAATCTATATACATTTCCTCTCACCATTAAATTACTCTTTAAATACGGCAATGAATTTAGATAATCGTCAGATCAAACACTGTTTTGCTTCTTTTTTTGCCCCCCATCCCGCCCAGGGTTATTATTAGCTGAACACCATAAGTTTTACAACCCCTTACCACAACAGACTATCGTGTTTCCTTGTCCGACAAATATTAGTCACAAAACTCATTCTGAAAGGAGTTCCTTATTAACGACCCTCTCAGACATACATTAAAAAGGTAGAAAATAAAGTCAAATTCAAACACAATTTCACAAAGTGGGTATGATTTATATTATTGTCAGATTTTAACTACTAATGCTGAATGTTAAGTAAACGAAGCTCAGCTAGTTAGTCCTCTCAGTGTTGCGTTAGTGGCCTGATTTAGTTTGAAAGCAAGGTTGTGGGTATCTTGTAATCATTTAGTTGACCACTAGAGGGCAGTCGTGTTCAAAACATTTGTCGAGGAAAAAAGTTTCAGACATTAATGCAGTCGCTACTACATGATGGAAGCTACTATTTGTGATATGTAAAGGAGTGCTGGGTGCAACTTTCTCTTCCCTAGAGCGACAGCATAATGAGCTTTTGTGCCAGATTTATTTTGCATGGGAAGATCCAGGCAGAGGGAAGAGGGAATAACAGGGGAATGAAAACACGCAGCAGAAGAGACGGTTGCATTTACATGTATCTAAGTCTAAGCTAAAACAACTGCCATGCTGTTTTATAGGTGAGAAGATACTTTCGCATGGAAAGTAGGCATCGGTAGCGGCAGGATCACTTCATGGTGAATGCTGCGTTGCAGAAGTCTCCATCCCGCCAGAGCTCACCATTCCTCCATACCATTTAGCGTAGCGTGTATTTGGTCCAGGCTGCCAGTGGCCTCTTTGTCGCTACTTGGTTGACCCAACGGGAATTTAGCGGCCCGTCTGTAACCAGTGCACACAATTCGCTGCTCCTCGGTCGCTCCTGGAGACTATATATGCCATCATGCCGGTTGCCCGTAACCATTGCATGACCCTGGCGCCTGCTTTGTTGTTCCTGGGTGGACGTTAGCAAGCAAAGTCTGAAATCTGCCTGCCACTGCCAACTTTTGGTGACAAAGGGATTTCAAGGTTAGCATTTGGATATAGGCTCAGGTGCCATTTGTCCCAGCTCCTGTCTTTCACCTCTTACTCCCACGCTATCTTTTTGCTTAACACACTGATCATGCACATAACTGCCAAGTTTTCAGACTGCCTATGTGTGAAATTCCCATGCTTTTCGTGTACTTATGAGTGACATTCCACTGCCCAATGTGTGTCAAAATGAGTGACACTTCCTCACCAGTAGAAATAAGCAAAGGAGTCCATATTGAGAGCTAAATATCACAAACTACCACCTTTTGGGCAATAAGTAAAAATAATCTGAGAATATTGTCAATTTTAACACCATTAACAGCCAATCAGAAGTAGCCTGGTCCACTCCATTGACTGGATGATCAGAAACAGCCAAAACCGCCCAGTGTTGGAACCCTGCACACTTCTAGCAGATCTACCCCTGCTCAATGCACTCTAACCCCCTTACCTTCATCAGAGCCATCCCAGCCAGCTGAATTCCATTCTAGCTCCATACGTATCCACCAGAACCAGCGTGGCCCTGCCCAGTCCATTCTAGGAGCCCTTTCCTGGTTTGATCCAGTCAGCCCTGCCTGGTGCATTTAAACACCATTTCCATGCAACCTAGTCAGTTCAAGCCATTCTGGCCCCATATACAGCAACAAGAACCAGCCGATAGCGTTGCTACCTGGCTGTTTTTGTATCTGCCGGGCTAGTATTTTAATGTCCCAGTACAAAAATCACCCAAAGCTGGCATTTTCTCCTCTTGTCTGTGCACAATTTAAAACAGGAAACACACGAGTAAAGCACTTTAAAATGTGCTGCACCGATGCTTTGATGGTCCGTGACTGATAAAGTAAAGTAATAAAAGGCATAAAAGCAGTGATGAAAATGAATATGGACTATTTGTTTAAAGTCCTGTTTATCAAGTCTAGGCTTTTGCAGGATTTTCAAACATTAGCAAGTGCTGGTATTATTCCTTGGGAAAGGTGGCGGCCGTACTGGCCTATGCCTCACAACCATATCCCATTCACAGCACAACTCACCTGTGACAAGTGCCACCTCAGTACCTCACTGACAGGATGAGAGCCAGGTTGTGTTCATCGGGCAGGGCTGAAATCAGGAGGTGCTCTTCTGTGCTGAATATTTGCACAGTGAGTCCATGCCTGGGGTGACCTGCCTTGCTTTAGGGTGTAAGGGGATATGATATTGCTGAAACAAGGCTGCCACCCACCACCCCGACCTCACACTGAGAACTCTTCAAGGTGGTCTGATCCCTCACGTCCATAGAGCTAAAAGTCTTGCCGCAATCCTCATCAAAGGAGACATGTAGTGAATTTGCAGTCTTATTCAAAAATAAAGTTGAAAATATCTACAACTCCATGCAAGGGAACACAGATAACTCTGACCTACCCAAAGGAATTATGGACCCCTCGGTTCAGGTCGCAGGACCCGCATTAATGCACTTTCCAGCACTAAGCAAGGAGACCACATCATGTTATACGAAAAATTACATCAGGCTCCCCCCAAGATCCAGTACCCCAACACATCTTGCTACAGGGTGGGGATGCCACCCTGACCACAGTTGTTAACACTATCTCTCACTCAAGGGAGAGTGCCAAAAGCATGCTATAGTCCGATCCCTATTAAAATAACACACACATAGACCCAACAGACCTAGGGAATTACCGCCCCATCTCACTCCTACCCATTCTTGGAAAAATTGCAGAAAAACATGTCAACCAGGCGTTGAACCAATTCCTAGAGAAGAACGAGGTTCTACATCAGACCCAAATGGGGTTCAGACCACTACACAGCACTAAGTCAGCTTTGCTGTTGGTGACGGAGGAACTCAAAGGAATCCTCGATCAGGGGGGTACTGCTGCCATCCTGCTGCTCGACCTTAGTGCAGCTTTTGATATGGTGGATCTCAAAACACTGATTCACAGGCTGGAGAAAGCAGGGATACAGGACAGCGCCCTAAGATAGATAGTGTCATTCCTAAAAGACAGATCCTTTCAGACAACGAAATGTGGACATTAGTCAGATGCTCTAGAGTTCGCATGCAGAGTATCACAGGGCTCCGCCCTCAGTCCCACACTATTTAATCTTTACATGCAACCTCTGGCAGAGATTGTCCAGGAATTCGGGCTATCAATGGTATCTTATGCTGATGATACCCAACTGGTAGTCTCAGTGGCAGAGGGTCCTAAATCAAACTACAACCAAGTGGTTCCTTATATGGAAAAAGAAGCAAAATGGATGACTAGCTTCTCACGACTGGATTACGGGAATTTACTTTATGTGGGATCACATAAGTGGTGCGCAGACTACAAGTGGTACAAAACGCAGCAGCTAGGTTGCTTAGAAGAATACCCAGGCATGAATCAGCGAAAGGTGCACTGAGACTACTTCACTGGCTACCGATACAGGCCAGGGTCAAATATAAATCATTACGCATAAAGCTATGAACGGCAAGGGTCCCGCCCATCTATGAGCACTCATCACCCCATATACCCCCGAAAGAGCTCTAAGATCCTCCTCAGATCGTTTCATCAAGACCACAAGGATAAAGAGATCCAGATGGGGAGGAAGATAATTCTTGCACCTAGTGCCAAAGCTATGGAACTTCATGCCCAAAGAACTAAGACTGCTCACCGATGAAATACGTTTCAGGAAAAAATTGAAGACATGGTTGTTCCCTGGATAACCCTCCACTCCACCTGTTATCGTTCGCTCCTCAGCGCTAGGAAGCCCCTGGGCAACTATGCGCTCTATAAAACCCCTAAACATAAACAAACTGTGTGAAAGACCTGGGACCAATCACCACCTGCCTCGTTCCAGACTGGGGGCCAGGCACCTGTGACTGCCGGAATATAACACAGCATGGGTGAATTGTGGGATTGTTGATATATGACATCTAGCAATGAACAATTTGTTGAGCATAAAAGTGAGAAAAACAACATAAAAATTAATGAAAACTTGTGTTTACATTAAAATGCACCACTTATGCTCATTGAAAAAAAGACTATTAACTGGGGAGCGTTATGGAGTCTGTTTTGTTTTTCCATGATATGTTTTTAAAAGTCTCGAAGGTGGGATGGGTGCTTAGATTTGACAAAGACAGCATTGTGGAAACTCGTCTTCTGACAATAAAGAGTGATTTGAACGATTCGTAGGTGCTGCAGCAAGTATGCAAGAGGTTGAAATCTGTTTGCAATACTGTATGTGCGCCCAGCAAAGACCCGCCCCGCATAGACTCAGAACTTTGCTGCCCCGCCCCCACCGTATCATCCACACGTGTCTCAAAGAGGCCGGCGAGGCCACTAGAGGGAGTACAATGATTTCAGCTGTAGCAATGTTGACTTTGGTGGGTAACCATACCAAGGAGTTTCCAGACCTGCAGACAGACCAGATAATGCTTTACCGGAACTGCAGCAATGTGAACATTAAGAGCTGTACATGAGGCTGCTTTTAGGAGCACATTGTGATCAACAAAGACGCCAGAGAGCTCTGCATGCAGGACTAACCATTTTAGTGCAGTGATGTGGACACTAGCACTAGAAAGTGTTAGTCTAACGCCTGATTCATGGTACTTGGCAGGGCTGCATACAAGATGTAAACGTGTCCAGTACATAAGAAGGAACAGAAGTAGTTGGTACCTGGTTGTGTAGTTCAAATAGGTGTGGGTAAAGTGAACCAGGTGGAACTGTCAGATGTACACCTTCCACGAGTGTACCAATGATGCAATGAATGAAAAAGAGAGAAGGAGGAAAGGGAGGGAAGTGAGGGCGGGGGAGTAGTAGGGCAGAAAGGAGAGGGGGAATAATGTGTTACTATGTGCATGGAGGCTCCGAGAAATGTTAATTTTGAGTGATTTTATCCAGCAATGGCTTATTGTGCTTTACTTTACTGTTACAGTTTGAATTACGGACTGTAGGATTCTAATAAACTGACTGTACAGGTATTCTGGTACAAATGATGCTTTCAGAATATGCTCCATTCTAGGCTAGGTCTCAGGGTTATGCATCTGAGATAACACGCAGTTCTAGAATCTTAGCTCTACTGTGGGCTAGAAGAACCGGTCAAAGATGCAGAAAAAGTCCCATCAATGAACATACAGGCAGCAGCTGCAGGAAGAAGAAACTCACCTCTTCTTCCCTGATCTTCTGTTTCCTCTTCTCTTCAACAGCTGCTCTCTTCTGTTCTTCCCTCTGCCGCTGCTCCTCCAGCTTTTTCCAACGTTCCTCCACCTGTTTCTCATACTGTAGCTTTGCCCTCTGTTCTCTTTCACGGATTTGTTGTTCTCTGACAGCTAAAGAAGTAAAGTAATTATGATGTGGCCTGCACTGTCACTAAATAATTACACCTAGGACAGTCCGATTGAATAATAATAGAAATAAGAACAATGACAATAACACTAAAACATTTCCAGAGCAAACGTAACAAACAATTGTCTTTTGGAAGTTAACTAACTGGCGATATTAATTAGTCAATAAACATAGTGATCCACCCACAGATAAGTATAATATGTCAGAATCTCCCACAATAGATATGTATCCCACAGTGGTGGAGAATACACATTAGTTGTTAAAATACCCCTCACACACCAAAAGGGCCTTTGGTGTCATGCTTCATCATAGGGGTCTTCCCGCCCCTCTACGGGACGGGGCGTGCTACAACCTACGTTTGCGTGGGAGCACTGATATTTATGAGACAACTATGTGTGATGCAGGGGTGTGAGAGGAAGGGTCTGGAGTGAATGGAAATGTGAATTTGTCAAGAATTCCTGTCATACGAGGGGAGGAAAACGGTAACCAGCGAAAACGGACTACATCTCCCAGGATGCTTAGCGGTTGAGAGGTTATGTAAACAGGAGAGCTGTTACATAACTCAAGGGAAAACACGCCCTATAAAGGGAGGAACCGGGAGGTACAAGGCTGTCGGATATTGTGTTTACACCGACGTACCTGCTTCGTGAAGAGCAGTGTTCCGGAGTGGTGCTCCAGTAAGGCAAGAACGGAGGTAGGTCGAGTCGTTACTCCCTGGGCCGTGTCTTGCCCCATCGTCACCTGTGAAGGACCCGGAAGCTCTACCGGTCAACCATTGAGCTTCGCTTTTTGACTCGGCTGAGTCCAAGCGCAGTGGCGCTTTTGCTGGTTGGAGTCGTAACTCCCAGCCCGACCAGAGACACAGGGACTGCCAGCTGTAACGCACACCAGGAGGTGTTTGCCGCGTTACAGACTCGGAAGTCCACAGGATCGATCGAGCGGCTGCTCTCGGTTCAGTCTTCTTGCTTGTGATTGGGGTATCGGTGACGCATCACCAGGAGGTGACTCCGCGTCCCGGTGCAGTCTGAGGAAGAGGTTGAGCGGCTGCTCCCTTCAGGTAGAGACCCCGGCTGGGTGTTTCCCTGACTCCTCGATTCTCCCCAACACTCTTCGTGCCCCTCACAGCCTACCGATTGGCATTGTCGGCCATTTCATTTCTGCCCTCTGTTGGCATACGCCGGGATCGGCGTATATGCAGAGGACGGTTAGGACCATCCGTGCTGTGGGCTGGTAACGTACTTAGCCTGGAGGATTCCAGTGACTATAACTTTTGTTTGTTCTTTGTATTTTATTTGCCTTCATTAAAAGAACTAACCCTTCACAAGTGGTTGCGTCCTCATTGTCGTGTCTGTTAAACGATCCTGAGACGTTCAGGGCGTTACAGAATTAAAAAATACCTGGCTCTGCGGTCTAGAAAATGTTAATATACCAATGAGCTGGTATTAGTAAAAGGTGGAGGGGAGGAGGTGTGGATGCCTCAATGAGCTGTGCCTCCTATGTCTGCCGACATGTTTCGAAGCTCCCCAAGCTTCTTCTTCAGGACCTTAAGGATCCCTTCCTAAAAACTCACTGTGTCGTGTAGTAACGTAAATGTAAAGTAGAAAAAGAAATGTGCCAGGAAGAAAATAACCTCCTATGGTAAGTAATGCCTAAATAGGTCTTGTATGGTTGATAAACCTAAAAGAAAACACAAAAAAGGGGTGGGGGGGAGATAAAAAAACATATTCACGTAGCTAGATGATCAATCCATCGTGAGCATTCAGTGATCTGAAAAAAAGTGATAAAGTAATCTCCTTCTAACGCTATTCATAACGTTATCACGTGTTCTGCCGTGAAAATAATGGGTGAAAGTAGACAAAGACATTAGACAGAACGTACATATAACAAAGCACACACTCTATGAAAAAAAGGAACAGGGTTCCTATAGTCATACTATCCCAAATCAATAGTTGTCGAGATCGGTGGGAAGGCATCAAAATATCCACCTACTTGCTGTAGAAAAATGAAAGACCTCATGAGCTTGTAGACCGAGAGGTAGGAGTGCCTAATAGGCTATCTACAAGACAGGAAAGAAAATGGTATATGCCAAAATAAGCCTCAGGGCTTACGAGGAAACCACCGACTCGGGTACAATCCGGACTAGCGGCTATGCCGTACTTACAACTCCAAGGAACAATGTCCTGCCACGATTACCAGCCCGGTCAGCTCCGTCGGTAAGACTGAGCGGGTGGGCGGATGTTTTAATACAGGCTCCAATCAGGATAAACGCGCGAAAGCGAGTGGTTGCACCGTGGCGCGCTATCCCGCTGGCTCTGTTGTCAAAGACCCGGAACCGGAAATAGCCGGGCGGGGTCAAAGGCATGTAATCGTAAATAATGAGTGGTATTAACGTGGGATAAAAACAATGTTCTATTAACAAAAAGAAGACTAAGGTATGGCATAGCACTGGGTAAACAGTAATATCGGGGAGAAGGCAGCGGGATTGCAATCCATTTGTGATGTGAGGAAACAAATGCCGCATCAGTAGGAATATCATTATCGAAAAATAAAAATAAAATAAACCTTAGTTTGATGAAACAAGGTGTCTATCCAGAATCTTGGAAGTATACTGGATGTATCAAGATGGACACATGTAATCCAGTAAGTACTCACTGAGAGCAGTCTACCTAAAGATTGAGGAATTAAAAATAATAAGCATCAAATAGGCGGAAGTACAATGTTAGGGCGGCAATAACCTAAGAGATGGTTATCAGAGGACACCCCTCCATATGAAAAAATTAGAGAGAGGAAATGGGGTTGGTAATAATCGCACATCCTGGTGGCCATCAATACCACATAAATTAAAAATTGCAGAGAACCTGTATATCAGAGGTTACACAGATATATTGAAATTCAAAAGTGGAACTGATTCCATGGTATGTCGTCATTGAGCCCACAGATATGGGTTCCAAGGCGGAACACCCAGCGTTGTTCCTTTTCAAGAAGGCCATTTTCTCCATCCAGTCGTTCGATCACTGTCCATTGTAAGTCATCAATTCCATGTTTGTTGGATATGTAGTGATTGGACATTTTTGTGGTACTCTTACCACATCTGATATTGCTCCTGTGTTCTCTGACATGGATTTTGACTGGTCTGGTGGTCATGCCCACATATTCGAGACCACATGGGCAAGTTATTAGATAGACCACATTTTTGCTGTTACAGTTAGTAAAGCTTCTCTGGTCCCACTCATCCCCATTTCTGAATTTGATGTGTCGGCTTCTTTTTGTGAGGTAGCATGTACTGCAAATCCCACATGGGTGGTGTCCCTGTATCGGTGGTAGCATGCCTTCTTGTGTAGATCTAGGTGTGTTCCTAGGTCTGGTCCAGACAAGCATGTCTGAGATTCCTACCTCTTTTGTGAGCAAACATAGGTTTTGTGATGTTGAGACCACAACTATTCAGAAGTCGCCAATGTTTGTTCACTATTTTAGTGATTTTGTTGGAATGTGTGTTATAAGTGGTTACACATATGGATCTCTCTTCGGCCTGAATGACCACCTTGTCTTCCAATAAGGCTTCTCTGTTGTTATTTCTCGCCCTCTTAAGGGCTTTGTCAATGACTCTGTTAGGGTAATTCCGTCTGATCTCCCCGATATTACTGTTTACCCAGTGCTATGCCATACCTTAGTCTTCTTTTTGTTAATAGAACATTGTTTTTATCCCACGTTAATACCACTAATTATTTACGATTACATGCCTTTGACCCCGCCCGGCTATTTCCGGTTCCGGGTCTTTGACAACAGAGCCAGCGGGATATCGCGCCACGGTGCAACCACTCGCTTTCGCGCGTTTATCCTGATTGGAGCCTGTATTAAAACATCCGCCCACCCGCTCAGTCTTACCGACGGAGCTGACCGGGCTGGTAATCGTGGCAGGACATTGTTCCTTGGAGTTGTAAGTACGGCATAGCCACTAGTCCGGATTGTACCCGAGTCGGTGGTTTCCTCGTAAGCCCTGAGGCTTATTTTGGCATATACCATTTTCTTTCCTGTCTTGTAGATAGCCTATTAGGCACTCCTACCTCTCGGTCTACAAGTTCATGAGGGCTTTCATTTTTCTACAGCAAGTAGGTGGATATTTTGATGCCTTCCCACCGATCTCGACAACTATTGATTTGGGATAGTATGACTATAGGAACCCTGTTCCTTTTTTTCATAGAGTGTGTGCTTTATTTTATATGTACGTTCTGTCTAATGTCTTTGTCTACTTTCACCCATTATATTCACGGCAGAACACGTGATAACGTTATGAATAGCGTTAGAAGGAGATTACTTTATCACTTTTTTCCAGATCACTGAATGCTCACGATGGATTGATCATCTAGCTACGTGAATATATGTTTTTTTATCTCCCCCCTCCCTTTTTTTGTGTTTTCTTTTAGGTTTATAAACCATACAAGACCTATTTAGGCATTACTTACCCTAGGAGGTTATTTTCTTCCTGGCACATTTCTTTTTCTACTTTACATTTACGTTACTACACGACACAGTGAGTTTTTAGGAAGGGATCCTTAAGGTCCTGAAGAAGAAGCTTGGGGAGCTTCGAAACATGTCGGCAGACATAGGAGGCACAGCTCATTGAGGCATCCACACCTCCTCCCCTCCACCTTTTACTAATACCAGCTCATTGGTATAATAAAATGTTCTAGACCGCAGAGCCAGGTATTTTTTAATTCACATTTCCATTCACTCCAGACCCTTCCTCTCACACCCCCGCATCACACATAGTTGTCTCATAAATATCAGTGCTCCCACGCAAACGTAGGTTGTAGCACGCCCCGTCCCGTAGAGGGGCGGGAAGACCCCTATGATGAAGCATGACACCAAGGGCCCTTTTGGTGTGTGAGGGGTATTTTAACAACTAATGTGTATTCTCCACCACTGTGGCATACATATCTATTGTGGGAGATTCTGACATATTATACTTATCTGTGGGTGGATCACTATGTTTATTGACTTATGACTGGGAGGATGTATCCACCTCCACTACTCTTTTGAGTGGTACCTCTCTACTCCCCACTTTGTTCCTTTTGATATTAATTAGGGTTATGTTTACTGTCACTTTAAAGTGTAGAACGTCTAAGCTGTGGAACAACCACCCCCAACCCCCATCAGAGCTTTGCCCTTGATGATCTCCTTCAGGAAGGAGCTCAAAACTTGGTTGTTTAACAATTAATATCTCCCTCCAGTCATGTTTATGTTAGCTTTAGCGCCAAGACACCTCAGGGTATACAAGCGCTCTACAAATTGTGTGAACTATCCGGGAGAGAACTAAGGCTCTGATTGGCACTCCATCCAGACTCAAGACCAACGTTTCTGGTGTCCTCTTGAGTTTTGACATGTAAGTATTAAAACTGCTATTCAAGGAATTTATCACACAACATTTTTACCCTGGTGCTCCTTATTTATTTATGGCTTAACGCCTAGAGTGGCAACCCTTGAAGCTGGGGAACCGGTTTCAAGTCTCGGCAGGGACGCTCAACATCCTGCAATTCTGGGCAAATCACTTAGTCTCCCTGTGCCTAACAAAATTAATGTGTCCATCTGTAACACAGCTGGTGCTCATGTGAAGATCTGCCTTGAATGGTTGCTTCGGATGTGGGTCCAACACTCACATGGGCAATTTAAAAGGCTGTCCAGCAGTGGGGAAATCCTGCTTGAAATGCAAAAAAGTTGGACATTTTACAAGGGTAGGCAAGAACAACCCAAAAGTGGCACTCAGATTATAATCCTTCGTCTAATGTTGATGTAGCACAAAATGATTGCAGATTGGTATCCATCAAAATTTAACATCCTCCACAGAACCCAGTTAGAGGAGGCGATCAATTTGTACCATCTGTGTTGGTGGTGTGGAGGTTGTAGTCACAGTAGATTCTGGATTTTCCATTACTTTTGTGACTGATGAGTTATACTCAAATGAGTGGAGTTCTGTGCAACTTTTGCCTCCGGATATTCGTACTGTAGCTTTTGGAGGTCACAGTATAGACATGTTGGGGTACGTTCCAGAAACAGTGTCATATAAGAACAGGTTAATCCATACTAAAGTTTATGTGACCAAGAGGGGGGCTACCATATTTTGGTCTGTTGGGACCAAGGGGAATTTGGAATGGTTTTAAGACCAGGTACGGCTTGCCCAATTTCCTCTGGTAGATATTCTAGGGGAGCATATGTTGCTTCCCTGATTATTGGAAAAACATAAATCCTTGTTTGAAGACAGGCTTCAAACCGTAAAAGGTTTCAAACACAAAACTACTTTGAAACAGGATGCCATTCTTTATAGTCACAAGATTAGTGATGTTCCATGGAGTATTAGGGTTCAATTGAAGTGGCATTTAGATAAACGATATGATATGGTGAGAGAATCAGTTAATTAATCCCAATGGATCTCTACTATTGTAGTAGCAAAAAAGAAAACAGGTGACATAAGACTTTGTGTTGACTTCAGGTCTTTGAACAAGAGTATTTTGATAGACTGTTTCCCTTTACCAAGATTCTTGAAATGTTAGATCAGCTGGGGTGGGAAGAGGTATTCTCTTTCCTTGATTTGAGAACAGCTTATCACCAGGTAGAGGTCACAGAAGAATTTGTGATCTTTAACAGCCCTCAATCCTCCTCTTGGGGCTTTCAGATTTCTGTGCATGCTGATCAGATTGGCCACAGCAGCATTTGTTTCAAAAACAGATGTTCAAATTATTTGGTGATATGAAAAATGTGCTAACATACAGGGATGAACTTGTTTTCACTCAAACAGTAGAAGAGCATGTAAGGGTACTGGGTACAGTGCTGGATGTCTTGGAACGTCATGGGTTCACAGTGCAGAAGGAAAAGTGTAGATTCTTGGTTGAAGAAGATGATAACTTGAGTCATTGTATTTTAGGTGAAGGAAATAAACCCAAAGCAGAGTTAGTGGATGGTATTAAATGCAGCCTTGCATCGACTGATCAGGATCAGTTGAGGTCATTTTAGGCTTGTCTGAATATTATTCTTTAGTCATTGATAATTGTGCATTTCAAACGGAACCTATAAGTAGACTTTTATGCAGAGGTGTGCATTAGGCATGGAGAAATGAGGAGAATGTTGCAGTTTAATATGTGAAAGATTTAATAGTCAAAGCTAAAGCACTTCATGCTTTAAGAGAGGATGTTGGTCTGGCAGCTATTCTCACTCAGATTGTGGAAGGGAAGAAATACACTGCTGCTTTCGCCTTCAGATGCCTCTTGAAGGTGAAGGTGAAGCACAACTATAGTACTATAGAAAGTGAAGCATTGGCTTGTGTGTGGACTATAAAGCATGTATCTACTTTTTTTTGTGAGGAAGGAACTTCATGCTTGTGGTGGATCACATGCCGCACGTTTATTTATTATTTGAAAGGGTTTCAATCGGACAAGTCCAAGATTGGTGAGCTTGTTATCTAGCATGTATGGCTTTAATTTTGAAGTTAGGCAAATTCTTGGGGGGGGGGGGGGGAGACTTCTAGGGTGTGTGGTAGGTATGGTAGATGGACTACTGGTTGTTGATGGTGCTATAAACTTACAGGAATAGAAAGAGTGTGCTGAATGTGATGGTTGCCAAGTGATGTTGAAGAATATTATTGCTGGTGAAAGATGAGCTGACCATTGAAGGGGATTTGATTATGAGGGGAAACCTATTGGTTCAACCAATGGAGCTATGATTAAGATTAGTGAAGCTTGCTCATCAAGGTCATGTGGGAATGACTGGTACGAATAAGAGGCTCCACATATATTATTGGTGGCCAGGTATGAATGCTGAGGTAGAAGCATTTTCTGGCTCTTGTTCAAATTGTAGGAATGCGGATAAATTGGCTTGTATGTACAGCTCTCCCCTTTGCCTGATGGAGTTTCCTAATGGTCCGTGCGAGAAATTGGCAATGAATTTAATTGGATAGGGACAACTTAGAGTTGATGAGGTGCAAAGGAAGAACATGGAATGCTATGACATTGAGAATACAGTAAAAGACATGGAACTTGAAGTGGGAAATGAGGTGAAGATCAGGAGGGCTTAGGGGTCTAGTAAGAGTAACTCGAAGTTCTTTCCCAATACTCAAGTGGTGAAGGTGTCTAAGTATGCTACCCTAGTGAGAAATGGGAGGTGGTGGAGGATAAGGAGTGCTGGTCAAGAAGAGGACTGGGGAGAAGAACATTGAGGCTGTATCACAAACATGTTGTCGGTGGCTTGATGGGAAGAAGTCCACCAAGAGTGACAAAGCGGGTGAATGGCAGGGTTTCAGAGGACTCTGGTTCTATCTTCTATAGGGGCAGAAGACATACAGGTGTTCCTGGGTATTTGCAGGACTGTCCCGAATTTATTTATTGACTTGAGGTCACTCTACTGGAATTAGGGGTTCCATTTGGATTGGTTTTAGGATAGTGTATGAGTCTTTTGTTATGATGAGTTGTTGCTATGGAATTTCGCGTAAATTGTTGTTTTGTTTCTTGAGTAACTTTTTGTTTGTTTGATGTATTTTATTTATTGCCACTTTTGTTTGTGCTTCCATGATTTGTAAGGAGGAAGATGTGTTCTGTCTGCTGTCACCTTAATATGTGTAATGTTGCCACTGACCGCTCTTGGCGAGGGTTCCAGGCTCCTGGTCAGTTGCTGGATGGGGTTTGGAGCAGTCACTGGGGGACTTCCTGTACTGTCTTATTTAATGACAATAACCTCCTATTTGAAATAACCTGTACTCAGCATGTATCTAAGGCATAACAATTAGCTTTCCTTTATGTTTCCCGTTACTAATATCCTGTTGAGGGCAAAACAAGCTTCTAACCAAACTTCAAGAACTTCAACCAAACTTCAACTTCCAAGGAGCATCAAGATGAAGTGAAACAGGGTCCAAGCATGGATCGAATAGGGAGGTGGACATTTAACACCACTTGGAGCTACTAAAGAACATAGAACTGCTTTCCTGATCTATGTTACCACTAGGAACTTATTCCTAAAGGCATGAGCCTAACTCATGTTCGCCTTCTGCTTTCGTGGTTTAAAGGTCTGATAATCTTTTGAAATCGAACCCCTCTAACCCAGTTTCCTTAAGTCATTTAATTTTCCTTTGTTCTTTTCATTCAAACCTGGCTAGCTTCACTTTTCCTATAGTAGATATATTCTACTGTCACATGTGGTACCTTCGTTCGATTTTCTACATTCTTCTCTACATTTTCCATCTCATGTTTCAAAACTGATTTTTAAGTGTCAGTTTTATCATTTAGCTATTGTTTATTTGGAACAGAAAACCAGATTTTCAGTACGGATACATAGGTAAATCTAAGAACTGTTAGCAGCTGCCATTCTATGCAATCCAGAGGGAACCTCAATGTCAAACATGTTTTAGATGGGTAAAAACTCACTGTATCTGAACACAACACACAAAAAAGAAAAAGAAGCCCACTATTAGCCAAGAGGAGCACCAATGCAACTATATATTGGTTTTGGCCTACTTAGGCCTCATCAGTGGGTTACAGCTAGAGTCCTGTGGCATATGGAGTATAGAACCAGTGTCTGCACATACTCGATGCATTTAGAACCCAAAAGCTGAAAACCAGGCTGTGGGTCCTTGTGTTCCCATCTGGATAGGACCTTGGTTGCCAGTTCTACTGGAAAGTTCCTACTGGAACATAACCAAAACTGATTTGCATATGATTGATGTCAATCTAGAGTGGCAAAGTGGGCAAAATAAGATGCAGGTTGGCTCTCCTGCAGTCCAGAGTTATTTACTAAAGTGAGAATAATTTAAGCAGTCCAGCCATCATTTTTTTCTAAGTGACATTAATAAAGATGCTATTATAATTTTACATATGCTACTTCATTTACTTATATGGTTGCCATTTTTTTTTATTGAACCAGGGGGCATAATAGTTCAATGTCTATCTGTACAACACAATACTACACTGATGTAGGT